>NC_091485.1:23034806-24278739 GCF_947461875.1 Haliaeetus albicilla
TAAAGCTTCATGAACTTTCTCTAAAGAAAACCTTACTGTCTGATGCAGCTGTTCTGACTTCCTTGGAAAAAACATATGGAAAAGCCAGGACATTTGAAACCAGTAGCAGAAAGCATAAACTATCAGGGCGTAATGACAGTGGGAGGTTGCAGTCCAACATTAGCTAATGACTTGGCTGTTCTGGAATTTGTGTTTCCAAAAATAACAAGTGGTTCTTCTAACACGAGCCCTATTCTTTCCATTGATGAATATATATAAGCGAAAATTAAATCAATTATTTTTTACTAACCTGATAATGAAGACAAAAGAAGTGAAAGTCATCTCGCTGCTAGCATGACTCAGTTAAAGCTTGTTTCTGCACAGCACCACATGCTACCAAACACCTTCGCTGCCAACAGGATCCAAGGGTTGCCCTGTCTTACTGGACCCATGTATTATTCTTTGCTGTAAGTCAGGATAATGCAGTAGGAGACCTGTAATGAGGTCAAGCACCTCTGCAACTGTTTGAAGTCCAGAATAGAGAGTATTGCTCTGCATTGAGTCCCTTTTCATAGACATCTTGCTGACAGGAAGATCAGGATGAAAAGCATTAGGGTTTATGATCTCCACTCACTTTGGCACTTGGAAAAATCCCAGTGTGTTACTGTGCCCAAATATTTGTAGCCAGGGAAATACTCTTTATTCCACAACACTTTTTCAGATTTATTGTGGATAGAGCTTCATCTTGAGACATATTAAACTAATACTAGTCTTGGTAAAAAATAAAATAAAATAAAATAAAATAAAATTGCTCATTACTGACTTGTTTGGTGAAGTGGGCAAGCCACTGATACTAGACCAGTTTCCTGACTGAAAAACATGAGAGATTTAAAATTTAAAATCTGAAATGAAGAAACAAAGCTCTTTGGCTGGATATCTGTTATGACTTATGAAGACAAAGGTTTATTTAAGCTACATCAGAGTAAGAGATGAAGATACTTTTATCTATTATAATTTATATTTCCACTTCTCTCTGTGAGTCTCAAGCTGTTTATATAAATTCTGAAATTAGCAGTGCCAGCTCACTACTGATCAGTACTGGTTCATTCCTTCAAATTACTAACTGGGAATTTTGAACAGTAAACTTTTCCTACCTGAAGATATACCTGTACCAGAAAACACTCATACTGTACCTGTAAAGGCAGATAAGTTTTTGGTAGCACAGCTTTTGCCAGATCCCTTGCACTTTACCAGCAAGACAATTTTTCTTTACCAGTCTAACCCTGTTGGGGCTTCTGTCAACTTAGCTATGCAAGTTAAAAAAAGTTAACTTTCTACCTGAAATTTTTGTGAATATGCAGGTTTTAAAAGTAGATCAAATATGCAAACCAAACAAAATGTGTATGATACCTAGTAGGTAAGGACACTACAGAATTTTCATTGTTTGCAATTCACAAAACTCTGAGATGTTGCTCATGTGACTCCTCCATTCCTTTACAAGTAGTAACATGAAGTTCATGGTTATATAAACTGGTTCTCATCCCATTCAAGACTATTTGGTCCTTTTAATTAGAAAATAAAATTCAGCTGGGGTGGGTCAAAGAGAAAGAGAGAGAGGTTAAGCTTCCAAAAATATGTAATGTCTTCCCAGGAATTTACTACGGTTTATCTAGGAGAAACATGCAGAAATGGATGTTCTATTTCAAACATCAAGCATATATACTTGACCTTTTAAAGTATATAATTATACACTTCCATTTGTGACATACTGTTTCTTTGTTTTTCCATAGGTACAAAAACAACGTGCCCATCAGTGTACAGACTCACCCTGACAAGTATATCATTGAAAGTCGATATGGGCTGCACTCACTGGAGATTAGCGTGTAAGGGAACACTAGATAATCCAACAAATAGCTTAAGCTGAAATGTTGCTATAGATTGAGACCTGCAAAATGTGAACATATCTCTTGGGGATGTAAGAGATACCAAGTTTGTACAGCTGAGGTGAATGCTGTCTACTAAATGTTGAAGCAATTCTGGTTTTCCTCAGTAGAGGATACACAATTTACCTAAGTGAGTAATTTATCTGGATTATTATTCTATTTGCGGCTGAGTCAGAAACATGTGGGACATTTGTGATTACTTTTTCCATTTGTCTGCTACATGAGTACAGTTAAATATGAGAAAAATCTAGTTCAGGGTAAAAATATGTGAGTTAACTGTTTTTCAAATACAGCAAAGTTCCTGATTCTTACTGAAATGAGGAACAGAACTGAGATGTCCTCAGTTATACACAAGAAAGATCTTTAACAGTACTCATCCTCCAAATGGGAAATTTTTGCAGTCACTTAGCATTAAAAAACATTGAAAACATGAGACCTAATCACCTAATTTGACAATCAGCAATGATCTAGATTTGACAGTTTAGATACTGGTAGTGTTCTTTGAAAATATTTTATGATACCTACCACTTCTACAGCTTCCATGCTAGGCATCTCTCCATAGGAGACAGTAAACTAGAGATAACTTAAATGTTATCAGACAGTTTTTTCCTGCTTCTGCTGTATTCTCAATTTCAAATCTGTAAGTGATATTTGAAAAGAGACATTTATTTCAAACACTGGATTTTTAACATTGAGAAAAACTTAATGGCTACAATCAGTTCAGTGTGTCTGTCTCCCAAGCTTTTAATTCTTTATAGGTTTTACCCAGATTTCTGAGGTTTCTTTAATCTAAAACATAGGAGAGGCTATGCCAAGGAGTAAATGGGTGCCCTTGTCTAATCATTTCTATCATTTTAGATGTGATTTTGATGACACTGCTCAGTATCGGGCCTCTGCTATGAATGTTAAAGGAGAAATTTCGGCTTATGCTTCCCTTGTGGTAAAGAGTAGGTTTGCGAAATATTTCCTTTTTTTTTTTTTTGTTAAGATGCACATTACCAATTTTGTTTTTGTGGCTCAGAGAGCCTTTACTTCTTGGTGATAGTGACTGGAGTTCTTTTTCTGTCTAGGGTACAAAGGAGAAATTGATGCAAGCCTTTTGCATGCTGGAGCTGTTTCCATGCCTCTGGGCTGTAAGTTGCAATACATGTTTGTCTGACACATCATCCATTTACAGTTGTGACATCATGACAAATGACTAAGCAGAATATTTTGTAACATTTTTTAAAAAGGAAGCACGTCTGATTTACAAAGGTACTGAGCTGTACAATTTCACCTATAGGTGAAAATGGCATTGCCTTCTACGTCTATGGCTATTTGCTTATGTAAGAAACACCCTTTTAATATTGCACTTTGCTGTGGAATAAAATCTGTCAGAGAGAGACACTTCATCATCATATGTAAAAAATGGCCTGGAAAAAAAGCTAGGGGGTGCATGTGCATAAGAAGAGTAGTTGACTTTTGACTTAATCGTTCTTGCCTGCTGCTATGCAATTCCATTCATTGCAAAAATGTGTAGAAAAGATCAAATAGCCAGAACCCAGTTTGAATATTTTGGATATATTAAGGTAAAAATTGTAATTTGTTTTACCTGAGAACGTCACATTTTGAAGTGATTTATGGTATTGCATAGATACTACCATGATGTTAAGACAATCCCCCCATGTATGCTGTGTGGGTGAAGTGCCCTAGGGGCCCTGTGTGTGGAAGGCTCAACAGATGAGACTTGGGGACATCTTTTTTATAGTAGCAGCACAAATAGAATCAGAGATATGCTGCAAAAGCATACTAGCTGGCATTTATATGCCTAAGCTCTGAAGTAATAGAAACAAGATTATGTACCACATTACAAAATGCAAGGCTGCACATTTCCAATATAGTTTGGGATTTATCTCTTGGTTATAGGAAAGGAAGACGATGATCTGCATATATTCATTGATCACAGGAAGACTGTGAGCTACCAGTGTAGGGCAGTTGTGGAAAAGGAAAATGTGACTCTATGTTTTATCAGCTGAGCTGGTTTCAAAAGAAACATGGAAGTCCCTGTGCCATGTATGTCCAGTACAGGTGTAAGGCACTTAGGATATTCTGTCTGGAATACTGCACAACCTGGGTCACACAGCATCAGAAAAGATAAATTCAGGAGCAAGTACAGAAACAGGCTACCTGAATGCCTGGGGGAATGGAGAGCTCATTTTATATTAAGAGCCTCCCCAAAAGGCTTATTTAGCTTATAAATATGAAGGCTGAGTGGACACATGACTGCCCTGAGGTGAAGTAAGGAGTTAAAACAGGGAAAGAGAAGAACCATATAAGCTAAAGATCAGCTTGACCTGAACAAATCACTAATTATAAATAGAAGTCTTTTTAAGTTGTAAAACAAACCTTATGATAAAAGGATTAAACGCTGGATCTGAAATTTGGAAATTCTGGAATGAAATTCTGCAGGAGCCTCTCCCTGATAAAATGAACTAGCTGTAAGAACTAGAGTTGCATGAATAAAGAAATAGTTGCTTCTCTGTGATAGTAAGGGCTTGGATTATTTAACACAGCAATTACCTCTGAAGATGATGTCTGAATACATGTTGTTCCTATTTATACCTTTAACTTTGTCTGAGATTGTATTCATAATCACTGGGTACTTTTGCTTCCTACTCCTGTTTCAAAAGGAAAGAAAAAGTAAACAGCCAGGTTTTTTTTCCCTTATACAGTTGGCATTACTCCTCATGGATATGCTTCCAGGTTTGAAATCAGCTTTGTTGACAAGTTTGATGTAGCCTTTGGGAGAGAAGGAGAGACAATGAGTCTGGGCTGCACAGTTGTCATCAGTCCTGATATCAAGCGCTTCAAACCAGACATCGAATGGTACAGGAATGGTGAGAAAGTTTGACAAGAAAAAAAATAAACTTCTTTCATGTAAATCTTTATTTATTTCAGCATACGTGAACATTATGATTTGGTCATCACTTTCTCAGATTTCTAAAAAGTAGTATTTTCTCTTTTTCAGTTAAAAGTTTTTAAAAATTTAGCATTTCAACGTGGAACCACAGTTAGAAAACTGACAAAGCACTGTGAAAATGTCTTCTAGGGATTTTTTCTTTCTTAAAAAAAAATTAAATTAGAAGCATTTTGATCAGCTTCAACATCCATGTGGCCCATCTACATAGCCTACATAGCTTTTACTATTTATTTATATGCCAAGACATTTCTTAAGTAGTTGCACAAATGTGTTGTGCAACAGCGATAAAAAAGCTGTTGCTGTCAGAATTTACACTTTGAAAATGAAGACAAAATTGGCATAAGAGCAAAATTAGCTGTAATTTATGGTTGTGTTCAAAGACAAAAAAATGCATAATAAGAATGGTCTCTTGTGTATTTCCAATCTATTCCAATATATTCTCCATATTCAGAATCTATCCCTCAGTAGTTCCAGCTAGTTCTCATCATGAAATTCTTTAATTTCTAGGTGTTCTTATTACACCGTCCAAATGGGTCCAGATGCACTGGAGTGGGGAGCGAGCTTCATTAACACTGACTCATGCAAACAAGGAAGATGAAGGTCTTTACACTCTACGAGTGGTGATGGGAGACTATTATGAAGAGTACAGTAATTATGTCTTTGTTCGAGGTAGGATACTGTCTTGTGAACAAAAGTCATTACAGAAATGAGGCAAACATGCTGGCAAAATCAGTCTCAGATATTTGAAGTGCTTTTTTCCCCAATAAAAAGAGAATAATTATTTTCTACTAACAGATTCTAGCAATATAGCTTCCAGTTGTTATCTCTGGAAAAACTGAATGCATATCTCATGCTTTGGTGTCATGTGCTAGAAGACTTCTAAATCCCATTGGCATTCTGAGGAGGAAATTTAGGGTATTGTGTAACTTCACTACTCTTTCTCAATTTCAGCCTGTGAAGAGTACTGAACATAAGTCATAAAGAGGAAAAAATCTATGTAATAACTTAAAAATGTATTTTTGTAAACATCTCACTGCTAGCTAAGCTGCACTGTTTTGATCAAGATTTCACACACCATTTGAGGCATTCTGTCTAACACACAGTGCAGGAAAAAAATACAGTGGAAGGGAAACACACAGATCTGTACCAGGGGAAGAATAACCTCATGCACTAGTACAAGTTGGGGGCTGACTGGCTGGAAAGCCACTTTTCAGAAAAGACCCTGGGCATCCTGGTGGACACCAAGGTGAACATGTGCCCTTGTCGCAAAGAAGGACTGTGGCATCCTGGACTGCATTAGGAAGAACAGTGCCAGCAGCTTGAGGAGGTGATCCTCTCCCTCTCCTCAGCACTGATGAGACTCATCTGGAGTGTTGGATCCAGTTCTGGACTCCCCAGAACAAGAGAGACATGGACTCACTGGAGTGAGTCCAGTGAAGGGCTGTGAAGGTGATTAAGGGCTTGGAGCATCTCTCATATGAGGAAAGGCTGAGAGAGCTGGGGCTGTTCAGCCTGGAGAGGGCTTAGGGAGAGTTTATCCATGTGTATAAACAACTGATGGAGGGGAGGGAGTAAAGAAGACAGAGCCAGGCTCTTTTCAGTGGTGCCCAGTGCCAAGACAAGAGGCAATGGACACAAATTAAAATACAGGAAAGCTCATTTAAACATAAGAAAACACTTTTTTTTTACTGCAAGGGTGGTTGAACACTGGAACAGGTTACCCAGACAGACAGTGGAGTCTCTATCCTTGGAGATATCCAAAACCTGATTTGACATGGTCCTGGGCAACCAGCTCTAGCTGACCCTACTTTGAGCCAGGGGTTGGACTAGGGAATCTCTGGGGTTGTCTCCCAATCTCAACCATTCTGTGATTTGCTAAAGTAAAGCAGCAAAATGTAGATTTAAAATGTAATTTCTCTGGGTGTTGTTTGCTTGTACCATGAAAAACTTCCTTGAATTTCTATTAGAGAAATACTTCTTTAAAAGTAGCCATGGCTATCAGGTTGCATACTGATTCTGTATCCGTCCCATCTGCTAAAAGCAGTTGAAGTGTGTAATGCTAATTCAAAAGGCTCTGGAAATTCTTGGCTCTGAGATCATGCCCAGAATGGCACTGTGTTGGCAAGTCCAGCAGAGTTATGTGAGATAACAGCCTGCTCAGAAAACATGACTGAAACAGATGTTTTCGTCACCTGAAGAAAGGTCTACTGAAATGAGCATCTGTGACAAGAAGAAGGACTTGTCTTTCTTGCTTTGTTTTAAGTTGTGCTGCCATATAAATAAATGATCACCCTCGTTCCTGTTACATCTTCTAGCAACACAGGTATGACCTGACTGCGAACCCACTACCCCTTTCACCAGAGTACCTTTACTAGCCAATCAGTGTGTTTGCCAAATTCTAATTAGATTAATTATATTCTACATTCCTACTTAAATGGTCCCTGCAGTCTCAGCTGCCTAGTATATTCCTCACTGCTCCTCCTAAATTGTAGACAAATTTGCTACAAATGGTATGATATTTAAGCACAAGCAGTTGTCTTTCTGTGTCATGCATCGAAATCCCTGTGTATCAATGGAAGTGAGCAATGCACTAATCAGGCTCATAATGTGATGTCTTTAGATGGGCTTAGAGAGCGTGTGTGACTCTTTTGCCATGGCTACAGGTCAGCATTTGTCAGCCAGCCATCAGGGATGAAATCCTAGCCTCCCTGAGGCTGATCAGCAATGCTGGTTGCCCCAGCTATTTCCCAGTCTCTCTTGGAAAGAAACCGGGGTGTCTCATGTTCCATCAGGTGGTAAATACAGGCAATTAAAACCTTTTGTATGGAGATCACTGAAGACATATTGTTATTACTCTTAATGTTCTTCTTATTTTGTTATGTTAACTGGATTGCTTAGTCTGTATGTTATCATTTTTAAAAATGCCTTGAGTTAGCTGTAATTAGAACCTGGACTCAGTAACTTTGGTACAGCTTCAAAAGCTCCATGTAATGCTACTCTGCCTATAAAAGAAGACACAGTGTAAAGGCCCTTTTTGTTTTCCCTAAAGACTACTCTTTTACTTAATGGAGTGTGTTAAATACTCTTATAAGGCATTTTTTTCTGAAAGCCAAAAGTGCAAAAAATAGGGATTGCTGTATTTCGTAATACAAAATCCTGTAATGCCTTGAAGCATTGAACCTTTTTAAGAAGTCTGGGGTTTAGATGGAATGTATGAATAATCTTTCTTGTCTAAGGTCTTCTTTTGAAGTAGCTCACAACAGGGCTTGAAAAATGCTACATGCAATTGTACAAGTTGATGTTATTCTGCAGAGAAACAACCTCTCTTCTTTGAAAGTCTTTCATACAATCTTCATGCAAAGGTTATTTTTCTCTATATGAAAATTACCCCATCTCACAGATCAGACTCTGACTGTGTAAACAGTAAAATTCCCCAGTGCTTAGCACTGTGATCTGTTTTTCAAAGCTTTAGATAAGATATGTCCAGAAGCTGATGCTGGAGTCAAGGCCCTTTGACACCAGCAGTCCTAGATTTGTGATAAACACTTGAAAGGAACAATATGCTCATCCTTATGAAGGTTATATTCCACAATGATAATGTATGTATAATATAATTAAACTTCAAAAGGTTTTGATACCTTTGCAGTTCATAACTAACCAAAACCAAACATTGAAGGAGTATGTGTGGAGGTAAGATATTTAATTCAGTGTTCTATATCCAATGGATGAATACTTTTGATTGAGCTATTGCCTAGCTGCAAGCCAAGATATCAGCCTCTTCTCCTAAGTAGAATAGCAGGTAAATACATAGTCTGCCAAGTTTTTAGTTCAGCTATGTCTCTGACAACTACCTAACCAGAATGCATGTTACTAATTTTATTTAAAATGCCTAGGTGAATTACATTTACAGTATGCTATAACATATTAAGCATTTATAAATGTGGCAAAGAGAAAACCCAAAACCTAGAAAAATACTGGCAATATGAAAACAAATACTTTTTGAAGCCAGTAATGGATCTACTTTTTTTTTTGGTTCAGTAGGAACAGTGTTTGGTCCTTAATGATTAATAATTGTGAAAGAACTGTGGTTTGCATTTGGAAATGTACATCTCCGTCCTCATAGATGCTGATGCTGAAATCCCTGGAGCCCCTGGTGCACCACTGGATGTGCAGTGCTTAGATGCCAACAAAGATTATGTCATTGTCTCCTGGAAGCAGCCCGCTGTTGATGGAGGAAACCCCATCCTCGGATATTTCATTGACAGGTCAGTGAGCACGCCAGACTGGAGAATTCATATTGCTGATCATTCTAACTCAAAAACCTAAAAGCACATTGAAAAGCATGAGATAAAATGGTCATTTGTTATTTTCATTCTTGTTGCTGGCCAGAAGAAAATAACTTTTTTTGGTTTAGATTGGCTGGGACTAATCTAACTTTCATGGAAATAATGACTTCTTGCTTCATTTAACTACATAGAAAGGATTCTGCAAGACACTGTATAGCTCAGGCCTCACTGCTCACTGTCAGGCTTGAGAGGCCTTGGGACTTGCAGTTTTTGGTAGCTCACAGGATTGGCTCCTTCATCAGGCTGTGGCTCCTTCTGTATCAGTGCTCTCCTGCCTGTTTCCAAATAGTTACTATGTACCAGAAAGCAAAATATTATCTCAAAGGGACTTTTATGCGCTGTTGTTTTTCCAAGCTCTTAAAATCACAGGCTTCATGCAGATCACACTTACGTGTTTTTCTCTGCAACAATAAGAATTGGAAATAATTTTTTTAAATGTGAAACCTGAACCTGAATGTGTCACACGGTGGCAAGATTCCAAAAGCTTGGGATTTAAGAAATTCAGTCAGTATTTCAAGACTTTCAATGACCTTCAGAGCTGGTAATATTTGTTTGAATATCAGTAACAGAATACATCATTAGTAATATGGAGTTCCTGTGGGCTTATTCAGATGCGTATTAAAACCCCCCAAACATATATATATATATATATTTATAAAAAATAAATATGCCACTATATTATGCCATTGTATATACATAAATTACATATGTCTAAAAAGAGGGCATTGTTTTGTGAAACAAATCAAACATCAGTACATTCAATTCAAATATAATTTTACTGGTTTTGACATCTTACGAGTGTCAGTTGCTGCTGTAACTATGCTGTGCTAGGTCTAAGATACAGATCTTTAACATTCATTGAAAAATCCTAAACAAAAGACAGGACTAGATTCTGAAAATAATATCTCATTTTAAAACTAGGCTATTGAGGGATGTTAGTCCTGAGAGTAACTGTAAGACAATGGCATTTTGCTTTTTCTCTTGTGTTTACCTCCTTTATTCTACATTTGCTCCTAAATTCAAAGCTGTGTTACTGCTCTCCAGTATTCAATCCCACCAATGGTATTTAGGCACCAAAATCTTAAGCCAAGGTAGCCCCTAACTGCCTTGTAGAATGAGGGGGTCACCTAAGGCAGCAGGACCAGTCTGTGCTAATGCTAGAGGCAAAGCTCAGGCACCTTTTGCCCCAAGCAGAAACCAGAACCACAAAAACACCTTGAGCAAGATGATGACAATTCCCAGAAAAGAGATGCTCGCATGTGCCAAGGAAGCTGGGTAGGCACTGTAACATTTGCTTTGGCAGATATCTCATCAGCAATAAAGAGCCTTTCCTGAGCTGCTAGTTCATGTTGCTGGTGACCATGTTGCTGGATACTGGGAAGCCATCCCCACAGGCTCCTCCTGGCTCCCTGAGCCAAAGTCGCTGCGGTGCCTCCCTGCTGCTGGTTATCTCTTCCTTCTGCCAAAAACCAGCCTCCTGCCAGGTGTGAGGCTTCACAGTAGTGGGACCAGCACCACCCAACCAGGTCTTGTCATTGCAATGGCTGCAGCCACTGCACCACAGGCTCCCTTGGCAGCCCCAGTGGTGTTTGGAGAGGGGTCCAGCTGAGTGCCTGACTTTAACCCTGTTCACAGCCATCTGTGTGCTGGGCTGGTCACAGAACTCACAGCAGAGGTCTCCACACCCCATGAAGCCCATGATTTTGCAGGATGTATGGTGGAGCACTGTGCATGAAAGACGAACTAGTCGACTTCTGGCAACTGCAAAAGATGCGTGTATTTCATGTCCCTTCAAGTATGCTAAAGCTGACACTCCCTAAGCATACTTGGGAGGGTTTGAACCATGAAGCGAGTTCTGCTCATGTGCCTTCCTCAGTTCAGGAGAGAAGGGGTGCAGCTGTGAGGGATTTAGTGCATGCCCAGATGGTACTAAGCCCTGGACCCTTGATGCAGCTGCTTTGATGTCGCTGGTATATAACGCTGCTGAGGAAACTGTTATGGACCAGCCGACGAAGACAAACAGATGGTGAAGCTGTAAAGGGGAGGTGTATGCCCCGAGTTTACATTTCTCCCTTCCCAGCACTGCTCTTGCTGTTTGTATTTTTCAGGTGTGAGGTTGGCACCACCCACTGGACCCAGTGCAATGAGACTCCCGTGAAGTTTGCTCGTTTTCCCGTCACTGGTCTGATTGAAGGCCGTTCCTACATTTTCCGAGTCCGAGCTGTGAACAAAGCTGGCATCAGCCTACCGTCCCGAGTGTCAGAGCCCGTGGCTGCTCTGGATCCTGCTGACAGAGCCAGGCTTAGAAGTAAAATATGCTTTTTGCAGGTTGCTTGAGAGGTTTAAGAAGTCACAACTCATTAAAAAAAAAGTATGACTATGTACTCATAAGCCTTCGAAATCCCACTAGAGGGAGCAATGCAAAACCAAAATACTCTTTGGAGACAGCTTTGCCAAGAGAAATCATCTCAGTGCTCTTTGCACTAAGTGCTCTGTCTGCTGAAAGGGGTTTGCTGGCTGCGGTGTTACGCTCTGAAATTGCAGAAAGGGGGAAAAGGCACAGGAGAGCTAACTGCCTAAAGAGACCCACTTTTGTTCAGCCAACAAAATAGCTGAACAGCTCCTGTGAATAGTCTCTCTCTGAGCCACAGACAAGGGTGGCTGATTCTGTGCTCATGTGACAATCAAAGTCGTGTAATAACATCAGCACAATATCAGGGTAGCCCAACAGACCCCAAGCTCTCTTCTTTAAAGTTAACATTTTACAAGTCAGGATATTTTTCCTGTGGCCTGGCACTATCCCAGACATTTTGCTTCCAAATCCACCTCTCTAACCATATGCCAAAATCATATGCCTAAAATACAATTATTTCTACTTGTTTCTGAAGTTTTACTCTTTAAAATGGTCAAATGTGAAGGGCTATTGTATGCAAAGCTACAGGGCTCCCATGGTCCCAGCTTGTATGTCTTACCGTATATAGTGCTGCAAGCTACAGACTACAGTCAGATGATCAAGGTTCCCATTCAAAATAAAAACAAAAAGCCTAAGGATGTTTGGCACTGTCAGGAAACTTTGTGCTCAGACAGACACATGAAACCTGAAGTCTAGGGGAGGCCTCTTCTCAATGGGAAGCATGGAAGCTATCTCAGAAGATGAAGTCTAGTCTTGGTGGCCTATTGCCATTATATTTCCTCCTCTCATCCCTCTTGATCTGCTTTTCTTCCCACCTGTTCCCTCTCTGCTTGCATCTCCAAAACAGATCAGCCAACATAAGGTGAAGCACATGGAGGTGGAGAACAGCATTTGCAAAAATTATCTCTGAAAGTGCATTGACCTGGTTGATAGCTGAATGCGTAACTGCAATAATATGATAATGTAGAGGCACTGAGAGAGCCACCCAAATCACAGCAAGTGGATATGTTGAGTCAGGCTGAGCCATTTCTGTTTGTGACTGTGACCCATGATTTGAAAGCTGGTAATGTGAGGAAAAGTGGTTAAAAAGAGACAAAAAGCAGCCTGCAGGAATTTGTCTATTCCTTTAATAAGTGAGCCATTAAACCAAATGAATAGAGTATGGAAAATAAAGAAGTTAATTCTTTGAAAACGATGAGCTGAGTGAGCCAAATACCTCTGCTTGTCACCTAGGTGACTTCAGTGATATTTCTGGAAGAAATAGATGTTTCAGTGGATTAAATATTCTAGCTATATTGATTGCTGAGCTGCTTTCAATATTCAAGCTGGTAAGCCTGCAACTAGCTTGGGTAACTAGCTTCCTACATGAGCAACAGTCACAGCAGTAACCAAAAATGTAGCTCACGTGAATCTTGCAAATATTAGTTTTGAACCACAAAAGAGCAGGTTTTCTTGTTATTTCAAAAATTCCTGAAGACTCCCATTTCCATGATACCTCTGACATTTGTTTCAGGTCACCCTTCTGCTCCCTGGACTGGACAGATTATTGTCACTGAGGAAGAACCTGCAGGTAAACACAGCCCTTTTGCCTACAAAAGTCTAATGTGAAGCTGGCTGAGTAATTAGGAAAACTCCCAGTTTGTTCAGTGGACTTTGGCACCCACCCAAAGTTTGTTGTTCTGAGAGTCACTCGACCTTGAATAACTCACAACTTGGTTGTCGAGGTGAGGCTTCATTATTCAGGACCTAACAAATAAACATGCTCAGAGTTAAAAGAAGGATGTTTAAAACCAATGTTTAGAAGACTTTTAACTCTACTTTTTAAAAACATATCAGGTGCCAAGGTATATTAATACTCTTTCTATATGTTAATTATGGCACTAATTCTGATACAAATGTGAAGGAATTAAATCCAATTCCCTTTTCTATTCTTCTCTGTTCTTCAGAGGGTGTTGTTCCTGGTCCACCTACAGACCTCCAGGTTATTGAAGCCACCAAGAACTATGTTGTGCTTAGCTGGAAACCTCCTGGACAGCGGGGTCATGAGGGTATCATGTACTTTGTGGAAAAGGTAAAATTGGACAAAATCAGAATCATGTTGTGGCAGTCTTTTACATTTGTTTTGCTGTCTCTTCTGGACTTCTAGTTAACTTCCATTTCCACCTGAGACTTTCAAACTAGGGCCAGCACTAGAACTTCATCAAGATAACTGTAACTGTAGATTAAGAGAAACTAGGAAGAAAAGACAGATGAGAAATAGGAAAGTAGATGCAGAATGTGTCACACAATGCAATATCCTCTTATGAATTGTGTCGTTGACCTACCCTGGAGTAGACAGGCTGGCAAACTCCCTCTATAATGAGAAAGCACAGAGAAAAGTCACGTGTTTTTATATATCATATGTGATATATATATATAATATATATATTTAATATATACATATATATATAAAATAAAATTTGTATAAATGAAGCTTGTCTGGTGGGACAGATTGTTTACATTTTGGGTGGAGGTATTCTGCAAGAGTTTCTTTGCATCAGCGCTTTCTCCTCCAGCTGCTTTTTCATCCTCTACATTAACCTTCCATTAGCTTCACCAACTCAACAAAATGACAAAATTTCTTTTCTAGAACAAAATCAGTTTTAATTTCAGTGTTCTGCTTTTCTGAGATGTTTTTGCATGGCTGCTAGCCTACAAAATTCTTCATGCCATCACCCTTTTACTTGTATCTCACGGCTCACAAACTTCTTTATCAATGTTTTTCCCTATCAGTCTAGAGGTGTCATCAAGGGAGACATGAATATCTTCCCATTTTGTATTTTTTATTGCTCTTACAAAATCTGATCTAAATAAATGAGTTTCACTTAGCAACAGGCTTAGAAAGGATGAATATATGAATTTTGAGTTTCCATATGATAAAGCTTTTTAATAACCTATTGCATGCTGAGTACTGAGCACTAATGTCACATAGTCAGATAACGTTCTCCTGAGAATTTTAAATCCCTCAGAAACCAGAACCATTATTTGAAATTATCCATAATGTAAATCATAGGCAAAAATTAATCCCTAATATTAATGGTATAAGTGATCATGGTATGTAGAGCTCCTAGCCACAGAAATAAAAACAATTCACAAATTAATTGCACGTTATTTTTTTCTGGAAAATGAAGGTCAGTTCCTGATTAATTCTGGAAGCCACACCAGAAACATTAAGAGTGACACAAGAACATCTAGAAGCAATGTGGTAATGTTAGAGTTTTGTTCTTTGGATGATGTTGAATGTCTGCAGAACTTATTTTAAAAGTGGTCCAGAATTGGATGCAGTTAATAATAACACCACTTCCTTGCAGTGGAGAGGAGATTAGCTTTGATATATTAAAACCAGTAAGCTTTTATGTACGTTTTCTGTAGTAGGTGGACATCTGGCACATTCATAAGCTTTGAAATATGCTCATTCTGTGGAAAGGCCCAAAAAAGGAACATGACTCCCTGTTCTCCATAGCAGACATGCATTTGGTGGTCTGGGTGGAAAGTCTTGTTGCGTTAAACACTTAGCTTTCAGAGACTTCTGTTCCAAACATGGTTTCTGGGTTTGACTGCAGTGTGTTGCTGGCACAGAGGACTGGCAAAGGGTGAATACTGAGATCCCTGTGAAGTCTCCTCGCTTTGCAGTTTTTGATTTGGCTGAAGGCAAATCCTACTGCTTCCGAGTTCGCTGTTGCAATTCAGCTGGAATCGGTGAACCTTCAGAAGCAACTGAAGCCACTGTAGTGGATGACAAACTTGGTAAGTGTGTGGTCATATGTACTAAATTACCTCCATGGTATCTTTTCAGTTTATGATGTAATTGTTTTGTCTGAAGACAGATAGCTGCCCAGTAAATAATTCAAGTATGAAAATTAGTCAGTGATTTATTCCCTTTAGCTAAAGTAATTTTGGTTGGTGTTGTTGAACCTTTAATGTATAGTCAAATGACAGATGCAAACCAAAGGAACTAAGCTGCCAATAACGATGCCAAGAACTGTAAAGGCTGCAAACAGTGAAAGAAAATGAAAACTCAAGGAAGTACAAAAATGTTTTGTTTTACTTAGAGTCTTTATTGAAAATAAGCCCAGACATCAGCAGAGTTTAACCTTCCTTGTTTGCCAAATTAAACAAAAGTGAAGAATTTAATACTTACATGAATGCAGAGACTATTTCCACTGGAAGAGAAGCCAGGATGTTCACCACAGTAAAGCATCAGTAGCTACACCTACATTAGCAATTTGTTTCCAAACAGCAATGCAGATTTCAATCCAGTTCCCAGATTGTCTCTGTTTACTTCATATTGGTTGAGTTCTCTGAGCCGTTTGATGCACATTAACTACATTCTTGAAGAAGAGTAAAACAGGTCTTCTTGAAAAACACTTTAGATGCATTTTGCTACTTAACAGGGGTGTTGGTTTCTGATTTATTCTGTGGGCTGCACAAAAATTTCAATGTGCACCTAACACATTTTCCCTTTTTGAAAGCTCCAGTTCACATCTCTGGTGCAGATGTTCAGCACAAGGGAATAAACTAAACCTAATTTAAAGGAAATGCCCTGAATCATAGGCAATGGAGAAGTGAGGAACCTCAACACCAAAGGCTTGAACCCAATGATCCTGTCCTGTTGTGCCAGATTACTTAATTTAAATCAGAAGAGTTTTTTGAGGGTTAAAACTGTATTAGTCATGGTAATATAATCAAGAATAGAATGTCATCCTTATTTTATTTGTATAATTTATTTCTGTTTCTCTCTCGCAGATATTCCGAAAGCCCCTGGCCGTATTATGCCAACTAGGAATACAGATACCTCAGTTGTTGTCACTTGGACAGAGCCCCCAGATGCCAAGGAGCTGGTTGGGTACTACATTGAGTCAAGTGTAGTTGGATCTGGTCATTGGGAACCATGCAACAACAATCCAGTGAAAGGCACAAGGTAATGGATTTTAAAGCATGGAAATTATGGTCACCAGTTATTAATTTACAGGATATATGTGCTTTCCAGCCATTTGTAGTAGTAGAGTTAATTGCTTTGTAGTAGCCAGCAGGCTGGAATTGCTCTTGCAGATGAAGTTCATATGAAGTAACAAAAACATGTTTCAAACTGTTAGTCTTGTCCAAAAGGAATTTATAATCAACCTTATATTAGAAACAATTAGTCAAGGGGGAGGAAACATGGACATTACTAGTGAAGAAAAGAGAAGCAGCTTGCTAGTTCTAGCTATTGTACAGCCTATCAGTTTGATAAAAAACAGTACAGCAAAGAATGACTTGTTACAAATATGGAAAACTAAATTGCATAATGTTTGGAAGCAAAGTCCTTTGGTTTGGAAGACTGCTGTAAACATTTCTGGACTGCATATCTAGAATGTCAGGAGGACGTGGACTGTATCACACTAACAATATTACTTTCTAACTGCTCTTTCACTTGCAGTTACTAAGATGTTAATGAACACTCTTAAATAATAGGGTATAAACTCACATTTCTTACTGACATGAAGCTCAGTGGCTAGTCAGAAAAAATAATCAAGATTTAAAACTTTGCAAGCTAAATCACATTTGGTTTTGTTTGAATAAGGATGTAATCTTCAGAGTCTAATGGATTAATTGCAGAACTTGATCTCAAGTGGATTGATGTCAATCCTGAAGCAGTACCAGCTTGTTATGACTGATTATGCTTATTTGTAATTGCTATCCATGACAACCCTTATTACAATAAGTAAGGCTCTGCTAAATACTCTTGGACCAATTTTGTTGTATAGAAGGGCATTGTAAATGCTTAGTATATCAAAAGTACATAAAACCCCACTTGCTTGAACACAAGCAGAACAATTTAAGTATTTTGTGCCTTTATATTGAAACAGCTGTATGTGCCAATATTATATACTTTCATGTATACTTCTGTGATTTATACTGTGGTTACATCAACTGTTGGTGAAGTTTCATGCTGTTTGCTTATTTTAAAATATGAAACATGATCTTTATTCACCACAGAAATAAAAATATTGTTCCGAGTTACTATATATTATGATGTAAATACATTGCTTATGTTCCTATCACTGCATTTTTAGCCAATGCGATATAATGTACGATGCAGTCAGGCACAGGCTGCCTGTTAACTCTTCGCTTTTCTGGTTGAGTCAATCTCAAAGCATTAGCTGTAGCTCACAGTTTGCATTATGCAGTGTATTTTGATCTTTTGAAATTTGTTGTCTGCACACATTCTGGTGAAAGCAAATGATTTGGAAAAGTCTGGTAGAATGGGTAGGGAAAATTCTGCTCTGAAAATTTTGATTCAAGTTTTATATTTTTCCCCAAAATAAAATTTTGATTGTGAAGTACATTTTGGTTTCCCCATTATATTTGCTTCACACATTGTTGCATGATGTCGGTGTTGGTAGTGCAAGACATGACATTATGAAGTAGAACAAAATAAAAGTAACATGAAATAAAACACACTTAAAATACCTATTGAAAAATAAATATTGTTTTAAATAAAATGTTTAAATTACCAAAATACAATTTTTCCAAAATAAATTATTCCTGTCTTGGGAAATTTTGTGTTTTCAGGGTGGACACCAGAGAAAATTTATGAGGTTTTTTTTATGTGACCATTAGGTAATCCAGTAGAAAAACTATTCTAATAAAAAAGTTTGTCTGACAGATTATTGTGTCATGTACAGAAGCAAGAAAGTGGACACTTTTTTTTTTTTAGCTCTTGTACAATGCCCTGTAATTTTTTTGAACACTGCAATTTTCCATTTATCATTGAAAGTGAATTATGAGAACTTGTGCTACAGGTATCTTTTACTTATGTCATGAAGATATCCTACAAGAAAATATAGACCTTATGTCTCCAGATTTTCACATTGTTTCCATTAAGAAGTATGGATTTTATACACTAGCAGAAGCAAGGTAGACCCTCTGGTAACACAAAAACTTGTGTCGTCTTAGAAGGAAAGTGTGTTGGTAAACGGTATATCTAAAGAGACATGGGTTTAGACATCATCTTCATTGCGTGAATGAGATGCTTAGATACATCCTGCATTCTCTGACCTTCATTTAAATAACTGGAGTCATGGTTTATCCTCAGTTTTCAGAAACCAGAATAAATTTCACGGAAGAAATGCTTTCTTTTCCCCCTTAATATTTTTATTTTCTTCTTAATACTTTCTAAGTATTCCTTCACTGGTTCATTTTAGATTCATTTGCCATGGTCTCATCAATGGTGAGAAGTACATTTTCAGAGTCAGAGCTGTTAATGCAGCGGGACTCACTGAATTTTCACAGGATTCGGAGCCTATAGAAGTGCAAGCAGCCATTGGTAAGCTGTTTCCATTGCTCCTTTCAATGATAAACATGGTGATTTTTTAATTAGAGTAAAGATGTTTTCAGCAACTATTTGTAAATAATTGTTTTGTTTTACAATGCTGTCCACAAATAATAATTTATCCATAGATTCTATGGTCTCACCACCATAGTTCTGCAGTCACTGCACTCTTGTAGACTGTTCACCTTCACCATCCAGTCTTCTGCAGGTGTTTCTTGTGAACCACTGTAAGAGAGCACTGCCAAGTTCACTTCATAGTTATCCTGCAAAATGGAATGTCATCCTGATTCTGTAATGTGGTATTTATCACCTCTAATGCACACCATCCTATATACAGTCAGTTCCTAAGAAATTTGTTTCCATACCTAAACCTAATAATCAGTGCAATGTGTCTTTTTTAAACCTTCTATAACCCTGTGTGTTCTCCCTTTGTTGATGAATTATTTCTGTTTGCCACTGCCTGAACCAATCCATAAAGATTAATGAGATCATTGGGCTAGAATAAATTGAATGTCTGCAACATCCTCGCTCTCATTTGTATTAAAACTGCATACCTCACAACCTTAGAGTAGAGAAATGTGGCCTAGGGCAATTTTGTGAGATCATCTTGAAAGGATCAGAAATATGGCTTGGAAGATCTAACACTAAAATAGTTGTAGCAAATGAAGATTACTATTAACTTTCCATATTTATTCTGCTCTGAAAAGTAGACATTATCAAAAGAGCATTACTTGTGAGCGGGTTGAGAGGTATTCTATGCACTTCAAATTTGTGTGAATTCAAGCTTAACATTTTGTGTGTAAAACCTGTGATTTGTCATACTTTGGCTGTATTGCTCACTGTACGCATTTCTTCATTCTGTTGACTAAATGAAGAAAAAAAGAATGTATTCTAAATTCAAAATGTCTTTGCTGTTTTCTGGCAATTATAGGGGGAGTATTGCTTCATGGTGTGTGTCCTGAACTGAGTGGTAAAGCTGGTGGACTAACAGACTGCACTACCAGCTGGGAAGGCATGCATGAGTCCTCCCAGCCTATCTTTGACACAGATGCTTTGCTAAAATGCAATGCTAAATTTAATAGAGAAACGCTACTCGGTAGCTCTGACAAACTGGGGAGTACAGGAGACAATAACGTGAGAGAAACGGTTAAGGACGCTGTCACATCTGCACCACAAAAAGTTGCTGCTAAACAGGCAAGTAAGTCTCAACCTGGCTATCTTTTGACACTGGAAAAAGTGACAAAGAAGAAAGATAGAGGTGAGAGTTAATAAAATAAATAGATTTCACTGCTTTGGTACATCCACTTCAGATAGTTGTAACCTCTGCTCCTTTGCACCACAAGTGAACGCACTCTCCAGTGAGGAATCTTCCATCAGACCCATGAATTACATGGCAACACTCTGTTAAGATTATTATGCATGTAATGTTATTGGAGACCATTTTACAAACTTAGTGGCTACTGACAGTGAAACATATTAATCCGTTTACTAATTTAATAGCTTGTTTGACTACATATTAATGTATCCAAGATACTGTATTATTTCTAAATCACTTCAGTAATTTTTTAGGAGTTTTGTTACCTAGTCTCTGGGTTATGTACATGTGAAGAAAACAAAATCTGATTATGATGGTAAGCATGAAAATCTGTGTTGTGTTAGGATATATGAAGATCCTTTGTGGATTTATGCCTAAGCTACAGCTTATCCTCTGAGACACAGTGCTAATGAATGTTGTATCTCTGACTGACAGCAATATGTAATGAGGAAAACCTATCAAGTTGAAGGCATATGCGCAAAATCATGTTTTATATTGTGAACACCTAAACACCCATTGTGCCCAAGGAATGTGGGGGCTTGAATTTCATTTAAGTCCTGGTACCTAGCCAGTGAACTGAATTCCTCCTCAGGCCTCTGAAGTGAGACTCATAAAGCTTGTGTAAAATGTTGAACAGAAAACAAAGTAGAGGCTCCTGGGGCTAGCTGACAGTGGTATAAAGCATTAAAGATGAAAGGAAACATATATGATGTAGGATTTCCATCAAAAGTAGGACTTCAGGGTCACAAGTAGGGCTTTTCACTAGTGAATGACATATTGGGTGGGGCAAGCATTTCCCCACTAGTTACAGAAAAGGCTTTATAAGAAAATGGGTTGGGATGAAGTTAATGATTTCTGTATTGTTAAATTTTTTTTTTTTACAAAGAGGATTATGCCACAAATTTTTTAATGTAACTTCCAGTAACAGACATGTTCCGTTTCTGGTCAGTCTACAGTGCCTATGATCATGCTTCCTTCCATTAAGGTAAGATCATGTGATGGGTGCAATGATAAAATTTGCACAGTGTATAAATTTAAAAGAGAAAAAAAGAAAGAATGAACAGATAAAGTTCATTCTCGGAAAGGAAGAATGTGGGCCTATTTAAAAAAAGGAACTACAACAAATATTGTATGTGTGAAAAAGGGTTTGCTTTCAGCAATACAAATCATTGCATCTCCAATTTTTAATTTTTCCTGTAATGTTAGTTTTAGTTCCTCATTTTCACAGTTTTAAAGCGAGTCCTGATCACTTACATCAGAGCTGCAATTGCAACACATTCTTTCACTATATATCAGCTTGCTTCTCAAAAAACAAATGATCCTGAAAACTAATTCCTATGCAGTTTGGACTTCTTCATTTGGTTTATGGAAGCTTTTATCCTGCATTTCTTATTCCAACTCCAGAAACTTCCCTTGACCACATAAATATTGTCTAATTAGGAAATGCAGGATGGGAGCCACCTGAATATGGTAACTGAATGCCAGTCTGACTATTGAAATACTACTTCCAACTTATGTATTATTCACAATTGAAACAGCTGCTCCATCTCCACCTTATGACATCATGGTACTTGAGAGTGTTCGTGACTCGATGGTATTAGGATGGAAACAACCTAAAGTCACTGGTGGAACTGAAATTACTGGCTACTACGTGAACTATCGTGAAGTGGTTGATGGAGTTCCTGGGAAATGGATGGAGGCCAACATTAAGGCCATTAGTGAGAAGGCATACAGGGTAAGAGGTTAACTTCTGTTACTGCTGTGGGTACAGACAATATTTCCAAAACAGATCTCAAAGACAGATTTGGATGAATTATGATTCAGTGTACAGATTGCTGTTCAGAGGGTTTTATATCCATGATGATAAATTTCTTTAGCTCTGTTAAACTTCTCTGCAAGATTATTTGCACACTGTCACCTGTGAATTCACTACTCTAGACATAGCCTGTTTTTTTGTAAGTCAGGCCTTCACAACAAATGGCATTCCTGCTGGGTTTGGTGGACCTACCCCAGTGCTTGCTGGTGCTGGAACCAGCTCTGTGCTAGCTGTGTTTTGTCATCAGTTCTTGACCCAATTTAGAGATAGTGCTAGCTACAACCTCGTTGAGCTGCTTTACAAATGAAAAGCAATGCCACGACTGAGTTTCACCCCACTGTGAGGATAACTCTTGCCTTAAGTGAACTTGCTCTGTATCATGAGACAGATTAATATGATTGTTGAGCAATACCCTGCTCCCTCCCTGACTACCAAAGTGTCTATCAGTAGGAAAAGGGGTTTGCAATTTGAGCATGCTAAGACTGCTCATGTGTGTTCCACCACTGATTAGAGGAAAAGCCAAGATAGTTATCGCCTTATGTATGATGTCAATAAAGCTTTTGTCTCTTCAGGCACTTAAAAGCATGCTCATGTGTTCAATAATTTTCATTGTGGCTTTCTTCTAAAGCCTTAATCCAAAGTTAATAAGTACCATCTTATTGATTCTGCAGATTCAAAACCTGAAGGAAAACATGGTGTACCAGTTCCAGGTGGCTGCTGCTAACCTGGCTGGAGTTGGGACACCCTCCCTACCCAGCCAGCCCTTCAAATGTGAAGAATGGACCATTGCTGTACCTGGTAGGATCCTGACTGGGAGGCGGAGGTTACTCAAAGCACAAGGGTGCTCTGTGACCAATTATCTAGATTCTCAATGCCTTCAGTTTCCAGGGGAGTCAATGGGTACTGAAGTTCATACCCAGGCTTGAATTTCCATCACTTTGAGTTAGTACAACTACAATAATGCATTAAACAATCCCTATTTAATCAGTAGCATTTTACAAGCAGCTTGTATTTGCTTGATCTTTCCTGCTTGGTTCCTGTACTGTCTGCCATTTTTCTTCCTAGTTTAAATGGTAGACATAAATACCTAAAGCACAAGGCAGAGAAGAATGAGGTCCTGTAACCCTTGTCTAAACGTATCACTTCAAGGCCAGATCGCTGGCCTTTTAACACTCACTGAAGTGAATGAAAACAACCTCCACTGACTTCAGTGGACTTTAAGCAGTCTTTGAAGAAGCACATTAGCTTAATAATTAACTTATTTCCCTGAGTTTGTAGATTATTTGTCATTGTTGTTTGTTCATGAATATTTGATCAAGATACAAATCTCAAAAAATGGGATTGTTCTTTTGGGCTAGTCTTTTTAATAGGCATGGGTTGTATTTATATCGAGTCTAGATATGATACAGAGGAGCTGCACGTGTTATGTCAGCTCTGGGTGTACAACACGGTGTCTGGTTTTGGTTTCTGAAGTCTTATGCACTAGCCCCTTTGGGATTTATTTTGGTACCACAACTCCAACTTTTACTCTTACCTTTCAGGTCCACCCCATGACGTCACATGCACAGAAGTTAGGAAGGACTCTTTGGTTTTACTGTGGAAGGAACCAGTTTATACTGGCCGTAGTCCCATAGCTGGTTATTATGTTGATATGAAGGAAACTGAGGCAAAGGAGGAACACTGGAGAAGTGTCAATGAGAAGCCACTTCAAAAGAAATTCTTGAAGGTAAATAGCTTAAGATTCAAATACTGGTATAAAGGTATAAACATGAGGAAGTCAGCCTTTGATAGCATTGTCCTGTTCTGATCATGGTTCCGTTTAATGAAATACTTAGCAGGCTATGTTGTGCCAAGGATACACATGTGTAATGCCTGTATAGTCAGACAAGACAGTAACTCAGAAGACTATCTGGTATGACAAGCCTAAAAATAAAAGAAAGCACTGCTAAACCCAAATACCATTCTTGTAACACAGGAGGCATCCCTAGCATTTTCTGGCTCAAAGGGCAAGATAGGTATCACTACACAAAAACAGATGGCACAAAACCAGATGTTCTGATAAGGTGGCAGGTGATTCTTTCTAATACAAAGTACCCTCTCCTCACATTTCACAAGTTAAACCCAAGCTTTTTGCACTATTAGGCTACATAATTTTGTGGAATGACTTCTAAATAAGGGATCAGCTGTATCTCAGTTCTAGAGGTACATCTGAAGTAGGTTTGGTATTTGTATGCTTTTCAGAATATTTGAAAGACAACTCACTTTAAAGTGTGATCCTTTCATATATGTTTTAAAGGAGTACTCACAGGTGTTATAATTTCAGCGTGATTCCTGAAGTCACTACATTTACATCTGTACCATTAAATGCCCTTTTGTTTCTAAATAGGTGTGACTTATTATCCTGATAATTTCATTTTTAAAACCCAGAATTTACCTGCAGTAAAAGACTATGATGTTTCAGAGTTCAATGTACATGAGTTAAAAACATTCCGTTCCAATAACAATGTTGCTTTTGCAAAGAAATCAATGCCAGTAATGACACTGTCTAAATGTTAGCTGTGCATACAAGGAAGGAGCAAGCCATACAGATTAGTCATGTCACTCTGGAATTGAAAAAAAAAAGAGGAAGAAATATTTGTCAATTGGAAAAGAAGCAAAACAAAAAAAGAAAGGAAATATAATTGTCAAGTATCTAGACTGATCTGTAGTACACGTGAAATTAAAATCAGTGTTTTGTAACACATCGTGCATGTGTATTTGCTTCTTCCAGATAGGTGGCCTAAAACAAGGTGTGAGCTATGTGTTTCGTGTGCGGGCAACAAACCAGGCTGGTGTTGGGAAACCATCAGATGTCACGGATCCTGTTGTAGCTGAAACACAACCAGGTTTGTTAGAAATACTTCCTCTTTTTTGTCATATTTAAACAGATTCCTGTTTGTGTGATGTGTTTACATGTAGGCTGCATGCAAACAGTCTGACCTCTCTCAAGTCAAACTTTTTTACTAAGCAGGAAATGAGTTGAGGGTCATATCTTACTTTCTTGTCTGGTATATTTTAAGGTCAGAACAGATTTTCTTACCATAACTACAGGTTTGGGAATATAAAAATACAATAAAGTTGTAAAGACTTGCATATATCTATAGACATAGGACCCACTAAGATCAGCTCAACCAAAAAATTCTACAGGTGTAGATTTTGCCCTTCATGTAGTAAGCCAGTTGTCTATGCTTTATCATTCTCCTTTTTTTTTAACTTACGTAATGTGCCTGAGGAAAGGGTAAAAGAAATTACTTTTTTCCCTTGGCCTTTAAAATACAGGCTTTAAAAACATAATGAAGTCAGTTTGGAGACCACATTCAGTAGGAATTCAAGTGCAAATATTTGCTGGAGTCACCCTTGCAGGCTGGCTCCAGCATGTCTATAATGCCAGCAAGAAACACGGGAAACAGCGCAGAGGCAGAATCTCCGTACCTGGAACTTCACAAAACCCCTGAGTTTTATTTAGCTATACAGGTAACATAGGTGACTTTTTGATCAGAGTCAACACCTTTTTGTCACTAAATCCCTAACAGAAAACACAAGCATGGGCTTGTGGCTTACTCATCTATAGACTACTTTAGAAGTGGAGGGTCCTACAAGGTGTAAAAACAAAATCCCAGGTATTTTAACCAAATCTAGTATAAGGTTAATATGATGTAAGAAGGTACAGGGGTACAACCCAACCTGGATCCACCATACACCCTCTTTTCCTCTGACAAGTTCCCTTCTTCCACCTCAGATCTGACCCCACCTGGGAAGGTTTCTAAGCGCCCTGTAAGAACAGGAACGAAGGCAGGCAGTGGGCAGGCAGCAGGCAGGCAGGACAGCACGGGGACCTGGGGCAGCCAGGCACAGGGAGCACGAGTAGCAGTGCAGGGGCATAGGCAAAGGAGGTGACTGCTGGGGCAAACAGCTGCCTACCATGCCTACACAGTCAGGTTGATAGCTGTTCCTGCCTGGAGAAATAGTCGGGGTTTATTTGGGATGGTATTGACTGTGAGGTGTTGAGCAGACATCACTGGCAATCATCAGTTCCCATTCCTACCCTGGTTGCCTCAGGAGCATTTTTGCGCGATCCCTTCCCTGTTTCTGACTCCCAGGTCCATTTTCACATCTCCTATTACTTCAGCAGCACTGGCCCAGCTCTCATAAATGCCTGGCCCTTATGGCCAGGACAGCAAAAATCCTAAGAAGCCTTGAGTTAGCTCTCAGTGCGGCTGTAAGTCAAGAAAGTCTGCAAAAGGAGGTCTGAAGCTGGGGGTGTAAAAGAACTGGAAAACTCAGAGCGGGGAGACTACAGCGACTGCTAGTGAGGCTGGGATGGGGAGAAGGGACTGGAAGGAGTAGATGGTAAGTTGAGAGGGTGTAAGATTGGGATATGAGGACAAAAAAGGGTAAGTGTGTGAGTAAGAAGGGTCTGGGATAGGATCTTTCAAAAATACAATAGCCATCATTTCAGATCTACAAGCTGCTGAAGCACTAGGGCTATTTCCATCATCTGCAAGAGGACTAAGGCAAAACTTAGAAACTTATTCTTGAAAACAGCTTATATACAGCAACCACTTCTAAAAAGAGAATCAAGCCAGTATTAGTACTAACCTTTTGGTTTTACTAATCCATTTGCTTTGAGGGTTAATATCTCTCTGTCAGACTTTTGATAAAAACTTGTTATGATAATAATCTTCAAGTGTACTAAATAAAGGATTAATCATGCCATTACAATTAAAAAAAATACAAACGTAAACTCTTGTGAAGATGATCACCATGACAAAAAAAATTTGTACAGTGTTCTCAAAGTTCAATGAGGTGCATGCCCACCTGGCAATATGAACTTGAGCAGAACATTTGGTTTACAGACCTCACTGTTAGAGAAGGAGGTACATCTTAGGATCATGGCCTTTTTGCAAGTGAGGCTTGGGTTCACAGGTGTAATGTCTGAGAGATCACAGGAAAGTCAGGGTTTGCCCCAGTGAAATCCCTGGGAAGCTGAAAATTATTTACTTGTACAAATCTGGTTGACCCGTATTTTGAGCTGAGATCTGCAGATATGGCATCCACCAAACTAAGCTTCTTAAAAGTATTAAGAAAGGACAAAAGGCCTATTAAAAAAAATTATTTCAGAAAGCAGTCTCTTGGGCAGGCTTCCACCTTTCTCACTCAAACCATACAAATCTCAAGAACAATCATACCATTTTTTTAAAATTACCACAAATCTTTTGGTCTTCACCAATGAATGCTGCCTTTATTAACATCTTGGATGGAGACAAAATATTGTCAGGTCTCTCTAAACAATTCCTGCTGGAATGTTGCTTTTGGCAAATGTGTAAAATTGCCAGATGACCGAGCTTTCTAACCAAAGAATGTAAGTAAATAATATCCTGAATGAAAATATTTGCTTTAATACGAGAGGCACCAATTTTCTTTATTGAGTGACATGTATAAATATAATGATGTGATAATATCCATCCACCTTTTCTTACTTGAAAAACCACATTTAATTTTTACAGTTATCTTTTAAAGTTAAATGAAAAACCCACCCACATAAACAAATACCAAACCAGGCCACTTTTGAACTGTAACTTTGTCTTTAGACAAAAGCACTTCAGTGTGTATATATCTCACAGAAAGCAGGGGAAATCCAAGAGCAGACTGTAACTCTTTCCCATTGCTCCCCTTAGTCCTTGTGTGTATTGGTACAAAGCAAAATTAGATTCTGATCCTGCATCAGTCACTTGAGAAGGGCTTGAACCCTAGAAGTTAATGAAACCATGTCCCATTCAACCTTTCTGACTAACTGTATGCAAGATGATGCCATTAACTCTAGTGTTTTGAAGCTGTCTGCTTTATCTTCATGTTATAGCTTTCTTTTCAAGGTAATAAAATGCTCAGATAAATGAAGATTTGATATGACATCTATGTATTTTTATTTCTTATGACTTTAAGAGAAGCTCCATGTAGTATGTTGAAACCACCAAGCTATCTAGAGGAGGGAAATTAAGATTGCTACTACTATGGCAACATCTTAGTATCTTTAGTTCCACTTTGTAGGACAGGTGGAGACCTCTGGTCAGTAATTTTAAAAGGATTTTTTTTTTTACTCACATAAATATTAGAGGTAAACACCATCATAATCTCTGGAAATAAATGCTATACATTGTTATCATAATGAGAATACTTTAAAACAAATATTAAAGATTCTGTCCTTCAAATGGACCTTCTGGCTGTAATTCTTTGCACATAAGCCGCCATCAAAAGATTCATGTGCTAATGATCTACAGGAAACTAAACACTAATGAAATGTCAAGTGATGAATCTGCATGTAATAAATTAAATTATAAAAAATTTGCAAATATGCTGCTGCCTAGTAAAATATTTGTAACCTTAGACTTCATTTATCATGTATTGGTACTTAATGTGCTTCATTACTGCAAGGGCTGGTAAATAACAGTACCAAAATGGGAATACTAATCTCATCTTTCATTAAATGGTTATGGCAAATTACAAAGACTAAGCAAGCTGCATGTACACAAATTTGTCATTACAGGAGTTACTCACAGTGCTGGAGAGGATGTGTATAGTATTAGGATGATGAAACACAGAAATTTCCTTGTATGCTTGAGGCTTATTACGAATTATGCTGAAAATAAAGCATTTAATCTCAACGTTAGGAATAAAGCTCTTGACTTTAAGGTACAATACTTTGTGGAGGAAGTGTGTCATTAGCATTCCGGGCAGCCTGGAATAGTCTTAAGCTAAGTAATATAACACGAGTGCCCTATTCAGATGCAAGATCCAGCTCAGAGCTGTTTGGAAAAGGACGCTGGATGTTCTCCAGCACCTCTCAGTGCACACGCTCTCCCTGACATTCTCAGACAAGTTGCTGAAATGAAAGTTAACACCACAGATGACAAGCTTGCTGAGCCACCTGAATCCCAGACGAAATTCCCTCAGCTTCACTGGGGTGTGAGGGGGCAGGATAGAGGTGCCTTCGGGTTCCTGATCTGGGACACACCCTCAGGGCCTTTTAATGGACAAACCCGGTAACCTTATCCAGCTCAAGGACTGTAGGTACTGGCAAAACAGGGTGGGCAACTTAAGCAGCTAATTGCAAATATTCACTCCCTTTGTGGGTCCAGGATTAGTGCTGCGGAGGGTGGCAGGGCTGGATGCCAAGCGCAGCAATTAAACCAACCTCCCGAGCTGAAGCCAGTGTCACTGAAAATGTGCCTCAGTTGCACAAGTGTGCACTGCTGGGGCAATTCGATTGTTTCCTCTTATGCCTCCTGCACCTCTTCAAACACCCACATTTGCACACGGTATTCCCTTTAGAGCTCTTATCTTATTAGGGAATAAGAAATTCATACTGCATAATGAAAGCTCTGACTACCCCGTACCACAGAAAATATTGCTATTTAATATTTCAAACATTTAGTGGATTTAGAGGCTTGCTATTTTTTTTTTCCCCCTTCAGGTTTTTCCAGAGCAAATATCATAACTCTCATGTGTGCTTAGACCTGCTCAAATAAATCTGTTGATTTATGATGCTCTTTAATCTGTGGATTAGAATAAGAACTGTTCTTGTGAATCAAAGACTACGGATGCCAATGTTTGCAGCAATTTATGTGCTGAGAAAATGGCGAGGATCTGCTTAATCCACCCTATGAATATCTATATAAATTAGTTTGCTGGCTTCTCTGAGAAAGTGGAATTGCATTGTTCTGCTCTTTCAGGAACCAAGGAAGTGGTGGTTGATGTGGATGACAATGGAGTAATTTCCTTGAACTTTGAATGTGATCAGATGTCTCCAAACTCTAAGTTTGTTTGGTCCAAGAATTATGAACCGATTGAGGATGACTCTCGACTGAACATCGATACCAAAGGCGGAAAGTAAGAACCCTCGGGGGCAGCAATAGTCTCGTGTTTGAGAGATCTAGACTGGTCACAGAAATCCATCCTTTTGGATGTATGACCTCCGTAAGAGTTACATCTGCCTCTGTCACTGGAAGGCTACTTCATGAGTATGCTGTTCTCCAGCAAGTCCATTTGGAAACTGTAGCTTGTACAGAATGAGTCAGACCTCCTGTTCAGGCAATTTAGTTATGTTTAGGCATAGGGAGAGAAAATCTGTGCTCTGTCATCTTATAACCTGTCAATCAAGGCAAATTATTATTATTCCTATTGTTATTATTTTAAATCTCCAAAGGATAAAATTATTTGGCTGCTTGCAAAACGCTTTTGCCATGTCACACTGTTGCAATCTTTGGAGGTGCTGGAGTAAGCAGGACTGTCTTCTGATGGTGTCACCACGGCCTGATTTGGTAACTTCTATAATGCTCTACAAGCCTACTCTGTTTCTTCAGGCTTTTAACAGAGAGGAAGAAAAGGCAAATGCACAGGTTCAGCCTATGAAGTGCCTATGTGCTCTTCCAGTTATAGAAACCATACAGAAAGAAACAGTGGCTCACCACACTCATGGTATTGCATATGAAAATTGAATCATCCTATACTTATAGTATCCTTCCATGCTCATCAAAGACTTGACAACATGTTTTTAAGCATGCTTGAACTAAGTTAAACTAGCTACCTCCAGTGCTTTTGGCACTATCTGAGAGTTGTGCTGTCTCCATTTGTACCACACATGGTAGGACTTACCCTGATTTATACTGGCCAGAGCCCCCCATTTGCCTGTTCAGTCAGAGCAAAAGCTAATACAAGACTAATTTTATCTGCTGTTATAGACATAAAGGAAGGGTTTGGTTCAGACTGATCTCCTTCTTTTATCAAAATGCTTTGGTTTTTTTTTCCCTAAAGGTCAAAAGCTATCTTTAAGGATCTTGGAGAAGATGATTTGGGAGTTTACTCTTGTGTTGTTACAGACACTGATGGAGTTTCATCAAGCCACACAATTGATGAGGAAGGTAGACACAGTGTCTGTTAAGCATGCCTGTTTTGCTTTCACACCTGTTTTTCCTTGCTGCTGAGTCTCTCAGGTCCATAAGACATGCACACCTTGTATTATTTCTTTTATGTCTTTTGCAGAAATGAAACGCCTGCTTGCTCTGAGCCACGAACGCAAATTCCCAAGTAAGTGAATTAAACGTGTCTTTAGGGGAGAGTTTTTTATGCAGTGGGGTATCACAAAGCTCCTGCCACCATCAGGTAGGGAAGTCACTATAGTAATTTCAAGTGAAAGTGGTTTTGATTTGAAAATCTAAGATTCCTTTAATTTTTTTCTCTTTCTTTCAGTATATTTGTGTATTACTGATGTTCTTTCCAATTTGTTGCAGGCTGCTGGTCTAGGCCTAAAATAAGTCTATATAACAGTTGGAAAATAAGTATCCCATTGGCTTTGTTTCTTCTGCAAAACAGCCTTACTCAGCATACCTAACCTGATTTGAAAACCAGAATTTGAAAAATTCTCTAACTTTACTCCAGCTGAAGTTAACATAAGTTAAATTTAAGGTTAACAAAGCAGGCAACTGTAGTTCAACTGTAATGATCTATATATACAGAATTTTCCTGCGGAAATTTATTCCCTCCCTCTTTGCTGTAACACTTGACAATATGAACATCCTTCCTGCTGCTTGGGATGGCATTTTTGCAACTCCACAGACCTCCTATACCTTTGTGATATCCTGGTAGTAGCACAACTTGGTTATTTTCATTGGACTGTAACTTGAATAATTGGGAAAAAAAAAATTGGATTGTATAATGAATCTATTACATGCAATGAGACGAGACCTAAACTTGGTCTCATCTTCTCCCACTACATTCTCTTCTTTTTCATTCCAGGCACTAGAACTCTTGCCTATGTTTTAACATCTTCAGCTTTGTGCATGCGCTGCTGGCATCTCTGCCAACTCAGGAGACATCACGCCTCTCAGCCCAGTCAAAACTTGGCTGCGGAAATGGCCTGTCTTTTTGCCCACATCATCTCTCTTTTTCATTTCTTTCTGTGTGTTTTCCATATCAGCTCTACACTTCCCAACATATTGTATTACCTTTTGACAGGTTAATGCCAGCCCAAGCATACCCTTGTTTACTCCTGCTCCTCCTAGTTCTTTCCTCCTATCTTCACGCTGAAAGTTAGTTATCACAAAATCTTGCTATTGTCACATGTCCTTGCTTGCCTCGATCCTTCTCTTCTGAGTGCTTTTCCATGCTCTGTGTTCATAACTAATTTCACAAACTAAGCTCCTCAGGACACAGATCGTGTATTCTTTTTTGCATTGTATTGGGTAACAGTACACTTCTAGTTGTGCATGAGCTTCCAGGAGGCACAGGCAAAAAGGCAGATCACTGCAGAATGTATCCTTAAGGAGGAAACTGTCTTACTTGCTTTGGCCACTCTAGGCCCTGTGGACACTAAAAAAAAAATAAAAAAATTACAAATAGGGATTGAGATTGATCTGGCTATGCCTATGAGGTTAGAAAAATAAAAATGAGCTCCTATGGATCAGCATGAAACCTTAGTCATATCTCCAGATAATCTGTTTGAGGATTACCCAAATTCTTAAAAAAAAAAATCAGTTGCTAGGCATTTCTGATTTGACATCGGCTCTAGGACGTTGCTTTGTCTGTAATTCTGAACTGCATTTAATTGTAACTTCTGCTTAGAAACATCTGCAGCCAATAACTCCATGGGAAAATAGGTTGCTTGAATAATGCAGCCTTACAGAACACAACTACATGTGGGCACAATAGTGTATTGGTGCTAGGTAAAAATAAACTGTTCCAAATCGTCAATTTAGCAACTGCCCAAGGACTCCCTGTCAAGTGCTTGCGGTAATTTGTGGTGTTATACAAATAGGATGTAAAACCTTGTAAGCACGATGGCTGGAAAATGCTTAAAGTAGCTGTCAGTTGGTGCCTATGGAAATATTATTTTAAAGTAAGACTTTTGCTTGTGGAGGACTGTAACGCAGATTCGTCCAGATCCTTTGGGCTGAGGGGTGAATGGCCTTTTCCCAAGAAAGAATATTTTTGCATCCTTTCAGCCCTTTATTTAAGAGCTTCTGAGATACTTTCCTCTCTTCCATGTTAGTCTAAAGTTATTCATAGGTAATTACATGCAAATCAAGTGGGGGGTTAAAATTGCTGTAGAGCTGACAGTGAAACAAAAGCAGTGCAACCTGATGTCTATTCACACCCTCTCCCTTTTGCTTCCACTGGCAGCATTTCAGTCACTTTGTTTTGAAAAATTATGCAAGACCTGAGATTCCTTCTGTTTCTTTCAAGCAAAGTGATGTGCTGGGTGAGGAAGCTTCACACAGACCATTTGCACTGCTGGGGCACACTCTTGCAGAGTTGTTCTTTGCCCTGTTCCCTTGTGGTAATGCTGTCCCTCCAGGCTTTCCTCCCTCTGGTTAAGCCTGTGTCTTTTTCATAATTCTCTTTTTTTCCTGTTATTTTCACCAGAGACAGGTCCTGTGCCACTCAGGCACCACAAGCATACATGTGGGTGTGGGAAGGTGTAGGTGTGAGGAAGGGCTGAGCGTGGGAAAGGAAGACACGGGGGGGGGGGGGGGGGGCTCACCCCCTAACTTTGTTTGGTAGTGGGGTGGGACGGCAGCTCTGCTCCAGAGGGCACCCCAGTCATTTAGGACAGTGCAAACAGAAGGATGAGAGAAATTAGACACTGCGGCAGTCCCAGTCCTCTCCTGCTGTAGCTGTGCCTTTGCATACAAGGAGCTAAAGAAACAACCCTGCCGTGGGATTTGTATGGGAGGAGGTGTGTCTTTGCACTATCACCAGACTATATCATCAAGCATTTTGCAATGTATTTGTACACTGTCCTCAGCTGTTCCATGTTACACCCTAGCAATGCAGACTTTACACTGCTGTGAAAGTGGAGACTGGGGAGAGTTCACATAGAGCATACGTATTCCCCAGAGTACGATTTTTGTTGAGAATCTGAGCATCCACTAAGACAGCTAAAAATTATGGAAGCCAATAAAATGAGCAGTATGCCCCAATACCAGAGTCTAAATGCTCATGTTTAATGTTGCTGATTAAAATATCTTAACAAAAAGTTAAAGTGAAAGCAAGCTGAGGATTTTTACTAACAAGAACAAGGAAAATTGAAAAAGACTAATATTACCAACGTATAGTACCCTTTACGTGTTTTTTTTTTCCTGCTAACACACGGAATTGGTTTATATGTGGGGGATTTCCATTATTCGTAAGTAAACAAAATGTACTGGGGAGATTGAGGGTGTATTGTGATACTTGGTAAATTCTGGAGATGGAGGTTCCTACTCAGCAAAGGATCAGAGTGCTTACAAAAATCTCCCAACCTGCAGCTCAGCAGCTGGCTTTCTGATCTGGCTTCGTGCTTGGGGTTTTTTGTGGGTTTTTTCCACTGAGTCAGTTCACTGTCTTACAGTAATATTGTCAGGCAACTCATTAAACACGGGTCTGCGCCATACAGACTCACATCATGCTGCAGAGATACTTGCAGTTTACCTTTGAAAGAGCTTTGTATTAGAATGGAGCATAACTCAAATCCTGAACACTTCCAGTCTGTACAGACCTAGTGATTGAAGGCTCAACAGATTAAATCTTGTCTGTCATCCCACGTATATGTAGGCGGAGAGGCATTCTGTGTCTGTGAAGAGCTATCATAAACTAGTTACCTTGCATACAGTATCCAACTATGAAGGAAGAAGTGGGTTTTTGATTGTAGAAGAAAATAGTTGTTGGGGCACAGGCAATGTATATGCTTCATTCTTTTCTTTCTTCTTCGTAGCTGTCCCACTTGCCTCTGAGTTGGCAGTGGAAATTTTGGAAAAAGGAGAAGTGAGATTCTGGTTGCAAGCTGAAAAACTGTCTGGTAATGCAAAGGCCAACTTTATATTTAATGATAAAGAGATTTTCAATGGAGAGGTAAGCCTTTTCATTGCTTACATGCGCTTGTATTTTTATGAGTACCAATGAGTATTAATATCTCTGTCTCAAATATACTTCCAACTAGTGTTCCACACTAACGCATTTTCATGAGAAATAATGTATGTCATTGAAAGCATCATTAGAAAGATTTTGTCCATAGTTCTGAACTCCAGATGAATTCTACTGGATGCAGTTTAAAAGTGGAGTTGAATTACTTCTGCCACCTTTGTGAGTACAATGTGTTCTGTTAACTAGAGGGGACCATAGGAGTTCCTGCAATAAGGCAGTCCCAGGTAAGCAGCTAGGTTGGTCTTCAAGGAGTCACTGCAGTAGCCCAGATTCATCCTATCTATCTCCTTCATCTATGGCCATAGCATACCCTTATGCTTGGTTCTCACCTCTCTCTACTGTTTAGAGGAATTTACAACACCAAGGGAAAATTCCCAAGTGGTTGTTTCCAGAAGCAGAACTTGTTACTCCCAAAGACATGATATGGCATGCTTGTGTTCAACACTGATATCAGGTAGAAGGCAGAGACGGAACATTCTACATAAAACCTTATAAAAATATAATAATCCTCAAAGAAAGCGTTATTCTGAATAGATGCAAATCTAAACCTTTCTAATGAAAAAGAGCACAGTACTCACCATACAACAGGCATGTCACATGCTTTTATAGCATCAGTAAATAGGCTTCACCTTTAACAGATTTCCTATTTATTTGGTTATATGTTTAGAGCTGGAGCTAGAGATAGTGGGAATCTGAATAAAGAAAACAGAATTTCACCTAACGATACCATATAACATTTGACAAATATTTTCTGATGCTGATATCCATTATTTTTTGCTTTCCTTTCCATTCCTGAAGAAATATAAAATGAAGGTGGACCAGAAGACCGGCCTTGTTGAAATGATTATGGATAAACTTGAGGACAAGGATGAAGGGACTTACACTTTCCAACTGCAGGATGGAAAAGCAACCAATCAATCCAGCCTTGTCCTCATTGGTGATGGTAAGCTAATCTATATTATGCAGTAGGCTGGAAAAATTTTACCGCAGTTACCTCAGTTGTCATCTTCACTTTCCACTGTTTTCAATACCAATAGATGTTCCAGTGGTTTTTCATGTCACAGTGCTTGCCCGCCTCATATAGGAAAAGCCATGTGTGTGAACTGGAATTTTTAAAGTGCTGGGAGGAAGGGGAATTGTTATAGAATTGTAAAATATTGCAGCCTGTCATGGTTTGTTTTTCTACAGGTGGAATGAAAATTTCCCATGTAAAAAAAATTGCCCATTCCACCAGGAACAAGTAGCTGCACCTCTTAGAGCTTGAGCAGCTTGCTGACTCTGCTGCCGCTCATTTGCCTTCCTACTGAGAACAGAAAGTAGCTGTATGATTGGGGATTACACTTCATCAGACATGACACATTAAACTCTTGATGACTGCAAGCAGCTAGGAAAGCTGGGTTAGCCATAATCAGCTTCTGACACTTCGAAAAGTGCAGTGAAAATCTGACCCTATGGCAGGATTCTCAGTGACCTCCAAGGGACAGAGTTGCACCTAACTGTTACAGTGACATTCAGTACCGTAAAAATGGCAAATGATGTTTAACCTTGTATATCTTGCTGGTTTTAATTCCTAGTATTCAAGAAGCTGCAGGATGAAGCAGATTTCCAAAGAAAAGAGTGGCACAGGAAACAAGGTGATAATATGGATATTTATAAGAATCACAGATGTGTTAGTTAGTCTGTTAAGAGTTTGTTTATGTTTATATATGTTAATTTGAAAAAGATGGGTTTTGTCCTGTTACATGGTTGCTTACCTTCTGAAAGAGAAATAGGAAAAATAAAAACCACATTAAAATATAACAGTATTCTTGTCAAGAACAACACATTTGTCTCATTTGTATCATGAATACCATTGATGTGACCTTTAAAAATACATCTGTCATTTTAAACAGGTCCTCATTTTGTGGATAAACTGGGATGGGAAGTTACCGATGACTGTAATGTGCTGTTGAAATGTAAGGTAAGGGGCAAGGAAACCATTGAGTGCAATGTTCAAAGCACTTTGACCTACCACTACTTAGATGGAGAGGGTGGGAGGGGACTAAAGACATGCGCTTTGCTTTTGTAGTCCCAATTGCATATTGGATAGCGACAGAGCCTCTGAAGGCTAATCATGCTGGGGCAACTGCTCATTGCATGCAACAAAATACCTTGGAAAATAACTTGAACTTTTTTCTTCAGGTCCGTCAGCCACCCACCCAGGAAAAGGCACCTGAATAGGAATGATAAGTCTTTGTAAAACCTGGGACTTTCTCATTTTTGGCTGGTTTATGTGTGTAGAAATCCCTTGGGCAGGATCCACTGGTTCCCTGGGCTCCTTGAAGCTGTTGGCAGTCCTCTTCTCTCTCTTTTCATCCCTGCTGTTTTCCCTCTTGCATCCCTCATTTTAAAATGGAGGTCTGCAATAACTTGCTGAGATCAAGTTGTAAAGCTTGCTGTTCTTTTGTGAGAGACTTGAACAGGCTAACCCATGTGACACTAAGTTCCCCTGCTCAAATGAAGAGAATAATTACGATGTGGTTTTTCATCCATCTTAGGTGGCTAATATTAAGAAGGAAACACACATTGTATGGTACAAAGACGACAGGGAGATAATGGTAGATGAAGAACATGACTTCAAAGATGGCGTGTGTACTCTGCTGATATCAGAGGTGAGTGACTGTCCTTGCTAGCCCTCAGCTGAAGTTAGTGTTACGAATTCAGATGAATGCTACAATCTAATCTGATATTTCAGCAAAACAATCAAAAAAGGAAGTGGGTTTTAAAAATGCAAAAACTCATGAGGCGTCTGTGTTTTAGCTAAAGCAAATGTCTATCTATAACTGCTTGTTCAGATTTTCAGGAAATGATGACAGAAGAGATAATAAGCTTGACACTTCCTTTACATGTCAGTTTAACAACAGAATGAGACCACATTTATGTTTCAAATGGCATTTGGAAAGCGCTTGTCACTCAGGCTTTCAGAGGAGCTCCCTCTCAGAGTCACCAGAGAGGTCTGGTCCATACCCAGCCTTGCTGCAGACCCTGGGGGGACACCTGCATTCACCACTTCATCTCTTTGCTCTCAGTTCTTTGGCTGAGGAAGGGAAGAAGAGTCAGGCCCCCTAGGGCCGGGGGCCCCCCCACAGCTCCAGGCCAGGACCCCCCAGCCAAGGCCTGTTCCACTGCCCCAGCCAGGATCAGGGCAGCCGGGGGGGCACTGGGGCAGCCCCAGCCCTGGGCATTAGGCACCTCCCTGGGGATGGGAATGGGACATCAGCTGGGTTCAGGAGTAAGATCTAGATTTTTCTACAGTAACTGTTCTGAAAACTGGTTTTACTGTTACAATATTGCAGTTTTCTAAGAAAGATGCTGGCACTTATGAAGTCATACTGAAGGACGACAGAGGAAAGGACTCCAGTGAGCTAAAGCTTAAGGACACAGGTCAGAGTCACTTTCTGCATACTGTCAGCCACACCAGCTGACAGCCTGACTGCTCACCTGCAAGCGGGTTCAGGGTAGTACCGGCAACTGCATGTGCCACCTTCCTGTGGCTTTGTTCCTCCTGTATACAAGATCATCTCATTAGAAAAACTGAGATTTTTTCCATTCAAATAATGTTTGAATACAGCTCATTGCATCTGGATTCTGCATAAGTTTGGGAGAATACAATGACTAACACTAAGCAAAATGATAACAGGTTTCCTCAGGGGGCCATCAGTAGTGTAAGTCTACCAGTATAGAAAGAAATTATAGAACTAGATAACTTTAAAAGATTTCACATTTTTATTATGTTTTGCCATTCATTTATTTAGGGGCCTTTCCGCTCATTGTGATTACCATATTTTTAAAATCTCACTTACATTTCCAAGCAAATTAAGAAAAATCCTATCCAATAGAATGTATATAGATAGGTTAGCATTCCAACTGAACAGTGTAATTAAAAAAAAAAAAAAAAGTTCTGTTCAGCTGCAGTAGTGTTCATCAAGGCTGCAGTTAAATAAAGTCTGGAAATAGTGGAATAACAGACTATATTTCTGCATCACTTAGATTTCTAATATGCTTTATAAGGTAGGTCCGATTTCTTTTCAAGCCTACTGGGGAGAATATTTCAGAGCCAGTACTTGTCCTATTATTGACTGTGTTTCAGCTGCAGACACAGAGTCTTAGTCTCTGGATTTTATTTCCACAGCTTTTGCAGATCTGATGAATGAAGTATGCAGAAGGATTGGTAAGCACTTAATTCTCTTTTCAAATGAATGACCCATTGTGACACTCAGTGAATGGCTGCATGGCTGCATAAAACCATGTGCTCTTCTTTCAGCTTTATCTGCCACAGACCTGAAAATCCAGAGCACAGCTGAGGGTATCAGACTGTACTCCTATGTTACTTATTATGTGGAAGATCTGAGAGTAGGATGGATGCACAAGTAAGTACGCAAAAGCTTTGCAAAAGTCAGTGCAATTTTGTTTTTATAGACTCAGAAAGAACCTGGATATATGAGAGAGACAAGGCCCAGGTTTCTTCTCATCTCTCATGAGTCCTTCTTCACATGAGTTAGTTTCAGCAAATTACATCCACACGAAACTAGTACTAGAGTCAGGTGTTGGTGGTGCAGGGCCCTCCTGTCGTTGCCCTCATGAGACAGATAGTCCCATGCCATGGGATGCTGTCAGGGCTGTGTTGCTTCAGAGCACTCCCCACCTCCTGGATGGGAGCTGCATCTTTCCCTGAATTAGTTTTAAGGAGCGATGCAAATACAACCTGAGAGACCAACAAGATTTAAAAGAGGCCAGCACCACGGGTTTGGAGGTCTGCTTGTCTAGAAGCTGCAGTTCACGGGAACTGGGACAAGCAGGCACGTCGTCTTAATGCATGGGTTCATGTTTAGGAGGGAAAGCAAGTTCCAGCGTGTGCCCGCAGCTGTAAAATCCAGACAGCCCCTCCTGTGAGCGCTACGAACCTAACTAAGACAGACAGAAGAACTGAGATTTTTAAAAAGAATTTGAATGCTCAGCTCCCCATAAAATTATTGGGAGTTGCATATCCAAATCCATGAGACAGCTTTGAATTCTCAGCCAGCACAAACACAGCATGCACTGGAAAACCCAGAGAAGTAAACAACTTAGATGGCTTCAAATCTATTATTACTATTCTTGCTGTTTCACTTCCTGTGGACATGGTAGTAGTTAGTCTTTAGGATGGAATCTGAATTACTGATATCTCAATAAAACTCATGAGGCACAGAATACCTGGGATGTGCTGTAGCAGTCTGGCTGTAATTGACACTGATGCTAACCAGCAACCCTGTCAGAGAAATGAAAGCAGTTTGAGGTTTTCCTGTTTCTTGGCACCCATTTTGACCTGGTATCACCAGGAGTCCTAAGTATTTCAAGACTATAAGTGAATATGAAGTATTCTGGGGGGTTTTCCCCTCTCAAATTTTTCTTTCTTTCTTTTTCTTTCTTTCTTTTTTCTTTCTTTCTTTTTCTTTCTTTCTTTTTTCTTTCTTTCTTTCTCTCTCTTTTCTCTATTTAATTTTTAGAAACTAGTTTTATCTTGAAGCACATCAAATTAATCTAGAAAAAATGTTCTTTGTCCCTCCAGTATATTTGAAGTTATCAGTTTAAAGATAAAAATAAAATGAGTAGCTTATTTGACAAATATCTTTTGCCTTATCCAGGGCAATTAACTGTTTAGCTAGAGAGGTGAGAAATTGATATTTTCTGTGGAAGAAGATATACTTATGTCACAGTATGTTTAATCGTAAATGCCAAAGCATAGCAGAGCACCAGAAAACATTCCAACTGGGCAAACACCATTTGTGACGGAAGCATGGATTTTTGTAGGTACAGTCCTTTATAGTTCTGTTTCGCTCAAGCAGAAATAAACCTATGCTAAAAAGAGAACATAAACATTTGAGGATGCATGGATTACCCTTCAGAGATCTGGCTTTTAAATTTGTATAAATCTTCTACGGCCCAGGTCATCAACTAAGATGCATAACCTTTCTGCAAGGTTTGAGGAGAGCTAGACCTCGAACAGGGAAAGGCTGTCATACCTATTCTGCCCCAGTGGCCCACAGCTTTAGCAAGAATTTGACTTCAAAAGTTTCATAATATGGTGGCATACCATAGCACCTTGGAAATCATTTAGTAACTGCAGATGTACTCAGTGACTCAACATGAGCAAATCCCATTTATACTCCAGTAAAACGAAAGGGTAACATTGTTTTGTATTTTTCAGCGATACCCAGATTAGGTTTACAGACCGAGTGAAGACTGGTGTCACCGGGGAGCAGATCTGGTTGCAGATCAATGAGCCAACTCCACAGGACAAAGGCAAATACACAATGGAACTCTTTGATGGTAAAACAGGACACAAGAAGACAGTGGATCTTTCTGGACAAGGTAGGCCTTTCCCTCTGCTAACATCACCTGTGTGTGGGCATTACACTGTGGCAGGGTAGGAGCATCTACAGCAGGATGTTGCTACAGTCCTGTTACCCATTGGGTTGTAGGGTCTGTGTGTGTACCCAGCAGCCTGGCAGTGTTTGTGGGGACAGTGCAATTTGTTTTCCCCAACCTGTGCTCTCAGGTCATAAATTACGAATGGCTTTTTCCTATTCCAAATACCCGCTTACAGTTTGCCTACTGAGATGTCAGCCCAGTTTCTGAGCTATCTTACAAACCCCCTTGTGTTGCTGGCATTGATTGGCAGTTTTAAATACAAGTTGTAGCACTGAATGCCTTTTGTCTCTCTCCCTTCCAAGTAATATTTGGAGAAGGAAGTGAGGGACAAGTTTGTTCTGCTACTTTCCTACTGTATTTCTTTGATGGATATAATAGGGCTCCTTATTCTTCAGAGATGTCAAGACCTTTCATGAACACTATGAAGGACTGTTAGGGGAACAGCTAAGATTATTTGGATTGACTGTTGGAAGCTTTTACTCTGAGAGACCTCTCAGATCCTAGGGAACAGATTAACTCCTTCCAAACTGCTGAGTTTCCATCCCCAGCTCTTCCTATGCCTAAAGCTTCAGTTTGGGTCTGCAAGCTCTGTGTAAGGGCACTAACCTTATAATCATCTCCACGTTGCTCCTACTGTACTCTATCTCCACCTTCTGAGAAAAGAGATTTCTTCTTCCCTTTCAAAGCGGGAGAGGTTGACCTCCCATATGATGGTAGCTTAGCCTGAATTTACAAAGGAGATAACAGTTTGCTATTTGGTTTGTTCATGGCCATCAGTGTGATGCTTCAGAGCAGATGTAAAAAGCACTTGGAAAAAACAGATCTCTTGTATTCCATAAGCCAGTGGTCTCTGAAGTGGGGTGCATGCAAGGTGACCTGCTGGGGTGTGGGAAGAAAATATGAGAACTTCAGTAGTACATCTACATAATTTGTAAATAAATATACATATATTGGGGGTGCATGCTCAAAAAATTTTAGATAGGGCTGTACGATCAAAAGAGTTTGGGAGACCACTGCCGTAAGCTATCATTTAGGTGGTGTATTGTGGGTTTCTTCCTTGGCTTTGTGTAATTATTTCAGCCTATTGCTCTCCTGCTATCTCTCTGTCTTGAAGCCTGACTTTTAGAAGAAAAAAAAGTGTGTTTATGTGTTCATATGTATATATAATATCTGCCATATACAAGATGGCCTTTATTAGTTGAACCATTCAGCATTTTAGGACTTACACAATATACATGCATGCATCCATTGATATTTCTTTAATAATGTCTACATTTTAAATTTATTTCTACATTTTAAATTTTAATGTGATGATTTATCTCTGAAGCTACCTTTAAAATCAACTTTTCTCTTTACAAAGCATTTGATGAAGCCTTTGCTGAGTTCCAGAGATTAAAGTAAGTATTATGCCATCTAAATACAGTAATGGCAGCCATAAAATAATAACAATATTTTTTTGTTTTGTGCTGGAGCTAACTATATCCTATGAAACAAATCCTAGTCCTACAGAAGCCTGTAGGAGTTTTGCATGTGACTTCTTTGGTGTAACTCCTATATAACAGTTAGGTAACAAAGAAAAAGCAGTATTACCAAATGATATGAGAGATTTTCCTTAACAGATTAAAGGCAGTTAAAAAGATAAGCTATTTTTCAATCACTCTGAGTAAACCTTAACTGAAATTGGTCTTTCTTTTTGTCTCTTTCAACTCCAGGCAAGCTGCGATTGCAGAGAAAAGTAAGTGGGCCCTCTTTGACAATGGTTGCAATAAACTGCTTATGAAGGTTTTCTTCCTCTCCAGGAATGTTGTGTGTTGAGACAGGGAGGGCATGTATACATGTGGGTGTCTGTGTGTGCTCATTCTAAAACGAGTTTGTCCTTACACCAAGGAGAAGCAAGGAGAGTGACCTTTTAGTGATTTAACATTGGTGCACATTGCAGCTAAACACATTATAGTTATGGGTTATGTTGATTTTTCCTGTCTATGCTCCTGTTCTCATTACCAGTTAGCCTTCTCTAAAAATTAGCTTTATTGCTGAGATATCTCTCTGCACAAATCACTTTGTTTTTAAAGATGGAGGAAATCACTTGGCTAGTTATGAACTATCTAAAATGTCAAATGATTCTGCATTACATACAGAAATGAGTAAGAAAGCAACAGTAGCTTTTGCATTGCTTAAAGACAGATCCCTGAATCTCCTCATACTTTTGCCTGTGTGTCAATTCCAACATAGCAACTAAAACAAAAGTATGTATTAATTACTTATGGAATAAGTCATTAGAATTCAACTTGAATTATTAAGCTCAATATTCTCCCTGTTTACAGAAAAATGCATGGAAAAAATGTAACACATCACAAAGTTCTCCCACTGCAGATGACTTTCAGACCTGTATAAAAATGAGGGGGCAGAACTGGCATTTGAAAAGTTATTGGAGAAAAATGTGTAGAAAGATCTGAGCTAACTCCTCCTGGATGTATACTCCAAACAGAGCAGGGCTTGGATACATACAGTGATCCCTACATATCCCAGCTGAGACAGCGCAAAGGGATCAGTAATAGCCATGCCCTGGGCATTTCATTTCTAACCCTGGACCCCATTCATAAGGGACTACCATGTTACTTGACATAACACAGTCCCGTTCCTGGTCTCATAAGGTTACCTCTGTGCTCCAGAGCACATCTTTTACAGAATACATTAGAGGGAAACATTCTGTATAGTCATTTCCTTCCTCTGCCAGGCTCCACCAAGATGTATAACGAACAAAACCCATATTCCAGAATAAGTGCACCAAAGCCCGCATGTGGTCAGCTTATTTGTATTTGTGTAAGACTCCTATGGGACTCTGAGCTTAAAATTAGACCAGGTATTGATCTCATTTACACCCCCAATATGTACAAAGGGGTGGAATTTCACTGCTGTCACTGAGACTGAAGTCTGTCTTTGTATCTAGATCAAAACTAATCTCCACCACTTCATTAGGCGTCTTTCATTTCCTTTTGGAAACACAACATTTTTAGTTTACAACACTAAAAATTTAGAACAACAGATCTCAAAAATTCAGATTTTTTTGGTACACTCAGAAGCAACACTGAATTGATGGCAAAACCTGCAGGACACAGCACATGTACTTTAATTCCCCTCTGTAAGTGACTGACACCAGCTATTAACACATCTTTTGCTGGGATTTCAACATTTTTTAAAGTCCAAATGGTGTGCTAAGAATGCGAATAGTTCTCTGCTAGCCCAGATATCAGAGGCAAGTTGTACATAAATAAGATAAAAGGAAAGAACTAGAGGGGAAACAGAATCTGGGACACAGTTGATTTTGAGACACTAAAGAAAATTATGCTTATTTATTTCCAGATCGTGCACGGGTACTTGGAGGTTTGCCTGATGTTGTCACCATCCAGGAGGGCAAGGTACAGTAAATTAACTGAAGATTTACACAACAGCCCAACAGCTTGAATGCCTTTCAATGATGGGAAAATATTCACCTTTTTTTTAAAGATGCTGTCTTTAAAATCTGCTACATTATTTATCTATCCCTTGCCTTCTCTACATAATTCAACTATCTTGCACAGATGGGTTTATGTATTCAGGGCAGTGTCTTTTCTTAAGCATTAGCTAAAAGTGAGATGACAATGTGACTTGAGACTAAAACTCCTTATATAACCAGCTCTTTAAAAATTCATGCACAGGTTTCACAGATTTTTTTGTAACAGGGTATCAGGGAAGCTTAATTCCTTTTTTACAAGATAGCTAGTCATTCTATGTCTTTTGCAGTTAACTTCCTTGCAATGTGGCAAGACAGTCACACCTATCAAGGCTGGCTTTTAAATGATGTGAAAGTAGTAAACCATAACAACTCAATTGTCATCCAGACAAAAGGACAAACTTTTCTCTATTTCATCAGGGTAAATAAGAAGGAATTCAAAAGAAGTCACTGGTGTTACACTGGATTATATTAGCAGAGTTTAGCTGAAAGATTATTGCAAGGCACTCCCAGAGGAACACAGCTACATCAATGTTTCAGCACAGAACAGATGACCCAGAAAGTCAGTTCTCAATCTCACAACCTTTTCCCAGTGCACTGCTTCTACAAGTTGCTGCTTAATAGTACTGAGACCAAGAGGTGCCTGCTCTTCACTTCCCGCTGGTCTGCCACTAGCCAGTTCCTCTTTACAGTGTATGTGAACATTGAAATAGGGCACATGAATGTCACTGAATACCTGTAACATGACAAGTACAGCAAGGCAGCTTCCTGATATTTCTGGCTTTATCTGGCAGTAGGTCAGCTGGGTTAAAAGTATTTGATTATAAGCTGAACAGAAGTGTTAAGAATCTAAAATCTTGGTCTGAATTGCTTAACAACGCGAGATATAGCATAGCCAACAGATAGCAGACTGCAGCAGTTCTGTGAAAATTAAGTATGTTGGCATTAAAATATGAAATAACATTTTGTCAAACCTTTCACTAAAGGATTTAGCAGTTTGGGAAATGCTGTACAAGTAAGAAGCGCTCAAATGGGCATTGTAACTGTAGGTAGAAGACACAAAGAAACAAAGAATTTGCAGATTCTCAGCTAATAGTGCTTGTGCTTGGAGATGAGATTCTCATATTGCTTTGGCAGGGGATAAATTTGCATGGTTATTAACAGTTTTAAGCTTTCTGCCAAAAGAGAGTTGATATGAAGTCGAGTATGAGCTCACTGAAGCAAAATGTGTAGTGTTTATAAAAAGGGAGTTTGTAAAAAATAGGTTGCAAAATCTTACCCAGACGCACATTGTCCTTGACAGTAAGGACATTTGTAATGTTTGAATAAGTGACTGAAAAACTCCCAGAACTCAAGACAAATATCCTTGACCTTATGTTTCTAGATTCAGTAGATGGTCGTTTCAAGAAATGAAGTAGGACAGAGAGTGATCAGGGAAAACTGCTTGTTCGGGTGGTATTGGCTGATCTGTCTGTTGTTTGCATATATGCTGGAGAGAGGGGAATGCAGTTCTCTGTTGTGTAATTCATGCAAATTGCACAATCATCAAGGATTTTGAAAAACAGTAAATGAGGTAGCAGAGGACTGGCAATTGCAAGCTTTGATTCTGAATACCAGTGCAGCCACAACTACAAAGTTATATGAACAGATTGGTATACCTAGATTGAACTTCCAAGCATACGCATATCTCAAACTTAAAAACACTGTGACTGTGATGCTATTTATTAGCTTTTTACATGTGATCTGAAGGATATGTGTGAGAACAAATGAACCAGTGTTTACCCAGTGTTAATCAAACAGTCTTCCAGATGGTCCAAGAGGCTTCCACTGATACACATAAATGCTCTTCAGCAGCGTGATACAATTGGAAAAGGCTAAGTGTCAGTTCATGTTAGGGAGGAATTTGATCTGACAGAGAATACTAGCATAAGTTTTGTGTACAGCTGGCCAAATTAACCTAAGTGTCTGTTTTAATGAAGGCCTGTAAGTGAGTAAGGGGGTTTTATTTTTAAAAGGAGAGGCTTAGGATTCTGACAGATGGGCACTTTCAGACCTAGAAGCAACATGTTACATCTTTCTGCCCACCAACTCCCCATTCTACACTTTTGGCAGGGGTAGGTGCTCTCATAGGCAGGCTGAAAGAAGTGACCAGGTTCCCCTGATTGAGCTGCTTCAATTCACTCACTGGCATCTTAGCCCAAACCACCCATGAATGTGAGTTTGTGCTAATATGCAAGAGGAACAGCAATACTTGAAATACAATGACCCATTTCCCTCTGCCACATGTACTACCTGACTCATGATAACCTGCAGTGAAAGGCAGAAAAGGTAATGGGGGAGCACAAAGAGTCTGGACTTGCAGCTGCTGGTTGCTCCAAGTGCAGATGCCTCAATGCCCCAGGTGTGGACTTGTTGTGGGAACTTCTGTGTGGAGCTCTGAAATACTGAGATACGGCTCAAAGAGATGGGATTTACTCACCCAGCATTTTTCAGATAGATCAGATTTCCTGATAAATTTCATTCACTAACCACAAGATCTAGACAGGTTTCCAGTCCTTTTCCCCACACCCCTGCCCCAGACAATCATCAGAGCCAGACAACTACTGGAAAAGGGGGATTATCTTGAAGGGAAAGGTGCATCTTCCCCACCAGAGTACAGGACACACTTTTTTTACCAGGATAAGGATTTCAGGTTGAATACAGCATTATAATCAGGGGTTTCAGTGAGTAATAAAGATATACATGAGCAAAGGCAATCTCCTGCCCAAAGAACAGAAAATCTGAAACAGATAGGTGCAGTTGCAGTGGCCAATCACTTCTCCTTGGCTAAGGCTCCATAATTATGGAATTACCTTCCAGAAAACCAAAGACCTCACCATCTACATAGTGAATGATAAGATATATCTCTGCACATTAGTAGCTGGAAAATAAATAATAAGAGTTGGGAACATCAAGAGGAGCACTGATGTCAAACAGGAGCTAGTGATGCAAGGTTAAGCAAAACACGGCTATTTTAAGGAATGATTTAGAAGGACAAAAAAGTCATCACTGCTGCTTGAATCTCTTTGAATTAAGGAGTACTGACACCACTTCAAATACGCAAGGTTTGCATGATGCCACTTATAGAGCTGTCTGGACATGGATGTCAGCTCATTAGCATCTTGGAGTGGCAGCTGGGGCCACTTGGTGGTGATCTCTTGCTTGCTAGAGAATCAGAAGACAATAAAGAAATACTGAGCACCTGAAGGGACCCATATGCAATGCCTGGCTGAGGCTGAGGGCATGTTTGTATCAAGAGAGATAAGGGGGGGGGGGGGGGGGGGAGATGTAAAACCTATTGTTTTCCCCTTGTTTTTCAAAAAGATGGACTGATATGACAATCAAAACCACATTCACGTTCACACCAGTGGGCTACGAAAGAAGGCAGTCAGCAGCCCCACACAGTCACCAGCTGTAGGTGCTGCAGGAAGTCAGATAGAGGCCATTTCCACTGTGCCATAACTTGCATGGCCATTTCCACCATGCCAACCTCTCACTTGGAATTTGCCTTTCCTTCAGTACCAAGAATTATGTGTTGTTGATGGAGGAAAGAATCCCCCCTCCCTTTTATTCTCACTTTGGTCCTTAGAGCACATGGGATTTATTTGTTTTTTATTTTGTTCTCAGAGGTACAAAAATCTTTCATTTTTATAGAGATATCCATTTTTTCTATCTGCTCCTTTCAACAGCCTTCTGGGTGTCTTTCTTCTGTCCCATCTTCCACCATCACACTACCAGATAAGAAGCAGAGAGGTGAAGGGAAGGCAGCCTGTAAATAGATTTCTTAGAGTAGATTTTTATCATGACAGCCTATAGAGCCAACAATGTGAGTGCTCTTCAGTTGTCTCTACTTTTGATGTGCTTTTATCAAGAGCCTTTAAAAAAAATGGAAGAGAAACTTGATTCCAGTCAAGTGGAGGCTTGTCCATTCCTTACATATGACTTAGTCCATTCCTAATGAACCACTGAAGACCATTTTCTCTGCAGTAAAAATTCTTCAATTTCCAATTGAGAAGTTAGATTCCACTTTGAATAACATTTTAAATTCAGACCAATGTACTATTTGATAGTTAGATATAAATAGATTCCTTCCTAATTAAAGGTCCAGAGAAAGGCCTATATACCACTGAAGTTTCATGTGAACGTTTTTCACATTTGAATCTCTATGTGATAGTCACTTTTGCAAACTCATTTGAGAAGATTCCCATGGCACTGTGACCAGAGTAGGGGATCTTTTATATGTATTGGTATCTCCCAAACATTAATTTCTCAGCTGACAACAAAAAAAGGAGGCCTGAACATTGTGTGCACAATAGACTTGCCAGCCTACAGAAAGTATCCAACTGCCAGTGATGTCTCCAACAACTGACTCTCTGGCATTGAAGATACTTCCTTCAGTCTGATGGGCCTGAATTCAGCCCTTAAGAACATTACCAACATCAAAGGGAAATACTTATACGAACACCAAAGAAAAGGTAAAGCCTGTATTGATTTCAGTTAAAAATAGTTTTACAGGAGTGCATAAAACAATTCAAGTCTGTTGGAAGACCTGTCAGGGCATAGTTTAAAAAGATTCTAAATTAAACAAAATATTCGAGGGGCACTTTGTTCTTAGTTATTTAAAAAGGCAGGCACACTATCTTTACTTCTGGGGTAAATATATAGTGAGCTTAACATGAACAAATCCATCCAACAATTCCTCAAATTCTCATTTCAGGTCTAACATATAAATGGAGATAATATCTAATTTTATATTAAACAATATGCATGGAGAAAGCTCTATTAATGATTATGAGAGTAGAGAAGAAGGTCCATAAAATATTGAAAGGTTTTAATGGTGGTTTTGAATTAACTGAGTTCCTTCTTTTCCTTTATGATACAGAAGACTGACAAAAATTATTGATTACTGATGATGATATGCATCCATTTACTAAAATCAGGAAGCTAAATAGGGAGTTGGAACATGTGGAGAGTCAGGCATCAAAAAACACAGCAAATATTTACTGAGTCTTACTTATAATCCTTTTGTACTTTTTCTATAGGCACTTAATCTTTCTTGCACTGTCTGGGGAGATCCTACCCCAGAGGTCTCATGGCTGAAGAATGAAAAACCATTTGTATCAGATGCTAATTGCACCCTGAAATTTGAATCTGGAAAAAACGTCAGCTTTACCATTTCTACTGTGTCCACACTTGACTCTGGGAAATACAGCATTGTGGTGAAGAACAAGTATGGCACAGAGACCAGCGACGTCACTGTAAGTGTGTTCATACCTGAGGAAGAGAGACAGTCTGAGCAAGAGAAAAAGAAAGAAGATAAGAAAACAAAAGTGTGAATTTAAGACTAGAAAACAGAAGTATGGGGAGATTTTGGATGATAGGCTGACATTATCTGTGTGTGTAAATGGCTTTCTGCTTTAGCAGGCAGCCTTGGATTTTTCCATTCACTTCACTTTTGCTTCTAATACACTTAATTGTGCCAGGGAAAACAGGGCCTTTCCTAAATATTATCTTACTGCTAACTTAACAGAACCTAGCTGTAGCATCTTCAGCCAGGCCAAATGCATGCTAGCTGTAAACAGAGGTCCACCATTTGACCCTATGCCATTTGATGCCATTCCTGGAGCATTTCACCCTACAACAAAAATGGAAAGGGTGAAGAATCATTTCAGTGGAGGCAACTGATGAGGTAGATGGAAAGATGAAAAATGATTGAGGCATTTTTGAGCAGCAGGCTAGATTTGTTCCAACTTTGGTAAAGTAGCATAGATGGAATGTGTTAGAGAATTAAATCACGGAGAAATTAGAGCTGGTTTTTGTCTACATTAAGCCCCCTTTGTATTGCTGTGTTAACTTAGACAGGCCTTAATATGGATGTCATTTACATCCATAAATATTGTCTAATCTGCCCAATTGGGGTAAAAGTACTGTAACATAAATGAAAATTAGGCTTAGGAGGCCAGAATACTAATGTGTGTGTGTGTGTGTCTGCAAAAATGTACAAACTCTCCTCTATATTCACAAATAAACTGAATTCACGTCTTTCCTTCCATCACAAGCTCGTTTCACTGTGTCTTGTTTTACTAGTCACGGTTCTGGTAGTTGTGCACACTATCTTAGTCTCTCAATGCTTTCACCACTGTAATTACCTGCAGCTTCCCTCTAGATCCCTGTTAATCTTCACTGTTCATGACAAAACCCACAATGACATCTCTTCACACCTTTCTGTCCAGACCTTCACTACTTCACATCTCAACTCAACAAGGTATTTTTGCAAATTCAGGCACAGGAGTAGTCTCATGCGATTCAATGGACCTGCTCATGAATTTTGATTTAAGGGTGATTGATAGTGTCGTGGTTTAACCCCAGCCAGCAACTAAGCACCACGCAGCCGCTCACTCACTCCCCCCCATCCAGTGGGATGGGGGAGAAAATCAGGAAGAGAAGTAAAACTCCTGGGTTGAGATAAGAACGATTTAATAGAACAGAAAAGAAGAAACTAATAATGATAATGATAACACTAATAAAATGACAACAGTAGTAATAAAAGGATTGGAATGTACAAATGATGCGCAGGGCAATTGCTCACCACCCGCCGACCGACACCCAGCCAGTCCCCGAGCGGCGAATCCCTGCCCCCCCACTTCCCAGTTCCTATACTAGATGGGACGTCCCATGGTATGGAATACACTGTTGGCCAGTTTGGGTCAGGTGCCCTGGCTGGGCATGAGAAGCTGAAAAATCCTTGACTATAGTCTAAACACTACTGAGCAACAACTGAAAACATCAGTGTTATCAACATTCTTCACATACTGAACTCAAAACATAGCACTGTACCAGCTACTAGGAAGACAGTTAACTACATCCCAGCTGAAACCAGGACAGATAGGTATTTTGTTAGACAGAGACCTCAGTTAATCTCATCCAAACTTAACACTGGAGGTCAGAAATAACATATTTTGTCAAGATCTTTTAAAGCTACAAAAAGAATCTTCACTGGAACTTAGAAAAAAATGTGGGTTTTTTTCAGATAAAAATGTTTCAGTCAAAAAACATTAGTTCAGATCTTTGAACACACTAACATAGATTAAAAACTACATGTCAACTATTTTACAATGCCACTGATTATTATTAGCTGAGGAAGAGCAACAGAATGTACATATATGTCCATCCTGCTGGACATATGTATGATATATACAGGGGATACAATATATATCCTATATGATCAGAAGCAGTTATCAGCCCAATTCCTAATTAGGAGAGCAATGTGCCAGATGAATAATCCTTTTCATTACTAGTCTCACAACAGCACAATTCTTCACACCAAAATCTGAAGATCTAACATATATATTTTCAGTATAAGCATGATCTGTGTGCACCTTTCACATACTTTCTCTTGTCATTTTTAGTTACTGTGACTGCAGAAATAGTGCTGTTTCCCAGGCACTCGTTTTGCTGCAGTATTGGCATTTCTGTGAGGATGCCACTAGTAAGCGCTGTACAGTTAATGCTCACTTAAACCCTTGCCACCTGAGGTTTTACTGTCGGCTAACATTAAAGGCAAAGTGGAAGCATGAGGGAATTCTTAATGGCTCAGGTAACAACAGATTCAACACAGTTATCAATGGTGAAAGTGGTGATTTTTTCAACTTTTAAATAGCTCTTTATCAGTTTCTACAAAGGGCTAATGATTATGATCTTAAACATTAAAAAACCCAGCCAGATTTAGATCAGATTTATGACCTACCAAAACACTTTAGCATGTGCTTAACTATATGCATGAATAGTACCACTGGTATAGATTTCACATCACAGGGATTTTTAACATGGAATTATGTAAAACTAATATGTTTTTAGCATTTCATGTAAATACTGTATGTGTTCTCACAGCCTTATCTTCTAAAATAGTTAAAACTCAAGTATCAGACTTGACATTATTGCAATTTTAAGGTTTAAGTGTGTGATTTTGTACATTAATGAATCAATACCTGTTATAAAAAAAGTTCAGACTATTTAGTCACAACAGCTGTGTACCAAACAGCTTAATTTTTAATTTTCAAAATATAATCATACCTGTAATTTGAGATACAGCAAGCTTTCTGAGTTTAAAGAACTCACATCATATTATTTGATAATTTTGCTTAGTATGAGATGAAGCCAATTCAAGGATGATAAGCAGGTCACTCCATCTTGGTCCCAGGACATACACCTTAAAAGCAAGTGTCACACCTCTTCCATCTTCCAGAGTGCAAACAAGAATATGAGTTGCTCTTGCCAATACCTGATAACTGATGTTTACTACTTAGCATATTTTTAATAATGATTGCATTTTGGCAGCAGTTAATTTCTACTACTTTATTTTCAAAAATCTGTCCTCCTGCCTCCCTCCTTTTGGCAGAACTGTGAGGGAATACAAGTGGGTTATCTCCCAGATAACAGGCTGGATTCTACTTCTCCTTGCTTTAGAAGATGTATGTGTCCCCGAAAGTTAGAGTAATAGCTGCTTCTAAATGTATTGCTGCCAGGGACTCAGTTATGGTGGTTCCAAACTGAATTTGTGATGCATCCACATTTCTCGCTTTTGCACTTTTTGTTCTTGCTTTGCTTCAGGTGATTGTGATTTCTGTGTCAGGACAGACTGACACAGTCCAAGGACAGGATCAAAATAATGTAACTGTATCTAAAAAGAAAAAAACAACAGCAAGCAAACAGAAGGAAGGGGAAAAGAAAGGTAAGAGCAGTTTCACCTTTGTGGTCTTCTACTCCAGTGAAAAAATTGTTAAACATTATGCAGTTAATAGTATGTGCCAATCAATATTTCTCAGGTCCCAATCAAGTTTACAGTATGTACGCTCTTAATCAACAACAAATGCAAAGTATGAATTGCCAGGTTAAACCTCAGTGAAAGAGATTTAAATCAACACTTTTAAATCACCTTTCCACTGGTCTGTGAATTCTCACCTTGGCTCACCTGGCTGATGAAATTTTTTAAAGCCTTAATAAACACTTTCAAATTTCTAAATGCAGATGAAAGACCCCCTAAGCATGGATACACATGCACAGATAGTGTTATTTTCCAAAGTGAGACTCATTTCAGTAGCTAGATGCTTGACACTTAACAACAAAAAAGGCCTTGCTAATTAAGGGACCCTAAATGCCAAAGTGTTTTAGAAAACCCTGATCGTAGAGCCACTATTTGAGATTAATCAATTATTCTCTCTTAGTTTTATGTCCATATTGAATGGTAAAGTTGGAATTATAAGTGACCATTTTTTTGTCCAATTTAGAGAAAGGATGGAAAATTAAAAGCTCTCTAGTGATTCAGCATTCTTGTATATTACAGATTTTTACTGTTCTTTTAGACTCTTAATATATATTGCTGCTTGGACATTGATTTATTCTTCACAATTACAACTCCCGCACATAGAACATTTTGGCTCCAAATAAGGCTTAAATTCCAACGTTACCAGAACATCTGTTTTACATGTTTTTGCCTAAGTATTTTTTTCTTTGTATTCAGGGTGTATACATGTTATATCATTGCTGACAGAATATTTTATACTCTTATTCCCCTCCCCTTTCTGCTCCTAAGGCAAAACAAATATTTAACTGCATTTCTTTCCTCTCTTGCCTTATTGGTATGGGTAGCCTAGACATTTCTGAGCAGTCCTGTAAATGAGATGACTTATGTAAGAAACAATTATTTCCATCTGTAAATGTTTTGCAGGTTCTACTCCTTAAGCTTTTTCATTAGAGACCATAAAGACTGAGGTTTGCTTTTGGCTCTGTAAAAAGCAGTAGTGTTATTTGTGATACTGAAACTCTTTATATGAGTATGGAAAGAGGAAAAGAATATGATAAGGTCATAACCAAAGTGAAAGCAAAATCTTACTGTACATAACTCTATGTTGCTGAGCATTTCATTACTTCTCCTAAATCAGATTTTATTAAGCCACATGTAGAAGAAATTATTGCTACAGAAGACACACCTGATCCAAATGAAACCCCCCTTGTGGAAACAGAAAAGGATACCAAGAACAACCAGCAAGCAGCAAAGAATGATGGAAAGGCAACAGCAGCAGAAATAGTTCCTCAGCCCACAGAAAGCTTGGATAGGCAGGGAAAGAAACCACTGGAAAAAAAGCCTTGAGTAAAACCTGCTGTTCTTGAATGAAGAATGTGATCTTGTTATGATCTGGATAATAAATTCAAGCTGAGATTTCATGGGTGGTAGACTAGCCATGATACTTTAACACAAAAGTTTATTAGTGTTTTTTTGTAACATTTGTAATACTTCATAACTTTAAATGCATAGTAGATGGGCACTTATGTCTCAGTACCAGATTAGCTGCACTGCAATAATTTCTAAGTATCTTAATAATGATCCATGTACTGACAAAGTGATTTTTAATTACTAAAAATGTCCATGATAAGCAGAGATTATTAGAGCAAATCCTGTCCAGAACTGACATATTTATGACTCTCTAAAAGAATGTTGATATCAGTTATGTGGATCTGTAAATTGATATTTGTAGGCCATCACAGCTTGAGGCAGACCCCGCTTACTTTCTTAAGGAAACCATACATACAGTCCTTTTAATGCCATGTGGGCTGTACTTTTCACCACGACCAGTTGGCCACAGGGGAAGATGTCCAGAAACAGAGCCATCTCCAATGGATGCAGGGGGGCAATAAGTAGGTTTTCTTTTGATCCAAGTTTCTTTCATGCAAACCTGTTTCATCAGGTGGATCAGGATGACATCTGGTCATTTCTTATCACTGAGACTCACACGATTGCTTTTCAGTCCTCTCCATTAATTCCCTCATGGCCACGGTGAGGTACTATGGATATAGCATTAACCCACAAAATATCAGCTGCCCCACATGCTCATTCCTCTCCACCCTTTTTGCTACAGCAATATTTCTACTTCCAAGACCTGCTAAACCTACTGTCCTCCTTCCCATCAGTGACTCAGCCCAACACTATCTCTTCTTCCCCTCACTAGGATCAGACTGGTTTCTTATAAGAGAGTGTAGTTTCACAGTCCCTGTAAGTGAGGAATAAATATAAACCAAGAATCTCTGCTTTAAATCATTACTGTGCTCATTCACAGTCATTACTGTGTTCATTCACATGTTTATGCACTGAGGGTATAAGAAAATGTGATTCATTTGTGGATGCTTAAGATACCTTGGAAGAAGCAGAGTTCAAGCTGAAAACCAAACCAACAAAAATAAAGGTCAGAATTTACTTTGTCAATATGCAAGCTGAGTTCAACTTTCAAGTGACCAGAAATTATTAAATACAAGAAATAAAAAGAAGATATTTTAATTACTAGGAAAATATTTTTATTTATTTCAACTCTTAAAGGGTTCAATCATTGGCTTTTTCCAGATGGGTTATTAATGAAAGATTACTGAACTCCGCTGATATTTCTAGGGTGTTATATCTATGACAAATGTGGAAATACTGAAAACACAAGAAATATCAGTTTCTAATCCATCCTTACAGAATTGTTAGCATAAGAAAACAATCTTAATAGTATGTAAATGTGTAACACCTGAGACACTGATATCTCCGATGGAAAGAAATCCATTTCCTTCCTAGTAGAATTCCAGCAGGGTTCTATTCAACTCTTTCTAAAACCAACAGAAAGATTCCTGCGGGAAGAAATACTAGAGAGATTGCTTATATGGAGGCAATTAGAGTAATAACATTTCTATAAACAAGGTAAAGGATTTAAATAATTTGGATGGCCCATTCTGAGTGACAGAAAGATGTAGGATGCAAACCAAAATATTGACTGCTACACAAAAACATGGGGGGAGAAACTTAAAATACAGACTGAACTACAACTAAAATCATCCTACTAGACTTAGGCACTGTTTGATGGGTAGAGCTTCATTTAGTTCTATGTGACATCTTGTTCTACATCTACGTATTATGGTTTAAATTAGCAGAAAACCGGAGTAGCCCAACAGCAAATGATGTAAGCGTAGGTCCCATACAGCAATGCAGTAAGAAGCATTTCCATGGTAAGAGTCTTTTAAAATGAGAATCTTAATACATGTAGATTCTGAGGTAACTTACAGAAAACGATAAATAGCTACAGATGTGCAATTACATCACTCTGCCAGAGAGTTACAGAGTCCGGCCTTTCAAAACGCTGCAAAGCTGCAGGTTGTTTCACACAACTCATAACTCCTCTCTGCCATGGCAGTTATTTCAACCTGCCTTACCTCTCTAAAAATCCATCACCTCTTACAGCTCCTTCGGGTTGGGAGCCTATCTCCCACAAACATCAACGGCAGTGTGTAAATTATATATAGAACAGATTGTACCACTGAGAGCCTGATGCAATTCCTGCAAAATGCCACCAGGGTTCTTTTCATTAGTTTTAATAGAAAACAAGCTCGATCTCAGAAGAATGTTCTAAAAATGTCCCAAATCTCAGATTACAAAGCCCATTTTGCTCACTGTGAAGCCAGTGGCAGATCTCTCTTTTGTGTCATTGTAGCAGAATCAGGTCTTAGCTTTTTGCTGAAAGAAAAATCAGTATTTTCCTGATATTTCAATCAAAACCTACTGGAAATACTTTTAAAAATTTAAACTATAATGCACTAGGGTTTAGGATCTTTTTTGTTAAATTTGGATGGTTCCTCAAAAAGATGGAAATGCAGTCACATCAGTATTGTTCTACTGGAAACTATTTGCTGTCCAGGAGCACAGTGTTGTTATGCATGGTAAATGAAATATACAAATAAACATACCAAAGATTAAAAAAACCCCAAACCTTAATTTTTGTCATTTTGATTATTTAAGCTGTAGTTGTTCACAAATCTATAACAAAATGTTGAAAATTAATATTAAACAGAATTGTTGAGTATATTAAAGTTTATTATGTTACCATGGTTGAATAATTTTTTTCTTGTAATCTAAATGTATAATTTATATTCTATTCTCCGTGATAACGATGAAAAACTGTTGCAGTGTCTGTCCATTACATGATGATAGAATGCAAATTATTTCTGAAGCAACAGAATCTCCTATCAAACACACAGAACCATTTGACTACGTTTAAAAGCAGACATGGTTGCAACGTTTATCTGAAGTGCCACTTTTGGATAGTATCTTCTTTCTCACCTACATGTTCCATTCCAGCATACATTACTCTTTATATTCAAATTTATAGCTCTATTATAAATTCATATTCTTGTGTTATAACAACTGTATTTAACAGCGTGGGAAAGTGTTGCATTAAGCTATATTATCTAATCACCTTCCAAAATTACAAAGGGTGATTTTTGAAGATGAAAGAAGATGTGAAAAATAGGCTTTGCCTTCCACTGTAGTGGAATTGTGATTCCAGGTGTCCTTGAGTTCTTCTGAGAATCAGTTCTGGATTTGTTAGCCAATTATTGAGGAAGATCTGTCTGTGGTCTGAGACTGACAAACCATAATTTGGTAATACAGAAAGGCATAATCTTTGAAGCAGCTAGTTGCAAGGTGAGATTATCCTTAAACTAGTGTAGGGTGGACTTCTGCTCTGTATACTCGAACAATAACTGTAAGGTCAATACATGAATGATATTCCATTTAAGCTGCACTTACACTGACCAGACAGACATCTGAAACAAATCTTTCCACCCAAGTTTTTTTGTCTTGCTAAAAGGACAATAAGCTTTAAGAACTGAAGTGAAATGTTGGCCTGGGGAAAAGAGCAACAAAAGCTATAAAGAGAAAAACGTTAAACTACTCCGTTCCACAAAAGCTTCTGGAGATGAAGGTACCGTGAGAAAGATGGTGAGGGGATTAGACTGATGGCAAGGAGAGGAAGGAAGGCACCAGATTTGCCTGCAATCTTCCACTGCCTTTTCCCCTTGTCTCATTTCCTATTTCATTATGTGAGATGTCTTTTCTGTAATCTTTCTCCTTCTGCACATTTTCAAATGCAACACCTTTCCTTCCCTCTTTCCCCACCTTGCATCTTCTACCCTCCATCCTATTTGACACAGTCATTTCCATTTACTGTTTCATCACTCATACTAACAGGAGCAGAATAAAGCCTCCTACTTAATTAGGCCATGATTTTGGCAAGGATAAGGAACCTCTTAACAGGAGGCCTGAAACCCTGTCTATTAGAAAATGGTTTGTGGAACACCTGATAATGATTGACAAAGAATGGAGAAATACTGCTCACATGAGACTTGATCTGAGTGTGCTGACTTAACCAAATATCCCAAACCTACAAACAAGTCCATCAACTACAGCAGGACTATCAGTGTGCTTAAATATTTTGGTGGCTCAGGGTACAGTTCCTTACAGCCTTGAATCCTTGCTATTAACTTTCCTCATTTTTTTCCAACTGTTAAATGGGATTAAAAAGATAAACTAAACTAAATTGTTACATCCTGTCATAATGTCATTCTGATCTCAGAGAACTTATTGAAATACTCCTGAGAGGACATGTGTTAGTCGTGACTAAGATGCAGAAATAAGCAGTCTCTGAGGTTTACTAGGGGTAAGACATAACAGAGTCTAAACAACAATTAAAAAAAAAAGTTTAAGGATATCCTGACTGCTGTAATATCAGCAGTGGTGATGGTGTATATGGAATAAAAGACTGATCCAAACAATGGTTTCTGGGTGCTGTATGCATACAAACAGGCAAAATGACATAACAATACCTCATCACTGATGTCAGCTTTTTTTGCCTTAAGTGGTCAAAGACTGGGGTTTTTTTAAACTGCTGTAACAACTAAACAAAAGGTCATTTTTTTCTTTCATCTACAAATGTCAGCATGTATGGCACTAGGTAACACGCTTTCAAATTATTTCCTCTCCGCCAAAAAAAAAAAAAAAGTAAGCAGTTGTTCTCATCACACCCTCCCCTGTCCCTGACGGGGAAAATAACAGTGACCTTTGTGGTGAAAAGGCAAAATGAACGTAAATGAACTGGCAGGTTTCCTGTGGCCTGGGGGCCCTGATTTAACTACCAGTGAGTTATAGTTCAACAAGGACCGCAAATCATGCATAGATGTAGAGAGATTCTATCTACACCACTATGGTGTGTAAGCCCATGCGGTCAGAATGGAGACAAATCTCACTTGATACAGCTGTGGAAAATGCAAGCCATTTTTACAGCTTGATTATAATCTTCTATGTGTAAGTGCAAAAAGAGTAGAGAATACAAAAGGAAAATACTGAGGGCTGTCTACTTCTGTAGCCTTCCGATTGTCTAGAGATGACAATTTTGGCACGGAAAAGGCTACCTAAAGGGAAAACATCGTGTTTTCAAATAAATGCTTTTTAATCAGAAGTGCCTATTCCAGGTGTGAAATAGAACAGTATAACATATCAATTTGTTACCCCTTTTCAAGTAAAGATTTTTCTGCCACCTAAGAAGCTAGCCTGCTTTTGGATTAGGCTTAATTTAATAATAGGATCTATCTTAAAATTGATATTTGAGGACATATGATAGGTTTAGCCCCTACCTCCTACCTCCCTGTGAACCAGGCTGTCAAGTGTTGGAAAGGAGAATCTCCTCAACTAAAAAAATCACTTGCTGTTATGACCAACAAAGATCATGGGAACACAAGTAAAAATATTCTGTTATAGCAACCGCTAATGTGGTTACCCTCACGAACTAAGCAACTAAGACGCCAAATAAAGAAGTCAGTAAAGCAGGGAAATGATCTATTAGCTGAAGCACAGACTGCATGTTTGTGACAGATGTTATGCTAATGTGGCTAGGTAATTATTATTATGACATTATATTCAAATGGAAGGCCTCTTCAGAAAACTGCTGCAGCTGAAACAGGGTTGCACTGAAGGGTGGAAAATTGCTCCATTAGTCTGTATTGCATCCATATACCCTGAGTCCTGGAAAGTGTTCCAAAATTAACTCAGAATTTCTGACACAACAATAACATTATCAAAATGAGCAGGCGTGAAATCTGACTTTTCTTTCTTTTTACCTATGTATGGTGTAGTCACCCTATCCATGTAATTCTGTGTTTTTGTCTTCTTCCATGAACTCTTTCTTTAAAAATCCAGCCTGCATGTTATGCAGAGATAGATTTTTTTTTTTTAGTTCCATGCTCAAAGGGATTTAAATATATTATTTGCAAATAAGCAAACTCACTGACTATAATCTTTTAGGCAGCTTGTCCCAGGAGGTACAGATGAATAAACAGATCTTATCTCTTTGTAGGACTGGTACAAAAGATTGTCAAGGATCTTTCTGGAGATACGTGGACTATCACAGTAAACTTTGTCTGCATACTACTTTGCATGCTAGCATGTCTTTTGGTCAGCTGCATTGAATTCTCTGTTAACTAGCCTGACTTCTTATGTGACAGTTATATAAAACCTATGTGAGAGCCCCAAATGGCTCTAACACCAAGTGGGGCAAGGCCAGCTTTTAACAAAGCTCTTGTCAACAGATTAGCAGACGAAAAAGTAATTGGTGGACAAATAAAAGTACAGTAAAATAAAGAAGTAACATGACTAGTGTTAGAACACTTAATTCACACTCGTGAAAACTAAATTGTATTTCCAATTATGCTACTTCTCCAAGTTGTTTGGGGTGAGAATATTATCCTGTTTTAGTACATATTATGTCTCAGTATCATCTGGGGCCTCTGGGCAATAGTGTGACTCAAGTAAATAACACATAATCAAGCCAAGTTCAACGAGCAGCAGTGTGAATCACAAAAGCAATGGGCAATGAAGCCGCTGAGCTGAAATAAATACCTGGGCTGCTGGACACGTTTTGATTTTGCAGTTCCACCCTTTCATTAAAAAAAAAACAAAAAACAAAAAACAAAAACAACAAAACACCTTGGCACGTAACCTTCAAAAGAAGGATACAGTGACAGACGTATAAAGCGGCAAACGCCCCGAACGCGGAGTTTCTTTTGCAACATCCCCGTCACGAGGTGTTAATTCTAAGACACAGCTCAGATTACGACTATAAATAGCTGCAGAGAGCACTTCCTCGCCATCTCCTCAGCCCCGCGCCTGAGGAAACGGGCGGCAACCGAGTCACCGCGGTAGGTAGCTGGGATGCGTCACGTCACCCAAGCCACGACCGCTCTGCGCTTGCGACACCAACACGGGGCCGGGCCGCCACCTCCCAACACCCGCCGAGAGGCTCTGCAGCGCCGGGGAAGCAGAGGAGGAGGAGGGCGGGCGAAGAAGGCAAGGCCGGGGGTGACTGCCTCAGCAAGGCCGCGGTCGTCACAGTCTCTGCTCCTCTGTCCCGCTTCGCTGGCGCCGGTCAAAACGCCCGCAGCCACCTCCTGCCCCACACGGCGCAAGTTACGCGGGACCGGTGGCGCTGCCGACCCCGCTGCCCCCACCCCAGCACAGCACAGCACAGGGCAGCAGCGACGTGCGCCCCGCCGCCGCTCCCGCTCCCGCTCCGCCGCCGCCCGCCCCGTGCACGCGCGTCCTTCCCCCTCCCCTGCGTCGCCCCAGGGTCACGTGGCGCCCGGAGCGAGGCGGGACCGCGCCGCTGAGGTAGCACGCGCCCTCGCCCGCCCACTCGCCCGCGCCGCGGCGGCGCGCCCCCACCCTCCAACCCGACGCCAGCGCGCGCGCGGACGTGCACGCGCCTCACCAACCGCTGCCTCTTGGCGCAGTTCGTATCCAGCCGAGCTCTCCTCTTCCGCCCGCTCCGCGTCTGTTTCCCTCCGTTCATCCATCCGTCCCTCCTCGGCTGACGCCGGCCCCGCCGGGCCCCGCCCGAGGTAAGCGAGAAGGGGCCGCCGCCGCCAAGTCGGCTTGGGGAGGGGGCGCGCACGGGGGCAGGGTGTCTGCCTGTGTGTGAGGAAGAAGTGCGGGGGGGGGGCGCCGAGCGAGCGAGCGAGCCAGCCAGCCCGGACAGCTGCAGGGGAAGGTGGGTGGCGGAGGGGCTGCCCCGGCTCCCGGCCCGGCTCGGCTTGGGTCCCCTCCCCGAAGAGGGCTCTCGTCGTGGGGAAGCGGGGCTGGCCGGGCTGCCCGCCCGCCCGCCGGCGGTGCCTGCGCTCCCAGCCGCTGCCCTGGGTTCCCCGCAGCCCAGGCCGGTGGCAGCCAGGCTGTGCCGGTGTGCGGGGCAGCGGGGGGGAAAGGGGAAACATCCCCTCCCATCCCATGGCTGCCAGGTGTGCTGGCTAGGTCGGGGGCGGGGGGCTGCGACTCTGCCTGCCCTGCCGGCCGGGGCTGGGTGACCCCTGGAGCTGCCTTCCAGCCTTGCCGTGACAGGAGGGCGGCGTACCGTTTTGAAACGTCGGTTTTACTGGCTCTGCTTGGCGGTGCGACTCTTAAATGTAAAAAATCGCAATACGTGCCTTGCTGCCCGAGCTCCTTCCGTTTTACGGATACACATTGCTTACACTCACGCAGTTAACTTGCCTACCTGGGGGGCACTCCTCCTTTGTGTTTATCCCTACTGGTGTAGGGAGTATGAAGCGTTAATCATTGGAAGTACACCGTCCGCATTTTTTGTATATGTATTTGCGTTTTTGCCAAGTGCACGTCTAAATTAATTTGTGTGAACTGCATTCTTCCTCTCATTAAGTGGTTACTGAGTACATGTAGCAGACATCAATGATTTTTAATAGAGCAAGACAATATGCTGTTTAAACGTGGGCATTTCCATCCAACAAAATGATGTCATAAATATACCTGTATTTTGGCTGCACTTTGTATGTGCACGTTGTCTGATTACTTTTCTTTTTCTCCCAAAAAATTCCATTGTTGTTACGAGAAAGAATTTGTTAGCCATACCCCATAATGGTATATGGTATTGTTTAGGATACAGTCAGAGAAGATGGACAATCCTACAGAACTCAGTTGTTTGGGTTGGTCTGGGGTTTTTTTGTTTGTTTGGGTTTGGTTTTTTATACTTTGTAATAGTATTTCCTAGGACAATTTTGAATACTGAGCTCTTAATGTTTGCAAAAATGTCTTGAAAGAGGAAAAAATGTGTAGTGTTATACACATTTTAAGAATGTACAGATATTCATTAGTCAGTCACAAAATGCCTTCACTTTGTGTTACTGAAAGTGTGGGGAGGTCAGTCAGTCAGTAGGTACCTAACCATTGTTTGTATGCATACTAAGCAACTAGCTCCAGCCACAGCCATCAGTTGTGCCTTCTCTCCTAGCCCCTGCTATAGTTTCTTTGCATCCCAGAACATAAAGGAATGTAAACAATTTTGGCATCTCTTGCAAAAATCAAGGAAGATCTCCTTACCTGGGTGGAGTAAGGGAATGATCTGTGAGGTGTTCTGTAAAAGCATATTACTATTATATAGTAGAATATTAAACTGATAAGCTGAAGTTAAAAAGTTTCTAAATTAACTCAAAATGTTGGAACTTTGAGTGCTGTATTATGTGGTATTATTCTTAATTTCAGTAGGAATAACTAGATAGTGCTGAAAGGCTCTCATAAGCAATTACAGTATTAATTATTAAGCTCATAGCATAACTTTTCAGTTAAGCGTATCAAAATATTTGGGGTTTTTAAGAGCCTGTAGAAGAGGTGGTGTTTGAACTTGTCTTATTCTTAGTATTTAACATTTCAGTTTCTTACAGAATTTAGTTCTTCGTTATTATTTACTTGGAAGACATACATGTGAAATGTTCCAGTTTCTCAGTGCAGAGAACTTTTTGTCCTTTCTCCCTACTGCCAGCATTTCTTTCCACTAGCGTAGAGCCATGATCAATTATGGGGAAACTGTACTTACTGCACTTGACACATCCTTATGTATCTGGAGGCCCAGAACAGCCCTTCTTTGCATCACATGCTTTATGACTTGGTCTCTGCCCCAGAGAACTTGCAATCTAGATCAGATAAAGCTGAAAGGATTTTGTTCAAAGCCACATAGGGAACCTCTATCAAAGCTAGAGGTTGAATTAGTTGCATTTGTTTCTCTCTTTCTGGAAGATGCTCACATGGTTAATACTCCAGATCATAATTTTCTTCTTTTCCAGTCTTTTACATTTTAAGTGCAAGATTACAGCATATAGGAAAACAGACAGTTCTTCGTTGTCTGTGTGTGAGCATAGAATTTTTTTTTTTTTTTTTTTTTTTTTGGTAAAATAGCTTTGGCTTATATACAAAGTAACTTTTAATGATTGTTTATATCATGAATTGCAAATACATTGTATGTAACTGTCTGAAAAGGGATGAAAGGACACCTGGTGTGAGATTCAGTGCTGCATGTTACATGTATCCAAAGTGAAAATAGTTTCAGGCTTATACAGAACAGTGGGTGATAATGTTTGTGATCAAATTCAGGTCTAAAGTGTATACATTATATGCCCGTAGTGGGCAAGTTCTGAGAACATAACATAGTAGCATATTATATCCCAATGATTTTGCAGGTGACAGTGCAGACCAGGAGTACTTTCTTTATGAACCTTTGATCTCATTGAATTTGCATTTTAAGGTTCTACAGTAACACAGAGATGTCATCTCTGTAAATATCTCACTGTTATATAGGCAAGCAGAGTTTTTTTAAAATTGTAAATAAAATTATCCACTTCAAGCATAGTAAAAATGTTGCTGCTTTTGCAAAGAATCACTTAAAAATGAGTTTTTATTCCACCTAGCTGCTATCTCGCTTGTTACAAACACCCTAGTATGTAGTAAAGTTAGTACTTATATTTCAATTTGTGCAGGCAGGCTGGTTTAATATGAAACTGTCATGTCAAGTCAAGTCAGCTCGTCTTTGTGTTTGAGGACAGAGCTTAAACACACTTTTGGGGGACTTTATTATTATTATTGACAGAAATTTAACTTTTTCTTGTGTTTATATTTCAAGGGAATTTCCAAGTAAAGGGTGCTATCTTCCCCTTCCTGGTTAAGTTTTTTATTGTTATCAGTTGCTTTCAGATTTGCAGTAATGTAATTTGACATTAACTGCTAGAAGTTGCCCTGAGTCACCCTTTTCCCCAAACTAAGGTACACTTCCTCATTGCTGCTATCTGTACTGAGTGAATGGATAAGATTTTTAACTGAGGAACTGGCCCTTTTCTTTATCCAAAGTTCTTAAGTTCAATACCAGAATTGGACATATGCAAAGTAATAATAGAAAAGTCTCTAGTGTACCATGTGACATTTGTGTGTTGGTATATGTGGCTGAAGCCAGCACATGCTAAGCCAGACTTAGGCCATGTCTTTTGGTTTTCTTGTCTTTTTTTTAGACTGCATAACTGTCTCCTTAGGAAATGTACTTCCTCTAGATTGACAGTTATGAAAGGCCTCTTAAAGGAAATGTGTAAAGGATTCTTTGCAAAATTTTTTCAGAGAAGTGCTTCCAATAATGAATTGTAGCTGAGATTCCATTAGAAATGGAAGTAATTGTCTCTTACTTGGCTAACAATAGAATTTAGTTTGTGATGTGAACTGAAATACAATGATTTAAAAAATTACTTGACTTGAAGCCATTCATTCCCCAAATGAAAAGTGAGCATGTTAACACAAACAAGAAATCTGAGGCTGCTTTGCAGGTTTGTCATGTCCCATGTAGATGGTGCGCAGACATGCTGTTGTGTGCTAGGGGTGAACAGATACATCCTTCAGACAAATGTGATCTCAGTGTTCATTAAAACTCAATAATGCAAGTAGATTGTGTTTGGTGAAAGTAAACGTATGCTACTTTGCTCAGCAATATCTAATTTTCCCCTTTCAAAGATCTCATGCTGTGAATACCTTTGTGTGGGGATTCTCTAAGACTAGCATTTTTTACCTGATTTTCTAACAAAGTCACCAAGTCGTATATGCAAATTAAATTTATGGAAGTTGTTCTCTATTGGTACATGTTCATCACTTCAACAATATGAGAGTTTATGAAGTAAGAAAAGGTTTCTTGTTTATATACACTATATTTAGAAATTTTGGGGTATTCCTTATATGTGTTGCTCAGAGTTAGTATATTTCTGTTCTTTCTTGTCAACCTGAAGGTATGTACTGGTCTCAGATCTTATATTCCTGTACCTATTCTAAAGGTAACCAAATTATTCACCACTAATAGATCAGGATGCATTTCATGCTTAAATACATGACTATGTTCTTTTGCTTTGACTTTTAAATTCTGGAAGGTTGTAAGAAAATATAAGTACACCTCAGGCAGATCAGTGCCTGGAAAGAAACCTTTTAAAATGGAGAAAATAGATAAGGGACTGCTCATTAGGGAAATGCTTAGTGCTTTCTAGAAACATACAGGAAAAGCTTCATCTGCTCTCTTGCATCTTATGTAAAAATGAGATAGATGGAATTTCTATTCAGAAACTTTGGTTTCTGTGGTATGTGTCTAGAAATAAGTTCAGCCAAGGATGATGTGGCTGTAGAAGTGTCTGTGCAGCTGGAAACAGATATGTCAAGTGTGGCAGGCACTTGTGTGGGATATGGCCATGCAGATTCCCAAGGGGTGCACTCTTGGATTAGCCAGTTACTTCTTTTCAGTACCTTGAAAGAAGTTAAGGTCTTCATGTACATAAGAACTTTTTGTGTCCATGTAACCTAAGTTGTCCTGGTTTCAGCTGGGATAGAGTTAACTGTCTTCCTAGTAGCTGCTACAGTGCTATGTTTTGAGTTCAGTATGAGAAGAATGTTGATAACACTGATGTTTTCAGTTGTTGCTAAGTAGTGTTTAGACTAAAGTCAAGGATTTTTCAGCTTCTCATGCCCAGCCAGCAAGAAAGCTGGAGGGGCACAAGACACAGCCAGGGCACCTGACCCAAACTGGCCAACAGGGTATTCCATACCATGTGGCGTCACATCTAGTGTATAAACTGGGGGGACTTGGGGCGGGGAAACGTCCCATCTAGTATAGGAACTGGGAAGTGGGGGGGCAGGGATTCGCCGCTCGGGGACTGGCTGGGTGTCGGTCGGCGGGTGGTGAGCAATTGCCCTGCGCATCATTTGTACATTCCAATCCTTTTATTACTACTGTTGTCATTTTATTAGTGTTATCATTATCATTATTAGTTTCTTCTTTTCTGTTCTATTAAATCGTTCTTATCTCAACCCAGGAGTTTTACTTCTCTTCCTGATTTTCTCCCCCATCCCACTGGATGGGGGGGAGTGAGTGAGCGGCTGCGTGGTGCTTAGTTGCTGGCTGGGGTTAAACCATGACAGTTTTTGATTGAACTGATCATTTTAACAGTAAAACTCACTTTATGGACTTTTAAAGTATACTTTGTTCTCACTGAAGTTCCTTTGTAAACAGAAAAAGAGGTAAATTAAAAAAAAAAAAAAAGAAAAAGAAAATGCTCAAATTAATACAATGAAAGATGCCATAATACTGGAATCAGATGATTCATAGTAGAACATAGAGATATAACTGTTGACGCATTACAAAAGGGCTAAGTCCAAATAAATAGCGGATTTCCTTTCTTGCTATCTATTTTTTTTTTCTCCCTTGGAGATAAAAAAATACTTAAGCTGCACTGGAAAATATTCTAATTTGAATGTCTTTTGACTCTACCTGACAGGAGATCTTGAAGGCATTGAATTTACCATCTTGCATCGTAGATGGAAAACTAGACATTTGATTTTATTCATTTTTAACCACCAGTTTAGTGGGCAATGGTGTTTCTCTAACATCAGTTAACTGCTTGGATTCTAGTACCATGCTATTATTACTTGTGGTAGGGTTTTTTCATTATTTTTATTTTTTGGATGGCTGGGAATTGTGGGTAAAAGCAGGTTATGCTGCCTTTTAGTCTTTTTCAGCATTTTTGAGCAGAATTTGATTTTTAGTTGCACGTAACATTGCTAAAATGGAAAATTTCATTCCAAGTTATATATTAGCCACCTTCAGCTTTTGTATGGAAAATTTTAGCAAGTATTTTTTTTTTTTAATAAAAAGTGAAACTTGATAGTATGTTTCCACTCTACTAGAGGAAAACTGTAGCTGTTTTCTCTTAGAAAAATTCTCCTGCCCCTTTCAGAAGGGATCTGAGGCAGATGGTCTTCATACATTTTGTCTTCTGTTATTCATGTCTAAATATATTTCATTTCTGCAAAGTTATTAGCCTTTGAATTAGGTTTAAAAGTCCATATTGAGAATGGATAAACTTTGGCAGTTAAATGTAACAGAGACACTGTATTGAATGTATTTTACCACAAGCTGGAATGAGCAGAGCTTTATTTCCAGTTTCAGTAAGAAGATGCATCAGACCAGGGCTAGGAGCAAGAACTTGGCCACAGGAGAGTGTTTTCAGTCCCAGTCTGATTTTCATAATCTCTGTAGGAGAACTGGGAATTCTTCCACTTTATTTGCACCCAATAGACAAAGTGTAAAAAGTGCATGAAAATAAAGTGTGGTGAAATTTAGGAATCTGAGTTGAAGCTTTGGGAGGAAGGACCTTTTCCAATATCAGGGTGTGTGAGACTGAGAACTGTGGTGCTTAAGTCTAAATTGATAGTGTAAAATGATTTGTGTCAGGATGAGGTAAAGGAGACATAGGGGACATGAATAATGGTTGTCCCATACTTGTCGTACCTATTAGGGTATGTTAATTAGAGAAGGATTTGTCTCATTCGTCTTAGCCTATTTATCCTGATCTCTGAGTGAATTGTGATTGTGTACTGATAGAAGCTTATGTCTATAGAATTTCTGCTTCCTTTCTTAGAATGAACTTAGAGTGACATGTACTGATGAAAGCTGGGGAGATGTCCTGTAGCTGTGTTCTGGCCACACTTGTTCTACAGTTCCCATACAGTACAATCATATCACTTAAATATAATTTTCACAGGCAATCAGACTTTTTTTTTTAATGACCATCTGGGATATGTAAATCTGATTAGCAGCTACAAATGTAGCCTATGGAAGCAATGTTTTGAATATGCGAAGAGGTAGAAAATGGAGGGAAACTCTGCAAAGTCAAGTTTTAACTGTGCTAAAACCCCCTGTATTTTTAATTCTTAATCTCCTGGCCTGAGTTTTCTATTGCATAGGTGAAAAAAATAATACTGTGTCTCTGGGATGCTGTAAAACTAAATTAATGCAATCAAATGTATTATGAAGGTTACTGTAGAAAACTATTATTTAAAAATGGAATCATACTTCCCATCAGGGATTTTGACTAATGAGCAATGGGATAAGATGTGTAGACTCACAAAGAGCAGAGAAAAAAAAAGAACATAGGATGATGACTGATCTTTGTCAGCAGTATTAACTTGCATGAGGCTAGTGAAAAAAAAATATGGGCTTTCTGAGGATAAACCACAGTAGAAGAACCTACCCACACCAAAGAGCTGGATTAGGGTTGCATGAAAAACATTGCTTCTACTACTTCCCAATATGGGGTATTTGCTTTTCAAAACTAAAGCTAATTTTCCTGTGTAAATTGTAAGGAAATAACATAGTACTCATAACTGTGGTTTTTACCATATATTAATGGAACACACATGATAAAGGAATGATGAACGAGCAGAGTAAAACTGAGTGTGTCTAGTAATTCTTAAAATCCTGTGAAAATACATGTTATGTCTGCTAACAAACCCAGTAATTTTTCCTGTGAAGAGCCACATTAAATACGAACTTATTCAGTGTATAGAAAAGGGCCCAGATATGGTTGCAGCTTATTGCAACCTTACTGCAGATGTAGCAGTCCCCACACTCAATTTAGGAGCTTGTCATCAAGACAAATTTAGTTTTAGCCTTGAGTGTAGTTCATTAATTATTTTGGAAACCTACAAGCCATTTTGCTGCATCCAGTAATGTCATTCTTTCTCCTGGCATCAGAGTCTAATGCATAAATTTACAAAATGTAGAGGATAGAGTGAAGATGGTAGTAGTATCCTAGGTTATTTTTTCACTTGTAATTCAAGAAGTAGTCCTCCACAGTCTTCTGTAGCAGACACGAAGTAACACCGTGGGGGTCAGGAGAAGATGCATGGGTTTAGGTAATGAGATTGTGTCTATGTTGAGGGAATATTAATGGTCCTCAGAGAATGTCTCTCCCATTCAAGGGTAGAATTGTTTCCTTATACTACTACACTTCAGTTATTTCCCCTATCCATGATGCTATTTAGAGAAGTAACGACATTTCAAAATTCTTCAGATCAAAAATTAATTCTTATTCTTAGTCATGGAGCTAGGTATATAATAAGCTTGTATGTATTGTACACACACCCAAATTATACTGCTTTAACATTCAGTTTAAAGAAAGTAGGAAAATTTCCACAGGAAAAAATGTTTATTTTGGTGTGCATTGTTTTTGTATGGTTTAGTATAAACTTGACACCACGTCAATTGTCTCAGTTTACTGTTATAATGGAACTTCAAAAAGGGGGGAAAATAGCCCACAAATACCAGACTCGGAAATGTCATAAAATTTGCCCTATAAAATGTGACTAGCTAGCCCAGTGAAACCATCAGTGGAGGGAGTAGGCACATGGATTGGCAGCAGGCATTCTTGAATTAGGTGTGCAGCAGGCTGAACTAGGACTTTGAATGCTGCTACAGGTGGTAAAGTTGCAACAGTGGACGAAAAGTCTCCAAGTGAGCTAGTGTAGACTTTGCTTAAGAATCATTAACTAAATCCCTGTTTCTTTTCGTGGGAGCTTCAGCTAGTCACGTGACCTGATGTAAAACAAGATCGTTACCTATCAGTGCAAACATATGGCAAAGTCTGCCCGTGTTATTACTTATCTCAAAGAGCGCAAGGGGGCTGTGACATTTCAGGCAAAGCCTATTGGTGAGGGAGTTTCTATGTGAGCTTTCTTAAAGAAGCGCTTCCTTTTTAATCATAATACTGCGTGGGAAAGTATATCAAACATTTTTGTCTTAAGAGACCAGAAGATTTACATAATTCTGCTTCTACGGAAAGAGAAGAAATGCTGATACAACATTCTGTTATGGCTGTAAGCTTTGCATTTACTTGTACTGTGGAAAGTTAGTTTCCTGTTTTCTGAGATGCATTTCTCAGAAAAGGATGGTTTTGAAGATGACTTCAATAGAAGTGTTGCTGCCCATGAAAGGGTTTCTTCTGGAATCTTGGTGAGTTTGACAGATTTATTGCCAAGCATGGGTATATAATTTCATATAGCGTAGTTAAAATATGTAAAAACTGACTGCCTATATTTAATAGTAAATGGAAGACTTTAATTAGGCATTCAACAGACTTACTTTGTTTCCCATTTTTGTTCCATAAGTGCTCTGTGCAGTACTAGAAGCAATCCTAAACCCCAATTAATATCTCTACTTAGGAGCAAAGGTGTTTCTGTTTGCTTGTTTTTACCAAGTAAACCTGATGCTGTAGTGGTCCTGTTTCACATAGTCATTTTTTTGCCCCCCAGTCTTTTCAGGTTACAGAATAGAAGCTAGTAAAACACTTGCTAAAGATTTTCTCTGGTTAAGGAAATGTCCTACCTCATAAATATATATATATATATATATATACACACACAAATATAGGCAAGATGAGATAAATTGAGGGAAACCATTACTATGCATATTTTTAATTTTGTTTTTCTACCTAATCTCTTGAAACAAATGCAACTTCTTTACTGTTTACATCATGTGGCATTAGACTATCTTCGAATCCTCTAAATGTATCTCAAAATAAATGACATGTATAAATATCTACTCTCTTGTAAGCTAAGATCTACATTTAAGTAACCTTTTTTTTCAGTGATAGTTAAAATTCATGCCCTCTAAAGCTGTATCTCTCTAGAACAATCTGATAGCTTGCCTTTGAGTAACTTGCAGTCTTTCTGTTGTTGAACTGGGCATTTGTAGCATTCACGTTCATATGGGTGCATCTGTATAAAAGGTGTTGGCTTTAAGAACACAAAAAAATGCAGTTTACCTTTACTAAAGCAGTACTCCGGAAACACAGAAAACAAATTTGTGGGCAGACTTTTGATTATACCTTGCACTTGTGTATGGATATTACTGAGTAACATAAAAAAAATTGTTCAAGAAAACGTGTTGGTTTTGTAGCAGGCAAGATAACATCTTTGTTAATGGTACATAGATATAATTCCTATCCACAAAACCTCCTGCTCAGGTTGTGCTAATGTAAGCATTTCCTGGTGATGAGTTTTGAGAATTTGGCTATCTATCATGTGGAGCATGTTAGATACTTAATCTGAGCTGTAGTACTGCTTAATCATTATTTGTGAGAGCCATTCGATTCCTCATTGCTGTAACAGGAGGATGTCAGCCAACATATGCAGTGTTAATTTTAGTTTAACTGATCCGAGTATTTTATAGGTGGAGGCACAGAATTTTATTTTTAGTTCTCGAACTTCCAAAGTAGATATTTTCTTTTCTTATTTTGTATTTACTTTTATGTTCTCTCTCTCAAAAAAAGAAAAGGAAAAAAAAAAGCACTTTCAGTTTCTGCCTTTTGCATTGTAATGGCTTCTTACCAGAAAAAAGTCTTTATGATACAGGGCAGAGAGATCTTTTCCCCCATTCCAATTACAGTTGCACTTACCTTAGTAGTATTAATATATTCAGATATAAGAATTTTTGCAAATTAGGTGATATTGCCTAAACATTCAAAAATCAGCCTTTCTGGAGCCTCAAAAGTCACAGTAAGTGTTTTTCTGCTGTGAGACCTTAGGTATTGATAGCCTTCTAATTTGCCATCCTAGAAGACTAAGTAGCAGTGAGCTACATTAACTTTAGCTTTTATGCAGAGTTCTGGAATTTGACTACATCAGGTAATGTATATATACGCTGGATATCAAAATAAATAAAACTTAAAAGCTAAACAGTATTGTGAAATATTGCTGCATTGCTCTTTCTTAGCTTGTCTTGTCCATCAGACTTCTGTCTTGAATTGCAGAACTGGAAACTGGCATGCCTTTTAGGTTCTTGTAGCAGATTATGAAGGCATACTGCTCTCCACTTTTGTCTGCTTTCAGGACAATGACATTTAATAAATGTATACTAAGCATGAAATAGAGTGTCATTGAGGAAAAGCTTTGTCTTACTGGTTATTTTGTGATCAGGCTGTTTCGCATTTGCAAGAATTCACACAACATTTTACACTGTCCCTCTCTATAGTCAGATCTGGTACTGCTCACCACAAGTTTTCTAACAATATACAATAAAACTTAAAGGAAAAAAAAACCCACCAACCCTGGAAAATTTTAAAATCTCCTAGCTGGGGTTATATTGGCATTTGAGATACCTGAGAAACATGAGATGTTTAATTTATGTAGTGACACTTTATTTCTGGTTGATCATTTGCTTGCTACAGTTTGAACCTTCTTAAATAATATGTTTATCTTACAAAGTAAACCATTATGTTAAAAGCTGAACTACAACATGATAAGCAATAATATAAATTAGTTTCTGATCTACAATTTTGTTTACTTACAATGTACAAAACAATGTTTGCATTAAGACTTGGATCATAAAAAGCTTCTTTCCTTGTAAACTTACTTTATTTTTAATTTTTATTTTTAATTTTCAGTAGGTTCAAAAGTTCATAACTTTCACAAGTAAGAGGTTATTCTGTTTATATATGATCATAAAAGTGGCTGTGCTGTGAGCTACAGAAATATAACTGAGATCTATGAGAGAACTTTTGCTATAGGAAGACGAGAATATATGTAAAATAGGTGAATGCTTCAGTCTTGTGGGAGTTTTGGGGGGTTATTTTCTGTGGTTAGACAGGGTCTGTTAGCATGTATGTGAGGAAAATTAAATTATTTATCAACTGAACTTAAATCTTAGCAGTTGGTGTGAAATTCTGATCCTTTAAACAGGTGTTACTTAAATGATAGATAATTCCTTGGTAATGTCCACTTCTCAAGTCCTATTCACTGAAATGAAATATATGGAACGGAGACTCTATTAAGGACTTCTATTCCTGATTGTGCCAAACATTTCTTTTAACAGATTCAGTCTCCTTGGTGACATGAAATCAACTTTTCTTTGTAAACCAATACTATAGACTCCTCTTGGAAGCAGCCAATGTATAACCATGAATGACAATGACTATGTGTTAGAGAATTTTTCCTAAGATAAAAATAAAGAATAAAGATTGACTGTCATTGTAGGGGGAGACTAATTGCTTGAACAGTAAAGCAGAGATATTGCTACCTTTCTGTCTTGGGTTACAGTTCCATGAGATGCAGCAAGTAGCTCACTTGTCAAAAGATGTTCAGTTCCCTGCCCTAGCCTTTTTCTTCTAGTTCTGTGGTGCTGCTGTGTGCCTTTGGTGTTGTCACGTTCTTCTTAGTGACCTAATCTAAACTTACTAAGCCACCGACAACAACAATGACAAAATGGGTAGACTTCTGCCAGTTGTGTCAGTGAGCTAAAATCAGCTCATTAAGAGGGTCAGATGAGGAAGGATTGAAGTGAGACCTCCCCTTTTTAGCAAGCATGAGCTATTATTTTGTTAGCAAGCAGTCAATTTTATAGTTGTACATGAAACTACTTAGAGATGAAAATGAATTTTATTAATCACTAATGTTGATAGGGAGTCCATTCTGCTGATCTCATTAGTCATTCAATGACAGTCTGTTCTTTTTGTCTTCATCAACCATATTGTACAAAAGCTACAGGAAAAAATTCTCTAGCATGTTACCTATCATAGTAATTCCATGAATAATTACAAAACAGTTCTAAATCTGGATTGGAAAACTCCCATCTTCCTTTTTAAGGATTGTGGACAGGAAGGAATTTTTTTTTTTTTTTCCAAATATCTAAATATGATTAGGTAATGTATGACTTCAGAAGCCTGAGATGGAAGAAAATACTTGTAGCTGCTCTAAGTCTGTGAAAGTAGTTTTAGATTTCCTGCATGTTTATCATTATATTGATACTGTTAAATGCTACAAAAGTAGCTTCCTTCTGAATGAATGCAATATACCCTGTGTTGCTGTAAGGAAGACTTTGAAGGCTCAGAAATGATTAATTACCTAGATAATGAAAGCAGTATCAGGAGGAAGAACACTTATAGTGCAATACACTTTTGTTTAGAGGCATTAAGAAAAATCCTAAACCTTGTTCAGAGGCTAATAAAAATAGATTAACAAATAGACAAAGAAATTCACTGTAGACTTTTTTTTGTAGATGTATCCCAAAATAGAATTTTTACAATTTAAGCTCTGTTATGTGTTCAGTGTTATGTGTTTTGCTTGTTTGTAGTGGCTCTTTGTTCTCCCAAATACTACCTTTAGCTTCAGAGACATGCAATTGCTTGGATATTTTTGAAATGAGCTTGTAGCAGTCTTTTGGGTGGGAGGCGGGAGAGGGCAGAATGAGGAAGGATTGCACTTAGGTTTCCATTAGAACACCTTGACGGTTTTCCCTCTTCTTTCTATTAAAGCTCAGATGTTTTGAGAAATCTGTGGACTTCATTTCTTATTGGCAGTCATAGCTCACATTGCATTCTTAGTCTGAAAGATTTGCAGTCATTCAAAATTCATTCATTCGCGTAAGTATTTTTAATGGATTAGACAGAATGTTTGATAAGTGATTCTATGTGTTCTTTGTTTATCTTGTTTGACTATAGCATGATCTTATTGTGTGCATCTTCCTTCCCTTGTATTCTGTCCTGAACTCCCCACTCTCATCTAGTAAGATTCTTTTGCCTAGGCTACATATTGTTCTTTTTCAATTTTCTGATGTCAGGAGTATGAACAACCACAAAAAACTGCAAAAGATTTGTTTCTCTTAACTGAAACTTTGTGAAACCTGTGGAAAGTAGTTAGTGGGCAAGATAACTCTCTACAGTTAAAATAATATATTGCATGAGTGTGTAAACCTGGCTAAGACTTGCTTTTCACATATGTAAATGTAGTATTTGGAATTTAGTGTTTATTCTTTAGGTGTAATTTCTGTGGAAATAAGGATTGTTAGCTGGTAAGTCATCTGCTTCTCATGGGTGAGAAGTGTGTTTAGACAAGGTCATGTTGCTAGGTTCACTGTGATTTCACAGACCAAACTTCACTGCAGCAGCTTTTGTAAATATAGGTACCTACAAGCTTCACTAAGCTGTTTAGAGAAGTAAATATTGCAACTATAGATGATACTTATTGTAGTTTTATTTAATCAAAAGCTAGTGGGAGTGTCTTGGTAACTTTTAGTACCTGGCATCACCTACCATAGGTGGAAGTCTTGCTCATCTCAGTTTTAACTTCTGAAGGTCAATAGCAGTGCTTTTTCAAGAAGGGTTTTTACAAGCTCATGATTTTTATGCTGCAATAGGTTTGTTTTAGTACTTGTTTCACGGCAAATAAATTCACTGGTGTTTTGCTTTCCTTATATAGGAGGACAACTGGGTTTCTTCCATATTTGTTTTCTCCACACTCATTCTCAAACTCCTCTGTCTCCCATTAGAACTTTTGATGATTTCTTTAGGGTGACTCAGCCTCTTTTAAAATATAGAGCTGTAAAGGGAGAGTTACATGTAGTACACCCTACATAACTTTTCCTGACTTCTAAGGGGTTTTTTGCATCCTTACGTATAGTTATCTCCATTTTCAATAGAGGATCAGTTGTATTAAATAAGCAATCTTTAGAGAATTAATTTGTCTTTTTAGCTTGTCTGTGTAATTAAGCATCACTTGAATCTAGGTTTTGGGGTTAAAGTAAATTTTGAAGCATTTAATTTTTAAAAATATTTAAATAATCATAGATTCAACTTGATAAACTATTAAGAATATGTTTTATAACTCTGGAGACTTAGTAATATAAGAACTGACTTAAAATTCTGTTGACTCTTCAAGGCATTTGTGTAAAGCTTGTTACAGTAGTCAGAGTAATTGGTAAATGATATTACACATCTATTTAGATGTTTTTAAAAAAAAATTAAAATTTTTTTTACATTTTAAAAATTCATTTACTTTTTTTTTTTCTTCCCCTCCCTTAGTCTCAGACTATGAACTACGTAGGACAACTTGCAGGACAAGTCCTGGTAACTGTGAAGGAGCTGTACAAAGGCATTAATCAGGCAACCCTTTCAGGATGCATTGATGTCATTGTGGTCCGGCAACAGGATGGTACATACCAGTGTTCTCCTTTTCATGTCCGATTTGGGAAGCTTGGTGTATTGCGCTCTAAAGAAAAAGTGGTAAGTTCAGAAAGTGGGCCAAAACAAAGTTTTGAATACCAATGCATTCCCTTTTTTCCTCTCTTCCTTCCCCAGCCCCCCACATATGCAGTTAGCAGGCTGATTTAGTACAGAGCAGTTTCTCATATATGCTGTACAGAGCAATAGTTTTGGAATGCAAAACAGAACTTCCTGTGGTAATCTAAGGACTCTGCAAAAAAATACTGTGAAAGAAAAGCTTTGACAGCTCTTGAGCTACGCAAAAAGAATAATACAAACATATAGACTTCACAGTCTTAAAATGTTTACATGGCTATTTATTTACTTATTTAATTATGCTTGGAAAGAAATGCTTAATGCCATTTAACTGATCCCTGATGTTGCAAGCAGCTGTTTTTGGAATGTCTGGAGGACAAATAGAGCATGTCTTAAGGGCTGGTGACGTATCATAAATATTACTCCTTGTTAGCTCTGTTCAAGGCTGATATGCAGTAGAAAATGCAGTTGTTAATATCCATAAGCAATAAAAACTGGGACTGAAGCTTCATTCCTATGTGGGCATATTTGAAAGAGAACCTGGTACAATTCCCCGTCCAGCCAGTCTGAGACTGTGGCACTACCTGAGCAGGTTGTCCTGCCATACCTTTTCCATAGGCTTTAGTAATCATGCCTAGGGAGTAGGTTGGATTGAATTGTAATTTGACTGAAAAATGGACCTATTGTGGGGGACTTTACAGTACTCTCTACTGACAGTAATGTATATGGCAGTATTGCCTGTGGGTGGGTCTTCCCCCAAAAGATGGATTGATTTAAACAGATCATAAAACCTCAGGATTATATGCTGCTTTTCTAATAAGTGAAAGGTCACTGCAGAGAAACTAACCCCCATCTTTATTCTCTTTTTACAACCAAGATATAAAGTGCAACTAAAAGAGCAGTTATGTTAGGCCATTTATTTGTTAACGGTCCATACTAGTAGTTACATGCATTAAAGTTTTAAGTTTATCATAGTAACACAGACTAGCAGCAGTTTCTCTGTTTAATTTTTTTGTTTTGATTTCCCACTTGCCAGTGTTTTTCTTAATGAGCACGCTGATGACAAAAAGTTGATTTTCCTTAACAGTTCTGCAACAGATTACGTTACAGTTTTTCAGCAAGGTACAAGAGAGGTGGTATAGCTGTACTTTTTCTAATGTCTAAGCAAGTGAGATACAACAGGAGTGATCTGAAACTTGAGCTTGCTAAATGTCTTTACAATTCTGAGAAGCTGAACCAAATTTTAGAGGATTTCAGCTTCTGGGTACCTCTAGATAGCTGTTGAACAGTAGAAACATCTACTTTAGGTACCTGCTGTACTAGGCTATCAGCATAGTTCTCAGCTTTTGCTTGAGTGGATGGCTGCTGCTTCTTGCTTCCTTCATCCTTGGAGTTACCATTCTGCATTTGAGTGTTTTCTGAATTGTCAGTTGAATGTTTATTACTGCGTTGTGTACGCATTTTTCTCTGGCATGTTATGAGGCTAAGATCAATTGGTAGTCTCAAGATGTATGGGAACACAAAATAGGCATATCTGTGCTTTACTTCTATGCTTAAGATATATACTGAAGTCTCCAGAAACCAGCATGAGGTATAGGAACTAAAATTAGGGATGTTTGTCTGTCTAAATCTGTATAAAGTAAAGGTTGAAAAAAAGAAACACTAAGGTTTGGGGTTTTTTTAACTCATGTTACTGAATTGGAAATTCAAGAAAATATTGTAAGAAAAAACTGTGTTCAGTAGCAAAATAAATATGATTTTCAGATCAAAGCCATTCAGTTCTTGTGGGGGAAAAATAAAAGCTGTTATCTTAAGGGTATGGGTATAGTCCCCATGCATGTTTCATTATCTTACCTGTAATTTGTCATCTCCTATGATTGGGTTTCCTTGGCTAATGGTTTTATTCTCATAAATGGGCAAATAATGGAGTGGACTAGGATACATGCATACTGTCTGTCTTAGCACTGTGATGGTGGTGGTTTTTTTTTTTCTTGGCAGTCCATGTGCAAATCTTAAAATTAGTCCTCTTTCCTTTTTGACTGGCCATTTCATATCATGATAACTAACTGAATATGAGTATTCATGTCACAATACTAGCTGTATGGCTTGGGGTGTAATTTTTTCTTTTGTATTGGCAGGAAACTAGAACTTGAGTAATGTACATACTGGATATCTCATAGCAATTACAGTATTTAACTTGGTCTCTTTTTGACAAAAGTGTCTAAACTATATATAACCTGAAATGCCATTGGCATTTTCTGCAGTAAGACAAGTCCATTGCATTTCTCTCTGACATGTATTAAATTATTTTTAATTACCTAGGCTAAATGCAGATATACACATACCCTTAGATAAGCAGATTTACTGAAAAATAAGGTAATTTTATCTGAATATTGAACACACTTTGTTTGGAAAAATGTTGAATAGAACTTAACTGGATGCGCAAGATTTCACAAAGAGGAGGAACTAAAACAGTTGTATCTTGGTTTCAGAAGAACATTTGTTTTTTTCTTTTATTTCATACATGTGGGGAATGGTAATCTCTCCTGTGCAATGTAATCTAAGTTAAAGTACCTTTTTATGAGTATAAAAACATTCTTCCTCTGACAAAAGCACTATGGTTGCAGAAAGATTGTGGTCCCATAAACTTATAAGCAGGAAAATCTGAAACAATGTTAACTGAGTTGCATAAATAATCGTGGCAAATCTCTATCCCTTTGAAACAAAGCCTGCCTCCAGGAGGCTTCCAGTTTGTTGTCTTGAACTTTTGGTATTCAGGACTCAGATTCATATCAGGCCCCAATTCAGGTTGAGCTTTAAACATATGAACATGAACAGTCTCAATTATTCTTCCAGGAAATAAAGACTAGATCAATGATTATTATTTATGCTTCTAGCTCTCCAAATTAGTTGAACAAGATTCAGTCTTCAGATGTTTAGGATTTTTTTTTCCAATTTTTCTTTTAGGTGTTAGGCTAGGCACATGAAGTATTTTGCAGGTTAACAAAATAAAGACCATTATTGTAACAGACTTCTTTCAAAAAGCAGATGGAGGAGAAAGAGACATGATTATACAATGGAACAAAGTTTACTGTCAGAGCTAAATGGGCCTTGAGGTCAGTGCTTTGCCCTGTGATGAATAATTTACATTAAATCATCTCTTTCCACAGATTGATATAGAAATTAATGGTGATGCTGTTGATCTTCATATGAAACTGGGTGACAATGGAGAAGCTTTCTTTGTGCAAGAAACTGAGGAGGAAAATGTAAGTGCTTTGTCCTTCATGATTGCTACAATGCAGTATTAACAGAGTAATGTGTTAAAAATGCTTAATATAGTGTTGTCGATATTGTAGCTTTCATAAAAGTTACATTTTCTATGACTGAATCTTAACATCACTCATGCTTCCGGGTTGCTTGGTGCTTTGTATGATTCTGCTACCAGTGATAATAAAGTTAACTTTTTTTTTATTAGAGCATTATTTGAAAGATTTGTTGAATTTATTTTTTTTACTTTGTTTTAATATATTCATTATTGTTGATTGCAGTGCCTTATAATAATTTTTGCCTGAAGTTGTTATAGCTTGTGCTACTGAACTCTGTACTAATAATGGTTGTCTATTTTGGCATATTTTTAATTTGTCTTATTTTTAGCACAGTTTTTCATGATTTTATCTATGAAACTTTGACCAGTTAACAGTAACTTCTTCAACTTGAGAATTCTTCTTGTATTATCATACAGTAATTAATTTCCCAAGAACCTATTGCAGCTGGAAGCTAATGGGCCTCTGAAAAGCAGGAATAATGGTTCATTTTTAGCGTGATTTCCTAAGGATATGGGAGCTATTTAATCACAATATTTATCAGTCCTGAGCTTTGGTTTTGATCACTTTTGAATCTGTTGGCATTTTTCAGCAAGACAGAAGGAAAGAAGATCTAAATACAAAGTTCCAAAAGGTTTAATGAAAATAGTTGGTTAGAGGAGAGAGAAAAAAATTTTGTCTTGGTGAAGTAAAAGATGAAGTGTTAATTTTCTGTTGTTATTAGGAATCAGAGTCTTTCAAGGAAATAAGCTTGATCTACTTTTTAGTTTAGGGTGCTACTTGTTTACTGTGAGGAATTGGAGGAAGCTCTCATTTTGAAAGGAGTTAAATATAATTTAAAGTGGAGGGAGTAAATAAGCATTAAGACCCTAAACAATAACTTGGGGTAAGGATTCATAACATTTAAGAGAAAGGAAGGCTGGGTTCTGTTTTAGCATACATCACGATTAAAATCAAAGCTGGAAGCAGTTTTTTATAGATATAGGCTGTGTCAGCCATTGATGGGAACTGATCAGTCTTAAGACTTTCAGAAAGCAAGGGTGATAACTGCTACCTTTGTCCCCAGTACAATGTTTTAAAGGAGCTATTGCACTTGCTTAGTATATTTTAACTTATAACAAGAGTGCTTCATCTGTATAATGTGTTCCAGAAAGCTGGTAGTTCATGACAAAACTATAGATCAAGTTAGCTACAAAGCAGAGGACTGAGTTGTTTTTACTACTTTTAGACATTTTTTTTCTTAGTATTTCTGCTACGGATCAGTGTGTCCTTGTGGTCACCTCTTGAAGCTATGCTTAAGGTATAAACGATAAAGCTCTCATGGAGTTCTCAATGGATTCAGAAAGTTTCTTTCAAGTGGTCAGTCTTTGCTGTTTTCACATCTTGACATTCAGAAGTAACACCAGACGCCTCAATTCACATAAATCAGGACTATTACAATGTAACTTTCAGGCATCATTTTTCGGCCAGTTTTCTTTCAACTTTTCCTCTATTTTTTTTTTCTTCTTCTTATTCTGGATTATTTATCACTAATTGTACAGAATATTAACTTTATTTTAGGTGCTGTCATTTTATTCGGAGGTTTTTCACAATGCAAAATCTCTGTGTCATTAGTGCTGTATAAGGCTGTATTTTGTTCTCCTTTCTCCACTTCTCTCTACTTTACAACCAGTGGTCTGTAACTCTTAACTCAATGGAAAAATTGAATTTAATATTAAATAATAGCAGTTCAGACTGTGAACACATCAGAAGTAGTATCAGTGGTCTGGCTGTTTCTTACCACAGTGTAGTTCCTGACTAACCTTCTGCATAAAAGTCCTGTAAAATAGCAGGCATCTTGTAATTAGTTCTATTCTTGCCATGAAATTGAGCTCCATAACTTTTTCTCTTTCTCCTCACTATGCAAATTCCATTCTCTTTTTGTTCCACTTTGTCCCTTCACAGTGTGTTTCTTTCAGTCTAGGTGTCAGTATCTTTAATTTCTTGTTATGATGTAAATAAACCACAGGCAGTCCATTGGTAAAACTTTTCATTCATTTGAATTGTGAATTGTTCCTTCAAAGGCCAGTGAGTTGTAACTAACTGAGGGTTGGTTTTTTGTTGGTTTTAACGCGAGTAAATTATAGTTGAGTTTTTCTTTTTGAAAGATACTTTACATAAATAGTGTCTGACATGGATGACAAGACTGAATGCACCTTTACCAATTTTGTGGGTAACACTGAACTCAGAGGAGATGTAGACAGGCCAGAAAAAGAGCCACCATGTAGATCCAACTTGGCAGGCTGGGAGACTGGACCAACAAGATTCACGTGTATCTTGGTTAAACCTTGTGTGAAGTCTGCATCTGGGTTGGGAGAATCCCACACAGCAGTACAGGCTGGGATCTCACTGAATGAAACCCATGTCTGCTGTAAAGGCTGGCAGTGTGCCCTGGCAGCAATGAAGGCAAATGTGTCATAGGCTGCATCATCAGAAATACAGCCAGCGGATGGAGGGTTATGGGATTGTCCCACTCAACCTAGTATATGTTAGGCCAAACCTGGAACACAGTTCTGGTCTACTAAGTTTTGGTCTTCCCAGTTCAGGAGAGATATGGAAAATTGGAGGCAGTCTAGTTGAGGGCCACTAAGATGATCAGAAGTTTGGTGAAGTTGAAATAGGAAGAAAGGTTGCTGGACTTGGCTGTGTTTGGCCTAGAGAAGAGAAGACTCAGGGGGATCTAACTACAGTCTTGCAATACCTACAAGGTAGTTATAGAGCAGACTGAGGCACTCTCTTCACAAGGATGCCTGATGATAAGACAAAGGGCAAAGGGCATTAGGGGGACATTCCAGCTGGATATAAGAAAAATCCTTCACTATGAGAACAGTATAACACAGGAATATGTTGCCTAGAGAAGAGGTAGACTCTCCCTCACTGGGAATACTCAATATTTGGCTTGACAAGGCCCTGGATAACCTAACCTCAGGCCCTACTTTCAACAGAAGACTGGACCAGATGATCTCCAGATGTCCCTTCCAATCTACACCTTTCTATGAATCTGTTTCAAAATAAATAGCAGTGGATTTAAGTAGCCTATTTTTATTAACACATTTACTAAGCATGGATAGAACTGGTGTGCTCAAGGGCAGCTAATTTCAAAAACATTCCACTGACTGGGTATTTGTTTTGCTAGCAAAATCAGTTGTTTGTATCTGAAACTGTAGGTATACTAACATTCATTTTTCTGAACTATTTGTGATCCCTCTAGTGAACTTGGTTGCTTTCTGGATATCAGCTTCAATACCACTGGGCTATTGTATGGTTTTTGTCTAAATACAGATGCAAGGATTAATCTGTAGCTGACAACTATCCTGTGTGCACAAAACAAAGTAAAAAAAATAGTCTGTCTTTATTTTCTTTTTTTGCTTAGGAAAAAGTTCCTGCATATTTGGCAACATCTCCAATACCCACTGAAGACCAGTTTTTTAAAGACACTGACAATCATTTGAAATCAGGTGAAAATGAGAGGACATGTGCAAACTCAGAAATTCCACAGTCTGTGGAAACAGAGACTGTATTCACTCCAGGTTCTGTGAAAAAGAAAAAAAGAAGAAGAAAGAAATATAAACAAGATAGCAGGAAGGAAGATCAGATCTCTTCTACTGGGACAGAAGAGATTTTTGAAATGGAAATAAGCTCAGATGATGAAAAAACTGTTCAACCCCTAAGGTAAACTATCAGATACTTGCTGACTGCTTTCACTGTTATCACTGAACATTTAAAAGGTGACTGGTACCTTTCTTCTATGCAAGTAATGCATAAGTTTCAATAGGCTCTGGGTAGGCTTTTGCTCAAACAAACAAAACTCCAAACCATTGCCTTCCACATCTTTAGAGAATCCTTCAAGTTTGACTATTTTGTTATGAACATGAAATCCAATTAAGCCCATTCTGGTCAAGAAGTGTTGTCATGATCTATTGTGTGACTGAGAAAAAGTTTTGGTGTAGTTGCTCTGATAAGGCAGAGTGGTCTTCTGGTGTGTTTGGTAACCTCTACACAAACTGCAGTGTGGAATGCCTGTAGTATACCACATCTGAATTTGACTTCTCTGTAACTTGAAGTTTACTTTGGTAACTGAAAACTACATAAATGAATGCTCCTTCACATTAGTAAAGAGAATTCTTTACGTGTGTGTAGTCATAAAGGAGAAAAAAAATCAGTCCTGTATTTTGAAGTGGATAAACTATTAGTAAAGTCGAGCTTGCAGTAAAGTGGTAGCACATACTAATAAGATGAAGAAGTTTGTATGAGTAATAGGAAAGATTATAGTAATAGAAGAAAGCTATCAAGCATATAAATGCTTAAAATCCAGGAAAGGCCTAATCATCAGTTTTATGTGGAAGTTTCTTAGGCTGCTTAACAAAAGAAGTGGACTTAGTTTTTAAACAAAGCAGGCTGCTTTATTGGACAGCATTACTGTTAAATGTAGTACTGTCTGAATAAATTCAAGATCTGGTCTGGGAATTGGAAGAATGTTTTGGTATAAGAGAGTAAACTATAACTGAAAAAACTCCTTCGGTATGGGTCTTCAAGGGAGGCTCAAATTTAATAAATACCAGTCAAAAAAAGGTTAGTGCAACAGAAAAACATGAATCTAACTGTTATCACACCTATGACCAATAAAACAGAACAAACAAAATTTGGATTTTAAAGTGTTTTCTAGAATGTCGGTGGCTTTCTTAGTTAATTTGCCTTATTTTTTTCACTGTCATATTTATGTCAGTGAGTTGTCATTTAGATACTCGCTTATCTGTTTAAGTCTGGGAATCGGTATTTTTTTTGGTTTGAGATTTTTCCTTTTCTCCTTTTTTCCAGTTTAATAAAAGCAAGATCTTTATTCAGTCTTCAGTGTGAGAGTATTAAGACAACAATAACTTGTCATAGTGAAACCGTCAAAAATAAAAATGACCATCAAGTACAGGAAGGAAGAAAATACAACCCATGAATTGTTTATTCTTTATTTAATAAATTATTACAAATGTATGAAGAATTTAGGAAATAATGGCTGTTTTCATCCAGTGTTTAGAATTCAAATTGCTATTCTAGCAAGTATCTTAATTTGACTAGAGATGAATAAAAAAATTGTAGGTTTGACTGAAATGTCAAATGTTTAGTCACAGCTGAACATGGTGTTTCCATAAAGGTTATGCTGGTTTTATTTTTTGTACCCTTTAGAATGAAAGATTGAAAAAGCTTTTTATTTATAAACCACATTTTTTTACATATCAGAAACAGCAGTAGAAATGCATTCTCAGTCAGAGAAGAATGTTACGATGTGAAAGGAAGAAGATTTTGTAAAAGAATGCTGTTTTCTTGTGAATAGTAAGTAAATGCAGGACTGGAAAAATACATTGTAGTAATGGAAGCCCAGAGACAGTAGGTTTGTGGCTATGTATCTGTTAGTAGAGTTCATATACAGTCATTCCAGTGGGCTATCAGGGCAGGAAATAAAATGCTTTGCAATAGGCATACACTGTCTTCTTCCCAGCTAAAGATACAGCTGTGGAAAAAAAGTTCATAAGCTTTCTTTTCACATCCTATGGGGATGTAAATTGATATCAGCAGGTTTGCTTTGATTTGGGTTTGATTTTTTTTTTTTCAGTTATAAATGTGTGGCTCTGAAAAAGAAAAAAAAAGAAATAGAAACTTAACTAACTGTTATTAGACATAACATCAGATTTCAAACTGAAACTGGAAAAGGAAAAGGGAGGCTGATGTTCCAACAGGAAGGTCAAAAATTCAGCCACAGGTACCAGTATGTAATGTCTTATCTAGTTCTATTCTTATAAAGTGGAAAACAAGCTGTTTCCTTTTCCTTGGGAAAATGCATTTCCAAGTGTTTATGCAACTTTTAAAAAAATGTCCTTTGTCTTTTCTAGTTATTATTTAGATATGTTAGTAGTACTTGACTTACCTAAAATAAGACCAGGAGGACTGAGATTACAGTGTATACAGCTCAGAAATAGAGGGCATTATTTCTCCAGGGCTATGGGTGTTAAAGAGTTAAAGTAGTTATCTGTCTCTAAAATCTTATATATTTATTTACACCATGTATAAAGTGGTTAGGGATGAGAAGAAGTGGTAGCACTTATAAAAGTTGCAAAATAAATAGCTTAGAATTGATAGTGCAACTCAAAGTTATAAGTTGATGCACACTGATTTTTCCCCCCTTATTTTCAATAATCTTTGACTGCATTTGGATTTTTAACCTTCAGATTTATCCACTTATGGATGAAATTTGATTTTTTTTTTTGATGCTTCATATGAACTCATTTGGTCACTAATTCCCAGTGAATAAAATCTGTTCAGTACCACTTGTGTGTCATCTTGCCCGCCCTCTCATAATATTGAGGACCTCTCTGTAATAATTTGTTTTATGTATTTACTTAATTGTTCAGTAATACCTTTTCCTTTTTTGGAGATACTTAGCACTGCATACAGAAAAAGATAGTATGAAACACATTTCTGTCACAGTTAGCTTTGGTTTATGAATACAAAGGATGTACAGTCTCTGCAGCTCTCAAGTCAAGCTGTCATCATCAAGTTTCATAAGAATACTACTACTGAATAAGAAGTGGAGCTATTACATTTTTAGAGTTCAGTATTTAACATAGTCTAGACTGTCTTCCAAATGAAAGACTTGTGCAAATGAGGTAGACTACTGTGACTGCTTAGGGTCTAATGGGCAGTACTGAGTAAGTAAATTCAAAATATTTATGTATTTTAATAGATAATGTTAAAATCTTTTCTTTTCTTCATCCATAAGAGAAATTAGTGTTAGCATTCCAAAACAAGTCTAGTGCAACCATGCTGGTAGTGGAGGAAAAATACTTTTTCTTTTTTCTTTCATAATAATGGCTTAAATAATTTGTATTGCATTTTACACTCAAATTCCAGGCTTATCTTCCTTGTATTATCTCCACTGTACGGCCATGATGCCCTTCATCTAACCTCAAAACAAGTTAGTTGTATCCTGAGAATAGCTATTTATTCAACTAAATTCAGAAAGCTGTAAAAAGATCTGAAGAACTTATGATGGTAATATTTAAAAGGAACTTCTGTGTAAAATACAGTGCATGCCAGCTCAATGGGTCTTACTGTTACTTGGCCTTTTTTTCTGTTGTAGATATTGAGTAGACTTCCCAGTGCAAAACAAACCCTACTGTTCAGAAAAGTACACTACTTCTAGCTACTTGTAGTTTATGTTGATTTGTAAACTTGGTTAAATTGTAAGCCTAATACCTACCCCTGTTTTCTTACTGGTTTTAATTTGTGAAATGTGCAGTCATGAAGTGTGTTGTCAAAACTATCTTTTCTGTTTAACTTTTCCAGTCATTCTAAGGTTTACATAGTAAAGGTTATGTGTAAATCTTTATGTTCATCTTTGGGTTTTGGTAATATTAGCTGGCGGTATAGAGTAACATCATTTATGCTATTGTGACTTCTTCAATATTAAGTTACTATGTGTCAATAGTAGTAGATTTTTAAACTTGCAATATTTCCAAGTATTAATAATAGTTTTATATATGTTTTAAGTTGTATAAAGGTGCGTTGCAAACAATGAATTCTTTAAGCTATGCACACCTTTCTTTTGATCTTGGATTTTTAATAACTTATAAGTAACTTTTCTAACTGAATTAGTAATGCAGATTTCTTATAGCTGACTTAATGTCTTATGTATCTCCACAGAGGATCCTCAAATTCATCACCAAAGGGTGAAGAACAAAAAGAATCTTTGATTTATCACTCAAAGGATCATTACCCTTTATCTGATGGAGACTGGTCCCCTCTGGAGAAGTAAGTCACCTTGTAATGTCATCATAAATATAATGATGAATAATTATGAAAAAAATTAATGTGCCTTTTTATTAATTTTCCCCCCTGATCTGAACAACTATCAAACATGCCTAACTTTTGTGATATCAAATGCAGCATTTGATACTTACTTGGAACTTTGGGAACTTTCCTCTCTACTGTATGTATTAAACAAAATTTGTGTCTTTTTTTTTTTTTTCCTTTTTTCCTCCTCAAATGGAAAAAACCAAAAAACTTTCTTATTAAAATTCACTGTTAAAGAAAGAAAATACAGTTAATAAGATTTCCTTAGGTTGAGAAGGGTATGGAAAACGAGTATGTTCCCTATGAATCACCCTAGCATACACAACATTTGATATGCCATAAAGCAGAAGTGTGGACTACGCAAGTTAGATTTTGGCAGGTGAAGTAAATGCAAATTACTTGAGGTAAAGCTAGGTCCTAAACTTGAATCATATTCCACTTCAGAACAGAGGATTTGCTAGTTACTGGAGTATCAGTAGATTGTGGATTTTTACAAATGGCATAATACAGCTCGCCAGTCAGTTTTCAGTTCCAGCAACTAGGGCACTTCTGTTTATGCATTCAAGTTCTTCAGTTTCTGATGTTCATGCTATTATATTCTTTTTGCATTCAGTTTCTAGATTTTTTCAAGGGTCACCCTTTGGATTTCACCACTTCAACATCAATCTCTATTTGCATAAGAAAGCATTCTGTCCATATGCAGTAGTGCTTGAGGTAAATTTTGTACTTTTCCTGAACATTGGACATAGGGAAGGGCATATATATATATATAGCACATAGCATGCTGAGCAGTATCTTGATTCATCTTAACTCTTTGGTGAGTATCTAGTTTTACTGCTTTACAGTTTGACTGAGGAATCTGGCTCATAGCAGATACATTCACAGTGTCATTGAGGATTACTGGTCAGCCTTGTGTGATAGCCATTGTTGCATGTTAGCTGCTCAGCACACAGGTGCCTGTTCTTCTGTATCAATAGGCGGTAGGGCGGAATAGAAGAGATTAAGCTTCAGAAAATAGTTTTTGAAGTGCATATAATCTCTGATTTGGGTATTTCTAGGGCTGTGGCCTCAGAGTCTGAATGTACCACACCATGCTTGGTGCCTGCTAATTCTCCCAGTGCATAGCTTGTTAATGAACAGAAGCAGTTGGACAGGATATCCCATTATCGTTCCTTCTTGTGTTTTGGGCTGACAACCACATCCTCAATTGTACTTGATGAAATGTACTGTTCAAATGTTCCCCAAAGGTTTGTGGTTTGCGACTGAAAAGCAGTCACAGTGTTTGACCCTCAGGATTGACACAGTATTGTATGGATTATATTACCTAGATAATTGTAGCATAGAGGCTGATATTCCTTTTCAGTTCATAAAACTCAAGCTAACATAGACTAGCAGGCTATATCTGGGAGATATGATTCGTGCCTCTCTTCTTGTTTACATATTTAGGGGACAGTCTGCAAACAACTTGTTTGTGCATCATGTAAGATACCTAGGCTGTTTATAGCTTGTTGTTGTTTTGTTGTTGTTTTGTTGGTTTTTTTTTAACAAGAAGCTATCCAATACAGATTGCAGTGTAACAGAGAAATGGGCAATTTTCCTTTCCCACTTTGGGGAGGGGGTTTGGGTGGGGGATTGTCTCTTGCATGAGCCATCTAGGAGAAGAGAAATTTTGCATTAAATTATTTTTCCTAAGCCACCAGAGAAAGATTCTATAACGTAGCCAGGGTACAGTGAAAGAGAAATAGGAGGTTTTAATAACCTCCTATTTGGAGATCTGGAAAAGCTAAGTGACTCTTAGTTGAGGTTGGATGTCTTGCTCTTCAGAACCCTTGCAAGGAGCTAAGGGAAGATAATAGCCTAAGTCTTTTCAATGAGGACACTTCTGGTTTTCCTACTCACTATAATAAAACCAAAAAGCATAACCATTAACTATTTGGTACCTGATACCATAGATGTTCTTCCTGTTTTAACAAGCAATGTTAGCGTGACTAGATCACTATTACAAGCATGGGCCTTTTGACTAAAGACTTGTCCCTGAGAATGATAATGGAAAACTTATGCTTTGGGGGAAGTGGAACAGGCTTAGGTTCTCAAAGCCCTGAAGTATTCAATCTTTTGCAGGTACTACTGAATATTAAGAATTAGTCTTAGAAACAGGTTAATATGTCTGCATGGCTTCCAGTTGACTTGTGATATGGGCGGAACACATTATTTGGCACATAGGGAAAATGAGTTCATATTCTTTCTGAAAACAAATATGTACATGTATTTTCATCAACGTGTTATATTAAATAAGCCCTTCTAACAATACAGAAAATGTAATTTCTGTAGGAAATTATTGAAGGAGAACTGAGGGGGGAAATCTAAATGGTTTCCTTTGTGAGTCCGCAGGTGCTGAAGGCTGGAAATTGACAGCGAGATGATGAATCACCACTATAAATGTCCTGCTATCTTGGATTTTGTGGTGTCAGTCAGAGTAATATGAGGGATTCTTACTGTCTGGATTATGATCTGATCTGTGTACTGTCTATTTTTACAGTCTGAATTGTGATCAGTTTAGTCTTGTATGATATTGCAAAACTCTGGCTCCACAAACCTCCAGAAAGTTTCAGATATGATACTGCATTAGATAACTAATTATTGCAGGAATTTTGTAAGGAAAAAAACCACCATAAATTAAATACCTGTAGGGGTTACTGTAAAATTTTTAGTATTAAATCACAGAGCAGCCCAAGCTGGGAGAGACCCCAAAAAATCATCCGGTCCAACCTTTCATGGGAAAGGGGAGTAGATGAGATTATCTGGCACCCTGACCAGTCACAAATTGAAAACCTCCTGTGTTGGGGGCCATGTGCCTGGGAAGGTTGTTCCAATGAATGATTATTCTCACTGCAAAAAAATTTCTTTCTTATATAAAGATGAAGCCTCTCCTGGTGCAACAAGTGCAAAGACAAGCTCGAAGACCTGCACCTGGGATGACATAACTAAAGAGCCTAGTACAAGCTTCAATCTGTGTGGATGGGGAGCAGCCATGCTGAAAGGGACCTGGGTGTCCTGGTGGACACCCAGCTGAATGTGAGTCAGCAGAGCACCACTGCAGCAACAAAGGCAAATCGGATCCTGGGCTGCTTCTGCAGGGGTTTTACTATCAGAGATAGAGATGTGATCATCCCTTTCTACTTAAGCACTGGTCAGGCCACAGCTGGAGTGATGTATCCAGTTCTGGTCCCTACAATTCAGATTCAAATATTGAGGTTTTTATTATGCTATGAATGTCGAAGTGTGAAAAGAGCAGCATTTCTATAATACACAATATAACTGCCCTGTTGAAGAAAGGATAGAATTGGACCTGTTCCAACACTAAATGCTACTTCAAAACAACCTCTTGTGTTTCCTTTCCTCCCTAAGATCATAAGAGCAAAATTATTTTGAAATCACACCTTTCTAGCATTTTGTAGAGTGAGGAGTTCTGGCTTAAAAGTAGTCTTGGCTAAAGTAAATTTCAGAGGTTTGTTTCTGATTGTGGATAATAACTACTGTAGGAAAAACAGGGTGGATTTTAAAAAGTCATGTAGTCCAAACACATCTAAAGGAAGTTTTCAGGTGATCTCCCTTCCCTCTCCTAAGCTATCTTGTTAATGTTGTTTTCCTCGCATCAGGAATTGGTATTGTTTTGTGCATTTGTGAGATAGGTTTGCAGGACTTTTTTTACTCCAGTCCTGGCATAGCAAGCTTAAATGCTATATTTTCACAGAGGAAAGGAACAGAACTTAAAGCTAATTTCTGTCTTACTTTTGGATAAACTTTTTTTTGTTGTTCTGTTTTGTTTGAAAATGGAACATTGGCTGAGGGGAGAGCTATACCTCTACTGCAGATATAGTGGAGGAATCTGTTTAGGGTGATCGCTATGTAAGTCCTTTAATGTGATTTTGGTTTTAACCTAATTTCTCACTGTCTGAATACACTGCTGGGCTTCTTGCCATGTTCCCAATAATTGAAGCTCTGTTAAGCTGTAGAAAACTCTACCAACAGTAGCTGCACAACAAATGCATTTTAAACACTGTAGCTTTTTTTTTTCTTTTCTTTTCTTTTTTTTATTCTTGTTGATTTGCTAGCCCTTTCTCTGAGCCAGTCTGCCCTAAAAGTGATTCGGAACTAGAAGTTAAACCTGCTGAGAGCTTGCTCAGATCTGAATCTCACATGGAATGGACATGGGGAGGATTCCCAGAATCAACCAAGGTAAATATATTGATTGTCTCTAACTTTGTGAACTGTGTTTTAGCATATCTAAAATTGTTTCCTAAGAGGGGATTGGAAATCTGCTGCGGGTCTTCAGAATACTTCAGCTGAGATAGGAAAGTAGCACCCCCTTGTGGCTAGGAGATAGTCGAATTTGTTGAGTTCAAAAGCTGGTCAGCAAAGTAATTCCAGAAAACCTAACAGTAAAAGTCTGAAATTTTTGAATTTTTAGTTAGAAGCTGAAGAAAGCAATTTAGAAATTAATTTTATTTATTTTAGGCTAAGTTCTAGTTCATTCCAGAGGAACTGTAGCCTTGATAGACTAAATTTTGTATCTAACAGGACAGCTGGTGACAGCAGCCTCGGTATGTCGAAAAATTTATGCTGTTTTTCTTTCCATAGTTTGGTCAAGTCAGCACTTCTTCTGTGCCAGTTTCTTTACTGAACTTGTAAATAAGCTAGTATGAAGTTTCTGTTGCAGGGAACTTTGCTAATAAGGTGGGACATGTTTTATGTTGCTAAAATGCATGTTTAAATTCTTACCTGGTTTACCTGTGACCAGGAGTTGTACCATCAGTACAAGTTTAATGTTTAGACCAGAATAAAACAAACTTGTGAATGGAAAGGATTGACTAGAGTTTTGTTTTTCAGATAACCAAGAAAGAGAAACTGGAACATCCCAGAACAGCTACCATTACTCCATCAGAGAAGACTCATTTTAGAGTCATCCTCAGCTCTGACGAAGTTGAAGATGATGATGATGTGAAAGATTCTGTCTGTACAGTACTGAAACCTGAACCAAGAACTCATCCTCTTCTTAAGCAGATGGATGTTAAAGATTCTCTTGCTTCTGCAATCATAGAACCACAAGATCCGTTGCCATTAGATGCTGATCATCATTCCAGACTATTGGTGGACCCTTTACCAGAAACAAAGCCAACAGCAAAAATTGACTCTCCTTCAAAAAAGAAAGGTATATAATAAAGCTGTTGATTCCTTCCTTCAGCGTGATCTATCAAATTTGAGGCCATAATGGAAAAAGTATAAATGTGCCTTTTCAATTTTTTCCTAATTAAAGTCTTCTCTGACTAAAATTATAATTAAACTCTTGGATTTATAAATGCTACAAGTAAGTCTGAATCTTCACAGTTATGTTTGTATTTAATGTGTCTGGATAGCTTCATCTTAGTAATCTAAATTGTTAAAATTAACAGGAGTGCACAAGCGAAGTCATCATCAGGGGCCTGATGATATTTACTTGGAGGACCTAAAGGCTTTGGAACCTGAAGTTGCAGCGCTCTACTTTCCCAAAAGGTAATTTTGAATTAAGGTTCCGTGGATTTTGGCTTTTGTGGAGTAATCAGTACTGATCTCATTGTGCAAATCTGTTTCTGATTTGACAAGAAACACATTGAAAGATCATGTGGGAGGTCATTACTGAGAGTTTTCATCTTTGTGGAACCTGTATGTTCTGCAAATGGGGGTGTGTGTGTATAATTTTAAGCTGCAGGCTCCTTTTGCACCAGTACTCTATTTTGCCATATTGCCAGCTCTAGATAAGCACATATCAGTTTATTTTTTTGCATGCCCTGCACGTCCCTCCCAACTTTTTTTTATTATCAAAAAAGACCAATTAAAAAAATCCCACAAGATCTTCATGCAAGGCAGCGCAGTCTCAAAATTCATTCATGTTTGTTTGGGGTTTTGGTTTTTTTTTTTTTATGAAATCAAAGCACTTTATACTCCTAAAATACTCTCCAAAAGATTAACTGTAACCTTTGTAAAAATACAGCTTAATAAGGAGCAAGTGTCTATTGGTTTATGTTAAAATTGTAAACTTTTCAGTACTTACTGATTACATTACTTGGGATCAAACGAATAACTCTAACCTTAGATGACAATGTGATATTTCTTACTTAAAAGCCCACCTTTCTTTTCTATTATACTTTTTCCAAACACACAGTGTTCTAAAAACATCAAGCAATGTCCTTTTTCCTTTTATTCTACAGCTTTCTGGTAAAGATTGAGGAGAACAGTACTGCTCTGCAAAAATAGAATGTAGAGGATCTTTTCCTCATTTAAATCCAATTTTGTTGCCGGCAAGAGAAATGTAATTATTTCCAAATTTAGGTGAATGTTAGGAGAACTGGAAACTGTCTATCTGCCAGTATTATGAAGGATTGGGGTGTGTGTTTGTGTCTTTTTTGTTTGCTTGGTTTTAAATTTATATTGTATAATGATATAGTACTTAAATGCTATAGCAAGGTGGGTTTTCTTGAGCAATCACATAGTGTGTTCTGTAACCTAAAATCTGTACATTTTTTTGCAAGTGAAATACGAAAAAATGTGGACTTCTTTTCTTTAGTGATTCTGATCCAGGCTTCAGGCAGTGGACAGAGTCAGATACCCTTTCTGGTTCTCAGTCACCCCAGTCAGTAGGAAGTGCTGCTGCTGATAGTGGTACAGAGTGCATGTCTGATTCTGCTATGGACTTGCCTGATGTTACACTTTCACTTTGTGGAGGTCTCAACGAAAATGGAGAGATTTCTAAAGGTATGTGAAAGACTAAAACATAAACAGTAATAAAGGTCAGGCAGCTAAACAAATGAAGTGGCTTGCATACTCTGACTTCTACCTTGCAAATCTTGGCTGCTTATGCTCATATTGAGAAAAGGGAATGGATAATCTTTCATCTTCTAAAATTCCCAAGCATTTGCCAAGCAGAGATAGCAGAATTTAACCTTGAATTAATCAAGAGCACTTGATGTCTTGAGAAGCTTTCTGTCTCCTTTTTTGCACTATATATTGCATATCTGACCAACCACTCTTGTTCCTGGCTGCAGTACTTGCTTAGTCCTATATAAATCTTCAATTCATGTTCTTTCCAACTGCCTGATAATTTTTCTTCTTTTTTAGTTTTTGGGGGGGGGGGGTTAAGCGATTAAAAAAACTTTGATTATTGTGTTGGACTATCTTTTCTCCTGCTTTATTTTTCCTATCCTAAACGTTTGTTAACCTTTTAGATTTTTATCAGCTGATTAGTCTCTCTCAATGCTCTGGTTAATTTTAATATTGAAGTTGTATGCATTTTTGAGGGAGCTTCTAGGAGCACATAATCTTCATGAACATGTACTGCAACATTTTTAGTATACTTTTTTAATGGTCATCCAGTCTATAATGCATCAAGTGAAATTTAAATGCTTATTAATAAAGGCTCAGAACAGGTCTCTTGGTAATGTGGTAGTAATATTGGATTTGATTTGAAAAAATTGTCTTCCTTGCAGGGGTCTTACACTAAATCATGAATTTCTGCAAACTTGTATAGTCACTACTCATGAAAATGAGATTAGTCAGTGAATAAACAAACCTGAAAAGCTAACGACATCCATCCACTTCCCCTTTTAGTGTAGTATGTAGGCCCCTTACCTGCCATAATAATTTTTAAAGAAAACTTGCTTAGACAAGCATGGATCTTTTTTTCCAGCCTGTGAACTGAATTAGTTCCTACCTCCTCCCTATCTTCCCTCTTCTAATTTCTTAATTCTCATTACTGTGAGTGCTGAAGTGGTACGAGGCCTTCCCTGTTACTAGGGAGGCAGTCACAAGACTCTTGACAGGTAGGCCAGATTAGCATATCTTGAGTGATGTTACAAGATCAGCAGAGACTCTGAAATGACAGAAAGCATTTTCCTAGTTACAAACTAATCAGACATCTTGGGATTTTATATTATTATTTTTAATTAAAATCTGCTTCTATTGCAGAAAAATTCATGGAACATATTATAACTTATCATGAATTTGCTGAAAACCCTGGACTCATAGACAATCCTAATTTGGTAATAAGGATTTATAACAGGTAAATTCTCTATATCATGTAATTAGGTCATAGAAGATCTCATTTAAAATCTACCCTTTAAAGTGAGTGCATTTCTTGGCTTCCATTGCAATTGGTGTTTTTCATGGATCAGTTTCTCAGTCTCAAGGAGAATGATTTTGAACTGAAGATTTGCATTAAATTTAGCTTTAACTGAAGTGAGATTTTTTTTCAGCAATTACCACTGATGTTGAATTATATATAGTAAAATAACTGCTTGCAGAAAACTTGAATATTAGTTGTCAGCAGCAAATATATATTTTCATCAACAAAAGCACAGTTTGCACACTGATATTTATTGATCTTTAGTCGGGTTTTGTAATATCTTATCAATAACGTATTTTAAAACAGGTATTATAACTGGGCGTTGGCTGCTCCAATGATCCTGAGTTTGCAGGTGTTTCAGAAGAGTTTGCCTAAGGTAAATAGATACATGTATACTTTTTTTGAAGATTGTGTATGTAGTAACACATGATTATCTCTTTATTTTGTTGTTCTATAAAAATTAAAAACATGCCTAATTTTTCAGGCTACTGTTGAGTCTTGGGTCAAAGAAAAGATGCCAAAGAAGTCTGGAAGGTGGTGGTTCTGGCGCAAGAGAGAAAGCATGACTAAACAGGTAACTGAGATGTATTTTGATTTTTCTTTTTTTTTTAATTTCCTTAGCTGTTAAAAGATGAAAAAATTGTAATGTGTCTGAAGTGCCTCAGAACGCTGCTCATATAGCACTGTCACTGATTGCCAGGTGAGAGTTACTCAGTGTTGCAGTAGCTGTAGCTGCTTCTCTATATTTAGTCTTAAATACCACACCTTTATTTGCTGTTGCTAGTTGTTTCAACAAAAATTGTTGTATCCAGCTGTTGCACAATATTCTTAAAATTCTTTCTTCTAAGCCATAAGCAGTTGGCAGAGCTACTGTTCAGTCACTGCAGTATGTTTTAGTAATGTATACACGAATAAATAAGTAGGTGCTGTGCTGCATGATAGATGTTTTAGACTAAATTAAGCTTTCTAAGCCTTGAGTATGTGCCTTAAACTTACTTCCACCTCCAAAAAGTGAATTCTAAGCTTAGAGGTTGACAGCTCCTTTAATGCTAAATTCATCATGTTAAACTAGCAGTTCTCAACTTCTGGCATGCAGTTTTGTTTCCTGAAATAATAAAATGCTTCAATGGATCATTTCTTCATAAGCGTCCTTTTGTTAAATAATTTACAGAATGAGTGATTCTGAGACTTAATATAGTTTATGTACTATATTGATAGCTATATGCTTAGCTGTGAACTATGAATGACCTTGGATCAGTTTAAAATGCTTAAAATGTCAATATGTTTTTTATTATCATGTTGCTTTAGATACCAGAGGCAAAAGAGGGGAAAACTGACACACAAAGAGCAAATGAACTGCCAGCAACTATAAAAGAGCAAGTTAATAGTAGGTGTGTTCCTGTCTGAAGACTGTTTTGTGGACTGAATAGTGTCTTTTTTTTTTTTTAAATGAAGAATTCAGTAGGAATTTACTGTGGGAAGAAACATTTTCCTCTAAGCTACCGGAGAGGAACCAGATGTGTTTAGCAAACAATTCAGCAAAACAATGTGGCAGCAAACATATTAGGAACTACAAAAACACTACAATTATTTCCTAAATCCTATTGTGTTTACTTCTTAAATAGTAACGTAATTGACAAAACAACAAAGACATATATGGTAACCTTTAGCAATGGGCACTACTCTGTAAATATAGTGGTATTCTTTCTGAGATACTGTTTGGGTTTTTTTTTTTTTAAGTCTAATATTGTTTGAATAATTTAAACCATATGCATTTTTTGTAACAATTAATTCAAATAATAAAATAGTATTAAATGCAGCACACAAGTTGCCCAAGATCGTGGTTGACAACTAGCAGTATTTAGCACAAAACTGTCCCAGTCTAGGTAATTTATTGTGCGTGTTCGTATTCTCCCATGATTTTACGAAGATACTTGTAAATGTTGTTGGTGTCTTAAAGATTTAAAAAACTAAATATACTGTGATTGATTACTTCAGAGAAATTAAATGCTGCTTTTAATCTTGAAATCTCTAATTAGCAGAAAAGTAAGTCTGTGAATAACTGTAAAAGGTGAGCTACTCCACTAACTTATCTCCCAGAGTTTAAATTATGTAGTAACTGTGGCAGTTTATTTAAAAAACAAAACATTGTTACTCATTCAGTACCTGTTTTCATCTGCAGTTTACCTAATTCATCTACACAGTATTAGTGACCACTTGACACTGTGTCTTTACTAAACCCCTTGTGCGTGGAGCCAGCTAGTAATAGGAATGTTTAGAGCTCCACCAATACTAGCATGCATTACAAGTCTTACTTGCTTATTGGCATATACTAGTTTTATCTGGGTATTCACTAGACCATGGACTTTGTTAATCTGTGCTATCAGGCTAGTTGCAAATCCTCAACATCAGCAGAAATTACTCTTGCATAAGAATCGTACACCAATAAAGAAGGATTTTCTGTAGCTTACATTTATTCTGGTTGATGTCATGTTAGACCTCCAGAAGATGATTCTTCTAGTGATGAAGCATCACAGGAGTTGAAGGAATCCCTGAAAATAGATTCTGCCCCAGCAGAGCATCCAACCCATGGGAACATTACATCTTACAAGAAGTCACTTAGACTGTCTTCAGACCAAATAGTAAGTGGCACACCTTTCTTGTACATAGGATGCTTCATAATTCCACTCTGATTCTAACAGTTGGACTTTTTCTGCTTTTTAGAAGTGATGCATAAATACATTTTGCAAATTAAAAATTGATCTTTGGGTTACTTTTCTAGCAGTAGAAAAAAAGAATGGGGAAATTTAAAATTTAAAAAGAAATTTAAACTGTTTTCCTGTACTAGTGTGGGCAGCTGCAGGGAATTTTTTATTAATTTTTTTCTGTTGTGTTTTTTTAAGAATCTGTGTTTGGATTAAAAAAAAATAATAATTTCTTATGAAGTTCTATAGTCAAACTTCTACATTAAGATATTGTCAAAAAAGTGACATTGTTGGCTTCTGCAGTTTGGAAATCCTGGGATCTGAACAGTCTAATAATGTACATTTAAATTGGTATGTAGTTTATTCATTGCAGTCTAACTTGTAAGTTAGTTCTGCTATTGTCTAAATGTATGATCTTCATCACGGAAGAATTTTGGGGAAAGCATCCACTAAGTAGAAAATACTATTGCATACTATAGCAAACTGGGGCTTCCATTTGATAGTACCGTAAGTCTACTGTAATAGCAAGAATTTAAGCAGTAGGGAGTCAAATATCTGCTGCTGTAAGCAGATGTAGGAACTATGGACAAATACATGTACCCAGACTACAAAACAGACTTTGCCGGCAAAACTGCCAGTGTTAAACCATGGTTCATTTTCTGATGAGTTAATCAAAATAGACAAGGAAGAGTATATAAGCCATTTCTTGTAGCTCATTTATGATTCTAAAAATTGTACAGTGAGGGCAACTTATATTTTCAATTACTTTGATTTATTCTAAAGGCAAAGTTGAAGCTCAGAGATGGCCCTAATGATGTTGTATTTAGTATTACAACCCAGTATCAAGGGACTTGCCGTTGTGCAGGAACAATATATCTCTGGAACTGGAATGATAAAATCATCATATCAGACATTGATGGAACAATAACCAAGTAAGTATCATTGGGGTTTTTTTTTCTTTTCTTTGATCCTATCATGCTTTTCAAAATAAGATAAAGAAACTTGATTTAAGATGACTATTACAGAATGTTCATTAAAAGTCATGAAAAAAACTTGTAGAAACGTAGAATCTTTTAGGTTGGAAAAGACCTTTAAATCATAGAGTCCAACTGTCAACCAGACCACTAAACCATGTCCTGAAGTGCCTTGTCTACGTGCTTTTTGAACACCTCCAGGGATGGTGACCCAACCACTTCCCTGGGCAGCCTGTTCCAATGCCTGACAGCCCTTTCAGTAGAGAAATTTTTTTCTAATATCCAATCTAAACCTCCCCTCGTGCAACTTCATGCCATTTCCTCTCGTCCTATCTCCAGCCACCTGACAGAAGAGACCAGACATCCTTTCAGGTAGTTGTAGAGAGCGATAAGGTCTCCCCTCAGCCTCCTTTTCTCCAGACTAAACAACCCCAGTTCCCTCAGCTGCTCCTCCTAAGACTTGTGCTCCAGGCCCCTCACCAACTTGGTTGCCCTTAACTTGTTGCTTTGATTTTAGTTTGTACTTGCATTTATAGCAAACTAGAAAATGTCTTTTAAAAGAATAATGCAAAGGTGATAATGTTTACCATGTGACTAATGCCCTTTCAGTTAGACTTCTCCAGATTTAGCAGCCATAGGTTAACTTGGAACTGACTTGTGCTGTATGGCCCCCCTAATTGCTCTGTCTGGAGTAGTCACTAATTCTCTTTTGAAATTAAGACCTTCTGCAGAGATATTTATCATTATAAATTATCATTATCATCATCAAAATTTATCATTATAAATTGTAGATTCATTAGTGGTTGTCTTTAACAAAACTCATATACTTAGTATCAGCTATCTCTGATGTTGTTTTTAGGTCTGATGCTTTAGGACAGATCCTCCCTCAGCTTGGCAAGGACTGGACTCATCAAGGCATTGCAAAACTCTATCATTCCATAAATGAGTGAGTATGTAATCCATGAAGCAATTAGGGTTTGCTGGAATTTGGGAATTAATGGGCAAGTAATTGGATTGTTGTTAATAATTATGCAATTTATTACAATTTGTTGGTCTAAATGTTGGGAAGTAAGCTACTTCTGTCATTCACAAACAAAACTAAGTTCTTTCCCCATATGTATAATTTTACAGGAAAGGAAGCCACCACTTTTACTAATGCCCTTCTCAAATTTTTGATTCTGCATTTTAATTTTTAAAAACTGTGTGTAATATTGTTGTGACTAAAAAAAGAGAACCATAATAGCAATAATTTCTCAAACAGTCATGCATACCTGTTTCCACCAACTCAGGTTGATCACAAAGCATATTACAAACATGGCATAGTGTAAATTCAAACCTAAATTGTGTCCTTCCAATGCCTAAATATTTTGTGTTTTAATGTGTTTGCTACCAAACTCAAGTGAATGCTCCCTAGGATAGATTTCATGTTCTGAAACAAGCCTAATTAACAACGGGCCACTTCCACAAAGGGAAGGTTGGTGGCCTGGGTCAAGTTTTCTGTCACTTTTTTGCACTGCTGACAAAAGCCAATGCAGTTCAGTAAAACAGTAGAAAAGAATTCAGCAAAACAGCAATTTCCCCTTCCCCTCTCTGGGTTAGTCAACTGAACATGCTCACCTTGTGATCTCCAAGAACCTACAGAAGCAGACTGTGTGCCTTCTCCCTTGCAGCAGTGGTGAGGTGTTTGCTTAGTTCAAAAGTGTTGTGAACCACACACTTATAAATGTAGTGTTCATCTGAGAGGTATATAGCCTTATAAATATTTATGCCCAGTAACTTAGGGCAGAATAAACCTACATATTTCCTCCCCTTTCAGATTTAATCCTTTGTTTAGCAAATTTTTTTTTAAAATATAGTGATGCCAGAAACAATACTTGCTACTGAGGATAATCATAGGATGATCAACTGTTAAACACTTCACAATCCACTTAAAAGAATCAATTTTTATCTTTAAGTTTAGTAGTCTTTCTTTCCCCCCAAATATTTGGGGTCTTAGAATCTATTGTTGGCCTTCATTCTGTGGCTAAATTTTGTCTGTGGCCCCTGGCAGTCCGTGGGAGATAACCTGAACTTTTTTTTTTTGTATCCAGTGCATAATAGAAGAGTAGTTTTGGAATTATTCGGAATCAAGTCTTTGAAAATGCACATAAACACTCAAGTCTTCTGTGCATGCAGTAACTGTGCACAAATCTGTGTAATATGAACCTACAAAGTCTGCAGGAAAAATTTAGGGGCTTGATGAATGCTTCTTGCTATCTGTCCTTCACTCTGTGCTGCAAATTCTGCCAACAACCTGAAAAAATCCCAACAACCAAGACAGGAGATCTGGCATCTGATATTATGTGATGTAGATAATTTAAATAATTGCTGTCATCCTACAGCTGGGCTGAAAGAAGCTGGATAAAACCAATGTGGCACTTATTTAAACACAATCTAGTCCATCTAATTGTGTAATCTGAGTATTATCATCCCTGTCTTTTTTGCCCTTCCTGTTTCTCAGTTTTGATTGACTCATGTCTTTAAACTATTATATGCCTTGCAGATTTTTTTAACAGTGGAACAGTCTTTTCCCTGTGTGTGTGCACAGCACTGCAACAAGTCAATACCTAAACTGGTGCCTCTGGACATTGCTATAACTGTATACTTATGTTGGCAAAGAAAGTCTTCAGCAGGAATATGAACTAAGTTGATAATTCTTTTCTAGAAATGGCTACAAGTTTCTGTACTGTTCCGCCCGTGCCATTGGGATGGCAGATATGACCAGAGGATACCTACACTGGGTGAATGACAAAGGAACAATTCTCCCCAGGGGCCCCCTCATGTTGTCCCCCAGCAGTTTGTTTTCTGCCTTTCATAGGTAAGCATGTGGGATTTCATACACCCATTCCTTCCCCATTCAGAGGAAGAAGCAGATCAAAAAGCTTTGGCATGCTGACCATTACAACTGTAACTAAATGATCCACTCTGTGCTAGATTTGCTACTGAGACTTGATGTCCCTCTAGTGATCATTTATAAGCTATTTGTTTTGTCTGAATTTCACTAGCAGTATACTTCTGTTTCTGTGGGCATGTTAGAATTGGCTACGAGACACAAAATACCAGTCACAGAGCAGCTCATTTTCCCTTTTCTTCATTCCTCCACTCCATGACTGATTACTATTAGGTTCTGTTTATATCAGTACAATTTTGTCTTTTCAAGTATAGCTACAAGGATTGTAGTGCAGTGCTACTATGCAAGATAGAGGGAAAAGAAAAAAAGCTGGGGAATATAGACTGTCCTACTAAATGATCTTGCAATATTGGACGTGCTCCATATATGACTACTTAAAAAGCAATATGGAGTTTAGCTATGGTTCAACTCAGTTGATCTTTTGAACCAGCCATAGTCTACCTGTTCTTGATGGGAAGAGCTAATAGTGGAAAAGTCTTTTTGGTTTAGCGCTTTTTTTTTTTTTTTTTTTTTTTTTTTAGTAAAAACCATTGATTCATGGCTAGTAGTGACAGCAACTTGCATTAAGGTCACTAATAGGCTTTCTGCACTCTTTTGTCAGAGACAGGAGTTGTAACAAGCTTGTGTGTACTTGATTAGGTCTTCTGATTCAGATGGTCATCCACAATAAAAGCAGTTCACAAATTGCATTCACAACTGGGAATTTCATGCCATTTACTTAGCCTACGCACAGGTTATTCACCTATTTTTTTTTACTATGGATATTGGAAAACAGCAAATGTTTTATTGTTTTGTTGTATCTTTTATCATTCTTGGAAAACTATTGACCAATATCTATCTAACTACCAATGCTAGCAACAGGAAGCAATAAGAATATAAATATCAGATAAATGGAGGAAGGAGGATACCCTCTATCAAATCATTATTTAGAATTTGACTGTTGAAATTTTATTTTAGGGAAGTAATAGAAAAGAAGCCTGAAAAGTTCAAAATCGAATGTTTGAATGATATCAAGAATTTGTTTGCTCCCAGTAAACAGCCTTTCTATGCTGCTTTTGGAAACAGGCCCAATGTAAGTGTGCCCCTCTCTAACTAAAGGGTTAAAATGCATGAAGTACTTGGGAAGCAAAAGAAATAAGCTTTTCTTTTTGTGTCTATTCTGAATAAGAAAATGGGACACTGGTGCTTTTATGGGTTTGGTCAGGAAAATCCACATGCAGATACCTTAAATAAAAGCTGCTAGAGCTGCTTATATGAGAAAGGTTACAAAGATGTGATCGTATTCTCAGGATTTTATTAAATATGTGCCACCTTTCCATATTTTTTTTCAGCATTTTTGACAGCTTTATAACTTAAGGTTATTAATTTAGTGCTCCTCAGTCTTGAATCCTTTTTCCTATTGTATGGTTCCTGTATTTTCTCTGCAGATCAATGCTATTGTAATTGAGCTAGAGAGAGAGGAGGTATTCCAAGAAGAATATTGTCACAAGGAATAGTATTGTGTGGTATAGATTTTGTGTGTGTTTGAGGTCCCAGGCTTGGGAACAGGAACTTAGGGGCTGGGGGTGGGGGAATGTTTTGTTATGGTATGTGTATGTTTTTAGGGGTTTGTTTTGCTTTGGTTTTTTGGCTGTTATTTTGGGGGCTTTCTCTTAAGCGGCAGTTTTATGTACCCTTTTTGGATCAGCTTTTTCTCATTCCTTCAAGAAATTGTTATGTAATATTCAATAAGGAAATGTTTAAACATGTGCTTTTGTTTATGCTTTTTGCAGGATGTATATGCCTACATGCAAGTGGGAGTTCCAGACTGCAGAATATTTACTGTGAATCCAAAGGGTGAACTGATCCAAGAACGGACTAAGGGAAACAAATCATCGTAAGATCATTTTTGTTATTTCAGCTAAAGAAAGCATTTAGGAATAAGACTTACAAAATAATTGTAATTGTGACCATGATTCGATCTCCTATTACATACATCACATAAAAATCTTATTTGCCAGAGACTTACAGCTTTGGATACTTAACTGAAACTTTTCAAAAAGAAAAGTAAACTGGTGAAATAAAATTGAAAATTGCTTCTGCAGTAGTGATGCCTTATTTGACTACAGCTTTCTGGTCTAGACTTCTAAAGCTCCTTTTTGGCTACAGTTGAACAGTGACTAGACTGTTAAATAATGATCTTTCTTCTTTTTTAATATAGATATTACAGACTAAGTGAGCTTGTGGAACATGTGTTCCCATTGCTTAATAAAGAACAGAGTTCTGCATTTCCGTGCCCAGAATTCAGCTCCTTTTGCTATTGGAGAGAGCCTCTTCCTGACCTTAATATGGACGACCTGGCCTGAAAAATACTTCTCACCTAGAGATGGAATTTCATATTCAGCTACTCCAGTTTAAATGTGAAGAACTTTCTTAACAAAGATGCTAATTTATATACTGGTACCATAAGTCTTACTAAAGAAATCGCTTTAATTCCATTGGTTTAAAACAAAGAAAATGCAAAGCTACTGTCAAAAAAATTTTTTTCTTTTGGGGGGTGGTGGTGGTTGTTTTCTTTATTGCTTGTCTTTATATACCTGTTCTAAGGCACTTGAGATTGGCCTGTTATTGATGGTCATGGTACCCAAGTGCTTCCGGGCAACTAAATGCTGAGGTAAATTATGACTTTGCATTTTCATCAATACAGACCTTATTGTAAACACAGATTTTTTGTTTGTTTGCTTTGGTTTTTTATTACTCTTAATAGTATATTTTCTAAAATGAAGCCAAAAAGTATACGGAAACTGCCAAATAGAATGTCAGACCTATTAATAAAAAACGTGGTCTAATGTTCAGATGGGCAATTAGGCCATTTTTGAAAGGAGCCAGAACCTAAAACCAGTGTGGTCTTTCTCAGCTAAAATACAGAATATGTGTAGACATTACAAGCCTGACAGACTCTGAAGATGCAAAATTCCTCTTTAAATGTAAATATGCCTTTTGTCACATGTACAAGACTGTGCTTGTACAATTCATGCTCAAACTAACTCCGCTTATTACTTTTTTACATGCAGTATTTAAACTATTTAATGAGCTTGTTAAAATGAAAGTTGTCTTCAGATACTTGTATGGCTTTTGCTGTTTTCAGGCTGCACTATGTCATGTTAAATTTCCATCAGGAAACATCTTGAACGTTTCTGTAAGAGTTGGGGAGCTGGCATTTTTATTTCCTTTTTCAACACAGAGATGATGCATATGTGTGTGTATGCTGTGTAGGCCAGTAAAACGTATGTACAGATTATATTCAGGGAATTGTAATACTAAAAAAAATTATGTATTTAATTGTCTACTGCAGGTCTTTCCAGAATTCTGTATTGAAGGTTTTCAGTAGCTGGAAGGAAATGCAGCTCAATAGTGAAATTCCAGGTATGAGAATGGTTAAATGCTGCAAAGCAGAATAAAACTTTTTTCTTTCTTTTCTTTTTTCTTTTTTTTTTTTTTTTTTTTTTGTTTTTAAATTTCGGGTTAATCATAAACATCATGCTGGTCATTCCTCAGGTTCAGATCAGAGCCTGTGAACAAATTGCATTCCAAGCCTAGTGTTTATCAGCTGTAAAAGCAGCTAGTATTTCTCTCTCCAAAAATACTTGAAGGCAAAGGTAGTTTTGCTTTTTGAGTTAGTGCATTTAACTTCTGGACAAATCTATGATGAGAATGTATCATTCCACCATGCCAGAGGGTTAAGGACTACTGTCATTTAAACATCAGCCCTGGGCTTTCTGGGCACACAGTCTTTTCTGTCACTCCTTAAGCAAGTTCCTGGGACAATGCAATAAAGATCCTTCCAGGGGCAATGCCCAGAATTTCCACCAGGATCTGGGCCGAGCTCTGCCCCGTACACAGCTGCCAGTGGGAGCAGGGAAGTGTGCAGGCAGGTGTGAGTGATCTTTAGAAGGCATTTGTATGGCTACCTGCTGTGGTGCCTGCACCGGGGCTGCTCTTCTCACAAACAGCTTGGGCAGGCCCTTCTGCTTCAGCTTACTTGGGCTGAATGTAGGAAAAGAGCTCTCTTCGTTTCACTACCTGCAAAAGAGTATATTTAGAGGATTTTACCCACCCCCTGGAATATTTTCTTTCCTTTATCAGGCTGAGTAGTCTTAACCCACAGTTCTGATATAATACCAGCTAATGCTAAACATTTGGTGAACTGCTTGGGGGGATCATTTCTAGATAACTATGTAAATGAAATTACTTTCTTTTTTTGTTTTTCCTTATAAAACACTAGTGTATTCCTGTATTTATAAAACATTAGATAAAGAATGGGGGGAAGCAAAATCAACATGGAACCTCTCTTTCAAAGCAGGAGTATGAGTGGGAAAGAAAACATACCTGTCTGTCACAGTAAGCCATGTTGATAAGTGAATTGAAAGGCATCCTTCTTGTTGTGCAGTAAGAACAATACTTTCTGTGACTATTTCAGCAAATTCTTGGTCCTGTCACCAATCTACTCAGAGTTTAAATGGATTTCACAGGATTCAACTCAAAGGATACTTTGCTTTTACTGGTTTCTTTTTTTTTTTTAACTGGCAGAGGCTTTTTTCCTTTTTTTACCTTTTATTCCATAGATTTCATTAGAAACTGAAATTTTCATGATCACCAAGTGCTTTGAATATGAATGGGATCTGAGCTTTTAAGACACTTAAATACTTTAAAATAAATAAATAAGAATCCAACATAATAAAGTATTTTAATTACAAGATGAAATATTCTATCTAAAGATTCTATTTTACATAAAGTGAGTGAAGTTGCCTCTCCTAAAACAGTCCATTGTGGATATCAAAGCTTTCTTTACCACACTTAACTTATTCTTGGTGGCCCTGGTATTACACAGGTTTTCTAAAAATAAAACCACTTCATGAAACTGGGATGGGTTTCCAAATGGGACAGATTGTTACCAAGGTTTGTCTGTATCATTCTTGGTTGATTTTTTTTTTTTTAACTCGGTTAATTTTTTTCTCTTCACTTCAGTTCCATTCATCTTTTCAGATTGTCATAAAGATAAGCTGTGGATTTTAAGGTGGGGACTTGAGTAAATGAGCAGTGTGGAAAAATCGTATCAGGTATATCTCCAAAAACATATAATTTAAGCTGGTATGAATATGGGGGTTGTGTGGTTGTAGACAGCTCCTCACTCTGCTAACCTGTTACTTTGCATTATAGGGATGTCCAAAAAGATGCTTAGTTAAAAATTTTTCTTTTTTTGTTCTGTAACAGCTACAGTTTTGATATTTGGTTTTTGATAAAATGTAAAAGTGTTATTGAATATTTCTGATATGCATAGGGCAGGAGTTCGTTTTGTTGTTCTAAATCTGGCTTGTATTTGAAGCTTTTCAGATTGTTTGTTTGTTAACCCTGCTTAGGGACAGAATATGGGGGCACTGTACCTACCATTGCATACCTATGTAATTTGGACTGCTGGGCACTTTACTGACTCTAGAAAAGACATCTCATTAGTATCAACCTGTAGGCTTGTGCTGCAATATTAATATGAAGTGGGGTAAATAAGAATTATGCATTAGCCTATCCTTTGTTACCTTAGTTGAGAGAAGTGGCCTGAAACTAATGTTTGAGAACAAGTTGTGCTATACTTATTTAAAATTAGCACAAGATAAATCATTCTTTCTGTGAAAGAGGAACTTCTAAATGTGTATGTCTGTAGGCGCATGCACACCCCTGTTAAGACTGTGTTGTTGAAGATGCAGATACTCTTAGCATTGGAACCATCTCAAAGGCTGAGTCAATGATACTTATCTGGGAATAAATAAGGGACATTGCAATTCAAAACTTGTTAGTAACTTGGACATTACCCGTTTCTCTAATGACTTAAAGATCAGTAACTTCAGTGGTACACATTTCTGGATGATTTTTTTTTTTACTGTACCAAGCATGTTTGTACTTCAAAAAGTTGGGCTCTCATCCCTAACAGTATACAATTGCATGTGCAATCTTGGCTCATGTACCCTTAGCTTCCTGTCATCAGTATACTCCTAAAACTTTTTTTTTCAAGTGGAAAAGTTTTAACACTTGTGTCAACTCCATTATGGAACTTCTGAAGCAAACTCTGAATCCGCTTATGGTAAAGACAAAAGAGATGAGATTTCATGTTAATATTTCATACAAGTCTTCTAGCTGTCATATGAATGAGAGTTGCTTAAATTACTGTAATGCAAATTCATAATGAAACATCAAAAATAGTGAATTTGAGATGCCTTTAAAGTGTCACTTTTGCCTGAAGTTTTAGTTTCCAAAGTTGAATTCTGCTGAATAGAATGAAATTGCTTGGGATTTTTTTACAGTGTTAATTACTTCCAGATGAATGTTAAAACATTGGTTTATTTTAATGGTGGGAAAACTCTCTTCAATCATTTGTTTCATTTTTTATGTTGAAGATGTGGAATACTTGATTGTTAAGCAACCCAATCACTGATAAGGTAGCGTGTTTAAAATTGTCAAATCTGTGATCATACCAATACCGTGGTTTTTGTTAAGACTGGACTATCTCGGGTACAGTAACCCACACTTCAGTGCAATGTTTATTGATGTTCAGAACAATGTTATCACAATAAACAAACTTAAACTAAATGTTTTCTTCAGTTTGTACATGGGAATTCCATTCTTGAATTGCTGATTTAGTAAATGTGGGTTTATTTAAATTGTATTCGTATTTTACATGGAATTCAAGTTGATCTTCTAAGGACTATAATACATCTGCTTTCTCTCACATGTGGTTTATTTTTTTCAGAGTATTTATACAACTGATAAATAATTGCTGTCATCAGACTTACATTATGTGCCAGTACCAGTATTGGGTTATAACTATAACAAAAAGCAAACAAGCATTAATAATATAGAATAGCAGGTAACAGATGCATGACTTGGGAATACACAAGCTGCCTTGAAGAAAATCTTGCAACTGCATAGTTTGAGCTCTTGTAAATCTGCCCTAATTTGGAGTTTTATCTGAATTCCATCCAAGTTAACTTTTTCCTTTCAAGGCAAAGAGTATTGTCTTCCACAACAGTTGTTAAATTGCTTGAGGCAATTATTGTGAGACCATCTTGAAAAAGGGGCTTCATGCTTTCACTAGAAACTTACTCTTCCTTGTCTCTTGCTGCTGTTGGTAAATGCAACTAGCTGCCTACCTTAGAAAATCCAACTATTTCGGTCACATGTAAATGATGTCACGCCTTTTAATCCTTCTGCAGTGTGTGTCGTTTGTGTTGCTGCGCCCAGCACCCATTCGCTCTGCTTGCGCACAGACACAACTTACTGCTAGAGTTTTTATCGTCTCCTGCCGCAGTAGCAGACTCTCCGTTTCTGTTGGGTTTCCCCTGTGATTCTGCTCACATGCTGCACCCTTCTCTTCACACCTCAGGCACTTTGCTCCTCACACCACGCTCTTCACTGCCCATCTTTCACACCTACATCTCAGTACTTGCTTGTGTGCGGTGAGCAACTACGCCAGTGCAAGCAGTAGAAGAGTGGCATGTCCTATGTTCATGCCAAATGTTCAGATTTGTTGAAAAAACACTTTTGAGCTGGTGTTGTCTCTCCTGTGTCCCTCTTCCCCTAATGGACTCCTAATGGTGTGATCTTGTTCCTGGTGGATTGATTTTTACTGTCTTGGAGCAATGGTCTTAGATGTGCAAAGAATAGAATCACAGAATCACAGTTTCCAAGGATGGGCACTTTCCTGTGTGTGCGCAGGGCACTGTTTCTAGACTTACGTCATGCAGTTTGTACACCGAGGGCCCTGGCAGGCTGTGTGTGCAGCCCTGCACCATTTTGGTTGGGGAGTACGTGTGCACTTGTGATGGGTTGACCCTGGCTGGACGCCAGGTGCCCACCAAAGCCGTTCTATCGCTCCCCCATCCTTAGCTGGACAGGGGAGAGAAAAAATATAACAAAAAGCTTGCGGGTTGAGATAAGGACAGGAGAGATTATTCACCGATTACCGTCACGGGCAAAACAGACTCAGTTTGGGGAAAATTAACTCAATTTATTACAAATCAACCAGAGTAAGGTAATGAGAAATAAAATGAAATCTCAGAACACCTTCCCTCCACCCCTCCCTTCTTCCTGGGCACAACTTCACTCCCGGATTTCTCCACCAAACCCCCCCAGCGGCACAGGGGGATGGGGATGGGGTTTATGGTCATCACACGTTATTTTCTGCTGCTTCACAGTTTATGCTCATCACACTCTTCCCCTGCTCTAGCGTGGGGTCCCACCCACGGGAGACAGTTCTCCATGAACTTCTCCAACATGGGCCCTTCCCACGGGCTGCAGTTCTTCACGAACTGCTCCAGCATGGGTCCCTTCCACAGTGTGCAGTCCTTCAGGAGCACACTGCTCCAGCGCAGGTCCCTCACAGGGTCACAAGTCCTGCCAGAAAACCTGCTCCGTGGGCTCCTCTCTCCACCGATCTGCAGGTCCTGCCAGGAGCCTGCTCCAGCACGGGGTTCCCATAGGGTCACAGCCTCCTTCGGGAACCCACCTGCTCCGGCGTGGGGTCCTCCACGGGCTGCAGGTGTATATCTGCTCCACCGTGGACCTCCCTGGACTGTACGGGGACAGCCTGCCTCACCAGGGTCTTCACCACGGGCTGCAGGGGAATCTCCACTCCAGTGCCCGGAGCATCTCCTCCTCCTCCTCCTTCTTCACTGACCTTGGTGTCTGCAGGGTTGTTTCTCTTACATGTTCTCACTCCTCTCTTGGGCGGCTGTTTCTCCCTCTCCCAACTTTTTTTCCTTCTTAAAAATGTTATCACAGAGGCGTTACCACAATCGCTGACTGGCTCGGCCTTGGCCGGCGGCGGGTCCGTCTTAGAGCCAGCTGGTATGGGCTCTCTCGAACACAGGGGAAGCTTCCAGCAGCTTCTTACAGAAGCCACCCCTGTAACCCCCCCACTACCAAAACCTTGCCACACAAAACCATTACAGCGCTCCTACTTTTTGTAGTTGCTGGCTGAGCTCTTGGACCAGTGGTGAACAGAACTGTAATGCAGCTGGCTGCTCAGAGGTGTTTCTGGGCAGCTGTCCTGCATGCTGCATGAGAGAGAGGGGGACGGTTCAGAGCTTCCAGAGATTTTACTGTTGGGCACAGCAAGGGCTTGTCTGGCAGGGGCAGCCACTTCTGTGCAATGTGTTTTCTAAGCATGACAATACCAGCTGCTTGTCCTCCCCTCACCTTAGACAAATAAATCAAACCCACATTGATATTTCTACCCCATACTGGAGATGCCCAAGACTTCTCTAACTGTGCAGGGGGCCGTAGCAAAGAATAGCGGAAAGACTCTGGCACTATAACCCTGTGCGGTATTTTTCCTCATGGCTGAAGCGGTTGCCGGCCTGGACTGAGGCCCCAGGCTGGTGTGCAGCAGGAGGCCCTCGCAGCCAAACAGCCGTTGCAGCAGCATGGCTCAGGGGGAGAACAGATGTTGAGCTGCATGAGAGCGAGGACTTGCATTAATGGCTTTCGTGTATAGTGCTTTGAACGGGGCACAATTAACGTTGAGATAATTACAAGCAATGCTAAGTCACTTCCTCGGGAGTGCTACAACAGCCTTGCTTGTAAGGCAATACGTCAGACAGATAGTTTTGACTAAATATTCATCTTTAGTCTGAATTCACCTGAATTCTGCTTTAAGGACTGGGTGGTTGCCTGTCTCACTTGCCCCAGCACTGAGAGCGGGTACACCTCATGTTTTCTGCCTAGTCATTTCTTTTGTTCCAGTCTTTTCCCTGCCTTCTCCTTTTCCTTCTCTTTCCTACCTCACTGTTCTCTGATCTTACGTTCCCCACTTCTGATTTCATGTATACATGTTCTGGTGAGAATAAGCAATATCATAGCCTGAGCTGTTCAGCATAGAACTGGCTGAAGGGCAGGGCTTAAAGGTTTATGGTGAATTGACTACAACTGGCTGGTGACACTACTGGTCATCAGTAGTGTTCCTCAGGGCTCAATTCTAGGGCCAGTTCTGTCCAATCTATTTATCAATGACCTGGATGCAGGAGTTGAATGCACTATTAGTAACTTGGCTGATGATACCAAACTGGGAGGTGCTGTTGACAAGAGGCCTTGGAGGGGGGGGGGTCTGGATAGATTGGAGCATTGGGCAATGACTAACAGGATGAAATTTAACAAGAATAAATGCCGGATCCTGCACCTGGGACGGAGTAACACTGGACAGAAGTACAGACTGGGAGAGGTGTGGCTGGAGAGCAGCCCTGCAGAAAGGGATCGGGGGGGGGCTGGTCAGTAGCAGGCTCAATACGTGTCAGCAGTGTCCCCTGACAGCCAAGAGGGCAAACCCTGTCCTGGGGTGCATCAAACACAGTGTAACTGGCCAGTCAAAAGAGGTGATTATCCTGCTGTATTCAGCATTGGTGCGGCCTCACCTTGAATATTGTGTGCAGTTCTGGGCCCCACAATTTAAAAAGGATGTGAAGGTCCTTGAATGTGTCCAGAGGAGGGAACAAAGCTGGTGCAAGGGTTGGAAGGCATGTCCTGTGAGGAGCAGCTGAGGACTTTGGGCTTGTCTAGTTTGGAGAAGAAGAGGCTGAAGGGTGACCTCATTGCGCTCTGCAGCTTCTTGAGGAGGGAGGTGCTGATCTCTTCTTCCTGGGATCCAGTGACAGGACGCATGGGAATGGTTCAAAGCTGCACCAGGACAGACATTAGGAAGCATTTCTTTACCGAGAGGGTGGTCAAACACTCGAACAGGCTTCCTAGAGAGGTGGTCAATAACCCAAACCTGTCAGTGTTTGAGGCATTTGGACAATGCCCTTAACATCATGCTTTAACTCGGTCAGCTCTGAATTAGTCAGCCAGTTGGACTAGAAAATCATTGTACATCCCTGCCACGTGAAATCTATTCTATTCACCAGGAATCAGAGCACTGAATGAGCAACTAAGATTGGTTAAGAACTGTGTTGGCAGAACTTCTGCGTACCACAAAGCCAATGTAACAGTGCTTGACACGAAATAAACACTTAAAATATACATGCAAGCTTGACTAAGAAGCCAGAAACTGCAGTTTTCAAGGTGGTGGAGGAGAGAGCAAAAATTTTGGCTTACAGTGCTGCTGTGTTCACTGGAAAACAAAGAGCATCCAGACATCACACAACAGGTAGGCTTTATTTGGACGTATCTGCTTGTTTTCCATCACAATTTTCTTCATGTTCCTGTATATTTCCCTCTCTCAAAGAATGTATGTATACACGTGCACACAAAAAACATACTCTCAAATGCACTGTTCTTTGCTGAAAAATTACAGTAATGTTCCTTTTTTCACAATCAAGATAGCAAAATGGATAAATGGCAAAACCTGCTAATGTAATAATATGTTGCAAGATGTTCTTTGAAGTCTCCCATATACAAAGAACGGGCAGAGCTGTTCTGCATCTTGTCTCAAGTCTGCAGGGTTATGTTGCAGGAGGGTTGGTGCTGGCTCCAGTGCAAGTCTGTCCTGCGATGATGGGACACAGCCCCCAGGTATTCCAGGTAACTGGACAATTTGAACTCTATGCCATTACCTAGGAGCAACTAGCAGCCAAAGCCTATATGCTGATCAAGTATCAGTGGAGTACATGTTCCTCCTGTCTCCAAGCTGAAACTGTGTAAATGCATTTTTAGTTTTGGTGAAATAGATGAGTATCCACTACTGGGCTGTAACATAAGGACTTACTCAGCAGATAAAACTCACTTCCAAATGCATGATATATCCTCAGGAAACAATTCAATCCTGATTTGAATCTCCTGGTTGCAGTTGGGGAGCCCTTTACCATGCATGCCCGGCACATTTTAAAGCTGCATTGGGTGGTGAGGGGCATTTTGTTTCAAGTTGCCTTCCTACGTTTTTCACTTACAGCTTGCTCTATTTCCTTGACTATTTGTAGTTTTTCTTGACTGGCTTGTTGGCTTCACCGAGCTGACTAGAGGCTCTCAGCAAAACTGCACAAAGTTGCTGCAAGTAACCCATCATACATTGAAAAGATACGTGGTGGAAAAACACAGAAAATCCTCATTGAGTGGTCAGTATAGAAACGTCTCCACTGTCTCTCAACTCTTACTAGTAAATTAAAATAATGAGGTAGTTTTTTTACACCATTTGTTGTGAAAACTGGCGTTCCTGCTTTGCTCCAAGCTTTCCTGGGAATATGACTGATTTATATGTTGCTTTATTGTCTTTCCCCATAGCTGCTCTAGGATATACTTGGCATGTTTGGCCAGAGCAGAGTTTCCTCTGGCTGTCGGCATGCTGGCTTGTCTTCAGATGTTCTGCTGCTAATGACCTGGCTATGGCAATTTACCTGTCTTGCAAGTGATGCTGCCCTGGGAACTCTGCTGGTTTTGATATTTGGACAGTCCCTGAGAAACCACCTTGCCTCATGCGTGGCTAAGGAGCTGTCAGACACACGTCTGTACAGCTTCAGCTGGTATGGTGTGGTTTTCTTCCTGTTTTGATGTCAAATGGGAGCACCTGAACTGATTTGCTTAAGGATCTTGCAATCCTCATACACTGCATTACAAAGCAGATTTAAAACGTAACACTGTGATTTATGAAACAGGCAGCATACCTGCCTTAGAGCTCCCACATACAGCATGGTGGGTTTTTTTTTTTACAGCTTTCTTATTTGAGCTTGTGGATGCTCTTGGATGTAGTAGTCAAATCATGAACTCACAGTGTGAAATGTTCCTTTCAGTGTAGGTAGTTCCTTGTTCTGTTGCTGATTCTCAGCGAAGATGTAAATGCTCCGTCAGTGGGTTCAGGGTATTCTGGAGCAGGGCTCTTGCTCCCTTCTTTGAAGCTGGGCTTGGGCTATTCTGTATCGAGCAAACCCTCACTAGGCCCACGAATGCATCTATGCTTGGGTCTCTTCTAGCTGCTGCTTTACTGAATGTTTTATCCAAGCACTCACTGGGGCAGAGACTAGAACTTGGGTTCCCCCTTCCCTTTGCTATTCAGGGGCTACAGCATTGTTGTCTTCCCAGCTAGGGGAATATTCTACCTTGTAAGCTCCAGGAAAATAACCACATCAGGAGAAACTGAGCCACCTACCCTGATTACAGCAATTACTAAGGAAAAGGTAATTAAGGTTCAAGTCTCCCTCAACAAAGGCAGGAATCTAAGACAGAGGTTCCTTGTCAAAGGTTATAGCTTTAGCTACCATGCTGCTAGAGACAGTGGATGGGAAAAAGCTCTAAAAGGTGTCCTCAAAATACACCGCTGAGATTGGGCCCTGCTTTGACACAGTTTAGGGAATGCTTTGTATCTGTGTACAAATACCAGTTATGCTGCATTATGAGGGCTTGAACAATCTCAGCATCGGTGGCAGCAGATCCTGGGTACAAGGAGAAACTTTCTGGTAGAAGACATCTGGTAGTTCTGGTAGTTCTGTCCCATTAGCAGAACTGGGCTTGTGAAGATTTGTGGGTTGGATCTAGAAATGTACCGGAACGGTTAGGAAAGAATTGGATGATATAACTTTTACAACTCTAGCGCTAAACTTGCACCACTGATTCTTAAAAACGTCTCACTTGGAGCAGAAAAAAAAAAAAAGGTTGTGTTTGCCAGCTAGGTCTCCCTATGCACTCATCTTATTTTGTTTGTTTCCATGAGTCATTTTTAGAACAGGCAACAATAATCTAACAGTACTTGAGTCACACATAGTCTGGAGCCAACTTCTTAGAGAACACAACTTTCTTGAGGCGAGTGAAAAATATCCTAAAAGGAAAAGTGCTTCTCTGGCTTTCATACGTAACAAGAAATTATGTTTAAAAAAAAAGTGGTTGATGTAATTGGCTTTTGAAAACACAGAAAAAAGTCTTTCCTGTCTGCCCCTTCAATTTTGAGACCTAGAAAGGCATGGGACAGAAAGGGGCTGTTCATTTAGGACAAAAGAAAACTAAGCCCCTCTTGAACAAGCAGGTGCTTGCTCAGTGCATGCTAATGCCTCATGTTCCAGCACAGGTCAAGACAAATGGATAGGGAAATGAGACAGGGGTAGCTCCCTTTATCAAGCTGTGAAGTGCAAGTTCACTGTACACCTTTGGCTACTAACAGCCTTCCTGCTACAAAATATATCCAGTCCTAGCTTCTGCTTATCAGTAACACTGTCATTCTGCAAATCAGGTGCCAAGAGATCTTCCTAAACCAGGTGCTTTAAAACTCCACTCACAATTTCCTTCCTGTGTTCACAACTCCTCCAGTGCGATCTTAGCTGCACAGGGACCAACTCTGAGCTCCTCTGTGGAGAGAGAGCTTTTTCTGCCTGCTTTTCTCAAAAGCTGCTCAACTTCCAGGATGTGATAGTTTGTTGTGGGAAGGCCCCATCTCATCGCCTGGAAACACAGTTAGTAGGGAGTATCTATTCCAAAACTAAGCAACAAAGGCATAAGCCTTCATCTGGCCTCCTCACATGGGAAGGGCTTCAGCTAAACTTGTACCCATGCTGTAAGCAGCATGGGGAGTTCTCCCTTCACCTAAAGGAATTGTTTGTTCTAAGGCTATGAACAGCTGTTCTGGATTTGTAAGAAGGAAAATATACTACACAAACCACTACAATAAATACAACTCTATACAGCATGAATAGACTATTAAGAAGATCAGTTTATATAAGAATCTATAGGTGACAGCTGAATAGTCCTGCTCTCAGTAAAGCATTGCTGGATTTTTTTTCAGACATGAAAGAGATCAAAATGCTAACTCAAAAGAGCCAAAACATTTTTGTTACCTCCACTGAGAAGGGACTAGTATGAGAAATAAACCACTGTTGTCTCAAATGTATTTATCTGTTTAAGCTAAGAAAGTTGCTTCATCTGTTTATATAACAGATGCTGAATATTAAAACAAGCCTCGCTCAAAAGCACTGATGCAGCAGGCTGTCACAGCAAGACTTAGCGCAGATGGCTGGTTTGTGCATTTGACAGTATGGGCTAATAAGACTCTTTTCCTGTATCAACACTTTTTCCTCTGATTTGTTTTCTACAATGCAACAAAGACAAAACTTCCTTTGTAATGCAAATACTGTAGGAATGCCAGAAACAAACTTTGTAAAATTTTTTAACAGTTTCAAAATTACCATTTTTCTAGCTAAGCACAGATGATCTAGAGTTTTATGACCTGGTTTATTCATTTCAAGCACCAAGCGTTAATCTCAAGAGCATCATGCTTAACTGATCGTCATCTTTTTTTACTGTATCAATTGAAAATAACCATTCTAAATCTTTCAGTAGTAGCAACTGCACCTTACACTCATGTCTGCCCAGTGGAAAGCTGAGGCAAGGTAAGTTTCTCCTTACACAGCTGCTTCCATTTGAGTGGAATGAGTCACTTGTCTCTTAGCACTGTGTTTGGCCCTGAAGGGAAAAAAGAAAACTGATGCAGATAAGTATCATTTTGCTTTGCACCACCATGGTTAGCAGTTGCTTTGAACAAATTGTTTATGCAAATGCACTTGACCCAAAATATTATTAAACACCACAAGGACTAAGGAAGTCATCAACTACGTCCAATACAACATCACTTTCTTGACCCTGTTTTACTGAAAACATGAAAATAGCTGACCACAACTGTAAACTTCAGTGAAGATGTAAACTTTGATAAACTAGGGAGAAAACAGCAAAGGCAATTTAATAGGGAATAGCAAGAGCACAGTGGAAAAGCACCTACTGAGAACATATTTGTTGTTTAACAGTTCTTGTACAGGTAAACAAGGGCTTGGAAAGGAGTTAATTTAGCTACAGAAACATGTCTTTTGTAGCTACCTCTGGAAACAGGGGACAAGGAAAAGGTCTCAGTATAGACTATAAACCCATCACTGAAATCAAATATATAAACTGAATATATTAAAGCTTTGAATTTTATTACACTTAATTTCTCTGAATATCTTACCCTTCTCTCCTGTTCAAGGTAAACCTAAACATGAGAAATGGAAGGATAAAGGAGAACTCCACTAAACGTGGAGTACATTTCATCAGAGTCTGTGTAGGCCAGTTTGCCTCCCGTTACGACGATGTTGACTTCATCTCCTGCTTTGAGGTGAAGAACAAGGTGGAACGTCCCAGGACCACCACAGGTTCGTTTCCCTGAGTAGGGTTTGTGATACTCCAGCAGTTCCCTTCTGTACCCAGCTGTGTGGAGCTGAGCCACGCTTGCATTGGAGACGGACAGCACTGCTTCTATGTACTCATCCCTCTCTGGAGCCAGCACGGCAGTGATCAGGTAGCGCCCTTCGTACGGTGATGTGAAAATGCCTGCAGAAGACAGACAGACTGAGCTTTTCAGAGTTATTTAAAATGGAGACCTGATCATTCTAAGCATGATGACAAACATAAAGCAACATGGGTTACCCACTACTATGTATAGGTAACTGTGACAAGGTCAGCCTGGGCAGCTGACCAACTGACAGCCATCATTAGGGCAAAGGGTTGCTGCTTTTGTGTTACAGCCCACCAGTCCTTCGGGACAGAAGCAGGTTTTGTCCACATTCAGGAACCTCCTGGCCTAAGCAGCTGCCACTACTTAGAGCTGGGTGAAGAAGTGAGAGGCACCCAGATGGTGTGCAAGTCCCCAGTAGGTTAAGGTACACCTAACACTTTCAAGTGACATGACACTCTGCTTGAGAAGGAGGCAGCCCGCAGTTACTGCTGCTGGGGAGGCAGTTATATATCACCTCCTTTCCCCTGGATGACCCAGCTGGCTGAGATGCAGTGAAGTGGATTAGCAAGGAACCTCACCTCTGCTACCTGGGCTCAGGTGGCCTGAGGTGGGGTGAGGAGCACAACCAGCCATGGTGGCAGAGGAGACGTAGAGGTTAGATGGGCCTCAGTATTACTGGACAGTTGTGGAAAAAGAGCAGTGGCAAAGTGCATGCCTGTCCATATCCACAGGAAGCTTTTACCCTGGTGTGTCTGGTTTAGATGGACTTATTTTGTTTGTTCAATGCACCAGCAAGGCCTGAGATAGCATCAAACACTGGTAACCCATGCTAGTGCCCATCTGGCATCTCTGCGGGTCTGTCCTTTGGCTGTTACCTGTATTGGGGTTATAACAGTCCCCATCATTCACAAGCACTTTGTTAAAGTGAACCACGCCGACATCACTGGAGAAAGGCTTCTGCGTGAGCCCAGCAGAAAATGACACCAGAGAGGCCGCAGCAGCAGCAGGTCCTGAAGTGGGTAACAACATGAGTCAGAGTCACATCAGGATGACAAACAGACTCTCCCTGTGATGGTTTATAATCCAGTGTCTCTGTTCCTGCACATACTCCACTTGGACTAACCCTGTCACTTGAGGGATGCCAGAATTAGCAGAACACATATTGCTGGACTAGGTCCCAGGTGTCTCACCATAAAATTTATTGAGTACCATAAAATTCCCCCCTTGGCCACAGCCTCCCCCCTGTTTTTTTCCTTCTAAGGAAAAGGTACATGGCTTGTAAACACTGGCAGTGGAAATCCTACTACCTCCCAATTTAACAATGCTTCTGCCATGAACCTTCTTCAGAATTGAGGCTGCCCTTGGACATCTCCGCTCCCCGACACTATCACAATGGCAACAGGAGTGCTGAAGGGGTACAGCTCATGTCAGCTTTCCTAGTCATGCCGAAAAGCTGTGCGCAACTTAGATCTTTGACCTTCTCTGCCGAAGGCTAGTGAAAATATCTACAAGAAGTAACACTTCGGTATTAAAGCAAAGAGGACCATCACTGGGGCTTTTCTCTCTCTCCAGCACTTCTCTTTTGAGGGACTTCTCACTCCACAATTTTTTCTTTTCTCAGCAGATCCAACGGACACTTAGGTATTTTACAGTGGCTATCTACTTACTAGCTAAACATTGCTGTTAGACTGGTGTTGGACAAAATACAATTTGGACAATTAAGACAAATTTTTACTTTTAACAGACTGACTTAATGGCAACTGTTTAGTGATCGACCACTTATTAGTCCCATTTCAGTTCCCTTCCCTCTAAACATTTCCCCAAAGGCAGGACACACTGCTAGAAGTAGTCAACTCTTGTTGCTTTGTTTGGGCAATTAAGTAAACAACAAATACACTTAAAGTTGTCCTCAGTTGCTCTTTCTGTTCTACCTTGTTCAGGTTAGGATCCATGTCTTCTCCCTGCTGTTTCACCTCTGCTTCTTCTGCATTTAAAATAGATGTTTGGTTTTCTCTTCCTCTCAACCTGAGATGCCCATCAGCAACCAATGTTCAATTCAGATTATATCACTTAAAAACTGAAGTTAAAAAGTGACAAAACTTCACTTAAAATGTGGATATACAAATGCTCTGCTATCCATTTTTTTTTTCTGAATAATTTGGCATGGGGGGGTAGAAGGGGAAGGCAAGGGGAAGACATGCCTGCAACTTCAGAAATGGCAAATAACTACCATGATTTCCCTCAGGGGCTAGTAACCAGCTGCCTCATATATCTTTGGAAATCTCCTTATTCAATATTTTGTCTCATGCTCAGAAAACAGACAGAAGCCCTTTTTCATTACTCCTACCTGCCAGTGCGCCTGCAGGTGCTCCTGTAAGCTAAGATGAGGTTATTTGAAAGGACCAAAATTAATTGCAGGAAGTCTACTTACTTAAGCAGCTTCTGTAAAGCTCCAGCACCTTAATGCCCCACTACTTACAGAAAGCCTCTCTTTATATTCTCAGCTTACCCTGACACTCAAATAAACTGAAAAGCACCTCAACAAACTTCTTGCTGGCTCACTCAGAAAGGTTTCTCTCCCCTGAAGTCATACTGCACAGATAGCACAAACTATTTGCTGCCTGCCCAGAAATGCTGTCCTCTCCACTTGGAGTAGCTCCAGTTCTGTTCAGGTTGGTGTCATCTGAATAAGGGAGCGACTCCTACCCTGGCTCACCATGGCTTCCTTCAAGATTTTCCTGCACTAATTGCTAGAATAGTTATTGGAGTTTGCTGCTGAAATTGCTTCAGCCCTGCAGCCTAGTTCAGCACACCATCTGTGTTTGTCCAAAGGAGAAATCTTAAACCCATCTAAATAACCTGTAGATCGGTTCAGTGGGCAATATAAGGAGGCACAGTGAAGACGCAACATGTCTCCCACCCTCCTCCCTGCTTCCAGCTGGAACTGCAGCTCTCAGCAGTGCTTTTGCAGAACTTTAAAGAGAGGTGAACCACCTTCCCTTACATGCCCCCACTTGCAAACACTTTCCTTCATGCAAAGATCAAAGTTCAGCTTCTCTAGGCAAGGTCCAGGCTTGGAAACTGCTTTCACCTAAGCAGTTAGTGTTGTGGAATTATAAAAATCAGGAAGAAAAGTTTTAAAGCATTTAAAAGCTGGGAACCACATGCACAGCTCTGATGAAGAAACTGCGAGGCAGACAAAAAGTTTCACAAAAGATTCAACCACAGTTTTACAGCTTCTGGGGGAGGAAAAAAACTCTGACTTTAGACCTATTCAAGAAGGTTTCACTTGATATATATTTATACATAAGCAGGAGCAGGTATGCATGTTCATGGCAACCTAAGCTAGTATAAGGCATTCTTGGGAGTCAAAAGACCAAAGATACATGGGTGGCCTTTGTTAGGTTACATCTACTTCCACCCATCTGCAGTTGTATTTCTGGTTCTCCACCTCTCTTTTGACTTCCCAGCACAGTTCATGCCTCCCACAGAGCCCAAGGGCCTGAAAGAGGAAAAGAAGAAGAAGAAAAAACAACAATTCAAGAAAAACAAAACTGCACAGCATAGGCATTTTCTATCAAGATGAAAGGAGAAAAAAAAAAAAGAGCGTGATGGTGCTGCTGACAATTGCTCAGCAACTGGAATAAGGATTCTTCAAGAGTCTACACAGAAGAGACCATCAGTATGTAATTCATTTGTCAGTGTGCACTTATGATGCCTTTGCATATCGCAGGAGTACGGAGGATATGTCAGATTTCCTCTGCTTGGCCAATACTCCTAAATCTAAATGAAGGCAAAGTGCATAATTTCAGTTAGAGCAAATGGGACAAAAATATCAGCAATTTATCACCTCCTCACTTTTTTTTTTTTTTTTTTTTAACTCTTCAGTTTGAGACTAACACCTCTCATTTTCAAGACCATTCCTGCTGATTATGGGATGGCCATGAAGCACAGCACAGTGCCACACTGATTTCCATGAGCCAGTGCTCAATGAAGCTGGGCCCATTAGCTCTGCTAAGTCACAGTGTTTCTAATGCAGATGATAACTTGCTCAGTGTGTTATGAAGACACAGCTACTTTTCTCCCGAGTCTGTTAGTAACAGCTCTCTCTGCTCTTACAACTCCTACCTTTCACATCGCAGCAAGAGGTTTGCCCTAGCACTTACCTACCGCTCCTTACACAAATACCCATCTCCTACGCCATCCTTCAGCGTGCTTCTGTGAGTTGCACTGTTCTTTCATGCAAACAGCAGCGAAACACAACCACTAGTGCAACTGCGGGTGATCAGATGTTCTTCACCTCAAAGTCAGCAAACATGCTTTCCCCTGTGCTAGACCACTGATGTGTACTAACAAGAATACTGCTCCCTGTCTAATGATCAAAAGAAAGAGCTAAACATGCAGCAGAACGCGTCACAAGCACGGCAGGGTAATTTATGCATTCAGTAAACTCTTTCTTCAAATCAAGGACCACCTGCAACAACATAAATCTTACATTACAGTAACATCATGCCTTTAATATTTGAAACGTGTCCTACAGACTTGCTGCCTGGAGTCACATGGAGAAAGTAAAGATGGCTGAGTATCTGACAAGTAAGAAGAATTAAAAAGCCCAAACCAAAATTAGCCCTTTATCTGCGTGGATATATACAGCAGCGTTCGCACAGCAGTAGGGCTCACTAGCTCAGCTGTTTATTACACTGTACAAGGTGTTTCTTTGAGAGAGGAGCAACCACCCTCCATTGAAGGTGCAGGGTTAAGGACACAAGCAACACTGCAGACTGGATGAAGGGGGAGGGTGGAAAAGACAATTCGTGCTTTCAGTGAATTTTTTTCACTGTGATCCTCTGTATGCTGATCAGAACGTCGAAATCCTCTGCTTGGCTCTGTCCTTGCCTAGTTGTGTGACCTGGGATCTTACAAGCGTTTTCTCATCAGTTCCCAGAGCAGTTCATCAGCCAATTCATTACTTCTGCCTCCTGCAATTTTCTTTGCTCCAGCAAACAAAAATCCTCATAACTGTAAAACTGTCATGCTTCAATAACATTTGCCGCTGATGTTTCTTTAAATAACAATTGGTTCAACTCTTTCTGTATTAAAAGAGATTAGGTGGATGCACTTAGGTCCTGACACTTAACTCACCTTTGTCATGAACTCCTTGCCTGTGAAAGAGCTAATATGGAATATTGTACCTTATACTCTCTCATTAAATACTTTTAAGTCCTTGAAGGTCTCTACCTACAATGTTGTGAGATGCATGCAAAGAGATAGCTAATGAATCTGAAAAACTCAAGAAATACTTAGGTATTGACAGTATGCAAATCGTGCCTCAGCATTCAATAAGAGTACTAAAGTGGGCTAGTTTAATCCCAGAGGACAGAGTTGGAGCCCTGAACTTCTTCCTGAGCAGTGCTTTTATGTAACAGAAGCTATTCAGAAACAGAAATGAAAGGGAGTACTCAGAAGGCCAATTTAATAGTACAAGCTTCTTATATTAGGAATTACAGTACAAGAAGGTCTGATCTTCTTTCAAATTTGAATTTCAGTACCACAAGACATCATAAACTATTGTCCTGCACAAATTATATATTAAGGACTCCTTGATTTAAGCATTAAGTTCCTCCTCCAATAAGCCAAAAATCTTCCCTTCCCCAGCTGTTAATTTCCACAACACTGTTAACTGCTGAATTCTGTCCCAGAATGCTCGCTCTCTTTGCTGTCTGTAAGCAGACACTGATGATTAGGGACAGTGGATGTAAATGCTCTAACTCCACAGAAGTCTAATAGCTATTTGTACCATCCTTACCTCTGTTTTCTATGACGGCACCTGCTATTGGGGTTTGCAAGACATTTTGGGGGAAGTTATAGGACAGATCAGCAGGTATATCTTGTATTTAGATAGGTCTTCAGGGGCATGGATCAGGAAAAGGAACTCCTTGGTCAAGCCCACCTCTCTGAATCCTAGGGTGATAACGTTTCTTGTGTAACATGTTCCACCAAGCAGCAAACAGGCACGCTGCCTGCCACACCCTGCCTTTTTGACCTACTGTTTCACACAGTTTCAGCATACATATATTAAAATACTGCTGTCTATAAATGGCAATAGGTTGTACAAAGTGGAAGAAACCCCCCAGGAAATCCATTTATCACAGAAATCTAGACATCTATATTGGCTTTGCTGGCATCAAGATAAACGAACATTTCTTTATTTCTCATCCTCTTCCAAAAGCCTCATCTATTGCTGCTTGTTCTTACCACCACCATCCTCAAATCCAAAAAGATTGCTGTAAGGCTATGACAGATTTTTAATTAGACCAGAATTACAGTGTGAACTCTTTACAACTCTTTTTGTCAGTCCCCAGACCAGTCTTCAGGATGTGTATCTGTGATTTTGTTAGGGCCATCAAACCAAGTCCCAAGGGTAGGATTTTTGATGCCATAAAGCTCTAATGTTTTATTTTCATCTATTTCTCATATTTCCTCAAATTTAGATGAAATAATTCTTTTTGAAGAGGGTGTGGGAATATTCCATTTGATCCAGGATACCATTCCCCAGGGTTTGATAATATCTTGACTATGAGGTTGTAGGGCAGGCAGCACCCAATCAACGTATTTATCAAGGCCAACTAGCATGTCCCACACAAGATTTATACCTGTTTACCATACAAATCCATACATAAACTGTGATATTAACAATTATTTAAAAAAAAACCAAAACACCAAGAAACCAAGAAAACTGCATTTTGAACTTTTTTAAATTGTGGTTGTCAGTGGCAGCACTACTACTTTCACTGAAGTTAAGAACACGAGCCCTCGTGATTCTAACAAAGCCAGAAACTCTCCCATGAGGAAGACGAAGTCATGCACTAGCTCAGATACTAACAGTGTTTCAAGATCTTAGTCTTGGCCTTATTCATATCTTATTAATGAAATATTAAAATTATCAGAAAGAAATATGTATTTTCTCTTTTAAAAGGAAAAAAAAGGTCAATACTGACATTTGCTTGGAACTAGAAACCCTCTGTATTTAAAAAAAAACACTGAAGTAAGTAACAATAACCCCAAATGAATTATTTTTCCAAACCTCAAAAAAATAATCTTTTCAAAGGATGCAGATTATGTTTTAATGCTTAGGTATAGCAAAAATCTGTCAGATTTGTTCTCTCAACCGTGACTTTTCAGGGACTGAAATAAACATGAAGTACCTGTGTAAAGATTTTCCAGGTAACAGTCACCTTACCTTGCGAGTCCGTGGTAGGAGGAAATAACTTTGGATATCCTACAAAGAAAAAGCAGTATGTGTCACACAGTACATAATGGAGTACATTATGACAAAATATTGCTGCAGTATTCTAAAAAGCACCCTTTGTTACCAAACAGCAACTTACTGAAGTAGCTACCAAATAGCATCTCCTACGTAATGCTCAATTATCAATTAAGCTGGGGCTGCCACAGCAAAGGGAAACAAATTCTTACTACAATGTACTAAATCCATTGCGAGCACTACAGCAAGAAAAAAAATATAATTTAAGTTTCCTTAATGGCAAAGATTGCAGTAGTTACCAAGGATTTACATCAGCTCTGCTGACCTCATGCTTAGTGCAGCCTTGGCAAAGACAACAAAACTGGCACTGAACGCATTTCCCCTACTTCTGTAGCCAGCTGGAGGCTGCAAAGGCCTATTCAGAAATCGCCTCTGCCGTAAACCCATTCCCAATGGCAATAGCTATAACTGGCATCCATGAAAGGCTGAAAGGTGCCTGGTAAAGCACAACAGATCTCAGTGTCACCCCTCTAGGAAGACCTAACATGTCCATTCCACTTAAGATGGGAGTGATTCACTGTTAGTTTGGTTCTCTCACCTGGTGCTCCAGCATACCCTTCAGCAATGGGCATGGTACTTTGACCAGCCTGACCGTCCACACTCCTAAGCCTCCCTCTTCCTGACATTAAAACAGTGCCAGGAGGCCCTGCCTCTCCAGTCTCCAGGATGATCCCGGTTGTTCCGGGCAGAAATGGCACAACTCCTGACCCTGGCAGCACTGGGTGCGGAAGAGGTCTTGGCTGTGATGGCTGAAGAGGGGTCCTCTGTCGCGGGGGTTGTATCCTTGGCCTTGATGGCAGCAGGGATATGCCAGGTTGAGGCTGCAGAGGTGGTCTTGGTGGCAATGGCTGCCGTGGTACTTCTGATTGCCCTTTGAAATTATGAAAGAAGAGGAAAGATACAGAATTATTCGCCTAAAATAGTATAAAATATTCCATATTTTTGTAAAAAAAATACTTCAAAATAAAACAGGACTCAATTTCAGGCCACCTTTCCCCTCAGACCCAAGACTGCATTGGCAAAACTCCATTCCACCCTTGCAGTACTACAGACTCCCTTCTTTCCCAGCCTGGGACACAGGGAAAGGAATGAAGACAGCCTGGAGACAGGACAAGCAGCAGTCACATAACCCATGAACTAACCCACTAGTCCAGCTTTGACTTTCTGCACCAAGTGGGCTGTGTAGCACACCTGTTCCCACCAGTGCTTTAATCTCCATTGTGTGCTCCCCCTCTACCTTCACTTCAGTTCTCCTGAACACCTCCTGCCCATCACTCCTACTTTTGACTCTGTACTTGCGTAACACCTAGCACAAGGCTGACCCTTCAGCGCTACCATAAAGAAAAGTACCCACAGCAAAAAACCTGAGTAAATGAGCACTGACTTACAGGGGTTTTTTTCCCTACTTTGAAAAGCAACAAACTTAAAATTCCAAGTACTCCCATTACTAATATTTTCTGACAATGAAGGCAGAACCCTAGGTTATAATCTACCAGAAAAACTTTTACTGTTTAAAGAGAAGAGCTACCATTAAAAGACTTTTCCAGTAGGGCAGCCAACACATATGACATCAGGGTTGAACAGCGCTGACACAGCTACATTTGTGTATCTGGTCCAGTTCTAAGCCCTTTATAGAAATTAAGGCTTATTCATAAAAACGAAGTCTTAGATGGCATTTAAGGATGCAATGTCCTCCCAAGAATGAAGTTCAATTACATCTACATTAAGAACAGGAATTTACAAATGTGCAGATTTCAGCAGATGCAATGACAGCTTTTACACAGAATAATTAGAATTTAATTCTAAATTGAATATTAGCATTTGTTATTTTGATTGCATTTTGAGACTAAAAGCATGGCTTTAGGTGCAGGGATAGAATTGAGTGTCTGGGGAAACGGACAAACATCCCCTTGCAAATTTATCTGATGCAACTTGTCACACCAGAGATGCTTGCCATGGTCCACAGTGGAGACCACCGCTCTGATGTCTCAGTGGTCAGAATGAAGCACTTATCACAGTCCAAAATCAGCCTGGGTAAATTCATCAGTGGCTAGGGCTAAACCGAATGGCTGTACCTAGGAGCAGACATGGTGTGAGGCTTTCCCTGGCTCTGCTGCATAACTGGGGACTGCCAGCAGGGCCTTAAACTGCGCCTTTGAGTGAGAGCTTGCAACCAAGTCATGCAGGTATTGTCCATGATGTACGGCTGGGGTCCAGACGGTGTCGCTGGCAACCCATGTGCTGTTTGTGACTACTCGACACCTGCACTTTACCCTTGTGAATCTCGTTTCTTGTTTTCAGTCTCATAAAAAGTCCACGTAAGCCTTCCAGAGTACTGAGAGGCTGTCCGAAGTCATAGTCTCACACCACCTGTATTCATTTGCTAGATATGCCTGCTAGAAAAAAATCTTCCTGAGCTTTGCTGGTTGACTTTAACTGCCATGAGAATTGAAACTTATACAAGCAATGCACCACAAAGCTGCACTGAAGCTCACTTGGTAACTCTATCCACAAGGCAGAGGACTAATGGGTGAAATGTTCACTTTATACAGATTAACATTATCTTCATAAAAATCCCAGGATTAAAAAAACTTATAAAAATTTTTGAAAAAAGGCTTAAAGTATCAAAGTGAATTGTTTAACAGAGTTGTTAACTTAGTGAGACATCTTCTGTCCACAGTGGCATAGATTTAGACCTTCAACTAAGATCTTCAGATTAACCTCATTCAAAATACAAACTGACAAAATACTTTACCTTGGGATGCACGTACTTGTCATTTCTCTAGTCAATTAAGATGAGCTTTATTAAGACAGTGACTTGGACTGACACAGGGAAAATGAATACATTTCTCTGCTTGCTTTTCTAAATCTTTAAATAATAATCAACAGCTCAAATCCCATATCCTGTGCAAACTGCTTCCTTGCATGCAATATCAATACTGCAATACTCAGAATTATGCAACTACACCTCCATAAGCTAAATCCCAAATTACTTGCCTAAAGCTCAACTTAAAGTGCCAGTAATCAGATACGTGTGGGTTGAGAGGGATTTGGTCTGCCATCTTTGCCAACCTTTTTGGCCTCTTCTACTGAGATGCATCATAGCAAGACAAAGTACCAATAAATCACTTGGTAACACTGGAGCCACCCTATCCTGACACTGAATTCTGTAACACATGTTTTCAATTCACAATGCAATGAGAAAATGAATCCCCGATGAAGGCTGGGGTGAATCTAGCTGGACCTGCTTAAGCTTTGCTGTGCAGCGGACAAAGCAGAAATCTTCCTCATCATCTTCCCATCTATCTGGGAAGGCAAAAAGCAGAGCTGAGATCATTACACAGGTGAGAACAGTAACACTGTCCTCAGCAGCAGCATCCTTGCTGCTCCAGTTGTCATCACTGGTGTAAGTGACAACTTGGTTATCATGTCACACAACAGCTTCTGCACTCAGATGCCCATCCGTAACTGAAACGGAAGGAAAGGTTTCCCTACTCAGCTGAAAATAAGAATGCTTTTGTTCCTCTCCCCCCTCTTAAAAATATTTTATTTTATTCAGTTTGTTCAGCCAGGCAGCTTTAACCTGTTATTTCACTGCAGGAGGAATGGTCTGCTGGGAAGGAAGATAAGCAGCAACCTGGATGCATGAAGCGGGTGGATCTTTGGGGTGTGTCTGTTTCTAGTACCATTCTGCCCCGACCATGCTCTCCTCAGCCCCCAAAACACACACAAAAAAGTGTGTAAAAGAAACTAGCGAGTAAAGGAATCTGTGACTGCACTCACAAGAGGCCAAAAAGACCCGACTTGGAATTTTCTTATAGATGCCAAAGGGATTTGACAATTAAGTTACAAAGTACCATTTTTCACAAGCTCACAGGGAGTCTAGAGGAATCCACTATATGACTATTCACACTAGAACACTACGATTTTATGTTGCCTTTTATTGGTGCTGTAATGCAGAGCATACATTTGGTTTCTTAGACCGTAACCCTGCTACAGAGACAATTACCAGAGGAATTGCAGTTCAGGTCAAATAACCGTAACCAAAGCAAACTGCACTCCCAGCACAGTCTCTGGCTGCAAGACCACACTTCTGATTCCTGGAAAACTTCATGAACCTGTATGAATAAGCAGTAAGTTAAAAAGAGACCACTAACTTTAACATGGCTTTCAGTTTTACGCCATTTGAAGAGCAAACGTACCTGCAGGGAGGCACCAAGTGCAATAACCACAACGTGCCCTACGTGACATGGAGCTGCAGGCAGTCACCATTTAATGTGGACAAAGAGCTGCTGGATTACATTAGCTTAGTGAGCACATTGTGCGTGGTCTCCTACATGCTTAGAGCGGACCACTGCCTGCCGCCACCACCGCCTTGTGTACGGCAGGATGCTGCACTGCCTTCACCAGAAATTATGACAAATTAAATACATTTCTGGCCTCTGGGACTGTACCTGACGTACAATCATTCACTAACCTGACTTGTTAGTTTGGACTGAGGCACTTGAAACCCCTGAATAAAAAATGTGGAAGAAAACACAGCCATATTCCTAAGATGAGGGTCATTTGACTTTTCTCAGGTTTCACTGCTTGATAAGATTTTATATTGTTATTACTTGCAACATATCCTGGCCTTACTGCCCTCAACAACTGTTACTAGTAACAACTTGTTTCTGTTTCGGCCCTTCCAAAATCAAATTCCATCATTTCAATGCTACAATATGCTGGCAAACAGTGCATAAGAAATTCTACACCGATCTGTGGCAAGGACTGACAGTCTTCCTTTCAAATAACATTGGTTATCAGAGATGATGCTGCAGATCACGGATGGGAAAATAGTTAAAGCTATACCCCAACTCATGTAACAGGGTTCCCAAACTACTTCCAAAAAAGACTCTTTTGCCAAAATCTTTCTGCAACTCCAGCCATCAAAAGTTACTTGGGACTGCTGTGCCAGACACTTGTTACTGTAATTGGAAACATTTGATGACTGAAGTGTGTGCTTCATGAATCCTTCAGAAGCCAGAAGCACCCCTTAACAGTGAGGGATGCTCAGAGTGCCTGCACCCCACCTCCAGCAGCAGCATCCTGCCATAGGCTCTTGACACCCAATGGTGAACGGAGAGCTCTGCCCTGAAATGGCATTATTTTACAGAAACCCAGGCACACCAAGGCTTTTTAATGCTTTACAACATTGTAATAGGGGCTGATAAATACCACCAGCAAGGTCTCTTGAACACCTGCTTTAAATAGCAGAAGAAAGATTACTTGTGTGTGTCTTGGACCTTTCTCCAATGTTGGTCCCTAGAGCAGATTTATTTGGGGCAAGACGGATGAGAAATAGGATTACATAGATACATCATACTGCATTTTAATGGGGACTTGGTCTGCTTCTGTGAGATCTAGGGGTGAAGGTCCTAACCCTGTTGAATTTAAGTCAAGATTTCACCAAAAGAATTATCTGAGAATTATGGACCCCCTCCATTCCCCTTCACTTTTTCCTTTAAAGAACAGAAAGGTTTTTTTTTTTTAAATTTCACACAAGAGCTTCTCACCTCAGAAGGATTTTTGTGTCAAGTACTGCAATACACTTAGTTTTAAACAATTAAGCACTCAATAAACACATCTATCACAGGCTTTCAAGTCTCTGCCTCGGAATGAGAAGGATATTCTTCCCTAAAGAAATTGCTTTCAGATCCTTCATGAAGCACAACTTGTCCATTCAAGCAAGACTGCTCATGGTCCTGCATTTGATCTCCCCCAACCACCATCAGCTGCAAAAGCCCACAGGCTCTTCCCTCAGCACCTCTTCTTCTGATTTAAGGCCAGTCACAGAAATCGGCCTTTTATCTATCTCATACGTGGACAGAATTAAAACCAGAAGCATCAACCAACTGAAGAGTCCGGTTTCCAAACAGTCTCCAATTCCTCTGTTTTTGCACCATGCTAACAGAAACAGGAACTCGGCTTCCTGCTGTAAACTTGAGTCTCTCAGAAAAACAACCCACTGCTGAAATTTGGAGCAAGAACTGCAGAGGGAACTGAGTGGCATTTGGCAAGGTCTCTAAACCTTCACTGCAAGGTTCACCAACATGTTGAGTTTACTATTTCACAGCATTTTGAGCCAAAGGGAATGTGCCTCTGCTTCTCAGCCACTCTAATGCAAACTTTAAACCACCTGTGGATGTGGATTTGAGCTAACATGTTGGACTACTAACAGAAGTGGCTGAGGTGTGAGAACACTGCTAGCTGGGGTGTGCACCTATTGCCAACTTGCCAACTACATTGTGGGAATGGAAACTTCTGGGAGAGCTATGAAGCAGAAGTCTTATATTGCCACAGCAAAACATGCCAGAGCTTGTTTGCAGAAGTCCTAAATCAAAGAGTTGGTGCTGAATTATAATCATTAACTCACGCTAAGAACAAAACTTACAGGGAATCTTTCTTATCATAAATTTGAATTCCTTTGACTTCAGTTTTCTCCATTTACTTTTCAATTTCCCCCAAGGAATCAAGAAAAATCTCACACAACAAAATGAAACAAAACCAAAAACCCAAATCAAATGAACTGGAATAATACCCACAGATAATTAATACTTGAAACTCACTTTAAACTCACTATCCAAAAAATATTAGTTTTCCCACTCTCTGGGAAAACATGAAAGCATATAAGACTTTTTTTTTTTTTTTGAGAATACTTTTAAAAGCACTTAAAGTCCTCTATGGTGTTCTAGAGCAGAGCCAAAATTAGAGTCACTGTAAAAACAAAGTAGAAACTGTGTAATGAGGAACTGTAAATTCCTCCCTTGTTTAGTTCCTTTATAAATGATTCAGAAGAGAAAGCCAGTTGGAAAACAAACAAAAAAAGCATTAAAAAAAAGCAAAACAACTTACTTGTGTCAGACTGAGATTTCAGCATGCCTTCAATGTCCATGGTGATTTTGGAGACCTGACTATAAAACTGTTGGACAGAATTTTTGAGGCCAGAAATATCAGCGGAGTGAGATGCTATAGTTCCATTCATTTCATGGATGCAGTTCCATAAGCTGCTCACATGCTTATTCAAACCTTCTTTTATCTTCTGCAAGCTACCTGAGACAGAGTCCAGCTTGCCACAAACTTTTTCAACACGTGAGACTCTGCTCTCAACATCAGAAACCCCCTCCTGGATACCTTGGGTCTTTTCTTTGCACTTGCTAAGATCATTCACGATATGGTCATTCAATTGTTCTAGTCTCTCTTTCACTTCACCACAGCAATTATCACTGGGATGAGCAGTTTGATTTGCAAACGTCCTCTGCATTTGATCGATTTTTCGGAAGACACCTCGTTGTGTTTTTCTACAGGTAGAATTGACACCCAGAAGCTGCTCCTTGCAGCTACTCAAGCCATCTTGAAGGTTTTTCATATCTTTATCCATGACATTTAGACTATACCGGAATACACGTACATCTCTCTGCATTTTCTGTATGTCATGTTGGTTACCCTTAATTAAGTTGAGTTTCTCGTTAAGAGAGCTATCTAGAGACTGCAGGAGAACAGAGTTATTGTCCATTTTCAAAAGCAAGAGATTGTATTTGTTGTTACAATTTTCTAGCTCTTTCTGAAGGTCTTCCGTACCTAGCGGTGCAGACTGACATTTCTGCCCACAGAGGTGTTCAAGCGACAGTAGTTTGCTCTTCAGGAAATTAATCTCTGCTGTAAATTGCTCATTTGCAAATCCTGCATCACTGGGCAAGACGGGCCCAGGATTAATATACATTCCATCTGGGTCTGTGGTATTAGCGATCTCTAAAATAGTGCCACCTAACCTATCTTCTAGTGCTCGCAGCTTTTGGTCAAACAAGTCTCTCAATTCATCTACCTCAGCAGCTATAGCACCACGGAGAGTTTCCTCAACGTAAAAGCAATGTTCTTCAGCATTTCGTTCTGTAACATTCATCCTCGCATCTAGCTCCTCCAACCTCTCACCAAACATGTCTTCTAGATCTGGAGTTGACAATCGACTGATTTCATTATCTATTCTGACATTCAAGATCCTGTGTGCTTCCACAACTCTGTCAATCTTCTTATCTAAATCTTTTATCTGTTGGTCAAAGTCATTTCTCTCACCCTCCTTGCAACAGCTGGACTCGTTTGATGGAATCTGAGTTCGGAGAGTATTTATTTCTTCCCTCAAGTCATTCTCTTTTCCTTTTATAACATCAAGTATTCCTAAACAGTTATTTTCATTGTCATCACACTGCTGCTGGATATCCTGTAGTTTGTATTCACAGGAGTTCTTCAAATCTGCCATTTTCTTTTCAAATCCTTCCAGTATTTCCTGTCTGAGGGACTCAAATTTTGAGTCTATATACTCCTGATATATATTGTCACTGGGCATTGTTATTGTAGGTCCTTGTGCTGCCTCCTGCAGTTGTTTTAATTGTCCTTCATAGCCTTTTACTTTTCCATTCAGTTCCTCCAGCCTGTCATTCCTCATCTTCAAGGCTTCTTTGACCTCAGCTAGCTCAGACTTTATATCTTCCATTTCAAAATCAATAAAAGGGTCTTTTTGATCTCTATTGCTGAGGAGTCCAGGCAGATGAATACTGTCTGTTTCACCACCAACCGCACTATCAGGCTCTGGGCGATCATAAAGGTTATTTAGCCAAGTGACCAACATCTTACTAGCATCTTCTTGGACAGTCAGCTTTAGGTTTTCATTCACACCTGCCACAGAGGACTGAAGTTCCAGCACTGATCGTGTTAGTCTAAACAATTCATCCTCAAGAAACTGTATTTTCTTCTCATATGGTGGAGGTTCTGGCACTTCTGTTGGTTCTGCATCTGTTTCATGGAAATAATAGACAGTCTGGATGTAAATATTCCCAGGGGTATCTGTTTTAATCAGCTGAGGCTAATTTCACCTTTCTTTAAAGCCAAATAATGATTTAAATTACATAATGCTTTTCTATTTCTATTCCCTTTTCTATTCTTGTTTTCAGTAGTTTATAACTAAAATGTTATTAAAACACTCCAACATTTTAGCACATTGACCAATTCCTGCCAAGATACAATGGCAATAAATAAATAAATTAACAAGCAGACCCCCCCCTTCTTTTTCAGCAATGAATCTAAGCTATAGCATATGTAACACACCATTATAGATCCGTACACATCACAACACAATCCCCTTAGAGCCACTGCATCTCCTGTAACAGTAATTTGGGAGGTGCTGCTCCTGAATTCCCAATGAAAACTTAAGTGGCAATAATTTATGTGCCTAAAGGGGGTTTGTGCTCCAGTATTTTGCTGAACCGGGGTCCAAATGCATATACTAGGTGGGGTTCTGCAAGATATTCCAGTTATCACACTTGCTTCAAAAATACCTAATTGTTTGATACATATTTAAGTAGGCAATAAAAATGTGTATAAAAGCATAAACTTTATACATCCAAAAATCATTGTATTAAAATAACACCAGCACTACCATTGAATGAAAAAAGTCAAAGCAGACTTTTAGCTGCAATCTCCTTTTTACCTAGCACAAATCAATTAATGAATCTGAAAACACCCTTCCAATCCATTTGTCATTGGCAGCACCACCTCATTTGCAGAGCCACGTACAATTCTGGATGTTCAGTTTCAAGCAGTATCTTTGCCATTATGCGCAGAGGGGTACACTCTATAAAAACATCATGTATAATCCTAATTGGGATTTTGCATTATACCTTTTACGCAATGCATAATCCAAAGATCTTTGCACAGTGAAGACATACTATTGCACGCATAGAATAGGTAAATAAAGTTAAAAAGCAGAAGCAAAGAAGAAAATACACTTCTTTAAATACAACAGAAAATAGACACACAAATTGTTAGCATTAGAATAACTTTCAGATGACTAGTGGCATTAACAGTTAAATCTTCGGACAAAAGAATTTTAGCACTGGTTCCAAGCTATGCATGCTAGATATACAGTGAAGAGCAACAGTGAGATAGGGTCTGAAGGACATGCAGTTGGAGTTTTTCTTAGTTTTAGACTGGATTTCAGCTTAAAGACATTACAAAGGAGGTAGGAAGTCACAAATGTACTCTTCAAGACTGGCAGGGTGGCCGATTCCTTTAATAATAAAAACGTATGCACACACAGAGTGTAGCTATTACATACACACTGGTCTATTTTTGCATTGAATTACAGCTCTTTTAGGGTTGGAGCAGAAAGAAAATCTCTACACATAAGCAGTGTGCAAATTCCTCAAAGATATCACCACAGTTTATCATCATCTTCTGGAAATATTTGAGATGGGCTAACAAAATATTTTAAAAGCTTATTTTTAAAGCAAGTATATAACCTATAGGACTGGTTTGAAACCATGTATTCAGTCCCAATCCATTCCACTACATCAAAACCACAAGTGGAAATCTAAGTGCTATACGTGATGCTAATCTCCAATGATGTTTGGAAAAAGTCCTTCAGAAGGAAACATTTGTTTATCATTTTTTTGTTAATGCAGAAAAGGCACAATACTGCAGTAACAGCATTCCTTCTTATCCTTTCAGAGGACAGTACCTTATGCAAACAAAGATCATTCATTCTTTAAGGTATTTTTTCAGAAACCATTCCCTTACGCCTTAGAATTAAGGCAAGTAATCTCACATGAATCTAAAATCTGCACAACCCCTTGAACAAACAAAACACTGTGAAACTGCTAGGGAGCATTATATATCATTAAAATTAGTACCTGTTCTTTTTCGTTTTAATAATAGTTCCTCTCAAATACATCTTTTTTTGCTGAACATTGAAGAAACCACAAAAAACCCCCGTAAATTCTTATAAAAAACCCAACCTTAACAAAAAGATTTTCCTGAACCATGAGTAGCCAGCTGCCATTTATGGTCAGTGTTCTACAGCCACCCCTCCGTTATTCTTCAGGAAACTCTCTGTAATGAGACTGTTATTGCCTGGCTATTATTTTCCCACCACGCAGTGTCTTCCATATGGCTTTTGCACCTTCCAGTAGTTGAGTTTAATAGAAACCATAACAGTTCTTAGACTTAAAAGACAAATCAAGAAACCAAACGTGATCATGCATACCAAAATTCAAAGAAAACGTTACCCAAGCCTTTCTTCACAACAGCTTTCACCGGTGTTGTGGGATGATGAGCAGTGTTTGGCTTTTCTGCCGGGCCTTCTCTGCAGTCTTCCCCTTTGTACCCGGGACAACATCTCCATTCCAGCTCTGTTACTGTCTTATATGCAACTGTGTACCGAGGTCTGAAACTCGTTCGGTATCTGCCAAAACAGTAAGCATTTTAAACAATCCGTAACCTAATCTGCTATTTAGATTAAGGCTAAAATTAAAACAGTTTTTTTAAAAAATGAAAATCAATTATTTTCATCTATGATTAATTTTCTCCTTCAAACATCAAATGAACAAATGCTTCTGTCTAGGTTTTAAAGTTACCTGCACTCAACACAGTCATTCCAGGGAGAGCAAATATGGCCATAGAACAGGGCTTTCACATATGAGCAGCAGGATAACATGTTGTGGGAAGTGAAGGTTCAACTCATCAGATGCTGCTGAGAATAAGTTACTATCAGTGTATTACTCTATAAATTCAAAACCTTATCCCTTTAACTAACTGCTTTTCATTGCAAACCCACCCACAGGGCTGCTCTGGTAGTAACTCAGAACATCAAAAATGTTTCTGCCTACTTTGTCCCACTTGTCTTTCCACAGTCTCCACTTAAACCATTCCTTGGAATCCGTATGTACAGAGCAGTCAAAGCTAGGAGGGATATTCCAGGGAAGGACAAACTGCTGAAAGCAGAGTCAGATAAGGACATGAAAGGAGTCAGATGAAAGGCTACAACCAATGAAGGAATCAATTCTTTCCTACTTCATGAGTGAAGTTGAAGAGGGTCTTGCGGACAAACCTATGCACGTTATGTACGTACAACCTTAAGCTTCCCAGATTAATCACTCAAAAGTTAATAAATGGCAAACTAATTCTGGTTGTGCAACTTTCTTTAACCATAGACTTCCATAACTTTCCTTCAGTACCCATACCGCATGTTCAGCTGCAGTCAGACACTAGATCCCACCAGATCATAAGCAGAGGCTGTGCTATTTTATAAAAACTAAATCGATTTAAGGTACAGCTCATTTCGGGTTGCGATATGAGGAAAATAACTAAAACAGGGATTTGCCACCTGAGTTCTATAAATTGGTATACTTGGAACACATAGAAACAAAAAAGTTACCCCAATTTCTCACTTTAATTCCTTTCTCGGAATAAAACAAGTACCATAGTCCTGACCTCCCTACGGCATTTTCAGATCTTTTTTTCTTAAGATTATTTCAGATTAGAACAGTTTGCATCCATTAATGAACAACAGGCTCACTTCACAGCTAACGTGTTCCTAAAGTAGTAATACCAGCAGAATAAATACAGGACAGTAGTGAAGAACTCAAGAGGAGCTCTGCAACAGATTTCACTCATAGCCTGGCTGGGCTCATAGGGAGTGTATTTTGGGACAGAGAGAATACAGTACAGAATGGGCACCAGAAGCAGCTGTGCTATCACACAAAAATCAACAAGATTTCATTAAACATTGTCGTGTATTAATACGCAAAATTCCTTATTGTTTAAAAATAATCAGTAATCAGCTACCAAATGGAGTTAAATCTTACACTGACTGTGAAAAAGTTTCTATTGAAAGTCACAGAGCAAGAGTTTAACTGCTACTCTTCAAAGCTTCTCTTGCCATGCGTGCAAATAATTGCTAAAATAATTTTGTATTTTTTTATTCAGCATCTTTCACCTTTATAGACATAATTTTAATATAACGTCTCACATCTGATAGCCATTTGCTGTCCCTTTTTGGTAAGCTGCTTAACAAACTTGGGGCAGAGGGGTTAAAATGTTAACTACTAATTATGAATTTGTTTCTTTTCCAACCATCTCCAGTTCTGCCACAATATATTCTAATTTTTGCAATCTGGAAATACTCAGTGTTCTTTTGCATTATTACTTTATCTACAACTTCTCATTAAGGGGAAAAAGTTACTTTGACTAGAGACAATGTCATATTTCTTCCAATTATTTTCGGGCCAAAGAATAGTTTATTCTAACAAGCCTCTGGATTCCCTTCTCCTGTGAATCTTCACAGGAAGGCAGGGGCAGGCTAGACTGTAACTCTGTTAGCTGCTCGTAACTGCAGTGGTTTGCGGTGGTTGTCAGCTTTTCAGATTCTGACTTGCAGCACGTAAACTCAGAGTGGGTTTCCAATCCTTTTTTTACCTTCGCAACACCATATATGAAAGAGCTGCAGACTGCACTCCAGCTCATCACTTCTACAATTTTCACTGAAACATCTGCTGAATCCTGTTTACAAATGTAAAGTACAGACATCCCCAAGGTCAAGTGCTTTAAAAATTAGAGGAGTGCAATGCAGAGGGCAACTGCATAGGGAAGACAACATCCCGGCCACCCAGGAACTTCCTTTTCCTTCTCCCTTATCTAAAGTATTAAACCACCTCTCGTGTAGGTAATTTGGGGTTGATTCCTTTCCTTCCAACTAGCTGCCAGAGTCAGAGAAGCAACAGGATTAGCTAGATGCTTTAGTGTTTTGAAGCGGTTTTGAGAGTCATTACAACCTCTCTCACAACCACCACATTACTGAAATGCAAACTTTGAACTTCCCGATAAATTTTCACATGCCGCAAACAGTCGCACATACTTTTCTCTGATTTCCATAACACACTTAACTGCGCCAAACTTTGTGTGTGTTCCTATCTATACTTTCAGGACCAAACTCCTTCCTGAAAATTACAGTATTTTGACTATCTTTAAACACCACTGCACTTCTCTATTTATTCCTAACAAAGTTTTAAGAATATAGCTGAAACAACTTTTATAAGAGAAGAACTACTTTTATGCAAATTGTGCACTTCTTTGCTCAAATTACAGAATGAGGGTTTTCCTTGTACTGTTTCTGCCATTATCATCTTTGTGACAAGTTTCTCTTTGTATACCTTCTCTGAGTCATGTTCATCAATGCAGACACCTTCAGATGACTTCAACATTCAGACAAATCACAAGACACAATCAAATACAATAGAAGAATATAAACAAATTAAAAGAAATCAAGCTTACTATTTTTCATATGGGCAAATTATAAAACTTCCCCAATCTCATCTTAAAAATAAAAAATAAGCAAGTTTGACATTCTCACTTTTTTATTTCATAGTTCCATGATCATACGAGGCATAAAATATTTTAATATGATTTAATACAAAAATTATTTGAAATGCAGGAGAATCCTCCCATTTTAAATTATAAAATATAAACACTGTGTATCTACAACTTTTAAAATGTTATAGCAGTCTATGCCTTACAAATTCTTGCAAGTCTGAGAGCTCAAGCAAATACATGAATTGCATCTGTTTTGATTTCAGCTATGGCACTTCAAATACAGCCTAACCTGAATCCTAAACCACAATTCTCCTAGAGCAAAAAGAAGCTAGAATCAAAATGCTTCAAAATCTGGATGTAGAACAGCTTTCATATTTTACATCTTGAACTATGGTAACAAGACAGCTATATTCATGGATGGCTCAGAAATTAAATTGGGATTTACTTACCAAGAACTATCATTCCTCTATACTGCCAGCCCAGCTGAATGAATCACACTTATGGTTCAGCAAGGCTAGTGACGTAAGGCTAGGAAACAGGAACTTACCCTAACACTTTTCCAATTTGAATCCGGTCACATAAAAGTTTCTTAAAAATCACAGCTTCATTGCTACAGTTTGTCTACCGATGATATGCTCCATACACAGTTGTGGAAGTTGCCCATGCAAGGAATGGTGTCACTGTGCCAGCACTGTCCAAATGCACTGATAAATGACATTCACCAGCATGCATCCAGCCCAAGGGAGATTCTCAATCATACAAGTTTTTTAAAGCCAGAACTTTGCTTGCTCAGTGGATTTCAGTGGAGGAACTGGAGACTTCCAGGATTTTGCCAGGATATAACAGTCTAACTATATTCTTGGTTACAGTTCTAAGAAAACAAACCATAACTTTCTGGTAGGGACTGCATCCTGAGAATAATTTGTGATTCTACGTATTTTAATGACGTAGGACTGCGAGCTACCAGAATATACAAATCAGACACATCTTTATTTACATTTGTAGTGTTCTGAATCCAATTGCTCACTCGTAGTCACAGCAAACGTGTAACATACAAACACAAACATACAAAACATACAAAATGCACTCAGTGCAGCTGGAGAGATGAAATGTTGCTTTTCTATGCAGCTAGTTAGAATTACATGGTTAGAACGTAACATGCCCAAGTTTCACATCTTTTATCTTGTAGGTGTGAGTCTTTACAAGTTACCTAGTGAGGAAATTTGGTCAAAAGGGTTCACAAAAGTTTCGTAAGTCTCTTAAAGAATTGAGGCTCCACTTTAATGCCTGTATATGCTGGAATGTAATTAAAAAATAGTGAAACATTAAATCTTCCTCCAGTTGACTTGGATTTGTGCTATTCAAGTAAGCGGTAATAAATACAATTATTTTTACAAGTGTCTCAAAGATCTAAAAAAAAATCCTTACGTGGTTAAAAGTTACATACAATACACCAGTATTTATTGTGCCTAGTCACCATGTCCTCTTGTGGACTTCTAGCCCAGGATGATGGTCATATCCTTGTGGTGAATTGATCTAAAAACTACAAATGAAGTAATTCTTTTAGAAAGCATGATTAAAGGGTGATTTCAACTGTCTCTAATCTTTCCTCGCAACAGAGAAAAAAAGAACAGCTGTTTTTTAGGAGTCTTTCTACAACAGGCTGATAACTATGAATGCCTACTACCTTCACCACGAATTCAACATGCTGATCAAATGAGAAAACACATTCAGAACACTCATACAAATCTCCACTTTTAACATCTAAGTATTTTGCAGCTGAAATAAAGTTGTACGGTGTGGCAATAGCATTCAAATATTCCTCCTCTTTGAGAGAAAATATTTTCTTAGGAAAATGCTTAATTAAAAATACATGTTTGCTGCAAATGCTAGACATTTTGAGTAGGGAACGAGCTATAGTTTTCTCATGGTGCTAAACCACAGAAGGAAGAAGTTAGCACTGATATTTCGAATGTCACCTAATAGCAATAAAACAAATCAGAAACATTTCAACAAAATTGGTGGGAAAACATATGGCTCAGTTCTGTAACGAGATATTAACATTCAATCTTTTGGGAAATGCAAGGAGATAAGTGTCACCACATCCTCACTATGAGGAAGGGACTGCAGAATCAGCATATGTTTCTACATAAGCAGTGTATAAAATGTTTATTCTGAGCACAAAACTTCAAGGTTGGTCCAAAATTCTGTAGTCATTGGAACAGGTCCCGTAACTTCAGCAGCCTGCAAATCACAGTCTTATTGAATAGAAGATAAGGAATCTTCATTATTTAATGCTTTTATTGAATGTGGATCCATTCCTTGTAAATTATATAGTCTGCTCTTGCATGTCTCAGTCATGCAAATCTCCAATGTATTGCAATGGGACTGCTGAAGTAGCATATAGACACTCCCCCAAAATACTACCCAGAGAGATATAATTAAATGCAATCATATTTTGACCAAGCATTTTTTATTTCACAGGTTGCAAAGGCTTCCACTGAAAATATTGCTAAGTTGGCCATTTATACTACACAGTTACTAAACTAGAACCAGTTGATCCCAAATTTTCTGTTTCCCAAGAGTGCAGGCAACCCCTAATTGCTACCCCTACAAATGGTGGCAGAAATCCTAGTTCCACTGAAATCATGGAGACTTTTAGCGGTTGTCTGTAACAGAGAGTTTCAGCACACCTGAATTTCAGGTGTCTACTGTGTAGGTATGGACAGGCACTAGGTGTCTGTATTCCCATTACGGCCAACAGAAATATAGTTGATACAGCCAGTAGAGTTGAAACAGGGCTGCATCTTGTCCTAAAGTCATTATTTACATCCAATTACCTAAAGAGCATGCTGGACACCACTGACCTGCATTTGAGTCACCACTACTGCAGGTGTCTAAGCTCCCATGCTCACATTCACCCGTCTGTATGGTAGATAGCTGAAGTTAGGGTATGTCAGAACCCACCTCTGGATTTTGTTCTTTTTATAACCTTGCTACTACACTGCTGGATTTTGTTCTTTTATAACCTTGCTACTACATGGCAGCGTTGGCAGCTAGCTTGTGTTCCAGCCCACAGATGAGCTTAATTTGAGAAAAACATGTCTTAACCAAGAGTTTATCCTAAGGCATTCACGGCAAGTGGTGAAAAGATCTTCTGACAGGACGAGATTAGCCTACAGAAGTCTAGGTGTTCAGTGAAAGCAAGTCAGGGAGTCAGTAATAAATCCCAATTATACGTTGCAGCAAAAATCTATTTTAAAAGAATCCTAGTGAACCCCAAAATAGTTTTTGATTTTGATCTGGCATTAGAGACACTAAGCTGCTTCTCACAGATGGACTTAAGAAAGTCTCATCTTTCCACTGCTACTTTTCTTTTAGCTGGCATTTTTGCTTTCCAAAATTTAGATAAAGAAGGTCAGTACATGTGTTTGCAGGCATTGGGGTCTGGGGAATTACTTTTTCTTCAAAAAAAATGCCACTGACTTTACGCACTAGCTCAACGCCTGGCCCACTCATAGCCATCTCAATTGAAGTTCCCAAAGGGGCATGGTCAGGTCTTTATATAACATAATAATCAGGCCCTAATCTACATTATCAAAAGCAAGCAGAGAGTGTTACAAACTTGTTTGCGCTGGGAAAAATACAATTTTGAGGCACCCATGTGGAATACATAAAGTTATGATGACCTCCACTAGCACATATTACCAAGGAGGCTCAGCTTCTCTGGGCTCGCAGAGGCACATAAGGGTGCTTTTAATAACATTTGCACTAATGTATAGCATGGCCAACATTTGCACCAGATCTATTCTGAGCTAAATCCTGAATAAAAACCTGCTACAGGCTGAGAGCATTATCAGGGACTGAAACCGAAGGAAACCAAGAGAACAAGTCAAAGCACTATGCATCTGCAGGAACCAATTGCCTGTTGTGCACACAACCAAGAAATCACCCAGCCAGGTCACTGCAAAGAGTGCTCTAATATCAGACTACGAAAGCACTGTAACTTTACTAAATGTGTCATAAAATAGGAATAAGCATTAGACACCAAGTACTTTTTTCCAGTGTTTATTTATTCTGTGCCTTCACACCACCTGGGAAGCACAATGGGAGCAGACTGCCTTCTGTCTGGAAGAAATTGCTAGGGGGCAGAGACCTGGCACAGGTGACATGTATTCCTCCCTCCTACTACATCCCCAGCATATCAGCTCTCAGGATGGAGGAAGAAAAGTTGCCTTCCTCTACCCCTAAAGAACACTGCCCCCTCATCTCTTGGTGCCAGGAAAGGAGCAAAGCAAAGAATCATAGTGCCCAAATCAGCTCACTACAGCCTGGTCTCTCTCACATGGTTCTCTTTAATGCTGAACATTAGCTCAATACACCCAAGAGAATCCAGCTGAATTTTACTGCACAGTTTGTGTTTTTTCTCCATAAGAGAACCAGAATATTACAGAACTGGTAAAAGCCAAAAATGCTCAACTCTTCTCAGACAACGCCACAGGGTTTCATTTGTAGCTCCATTCAAAATCTCCAGAAGTGCCACTGTTCATTACTTATACAGTGAATTTTGATGCCACTCATCTCAGAATTCTTCTATCCAAAAAACTGAGATTCAAAATATAATTTTCGCTCTTAGGAGAGAAATGTTTCTTCTTGGGAAGAAACAACCAAGGTACTGCACACTCTGAAACATGCCCCCATGTCTCATACTAGTTATTTCTAGCTGTTGTATATATATCCATACAGACACACATATCTAACTGTCTCTCAGCTGCCAATGATTTTATTTTTAAAAAACTGACCATAGAAGTCCAGTAGGAAATGCACAAAAAGTAAGTTTCAGGTTTAAAATTTTAATACTCTTCACATTCATGAATTACCACTCCTGAAAGCTAGGTAGGCATCCTCCTCTTAGGAGCAGAGAAACCAAGACATAGGATGCATTTAAGTAACTTACAACCACAGACAGTTTGCAGCAAGGCTCAAAGCAGAGCGTCATTCTTGGGATTTACAACCTTGAATTATCTTACATGGTTGCTTCCTTCCATTTTGTTGCAAGATAAAGCTATGCCAGTCAACCACATGCTGACAAACCAACAGTAAGCTACTAAAAACCCAGTAAATAAAATGGGATAGGAGAACCCTGAAAACAGTCCTTTCAAAAGGATTTCAGGAAAGTTTTGTATAGCAGCACTGTGATGTAGCCTAACAGTGATGGAACAGGAGCGACTTTGCAACAGGCTATGTGTTAACAACATCCTCACCTGCCTCTTCCAGCAGTGGGGACCAAGTTTCTCACCCTACACCAGTGGAAAGGTCAAGTCAAGATGCAGAGCACTGCTCTTGATAAAGCTGCCTGAGAAAATGAGCTCCAGTAGTATCTCTTCTACTTCTCTGCCCATGAAATAAGCTTATTTCTAGGATCATTCCAAGAAAGAGCTACTGCTGACATTATTTGAAAACATACACAGATAGAATAGATAACCAATACTTGCATGAATGCAAGAGCTAACATGTGGGATTAGCTGGGACCACAACTTTCAGAATAAAATGCAGCATTGTTTTGAGAGCTGATACTTTTCAAGACACCAGGTCATAAGTGAACCAGAGGGGAGAGGAAAGATGAGATGTCAGGAAGGAAGAGGAAGTCAGATGGGAGTAATAATCCGCAATGTGTAAAACTGGCGCTGCCCACTTTCTAATAGAGCAGAATGTTCCTTGGTTATTTGGGTGATTCATGACAAAATAGGCCTTGAACAGGTTAGCAGCTCCCTAAAATTAACAATTTGTTGTTTTTGGCAAGTTTGGTCCTTAATAGAAGAGGCCCCAGACCTCCAGGTCATACATTTCTCAAACCAGAAAAGCATAAAAACTGTAATTATTTATATTAATGTGAACTGAGGAGCAGTTTGTGATTTTTTTGAATTATTGCAACAAACTCGAATGATGTGCGAAATGAAAATTGCCTGTCTGGTTCACAGAGAAGAAAGACTCTATTGCGTTAGTGCAAGGAGGCAGAGATGCACAATTTCAAGCTCAGAGACAGCCAGGAAAGTTTACCACACCCAGCAGGCGCTCAAAGATTTTCAAACAAGCACTCCAGGAAACTGAAGTACGTTCTGAAGTTTTTTAAGTTTCCTTATTGTTTTCAATGCACAACCCCTTAGGCTAACCTCCCTATGTAGTCAGCTAGCTGGAGCCTGTACAAAGAAATTCTGCTTCATACAAAATACACTAAGTAGGAAGAAAAAAATTCCTAAAGACCTTTCTAGATATTTTCAGGGGAAACATTAAATAGCCCCCACTTTCCATTCAAGTTTTTGTGCATCTTGAAAGTTTTTCTTATGAGATATACATTGCCAGAAGCCAGTGGCAGAGACTGTGATCTGTGCTGACTGGTATATCTTAGGTTTGATCCTGCCTGGTGCTGAGCACTCTGACACTGGTCTCTATGCTTACTTTCTAGCAACCGAACAGTCTCAGAGACTGTCAAAGGGTTGAAAACTACATGTGGTTTTCCAACACATACCTAGACTGGGGCTGAGATGCTCCACCCAGATCGTTCTGGGGTTGCCAGAAAATGGTAGATCAATGAAGCCATTTAACTTGAACTGGAAGTCTGATATGCTGTTTTTCAGTAATAATATTTCCATTTTTACTCAATATTATTTTATTAATAAACATATTAATAAAAGCTGTGTCCTACTCATAGTCATCTATCCCGATATTTATGATTGCAGAAAACTAGCAGTAACAGTCTCTAAAGGTATTTCAATCTTTTGCCTTAAATCTTCCTCTTGGCAATGATTAAAACCGTGATTAGTTTGGCAGTGGGCTTATTTACAGTAATTTGAAAGTATTAAATGACAAGAAGTTGGAAAATATTGCTCAATAAGAGGTCTGGAGAGGCTTGCTAATTTAGCTATTGATTAATTTATCATTTTCTTGACCATTTTTTAAGTACATGCAACCTAGGGAAATAATGGGTTTGCTTATTATACATTTATTATTAGCGTTAAGATGAGAAACTCACCCTAAATCATGAAATCCGCTCCTGACAAGCTAAGGACAGGTGACCTGACTCGTTACACACTTGATCACACAAATACGTTTACTCACATGCACAGAATTAAAGGAGCCTGGTACTTGAATTAGGGGATCTGATAAAACAACCTTCCTTCAAGTCCCTGAACAACCTGATCTAACTTTGAAGCTGGCTCTGCTGTTAGCTGGGGGCTACGGGAGGATTACATGACCTTAAGAGGTTCTTTCCTATCTAATTTTTTTTCTGTTTGATTTACTATCTTGTACAGGTAAGTCCCATTTGCCAGTTCTGTAGCAAAGATGAAAAGGCAGAAAACATCCCCCTGCTTCAGCCGCTTCAGTTCACTTCAAACTTTAAAATTAAAACTTTACTAGTGAAAGCCCGAAAATGCTGGGCCATAAATTGGAGCAGCTATGGTACAGCCAGGTGTCCCAACATACTCCACAGCACAAGAAGCAAAACAAACAACTGCTATAACAACATCCTACCCTGAAGCAGCCACATTGACCAGAGGACGTCCAAGTGAAGCCACAACCCTAAAAAATGTGTAGGATCTAGCTAGAAGGTCAATAAACTTTTCTTTTAGAATCAGAAAACGCTATTAGTTATAAATTACTAATAATGCTAATTAAGTTAATAAACCATTCATAAGAAAGCTAGGAAAGGAAATTCACAACAAAAGAAGTGGGGAGGAGTCAGTTATTTGTGAAGCAATATTAGATTTCAAAACATATGAGTTCTTTTTAGTGGGTAAAAACACTAATATTTTTGTATAATTACCTTTCAGTCCAATGTCCCACTAATAACAAAGTTCTTCTCTCCTTTGCTAGTCAGTTTTAAGAAAAATAAATCAGCAGCCCCCCATACTTCAAAGGGAACATACTTCAAAGGGCCCTTCTGCTTTTTCTTTCTACTCCCTCTCTTCCTATCTCTTAAGCAGCCACACTTCAACTAATATTTATCCTTGACACCTTAATCAGCCAAAGCATTCACTAACTTTTCAGTGAGGAAATGCACTATTGAGCCCAAACACCTATAAAACAGTTAAACAATGAAGTGTAATAATTTCCTGAATTTCAACTTAACACTTCAAGAAATAAACCCTGTAGCCAAACTGAAATTATAGTTAACACTCCTAGATGTGCAGTCATTCCAACAGTGGGGATTTTCTTCAGACAAATGATATTTTAACGGGCCTAAAGGGTAGATAAAAAGGGTTCATGCACGCATATGATTTTTAGGCTTAATAACCAGAGCTTTCTATTTCTAAAAAAATAAAAAATAAATCAGTGCTGACTATAATCCCTATCTGCAATACACACTCTCTTGTGTGTGAAGAATGTGGAATTCAGGAGAACCCTGTATGTTTAAGGCAGTGAAATGCTCCCATATAAAATGCAGTGAGCTTTTTCATTTAAGTAATTGTTACACATAACCTAGATTGTACCTAAACACTAGAAGGGCTCTTTAAACCTAGTCTTAAAGTAATTTAAATCAACAGTAAATCCACTGACTGATAAAAAGCCCCAATAGTACTTAAGTACTAATAAAACCCACACATCTATGATATAGTTAACAAACTCTTTGATTTGGATCTCACTGTCCCTACTGTCTGCAACAGAATGAGCTCTTAGATGAACCATGGGTATCACAAGGAGACTAAACAGGGGCTGTAGTTTATTCTGATGAATATCTGCTATTTAGTTCATTTTTAACTTCTCTACGTAAGTGTGTAAAGGAAAAAAGAATAATTTTAGAAAAGTCCTCACAGTAATTTCTTTGTTGCTTTTGTAGTTCTTTCCTGTCCTATTTTTGTCAACATTAGCTAACAAACATATATAAACACTTTTTGTTATTCAGATCACTACTCCTACTTTTCACAGGAATGAAGTTAGGGGTTTGCAGGATTTGAACCATGTATTTCAAAGGCTTTGGATTAGTTCCCTTCCTACTCTGCCACTAAGAGAATATGCATACCAGCAACAGAAAGAAAAATAAAAGCCACAGCCTATAAACAGAGAGTTTTTAACACAATAAAATTTCAAGATTTTGCTATTCCAGCTGCTTTCACTGTTAATCAGCTGGTGCTGTGATAGGTACTTAAAATATTTTATGTTAAGAATAAGGAATTATTTTGCAGTTGCCATTATGGTTATGAAGAAAATAAGTGATGTTCACCAAAGAAAGTCAAATTGAGGAAACAAAAGCTTATGGTAAGTATCCAATTCCATTCTCAGAAGAACAAAAAACCCCCATGAGATTGGCCACAGCAGGCGAGACCAAATGTCTGTTTAGTCCCATATTCTCTCTCTGACAGCAGCCAACTCAAGATGTTTAGAAGCACAAGGACAGACAATGCCATTTCACAGAACCACAGAGTAATCTGGAAGGGATGGGACTTCTGAGGTCATCCAGTCCAGCCCCTGGCTCAAGCTGGGCTTCCCCTTCTGACTCCTGCCAAAGATCTCACGCGCTCAAGCAGTTCTCAGTTCAGCAATTTCCTGAGCTAGAAGCAATGCCTTTGCACTTTCTTCATTACCTACTAGCAGATAGTCCAAGAAAATCCTAATTTACCGCCTCTGACATTCCTTATCTTAATACTTAGTGATTTATGTGTTCAAAGAGCTCAGTTTCAACCACTACTCACTCCGCCGCAGCTCCACTACAGAGACTGCGCACGACAGAGGGCACACCCCATTACACAGACCATAAGCTCAGTCAGAAGTCCAAAATGGCCAGTTCAACACTCCAAAAAGAAACAAGGGAAATTACACAAGATGGTGTTAACTCGGCTGCCTGCTGACTTTGTTATTTCCCTCAAATTCCAGTGTTTATATATTCCAATAGAGAAAAAGCTGGTTTTTTAACAAAAATAACAATCCAAACAAAGAGAAAACAGTGCGTTTGAATGCCAAACACCCAACACCTATTGTCACAGGCCCCAGGGCTGCAGCACCATCAATGTCCACAGTCTTATTTCAGTAGCACCCAGGACCTAGCAGTATCAGTCTCATCCTCACTGTTTCATGTCAAAATAAAAACTCTTTTTTGTTGTAAAAGAATCCTCACCACCACCTCAGCCCAACTCTGAGCCTAATCCCACCAAAACCTATGGGTGTCCTTCCACTGACTTCTGGGAGAGGTGAAATGGTTTCACAGAGTGCTTACCACCTACAGCTTTCAAAGAGAAGTGTGCAAATATTACTGCTTTTCAAGTGGGAAATTGAGGAAAGGCGATTTGCCTGAGATTAGCCAGAAATGAGATACAGCTGTGCCCTGACTCCTGCTGTACCTGCGGGCTTACACAGCCTTGCTACAGCACACAGTGCTGTAGGTGGTCGCGCTACAGACTACCACAGGGTCACACTCAATACCATGAAGCTTGAAATCAAACAAGTAAATTTGTATTACGCCCTGTAAAAATCTCTGCCCTGGCTGCTCTCCTCGTTGGACAACTGACAGGGATACACAGATTGTAAATGCACTGGCTCACATTCCTGGCTCTCCCTCGCTGTTACGCACCGATCCAGCAACACACAGCAACCACGAAACCGGTTTTGAGCGTGGCTGTACCCTGGCAAACCTGGAGCAAGGCGCCTAGGTGCACTCCCAGCAGGTGCTGGCGTTCCCGCCGCCCACGGAAGGCAGCCTGCCTGCCTGCCTGCCAGCCAGCCCCACTGCGCAGGGCAGCGTGGCGTGAGGAGGTGTGCCAGCACAGCTCCATTTCAGCTGTGCGCAGCGGACTGACTGTAGGGACCGGCAATGCGCTCAATCTGGCTTTAATTAGCTCCGGCAGCCTTATGTTTGTAATAAGAGAGCGCGCTTTGTTCGGGGCATGCAGGGGATCAGGACGCTGTATGCTTTTCGGGGTGCCGGGGACGGCCCGAGCGCAGCAGCCGCTTCGCCGTCGGGGCTTGGCAGCGGGTGACCAAGCACTCTCCCTCCCGAGGTCGCCTCCTCGGCTACTTACACCGGGGTGGGCTGGCAGGGGAACTGATTCCAGGCGCACTTGTACTGGGCCTGGATGTAGCTCTCCGTCCCGTCCAGTACCGAGCAGCTCACGTTCCTGTTCACTATGTAGGCGCACCAGTTCCTGGGGGGGGGGGGGGGAAAGACAACGGCCGTCAGGGACGGGCAGCGGCATGAGGGGCCCCACACGCCGCCCCAGCTCGCCCGCTCGCCCCGGCTCGCCCCGCCGCCGGCAGCGGCTCCCGCGGCCCCCTCCAGGCCGGGCGGTACTCACTTGCTGCGGGAGCCCGGTCGGGTGTACCGCAGGTGCGGGGTGGCGTGGCTGAGGCCGGCGCCCAGGGCGAGAAGGAGCGGCAGCGCCCAGACGGAGGGCGCCGCGGATCCCGGGCACAGCTCCATGGGGCGACGGGCAGCGGCGGCGGGCGAGGCGGGAGGACCGGTGCCTCTCCGCGGGCTCCCTCTGTCCGTCCGTCTGTCCCGCCCGCCCTCGCCCGCTCCCAGCTCCCTCACTGACGCAAATCCCCCCCACCCCGTTTCCGCCCTCCACGGCGGCTCCGCACCCCCCCTCCGGCCGAGGCGCCGCTCCCCTCCACCCCCGCCCGGCCGGCCCCCCGCCCCGCTCTCGCCCCCACGGCCCAGGAGGAGCGGCGCTGCGCGCAGGCGGAGGGGCAGCCGCCGGCCCCACATGGCGCCCGGTCGCCATGAGCGGGGCGCCTCGGAGGCAGCCCCCGCTCCCCGTCCCCTGCCCGAGCTGGCCGGCGGCCGCCCCCAAGCCTGTTTTTCCCAGGGACGAGCGGGGCAGGCACGGGTCCGTGCCTTCCCCGGGGGCCCGGGGTCTTGGGGCATAGGGCAGCCCCCAAACCGCGGGCAAGTAGGGCACTGGGTTCGCCTTCAAGTGGAGTGGGCGCAGGCTGGGTGGACTCTTGGTGCGTGTGAGGGAGGTTTTGGTGGGCTTGCTGCCATGCAGTGGCCCTGTGGTCCCACTCGACACCACTGCCTTGACATGGTCTGCATTCCCTTGCGCAGCCCAACGGCTCATTCCAGCCCTTGGGCCTGGCATGGCTGCTGGTGGCTGCCTCTGCAAGGGAGGTACAGTAGGCCAATATTCATAAGGAGAACCGTTCACTGGGCAGAGAGAACAATGGGCATTCAAATTCACTCAGGCATTAAAATCTAACTTGGGCACCTTGAGTGGGTGACTTGCCTGTGCGAGGCAATCTGCAATGGGTCCCACCACGGTCTGGACCACAGGGAGGCCCCTCTGTCCTCCTCAGCTCCAGCTCTTTTGAAGCGATTGCTTAGGATTCAGGCAAAACTGAATAAAGCATTGAGGCTGGGCCAGGGCAGGCTGCTCCCACCAGAGGGAAGGAAGGGAAGGGAGGGAGCGGTGCTTGGGTGGAGAAGAGGTTGGGACTGAGATTTGAGAGCAGTGCCTGCTGCTGCTGCTGAGCCTGACCAGCCCCAACCCTGCCCACACACTCCCAGGCCCCCCATGGCCACAGCAGCTGCTCAGGCTTTCTAGGTCTCACGTGCAGGCAAAGCAGGCAGCAGGGCCAGGCCCTTTCTTCTGCTGTAGGCAGCGGCCTGCCTGAGCTGAACCTGGACCTCATTGTCTGCCCCAACCTGCTGAAACAGGCAGGTTTCATCTGCCAGTCTTACAGTCAGTCTCGCCCAACGACTTCACTCGGCCTCCAAGTCTGACAGGGAAATAAGCTTTAAACGCTGAGGTCAAAATTATGCTTTCAGACTGCTTTTTAGTAACTGTTTCACTGGAGAAGTACACTAAAGCTTTCTGCCCCCAAGAGAAATGTGTCCTGTTACAGATGCATAGGAACACTGCACTGGTGATAAGTAGCAATGGGAAAATATGAGATTATTACTGTTACTTCAATCTGTCCCATTTCACTTGAAAAAATGGCACCCTCCTAACGCTCTGCAGCTGCTTTGGAGAGGGTAGCACCTCACTGTCTAAGAAATTATGCTTCAGGCAAAGGTTAAAGAATTTGCTGTGCCACTGTTTACATTTGCAAGAGTATGCCATTCAGGCATCATTATTTGTGCCAGCAGAAATTATTTGGAGTTTCTCCAGCCTGAAGAAAGCAAGACTACAGTTCAGTCCCTAAAAAGCAATGAAGAAGGAAGGCTCTTTCTTCCTTTTTCCCCTCCTCATCCAGTCAAGGAACTCATGAAGTTGGTCCTTTTCCAAAAGTGATGAGCAACATGGAAGAGCTGTACGTTGTCCCACAAAGGGAGTCAGTGAATAATGAAAGACTGAGGTCATGCTCGCCTTGAGAATGACTGCATAGTACAAAAATTAATAGGCTGATTTAAACAAAATGAGCATGAAGCAACAGTATGTTTCCATACGCAAAACATTGAGCTTATACTTTGGTGAAGGGATATAAAGCAAATGTTACCTGATTTACCATGAGGGCACCCATCTAACCTGTGAACCGCAGACTTGATTCTGTGATCAAACATAACGTGGGGCACTATTAGAAGGAGAGTCGTTACAGCCTTTGCTTACCCTATGGAGATAGCAGATGATAAGTCAGGAGTTGCCTGTAACTTCAGGATTCTGTGAATGTTTGTTCACTCAAGAACTGTGCAAGAAAGCCTCTCTCCTGATTTCTGATATGCAGGAGTTGTGCCTTTACTGTCTGGATCATCTACTTTGTAAATATTATGAAACAGGACTTTGATAGTTTTTGCTGCCATTACTTTAAAAGGGTATATGAGACTTCTTCCACTGCAAAACACAGTGTATTTTTGAGTTTGATTCATTTAAAATAAACCATAACAATGAAGAACAAAATCCTGCAGGACCATTCGCTTCTCCTTGCTGAAACCAGAGCTCTGTGGGAACTTGAATGCAAGCACTGTTGCAGGGAGGGAAGTTTTATGTGTGGCTGCGTGATGGCTCAGTAAGGAGTAACAGCAGAGGATGACTTGTGCTGAGAAGTATTGAGCTGAATAGAAATGGATGAATTTGGGCAGATGCATACAGTTGACCTCAACTCCTCTGATATTCACACTGGGCCTATGATATCAGCTGATTCAACAACAACCAGCGCAGAAATTGTGCTTTGCCAGGAAAGTCTTCAGCTCAGGTGCACACTGAACATGTGGTCCAAGCTCTGCTCATGGCTGCATTTTTTCTAGGGGTGTAACAAGTTTTATTTCAGAGTGTAAGTATGAAGGTTAATTGTGCTCTCAAGAAGACAGCAATGCTCACACTGTATTTTTCTGTGCTATATCCTCTCATCTCTAAAATTCACAGAAATCCCAAGACAGATGGTTCTTACAGTACATGGAAAGCATCCCTCCACCCCTCCCTCCAAATGGAGCGTAGAGTCTGCAAGTGCACTAGGAGGGCTTCGATGACTGTTGAGGTCAGTACACATGTCCTTGGGAGATGGAGATCACAGACCTGAGTCCATAAATCCTTTTAAATGGTTTTAAAGTTCTTGTTTCTTTACTAAGCAGTCTGGCTGTGTTTTCAGCACCAAGATCAACCGCACTGGAAACAACTAGGGCCACATGCAAGGGTCTGCCAGAGAGAGAAAGGTGCATGGAGTGGGTGGGCAGAATAAATAGCACAAACATCATCAGAGTATTTACTGCAGAATTCCAAAAGAGAAATGCGCCTTTAATGGTGTGGTACCTGGAGAGGAAATGGTGTTCTCCCTGCAGTTTTCCTCTCTTATGTATCAGCTCTTTCTGTAGATTTCAGCAATAAATTGCTTTGTGAATTCTGGGTTCATTTTCTTCAGGTTCACCACCTCAAAAAATTGCCAAAATAAACTGATGTGAGTGGTTTTTAGAAAGGTGTTTGTACTCCCTTGACACTTCTCTTTAATAAAAAAGCTCTTTTGTCTAGTAATACTGTCTGTGGCACAGAAGGTCTTTCAGGTATTTCTCACCTGGCTATCAGATGCAGGAATCCAGCTACAGCTGTGCATAGTCTGACTTTAAATTTGGCGCTGTATTAAATCCATCCATGAGTCAAAACAGGTCACAGTGTCCCTCTGGAAAGATGAAACTGGTATTGGGGGAAAAAAGAAAAGTTTGAAAGGAAGCTGTAGGAAACTCCAAGCTAACAGAGGAAGGCTTGGATTGAGGTGTATGACGAATGCTGGTTTGGATATACCAGGAAAAGCACTCCGTGGGGAAAGAGGAGATTGAATACTGTTTTGCAGAGACATGATACAGCTTTGTCCTGTTCATTTGGCCTGGTGTATATGTTGCTACATAGTCATCTTAGCATTAATATTAACATTAACATTTCTAATTCAAGTCTAGGATTGGTGTCCTCCAACTTCTCCCCTCTCAGATGAGATCATGAGCTTTTTTTGCAATATCTTCTCAAAAATTATTCCCCCACTGCAAGACTCAGGTTTCAATTTTGAAATTTTTATGTGTAATCACCTCACTGAAGTCAGCCAGACACATATTTAGCTGTGAGTGTTTAATGAAAATTAATGACCAAATGAAAAGTAAATAACAGATGTTAATAAAATTACTATTTATAAACATGTTAACTTAAAGAAAAAAAAATCCAAGCCCTAGGCAGGGGTGCATAAACAACCAAAGGAGAGGAGGGAGAGTAGAAGATTTTGGTTTTCTTTTTAATGGAGAGACACCTTGGAGGGCCATAACAGTTATGCAACTATAAAGATTTTGTTAATTCCACAGAAAAGGTCTGTAGTGGACATCCACTCTAGCAGCTTTGGAGCATGCAGAGAAATAGCCCACGTGGTCCTGACTAGTGCTCAGGCCACATCTTCACCTAGCTGAATTGCCGTATTTGCCTATCTAGGCACTGACGGTGTGTTCTATGAGCTCTGTGGAACAGGCTCGGGTATGTTTCAGTGCATGGGTAGGCAACCTGGCAATTCCAGCCTTTCTTCCTTGGTGTTATTTTCTTTTTGAGGAAACTTTGTGGTAAGTTTACTTATTTAAACAGAAAACCAAATCAGTGTATTACAAACAGCCCAAACATTGCCCAGTTGTGGCATGCATTGTTTGTATTAAAACTGGTGCTCTTTATTGTCATAGTTATGGTTTTGGCTAGAGAACAAAATAAACAAAGGCTAGTCCCTAGGAACAGCTATCTGAGCACACTATTGCAATCTGCTGAAGGCTTCAAGGCAGCACAGCAGAGATCAATATACATTATTCTCCACCAGGAAGAGTGATCTGCCTGAGTGTTGGAGCATCGTAAACCACAAGTATGCCACACTTGTCGAACGTCCTGTCTACTTTGTACTGAATAGTCATGACAACTGAAGAAATAGTGATTGAGGTCTACACTGCTTCCATAGGAAAGATAAGCGGTCTCTCATATTACTTTCTTACTATATAATGTGAGAGGACTGAATGACACTGTTACTATGGATTTCTGAGCACAGCAAGTCTGGAGCCTGTGCAGAGAGAAGACATCAGAGTATAGGTTGACAATCAGAAGAAAACATTTTAATGCTCCGCAAGATCTTTCGGTGAAGAGCCCGAGGCTGGCTGACACATGCACAAAGGTGGAAGAAGTTAAAGAGTACTGGAAAGAAGATCAGAGGAGATCAGCATTTCTTGGCAGATGGGCTAGAGGTGGAAGGGTAGAGGAGGTATGGGGAAGAGGTTTCTTTTGTGTCTGCTTATCTTTGATTTAACTACTGCTCTAACCTGCACATACAGTAGGACAAAGTTGGTTCATACAAAGCTACATCTGCTACCTGTGCAGAGACTTTTCAAAAAATCTGAAGGCAAATTGCTGAAACATACTTAAAGACCGAGTCTGAAACTGTATGCAGTGTTTACCCTTGCTGTAAAGAGTTTCCTCCAATCTTGCTTGTTATGAAATCAAGAATTGTCATATTGGTTTTGATATATCACCTCTGATAGTAATGCAATATTTCAGAATAAAAAATAAAACTGAGGGCATTAATTATTGTGCAGTCCTTACCTCCAATACAGGGCAGCTTCCAGAGTTTCACGGTATGCACTGCCCTTCTTAATCTGCCACTCTCTGATTGAATGTGTCAGATTTCAGCTTTCAGGATTTTCTAAAGATGAGCTGGAAAGGAGAGAAAGGGAGTGGCACATGACTTTACAGTATTTGGGACAAAGCTGTCAACAGCTTTTTAAACAATTACATTGTTGCTGATAGAAAATGACTTTATTCTGAAGATTTAATTCCTTGTTTATCTGTTTATCCAGTCTTTTGCTGAAGTTCCTGGTGTTTTAACTAAGCCAGAAAGTTACATGAGTTTAACCACAACAGGTGTGAGTTTCTATGCAGACATTATAATTTCAGTTTAGGCATAATAGATGTTGGTTTATTTAAAGGAATTGATTAAAAATGCAGTAAGTCTGCTTAAAATAAAAATAAGAAGCTCTTCCTGAAAACGAGATGGAAATTCTTGGTGTCGATAAGACCTAATTCTGTAATTCACAACATTGTTCTTGCTTCCTTGGAAAAAACTCCTGGCCTAATTATTTCCCAATCAAAAAAATGACTGCTAGTTTTGTTGCAAATATTCTGGTAAAGAAATCAAAATTTAATCACATAGAAGAGTTAGGTTTGATTAAGGAGGAAAATTTTGAAGCATAATGTATAGGATTGTTAAGTTTGAAATGTAGCCATAGAAACTTTAGGAACTGTGTTATGTGTGACTATAGGAACCTTAATATTGTTAAAGTTTGAAATAGCTAACCATAGAAACCTCACCAGGAAGTTACTGGTCTTTCTATGTTTTGTTTCAAGAAACTAAGGAAACCGTCATGGACACCAGTTTGCTGCTTGGAGACCCCCTTATCCTTCCCATCTTGATTTGAGTATTGAAGATTCCAATCAGTAGGGCTAAGTGTAACTGACCAATGATTGTTTTTAAATAAGAATATTGATAAGTTTATATAATCAAAGGACCAATCATTACAAAGGTTAAATTTAAGAACGAGCATAATATGCATTTTTATGTAAAGAGCTTATGTAACAATGACCTGACAGAAAAAGTCTATAAAAACTGATGGATTTTGATACTAAGTGGGACACACCTTTGGAGGAGAGATCCCCTGTGTCCCCAGCGTTGCAATAAACGAAGTGCCTGCTTCTTAACTTCACATTGGTGTTAAGGAGTTTTATTCTGGATTTCGGTAACAGTTTTAAGGAAGCCTTCTGTACATTTCTTCTGATTCTTATCTATTTTGCATTCAAAAGGAAGGTTAAATTCACCTTCTGTTCAACTTGCACACAGTAAAGAAGATTTAGAGTTCTTAAAGAAATTTTGTGTTTCGAAGTGAGCTAACTAAACACAAAAATGCCAGGGATATAAGACCTCATTAGGTAAAGACCATGGCTGCAAGTATTTCATGCTTCTTTGCAGTCACACCGTGTTTTTAGAAGAGGATTTATATAGGCTAGTTCATTTTTCTAATTCAGCCATTTGGACACTTAGCAAATTTCTTCAGCTTCTCTAGTTTCTCCCTGGTAGAAGGTGCTGCTCATTATTTGTCCTGTAAATTCTTGTTAAGGTTACAGCAGCTTGCAGATGCAAAAACCCAAATAAAAGACAAGAAGAAAACTAAAATCTCTTTTTTCATCTGCCTTCTCCAATCTTATATTTTCACTGGATGACGATGTTGTGTGGCTGTCCTAAATCTCAAAAACTACAATGCAAAACCTCTGACTGCAGCTTCTGGTGAACAAAATGAAATAACAGCTCCAGGCCCTGGTGCCTGCAGCCAGTGAGACTGCTCACCAGAAATGCGAAACTATGGGTAGGAAGCGGGGAGGAGAGTTCCTTTTAGCAGATCACTGTCTTTACACTTCCCCAAGGCACTTCTCTCCCACTACTCAGTCCCCAAAGGTGCTTTTGTGTGGAAGGACATTGGCAACCTTCTACAAATACAGGATGAGACTATAATACTTTTATTTGCACAGACCTACTGAAGGAGCAGGACTTCCTACATAATAGTAAGGCTATCATAGTCCAATTCATAAAAATGAACATGTAGCTTCTACCCAAAAGAGTTTACAGTCAAATCAGACTCCGGCAGCAAAGGATACACTGCCTGTGTCTCAGCACAGCTGTAAGCTCCACTATTGTATTGTGACATCTTACTTTGTTATAACGTGAAATGCAAAGGAAACTATCTGATCACTTTTTGCAGTTGCTTTTGATTTTTTTTTATCATTCAAGAGTTTCAAAAGAGGTGGCAATTTTTAAAAATGGGAAGTTAAACAAAAGAAGGAAGAAAATGAAGTAAAATGTAAGAGGCTGCACAAGAGTGTAACTGGGGATAAGGCACAAAAAGGCATTGGAAGCAAAGTGTGGAAAGAGGTGATGAGCTCTGTGGTGTAAGGATGGGCAGCATCTTGCTCTCATACATGTTCACATCCTGTGAAACATCATTCTTCTTCACACATCTGCCTTATTGTATTGTACTTTCTTGTACTTCATGTACTCTGACATGAATTTCTAGTAGTTGCAGCTGGGGGGAAAGTGTTTGTTCTTCCTCAGGCTCCCCCTGTATGTTGGGGAGAGCCTAGCTGTAAATGTTTCACTACTGAAGATGACCCCAAGTTGGGAGGGGGGGTTGATCTGTTCAAGGGTAGGAAGGCTCTACAGAGGGATCTGGGCAGGCTGGATTGATGAGCTGAGGCCAATTGTATGAGGTTCAACAAGTGCTGGGTCCTGCACTTGGGTCACAACAACCCCATGCAGCGCTACAGGCTTGGGGAAGAGTGACTGGAAAGCTGCCTGGCAGAAAAAGATCTGGGGAGGCTGGTTGACAGCTGGCTGAATATGAGCCAGCAGTGTGCCCAGGTGGCCAAGAAGGCCAACGGCATCCTGGCCTGCATCAGAAATAGTGTGGCCAGCGGGAGCAGGGGAGTGATCGTTCCCCTGTATTCAGCACTGGTGAGGCTGCACCTCGAGTACTGTGTTCAGTTTTGGGCCCCTCACTACAGGAAAGACATTGAGGTGCTGGAGTGTGTCCAGAGAAGGGCAACAAAGCTGGTGAGGGGCCTAGAGCACAAGTCTTATGAGGAGTGGCTGAGGGACCTGGGGTTGTTTAGTCTGGAGAAAAGGAGGCTGAGGGGAGACCTTATCGCTCTCTACAACTACCTGAAGGGGGGTTGTAGTGAGGTGGGTACTGGTCTCTTCTCCCAAGTAACAAGCGATAGGATGAGAGGAAATGGCCTCAAGTTGCACCAGGGAGGTTTAGATTGGATATTAGAAAAAATTTCTTTACTGAAAGGGTTGTCAGGCATTGGAACAGGCTGCCCAGGGAAGTGGTGGAGTCACCATCCCTGGAGGTCTTCAAAAAAACACGTAGATGTGGCACTTCAGGACATGGTTTAGTGGGCATGGTGGTGTTGGGTTGACAGTTGGACTTGATGATCTTGAAGGTCTTTTCCAACCTAAACAATTCTATGATTCTATGATTTCTAAATCCCTTCTGAAAGGATGTGTGGTTGCAAAGACAAATATACCAAGAAGCATATTAAACTGGAAAAAAGGAAAGTTTGTATCTTATTTTATTCACCGAGTTTACCAAAAAATTATCTGTGTTTATTCTAGAGATTATTCTAGAAATTATTGTCAAGAAATTATTCTCGAGAAATGTTTTGCATTGTGTCCTAATTGTGTGTCTAATTGTGTGTTAATCAGACTATGCAAACCGTTTGTATTGAATTTCTCAGGGCTGCAATTAAATAAACTGGTGATAGCAGTGCTCTGGTTTGATCAGTTAAGCACTCTAAATGAGCCAAGGGCAACATCCTTAAATCAGGTAAGTACTTCACTCCCACCAATTTTGATGGGAGTTAACAGCCTGCATCTCTGTGAAAACTGGAGCTTAAGCACCCAAGATTTGTTTTAGTCAAACCTCTTCTGGGTAACATCACTGGACACCATCTAAGTGCATTGTGTACCTCACTCTGTCACCTTCTTTTGAAAATCTCAGGCAAAAATCAATAGTTTAATTAAACAAAACCAAATATTCTTTTGTTCAGACATGCTGGGTTAAAGCATTCTAGGACTTGGGCAGCAAAGTTCATGGAGATCGGGGAAGTATAGAAGTGTTCTCCACATAGGATGGCCTTGTTGATTGTTTCTTTCCAGTACTGGGAGAGGTGGGTAGGTCAGTTTAAATACATGGCTCCTAACAAGCAATAGCCATGTAGTTAATTGCAATTAGTAGAAAGTGAGGAATATCTAAATATGTATTTAAACTGTCTCATATCTAACAACTGACATTTTCATTCTGCATCATAATATCCTTTAGCTAAGTATTTATTAATATTGATAAATACTTACATTTTAGAACATCTCAGAGATTTCGGTAGTATCTGTAAGTTATCTGTGAGATAAGTCCAGCTCAGTCTTGAATTTCCTTTTTCCCACCTGAGATCAAAACCTCCTGCTGACACCATTTCCTCTGATTCATTCAGACATGTCCTACACTTCAGCACCGTTCCTGCTGCAGGCTGTACGGATGAGCGTTCTTGATCAGCCACCAACTTGTATCCTCTTTAATTTGTCTTTTATTGTTAAAAGGAAATATCCATTGCCAAAGAGGGTGTGTCTTTTATATTGTTTTGGAAGAGCAACGACTACAAGAATGATGGTTGACGGAGAAGTTAAAATGTTGAATGTTGCTGGTGTGTTTCCTGTGTGGTGGACCAAAAACCGGTGGATCAAATGACTGTAATACTTCCACTGAACAACAAGATTGCATGCAGTAAAATGAACTCATGGTTTCAGAATTTACTTAAGAGACCATAAGATATGAAGAATTTATGTATAGCAGCATGTGTTCAAGAATGAACTCAGTCATGGACTCAATTCAGGGCATCTGGCATTATTTACAGCATTCACTTTTACTTTTAGGAGCACAGAATTTCAGGCTTGTAGAGTGTTATTTAAAATACTTTTTTTATGACAGTTAAAATTGAACCCAAACTTTAGGATGAAGTCTGTCAGGCATCAATACTCTCTGCACCTGTTGGTGTTAGGCTTTTCTTTTTATTCCCTTTAGCCATTTACAGAACAATACGGTGGGGTCATTACTGTTCTAGGATGAGAAATGATTAAGGAAGGAATCCTGTTGTTTTATAGGTACCTGTCAGTGATGCTAGAGGATATGAACAAAATCAGAGCGTTGTTGTCTTCAGTGTTACACGGTCGCAAGCTTTGTGCCAAGGCCTGTTCTCTACAGAGAGTTTTGCCACTTCAGTTATACTAATAGTGTTACAGCTAGAAAAAGATCTGTACATACAGCCGTGGTTATCATGTATAAACTGGTATAGCCTATTTCAGTCTGGGAAGTGGTTAAACTCTGTGCCAGGTGAAATTCCCTGTATTCCAGTAATAACAGCACCCACACTAAGTGTTGTAGGCCAGCTGAGGTTGGGATGGAGGGGGAGACAGTGGGAAGGAAGCAGAGAAGGGGTAGGGAGTTTTGGTCTTTTCTTTCACATTGTGTAGCTCTTTCTGAAATAAATGAAAAGCTTACATTTGTCATTGCTGTTTAGAAATAGATTGGCTATCGTTTCTCTCCTTCCAAATTTCATTATGGAGGAACAGGACAATCTCTGCTGGGAGATGCTGCCTTACTTCATGTCAGTCTACACATTCAGTTTGAACAGTTTTCCGATGTTACCAACAATAGGCCACTTGAAGGCAAACATTCAATTAATAAGTCACACCAGCTCATTCCTACTGTTTCCTTGAAGTTTGTCATTAATAAAGAAATAACATCACAGAGGCTGTAGCTGTAGACATATTTTTAAACTGCACTAGGGGAAAATAAATTTTCTGAAGCACATTAGGATGTTTCCTAATTGGAGGTCAAGGAAGTCACTGCAAATTATTACACTGTAATTTCACTACAAATAGTATACTGCAGAAGATTAGCATGAATTATGGGGACAGTTCTGTTTCACAGAAGAATACATCTGTATCCAGAGCATATACAGTAAGCCAAATGTCTAGAAACATCAACTCTGTCTAATTGAAGAGCTTTAGATTAGTTTTAGATAACTCACAACAGCCACTTCACTGACTGTATCCTGAGACAGTCAAAACTTCACTGCCTCATATGCATGAGTTGTCCTTTTTGCCCTGAAAAGGTGGGAATGCTTCCAAGATCTTTATTCCTAGAGAGGTCTGATCAGTTCAATGGACTTTGCAAGTTACAACTGTAAAATCCTGATGGAGGAGGAATGTCTTATCATTGTTAGATTATGGAATGTATTTTGTTACATCAGTCTTCTCTTTAAAAAAATGAGGCAGAAAAAATAATCTCTGCATCTACTGTGCTTCATTTGTCTTTACAGTTTTTTTAGTATTGCAGCATCTCATACGTTTTGCTTTTTCATTCAAGCTCCAGTTCCTGGAATTCCAGTATGATTTGAGCACTTCAGATTGTATTGCAAGAAAAAGTTAGTTCTGGCATTCCTTCTCAAAGAGTAATTTGAAAACCTGACTCAAAACCATCCTACAGAGTCAGAAACAAAAAGGCAAGTACAAAGACTTTTATACTTTTTAAATATCCTGAATTTTAAGCCATTCTCCTGATTTTTTTTTTTATTGCTAGAGTTTTGCAGTAACTCACTCTCTTTATCCAACTGCTTCTGACTTTCAGCAGTCTTCTGGAGTTGCTGTTCTGGAGTTGGCAATGCAGATTATCTTAAAGCACTATTTGCTATGTGGCACATTAAAAGGCAACAAAGACTTTAATTAACTTCTCTATCCAATTATGGAATAGGAGTACTTCACTCTTCTATCTTACAGTTCAGCCTTCCTTTTCAATTACTTCATTCCATTTTCCTTGCATGTTAGCTTTCTCTGGTACAGGTCATTTAACTGGGTTGAGTTACTGGTGTGAAACTTATAGCATAGGTACGTACTGTAACTTAGAGTAAAAAAGACACTTTCCCTTCTTTTCCCTTAATTCAGTCTGTGGTAACCGGGTATTTATATTTCAGCTGCCCCCTAAATCTGCAGACAGCAATTCATGCCTGACTCATTTCTTGGTGACTTGCAAAACTCTTCTGAGATGAGCGTGTTCAGGCTTCTTAATTGCTTCCAGGCTTTAGTGATTCTAAGTGTGAGGAGCTCAGCTTAAAATTCAAGCCACGATCCTTTGCATGGATATACTCTTTTGGTTTTAGGCAGTTAGCAAAAAAAAAAAAGGGGGGGGGGGCGGGGAGAAAAAGACAAAAGTCCACAGCCAAACATTGCAACATAGGTTGGACACACATCCAGTGGTGGAAACAAAACAATCCTTCTCTACAGACTGTCTCTAGGGTCTGGTCCTGTTTTGCAATTGGCAAAAAATGGTTATAAAAGATATTACACTGACAACAAAACCTCACTGCTGTTAAGGACGAGGTTGGCTTGGGCCTTTTGAAGGCGAGGGGCCTCTGCAGGTTCCATGCTCTGCATGAAGCATACGCGGTCTGTGAAAATGAGCAAAAGCAGTAAGTACAAAGTTGCTCAGTGCATGTGCAGTAGTAGCTGAGATTGTTGATAATGCACAATATATCCATTTGTGGTTCTTAGACTACTAGCAGACTGGTCTGCAGGGTATTGAGAAAAGCAGGCAGTTGCTGTGAAACTAGGCAAAATACCAACAAAACCCATTTTTATTTGCTTTTCCTACCAGACAGTACATTTGATTGTATAATACAGGGAATCAATTTGTACAGAGTACATCTTGGCTGGTAGACCCTGGGAGCCATTTCAGATGGGAAGCCTGAATTTTGGCCCCCTGTGTCTGTGCTTTAAGGTGTTAGCATCTGATGTGGCTGCATGGATCTGCTGCTGCTGAAAATACAGACTTTTGGAACATTCAAAATTTTACACATGTAAATGAGTGATGGCTTCTACCTCTGGTCAAGACATTTATCCAGCGTAGTGAGGACCAGACTGTTGAAAAAGACAAGACCCATCTGCAGTTGCTCTCTAGTAATTATTAGAACTTCGGTTCTCTTTCTGATATTTTAAACAAAGAAAAACGGAGGAAGCATTTGGTTTTAAAAACTTAACTTTGTGTGCAGGTTACTAAATGACAGTTAGATCATCCAAAACAGGCAGACTTTGTAGCTATAACAGTCAATGATGAACAGATCAAGTCTACTTGTCATCACCATCATGTACACAAATGGGTACCAAAAGAGAGCCACCGTATTGTGTTCTGAGGGTGGAAATCCAATGGCTTGATTTTCAGTAGTACAGAATAGCCAGCAGCTCCCACAGAAGTCTACTGCATCACTGCCTACAGGAATGAATCCTATTTAATCATCTTTAATTTCCATCCTGGAGGAATTTATACCAGCAGACTTAACCTGAAGTTTAGGAAAGAAAAAAAATAATTGTGTGAAGTGACATCCAGCACTTCATCTTCAAAGCCTTTTGGACCCTTTGGCAGAGATAATGTGGTAGTTCTTTTTTCATCCTAAAGACTCTGGTTTTCCTTTTTCCTTTTGAGGGGAATTTTACATTTCCCACTCGCACGTCTTCCTCAATCTTTGGTAAACATATATATGCAGAGGATTAGAAAACAGTTCTTTTTTAAAAAGTAAGCTGACAGAGGAAATTATGCAGATGAAAGCTCTAGATGTTACGGATTCTGAGATGGCATTATTTATTTTTCACCGAAGTAAATTTTAATGGGATTTGACTACTGTATCTCTCTTTCTGTGTAGTTGCTTTGTCAAAGTGTTCCAAGACCAATAATGGGCACTGCCCAAAACCTGAGGAATGTTCTCACAAACTTCCTTATTTCCCGGGAATCAGAAGCACTGCTGGACTAAGTGAAGGGAGATATACAGTCAGGGTGCATGCAAAATAAGGCAAATTGGTTCCATAGACAGAGCAGACTTAAAAGTGATAGCTGTGATTTTGAAATTCAGAAACATTCTGAAAGCTGAGAACAAAAGAACAAGGTAACAATTAATAAACTTGCTGATTTTCAAAGTTCTAACTGTATTGTAAATGTTTTGCAAAATTGTATTTTAGTGCAGAACACTGAACTGCTTTCTGCTTTGCCAACTCAGGAAAAAAAGCCCAGATTTCTTTCCAGTTCTTATCCCCCAGGAAGATGGCATACTTTTCATTATGATTTTTCACATGCAATCTCTGCAGATGCAGGAGAGTTTTTCAACAGAGGAAGGGCTCACATTTCAAGTAGTGCTGTGGAAAATGTTCCATATCATCAGGTCCTTGACACACTACATAGATGTGTCAGCATGTCTTTATAAGGATCTGGAACAGTCAGTCTTGGCAACAGAGCTAAGCAGCAAACTCTTTGACCCCAAATTCCTCTATTTTGATAATGTTATCATGCATTTGACACAGGGTCACTGCTGTTTTCTTACATACAGGAAACTTCCAGAAGAGAAACTGGTTAACGCTTCTTCAAGAGAAATCCAGTCTGAAGTGATAACCTGGACCCCAAAACAAATACATTGCAAATATCCTTTGTTTTATAGCTATGCTAGTTTTCTTATCTGCTGAGTGCAAGAGGATCTAAATATGAAACAATTCTGACAGATCATTTGAAAACATGGTTCTGCTATTGAGAAGATCCATCTGGAAAAGCAAAAAGAAAAAAATGGTGTGAAAATATACCATTTGATTCAACATCATGAAGCATGAATGAGGTTTGAATTTCCTTAGTAGCATCCTGAGTGTAAAAGTTTGAATATAAACAGATCTGAATAAACCATGTTAATTCCAGATAAATCTATTTGCCAAAATTCTAACAAAAGCATCCACGTTCTGCTTTCTCCATGCCTAGCAGAGCCCCCTCCAGACCCTCAGACAATGCAAAAAAGTTCAAAAGTTCACTTGTTATTTGCACTTCAACACATTTGGTTAAAATAATGTTTCCAATCTTTCTTTACACCAGAAGTCATATATATTACCATTCTAAGATAAGAGACAGTAGAGCACTTCAGATTTTAAATGTATTTATGGGATTTAAAAATCAATGTATCAATATATAAGGAGCCACTCTTCTCCAGAATACCTGACATTTTGTATGTAAAGCACATGAAGTATATCTGCTTATATTCATAATTATTTCTCTTTCTCCAAGTCCACTTAACTTAATTTTCTAGAAAATACTGCTTACACTTCTGAAATGTTAACATAAAAAATGACTTGGACTTGCATAGTCTAGAACACATGTTCCCACACTGGGATTCAGTGGGTGGCTGAGTAACTGGGGATTAGATGGCTCTGGAAGCCACAAGACCCCCCACAAGGAAGATAAGAAATCTAAAAAAAATCAGAGTGTTTTCTTTCCCATAAGAAAACTAGCCTATTTTACCACCAAACCTTGTTTAAAATTGATTCTGTTTCCATGACCTTTCAGCAACCCAGGGAAGTTACGTGATCACAATTGTGAGGAAAAGCAGCCCATAAAGAGGCTTTTGGGATAGAGTATTCGGCATAAGTTGCAAACCCACTACATAGAGGTTTTGCAATGTATAATCACTAGAATCCTGAATCTATGCCTACCTGTCAATGTGGAAACAGAAACAGGCTTTAGGAGTCTCGCTGTTGAGGTTATCCATAAATCTAACACAGTAGGCGCTCTTGTGTTGATAGATGTGTCCATCTCTCAGTTCAGCTTTCATGTTACTTCTTGCGTACTTACCCAGGATTTTATTTTCAGGAACTCCAGCAGTTTCTGGTTTTCTGCTCATCTTTTCTGTGCTGTCAGCACCTAACTGTAGGGACCTCCTACCACAGAGCCGAATCTCTTGGGGGCTCTTGAAGTCATCTACCAGTAGCCTCCATGGCTGGTTCATCTCTAACCCTAAGCTGCTTCAGTCTTGGAAGTGTCCCAACAACAGAGGCCAAACAGTCAGGTCTCCTTTTGGGAGATGTGAAACTTCAGACCCAAATTTCAAAGCCAGTGATGTCTGATTCCTTATGCCTTCTTCATCACTTTCACACTTCTCCCTTCCCTGCCACACACTCCTCCATTCAGACTTCTGAGGGATCTTTTTTATATTTGTATTTGCACATGTGAATGGCAAAGTTTGGTAGAGGAGAGAGACTACCAGCATTACAAGCTTACTCTTAATAACAGTTAAGAGGAAAAAGTAAAGACCATTTTGGCTTTGTGCAGTGTGAGACAAGCACAGCCCACTGCCAGCACTCCTGCTGGCCTCACAGAGTTTGCAGAGTAAGGAGGACGACAAGAATAGTCAAATCTCATACAGGTTGGATGCTCTGACACTGACTCCCAGATGAGCTCAAGTCTGGAGGTAGATAAAATCTTCATCCAGAGTCCAGCTGGGTAAGTCAGTCTTGGCCTGACCACCCACTTTGAGGCATTTTTTTCCTTTTAAGCTGTACACAACAATAAACTGCCTTTGGCATCTGAAGGCTCTCCACTCAGAATGTAATTACAAACTTCAAAACGGTGGTTAAAATGCCAATGAAGGACATGAGTAGTTGCAAGCTTGCACATGTCTGTTTAACAACACACTGCAACAGCAACACACCATAACTTAGTAATTGATCTAACCCATCCCCATTTTTACCACACTGTTGCAGCATTTTGACTCAACCAGCCTTGTTGTATACCTTTAGGTCATTTCAGGCGTGGATGATGGAAGATAAAGTTGCTATACTGAAGCCAGCTCTCTGTAGCCAATTTATCTGCCAAAATTACCATTTGCAAGAGAAGCAGGCTCAGTTTCAGCATGTGAGGCTTCTCTCATGTGTACCAGTCTTCAGTGTGCTTCCACTTCAGCAGCTCTTTGATTTCCCATCACTGAGTTGGCTCTGGATGCATTACTAAAACTAGTCTCATGACTGCTTCTGCCAGAAGTTCCTAACATCAAGAGGACTTCTAACCATCCCTTCTCACTTTTCACAGGACATCATCTGTCCTAGAATTGCCCCAGGACTCTGCTGAAGAAAAGAAGCTCTTGAGCAACTTGTAGAATGGCCTCCTCCATTGTTTCAGAAGAATTCTTTTCACTGCATTCCTCAGGCTGACATGAATCTTCCTCTTGCACAACCAGCTCTTCCAGCTTGAGCAGAGCTGGACCTGCAATCTGTATCTTCCAACACAGCAGTCATTAATTTAGGTCGGTATTACACCTGCACACACGTGCACATACGTGCTAAAAGGTCCTTAGAGTTAAAAAGACAGGTTCTTGAAAGTAAGACAAAGTGGGAGCATGCCAGCCCACCTTGTCTGTTTATTATGAGGCAGTCTTTAATTAAGTACTAATTTTATGATACTGCCATTTCATTTCTCTACTATATTTTGATCTAGTTATAAGTACATGCTAAAAGCAGGAGCTGTATGTAATATGAAATATTTGTTTTCTGTTTACTGGAGAAAGTTAACTTTTAGTTTTTTGGGCTCATTTCCATTAAACAAAGTATCAGCAACTTTTAATTCAATAGCACAGTGTTTTATTCAGTAACTTTTTAACCTACCAAGTTTTTTGTGAAAAATGATGAATGAGGGGTTCCCACAGTTAATTAATTCTTCCAAACTTCTAAGTACACTGGGGGAAAATAAAGTAATTTTCCTGTTCTAGAAATCAGGCTTGAATGCAACCATTTGTGTACTTCTTGCCTGATATGGTTTAGTTGATTTGCCACAATTATAGGATGAGGGATAAAGAGGGAGTGGGTGATAGGAAATGAGAGTTCACTAAATGTCCTTCAAGCAACTAGAATGTAACATTCCTTTGCTAAAAAGAGTGAATATTATATAGTTTAGGCCGAAATTCTTGGACTCTGTTATTAGATGAAAAAAAAAATCTTACATCATTTGTTCTTATGTAAGACTGTGAAACAAAGAGTTCTGGTGGTGTAAAATATTTTCAATTTTGGCAAACTGAAGGAAGGTCTATTCTTTGTGGCCCGTTTCTGTTGCAAACTACATGTGCACCTGATTGTGTGCACATAAACAGGGCCTAAATATTGTAGTTGTAAACAACTAGCTGCAGCATACTATAAAATAATTACCCACAAAGTAATGAGTGGGGATTTCTTTAGAGCCCTAGTAAATACTCAGTCCTATAATAACTAGTGAGAGTTGTCAGAACCCATTAACATACATTAAACATACAGTAAAATTTGTGGAATTAATATATTTGCAAATTGAAGGTGCTTGTTGTTTGCCTCTAATATCTGAAGATTTTCCTTAGTTTTATATATAGGTTGGTTTAAAATAAAATTGCATTCAATTAGTTTACATGCACACATTTTTAATGTAAGTTTTGTTTGCTAAAGCTGAGACTGCTCTGTTCCTTGTAACCATTTCATTGCAGAGTAGACATGCAGCACAGGCGTAGATAAGAGTATCTGTGCAGCGAAAATACAACACAGTGGCTCTGTTGCAATTTTATGTGTTTCCATAGTCACAGTGGGTGTTGGAAGAGCCTGTTTATGGAAATATAGAATAGTAGAGGAATTATATGTATGCATATACATATATATCTTTGTGTGTGTATGCACATACACATGTCTATACTTTTTTATGAAACAGAAATTACCCCTGTTGCTGAAGCCTGGGGAGATGATATGGTGTGGCAGGAATGTCAGCATCACTGGATATACCCTTTCCAGCAACAGGCAGGAAGGGAGGCTAATAGCTACTTTTTACTGAAAGATATTGTTACTGTTACCATCAGTGAAATGTGTTTATTCCTAGAGGATAAGCAAACAGACTTTTAAAGCACTAATTTGGGCTTCTCCTATGCTAGACTGCATCTTGGCAGGTGAAAAGGAGTTGACTGCAGATCTGTTCTGTGACGGTCGCCTCAGTGGAAACAGTTACACTTGGTGTGTGCTAATGAAATGCAATCTTAACCGGCTTTGTTTCCTAAATATGAAAAAAAACTTGGGAGCAGAATTTATTGGGAAAAAATGTTGATGCATGAAGGCAGACAACATTTTAATGACAGTTCCTTACTAATGCTTTATTAAATGTCCATAAATGTCCATCAAATGACACCACCACAACCCTGGCCACATTCTATAATCATAAAAGTCTTTGATTAAGAACCCCTGTTCCACTGGCTAGGAAAAGAGATTAAAAACAACGGTGACTCCTTTGCTGCTATCACATGGAAAAAAAAGAAAGTAAAAGAGAAGTACACTTGAGGAGGCAGAAAATACAAGCTGTGATAAAGGAGGATGAAGCTATCAGCAGAAAATGACTGTTAGGATTAACAACAAAAAGAAGGAATGGAAAGTCTGAAGCAAACTCACTCCTGGAGTGGGACAATATTTGCCCAAACAATTAATATTAATTTTTAATGAATCTTCAAAGGCCTGAGCAGTGTCAAGTAAAATGGAGTTCTTTGAATCATAGAATGGTTTGGGTTGGAAGCAGGAACTTTAAAGGTCATCTAGTCCAACCCCCCTGCAATGAACAGGTACATCTTCAACTAGATCAGGTTGCTCAGAGCCCTGTCCAACCTGGCCTTGAATGTTCCCAGGGATAGGGCATCTACCACCTCTCTGGGCAACCTGTTCCAACCACCCTCATCATAGAAAATGTCTTCCTTCTATCTAGTCAAAATCTACCCTCTTTTATGTTAAAACCATTACCCCATGTCCTTTCGCAACAGGCCCTACTAAAAAGTTTGTCCCCACCTTTCTTATTAGCCCCCTTTAAGTACTGAAAGGCTGCAGTAAGGTCTCCCCAGAGCCTTCTCCTCTCCAGGCTGAACAACCCCAACTCTCTCAGCCATTCTTCATAGGAGAGGTTCTCCATCCCTCTGATCATTTTTGTGGCCCTCCTCTGAACCTGCTCCAACAGGTCCATGTCTTCCCTGTGCTGAGGACCCCAGAGCTGGAGGCAGCATTCCAGGTGGGGTCTCACCAGAGTCGAGCAGAGGGGCAGAATCACCTCCCTCGTCCTGCTGGACATGCTTCTTTGGATGCAGCCCAGGGTACGCTTGACTTTCTGGGCTGCAAGTGCACATTGCCGGCTCATGTCCAGCTTTTCATCCACTAGTACCCCCAAGTCCTTCTCTGCAGAGCTGCTCTCAATCCCTTCATCCCTCAGCCTGTACTGATACTGGGGATTGCCATGACCCAGGTGCAGGACCGTGCACTTGGCCTTGTTGAACCTCATGAGGTTCACACTGGCCCACTTCCCAAGCTTGTCCAGGTCCCTCTGGATGGCATCCTGTCCCTCAGGCATGTCAACTGCACCACTCAGCTTGGTGTCGTCAGCAGACTTGCTGAGGGTGCCCTCAATCCCACTACGTCATTGATGAAGATATTAAGCAGTACTTCTCCCAATGCGGACACCTGAGGGACACCACTTGTCACCCATTTCTGTCTGGACATTGAGCTGTTGACCACTACCCTCTGGATGCGACCATCCAATTCATTCCTCATCCACTGAACAGCCCATCCATCAAATCCATATCTCTCCAATTTAGAGAGAAGGATGTTGTGTGTCAAAGGCCTTACAGAAGTCCAGATAGATGACATCCATAGCTGTTCCTTTGTCCACTGATGTAGTCACTCCACCATAGAAGGCCACTAGGTTGGTCAAGCAGGACTTGCCCTTGGTGAAGCCATGCTGGCTGTCTCGAATCACCTCCCTGTCCTCCATGTGCCTTAGCATAGCTTCTAGGAGGATCTGTTCCATGATCTTCCCAGGCATAGAGGTGAGGCTGCCTGATCGGTAGTTCCCAGGGTCCTCCTTTCTACCCTTTTTAAAAATGGGTGCAATATTTCCCTTTTTCCCATCACCAGAGACTTCACCTGACTGCCATGACTTCTCAAATATCATGGAGGATTGCCATTCCTGTGTCACAAAACATACACGCCTTAGTGAACTAGACCTGCCTTGAGTGCTCATAACTTCAGTTGTGCTTTATTCACCAAGGACAACTGAGTTTGTTTCACTTCCCCCTCTCCCCCAGCTGAACTACTGGATCCCAGTTATCTAGAAACACACAGCAAAAGGGATGGAGGAATAACTGCAAAATGCACCTGTAGACACTGCACCCTTGAAAAAACATATTACAGCAAGTAACTTACATGTCTTCCTATTGTGAGCAATTGACAGTATGGACCATTCATCAATGGTGACTGCAAATCTCTTGACCAGCTTAGTTGAAATGGCATTCAGAATAGCAATATAAACCTAGCTTCATCAAATATGCACCTACTTTGGAGGCTTCAGAGCAAAACATCCAGTAATTACACTGCTCAAGTCTCACAGGGTGTCTCAACGGACATTTGGAATGGGTGCGTTTTTCATCCAGGCTACTGATGTAGTGATAGTATAGCATCATCCTGCAGTGGTTCTCTGCCTCGCTTACTGCTCTGCCTTCCTTTTGCTCCCCGTGGGCATTATCCTTTCCTCCTTCCCTCTCACTGCTCTTTCCCTGAACTGGAGCCCTGGTGGACAATGGGACTCGGAGAGGCCCTGGAGGCGGCAGAAGGAAGTCACAGATGAGATACATGTGGCTAGAGAAGTACTGGAGAAGATGGTGATACTGGGATGGTAGAGTTGTGGAGCCAGGGCTCCCAATGGTGGGGCTGTAACACCACAGCAGTGTGGTTTGGAAAGGAAGGACTTGTCACTGTTACTGATTTGTTATTAGTTAGAATTAATCATATTTAATTTTAATAGGAATATGGAACTATAAGAACTATTTTAGCAAAATTATGTATTGCATTTTATATATTTAACCAACAACTAACAGCTGCTGTGAAATCTCTTGTATAGCCCTGTACCAAGGCCGGAGGAATTGGTTAAAATCATCTAGTAGGAACATTTAGAACTTAGATAACAGATGTCAGAATTTCAAATTAATAGGAACTTAGGAACTTAAGAAAATGTATTATGTGTAACTATAAGAATTTGAGTATTGTCTGAAATCAGTTAACCACGGAAGCTTTGGCAAAGATTTACTTTGATCTAATTAACGAGAATTCCAATCAGTAGAGTTAAGTGAGATTAACCAATGATTGTTTTAGTATAAGAATATTGATGAGGTGGTGTGACTGAGGACCAATCACTAGAAATATTAAATTCAAGAATTAACATTGAATGTATTTTATGTAAATCTAATACATGATGGCAAAAAATCGTACTGCGCAGAATCACATGAAAGGTCAACTATCGGACAAAGTGAGGAAGACTATGGAAGACCACCAGAGGGCTTCTGAAGACCACCAGAGACCTTCACTGCGCCTGTGTAAAGGACATTTACATACGCTAATAACTTCCCAGAAATCTAATGAATATGTATAACATTTCTCGGAAATCTAATGAATATGTATGAATAAGTTTAATATAAGGTGTATGATTTTGGTGTTCAGGTGTGCGTGGTTCGTGAGAGGACTTGCCCGCGCACCCGGCCATTAATAAAGAAGTGTCTGCTTATCTACACTACATTGGTGTTGACAAGTTCTTTATTCTGAGTTTTTCGGTAACATCACTGACCAACATCACTGGGTTACATGGGGTATCACCCCTCACCTGACACAGGCAGTCTCTGCATCCCTGCTTGCTAGAGGAAGAGCAGAAAGCACGAAGTACACACTAGCCTAGGGGAAGCAGAGCTTAAGCACCGAGTCAAGCTATGGTCCTTTAGAGGTAGGTGAAGGAAAAAAAAAGCCTTGCCATTGACGTTTTCTCCTCTGCTGAAAGGAGGGAGACTGGGAAGAAGATAAGTACAGTTGCTGACACAAGCCTAGGCACAGGACTCACTTTAGGTTTCCTCTTGATAGACTTTTGCCAGAGGTTCCCTGTCCTACCAGAGAACTCAGCAGCTTACACCATAGAGGTGCGGCCCCCTGTCTTTCCTTGTTGAAGTGACAGGTGCTCTAATTTCCATCTTCGCTGATGAGCCCAGCATACAACACGATGATATTGGGGTCTGATGGGGCAGGGAGAAATAAAAGTCGCAAGCTGGTGAAAGGGCAAGTCTCAGGTCTTTCGATGGGGGAAATCTTGTCTACCTTCTGAGTGGGAAAACTGCTGTGGGGGGTACAGGGCCCGCTGTGTAGAGTGGGGTCACCTGGCACAGCAATGGGCCTCCTACTCAGCTTCCTGACAGCATGCAGCGATAGGCCCACTGCAGACACCACCTCACACTGGGACAGTGGCACCATGCCAGTGTCTCTGGGGGTCTCTGCTGGAAAAAAAGGAAGAAGGTGAAGTCCTGTCTCCCTGGGCTGGGAGAGGTGCCCGCAGCCAAGAGAGAACCCAGGGGATTCCTAGCCAGCCCTGCTCTGCGGCTGCTGCCACTGGCTGCAGTACAGTCAGGGTCTGACCTGGTGTGCCTGCAGCCCACTCCTCCATCCCATCACCACCCAGCTCCTCTCCCCACAGTGCAGCAGTGGGCAGCAGCCTTTCCCCACCCGGAGCTGCTTCCGGCCTCCATCAGAAACCAGCTCCTTGTTCCCATGAGCTGGCCCAGGCCCCAGCCAGAACCGCTCCCTCTCACTTTTCCTGCACTGCTCTCTACACCAGCCCCTCATGAAATCAGTGAGACAACATACACACCCTAGTTTTTAGTCCCTAGTTTGCTCTGTAACAGAGTAAAGAATGGGTAAACTAAAAAAACAACTGACACTTACCTTCAGAGCTTGGATGTTTTGTCAGGACCAAATCAGCTGTCCTAAACAGCTATGCAAAGCAGTAACTTGCACTGTATTAACCTGCAACCCCTCTGCTGAAAAATCCTGAAAATTCCCTGGTGAAATTTCCTGAAATCTCTGATAGCTATTGCACAACTCTGGAAATCATCCTTAATTTCCTATTTGCTTCTTCCAGCAGGGAGATACATCGCATGACACTGGTAGTGCTTACACTGACCACTGAAGGCAAGAGATGAATTTCAAAAGGAAACATTTCTGCTGGAATAGGTATTTAAACAAACAAGATTCAAGGCCATCCAGAGATTGGAGGTTGAGGCTAGACAGATGTCAGAATTAAAATAAATGCATTTAAAAGAAGTACTACCGAGTAACTTGGTGCGGTGGGACAATTTCTTAGGTGGCAAACCCCATTATGGCTGCCTGGTTCAAGTCTTGATGTCTAAACTTAGAGCTGAAAAAAAGGAAAAAGGGCTGAGGCAGGGCTAACAGTTTTTGGCTGGTGTTACATGTTGTACTTGAATGTATTTATTTTCTTTAAGAATAGGACAAATTGATGTCTAAAGTAATTTAGACTATCTTTAAGACATGAGGTTATGAAGAACCTTCTACCACAGAAAGCACTGCTTAATTTCTCCTTAATTTGGAGAAATTTAGTTTTATTAGAAATGTCACAGAGATGTGCACCAGTGATCAGCATTCCGAAACTTCTAGCAGGATGCCATGAAACTTCTGTCAGGATGCCAGCATGTCTTTTTAAGTTTAAAGTCCCTTTTCAGAAAAGCCGTATATAAAATGTATGTTGCTGAGTGCATATAAATCAGCAGACTTGATAGCAACTTTCACTCCAAAGCAGAAATTCTTTTGAGGCTGGTGTGAACCAACACATCCACATCCTTGAACCCCTTCTCCTGCTATGTTCTTTATTTACATAGCTTCAACTAATATTTTTATACTGCCTCAAAAGTTTAGCTTTCTACTCTTGCCCTATGTTTTTCATCCAGTCAATCCTATTTCCAGCTGCTTACTCTCATCCTGGCTGAAATTGTATCTTTAATCATGCCTGGTCCTCTTCTGCCCTGCACATTACTAAAATCCTTCTGATGCAGATCGCTAGAGGTAACCTTTGACTCTCCCTTTTTTTTTTTTTTCTCATTTACCTGTTGACTACTTTCTCTAGCATTTTAAGACTCTGTTTCATAAACCATGGAAAACTTAATTTTCTTTAGGTATTTATGAAGCCAACAGAATGGGTTTTTTTGTTTGTTTGTTTTTTAAAGCTGGAGACAGCCTTATAAAGTAAAATTCTGTCCAGGTATCTACAGCTTCCCAACACAATTTTCTTATGTTCAGCTTAAGTCTCCATTTCCAACTCTTAAACTGCATACACACACAGTTTTTTATGAGGGTTGTGGTAATACAGATGCTGCAAAGTGGTCAGTATTGGTACAATATTGTATCTCGTTTGCACCCATGAAGTATCCTTACTCACCACTCTCCCAATCCATAAAATAGCCTCCTAGTAAACCTGTTGCACTTTTCATACTCACAAGTTACTACTTTGTTTTTTCCACTGGCACTGTCTGAAGGAGATATGAATTCCCACATCAACACCTTGGACACAGCCTTAGATACTGACTTGTTGTTAACTGTCTAAAGGCTCTACAAACGGCTGTGGTTAGATCTCAGTATATCACTGCTCAAACCCTCCCTTTTAAATCGATACTGCCTCAACAGCTCATACATCCAAAAAGAGCAGTCCAGAAAGTTCTCTTCCCCAAGACAGCCTGGGATGCTTTTAAAATTAAAATCTCATTTCATGGCACAATCTGTTGACTTAATTATTACAATCAATTATATTGGCAGTGCTTTGTACTGAAGCAGTTTTATTGAAAAGATTGAATTTTTTCATAAATAAAAAAGCATATACTTTAAACTTTTTTCACACATGAACATAAAAACTCTGAAAGCTTTTAGAAATGAAAATTAACTATACAAAAATTACGCTATCAATGTTAAATACTTAAATTTTTGTTACTACTAACTGAAATACATTTATATCTTCTATCAGTATAAAAATCTTCATAGTAATGGGTAATACAACATGAATATTTCCTTTAACTGAATTTATTCACATTTTCAATACATAGCTATTTTCAGCAAGTCTCATCAGTCTTATGCCTTTCTCTTTCGTGGAGTCCCATTAAGTTCTGAAGGGGATATTTGCAGCAGTTGCTGTTGCTGCTGCTTCTTTGTGGGAGAGGAGATCCATTCTTCTGAGCTAAACAAAAACATACCACAGTAGCTTATAAACTTATACATATATTTGATATAATTGATGCAAAAGCACAGAGCTCCCACTAGTATAAATATTATAAACTCCATATTTGTGCACAGCTTCTAATTCCTGTAATTATTTCGTTAAAATGAGGAATAGCATCAGGCTAATATTAGACAGTTTAAATGCATGTGGATAAGAAAATTAAAATAACAACAAATATAAACAGACATAGTAATATAGTGAAAACTCATTCTGAGATTTAGAGAACCCAACTGAATAAGATTTAAATAATCTCAAAAATATGACCATAGTTCAGCAAAGACAATGATGCACTCATGAGGAGAGAGACGAGAAATGGAAAAGTCAGTTCCATGTCATTTTAAAGATACAGACTTACAGATTTCCCTGATTTTCTCTTTGAGGTGTGTGCAAATGCTCATTAGCCACTGAGGCAATGTAGAAGTAGATACAGGTAGAGAGGTAACTGTGTTAAATACTTTACCACCAGTTCACCTCAGACAGTTACTTAGAAAAAGTTATGTAAGAAAAATTCTTTCTCTGTTCATCTGCCCAGTATTTGACATTGAACCTTAAAAGACTTGACAGACCAAGCCATCTCAAATATTTCTGGGGTGCAGCAGAGCTGAATATACCAGAAAATATGGGGAACATGAATGCACAAAGATGCCAGCCAATCAGTTCAGAAAGAGAAACAGAATTAGAATTAGCAAGCGTATCTTTATATCAAGCTTAAATAACAGCAGAAACTTTAAATAAAAGTTACCTTGAAAATCAGCCTTACACAAACTCTACTCATTGTTGGTTATTGTATCCAAATACAAATTAAAAAAAAATAATCTCCCATGTAAAAAAACAAACTAGTTTTTGCTTTGAATTCAGGATATGGGAAAGTAGTGACTAGATTCAGAATAGACTTACCTATACAATTTTTTTACTGTTTCTCTTCGCATTCTTTTGGGAGGGATGGGGGTGTCAGACATATCTAACATATGATGTGGCTGAAGTAATGATTCAGTGGCTTTATCTGATGGAGTCATACCTATGAAAAAGTTGCAAGTAAGAACAAATTTAAACAAATATTAATCCTACTGGTTATAAATGGGCCCTGTAACAGTGGTGTTAAACCTTTGAAGTAAGGCTTTAGACATGCCATAAATTTTATAGTTACCTTATGTCTGAAACTGAGTTCAAAGATGACAGGTAAAAACATTTGCTTTACTTATAGTTGTCACAGAGTAAATGTTGTTTTTTTAAATATATTTTGAAATATTATAAATTATTTGTTATTGACATAAAAAACTTTTCTAACTAAGAAATACTATCCTTGCAGGATTAGGGGTGTTTCTTTTTATACTACAATGTTTTGATTGTGTTTCCTTAGCAAAAGCAATTCAGCTCTTTACTACGCAGTCATTTCAGAAAAATGTCAATGTTCTCTACCACTGGGCCAGCCAGACTAATAGTTATATAATCTCATATTAGTGAGAACATAGTTTCATGTTCACAAGACACTAACTGACCACATTTTTATTATCTGAACACATTACAGGGCACTGCTGGTCTAGACAATATCCACAGCACATACTACATACAGTTTTTCTATTCCTTCCCTAAAATGAGACATCTCTAAGCTCTTAATTAACTTTAACAATCTTCCTTCATAGTTTGAACCTGTTAGTTTGTAAGAGTAGAATACATCTGGATGCAGTTAACAGTTGTTCTCCTTTAGGACACCAAAAATATAATACAATAACCTACCCAATTTTTGCTCTATTAGCTTGAGGCTTTTCTCTTGTTCGGCAAGTTCCTGTTTTTTCTTCTGCATTTCTGGAGTGTTAAGTGACTGCAAATGTAAAGCAAGGTCCTTATTCACATTTTCAAGTTTCACCACTGCTGCACGGTATTGCTGAAGAAGATCTAATTGAAGAATAAAATAATAAAACACAAAACAGTAAATAAGTGGTCATTTTGATTTAGAAGGCTACCAAATACAATCCAGACAATGTATAAGATTCACAAGAAAATATATCTTTCAAAAACACTACTTAAAAAACCCCCACTCAAATTTATAGTGGACCAGTGGCTGTTCTTAAAATGACTGTAAAGACAGACTGAAAAAAAATAATCACATCTAACATTTTGATTCCTCTTTTCTTTTTCAGCCCATATCTTAGATCAGAGTAAATTACCAGTGAACCCTGAAAATGATGTGGCAAACAAGTATTTCTTTACATATCTTGTCACTTGTGTGCTCCAGACTGAATTCTCTAACTTTGATGCCATTAAGTGTGCTTGTAGTATGTTTTGCTTTTAGTGCTGCAAAGCTGAAGCTTGTATTACTGACTTGAATTCTAGTCCACCTTGTGGAACAAGAGAACATTTACTGAGTTTCACTTTGTCCCACCTACAGAAATTTAAACAAGGAGACAGCAGTAGACTCAGGTAAACAAGGGTGTATTTTGCTGACAAACTTTGTTCCTCTTTTAACATATGAGACAAAGAATTTTTCTTTGTCCAGGCATTGAATAAATATGTCAAGGAATAAAGAAAAGGTTCACGCATGTTAGCCCAGGCTCATTCATTTTACTTTGTGGTGAATATGAGGAAGCTTGCACAAAGCTTAAGTGAACACTAAATTACCTTACATTTGCCACAGGGAGAAAGCATTCACACAGATAGTTACTGCAGACTGACAAAAGGCACTGTAAATTCTTAGTACGGTTTATTTTAGAAGTACATTGTCAGTGTAATCACAGTTTAAGTAACTGCTTTCCTTTTATGCTACAAACATAGTAGAAGAGCAAGTCAGAACTAACGTTAAGGCTGAAATTCAGTTCAAAACAAATCTTGCGTAAAGAGGTGCTGTCCTTTATATGGAATTTCACTACTATTTTCCTTAAATGTCTAGTCCAAGCGAAATTAAAACATGCCCAATTTACCATGATTGTTCCTGTACTAAATTATAGACAATTCCAATTTAATTCACATTGGGTAATAATTGAGTTCAACAATTGAAAATGTGGTGATAGAAAAATATAGTGTGCTAAAACCAGCATATTTCAGTCTGTAGCTGAAATGCTTACTACGTTTTTCCTATATGTAATATATTTTTACTGAAATGCCTAGGAAAGATCTTTTTACTCTTTTTTTCTCCCTCAACTGGTCAATGTTAAGTAGTTTGCTCATATATAAGGCTACTCCAATAAGTACATGTGTTCTTTCTATCGTTCCCCCGTCCCCTTTCCACTGCACATTTCTAGGTATAATGTTATGGAAAAACTTCATGTCCTTTCTTTTGAAAACTAAGTATTTAAGAACAATCTTATTTGTGAATAAGACACTTCAATGTTTTACAAGTCAGTCAGGTCAGCTGTTACATGTCATAAGGTGCCATCTTTTAACTTAATTTATAACCTTTATTCTGAAAGGAAGAATCCAAGCACATAATGAAATATAAGTGATCCTGCAGGAAATATAAGGCATCTTCTTCTTAGGGAAATAATGTAGATGTTGTGCATAACTGATGAGAACAGGAATTTTTCTATCACTGCTTCATAGAGCTTACTTGCACAGTAAGACATTCTAAACTGGTGTACTGATGTATGCTGTTTCTGAAGGAAGAAGACCTGAAACGTGTTTTTCAAGGATGCCTGCTGTTTGAATGATTACTACTGCTTATACTCTTGCTTTAATAAGACTAAGAAAAAGGGGGAATATCTCATGATCATTATTTTTGCTTTCAGGAAATTTAATAGCTATCAGCTTTTAAGAAAATTCATAAATAGGACATTGTACAGGCCACATTTCTTAAAATAATTTTATGCTAAATTGAAGTTTTCCTTTTTATATTACATAAAAGAATAACAAACATAGGCAAGCAATATATTTTTGGAAGTTTTGTATTTTCATGACTTCATTAACCCACCTATCTGTCCAGAGAAAGTAGAGTAAAGTTTTGGCATAGGTGCTCCAAATACCATTCCTCTGAGTTTGTCCATTGGAGGAGCTTTATTCTGAAGGCCTCCAAATTTTCCATTGCTGCGAATCCTGTCTCCTTCCCTAGTCAGCAAAGTAGGGCAATGTGTAATTTTTACAACCTACACAGGTATAAAAAGTGATACTAAATTAGTAACTCCAGGGAAAATCTAAGTTTTTAGCAATGCTGTTGTGAAGCTTTGTGTTTTTCAACTATGATACAGCTTGTTCTCTAATGAGAACTTATTTACATTTCATGACTTCTGCTTACAAGTAATAGAATGCATATATTAAACAGTACTGTTGATAATTATGAAGACTAGATTTTTGGGTTGTTTTTGTGTCCTCAGATTTTAACAGAACTCTGGAGGCAGAATTTAGATCTATACTGGGAAAAAGATAATTATCAACATACACTATGAAGTAATGGCAATAAAAATCAGTGTTGATAAAAAATGTGAGCACTTATTCAATTAGTTCATGAAGATGGCTTTTTTTTTTTTGAAATGCACAAGATTTAAAGCATCTAAATTCCAAGGGATTTATTTCTTATAACATATTCAATAAAACTTCCATAAAGTTGATAAAATTTACCTGTGGTGAGTGACTGGAAAAAATGGGGTGACAGACTGACCAAGTGAAATGACCCAGACCTCATTTTGAGAAATGACCACATATACAAACTCCTTTTCCTGAACAGACACAGATGGTCAGTCTCCTGACACTGATTAACAACCAAGACCTGACTCTCCTGCCTTTTCTGTTAGATTTTTCAGTAAAAAATATATACTTTTTGATGAAAGAAGCACACACAGTCTTCACAGTTGAAAATGGTAGCTATTTGTTCACTTGATGGACACTGAAGTGGTTATAACACATGATGAAAATTAAAATATTTACATCAATCATCTGTTTTTTACTATGAGTATATCCATATTCCTGAGACACTCTGGAAACATTCAGGACAGTCCTTGTTCCCAGGTTACCAGCTAGTGGTAGCCATTAAAAAGGGAATGGAATCATAGAGCAAAAGAGCTGGTCAGGCCCAGAGCATAGAGCAGGAAATCCGTGCTGTGCTGACTCTGAAAGAACGAAACAGGCAGCCAATTTTAGATGCCACCAGAGATTCCTTATTAACTTGTTGTTCTCTTAAGAACAACCCTGCAGTACAATTTCTTATTTTTCTGGAGAGGGGAAGAAAAAAAAAAAAAAAGAATGTCCAGCCCCAAGAGCTTAATATTTAATCATACAGTTCTACATTCTTATGCTGAATCATTATTTCAATTCTAGCAAACTCATAAGCTGAAACAGAAAGTGCCCAGTGTCAGGACTTCCTCAGAGACTCTTGCCTGCCAAAATGTGTCCCATTAAACCTAAATAAAATGGGTCAGAAAAAGGTCTAGTAAGTTTCACATCAAGACTTTAGTAATTTTAGTGGATCTGAAATTTCATCATGTGCCTCACACTCCTGTGTTTTATTATACATACTGGGACTAGGAAAGTACTGAAGAACTTGCATTTAACACTAACAGCAAAATTAAAAATGTTTATCTTTAAAAACATGGTCCCATGCTTCATGGCAACATTCACATGGAATTTGTTGAATGAAGGTAATTTTGTCAGTGCCAATAATAAAGATTTCATTCACTGTTAAGTGCATCGAGACCTACAGACAGTAAGCACATTTACAGCTAATGCAGCATTAAACTTAGCAATCGTTCTAAGTTTGTAATGTATTAAATATGTAGCTATGCAAAATATTTGTTTTAAAAAAATATCAATAATAATTGAAACATACCTCTTTTCTGTAATGGTTGGCAGCATCCAAGTTATCTATAATGATAGTGTCACCCAAGAGCATCCCAAACACTGAAAAATATAATTTTTTGAACCATGAAATTTCTCCGCAACAAAATAACCTGAATTTTGAAAAATCAATTCTGAGGCATCATTATTACAGCTTTTCAGATAAGTGCAAGGGAAATAGCATGTGCATGATCTTTTTTCAATGAAATTTTATTCTGAGATTGAGATAAATATGCAATCTTCTTTTTTCATCTAAGACTTCATAAAGAAAAAAATTTACTATGTTTAATTGCCTTATGGCATAATTGACTGTTTTTTCCACCAAATTACTCTCTTGATATCTTACATTCACATTTATGACGAAACACATAATAAAATCCCAAGTTTTAGGAAATTATATAAATGATAATTTTAAGTCCTCCTTGAATTGTGTTCTTAGTTTCTTAATGTTTCTTAATATTCAGTGTGTTATCAAAGAAAAAAAAACATTCACAGGCTGATGATCCAACTGAGTTTAAGACTTTTCTTCTGCTAATAAAAGACTGTTCTATACAAAGTCTAACTTGATGTAGCCTTGCATGAGGTATGTCAAGCAATGTGGTTTTCAAATTCCCCCAAGGGACACTAAGAAGAATTTCTAGTTAAAGTCTCTTACAATATCAAAATTTCTGAAAATAAAGTGGACTAAAAATTGTTTTTTATTAACAGTAGAGAGGATTATTTCAATACTGGGAAGTTGTGAAGTAAAATAAAAAACTTATTGAACTACTTACAGATCCCAACTCTCCATATAAAGGAGTAGGTCTACTTAATTTAAGAAAAAGAGTGTAGGAAAAGGTAGGTACTGCTAAGTTGTTAGAAAGAGCGAGAGGATGATGGTTCCCTAAACTGCAATATACATAAAAATTGAAAGCTTATTCTCACTGTAACTATTTAAGCATAACATACATAGTCATGTACAGTTTGGTCTCAGTGTACATTAATCTACACATTACAGTGTACTGGAAAAAACAGCCTAACAAAAGCAGTAACATATGCAATATGAAAATATAAAACCAGTATCACGATTGTCAGTTTCTGCTTACATGAGCTTGGGAGTAAGATAATGCTGCAGTAATTTAAAAAAGAAAAAACCTCTAGTATATACAGTAGAGAAAATAAAAATAAAACAACTAGCAGAAGACAGTGGTCATTGCTGAAATTTTCACAACTCTTGTTTGCTAATGTCATCATCTTTTTACCAGCAGACCTCATGAGGAATCTACACTGGTATTTGTAAATGTCTCAAGGAAGATTACTGAATGGATTATGGTTTGTGATGTTTCTGTATTTCATTTATTAAAAAGAAAGAAGTTATGAACAATTTCTTTAATATCATTTACCTGTTTGACAATGCTCTACGTTATCTGGAAATGCTAACAGATCTCTGGCAAATACAGGATTTCCAATAGGTCTGAAGAAGATTTTTCCATTTCTTAAGTGAGGCAAAGGCCTAGTTAAAGAAAGGGGAGAGTGAGGGAGAAGAAGAGAAAAAAGTAATTTGTCCTTATTTCATTATTGCTTCTGAGAATCTAGTCAGAAATGTCAAAATGAATTGAATGCATCTTAACACTTCCACATTAGGTGCTAAGTGATCCCAACATTATCTGAAATGCCAGTTATATTAAAGATGCTTTGTTGAAACACTTATTTGTAATAAGACATATATCCAACAAGTTCATATGACTGATTTTACGGACAAGTTTTAATACACTATTTTATAAAAACTGAGATTTTTGACCTTATAAATACATCTGCACATGATATGTTTTCTAAAAGTCATTCTTGATGATATTAGCAGTCATCTTCATAAGCAAATTATTTTCAGGCACAGAATTATTATATTTTCATTTATCTTCCAGGAAACCAAACCAGCAGAATGACATTCTATTACTACAGATGATTTTAAGGAATGTACTTTGGAATTCAATTTTTAAAAAAAGTTAGAATTTGATTTGAAGGACTAGAATTATTTAAAAAAAGTTCCTGTTCTAGAAAACATGTAGGAATGAAGGAAAAAAATAGATAGATTTGTCTTCTCTTTTTAACAGAAACACACTATTAAATAAAGAACAAAGCACAGCAGTTAAAGATACAAGGCTATTATTTCAGCTAACATTTCAAGTGACATTACTGTTGCTGTAATTATGATGCCAGAAATTTTATGCTTTGAATCTTTAATAGGAGTAAAGTTTAAAATACAAATTAGAAAAAAAAAATGTTGAAGAAGTATTTAACACAAATGCACAAATTTCTTTGTTTTTTCTCTACCTGTTCCAATCAGGGAGTGTCTTCTTGTAAATAGAATCAAGGGGTAACACTTGTTGTCGACCTTGAGTTTCATCAAAAATAGAACGAGCGGCTTCAGTAGTCAGTGTGACTACACAGTCCATGTCGCTTGCCAAATGCCAAGAGATAACTTTTGCTGCTTCATTATCCTCAATTTGAGCTAAATGTGCAATCTGTACCACAGAAGTTAGAATAGTCAAAATAGAAGCCAAGACCACCTCCCCTTTTCATACTAATTACAATCATCCTGCAGCTTCAACCAGACATTTAATTCCCCTGTTGATGGCTCTGTTAGAAGAGCTGGTCATCTGATGGGTTGAGAATGCTATCTCTTTTTAATACTCCTCAAAAATTACTTGCATATTCAGTTGACTAATTTTCCATCACTACCACTTCCTGGAACCAACAAAACTCATTTGAAGGCTCTGAGAGAAAACTCACCTTGCCTAAAATATCCTGGTTGCCTTTTGGATAGTTTGGGAGGGTACAAGTTCGTCTTGGCTGTTTCATTACTCTTTCTTGATCCAACATCTTTTGTTTTATAAGAGAATCCACATACTGAAGCTGAGAATTAAAATTTAAAGTTAGCAAGCATGCACCATTGGGCTGAGCTGTAGAAGTAGTTACTTTATCTGCTGTCAGTCAAGTTCCTAAAAAAAAACATTCAATAATCTGAAACAGACTCTTAATATATAGGGGACCACTGCATATAATCTCAGAGGAGAGCAAAAGGACGCACACTGTAGTTGTGACTATGAACTTTTTTATTACTACTTTTTTCTTTTAAAGACTTCAGGAAGCTTTTCACAAAGAGCTACTGGAGCTTTATTAGAGCCAAAACTGAAGAAAATTTAAATCAGCAGGAAGAGACAACCACAAATGTACAAAAAGAAACCATTTTACAAAGGGACTATATCCAGCCCTGAAAAATTCAGCCAGCAGGGGGAATTTGGGTATCATGATTGCAGAATGTGTATAATTTAATTCTATTGATTTGTGATTAATGACTGTAACACTTGTTTTTATTTGATCTAAAGATAACTGATTGTTTACTTTTTTTTTTTTTTCAAAATGTTAGTAGTTTGAAAACTGTCCCTAGAGTTTCTTTAAGATATAATTGGATCTTTATGGGAAATTAGTGATGGGGTAGATTGCCCTGAATCTTTCAAACTTCTTTTTACATCAGCTTTGGCAGTAACATATGAAATTCTCTAATTCTCTGAAAAGAAGTGTTTTCCTTTGGTCTACTTATGCCAGAATACATCCATTGTATATTGATCAGCCTGCAAAAAAAAATTATGAGAACTAGCAGTACCAGTAACACAACTGGTAACCTTAGCAGAAAGGCAAAACCAAGATCAGGATATAAATTAGACGTTTTTCTTATTCCTCTAGCAGTTTCTTTAAGAGACAGTCATATTGGTAGAGCAGTAAAATTTAAGTTTGGTATTGATCCACAAATTTTCCTCATGGTTTAAACTTTCAGGGTTTCGGTAACAGGTGCTTGTGTATATACCAGTGTGATTCAATAATGTTATATAATGATATCAATTTCATATTAAGATTAGATTTATTTTTAAGATGTTATGGAGTTTAGTAAGAAATAAGCCATACTGTGTTTGTCTGTGGTAATTCAATCTGGTGTTTTCTCAGTTCGTTCTTCAGGTGAGTTTCTCTTGTTTCAGCTTCTTTAACCTGACCTGAAACCAATAAAATCAACAAAGAGTAAGGAAATATTAGAAAGCAATGGAACACTTCTTACAGAATTTCTTACAGCTTTTCAGAATTATGCCACGCACAGCTGATCCTATCTACTTCTTAATTTCAACACAGAATATCAGAATTTGTCCAGAAAGATCTTGTGATTTGTCCAGCTTCTAAGCAATTTCAGCAGCTGCCATCTCCTTCAGCTTCAGGAAGCAATGGGGCCAGTTCTTAGATCAGTCTGAGGATGTAAGCTCTTTTCATCCTCAATTGTCTTTCCAAATGGTTCTCTAACAGGTGAAATGGCAAGAAGGAAGGGAGGAGTAGTAGCTAGCACTACCCTCTTTTGTCTCTTATATGGGACACCACTTTCTGGACAACTCTCATATCTGAACTGAAGCAATTTTGGGAAAAAAAATATTAAACAGATGAGTTGCTTTCTACTCTATTCAAACAGGTTTATATTTGGAAATGTTATTGAAGCATGAAGTATAATGTTGTGCTCTAACTTACTCTAGAGATGTGCAAAAATCTGCAAATAGGAAACAAAACTTTTTGCCTTTCACACCGGAATTCAGGAATTTGCATCCGTAATGACAACATGCAGTAAGGAAGTAACAGAGTCATAGCCCTGTACTAAAATTACAAGAAAAAGCACCATCTTCTAATTCCAGCATGCTTTATTTACATTTAGTGATTACTTAAAATAAAAATTCAAAATGCATCTATTAAAACAAACCTTCTGATCAACAGATAGGATGATTCAAACAAAAAAAATAATGCAAAGAAAACATTTCCTTCATCTCTCCCATTCCCATAAATCACTGCCCTCACAATGCTCTGCTGTTTTAACAGACTTTATAAAGGATTACATTTGCTGAAGAACATAAACAATTAATAGCTACACAATACTTTTGAATAATGTATATAGGGTCAAATGTGGGGCAAAAAAGTAACATTTTGAAAATGTAAGACTAACGTTTTGAAAGAGGTTTATCTATAGTTCATTCCCTAAATTGTTTTTAGGCAATTGTTGAATTTCCAGATGGATGAGCGTTCACACATCCATTGCAAAGATGGGAGTACAAGGCAGTCATGGAAAAACTGAATCAGACCACCAGCTTCAGTGTTTTATTCCTCCTTTTGACCCATTCTGATATAAGATGTTCTACCTCAAATCAAGACCCTTTACAAGTAGGTCTGTCTAAATAACTAGATGCTTCCCTGCTAATGCAAAGATATACTCCCTTCTGCTCCCCTCTAATTACTGCATCTCATGATTTCGGTACCAATTTTTCTCCCCCTCTATATTCTCAAAAGTAAAAAAAAGGAAAAAAAGTCTAATTCACAGGAAATTTATTTACATATTTGATTGAACTTACATTTAATTTCAGTAACAAGCTGATTAGTAGTATCAAACCAATTTCTGTAAACACCTATGGACTGAGATAATTGGTCTCTCTCCCTTGTAAGTGTTGCCATCTGTTGCTGCTTCTTGAAATCTATAGAAATAAATATTTTTAGAAGAAAATACAGTAACATACTTAGTTGGTTGAAACATCAGCAAAAATCTATTAAGCTATTACACAGTTCTGAAGAAGTATTATGGACCTAAAAATAGTTGGTTCTAAGTAAAAGCAAGCATTTTAGAGTAATTGAAACATACCATTGTAAAACATAAATGACAGACAGTATGGTTCCAAAGGTTTTTTCAAAGCTGGCAGATCTGGCTCAAATACAAGAATATATTCACTGCTATCTCTTCCAGGGCTGTTTTCAGCCAGCACTAGATTCTAATAAAACAAACAAACAAACATACCTAAGTTTATGTTCACACTTGAGGTAACACACAAAATAAAATAAACATTCTTCAAATACTAAAACTTTTAAGTTACCTAACACATGATGTCTATACAATATCACTACAGTTTTAAGTATTGGCTTGGAAATGCCTTTTATACCTAATAAACAGAAGTAAAATACAAAGATTTAGCAGTAACTATTTTATTATTTAAGAATTAAGATTGTCATTTTACCTGTTTAAAAAGTCTTATTATTTTTGGCTATGTATTTTATTTCAGATATATATGCTCAGAAAAAATATTCTCTGCACTGTCCCATAAGCAAGATTTCCTCAGATTTACCTCATTCAGCATGTGAACAAATGCAAATGGAACATTAAAAACAAAGACCCAATGCATAAGCACAGAGAAGGAAAAAGAAACTATTCCCACTGCTGAGTTAAAGTGACTGCTGTTACCATGGAAGTAGACAGCAGGTCCCAAATGAATGAACAATACATGTCCAAACACTAACATGAGCATCCCATTTCTTATCAATGCCTTATTGAAAAGACAAACTAAATCCTTCACCTTTCTTTACAAACACAGGAAATATTATAAAACCATAAAGAATGATAAACAGAAATAAAATTAGTATAGGTAATATCTAAATGTGCTGTTACTTTGGGAAAGGTATCATGCATAAAATGAATAATGCTTATAATAAAACTCATACTGTTTCCACCTTTAACATGTAGAAATTGCTACTCAACTGGCCAAATCAAGAGAGGTGGCTGCGGCCTAAAAGAAGAGATAGATATATAACCTTCAAAGATAGTCTTCATGGCTTTCAAAAATATTGTAGCTACATATTTAATCAGGAGAAGTAGTCTGTAGTGGAAATATCTTTTCCTTAGAAAATTTATACTAATAAAAATCTAAACATTTTTCTTTGTTAAACAAGTTTAGTATTCTTGAACCTCAGTGTAAGGGTAAACACATCAGATTATCAGCTTCATTACACTGATGCTAACTGAACATAATTATATTTATAAACAAGATGGAACAATTTCAAGATACTTAAAAAAACACTAGTGTATCCCCTCCCCTTCCCATTATTAGTCTTCATATGAAAAGTACATTGCATCACAACCAACAAATCCTTGCCGCAAGAGTTTTGTGAGTTGTCTAAAGTCAGAGAACTCAGTATAAACTAGACAACTGAAAACTGCCTGAAGGGGGAAGAGATACGGGATTCACTTAAATGGAATTACTCCTGATGGAAGACTAGGGAGCACAAGTTACTGTCAAAAGCAGTAGGATCTCATCAGATCACAGTAATGAGAAAGCAGAACACCCCCCCCAAGAAACCAGGAATATATATGTAGAAAGAAAAAGCATGTGTTTACGAAAAAAAAATCCCAAACAAGCCAAACAAAAAAAACCCCAAACATCCTACCCCCCCCCCCCCCCCCCCCCCATTACATAGGTTGTTAGCTTAGTCACTGAAGCAATACTGGAGTATTTAGGTTACAATGTCTCAGTGGCAGGTTACTAGTACATGGAGGTAAAAAACCAGTTATTTCTGCGTCGGTGAGGAGTCTGAGAAATTATTCAGTAATTTTATCTGAACTGTCAGAGTCCACTCTATGGGGTTATTATTCCCCTCAACAGTATGAACTTTTAAACATCTGTTCAAATTTCTATACCATAGGTGTAAATGCCAGATCTGTGGAGAAAAGTGCTATTTTATTAGACCAGTGGCTATACCTGTCTTTTTCCCACCCTACCTACCCAAGAAAAATGTGTTCACAAACCAATTAATTGATTACTCCTGAAACATGCTTGCACAACAAGAGAAACTCAGAGTACACCATAAATCAATTAATGTATTAATTTTATCTGACACCTGTTTTTCATACATATTTTGTCACTTTTCCTTATGGATCAGAGTAGACCAGCGTTTGTCAGATCGTTCAATGAAAAATGTTTGCCCACATTAATTGGATGTTTCCATCCTTGACTGTTATTGACAGAGAATTTATTTATGCTGTGTCATTAAGTTTCATCTACGTAGTTCCATAAAAGCAGCTGATGTACTGAATAAAATATATTATGAAGAAGTTTGTATGTAGGATCTGTAGATTTTAGTGATTCTACTGGGGTTTTATTGTGGTGACTTCCAAAATGTATTGGGAGATTTTGTATTTGTTGCTAAGGCAGTGTCTGCCTCCACCTGGCACAGACTGATGCTGGTCTGTTGGGAAGCTGCTTCCAATGAATGAGTTAGAAAAGGTGGCTGAAAAAATTTCTTTAAAAAGTTGGATCGTCCTTCAGTACGCCTTCTAACTGTTTGAAGATTTCCACAGACTTCAGGCTAATAAAACATGTGACAAACAGAGGAACCAAATGAAGTGGGGGTATACTTTTGCTCTGCAATTCTTATATGATACTTAAGCAACTTAAAAAAAAAACCATGTATATATACCTATTTCATCACATGAATAGTCCTGTTGACTGAAGTTCTCTGTAGACTTTTAAGAGAGAGACTGTGACCGTTCCACTCAGAAGAAATGTGTGGGTCTAGACTCAGCTGTTTTTTTGGGTGTATTTTGAACAGTTTCTGGTTTTGTGCATGTGCATGTTTTAACTTGTGTCTTTTACATTATATTTTGTAACAACTATTACAAATGGAACTCACAGGTTTTAATAATTCAATCTGTATTTGTTGAAGAAAAAGTGACAGTGATGACATGACTACAATATGCAGTACTTTCAGAGGTATGCATAACGCTACAGCCAGAGATTCAAACTGAAATAAGGCAAGCACTTTTAACAGTCAAGGGCACTAATGACTGAAATAAAGCATAAAGAGAAGTGGTAGTTTTATCTTTACTTCTTCAAAGGACGATAGGGTGCCTTTTTGCAAAGTACATATAAGCCCAGTTAGCTTGACATAAAGTAAAGAGAATCTGGCAAAATCTAATTATATATATATGAAGAGATCAGACTAAATGATCTTAAGATATTACAGCCAGTTAGCATTATAAATAAAAATGCAAAATACCACTAATATTAAAAGTTTAACTAAAAATTGCTGAAGTTTTATTTACACGTGAAATTCAAATGAAGAAAAGACTTATCCTGGATCCCCCTATATGCCTCAGTCCCTAACTGAATGTACTTGTAAAGCTCCTGTGCTGGTTTTGGCTGGGGTAGAGTTAATTTTCTTCATAGCAGCTAGTTTGGGGCTGTGTTTTGGATTTGTGCTGAAAACAGTGTTGGTAACTCAGGGATGTTTTAGTTGCTGCTGAGCAGTGCTGACACAGAGTCAAGGCCTTTTCTGCTTGTCACCCCAACCCCACAAGCAAGTAGGGTGGGGGTGCACAAGAAGTTGGGAGGGGACACAACTGGGACAGCTGACCCCAACTGACCAAAGGGATACTACAGACTGTATGATGTCAGGCTCAGCATATAAAGCTGGGGGAAGAAGAAAGAAGGGGGGCGACGTTCAGAGTGATGGCGTTTGTTTTCCCAAGTGACTGTTACATGTGATGAGGCCCTGCTTTCCTGGAGAAGGCCGAACACCTGCCTGCTGGTGGGAAGTGGTGAATGAATTCCTTATTTTGCTTTGCTTGTGTGCATGGCTTTTGCTTTACCTATTAAACTGTCTTTATCTCAGCCCATGAGTTTTCTCACTTTTAACCCTCCTGATTCTCTCCCCCATTCCACTGTGAGGGAGGTGAGTGAGCGGCTGCATGGTGCTTGGTTGCCTGCTGGGGTTAACCACGACACCTCCCTCGCTTGGCAAAGATAAACAGTTTAAAGAATGTCCTTCCTTCAGGTTTTCTGAAAATCAGCAACCAAACAGAGAAAAACTAATTTACCTACTTATCTGTAAGCGAAGACTAAAATATATGCTAAACCTCCACAAAACACGATGAGGTGCAAGATCAACTTTGAAACTGTAGGAAAACAGGCCTCATTAGATGCATTGCTCACAGAGCTAACTGTGTGTTTCAGTCACACTTACAATTTCAGCTGATCCTCTGTCAAATGGAAACTCAATTGTACTGACTTTCCCCTGAAACTGCGGGATCTCTGTGTCATCTTCACTGGGGCTCTTAATTTTTGCTATTATTCTGCCAACTAGATCAATTCCAGTGCGGTTATTGTATTCATCCTGTAAGTAAAAAAGACAAAGTTAGTTTGGAACATGAACTGAAATAAGTAATCCATTTATATACTGCATTGGGGTTACATGGCAAGGTGCTGGCAGTGGGGGGTGCTGCAGGGGCGGCCTCTGTGAGGAGAGGCCAGGGCTGCCCCATGCTGAACACAGCCGGTGCCAGCCGGCTCCAACTGATGCACTGCAGGGCACGGCTAAGCCCCTAAGCCAAAATGGTGGTTCCTCTGGGAAAATATATTTAAGAAAGGGCAAAAATGCATAGAGGAGAAGAAGGGGGGGAAAAAAAGTGATACAGCAGAGGGAACACCAAGGTCAGAGAAGGAGGAGGGGGGGAGATGCACCTCCAGGCACCAGAGTAGATTCCCCTGCAGCCTGTAGGGGGACCACAGTGGAGCAGGTATTTCCCTGCAGCCCACGAAGGACCACGGTGGAGCAGATATTCACACGGCAGCCTGTGGAGGACCCCACACTAGAGCAGGTGGGTATTTCCTGAAGGACTGCAGCCTGTGGAGAGGGCTCACACTGGAGCAGTTCATGAAGGACTGCAGCCCATGGAGGGACCCACAGTAAAGCAGGGAAACTGTGAGGAGGAAGGAGCGGCAGAGAGGAGTTGTTATGAACTGACCATGACCCCCATTCCCCAGCTCCCTGCATTGCTCAGGGAAGAGTAGAGGAGTCTGGAGCAAACTTGAGCCTGGGAAAGGGTGGGGAAGAAGGTGTTGCTTTACTTTTTTTGTTTCTCACTACTCAAATCTATCTTAATTGGCAATAAATTAAATTAATTTTCCACAAGTTGAGTCTGTTTTGCCCATGGCAGTAACTGGCAAGTGATCTCCCTGTATCCCTGTGAACATTCAAAGTTCAGGAAACCTTATTTTTTGTAATACAAGATTTCTCAGAGAAACTATCTCCTGGAAGAAAAATCACGGAGCAAAACATCTGCTGTATATATAAGTGTTTTCCCACTAGAATCTATTCTTGAAACATTTTTTTTCCTGTGGCAACAAGAAGTGGGTTTCAGTTGAGATGCCTGACAGCAAGGATTGCAGGTTTCAGTTTTGGTCATCTGTATGTAAATAAAACAAGATGCACCTGTCATATACTGGAAATCACTGATTTACATCTTTTTTGTGAAGTTAATCTGCAAAGAGACAGCAGCAATACCTTACAGAAAAATTCAACATATTTTTAGCAGTCTTATATATTTTCCTAATTAAGATTTTGTATTAAAGCATAGTTACCATTACATGGAGGTATAAATCCTTGACCAGTGTACGGCTAGTAAGAGTTCGAACATTGGAAACTGCTGGAGTAGCTGGTAAAGAATCAGGTAACAAGCGTACAGGGTCATTAGGTACAACTTCAACTATAATCTAGCAGAAAAAGGAGGAAGAATAAAATAAAACAAAACAAAATAAAGACTGATATAATTCACTGCAATTCACCTGCACACATGGGTTGCTCAAAAAATACTGGAACAAATGCATATGAAATATACTGACAATCTTGAAATAAATTAGCATGATCACAAAACAGTTCTACTAGGTTGCAAATTATGCAGCTCTGTTATTCCACAAAATTTCTGCTTAGTTGTAAAAGCTAGTGAAAACATATTTTGATAATCAACAGTTTGAAATCAGTAACTATCAAAAATAAAAATCAATTTTTTTGTGAAGTTTGCAGGTGAAAGTATTTGCATTCTGAATCTACAAAGTATTGTAATATTTCTCCCAGATGATTCTGTATTATATGTTCTTGGCTACATATAATTAATTATAGATTCAAACCTGGTCACTGCTGAGCATATTTGTCTTATCCATTGCAAAGGTAAACTGGATACTGTAAGTGCCCACTCTCTCTGGAACCACTTTATCCCTAAATAAATCAAGAACAAAAACCAAGCAAAAGCGAGTCAATATTGAAGTGACAAGTATGTAAGTATGCAAGCAATTCAAATTCTGAGTAGTCCTCCAAACTAGTTAGAAAGTCCTGTTAAGGCACAATGTATTTTAGTACTCCTCCATAACACTCCTCCTTCAGCAAGAACGCCATGAAAGCTTCTCAAGAACTAGAGTAAGGCTTCTGGAAGCTTGGATGAGGAAAGTCTCCTTCAAGGGTTTGTCTCTACTAGCTGACAGGAAGTTTTTCATGGTCCTATTATTCAGAAATCTGCAAGTCTACCTCACTGCACTTCCCATTCAATGAATTTTCACAAAGCTACTGAGACAGAGCATAGAGATGTTTAGATCTACAAAACCAAAAAATTCTCTCAAAATTTAATCATTTGGCTTGAACTTACATAAGATCTGAGTAGCTAATTCCATCTCTTACTCATAAAGTGTACAAAGTTGGGCAACTTGGACCAGTGGACAAGGTTGAGTATAGTGAGAAAGAAAAGAGTTCTCATTCTACCTTACAGTGTTCCAGAGTGCAGACTACTGACAAAGAACCCCTAACATAAAAATATGAAAGGAAGACAGATGCCTGTACTTCTGCTGCTATAAACAGAACTTCACCTAGCAAGGAAGGCCACACAGCATCCAGAAGACCGCAGCAGTGTTTAACAAGGAACAGCAGTGACTTACAAATGCTCTAAACTTTTGAGGAGATGCAAACAGTCTCTAACCAAGATTGAGACATTTCTCTGAGAGGATGACTTGCAGTACTCTTGAATTGGTTAATGAGATTTTTGTTTTCAACATACAGCATTTTATCTATTCTGACAATAATATTAAGCAATTTGTTTCCTCTTATTTTGTTTGGGAAGGAGTAAGATGCAAGATTCCCTGGAATGCTTAACTTGTAATAAACAAGATCCCAAAGCTTTACCTATTTCTGGAATGGGCCATGACTTTTCCGTATTGTATTTCATATAAAGAAGGAACAATTCTACCTTCTTTTCTGCACTTTATCTAGGTTTAAGATTGAAAGTAGCATCTGCCTTGTCAGGATGCATTAAAAAACTGAGTTGTAAATAATCTGCTAAGGATCTTGTGGCTGAGCACCATGTAACCAGACATATGCTTTAGAAAAAGAAGAAATTGCACAGTTGCTATGAAAGTTGTAAGACTGTGTAATAGCATCCATGTTACTGATTTGGTGTTAAATAGATGAAAACCATGTGTGGCTGTGCCAAGGACAGGAAAACTTGAGAGAAACCAGGTGCTAGACAGTGATGCTACAGACACTGGTAGCAATGAGTAATACGTACTTTCCTACAAGGGCTGCTAATAGGTAGTCTCTACCATCTGTTCTCTCAAATTTGTCAATAAGGTTGGGAGTTTTAATTCTGGACATTTGTGGACAACTAGTAAACTACAGGTACCAATGTCAAGATTTTAATAATTCCATATTCAACTCTATATAGGTTTTTATATCACACTGACCACCATAGTGCTTTTCACAGGAAAACATTTATTAGCATGACTACACATTGGCACATTAATTCTAGTTTTATTTTTCGGAGGTACAAATACATGATGCAGAGTGCCTTGTTCTGATAATGTTTTAGGAGTTCTTACGTTTTAACTACACCTATAACTAAGAATTTCTCAGAATGACCAAGGCCACAGAAATGTACCTCATACTTAGTGCAAGTCTGATTAGAACTTTCGCTTCTGGAGAAATTAATTCCATAACCTTGGACTACCCACACAGAAGGCTCTGCTCTGTTAGAAGCAAAATTGCATCCTTATTTGGGAGCCTTCTTTTGCTATAGCTGCCAAACTCAGCCATAGGCGGCTTTGGAACCTTGAATGCCTTCAAGGTAAAGACAGATCTTGGTAATGATACAAAAAGCCATGCTTAAATAGCTTTTTGAATTAGTTGTAATCTCTTAAATGAAAAAGCCTTCATATACAAATACATTATGCTGCTGTGCACGATCTGAGAAGCTAAAAAGACTGAATAAAAAGGGTTCTATAAACTGCCTTCCCAGATAGGATAGTTTCTTGGCTGGCTGTGACAGAGGGAATTACAGATGGAGGTATGTTTGGATTGCATATCAAGCTGGGTCAGAACCCTGGATTTGAGCCTCAGCTCCCCAGGGAAAAAAGTGTTGAAGACTTAATGCTACATCAAGGTCTTGAAAGCACATAGATTTCCTGAGAATTACAAAATGGATGCCTAGCTTCCTGAACTCTTATGTGCCTTGAAATGGAGGAGAGCTACAGCTGAGAGGCAAGTTAGGAAACTTCCTATCACCTCTTGAAATGCTGCCACTCAGATGCTGGTGGAATCTTGACACAGCTGAGCTGCAGCAGCCTCTGTTCCTCTAATGCAGGAACAAGATCAGCTGTGCAACAGTGGTATCTGCTGTGTTGAGGTGATCCTAAAGTCTACTTTCTAAAAGCAGAAGGGAAGTCTGTTCCTAGGAGGCAAGAGCTTGAATCAACAGCCAGTACCACAACTATGTAACTGATCCCATAGCATGCTTGCCAAGAATAGATGTAGAAAGAATGTGGCAGTCAGGCATCAGCTTATGATGAGCTCTAGTTCTGCTGCCTGTCATCTAAGACACTACCTCTGAATAAGTAGCCCAAGGAAAGACCACTTAACTGACAGGGCCAAGGTCATGCTTCAGGATTAACACACAGCCACAGAAGGTATTAAATCAGAGATAAGTCCACTTTGTCTAGCCTGCAATTCTACAGCAGTTGAACGTAACATTGAAAGAATTAAGGAATGTTACCAGACAAGTGACAAGCAGATGATATAGTCCCTTCACTGCTAGTATTTCTCACCACGTATTCTAATATATTATCTTAGACTCTCTTCTTCTCTACTCTCAGATTAAACAAATGTCAAATGTATCTAGGGAAGAATTCAATCCTCATGCTCATTGCATCTTGCTAATATCTTTTACCATTTTGTAGCACTGTATCATACTAATTCTGTAACAGATTGTTATTATCAACACCTAAAACTCTTGTTTCTATTTCAAACTATGTATTTTGCACAGTAAGTTGCACCAGTAATTATAAAATAAATGCTGCTACACCTGAAGTAGAAGAAACCATCTTCTTTGTCGTCCTTCACTTTACTACAGCTAAATGTTGTAACCTGAAAAGAAAGATGCAAAAAATTTAATGCAATACACTGAAAGTTAAAGTACCTTACTTGTAATATGCTATCAAGTCTTAATGATTTGCAGTTCTGATAGCATACAGTAATTCAGTGAGATCACCTATAATTTAGACGCTAGTTTCATATTCTTAATTCTTGGAGTCTTGTCTTTGCAAAATTCAGAGTGGCAACTTTGAATAGTTTCCCTGCTATTAGTTAACTTCTGCAGAGCACTAGCATTTTTGTCCCTACTATAGTCTTGACATTTGAACAGTCTGACAACTTGTAACAGGACAGATATTGATAAAAAAAACATGATTGATATGTAATACTTGTTATTTAAAATCTAGATCAGGATATTGATCTAAGTTAAATGAAGCAAAGTTTCTACTACAAATGTGTTTGTCCTATGCTGGCATTTTGATACTCATTTTGAAAACGCATTTTGATGACTTACATCAACTGGTATCCTAGTTCCACTGCTCTGTGCTTCCCACATTTTCATAGAAATCCGTGCTGGATTAATATTTTTAATAATGTTGTCATCTTCAGAAAGAACACTAACCATAAAATCTGTCGAATGAAAGACAACATTTTTTCATGATTTTTTTATTCAGAATTAAGATCAAACTCCATGAATTTCTGTGTCTCCCTCACACCTAGAGATAAAACACACAAAACCCACATCCCAAACAGAACCCAAACAACAAAACTATTTAAAACCAGATACAGAAAACCTTCTTACCCTAGCCCTGTAATTAGACCAGGTAACAATCCTTAGAAAAAAAACAAACCCCACCTGCTTTATCCAATGACTGCTTTAAAAAAACCCCTCAAATTTCAAGTCTGCCTTTCCCAGATTATCATTCTTATCAAAATAGCAAGCCAGGCTTCTTCTTGCTCTCAGGTAAGAACAATCATTAGCTAGTTAAGTAGCTGATTCCTCCCTTCAAGGGCAGGAAATCCAGATCTCCCACTTCCTTCAATGGCTAAATGCTTTAGCCATTGAACTACTGGCTAGAAAGGTGCAGTAGTTGTAATGAGACTGTACCAACATCACTACCATTTCCCCCATCTATTAGCCACACATTGGAAAGAAATAGAATCTAAACTAGAATAAAGCTACCCTTCTAGTTGAAAATGTGAACTAAGCACTTTGACACTATGGTTACAGGGGGATTTCATGCATGTAATTGAAGCTGCACTGCTCAGGTAGAACTGAATTTTGCACTTTAAGGACTGCGCTTTGATGTGCATGAAAAATTCAGGCATGACTTCCTCCAAAATTACATTGCCTGCCCTCAGGTGTACCTGAATTCACCAGTAAATCCAATAATTAGGATGTTAATTAAATATGAGGTTGTTAATAAGGAATTCAATATCTAATTTTATATCAAAATTTAATGTCATATATACTATGTTATCTCCTGAAGTCCACCTAAAGGCAAGGGAAAGACTGAAGTATAGGAAGGACAGTGTAAGTAACAGCTTCAAGAGCCTTTGGTTAAGGTACTTGCCAAAAGCTCTCTAGGAAACCAAGTACTCTATATCAGCAGGATCACTCATACTCACACAGTTGTCAACTCCTTCAAACACATTTGCAAGGCATCACTTTTCTGTACAAAAGTCATGTAGTTCCCAGCCTGCTCCCATTTCTACATTTACCCATGTACCAACTTAATTATATTCTTTATATTCCTTCCAACAGCTGCCCAGTACTGAAAACGTATCTACTAATCAAAAGTTTCCTTTACCTCTCCTGAAACTTTTTGAAAACTGCATCAGATTTGCCACCTTAATTTATTCCTTTCAAATAAAGACCAAATTAAATAGGATTAGCATATCAGAGTTAGTAACTTAGCAATTTCATGGCTAAATTAATTTATAATTCTTAAGGTAATACCATTCAGTATATGAAATTTGTTAGTATTTACTTCATCAAATAGGTCTAAAAGTCATCTACTGAAGATTCTAATGTGATTTTTTAATTTTTTAATTTTTTTTTTTAAACCAAGGATGGGATCAAATGGAAAAAAAAATTTAGTTTGGAAACTACCTTACTCTCCTTCACAGGTGCCACTGACAAAATACAGCAGGCTTCCCAAGTCTCACACGTTTTTTGTTTTTTAATTTCACTAAATCGTTACTGAATTCTTTTTTTGCCTTCCTTAATATGGTATTATATTGAAAGTGACAGAATCTAGTTGCTTTCTATTTAACTTATTTAGACAGGACTTCAGCTTTCTGAAGAGTATCTTTGTATCATGGTTTCATAGTGCAAATGTGTTACTACAAATTAAACAGGGAAATCTTCTGGAAGAACAGCTAGTAAACTTGTGTACTTCACTGGCAAATTCAAAAACAGTATCTCCCATGGTTATCATAAACAAGACTTATTTCCCAAATTAATGGAATTAGTTGGTATAGGTCTCCTATTCATGCCAAAGTGTCCTTACAGGAAAAAGCAGAGGTTTCACATTCTGTTTTGCTTTTAGCGAAAGATGTTTCCTCATGGTCATAACTTGCTCTTCTTTATCTGTTTTCCTTATTGTGAATACTACTGGGATATAAAACAAGAGATGGGTTTTTTCTTTTATGACTTATCAGCCTCAGTTAGAAAGCAAAGATTGTCCTTTTGTGAGAGAATACAGCAGGAGAGAAGAATATTTTGTACTGTCCCTGGCATACTTCTGATCACTTTTCGGTTCCTCTTGGCTCACAGTTGGCCTGTAATTTCATAGCTACCTCCTTTGTTACTATTCCACAGAAAATGAGGTGAGGGAAAACATGCATGAGCTAGCTCAGATCATCTTTTGGGAAGATCAAAACCTGAAATACGGTATTTCACTAAGGACAGAGAAGAGATTCTGTAGTTTTACAGACAGATAAAACCAGTAATTTGCAATACATAAATAATAGGTCTTTTGAAATGCTTTCCAAAGATGATGTACGTATCTTTTCTCTCCAAGTATTAAGAGAGGCATCTCAGATGCTGCTGTTACAAAGAACTGAGACAAAACAGACAAAAAAAGGTAAGAAAATATACCAGGAGAATCATCAAAATAGTTTTTCATAGGTTTACAAAGCTTTTGAGTGATTGGTTTCCACCAAAGAATCCTTATACTTACCAGGGAAGGTACCTCCTGCTGGAAAAGAAGCATTTTTGTCATATTTAACATTCAAGCAGACAGGTTTCTCAGGATCAGGCAGGACATTTAATGTGATTATAGGACAATCTAATGTGGTCTTGTTGTGTAAGGCTTTAAGCTGTAAAGTGTGCTCTCCCCTGAAATATACAGAAATCATACAAACTGTTATAAAATATCTCTTCTGAAAAGACAATTTTCAACAGACTTCAAGTCAGAATCATGTACATGAAAGCATGACAAAATAAAATTATCTAAAAGTTATCAATAGTAAAGGGAAGAAAAAAAATGGAAGTGTTAATGCAAAGTTAGACAAGTAAAATCATAAGTTTAAGATATCCTTAATATATTACCTTATTAAATTGAATTTTGCTTTAATATTTCATTAGCTTGATCTTGTTTCATTGACTGTCTGTAAGACACTAGCAACTACAGCTTTAAGGTGCAGAAGACAGTGAGGTGGAAAGCAAGCACAGCTGATTAAAAAGCTGAGGGGCATTCTGCTTTGACAATTTCCAAAGAGCGAATCTGCGTACAACTCACATCTAGCAAAGTGCATTACAAGTATATAATGGCTTCATTGCTATAGAATAACTCATTTTCTTTGCAGTATTAAAAACTTGACATTTAAGATTTTAAACAGAACTGGGAATGATATTTAACTGCATAGAGGCTGTACTCCTCAGCCAGTTTTGATTATGCTATCAATAGTATGATGTTACCACTAACACTAAGCACACCTGTTTCTAACCTCCAGCAATATATTGATAAATGATATTCATTATTCTTCTACCAAGATGCAGGCATTATAAATACACCAAGCACCATCAATAGCATTTAAAATAGATTTTCTTCCAAATACAAAATAATATTGTGAGTCAAATCCTGCAGATATGAATGCAAAAGTATTAATTGCTATGAAAAACTTCAGAAATTTAAGAACAAGCACTTATTGCTAGCTTCTAAGCTACCTAAAGCCAACCTAGTCTTGCAAGAAAAGCTCGGGGTAGGGTAGCAGAACTGTGAACATGAGGAGGATACAGAAATAATGAATTTGAAAAGTCAGATGGGACATGTGAGTGTAAGGGGAACCCGTGTGACTGACATGAAGAAACGGGAGCCACAGGACACACATCTGCGGGAAATGAGACTTCATTAGTTCTATTGCAAATAAGAAAAAATAAATATGTATATTCAAAATTCTTCTGGACACTTTGCTAATCCCTTAAAACAATGGCTAGCACCCAGAAGAAGTGGGGTTTCAACACTCCTAAAATGTGTTCCTAATTTGAAAGCATAGTGTCTGGATCTGGTCACCCAAAGGCTGTACATTTCAAATATTTTAAGTGGTTTATGACACCATCTGCACTAGGTACAGGTTGACAATTATAAGCTGTGTTTTACCATGACCAGAAAAAACAGGATTCAGAAAATGAGAGCAGCAGCTTCTCGGAAGACCAAAAGAAACAGCTATTGAATTTTATTTAGTTAAGCACTTAATTTCTTAAAGCTCACTATCTGGCCTTCCACTGACATATAAATAATAAATGTTTGACCTTAGCTCTAGATTAATTCTTGGTAGGTACTTTATGAAATGCGCAGCTTAAATACATCTAGCAAGCGACATTTCAGAATTCACTTTTTTTCCATATAGTTTCACTACTTACCTAGGTGCATGAATACTAATAACTCCCAGGTTAGCCCTACCATTTTCATCTGTTTTAAGTTGCTGGTTTGAAGGAACAATCTGTCAAAAAAAATATTTTTTATTCTTTCAATGACACAGAAGTAGTATCAAGTCTTAGAATAAAATGTATATCTCATTTTCCTGCATACTGCCTTTCCATTTGAGCAAAAGCTTCTTTGTATTTTTGCACTCTAAATTAAGGAAAGATACACTATTATGAATACAATATTAAGAGGTTTCAGAATTCTCTCTGGCAGTTTTTAAAGACAATCACTTTATCTCAACTAGGATATTTTTGTTCATTAATATGTTCAATTCTTTTATTAATGTTATTTCTTTAATTGCTACTGATGCTATAATGTCATCCATAGCACATGTTAATCTGAGTATATTTTCAGATTCTAAAACGTTCTACAAACTATTTATTCCCTTTTACAGTGTTCCTCCAGTCTGCACAGAGATTCCCAGGTAGCAAACATTAAAGAATGATATAACTGGAGTAAAAAACAACTAAAACATCTGTGTGTCTCTTCCCCTTCCCCCATTCTAGTCCCACTGCCAAAAATGTAAGACTGCCACACAACCTAGCAAAAACTGGAACCACAAGTGATGAAGTACAGTACCTTATTTATCAAAACTTAATGACAAACAAGAACTAATCTCTATACCATAAGAAATGGCATTTAACCAAAGACTACTAAGGATAACTACTTGTCAGTATTGTTTTAGGATAGTAACACAAATGCGTTATACATCCCCTATTTACCTAGCATACTAATTAGGTCTGATTCTAAGTCCTTTGAAGTCAATGGAAATTCCACTATTGACTTAAAGGAATTCTTGCTGAATGCCATTGTTAGAAAATAACTCCCCTTTAACTCACTAGTGTTCTTCAAGGTGTGTTTTCTACGTGCACCCCATCTTTGCCACACTTACTTCCCTGGCACTGAAAGTGAAATCTCATGACTGGCAGTACCATTAAGTCGTACTTGCCTTTCCACATTAAATTGCAGAGAAGCCATCACTGCACTTTCCTTATCAACAACTTTTTGAAACTATAGACTCCAGTGTAGCAGATAAGAGAATGCCTATCATCTCACAGAAACAGGTGTGAATCTTAAAGAATACTACTACACTCTTAAAGTAAGCAGAAGCTATTCTGCAAATTTGTGTGCATGCTGCTTTAGCCTTACCTAAGAAATATCTTGTCAACATATCAAAAAACCCTCAGATAGTAGCTTTAAAGTTTGGAGAACAGCAAAGGAAGCCATGGATACATTCTGAGTTCTCTAATTAATTCCTCTCTAATGAGGAAGATGAACTTTTTCACTGATGATACAACACAAACAATGTGGTGCAAATGTTTGTCATTACCTGAATAGTGTTTGGCATTAAATTGCTTCCCCTTTGCTATTTCAGCACAAATTTCAGACTAAGTGTCTAGTGTCCACTTACATAAAAACAATGTTTTGGGAATACTTGAAGTGGGCAATCTTCTTCCAAAATTATTTTCTTTCCCAAATCTCATGTCAGTAGGTTAAAAGAATGAAATCACTTTAGGAAAAAACATTGTGGAAGTTGATTCATAATGGATCAGCTATGGGAGCATGAATTTATCCTACCATGTCACTAGAGAAAAGCAATGGCAAAAAATGTGTGCTTAATGGTTCAAATGGAAGGCAGCATTGTAAAGATATGCTAAGAGAATTGCCAGATGTTTCATAAACTCTTTTGAAGAGTATATTCAACTCAGCAAAATAAGTCTGTATTTGAAATTACTGTACACCACAGAATGGAAAGTTTTAATTTTTACAGGAACCAGTGCTTTGTGCATTTCCACTACTGAGCTGCACATAAGAGTTCAGAGTGTTTCTGTTCAGCCATACTCACTTAGCTGTGGACCTGTAAGACAGAGAATGGAGTACTGGAAATGCATGTTACAACTGCAAAATATCAGGCTTAAGAGACTTAGAGGATGGGATGTGAAATATAGACAGACAGCTTATCTTAGAATTTCAGTTCCCAGAAGCTTCTCATTTCCTTTGGGAGACTGTGCATACAACCTATTTGAAATGCCAAGGCAATACAGTTCTCTAAAGAGGTTCTGCAAGATACTCATGAATACTGATCCAATGTCTGTTCAGCAACTATGCAGTTGGTTGCTCTGCTAATGTATGAAAGTAACTCTCAGAAATGACGCCGGTGTTAAGTTCTGGGAGCGCGCACTGTAATAAACACATTATAAAGGTGATCCACCTTGGCTTTCAGAACACTTTCTCCTGGACACATCCCACTTGTATAAAAAGCTTGCAGACTTTCTAAGACATGCTGTTGGTCCTCCCTGGAGGAAGGCATAATATCTGAAAAGACACAGCATGCCACCACAACATCTCTTTGATCAGGCAGCACAACCACACACTGTTACTGTCAAGGTTGTATGTTCTCTCAAGAACAACATAAATAGAAGCCCGAAGGAGCTGCAGCTGCCATCATAAAGGCAGTAGCTGGGGCAAACAAAAATAATCCATAACTATGAGCCAGGCTTCTATGGCAAGAGATTCAAAAGAGCCAGAAGAAAAATGTTCAAGACATCAAGAAATTTTCTCACCCCCTCCCCACAAAAAAAAAAACCCAATAAAAATAAGTAATAGTAGCATAGTTAAACTGGGGGAAAGGTGAGGCTGTGGCACAGTTCTTGAGGGATGAGCAAAAGAAAGTTCTTGGCTGCTGTGTGTTCCGAGAGAACTGAGGGACGCAAATGCTTGACAAGCAGGAACAAAAAGGGAACAAGACCAGCCCTGCATGAAAAAATATCATGTCCACAGGTGGATGAATATATCCTGTATTGATAATGTACACATTCAATACAACGGTCTCTGCACCAACAGTTAGGAACATTTGACAGTTTGACTTTTCTTTTTTTCTAATAACAAGAACAAAAATTTTAATGAATGGGGTATTCTGTCAAACTCCTTTCTTCATACAGAGCGATGTGCAGACCATTGGACACTCATACCTCACCCATGGAAAGGACAGTAATCACTTAAATTTGGGTTAGACTTGCATCCTCATTGTTTTAATTTGGTTTATACTGCCAATGCTTTTTCACAGGGATAATCAAGTAAGGAGCAAAGCTGCTGACTAGCTTTACATACAGACCATAAGTCATACATTCAGGAACCACAATCAAAGAACCCCCAGATAAAAATGATTTAGTTGCCAGTTTGGACCATATAATCATTGTCATTATTATTCAGTAATTTACCTCAGATAAAGTGGGGGGTGGGGTGCATGAAGAATTTGGAAGAAGGTTCAGTAGAAGATCCAGAATGTATACTAATTACACTTGGACACTGTACTATAGGAATTTTGTTATATTTGTGAATGAAATGAAAGGAAGCTGAGCAATCCATCCCGGAACTGTTTACATTACTTGTTGACACTACCATTATATGAGATTAATTATTCTTTCGTGCCCTTACAATGTTTTATTCACTTTTCTAAAAATGTCTTGAAAATGAAGAAGATAATGTAGACTTGACAACAAAAATTTGTGTTAAACAAAGTTCACGTAAAAAGGCCTATGCTTACCTTTAAGTTGTTACCCTTTATAAGGCTGATTTTGACATTAGGTTCAGGAGATGGATTTCCCCACTGATCACACAGCTGAACAATAAGGGGCTTCTGCAATTCTCTACCATTAATCACTGCAACAGGCTGGAATAGATACAAATGCATTATACTATTCTGTTCTAGGTGTATCAGACATTCATGGCAGGTCAGGAATCCCCAGAGCAAGTGTCTGCCTTTTCCATACTATTTGTCTCCCATAACAGCTAGACCATAACAGAACTGTAAAACTCTGGGAAGGTATTTCTAGAGTTTTCCCATTTACATTCTCTTGTCTTTATAAAATGCACTACTTGAATTGAATTGCATGTGTTACTCGTGTTTGTGTGACTAAAAGGAAGGACATGCTTCTGAAGAGGCTTACCAAACAGTTTCCTTGTTGTAGAAGGAGCAAATGGCCTAAAAATTTATCTTCTGATATGCCTTGACAGCCTTCTAGACAGTAAAAAGTTATGATACTCCCTGAAACTTTTGTTTCACTTATTTCTTCAATAACTTCCTTCTCCATTTTCTCAACATGCCAATCTTTATTTCTGTTCTCTACTCAGATACCCAATTTTCTTTTACCTGCTTCCACTCCCCTATTTTGCTTTCTGCTGCAACTTCAGCACTATCACTTGAATAGCCAAGTAAACACTGAAAAATAAAAAAAGCCCCATCAAATAAATAGATGGTACCAAAAATCTCCATCCTTTTCATTTGATATAAGTACTGTACTCCCTTCCCCACTTTCTGACTGTAAACACTTGTAAACTTAAGTAGATTTGGGACTGCCTTCCTACACCCTAAATATCAAAAAAAGCCCCAATAACAGATAAAGGAGAGATGAGCTGCCAACTATTACTACCATGAAGGACAGTATCTTTGGCAAAGAGCAGTGGAAGATGGGTGTCAGGATCCAGCCCACAGTAAAATTGCTGCACCAAAGAAAAGAAAAATACATCATCTGTAGAAGGGCAAAGGGGACAGAATAAACAGTTTAAGTGATATTACAGAATACAGTGTTGTAAACACACACACGAGTTAGATTACTCCAAAATAAGTTCGCTTTTAAAAAACTAACATAGTTATTGTACGAAAAATGCTTCACAGCTACAGTCCCATTTAAAACATGTCTATATAATTAGACAGATTGCAAAATACTTTCTTAAATTTGCTTGTGTTATGTTGTCCTGTATAGAATAAAAAAAGTCTCCAGAGCTGTCATATTCTGACAATTTTTAGAAGTATCAATACTGAGAAGTCAAGGTTTTCAGCTTTGAATCCTGTGCTCCAAAAAGCTCTGGAAATGAAAGACCTGCTGACTAGTGACCCCTTGTTTTTTTCCAAACCAAAACTGTTCAACTCACCTTTTCTAACTCTGGCCAATCCACAAATTGTAATTTAGCAGGCGATCCTGCAGTTAAATTTACTCTGAGAAAGTCGGAAAATTCACGCCAAGCGAAGCACAATTCTTTGCTTCCAAGTAAACAAGGTTTAAACCGAATACCTTTTACTCTCATTGTTAGAGTACTTTCCTGTTGAGAAATAAAATATTTTATCAAGAACAAATAAAGGGTAGTATAATTTATTAAATTTTTTTCAATATGGTATTTTAATATTTATGCCTGCTAGACACTTTTTTCTGTTTTTACTGTGAGACAGTGGACTAAAAATTAAAATACAAATTCCACTCCTTTTGTTAAATTTAAATTGACTTCTTGTGTAAGAAGTGATCAATTTTAAACTCAAGCATTTCTCAGGAACCTGTTTTTCAATGTATGAGTTATGTACAACTTAGTTATACCCAACATATTTTAAAAGGTATAGAATGCATTTTAAATTAAACTATGGCAGACAATATCATTAGTCCATTCTACAGGGTTTTTCAAAAGATAATAAAATCAACTGTACCACCATAAACAAACACAAAAGAAAAGACTAAAAACAAGTTAGAAGAGAAGATATAGAACAATGGACTAGAAACAAAACAAACCTGACTCAAGCATGAAGTGAACTGGCCCCCATATTGTATAGCTGCAGCAGTGATAAGGTTTTTAACAGATGCTGCTGTATTCCTTAGAACAGGATCATATGACTAATGCTTTAAGTCTCTATCTTCTCACAGCTTACCAACTAGTGTTAAATTTGTCTACTTTCCTACAGTTTTGGTTCAATTCTGTGTGACAGAATTAAGACAATTACCACACAAAGGCCACAGAGAAATAAACTGTATGACATCTTATAAATACCTGCCAAGTTATTTTCAAATTGGATTTATCAAGTCCAGGCCCAGAAACTCCTAGGGAATTTAGACATGCAGATGTCACTGTCTGAACCTGATTTCCATACTGATCTGTAATCATTATATCTGTTAAAAAAACATGATGATGATTAAAATGATTACTAAGATGATTACCCCAGCAGCTGCTTTAATGAAACATACAACATACAGAATATAAATGTATACAACATACACACAATATAGAGAAAATTTACATGAGTATCACAGAATCACAGAGTGGCTGAAGTTTTAAGGGACCTCTGGAAGTCATCTGATCCAAACCCCTACTCAAGCAGGGCCACCTACAGCAGGTTGCCCAGGACCATGTCCAGATGGTTTTTGAGCATCTCCAAGGATGGAGACTCCACAATCTCTCTGAGCAATCTGTGCCAGCGCTTGGTCACCCTCACAGTGAGAAAGTGTTTCCTGATGTTCAGAGGGAATTTCCTGTATTTCAGTTTGTGCCCGTTGCCTCTTTTTGTGTCACTGAACACCAATGAAGAACCTCGCTCCATCTTTACACCCTCTCTTCAGGTATTTATACACATTGATAAGATCCCCCCATCTTGTGGGTTATCAAAAGGGTATAAATAGGAAGTATCCATATAGTCATATAACATATTTGTGCTTCCCACTTTTTTTGAATAAAAAGATTATTTCTTGCTATAAAGTTAAAAGAAAAAAAAAAATCTTAAAATTGAAAGCTGTTTTTCAACCTGTTGGTTTGTCCTATGTGCTTTTCTTTGCTCACACACAAGCTTTTAACATTCAAAAATACTGTAAGAATTTTAAATTTCTTGCTCTGCAATGTAGCAACTTTGTACAGAAACCAAAGGAGAATGAGAAGACTGATCCCAAACTAACATGCCTTCCTCTTAGGTTAAAGTTAACCTTAAAATGTTTCACTCTGAAGTCTGTGCCTTTGAAATAGTCTGAATGCTGTTAGGGCCTGTAAGATTTCAGAATACATGAACTAAACAAAAATTTACGAACAATTTGAACTCAGTGTGATGAATGTCCCAATGTACAAACTAAGTGGCAAATTTTATTGGAGAGTAACTCCAGAATTGTGAAATGGCAATTGGAGAAGTCTGATCATCCTTCTGTGAATGAAAATGTAAACCTGTTTTTTATATTAAAATAGTTGAAGATAATTCACTCTTGATGACATCTGTATGCATAACAGGCTAATAAACTGCAAAGAAAAAGAAATGTACCTTAGAAGAAATTGAAGATTATGCAAATACTCACCAATTTCACTTTGTAGTTCTTCACCCATCTGCAGTGTGTTTGGTCCTTTTAATTTACATTTAATGTGTTTGGGTTCATCAGGAAGTGGTCTAAGTCAGCATATGAAAATTGACTTATAATCAGTCTCATGAAGGTAATCACTTATAAGACCAGACATGATAAAGCATACAGCAGTTATCACTCATTTGCAACTGGAATTTTTTTTTATTTTAACTTTCTCCTTGCACATATTTACAGGATCAAACCACACGTGCACACAAGTTACATAGTAGCTTTCACCTCAATCTTATAAGGGGGAGCTTATCAGACACTACTTACATAACAAACCACAGCAATGTTATGGGATTTTAACTTATCTCTAATAACTTGCCTACTGGTATTTTACCATAGATCAGATCATTAGCCAGATAAAGCAGAATTCAAGTTTGCAGTATTTTAAATCTTGAAAAAAAACCATCTCCAACACTTCTAAGCTGAAGTAACATAGTTGTCTACATATTAAAATATGTCTATTACTGTAAAACCAATTACAATATCAACTTTAATCCTGATACATACATACAAAGGTATCACCGTCTCCCTTGCTATGAAAATATTTGCTGACTTCTTAAGGACCTGACTACAACTAACATATCTTAAATGTTTTAGTGATACAGTTTTTCCTTAAAGCAAAACAAAACCAGAGCACATTATAAAAATTACGGAGAAGATGAACGACCATAAAAAAAGAAAAATCAGATTTCCATTTCCTCTTTTGCTATGATAAAGTAGAAGTCATCAGCCTAAATTATGCTTATCACTAGTGTCTTAAAAATACTTTCTGTGGTTAAATAATCTCAGCCTTTCCTTCCGTTTACTTGATGAAGATTAACATATGTTATGTGCTGGCTCCCCAAATATTTAAGAGTTATCTGACATCTGTAAGTTATTTAAGAGTTATCCAACACAATGTTTTTTACTATTTTTGTGCGTTCTAAGCTAAAAATTGCAGTGAGATCTTTAAAAATCCCATTAGAATGACCTCCAGTTAATTTTTACAACAATGACAATAGAATAACCCCTAAATAAGAAGTTCCCTGATCTGAGACTGTTTTTCAACGACAATCAAAAATGTATTAAAAATATTCAATAAATCAATCCACCGTTCTACCTTCCTTTCAAGAAGACAGGTACCAATTCAGTCTGCTTTTCTGCTCGTCTTAAAACAGAAAATACAACGTAACTGAAAATTTTTCTGTCTCCGACAGTGCTACATTATGGACAGCTTTTTACAAGCACTATGGTCCCAATGTTTTAAAGCATCTTAATGCTTGGTCATGTAGGGGTTTTTTGTACTGCAGATTGGTGAAATGTCTAATTGCTGCAAATTTACCACATCAGTGTGCTATAAACTGGTTACTTAATCTTGACCTATTAAGAACACATGAAACACTAAAGTAATTTAGAATCAGATTCATCTTAACAAACTTTACAAAGATATAATAAGTAGAGCTAAATGCCAAGACTCACTAAAAGTGATAAACAGGCAATTTTAAAGTTCAGTTTACAGCCTGTCACTTTTGACTGAGATACCAGATGCAAGCATCCAGCATTTGGCTAGATAAATACTATCTTTAGCTTCAAAGTAATAACCTCTGTAAAGGTAAAAATTAACTTCATAGTTATATATCTCTTTGGTAAACAGTGACCTGACTCGTCAGTAAAACTAGTTATTCTATAAGCTAAGGTTTACTGGAAGTTTTCAAAGATAGCAATAATCTTCAGTGTATGTACGCTCACAGAAGTGATTATAGGGCTGGATACAAACAGACCATGATGGAGTCTTTCACATAGGTAATATTCTCATCTGTAAACAGTTTGCATAAACCCCCCCCCCAACCAAACCTACATTCCCCTGTTAATTTGCCAACTGTTTCATTATTTCAGCTTCTGCAGAAAGATTTTTTTGCCCCAAAGTACAGATCTACAATCCTTTGCCAACAACATAATTCATAAAAAAAAATTTTCACATGAACAAACCTGACTGTGAACGCACTCTCCAAAGACACATGGTCATCAAGATAAGTAATTAGACAGTAACGAACATCTTTTACTGATGTTGGTACTTTTACATCAGGTAATAATCCCTGAATCAGCTGTTCTCTGTTAATTCTAGGTGTCCAGTTAACCTAAAATTAAAATTTCTTAAATTAATCAAAAGCTAAATTATTAATGACTAGCTACATAATACATCCGTGGTCATTCTAAATATGCTGAAGTAACATACAGGCAATAGAAGCTTTCAATGGAAAGCCTGTGCATTTCCCAATAGTAAACAATGCTATCTTCCCAAATACAGAAAATTACTCTAAAAAAAACCCCAAACAAAACAAAATATACATTGTTTTCCTTACTTATCTTGAGTTAGGCAAGATATGATTCTGAAAAATCTCACCAAAAAAAAGTGTCACATATTTGGGGAAGCTCTACCTTCATATTAGGCTCCACATATGTACACAGACAAAGCGATAAGATAGGTAAGCAAATCTTCATGAAGGAACATGCCTATTCAAGGTTCCTAAATGTTGGGAAAACCCCACATCTGAAGAATCATAACTATGCTGGAATTATTTTATTGTGTTTAGGAGAAGCACTAGAAATTACTAACCTGCTTTTCATAACACTACCCTGAAGCTTTACTTAACATTTCATTAAATGTCTTTATCTCATTGAGGACACAATTTTAATAAAATTATTTTTAAAAATTTATTAAGCAGAGAGTGAAGTACCCATTTTAATAATACAGTCTTGATGAATATTATTTCATAGTCTGATGTCTATGGATTTTAGAGGATCAGTATTGTATCTCTCCCCCATATTATGCTGCTGTTTACTCAAAAGAACTTGCCTTGATTTTTTCTGCCATAGCTGGAGTTATGTGTATCTCCCTTTCTCCTTCATCATACATCTGAAATATAAGGTTGTGCATGACATCGCCAGCAACCCAATTAATTTCATCCTGATGTTTAATTTGAATAGCTTTTTGTCCATCCATACTTAAGATCTGTAGTCTTGCAACATGACTGCTAGGAAGAAGTTTAATAATCTTTTCCACTGGTGGCACATCTTTACAACTCTATACATGGGGAAAAAAAAAAAAAAAGATATTAGATGTACCTATATGCATAAATATCACTCCATAATAGCCTATGGCACTACTCAGGATTACCAGGTGTGACCAGGTAATCAGCTTGACTTGTCAAAAATAAATCAAAAGGATATGCCAGAATACTTACAACTTTTAACAGATACTAGAACTGATGCTAGCTATTTAGAAAACATTTTCTATTCCAAAAGTACTATGTTATACAATTTACAAAATACTTCTTAAGAGTAATCATAAATATCCTTCCATAGCGGTCATCTTGCCATTTTAGTGTTTGTTTACACATTTTTTACTGTAAAACACCACAGGTCTTATTTTCTCCAGCAGTGTGGCTCTCCTGACTACCAGAGAACTGGGATGTTCAACAGCATTAAAAAAAAATTCAAATTTCAAGAGCTTTAAGACTGAAATGCTACAAAAAGCTATTGATCTTTAACCTTTGAAAAAATATATCCTTCTTTACTAAAGTTTTGGGGAACATGTTGCCATGTCTATTCTGGCTCTAAATGTTTATGCAATGAAGGCAATTTGTCAGAAGGATCCAGGGACTAAAAAGGGGAAGAAAAATCCCAGAAATAATGCGTATTTCTGAAACACTTTAGGGATTTCAGAAATAAAGATTAAGAGGTGAAGAAAAGGTAGAAAAAAATTCTTTGCCTTTTTATGATTTCCCAGAGAGGAAAAAGGGCAGCCACCTGATTATCAGGCTTATGGTATCTAAAACAGTAACTTTTGGGAGTTAAGTTGATACATAAAAGACTTCAGTACACTATCAAGACAGTACAATAAACTGGTTTCAATCTTTTGTTCATCCAAACATCCAAATCAATACTTACAAGTATTTCAATCCTTGCTTTCAGCAACTGGTCTTTCTTGATATTCTGTACATGTATAACTGGACCAGTTAAAATGTTTGTTCCTGCATTACTGCAGTCCACAGAATACACAGGAAGGTTTGAAGCACCTAAAAACTATTTAAAATATAAAATTAAACTTCAGGTTTCTTCTACAGAACTACTAGGATTATTCCAGAAAAGATTATTTATACAAGTCCAAACATATATAGGATTATTTACAGATAAATTTGATAAGATTTCAGTTTTCCAGAAGCTTGCAAGATCAACACCTATATTTTTTCACAGGTCATAAGAGATGTGTAGGAGAAAGGAAGAAGTTACAGAAGTAATATTTACTGTCTATTTGACTGTTTTGTATTAACACATAAACACTAGTCTCTTTTGCCATTATGGCAATAAATTCAACTATGTTGTTAAATAAACCTCCTTTTTATTAATTTTCTAAAAATCACACATTAAAAAGAATTTAAATACCAAGTTCAACATGTCATCATACTACTGCAGACCTAGTCTACAGAAAAAGAATGTACGAATATAAAGTGTAAACGGAATGCAGACTTTTTTGCAGTGGGAAAAACATTTTTGTCTATCTGTTCTTGCTGGAAGACTGATTTCACTAGAACTGGAAAAGTCACCTTCTTGAGTTAATAAAAAATAGGTCCAAAAGGGCAAAAGTTTTTTCCTTCTAAAAGCCACAGTAATGCCTGTATTCCCTTCTGAACTTAGATAAATGCTTATGATAATAGTCTTATCTAGTATTATTTTTAGGCACCAGACTTACATTTTCATCTTTAAAAACAAATCAAAAGTAAACTGTAGGAAGTTTTTTTCCTGAACAAATTTTAGCACTGTATATGGCAACCATGACCTAAAATACCTTAAAATTGTACCTATATATCCTCACATAATTTTCTCTTCCATTTCTAAGGCCAAGTTCCTCTGATTCTGAAACTTACTGAATGACTCATAATAGATGAGGCAAGAGAGTCACAGTTATGGTCACCAAGCTACAGAAACTTCAAAAGCATTATTAAAGATAATAAAATCTATCTAGATGCCAAAATAGCCTCTTTTCCCAGCCCTTTAAAAAGCAAGTATCAAAATCCTCATGACACATAATGAAATGCAGCTTACCTTACAATGAACTATCAACTTTGGCTGTGCTGTTATATTTCCTGATTCATCCAGTACTTCAACCTGAAAGGGGAAAGCTGTACCATTTTCAATCTTTAGAATTTCAGAATCTGGTTTTACTTTCAATTGATGAGGAGGGCCTGTAAAAATGCAAAATTGCAGAACAGTAGTTATATTTTAGGTAACTTGTGAGACACTGGATTTCAATTTTTGCTAACTCAAAAAGTTTTTAAAGCTAAGCTACCAAGTTATTTGTGGTAACAAACCATTTAGACCAATTCAGGTGTATTGGTTTATGCCAAGAAGTTCTAGATGCTTCCTGTCCTTCAATACATACCACCTGCCAATCTTTTGAATGAATTCAGTGAGGAATACTTAGATAAACCTGATAAACTTCAGCATATACAAGGTCTAAACACATGATATAGTGCTATTTACATACTATAAAGATTCACATTCATCAAAAAGAAACTTGGAGGTTTCTCCTGATATGTTAAAACCAAAGATATTAATGTTGAGATATCTGATCAATCATAATGTGCAGCAGTTTAACTACCAAAACCACCACAGCTACAACTCGCATGCAAAGAAAAGCAAAAGAAAATTTTGTTGGCACTACTTGGATAGTGAAGTGAAGCTATTCAAATAAGTCTACCCCCTGGAACATATAATTATTTTATGAGTTTTAAAAAAGAGAAGGAAGTAATAGAAGGAACAAAGAAGGCCATTTTTCAGAAACATCTTTTATGCATCATTCATTAAAACTTCCATTTCAAACTCACTGGTTGAAGAACAGGAAGGAAAGACTGAAATAGCTTTTATTCACTCCTTCTTCAAAAAACAGCTTTAAAAGCCAAGGATAAGTCCAATGAGAAGAAAGGTAGTGAAGCATCTCTACACTGCCAAAAGCAAAAGATTCTAATGAAGGATGAAGTTGCCTTCAGTCCAAGGTAAATAACTAACCAATACAATACAATCTGTCTCAGGTCAGATCATTCCACTCCATTTTCTACATGAAGCCTTAGCTCCCCAAAAGATAAAGAATAATGAAAGAAACTGTGCATTGTTGGCCTAACAAAGCTTGAAGTATACCATTTCTCTGCAAAAAAATGAGATGGGAAAGCCCAAAGTTTGGTAACCTGGGAGGCCAAAAATCAGCCTTCAAACTATACCTTATCTCCCAAATCCAGAAAATCCCAGGTAACAAGCAATAACAAGTATAATACAATGGAATCCTCAATATCAAGACATCCAACAAAACTTAAAATTCAGGTAAGGGCAGTGGACTTACAGACTTCTATATTGCTCTCTTGTGTTATGATAAAGGCAACATGAAACACTAAAAATTTCAGACAAAATCCCAACTGCCAAAGCATACCCCGCTTTGCTGGGGTAAGAAACTAAATGAGCACTTATTCATTCACAAGATGTTTTCTCCAGGGAAAACAAGTCAATGCAGATCAGTACAGGTTAAAGGGCTTAATGCTGAAGAAAACCAAGATAAATCCATTCATTCATTCAATGGTGCTAGGTTAGAAAAAGATTTTAAATAATTAAAGAAGTGAAAAATCAGTCTCAAGTAAGCAGACAAATTCCAGCTGCTAGAATAATAGACATGATTGGGCTGTGAGTTTGATGTTATTCCTGCCAAGAAAGACATGCCCTTAGCTTTATTTAGTTTCAGTCATCCCTTGGATGAGCTAGAATATCCTTTTTTATGCCTCACTAAATATTTTACCTTCTTGGGAGAAGAAGCATTTCATTAATAGTGTCAGAATAAATTTCAACAGAAATTCACCAAATATTTTAAGGATACTTACCAGGCTGCAATCTTATTTTAAAGATTTGTGTGTCTTCTTTCAAACCAGGAAGAGTAACTTTCAGATTAAAGTTCTAATGAAAGAGTATTTTAAATATTAGCCTTAAACAAATCCAGATCATAAATTATCTCACATAGTCATGTCAGTTCATATATATATATAAATTTCAGAAGTCCATCCAAATTTTCTTGCACTACTACATAAATCAAGATTTTTTTTCATGTACTAGTATCTGTATTTTTCATGTTACTGTTTCCATAGATGTTCAATCTAGGATTTGCATGTTAAACTACATGGTTCTGAAAACATTAAAAGCAGCTATCATAACTTGTGGTTTTCTGCTTAGAGGCTGTTTTAGTTGGGGAAAAAATATATCAGTTCAAAAAAAGTAGTTTTAAAGAAAGTGCCTGCAAGTTCTGTGTTCATTATTCCTTAGCTAATTGCCTGAAGCAAGGCAGCACAATTACTATCCATCTCATCTTTGAATAAGGTCATAAGAAAAACAATTGCTGTAGAACTGCATCGCTAAAACTGATTTTCACATTAAAATCAGAGAATGAAGCATTCTAATCAATAATCTTAAAAGTTCCAACTTTAAAAACTAGTTGCACTGCAGATATGTGAATTTCGTATTTTATATGTTTGATATTTGAAAGTATTTAGTTGCAATTCATGAACTGTCATTTTTACACATTCAGAAATGCTGCCTCTGGAAAGGTTTAGTTTCATAATCCTGGCTTATGCCCTTCCCATGCCTGACAGGGTATGCACAACATTAACACCTTGTAGACTGGATGAAAACAATCAGGTAGTTCTTTTGGTTTGAATCATAGAATCGTTTAGGTTGGAAAAGACCTTCAAGATCATTGAGTCCCACTGTCAACCCAACACCACCATGCCCACTAAACCATGTCCTGAAGTGCCACATCTACACATTTTTTGAGCACCTCCAGGGATGGTGACTCTACCACTTCCCTGGGCAGCCTGTTCCAATGCCTGACAACCCTTTCAGTAAAGAAATTTTTCCTAATATCCAATATAAACCTCCCCTGGTGCAACTTGAGGCCATTTCCCCTTGTTCTAGCGCTTATTACTTGGGAGAAGAGACTGACCCCCACCTTGCTACAACCTCCTTTCAGGTAGTTGTAGAGAGTGATAAGGCCTCCCCTCAGCCTCCTTTTCTCCAGACTACACAACCCCAGTTCCCTCAGCCACTCCTCATAAGACTTGTGCTCCAGGCCCCTCACCAGCTTCGCTGCCCTTCTCTGGACACACTCCAGCACCTCAGTGTCTTTCCTGTAGTGAAGGGCCCAGAGCTCAACACAGTTTTGTTTGCTGGGTAAGAGAAGCAGAAAGTGCAACAAGGCCTGGGCCAGATGCATCACAACTGCAGCCACATGAAACTCATGAGCTCCCCAGCTGATGGCTGGCCACAGAGGTGCATGAAAACTCTCCAGCTCTGACCAGCAAGCCAACCACACTGGTCTGCCTGCAAGCCAAGCAGCACATATCAGCTAGAGCTCCATTAAACCAAATGGTGAATCACAAGAAAATAGGAATATACTGAAAAGTTTCATGTTGGGTGACTAGAAAAAAATAAAAGGGGGCGAGGGGATGAGGGAAAAATAAGGTAGGAAATAAAACCACAGGAAACCACTATAGCTGCTAGCTGCTGTTTAATGTTAGTAAGTTGAATTCTTCAGTAGTTCATTCACTCAAGCTTTGTATTCATGCACTAGACACTCCTGTGCTCCTCCTTTTTTAGTTTCAACCCCTTTTCTGCAATACTAATTTTTTACTTAATACTCTCTTCTTAATACTGCACTATTTTCTGCCTCTAATTAACCAGTTTACATGTTTAACTTCATTCCTTTTAATCTTTCAACATCTGCGTCCTCTAGGGAAGTATTTTCCCTTATCCTTCATGATCCCTTTATCTACTTTCCTTTTGCTTTCAAGTCTGCTTCTAGGTATACTGCAGTACTTTTTAAAATAAAAAGAAGAATAAAGAAATATTATTTTCCTTTTTTAAACTCCCTTCTTACCCTTCTCCTGACTGTATTCAAAATCCTATAAGGCAGCAGTCTTCTTGATAATGCTTACACACTTATCTTAAAATTTTCTCTTTGATTCCACCCACGATCAAAATATACTTCCTTCTATCTTGACTGGTTTGGGTGGAATTAAATCAATGATTACAGAAGTAAATGAAGTCTGCTTTCTCTTTCTTCTCTATCAATGCTTCCTTCATTGGCAACTGTTATATTCTGTATTTCCCATCTCAATCAAGTTTCTCCTCTCCATTTGGCATGATTATTCCTTCAACGTTTTTTTCCTTACTCCTTTCTCTGAAAAACACTAACTTTAATTTTTTCCATGCTCTCCATTTCTTCCTTTTTCTTCTTTCATTCACTTTCTCCTTCTAAATTCTTTCCAGAATCCTATTACTAGCTGTTTCTCAGAGGTATTTTAGCTGTTCTGCTACCATTTCAAAATTAACTTTTAAAATACTGAAAATTTCTCCTATGTTCTTCTCTGCTTATTTTAATTTAAGCACTCAAAATTATACTGTATTTATGTTTTAAGATTATCTGTTGGTTTTAGTCTGTTGTCCCACCATCCTGCTTTTTGCCATTGTTTTTATTACCACCTTAAACAATCCTTTTTTCATATAAATTAGAACCACTACTTTCAGTGCCACTTCCTTTATTGCCTCCAACATTTTATTCAATTAAGCAACGTGAGAAAATAACAGCCCTTCTTTTCCATTATTATGGTATGGTATTATTTCTGTACTGCAAGTTCCTTAAATGACTTTTGGTCTAGCCCCTCACCAAATTTATGTCTTGCCACAGCCTGGCACTTCTGCTCCTACACACTTTATTTCCCATAATCCACCTCTATCCTCTGTCTTTCCACCAGCAAAATTATTTTCTTTTTTCTAAACAACAATATTAACAGTATAATGAGGTATCTTCAGCTACCTCAGTTCCTAGCTTTGTCTTTACTATGTTAGACTGCAAGACTAAATGACAGTATTAGGACCTGGGTAGAATACTGTGTAAATATGCCATCTACATGATTTTAATTCTTTTTTTTTCAATCTTCAAATTTATATTTATCAGAAGCATTAAGATCTGTTTTATGAAAGAAATCTTTTTAGCATGTAACATATGTTTTTGTTTTTACAGTAAATTAGCAGCTTGACTAGGTGCTGAGAATCCATCAATAACAGGTTGGATTTGGATGACATGTATTTGCTACAAAAGTGGAAACAGCATTTTGCAAATGTCTAGAGAAGCTCGAGTAGTTACGGCTCATATTAACTATTACCACTTATCTCAATTACAAGAATGAAAGATTTCAGTGCTCCCTATGCTATTTCAGTGCAAAAGTCACCAGGATGATTTGGCTTAAACCAATTTCAGCACAAGTTTAAACTAAGACAGCTGATTTAGCACGCTGAGTATACTCTACCACACACTCATGTGTTGCTCAGCCCCTCCAGCTCCAGTCCCATCCGCTAACAGAATGCAGCTGTGGGAAAGACAAATTGCTCCAGGTAGAGCCGTAAGAGACCATTTGAAAATATCCCAAGAAATACCTGTAGTCATTAGTGTAGACCAAACTTAGATAACACTATGTGTTGTATTTTACACGAAAATTATTTGCTCTGTGGGTTTTTTTTAAAATATGTTACTTCAAGTTTAAATTCATTAGCCTACCTTGCCCTGGCAACTATTTATACAGCCTTTAGCAGTGACACCCTTAATGATGCACTTTGTTCCTGCAGTTACTTCTCCATACTGCAATGACAAACCACTAGAAAAATACACAGAAAACAAATGAGAATCAATTTAAAAATAAACACTGTGTTTTGATATACAAGAAACTTTCAGATATTCTTATGGAAATAAAAGCAAAAATGCCAGTCAATTTATGTGAAAAGTATCCAGTATATCACTCAGACAAACCCCAAAGATTTACTATATTAATGTCACATGAAGAAAGGACAAAAAAATAATTAAAAAGAAAATGAGATGGTTGAATTACCTAGCTTCAAGAATTGGTTTCATGGCAGTTGTAAGCTGTGTTGCATGACCAAATTCATCCTGCAATTCCAAAGGAATATTAAAAGGTACTCCAACCCGAAAAGGAAGCTCCAAAAGACCAACTGAAAATTTCTCTGGTTTGCCCTCTAAGAGAAAAGAATAATATATTTTTAGAAGGAATATGCATGTTCATTGGCTTTTTCTTAGTTAAAGCTCCAATTAAGTCAAGTGGTTTTCAGCCTTGAAGTAAATAGGCTGTTCAGAATACTGTTGTAACCAAAATCACAGTTTATTGGTTGATCCCCTTTTTTTAACTTACACTAACATAAAAACAATAGTTAAAACCTAATAGCAGTAGACTACAGTATAAGAAACATAACAGGACAGCCCAAACTTCCAAAGTACTTAGAGTATCAATACAGCACCTGAAAGCGGGTAAGTTCCTCATAGACAGCTTTTCTTAAACATTTAGTTGCTTTAGTTCTGTTAAAATAAAATCATTCATGCAAAAAAACATTTTTGTTCTACAGCTATCCCAAATTTGAGAGATAAAGATGAGTAATGATGAGTATTTGAAAAAGAAACGTGAGTGCATCCTTTCTGTGAAATCTGGCCCCATTAGACTGCCTCCAATTAGGCACTAAAAAATGAGACCAAACAGAGCAGTACAAATGGCACCTTGCAAAAAAGAGTAATGTTTTGTGGAATAAAACTGTCTTGGCCAAGTGGCCTTTGAGAAAAGAAGCAATACAGTGCTGAGCTAAATGGTAGATAAATATCCTATCAAGTTATTTTGGACTCAAGTTAGGAACTACTTTCACTACCTACAGGTGTCATTATCAGGCAGCTTCTTTTGCACAAGAGATGTGAAAATCATGGGGTGAGAGAAAATGTTACCTTGCATTGGCCAAAATTATTATTGGTTACAACAACAACAAAAAGACCTCAACCTTACAGTGTTTACAATTTTATTTACAAGTGAATTATAAAACTGTGAAATGATTTGACAAAATAACAGTAGAAGAACTTCTGCGCTGTCAAAGTGAATAACTACCAAAATAACATGTCTGAACTAGAACCAGAAAACTTACAGATTGACTTAGGAAGTTCAGTTTTAACTGGCACTTATGATGATTTTTTAGCTTGGCAAGAAGAACTGTAAACACTGAGCAAGAACCTGCTGTTAGAGAAATAAAATAATTTGTTTCTCAGACAAAAAGGCTGCTGATTTCAGTTTAGATTAATTGTTCTTTTCTGGATTTTTAGAATCTATAATATACATAAAAGGTCACACAAATATTAATATTTTGGAATAATGAGTGCAAGGATTTATGGCTGCGTCTGAGACAACACAAAACATTGCAAAAATAAAGACTTTTCAACACTGAAGATATTAAAAATGTCAAAATATCTTCTGACTAGATAAAAAAGCAGCAGCAGATAGCATGAGTTGCTTTGGTACCCCTTGTGTTAAAAGTACCAAACTATTAGTTCATTAGATTTTTAGAGTGTGTATTCCTTTCCAAGCAGATCTGTCCATTTCAATTGTTATGGCCAAAGGAACCTTTAATTGAAAGCTGCCATGCTGGGGAAAGCCACAATACTACCGAAAAATAATTTTTAAAATAGAGAATGCAACTTTGCAACTTTTAAGATTCTCTTTTTGCTTTGATAGAGATAAAGAAGGAGCAGACATGGTTCATTTATGTATTTGTTCAGAGAAAGAGAGATAGATATTTTTTTCTTTTCTTGGAACTTCACAGAAGTACCTTGAGACTTCAGTGCCAGGTTTTCAGACATATGTTTAAAAAATTACTCCTTTCAAGTAATGCCAAACATTTTTTTGTATTATCATACAAGAATACCTCTTTCTATTCTGCCAGTAATACTTTTGCAGAAATTTTTAGAAGAATATGCTACAAAGAACTCTTTTCTTCCTAAAGGGTTTGCATTCAAAGCCTCTAGTTTTGCGGAAAAAATAGGAGGCTACTGAAAGCATCTATTTTTTCTTGAGCTTCTGGAAACAGATGTTAGCTCTACCTCCTAAACTTGTGATGAAAATATCCATTTCAATATTCAATGCTAAGGAAGTACTATTTTTTTGTCTTCCCCACTCTCCGTCTCCCTTGTAGATAAAGCTCACAGAATGGTTGGAGTGGGAAGGGTTCTCTGCAGGTCATCTTATCCAACGCCCTTGCTTCAAGCAGGGCCACCTAGAGCCAGTTGCCCAGGACCATGTCCAGAAAGCTTTTGAATATCCCCAAGAATGGAGACTCCACAACTTCTTGGGCAATCTGTGCCAGTGCTCAGGCAACTTGTGCCAGTGCTTGGTCACCCTCTGATATTCAGAGGGGACCTGCTGTGTTTCAGTGTGTGCCCATGCCTCTGGTCCTGTTACTGGGCACCAACTAAAAAGAGCCTGGCTCCATCTTCTTTACACTATCCCATCAGGTATTTATAGACATTGATAAGATCCCCATGAATCTTCTCTTCTCCAGGCAGAGCAGTGCCACGTCTCCTAGATATGAGAGATGCTCCAGTCCTTTCATCACCTTCATGGGCCTTTGCTGGACTGTCTCCAGTATGTCCATGTCTCTTGCTGAAGATACACTCTGCCCCATCATCCAGATCATTAATGAAGACATTAAACAGGATCAGAACCAGTACTGACCCTATTGACCCCTGGGGTAACCACTAGTTACTGGCGTCCAACTAGACCACGCCATTGATCACCACTCTCTGAGACCAGCCGTTCTGCCAGTCCATACTTCATCAGTTTCTCTATGACTTATGAGAGACAGTGCTGAAAGCCTTACTGAAGTCTAGGTAGTCAACATCCACTACTCACCCCTCATCTACCAAGCTAGTAATTTCATCATAGAAGGTGAATCCATGCTAACTACTGATAATTTTGTCCTTCATGTGCCTGAAAATGGTTTCCAGGATTAGTTACTCCATCACCTTCCCAGGGATTGAGACAAAGGTGACTGGCCTGTAGTTCTGTGGGTAGTCCTTCTTGCACTTTTTGAAGACAGGAGTAACATTTGCTTTCCTCCAATCATCAGGTAGTTCTTCCAATTGCCATGATTATTCAATTACTGAAAGTGGCCTTACAATGATATCAGACAGCTTGCTCTGCCTCATGTGTGCACACCCCATCATGGTCCATGGACTTACATATGACTAGTTTGCTTAGGTATTCCCTGACCTGATCCTCTTCCACTAAGGGTATCTTCCTTGCTCCAGACCTTCCACCAGTCTTTGGGGCCTGGGATTCCTGAAGGTCCATCTTGCTAGTAAGTATCGAGGCAAAGAAGCTGTTCAGTATCTCAACCTTTTCCATGTCCTGTGTCCCCTGCCTCATTCAGCAAAGGGCCCATGTTTACCCCAGTCATCCTTTTGTCACCTATATATTTATAGAAGCCCATCTTGTTGCCTTTGATACCCCTTGCCAGGGACTCCAGTTTCAATGCAATTGGACTCTGGCTTTCCTAACCCCATCCCTGCATGCTTGGATAGTGTCTCTGTATTCTTCCCAGGTTATCTGTCCCCACTTCCACCTTCTATATACTTCTTTTTTGTGTTGAGTTTTGCCAGGAGCTCCTTGTTCATCCATGCAGTCTTCCTCATATTTTTGCCTGACTTCTTATTCATTGGGATGGACTAGACTTGAGCTTGGAGGAGGTGATCTGTGAATATTAACCAGGTTTCTTGGCCACCCTTTCTGTCCAGGGCCTTATTCCATGGAACTCCACCAGGCAGATCTTCAAAGAGGCCTAATTTTTCTCTCCTGAAGTCCAGGGTTGTGAGCTTCCTTTTTGCCCCCCTTCCTTTCACGATCCTGAACTCTACTATCTCATGGTCACTGCAGCCAAAGCTGTCTTCAGCTTTCACATCCCCAGTGAAACCCTCTTTGTGAGTACCAGAGTACCTCTCCTTGTTGGTTCCTCTATCACTTGAGTCAGGAAGTTGTCATTGATGCACTCCAGGAATATCCTGGGTTGCTTATGCTCTGCTGTGTTGTCTCTCCAGCAGATATTAGGGTGGCTGAAGTCCCCCACGAAGACCAGGGTCTGTGAACATGATGCTGCTTCTGGCTATCTGTAGAAGGCCTCATCCACTTGTTCTTCTTGGTCAGATGTCCTATAGCAGACACCCACTACAGTGTCATCCATATTGGTTTGCTCTTTAACCCTCACTCATAAAATCTCAGTTGGCTCATCATCCATCTCCAGGCAGAGCTCCATGCATTCCAGCTGTGTCTTACGTAAAGGGCAACTTCACCTCGTCTTTCTGGTCTGTCTTTCCTAAAAAGCCTGTATCCATTGCAACTTTCCAGTTATGTCAGCCACCTCACATCTCCATGATTCTAACAAGATCATAGCCCTGCTGTCTCTAACTTATGTTTATTCCCCATGATGCATGCACTAGGGTACATGCAGTTCACAGAGGCACCAAAGCATGCTGATTTCCCAGAAAGGTTTTGGCGATTTCTCCGTAATGGTGTCATGTAGGCATTTCCTTGCATACATGCAAATGCTAGAGGTGGGCTCACTTCAGCACCATTTTGTTGATTTTCTGATTTTGAGATTTTTCTGTCACTTCATTCCAGGCCCTTTGCTCATCAACCATGTCCATCACTCCCTCATAGGGCTGCTGATAATGCTCTTCCTCCCTTGTCATTCCTAGTTTAATTTCGGCTTGGTTTTTGCCACTTCAGAAAAAGGCAAAGTCACAGCATGGCAAAAGGGCTGAACAAAAGTTTTCCTTTTGAACTGGAGACTGAGAGCAGAGACCAAGAGAAGATCTATTTTTTTAATGTATGTAGGCCACAAATTTTTTTAATACTATATACAAGCACACTCACATAAAAGGATGAGTCTTGGTGATAAGACAGAGCAAGAGATGTATAATCCACAGTTAGCATGTATTTTTGCAAACTAATTTAGCAAGTAAATACAGATTTTCTTTAAGATGAATTATGATGTACAGAATCAAAAGTACAGATTTTTTTTTTTAATCCTATGAAGTCTCATTTACAGATAACGTATTATTCCTTTATAATTTAAAAATTAATTGTGTTTCATATTGCTGAACAGAAAGAGCGACTTCGAACTAGTCTATAGCTTTACTCTTTTTCATAAATATATGCCTATTTTCCCCGGAAATTAAATCTTTTCAGCAAAAATGAATAAAACTTCTTCAGTCAGAAAAACAAAAACTAACCAGCCACTAACAGATAAATGCACACAAATAAATCAGAAAATAAAATTAAAATCTTTGAGGATGAGAGAAACAGGACTAGCAACGCTGTACCAGAAACATGATGTAACCCTACATTGTACATCTTATGGTCTTCAACAGTGTCATTAAAATCAGAATTCGTTAATTTTCTTTAGAAGATATGATCAGTCACATCTATTTTAGGTCACATACGTACACATCAGAGTGTATGGCAAGACAGAGTAACACCAGACATATTTAACAGCATTATTTCTATTCTGGTATTCCAGCAAGTATTTTATGATGGTTAATCCAAAGATACACACCTATTATAACTGAATGAGAGTTTAGTTTTGCATAGGAAACCTCTTTTAATTAAAAAAAAAAAAAAAAAAAAAAAAGAGACTTAGATCTCAACATGCATATTTTAAATGCACAACCTGTTTTTGAATGAGTTTCTTTCTGTGGTTTATGCATGAAAGTTGGCCTAACGAACACTAGTTTTATGAAAGAATATTTATGCTAATGGCATCAGGAAAAAGGGTGATTCTAATTAAGAAGAGGTTTATTTTTGTCAAGTACATTTAGGAAAGTTCACATCAGAGAAAAGCTCTTGATTCCACCACCACTTTACTTTTTTGTAAACCTGACTGTATAGCAGAGCCAACATATTACAGGTGAGATCAAAACAAAATTTTTTTTTTCTGAAAATATTTTGTATTTGACATGCAAATGCTACTTTTCAGTGCTGACAATTACCTCTCAACTAAAACATGAATAAATGAATCAAATAGAAACACTAAAAGTAGAAGAAAATTGGCATGACTGAAATTCTTACCTATAATAGTAAATTTAAATGTTTTAGATGGTAGAGGCCTTCCTGCATAAGTGTCTGCATTGCTTTCATTCAATACTACTTGCAGTTTCAAGGTGTAGTTCCCAAGTTTCTGAAGATTTTCTAAACAGAAATACGAATACAATTAGAAAGCAAAAAAAGTAAAATTATAAATAAACTGAAAATATTGCATATGTGAACTTACCCATTTTTTTAAACCAGTATGGCCATTTGCCTCCATGCTGACTGATATGGGAAATTATTTCTTTATTCCCAGTAGGTGCTGAAAAACAAACAATTAGCTACATGTATTTAGATTTAACACCATACTTCTTAATTTTTTCAGGTATTACTATCACTCATTATTAAGTATTACTATCACTTCTAAATCTAATAAATATAAATTCAGCTTCACAATTAATCACATTGATCACAGCTAAAAAAATGAATTCCCTACCTAATCCTATTTTAATTAAAAATTGCTAGCCTCAGACACATTAAACTGAAAGCAGCAGGTTTGTAAAATAGAATTTTATTAGCTCTTTGGTTATATGTTCCCCGTTAAGTCTGAACACTTGTAGGCTGTGCACTCCACACACTGGCAACTGATCAAACTTGACAAATGACCCTAACAAATTAGCTTAAATGGGAACAACAGTAAAAATGTGCAGTTGACTGAACATATAACTGAGGAAAAAGAACATTCCTTGTTTGCTCCAAATTATTATCTGTCTTTATAAACACTTCTGCAGCATTAAGACACATCTGAAAAGAGAATACACTGAAACTTTGACGCAATTTTTTAGTGAATGGTACTATAACCTAAGATGAAACCAGGAATAAGGTTTATTGTTTGCAACTTCAAGAGGCATTAATATATTTGTTTTTCAAAACATAATTTTGAATAAATACAGAATGTGACTGCAGTAACACTACACAGAATAAAAAGAAATGCAGTAAAAATACACATTGTTCTATAGCTAAATACAACTGCTTCAGATCCTGTTCTTGCACCAAGATAAAATAGCATACACGAGATAAAGTAACAGCTGCCAATTTTCTTAGGCGTATTTCTTTGAATGTGTAATACTGGAAGTATTGGGTTATTAAAATAAATTTTGATGGCATTTTGTAGCAAGAGCTAATTCAGTTTTCTATACTGGAGAGTTTTCTACCCTCGGTAGTTACTAACACTGAGAAAACAGAACTTCTCAAGTGAGTGCAGTTTCTGTATTGCTACCAAGTTAAACTGAAAGTCTCTCTGTATTATGCAAGATGCACAGCTGGAAGATATACACCTTTCTTCTTGTATTGCCCCAATACAGACAGATAATCTAAGGCGGAAATTTATCTATAGGAAGTGAAGAAAGTCTAATAGTTCTGTGCATAGTGATACACAAAAGATGACAATAAAATAAATGGGATCTTGGAAGAGGACAAATGAGAAAACCCTGGCTTTTAAAGGCAGGGCTGTTATGTTCTGATGTTCTCTTCTGAAAGAGGAGACAATCCCAAGAGCAGTTCTGCATAACAAAGTTATCAGGTATGTCCACTGCTGCTGTTGCGGTCTCTGTGATGAAAAAACATCCTGATGTTTTATTTGAACAACAGACTAAGTTATTTCAGTGGAGCCACGTGCAAAGATTTAGAACTGTCTTTGGAATTTCTCCATTTTTTCCTTTGCTAGAGGAAAAGCCCTTCAAACACTTTGTATTAGTAGTGATTAATGAGCTCTCCTCTGTTGTTTTGCTAGAAAGCACCATTGGGACTTCCTAACCACCATGTTCTTTTCTTGACACTTCCACACAAACATATTTATGAATATTAACAGTTTCCCTACAATCACCGAGATACAGAACACTGCACTTGGTGCAAACTGTGTACTGCAAACAGCACAAGAAATTAAATGGGGGTAGGGAGGGAGAGACACGCATCTGAAGAGCATCTCCCATTGTGGTTTACAGGAGAGAAGTGACAAGATAATTGTTTGGTCAGAGGAACAGTCAACTAAGTTCTAAAATAAATACTTAGGTGATGAAAACAGTTTGCTGAAGAGCTCAAAAACCTGAAAAGATGCCTCACTATTGCCACAGATTGCCACAGCACCTATTTGAGTATTTTAACAGAGGTACCTGCAATTTTATTGAGTAATCAGAAGTGCTTTAAAAATAATATTCTGAGATAGAAATGGTTATTTCTCAGACACACCTTAGACAAGAATCACCCAGGCATGACTTTGAAAAAAAACCCACCAAACTTCCCAGAACCCAGCTTTCTGGCAGCCCCCCCTGTCTTGGCAGCCTCCTTCCACCAACCCTAACATGAAATTTTAGAGTGAGCCTTAGAGAAACAACCTGCTGGTGGCCCAGGAAAAAAACCCAACACATCCAAACAAGCAAAACAAAAAAACCCGGCAGTCCATGCCTCCTTTGGCAGACACTTCCCGTAGGCAGTCTCTTTCTCTTTATCCTACTCTTTCATTTGGTAGCCCATTTCTGTTCCTGCTCCACCTAGACTCTTCAGCTTTCTCTTTTTCTCAGCTCTAACCCATAACCCCAACCTTATTTTTTGGCCAAACCTTACAAGCCCCAGATAAAAAATTTCTCATATCCCAGCTGTCTTGCCAGCCCTCGCTTCCCTTGTCCAAACCTTGGACAAGGTGCTCCTGCCATGGCCCATACAAGAAGTTTCTCACAGTCTAGTTTTCCTGCTATCCCACCCTTTCCTTTGGCAGCTTTTATCTCCACTGGACCCCTCAACTTTCTTATTCTCTCAACCATAATTCAGACCCTAATTTTGAACTGAACTTTGTATAAGGCTCCCCAGTAACAGACCAGATGAGCTATGAGAAACATCTTAACTCTCTTGGCAGTATGCAGTATATTTTGCCAGGTATTCCACTCCTCAAAAGCGAAGAGAAACTTTTTGTACATTGTAAGATGTTTGCTGTTGGCCTTCATATGGGTGTAACCACTTTAGTACAAATGAGAGCTTTATATTCTAAGAAAGACTAGGGGTTTGAGTTTGACAGGTGTGCCATGCTCAAACTGTCACTTGCAGGACTTACTCATTGTTCTGGTGAAACACAGTGGGATTATCCTAGTGATGCCTAAATTGACTAGAGACAAAAGTTAAGATAGGAAGCAGTAAAAACAGTTATAATTACAAATTTCCATCAATGAATCAAAGTGGTCAGGAGACACGAAAGGTCTGAAGATAGACGTTTCAGTGACAGGAGGCAAAGGGCAAACTTAACTTTATTTTTCCCAGCAACACCACTGACAAAACACCATGCCTCTTTCAAGTTTATACATCCTGACGTCGTGATGGTCTACCTTAATTAAGGTTGCAAAACACTGATTTGTCCCCCAGGCTGTTGGCAAATAGTCTGATAACCTGTATAACATGAACACGTTTTTTCAGTTCCAACTTCTTCATGCCCTGTCACACTACCTTGGACAATGGACATGCACAGCAGACAGTCCCCATACAACAAGTGCCATTAAAATACCATGTGTAGTCTTATGACACATATACTGAACTGAAGCCAAGATACTTCCATTTGGTTTCCTTTGACATGTATCACTACAGTAACCTCAGTGCTTCTGAAGGGTATTTTTACAACTCTTATCAGACAAAGGAATCAGATTTTCCTATTGTATATGGAAAGAAACAAGGCAAACAAAATTTTAAGTTCCTAAAAATTTCAAATATATTTGACGTGCAGGATTGGAGTTTTCAGAGAATTCAGTGTTCTAATTTTGTGTTCAACACACAACTGAGTAATTTCAGTTGCCTTGGAGAGGATGCAATTCTTCAACAAATGCAATATAAGAATACCAAGTGAAGCACCCATAAAATGGAAAGTACATAGCATTAAGACATTAAGCCTTGGCATTGAAGCAATTGTCATTTCATGAAATGTGGCTTTGGAGTACTACATGCTCTGATGGGATATTGTCCTTAAAATTAAAAGCTATATCCATCCATCTATGAAATGCTAGTATGAATTATATGTATATATACAAAGAAATTTATTATCCTTTATGCATTTTCAAAATAATAAAGACTCATTTAAATATACTGAAATACTTACAATGTAAAATAACCTTGAGTTCAACAAGAAGTTTCTTTGAACCTCCGTGGCTTGTACCTGGAAGTTTTTGCATTGCTTCTCCTTTTTTATTCAAAATTTCTATTCTTAATGCTCCTGTATTTAAAAGAAAAATTATGGACATTTAAAATAACCTGTGATTGGAGATTTTTGTATGCTTATTTTTTTAACAACAGTGCATAATATAATTTTAAATTGACATTTTACTTTTTTAGTATTTGGAAGAATAAAATATACCTATTGGTGTACCAGCAAATCTTGTTTCATTTGGTAATAACTCATCTCCTTCAGGCCATGTTACTGATAATTTGTCAGGAAGTCTAGTGAAAAAGAAAGAATGAACAGTTTTCCTGTGAGTTAAAAAACAGGGTAATTTATCTTTAGTACAATACACATGAAGCTATTTTTTGGTGGAAAGAAACCCAAAATCTGAACTATTTCTTCTTGGTTTAGAGTTCTAGGGTTTTTTTTGTTTCTGCTGAAATAGCTGACTGCTTTCCCATTTGGAAATAAAACGGAACATTTTTGTGTTCCTGAAGAAATACTAAAACTGTTATTAGGAACTCCACAAGTAAATAATTACAATTTAGAGCTTACCTTGCCATTTCATCCTCTATGTATTTTTTAACAGCTTTGTCAGACACTGTTCTGTCAAGTTTTGATATTGGAACAGTTTTCATTTCAGCATACAATGCCTGAGGTTCCTGAAAAAAAATTTAGTGCAGGTATAAACAGCCAGATTATAATACGCAGAGAAGAAATACCTCTCTATCAAGGGACTAGACAAGTAGACATAGACATAATGCAATATGCTAACAAATACTACGTGGTGACTCCACAAGACACTGTTCTAAAATTTGCTGAAATCACAAGGGTTAAGAATGGACGAACAACATACTATTGATACCAACTGTGATACTCTATTTCATATGCAAATTTAAATAAATCAGATCATTGATCATGAGTAATAATTTTAATATGTTTACATTAAAATTAATGTAACTAAGCAGTCGAAAAATACCATAATTTTCAATAGTTATTTGAAAGTCATTTAAAGAAGTCTGACCTGGGATTATGTTTAAAGATTCCATAGGCATACTAGGTGTGTGAATTCTTTTTATATTTGTCTTACCAAAGCAATTTGAACCTCTCCTCCAGTGGCAAATATATCCCCATCATGGTCTCCATACAAAAAAAATTTCTCAATACTTCCATAGAATATTGGAAGAGTCTTAACAGTTTTCACCTGTAAAGCAAAGACAATTGTCAGTACATTGCTTCTACATCAAATGTACAGTAGTTGCCTTTTATAGCATTCAAGTGCTTTATTACAAAACAAACAAACAAAAACCCAACACCAGTGAGCAACTAACTTACCAGCTGTCCAGTTTTGTATGTTTTCCCATCCCACTCTATTGCAGCATACATTGTCCAAGGGCTCTGCATTCTTTTGGACGGTAAATCAGTACGTGTAGTTATTCCTTTAAAGACTGTGAATTTTATCTGTTTGTCATATTTTTCATGGCAGTCTTTGAGCCACAAAGCAAATTCTCTGTCAATTTTCATTCGCTGCTCCTATAAAGAGTTTACAAAAGAAATACATACTATTAACATATTATGAAATTTAAATCTGACAACTTCAGAATTATAAACAATTATAAGAGTACAGTGATATTGTACGCAAAAAAAAAAAAGGATTCTTCAGCTTGGAAACACTACAAAATTCTAGGAAAGCTATACTTCAAGACAGAGAAAGTGTTTCCCCCAGCACCCATATTCCTCTATGAAGGGGGTCTTTCCACAAAAACTGTCATATAACAACTAGATATTGTTTAAGAAAATAAAAGGAAAAAGACTAGCTCTTATTTTTTCAGATTTAAAGAGTCAGCTTTACTACTCAGAGTAGTAAAGTAGTACTTTACTACTAAAACTGGGAGAAGTGTCTGCTACAAAGTCCTGAAAAAGTGTCCAAGGTGAAAGTTCTTCAGAAACGGGTCAATATGCAGTGACATGAACAAATGTCCAGTGAGTAAAGGTTTCTGTATCATATGCATTAAACTTTTCCAAGAAGAAATACTTATCAGAATAAAATGATCACCTGTCCGTTGAAGATTCTTGTGAACAGAGTATTCTTATCTTTTAGCTTCAGCTCCAGATCCATGAAAGTGAGTTTGTTTGTGCTGACCTGGAACTTATCATTGGTAAATAATGCACCAGAAATTCTGTTGTAGCATTCAATTGGTGCCAATCCTCTCTTCTTTGGAGGAGCACACCACTCAAAACTTAAACAAAAGGAGAAAGACATTAAAACCCTTTTTTATAAAGAGAGGTTTACATTATAGAAAGAGACTGGTTTACATTGTAGAAGCAGATTACCACTTACTCTTCCACAGTTGTGTATGGTATTAATCTTCCATTCCAAAAACATTCAAAAATAGGCCTTTTTCCTCTGGCACCCTTTTCTACTATAAAGCAGTCTTCATCATCATCATCATCGTTTAATTCTTGATTAAAAAGAAGACAGTCTCCATTAATACATTTCTTTAAAAAACTAATATCAAAAACCAGAGCAGTCTAAATTGAGGATTATCTATGCTTATTAAGTTGGGCACAGTAGCAGTACACATGATCTCAAGCTAGTTATATATAATATTAGGATTTTTTTTTTTTCTGTTTAAGAAATACCAAGCAGAAAAACTAAGGAAAGCTAAGGAAAAAAAAATAAACAGGGATTGAATAATATACCAAATTTGCAAATTTCAAATTTGAATAAATATTACTTATCCGCCTTAGTTACAACTGAAGTTCTTCTAATATCAGAAAATCTTGTCACAATTAAACTCAAGATTTGTTTTGTCAAAAAAAAAAAAATCACCAACACAAATTATTTTAAAACCCTAGCATCTGAAAATTCATTAAGGGTGGATAAAACAAATTTTAAATTAAGGACTTAGACTACATGTTGTCCTCTGAGGTATTCTGATGTTAGAAATCTCTTGAATCAAACTGCTGGTGTTTCATTACTTTCTCGGAGCAAAGATCTAACAGTCATGAAAGTCAAAATGTTTCAATCAGACTGCATTCCACGAGAGTTTATAGTTTGAAATCAGATGGTGTTATGTCAAAGAACAGGTTTACATGAATGAGTTACCACAACAGCCAATTTTCTCACAGGGTTCATTCATCCAAAAGGATATGAACTTTTCTGTTCCACCAGAACCCAAATTAGATAACAACTTACACTTCAATTTAAATTGTTCTAGTTTCTATTTCATTAAAACATTTAGAGTAGTAGGACTGTCTGTAACAGGACTGATAAGCTGCATAACATTTCACTCACTTGATGGAAAACATGGATCATCAGGGTATGTTTCTTTATCATACAGGAAGGGATGATATCGGATGATGCCTTCCACTATACCTTCTCCTTCAACATGTGCCTTAAACTCAAAACTATCTGCTGCAGTATTTATATACAATGTCTGCATGTCATCTTTGATCTCCCTAAGATTGACAATCTTTGGTACTTTTCCTTTTTCAAACATTGAAATCTGGAAAAAAATGAAACAAGTTGATTTTCCTTAGGCAAAAAACCCTACAGTAATTAGCATTTGTAACACTTACCTTAACTGTTAGCAAAATGAATTAGTTCCTATGCTGCAATGATAAATAGTATTACTTTTTAAAAATTAAATTACATACATATCTTAAAATGCTGCTGTAGTTCAAAATGCATGATTAAAGAGAAACAGGCACAATATGAAATGCTGCCTTCAAAGAATTTTGACTAATAAGTATAAAACTTCTTACCTGAATGTCGATGTTGTTGAAAGGGCTTATGTCTTTTGTTACAGCATTAGTTTCATTTCCTTTTGGTCCATGGATGTAATAGTGATAGATATGTCTGAAACACATTTTAAATGAAAAATAAATCTCAGAAAGTGAAATTTTAAAATTTCAAAATTTTCAAAAATCTAGATAAACTTGCATTTTTATTAAAATATAACTGGTTCATTGCATTGTTATAAATCAACTCCATGACAACATGTACATGTGGTACAGAAGATTTACTAAAGGGATTGACTCTTTTTCACTCTTTCCAACTCTCATCTCCTTCATGCACAATCATACTAATATCAATTTTTTGATAAAATACAAAGTGCAAACTAATAAAACTACTGTAATTTGTAATACACTCTGGAGATTAAAAAGATCTAGAGCCAAAAAACTTCCCACATATTGTTTCTGATATCAGCTTTGTATTGATAATCTAATAGTAACAGAAGTGTTTCACAATCACTATCCTTAAGTTATTTCCAAAAAGTAAAGATACCTCATTTGAATACACGCAGCAGTCATGGATGTGGTCTGCATATTAGAAATAATTTTTCTATTCATAAACATTATTTTCTAATGGCATTTGTGCTCATTTAAGAAAGTCCAAAAAATCCACACCATCAGATAGATTAATTATTTTCCTAGAGATAAGAAGTTTGAGAAAACTGAGGAACTTAACCGCATTTACTTCAACTTTTCGACAAGCTAGCCAATTCTTCCAACTTCAGATATTGAGTCCTTAAACCTCAGGGTGGTGGTTTGCAGAAAAATGAGATTATACAAGTCAATGGGACTGAATGTATGAAGGAAGTTAAATGCACCTGCAAGTGTTTATAATCGCTTTGCTTCTGACATCTACTGCACTAAATGCACCCCAAGGAGAAATCTTGGTTCCCAAACAAAAGCTCCTCATGGTCTCATTGCTCAGGAGTTTAGACCAGAGTGGTATGTCCAAACTGCTTAGCATTTTGTCTGCATCTCCTCCAGACCTCAAAAGGTGCTCTCATGGCCTTAAGACACAATTATTTTGGGGGATCATCTCCCCTCCCTCTGCTTCAAAGCATCCAAAATAATATGAGGGCTGTGCTGTAGCCCATTAGAGCAGAATGAAACTGGTATTATGCATGTGTGGCAAAAGACATGGCAGGATGGTATGAGGGGGTGTTTTGAGGGGAAAAAGGCCATTACAGCTGAAATAGTGACAGGATTGTGTAGCACTGGGAAGGTAAATCTGATTGGTTTTACTGTAATAGCTACAGGACATACACTAGAGTAATTGCACCTCTGTTTCATCTCCAATGGAGGCAGTTCTTTCACTTCAAGAGATAGCTGGAATGAACTAACACACACCTAAGTTTGGGTATTCACCAGAAGAGTACCCAGAAGCTAATGAGGGACCTAATTTATCTGTCAATGTAGAGGTACCCCTACGTTTTCACAAGGTTAAAAAGGGTTTCAGCCACAAGTTTTTACTTGCAACAGTGAATGATGTTTCATATAATAAGGTGTTACCTAATCCTTATACTAATCCTCATATTAAGTATTATCCATTATTATTAGATTACAGGTAAGACAAAAATAAAATTATTGCTTAAAATCAAGTTCTGTGGTTTGCGAGATTTCAAAATTGGGCCATGGCTTCATAGTTCAGTTTACATTCACAGATAGATCCATCCTCTTAACAGATAAGTCCACATGATTCACAGGTATCACAGACTTCCACATCTCCAAACTCTGCAGGGCCACTGATGACACTACTATAGTACTCAGTGGACAGTATCACATATCAGTCTCCCTCTTGAACTGGGATGAAGCAGCAGCTTTTTTTTTTTTTTTTTTTTAAAAAAAGCCAAACCACAAATCTAGATATAAAGGTTAGGAGCACAGCTGTGAGAACAGTAATTTATCAAGTTACTAACAACTATATATCTAATTATTACATTAATAATAACTATTAAACTGAATAGGTTATTGATAATTCAATTGGATAATTACGTATCAATTATCAAGTCACATTGAAACTGATGTTTGTAAACATCTTCATTTGGATGGGGGGCCCCATTCAGGTGTGCTAGTTTCTGTAAAATCAGTTAGTTAGGAAGACTAATTGTGGCATCAACAAAACACGTATCAACAACCTTAACAGGAATAAAGCCGATGACAAAGTACAAAAAGGAAGTAATTCATAATTATCTGACTTTGTTAGTAGTGCACTTTTAAATCATATCTTTTAAATCACAAACTTACGCCAGCTGCCTTGTCCAAAGATGAAAATAGTTTTTCAAGTACTGCATATGATCTGGTTGTACACCTGTAATGACAACTGCTGTGAAACTCTCTTTATCCCTTTCTTCTAATATTAGATTACGAAGAAATCTTTCATCATCACTTGTGATGTGAGTAGAATCAGATGGCTACAAAAAGAGTAAAATAATAAGAGCAAGAATGTAAACTGAATTTCTGATCTCCCATTAGCTTTGAAAAGTATTAAAAAACAGAACAGGAAAAGAGTACAGAACACATGATGCTAAGTATCACAAAGGATTAACGCTTATAATAAAACCTTCCAAATTAAAGTCAGCAAACTAAGAATCTGACATCCCTGATCCAGTTTATTTTCAACTCACTTTCATGATAGCATTTGAAGTGTTCAGTCTAGAAATGCATTTAATCATGTTTAATGTGGCACTGTGTGATATCCATGTTCTCATCCATCAAATGGAACTACTATGTGTACCAGACATAAGTCTTCTTTAAGAAAACCAAGTCAGAAAAAAAAAAAATTGTTTTTAAATGGATAGGCTGCTTTCTATAGCAAAAATTGAAGTGGAAGAAACATGCTTTTGCCGTGGAAGGGTGAATCCTCAGTTCCAGCTGAAATACCCAGTAGTCTCACAGAAAAAGAAGTTCCTGATTCCAGAAAGTCCTGATTGTCTTTTCCTGGATGGATGCACTCTACTCTTACGATAGGAGGTTTCTAAACTGCAGAGAAACACAGCCGTTGATGTCATGTTTCACGTTGGACCAGTGGATAATCCTTTACATTTGGTGCATCCAGAAAAGAAGCTATTTTTAACACAAAGATTGAGATCTTTATAGCAACTGCAAACAATTGGTACAATGGAGAAGATACACTTTTTCATGCTGTAGTAAATGCAGCATCATGCCCTGTTTTGCAGGAAAGCAGGCAAAAAGAAAACACATCACAAAGTCATGAAAGGATATATGTCCTACCTAACCGTAGACAGTGAAACATGGTAGTCAAGGGTGTTCTGTTAAGACTTACTTTCCCCAGGGAATCAAAGAGATCTCTTTAACCAACAGGATAATCTAACCAGTTGTGGGAACTTTCATCAAAAAAGACTGAAATTCTTAAAATGCTTTCTTCTGCCCACAGCATGGCCTCTTTTAAACCTAACAGTCTTGCTGATTTCATCCAAGTAAGGGGCTGTTTCTATGCCAGTAATGAGATCACAGATAATAAAGAAAATCCTGAGTTGCTTGGTCCTCATCTCTGTATGGTTTGACCAATGACCTAGAAGCTGCACACCAATGTTGAACAAGTGCTATCCTGTACAACTTACACAGTGAAAGTACCTCCAAAATGCTGTTCCCAAATTCTTTGGTTGCCTTCCTACTACAGATGACACACTACCATGGTGCTTTCCCCAATATCCCTAGCAACCATCTCAACTAGAAAAGTAGTATTTACTTGCTGGCAATATTAAATGGTCCAGGGAAGTGACTACAGTAAAGACAGGTGCCTATTATCCATCAACAGAAGATGATTGGCTGGGGTGCCATCAGTGCCATTTCTCTTCAGTGTTCTGGCCTTGTTCTAGAATGTCTTAGGTTTGACATTAATTACATCTTGATTTCTTTGCAGAAGTAACTTCCTTTACCAACTCAATGCCTCAAAGATTCAATTATTCTTCTCACACTGCAGTAATCCATTACAACTTCTATTTCTGCCACAGTATTCTCTTGCTCACCTATGTGCACTGCAGACCATTTTTCAAGACATTATAGAGACAAATTCACACGTTTAATTTCACATCAAGATAATGAACTGGCCTGGTTATTTCAATGATTTGTAAAAACTTCTTAGACCTGAGCTGTCTATCCAGTATCTCCACGCTTCACTTCTATTACTTGAGTGCTTCACAGCATCTCTTCCCTCTTTGATATTTACAAGTTATTTTTTACCTCTAATAGAACTTTACTTGCAATATTTTTCAACTGCATCAGCTTAGCTTTCATTTTATATTATCACCTCAACTTTTCAAACAGTTGATTGCACCACCTTCTTGAATTCTTTATTAGTATCTATGCATCCCATTCAGCAAGTTTCCTCCAACTAATGTCTGTTAGCTTATTTTCTACTTTTATATCCCCCACACTCCCTTTTTAATATGAAGTGGGGAGGGAAAGCATTTGTGCTCTCTACAATAAACAGATTTTGTCTACTTTTCAGTTTCTATTTCTGTGACTTTACCTTCTCATCTTTATTACAGAGAGATTAAAAATAAAATTCATACATTTTTGATGATTCATTCTTTGTCACAAGTTACTGCCCCAGTATTGGCATGTTAAAAACATTATCTACCTCCTGTTCCTCTCACCCGTACAAAAGGCCAAGAGCACTGAGATAACCCACAAGATATGGGCTATAATCAAGGTCTGATTACCTCATAATACACAGCATCCACTTATGCTCCCATCTGCACCCTTAGCTATATCTTTGCCTTTATCTTCTTGCTCAAAAATGTCCAAAGAAGAGTTCTTTTCAGTCTTCCTCCTTATCTTGCAGCTTTTTGCTTAAGCTTTTCTTCTTCATGAAAACCATCAGGACTGTTCATTTTAGTTTTCAACTAAACAGTTCATTTCTTTTACAAAATTAGTGGAGATTTGTGAATCCACTGGGTTTTGTTTATCTGGCTGGACTGCTCTCCCATAGACAGGCTAGTTGTTCTACATACTTCTTACATAAGCACAGTTTGTCTCCCTAATTTATTCCTTACTACTTCAGAGAACAGACATTTTTCTTTGTTTCATATATAATGAAACAATCAATGATCTTAGAAAGGTATTTTTAAATATTTTTCTTAACTTGATATGTTAAACTATATGTAATTTCTGTCCTTTATGGTAAACAGAAAAGATAAAAAAGAATCACATACAAATAAAGCTTTATGATATGTAGTGCCTTCACGTTTCCCATTACTTCCTTTTACACTCCGGGGTGCAAACGATTCAATAAGACAAAGATATCCCCAGATAAGTACTACAAGAATATTAGATAGTGAAATCATGTTAACCTGGGAAAAGCTTTCAAATAAAAAAAGAGAAAGTATTAAGGCTATTTACCTTTCTGTTTCGAATGTATCCGCTATATATTGCTTCTTTGTTTTTCTCCTTCTTTTCAAAATCCTCTTTAGAAAGGACAAGTTCATGAACATCCTGAGAATCTGCAGGTTTGCTTATCATCTGATATTATTAAAGAAATGGTATTTAAAATCAAAATAAGATTTAAAATTAACAACAAAATAGTTTAATACTGTGATTAAAAGCTAGGATAATAATAATCTGATTATGTAAAAATGTTTTAAAATAATGTTTAAGATTGATATTTACTTACTCTTGCAGACTGTCCAACGAAGAACACTGCTTGTTTGCCTCCAACTCCAAAATATGAGATATCACTATTTAAACTACGAGGCACTGGCAAAGGGCGTACATATCCTGAATGATCACTGAGAGTAAAAGTGTGTTTAACAAGTTTTCTCAAGATAAACATAATTTAAAAAAAGAGAGAAACTTCTGATCTAAACAGCTTGTATTAAATTCTTCCGGCAGTCACATTGTTCAAAAAATCCTTCACTTTAGACCTATTATAATTGCAACATTAAAACGTATGTGCCTAAAATTCTTGATGTATTCTTTTTAGAAGCATGATGACAGAGTAACTCTTTTCCTAAGTCATCTTATAAAACATTTCTGTCCCTTCTAGCAAACCAAATCTTATTCAGTCTTACAATTTGCTTATATTACACTGATGTTCAGATGAAAGAGAGGATAATGTTTGGCAAGGAGAATCTGATAGAAAAGAAACTATTACTCTGAAAACTTCTCTCCATTGTTAACTCTGCAACAGGGACATGGTCAACAGGTCTGCGCGATAGGTACTGTGGTATAGGTACTGATACTAACTGTGAAGCTCATGCAAATGAAAATGGCTTACAAAGCAAACCTGATCTTTTTGACATCATCCTTTCAGAGAAATACTATTGAGTAAAAATGGGAAATAATGCCAACCAACTATTAAACACAGTCTTGGAGAGACTACGTATACCATGAGTAATTAAATTCCATGTCTTTTAAGTCAGCTTTGATGGATGAAAAGTCTTACGTAGTTTAAGCAAATGGTAGGACAAACGTGTTTTTAAATCATAGCTGTCCCAAATGAAAACAAGGTGTAGATAGTATCCTGCTGTAATTTACAGCTGTGCTCCTATTGAATGGTACGAGCCCACAGTTTAAACTTGTAGCTTAAAAACACTACACATTTCTACTGTTACTAAATTCAACTACAGCAATTTTAAAAAGCAGTGAATTTCTTTACAAATTACTAGATGACTCCGAATCACTTCATATGCACGTATCTCCAGTTCTCTGACAGATATTAGTTGTTCTATTTTGACATGCTTCTAATGCAAAAAAGCCCCCTCCTCAGCTATATTATCACTTTCCACTGTCCCATTACTTTTTACACTACTTTCTCATAGGACAAATTAGTTATGATTGAGGCTGTGATCCTCATCTTCACATTTACTGCCCTAGGCTTAAGGTATTTAAAAAGTGACTAAAGCTCAAGAACTGTACTTAACTGCTTCTCTGGAATTTCCTACACTAGGGTTAAGTCTGGCTGTGGAGGTTGAAGAGCTCTTGAGAACAGATTCAAAACTGTAAAATGAATTCATATAAACCCACCATAAACCGCCACTTTCTTCTTTAAATGCAAAGCATTTATTTTGCCTAGCCTCCTTCAAAAATTACAGACATCTTCAGGTATAATTTTGCATTACATTGTACACAATTATGATTAAAGAAAAAGTAGCATAACAGACATTGAATGCATTGCTTAATGTGATACTGAAAGGCTTTCAGGTATCAGATGAACACACTATAAAAAACCCACCCCAGAACACAGAATGTTCCTAATTGTACATGGGCAAGTCAAAGACAACTTAGAAAAGGCTGTGAGAATAAAAACATGTTCTCAGAGTTTCATAATATTAGAAAAGCAGTTTTGTGTTATGAAGCTTCCCTGTCTCCTACCTACAAAAATGTCTATTTATATGTAATCATGGAATGACAGGTTTCAGCTAAGTGTTGGCGTAGAGGTATGTGTTAAAATGATATTCTGTGAACCTTCGCAGAGTCTACTAATTGTTGTAAAAATGATTAAAATTTTCTAACCTCTCGAAGTCACCTTGTCTTGTAAACTTTGACAATCTGTATACAGCCCAGTTGTTAAGCTGTTTAGAAGTCATTCCTCTTCCATTATCGATCACAGCAACAGCTGGTTTTCCGTGGGAATCATCAAACAACTGTTTTGGGGAAAAAAACAACCACAACAACAAAAAAAGGAGCACCAGGAAAAAAAAAAAGGATAATGCAAACTATGCCAACTACACCTGAAAAAAAGTAGAATATTTCTATCTTACCAGTTTTATCTGTATGCTCCGAATACCAGTATTTCGGGATGTAGCTGACAGAGAATTGTCAATCAACTCAGCAAGGGCAAATGCTAAAGAAATTGAAGAAAAATAACCCCGTTAAAATCTTGTTCTCAAAAGACAGCACTCAGAAAACAGACACATATTCACAGTAGTTTCTACTGAGCAATGAAGATAACACATTCCGTAAACACAGACAAGAGCTAAGCACTGTCAGAACTATCAAAATTAGATAACATCTTGATTTAAAAAAAAAAACCAAAAAACTTTTGTACATATTTGCACATATACTTTATGATTTGTTTTCTCACTGAACCTCTCATACCTCTGTTGATGGTAAGGACACAATTATTGGAAGTACCTAGGAACAGTGAGGAACTAACAGGTTCCCTACCACAAGACAAACTTGTCCTTTTCCATGATTGGGAATGAATTTGTATGATTCATATGAAAGTCCAAAGTATGTAAAGAACTGACTCTGACTTGTTAAAATATTGAGGGAAGAATGAACTCATTGAAAAAACCTGAATGGAAATGTTGCACAACTTCCAAAATAGGAAGTTATTTGTTTACAACAAGAACAGGAAGAAAACTGTAAAAATCGTTGAAGAATTCAGTGAATGGTTGTATTGGGTTTGTGTGGCGGGGTTTTCGTAGTGGGGGAGGGGGCCGCAGGGGTGGCTCCTGTGAGAAGCTGCTCGAAGCTTCCCTGGCTCCAAGTCGGACCCGACTCTGGCCCAAGACAAGCCCATCAGCACCTCTGGGAGAACAGATTTAAGAAGGGGAACCTGCAGCAGGGGAGGAGATTGGAATGTGAGAGGAACACCTATGCAGACACCCAGGTCAGTGAAGAAGGAGGGGGAGAAGGTGCTCCAGGCGCTGGAGCAGAGATTCCCCTCCAGCCCATGGGGAAGACCATGGTGAGGCAGGCTGTCCCCCTGCAGCCCAGGGAGGTCCACTGTGGAGCAGATATCCACCTGCAGCCCGGGGAGGACCCCATGCCAGAGCAGGTAGATGCCTGAAGGAGGCTGTGACCCGTGGAAAGCCGATGCTGGAGCAGGCTCCTGGCAGGATCTGTGGACCCATGGAGAGAGAAGTCCACGCTGGAGCAGGTTTTCTTGCAGGACTTGTGACCCTGTGGGGACCCACACTGGAGCAGTCTGTGCTTGAAGGACTGCAGCCCGTGGAAGGGACCCACCCTGGAGCAGTTTGTGAAGAACTGCAGCCCTTGGGACGGACCCACGTTGGAGAAGTTCATGGAGGACTGTCTCCCATTGGAGGGACCCTACGCTGGAGCAGGGGAAGAGTGTGAGGAGTCCTGCCCCTGAGGAGGATGAAGCAGCAGAGACAACTTGTGATGAGCTGACCCCAGCCCCCATTCCCCGTCCTCCTGTGCCACCAGGGGGAGGAGATAGAGAAAATCAGGAGTGGAGCTGTGCCCAGGAAGGAGGGAGGGGTTTTAAGATTTTTTTTTTTATTTGATTGGTAACAAATTAAATTGATTTTGGTCCGTCTGGCCATCCCCCGTCCCCCCCTCCAGTTGAGTCTGGGTTTTGCCCATAACCATAACTGGTGAGTGATCCCTCCCTGTCCTTGTCTCAACCCACAAGCTTTTTGTTATATTTTCTCCACCACGGAGGGGGGAGGAGCGAGCAAGCAGCCTCATGGTGCTTTGCTGCCAACTGGGCCTAAACCATGACAATGGTAAATACAACCAAAGTTTTGTCAGATATGTGGCAATACACAGCAGAAATAGCCAGCCAAATTACTTGCACAAGTCTGTTTTTTCTAAACATCAATACTTGGAACCCTTGCCTAATTCAAGTTAGGAATACCTAACTTTAGTGAAAAATTGCATTTAATTAAGGACTGCAGCATCAATCTGAAAAAAATACATCAAGTTTGGATTAATTCACTGCAACTGGTCAGCCCTAGTGACCAGACATTTCCATTCAGTCTCTCTGATAAGGAAGTTTTATTCCCTACAATTTGCAAGGTTCTTCAGAATGCTACAGTACAAATTACACTGGCCATACACTTCAGACATGCAAAAGAAATCCCTTGAGTATTAGTATCATACAGCAACACTGAAGCATTTTGCATTTTCCTTCAAGTTGTTTCTGAAGTATAAAAACAGTTCTTGGTTTCTCTGCAACTTTCTTCACTGCTAACAGGAGTTGAGCATCAGTTATGTGATCCATACTTATTATTCCATATCAAATAACGAAGGCCCTTCATCAACACGTGAAACTGGTTAGGCACGCCCTTAGAGATGTTGTAAATGAGGAGCCTCAGCTGCAGTACACTTACCCATGTTCAAAATTGTTATTTGCTCTAATAGTCAATTTTAGTACATAATAAACAAAAGTAGACAGCTTAATATAGCTGTTTAGCAAATTTTAATTACTGCTGTGTTGCAGAATTTCACAAATTACCTCACTAGGGTCTTAAAGAGTGAGAATTTGTAACATTAGAAAAAAGATACCAGTAACATCATTACAGAAGTGGATCTAAAAGTTATTCTGTTTGTAGTCTTGATCATTGTGGTCTCTTTAGGACTGAAGAGTTATGACCAGAAGTAGTAGCAGAACATTTGGACTACTTTAAAGGCCTTTGTGGGAGTAATATGAACACACGCAGTACACTCAGAGCAAGAATCCTCCTTTTCCCTGTGTCACCTATTGCAGAGTACCGCCAAGACCAAGAATTGACTTAAATATATATGAAAAGTTTCTCACAAAAACCTGAAGCTTGTTCACTTTCTTTTAGAGAGAATAATGATTTAAAGCACCCTAGCAAGCTGCTTTAGCAATAACACGACAGAGGAAAACGTAGGAAAAAATTTAGTTTTCCCTTAGTAGTAAACTTTGCTTTACTACTAAAAAAACCCAACAGACTTCAAAAAGACAACATTGAGATCCCATATTTTAATCACTTCTCTGGCTCATAAATAAATATGCCTCAGGCTCTTGGGCAACAGTATGCAAGGAGAGAAAACAGCAAATGTACGTTGATGATACTGCCAGATGGATCCAAACAAAAGTTCAACCTGTTTTTAAACTACAGCAAGTTGTCAAGAAACTCTGTTATCTAGGCCCACGGACATTGACAGGCATGATCAAAATCTTTTTCTCTCCTGTGGATATACTTGCTTCCTGTTTCAATACTTCTGAACACAAATAAATCTGTCAAAGATGCTGCTATATTTTACATTCAAACCACTTTGTAAAATGCAGTATTTTTACATGTGGATGGCAGATTTGACCTTGATACAAAATCTCTGGATAACACAAGAGGTTATCATTGGAGTTATGTACAGGGAAATGATCATAATATGAGGCAACAGAAGTGGAAAATGTCTTTCATGAAGAAAAAGAAGGAAAAGGAAAAGACATTGTGTGTGAGGAACTAAAGGAAAACTGAACATACATATGCATTATCTATTTTTCATCTCATATTATTATTCTGAAGCCCGCTGAGAGAAGGAAAAATGGGTTTTCCTACCAAGGGAATGCTCAGCATTTCATGGGAGATGAGCTGTAGCTACAACTTACGTGAGCACTTACAGTAAGTGCAGTATTGAATGACTTCATATTCATAAAGATCTTACAAGATGTAACAGTTCCTTCTGACAAACCAACTGTTTGATTGCAGTGCTGTTTATTACCATGAAAACAAAGTGAGAGTTGGATTATTAAGCACATACTGGGGAATTCCTCCAATGTAGAACAGTAACAGTCCTCAGTGTGTATTAATTTTATTTCTTGATTTAATAATTTAAATGTTGCTTTAAAAACACTAACAAACCAAAACAGCAACACTGAAACCAAAACTCTTTAAAAATGTATTTCTAAACTGAAAACTTGTTTAAACATTTGTATTCTTGACATAAGAAGCCATAAAAACAGAAGAAGGAACTTCAAGTTCTGTTGTACAACTTGATGACCATGCAATATCTTGCATTTAACACACAAACCTGTTTGTTTAAATGCTACCATAAGTAAATCTAAATGGATGACACTTGACTCTTTGACACTAAAATACTTTTTCTTCTGAGACTTTTTTTTAAAAAAAGGAATAGGGATAGGCAGTTTTGATAAAGAGCTACAGAAAAATGAATACAAGAAACCATAGACTACGTATACCTCTTCAAAGCTTAACAGTTCTAATACAAGGTGGTTATAGTAACAATAACTATACGACAGAGGACTAGATTTCTCCATTTTTCTACCCTTCATCTCTCAGTTCTTGCAGTATAGGCCCTTGCTTCCAATTTCCAGTTCTCATCATCTTCTTGTCCCACAAGTTTTATTGTGGTAATATTAACTAAATAGTATTAACTCCTTTCTAGCAATGTTATATGTATTTAAAAGGGAAACATGAATGTATAGTAGCAAAATCCCTTGGTTTTGCAGCATCAAATAACCGAAGGTTCTGTGTCCACACCGTTGCACTCAACACCTCACATCATCTTCACATGCCACAGAATTAACAATTTTCTTTTGTTCGTTGTTTTTCTGTCCCAGTGTATGGGCTACATGTGTTCTGATATTGTTTCCTACTTATACCTTCGTGCTCAAGTACTTTTTTTTTTTAAATTTAAAAAAAAAAAAAATTTTTTTAAAAATGAAAAAAAAAAAAAAAGTCATGCAATGTGGTTGCTAAAGGTTCACTCCTTCAAATCAAGGCTGAACTGCCTACAGTTTCAGGAACGTACTATGGTTTGACTGCCAGAAGTGCTCATTTGAATCTCATCAAATTCTGTGACTGAAAGAACGGAAATGCTTCCAGTTAACATTAATCTAGCAATGAGAACAATATTTCTACCTGCAACTTTTGAAATACTATGCATTTACCTAAAAAAAGCTATTGTCACACTTTTTTTCCTATGAGTCAGCATTAATGTCTGTAAACTAAATAATTCATAGAATCGTAGATCAATCCAGGTCGAAAGATCATCTGGTCCAACCTTTTATGGGAAAGGGAGCCTAGATGAGATTATCTAAGCACCCTGTCCAATTGCATCTTGAAAACCTCCAGCGATGGGGACTCTACCACATCCCTGGAGATGTTGTTCCAAAGAATGATTGTTCTCACTGTAAAAAATGTCTTTCTTACATCAAGATGAAACCTCTCCCAGGTGCAACCTGTACCCATTGCCCCTTGTCTTCTGCACGTGAAAAGAGGGCCTCCATTCTCTTGGTAGCTGCCCTGTAAGTACTGGAATACTGTGATGAGGTGTCCCCTGAGCCTTCTCCAGGAAAAAAGACCTAACTCCTTCAGTCTTTCCTCACAAGGCAGGTTCTTCAGCCCTTTGATCATTTTGTCGTCGTCCTCCTTTAGACCCTCTCCAGTCTGTCCACAACTTTTTTGACCTGGGGACCAGAACTGGACACAGCACTCCCGGCATGGCTTGACCAGTGCTAAGTGGGATGATCACATCTCTATCTCTGACAGTAACACCCCTGCAGAAGCAGCCCAGGATCTGATTTGCCTTTGTTGCTGCAGTGGTGCTCTGCTGACTCAGATTCAGCTTGGTGTCCACCAGGACCCCCAGGTCCCTTTCAGCAAGACCCAGGCCTGTACTGGGCTCTTTGGTTATGTCATCCCAGGTGCAAGACTTTGTACTTGTCTTTGTTAAACTTCATACAGTTCTTGCTTGCCCACTCTTCCTGTCTGTTCAGATCTTTTTGTAAGATGGCTCTCCTTTCTGATGCGTTCGCATCACTAGTCAGTTTAGCATCATCAGTGACACTGATAAAATCACAACAAAGAAGAATCTCATCCTACTGCTTTTGTTCTTTTTTTCTCTTGCAGCCTCCACCATATATGGAAAAACACAGCTTCTAACAAATAACTTCAGAGCCCTTGAGCCCAAGATACAAATGGAAGAAGAAACAGTACAAACCATTTTCCAATTAAAAAAACAAAAATCTGACAGATAAAATTAGCAGAAAAGTCAAGCAGCTAGAGCTCAGAGTAGCCTAAGATAAGATGCTAACCAACTACCCCAGCATGGCTTCAGCATCCGTAACGTACCTCCCAGTAAGCCACAGCGCATTTCACCGAAACACGACACAGGAGCTAAGGGTACGATTTTACAGTGTTTCATTTTCAGCAGAAAGAACTACCACTGTTCAGCCTGAAGATCTATCACTGCAGCACAAATACAATGATGAGGTATGATATCTGCCAGCTTCATACAGTTATATTTTCCAAATGAACTGCCCCACTGCTGACAACTCTTTGCTATGCAATCAACAATTTTACTGTCATGAAGAGTAGAGGGAACAAAAAAACCTTGACATATAAAGAAAAGGAAAATGTAGGTTTGACACACACAACCCACCCTGATCCATCCACCAATCCTTATTGATCTATACCTTCGCGGCTTTCCCTCTTTTACTTTAAACTCTTTTGGTACTTTGTTCCTGTGTTACTAAGTTCTTGCCCTTGGTGAGCATTCTTAATAGTTGCCCTAGATGGTTCACAACAGCTGGTTGATCTCCAAGGTCTACCTCCTCAAAGAATAAGAGTAGTTCAATCCACTGTACAGAAACTAAAGTAAGTGTGGCAGAAGGCCAGAACTGATAAGACTACTGACCAAGTTCAAATGCTGATGGGAATTATGCATAAGGTTAAAGAGGGGATGGGGAACCAAGCAGGAATACAGAGACACTGACAAAGTGTCAAACAGACAGTCAAGGGAAGTGATTCTCCCTCTCTATCCAGTCCTTGTGAGACTGCATTCTGAGTACTGTGTCTAGCTTGAGGCTTCTCTGAAAAAGACACTGAAATACTCAAGTGAGTCTAGAGGACTCCTCCAGATAATCAGAGGGCTTGAGCACCAGACATGCAAGGAGAGGCTGCTGAGAGGACTGGGATTGTTCAGACTTAAGAGAAGGCTAAGGGAAACCTTATTGCTGTCTTATTGCTAGGAGGGTGCAAAGATGAAGCCAGACTCTTCTCAGGTGTACAGTGGTAGAACAGGAAGCAACGGATGAAAGTTGGAACATGGAAAATTAATTAGACAAAGATGTATTTATTTTATAATCAAATACTGGAACAGGCTGCCACCACAGGTTGGGGAATTTCTACTCTTTGAAGATACTCAAAAGTCAACTGGTCTTGCCCAGTCACCTAATCTAATTGACTTTGCTTTGAGCAGGGGTTAGATGACATGACCTCCAGAGATCCCTTCTGACCTAAATTATTCTAGGATGCCATGTAATAGTTCCACATGCCCAAGATCACCCAACATTTCCCTGAAAAGTCCCTGGATGGTTACTGCAGGTAATGATTACCATACAGTGTCATTCATTTTCAACAGTGTCAGGTTCACCCATCAATTCAGTGTCACAAGGAAGTAAAACAGTAATTAGCCTTCCTTTACAAAAGTCTTGAGCTGAACTACAGAAGCAGAAGCATCAAGCTCAATTTAAGAAACTATGCATAGATACGGAATGCTTTGGCTAGTTTGCACTGCTGTACCTCAGTTTTATTCATTTTGTTCAAAAAGTAAACACAAAAGCTTTAATTAAGTAGAACAGAATGTACATGCCTGGAAAAATGGACTCCTGAGATCCATGACTGGTATAGAAAATGTGAACAAGAGATGACAGAATCCTAGAATGGTTTAGGTCAGAAGGCACGTTCAAAGATCATGTAGTTCCAAGCCCCCTGCCATGGGCAGGGATGTCTTCAACCAGATCAGGTTGCTCAAAGTCCCATCCAACCTGACCTTGAACACTTCCAATGATGGGGCATCCACAACTTCTCTGGGCAACCTGTTCCAGTTCTCACCACCCTTATAGTAAAGAATTTCTTCCTTATGTCCAATCTAAATCTACCCTCTTTCAGTTTAAAACTGTTACCCCATGTCCTGTTACTACAGGCCCTGGTAAAATGTCTCTCTCCATCTTTCTTATAAGCCCCTTTAGATACTGAAAGGCTGCAGCCTCCCCGGAGCCTTGCCTTCTCCAGGCTGAAAAACCCCAACTCTCTCAGCCTTTCTTCATATGACAGGTGTTCCAGCCCTCTGATCATTTTCATGGCCCTCTTCTGGACTTGCTCTAACAGGTCCATATCTGTCTTGTGCTGGGGCCCCAGAGCTGGAGGCAGTACTCCAGCTGGGGTCTCACAAGAACAGAGTAGAGTGGGAGAATCACCTCCCTCAACTTGCTGGCCACACTACTTCTTACACGGCCCAGGATACAATTGGGTTTCTGGGCTGCAAGCGCACGTTGTCAGCTCATGTCTAATTTTTGATTGACCAGTACCGCCACGTCCTTCTCTGCAGGACTACTCTCAACCCATTCAGCCCCCAGTCTGTATTGATATTGGGGATTGGTCTGACCCAGGTGCATGACCTTGCACTTGGCCTTGTTGAGTCTTATGAGGTTCACACTGGCCCGCTTCTCAAGCCTGTGAAGGTCCCTCTGGATGGCATCCCTTCCTTCAAGTGAGTATCAACCACACCACTCAGCTTGGTGTCATCTGCAAACTTGCTGTGGGTGCTCTTAATCCCACTATGTCATTAATAAAAATACTGAAAAGTACTGGTTCCAATACAGACCCCTAAGGGACACCACTTGTTACTGATCTCCATTTGGACATTGAGCCTTTGACTGCAAGTCTTTGGATGTGGCCATCCAGCCAATTCTTACCCATCAAACAGTTCATCCATCAAACCCGTATCTCTCCAATTTAGCTACAAGGATGTTGTGTGGGACCATATCAAAGGCCTTACAGAAAGAAGGTAGATAACATCAGTTGCTCTTCCCTTATCCACCAACGCAGTCACTCCATTGTAGAAGGCCAATGGATTAGTCAGGCACGATCTGCCCTTGGTGAAGCCATGTTGGCTGTCTCTAATCACCTCCCTGTCATCCATATGCTTTGATATAGCTTCCAGGAGGATGTTGCATGACCTTACTGAGCACTGTGGTGAGGCTGAGTGGTCCATAGTTCCCAGAGTTCTCCTTTTTAAAAGTGAGTGTGATGTTTGCCTTTTTCCAGCCACTGGAGACTTAGTGACTACATCTGCCAGTTCCCTCCAGACCCTGGGATGCACCTCATTGGGTCCCATGGACTTGTACATTCAGGTTCCTCAGATGGTCTTGAACCCGATCTTCTCCTACAATGAGTGGGACTTCATTCCCCCAGTCCCTGCCTTTAGATTCAGACGTAAGAGATGTGGGAAGAACAATTGCCACTGAAAACAGGCAAAAAAATTGTTTAGTACTTCAGTCTTCTCCATGTCAGTTGTCATTAGATCCCCTCCTTTTATTTATTGGGGGGGAACAATTTCTTTTCTCTTCCTTTCCTAACGTACCCGTAGAAACCCTGATTATTATTCTTCACATCCTTTACCAAATTCAGCTCCAGCTGTGCCTTAGCTTTGCTGATCCCACCCCTACATTCCCAGGCAACATCCCTATATTATTCCCAGGATGCATGCCCCTGCTTCCACTGCTTATGCATTTCCCTCTTGTGTTTTAGTTTGACCAGAAGATCCTGACTCAGTCACGCTAGTCTCCTGCCTTCCTTGCCTGACATCTTGCATATGGGAATCAATAGTTCTTGTGCTCTTAAGAAAAAAAGTCTTTAAATAGCTGCCAGCTGTCTTCTATTCCTTTATCCCTGAGGGCTGTTTCCCAGGGTGTCCCATCCACCACTCCCTTAAACAACTGAAAGTTCGCTTTCCTAAGGTTTAGAGTCCCGACTATGCTTTTCACCTAGCCTATATCCCTCAAGATCATGAATTCCACCAGGGCATGATCACTACAGCCCAGGCAACTACCAGTCTTGACCTTTCCAATAAGTTCCTCTGCATTAGTGAGCAACAGGTCCACTAATGTATCTCCTCTGGTTAGGCTTTCTATCACCTAGATTAGGAAGTTATCCTCAAGAGTCTCCTTGACTGCTTGTAGCTTGCTGTGCTGCTTTTCCAGGGGATGTCAGGGTGACTGAAGTCCCCTAACGCGATCAGGGCCTGCAAGCATGATGCTTCCTGTAGTTGAAGTAAGAATGCTTCATCGACATCCTCCCCTTTGAACAGGTGGCCTGTAGTAAACACAAACCACAATGTTTCCTTTGGTGGCTTGGTCTCTAATTTTCAGGGATAAGCTCTTGACTTGTACACTGCTGTTTTTAAAAAACACAGCTCTGTGCAGTCAATCCATTTTGGTTTTTTATAGCGAGGGCAACCCCTCCACCCTTCCTTTCTTGCCTGTCCCTCCTGAACAGTTTATAGCCATCAACTGCAGCACTCCAATCATGTGAGTCATCCCATCAAGTTTCAGTGACAGCAATCAGATCATAGCTTTCCAGCTGTACAGTGGCTTCCAGCTCCTCCTGTTTGTTATCCATGCTGCGTGCATTGGTATAGAGACACTTTAGCTGGACTGCTGACTGTCTCACCTTTTTGGTGGAACCTTTTTGGAGGATTGGTGTCATTCCTTACTACTCCAGTAGGTGTGCTCATCCACCCCGGTCCTTGTGAGTACGCTGTTGTCATGGCTTTGCACCCCAGCCCCCAAGTTTGTTAGTTTAAAGCATGATTCACCAAGTCAGCCAATCTGCCGGCAATGCTTTATGATATCTCCCAGCATTCAAAGTATGGTCAACATGTGAAAAAAACGGTAACTAGCTCAACATGTACAAAAAGGCAGGACACTTCACATCACATGCAATTAAGCTGGGGACTCAATACCACAAAACATTGTGAATACTAAAGATGTTATGATGGTTCATAAAGTAACTGGACAAGTTCATGGAAAAGAGCAGTCCACAGACATGAACTCAAAAGTCCACAAATCACTTTTGTTGCATCTTTGCATGGCCTTTCTGTTTTCCTAGTATTTCTCAGGTATCTAACACTCGCTGCTGGTGGGAACAAAGCATAGACCTAGACAGAATGCTTTGTGTGGTCTAATACAGCAATTCCTGTGCACAGAGATACCCATATAGCTGACCACACTCTTAGTGCACTTTGAGCACAGTTTCTCCAAACCTGAACCAAAACAGTGTCTTTGGCAGGGCAGGGAAAAAAATAAGTGCAGAAAGAGGGAGGGGGCAAAAGGAGACTGGTACTTAAAAATACAGTTGCTATTTATAGACATTGTTGAGATTGTTATGAAACAGAAATCGCTGGGGGAATGGTATAATGCTTGAGTCTTGATGTTTGCATTTTTTTCTGTACAATTGTGAGCCTGCTGTACCTACAATGTACATATAAAGTAATTACAGCCACAGACAATTTTCAGAGAAGCTGTAAACAGAAATTTATTTTTTTCAATAAAACAACAGGAAATACTGGTTACATATTTAATATACTGGTTAGATAAAAACTAAAGCAGCACCTTTTTAAAGAAATACTTGCTCCTGTTGGTAAGTTAAGCCCTGTAGAAGCACAGATGGGAGAGCAGACAGTAGCTCATACAAAACTGTTCACCAGTTTCAAACACAAAGTCTATTGTGAGTACAGGAGACAAAAACCTGATAACACAAATGCTGACCTGTCTGAATGACATCCCCAAGTTTATTATCAAGACTAAACTCATTTTACTTCTAAAATATTCAAACTTCTTAAAGAAGTATTTGAGGAGGTAACTCTGTAAATCTGGATTCTTACACGGCCATTTTGAGTCATTTTTAAATGAAAAATTTGTATGAAGAACATCATTAATTCTTCTTTTACAGTTAAGACTGTATTTTTTCACCAATTGTAACTAAAAGTTAAACTGCTCATAACCACATTATATTCATATAAACATCATTTACACAAGATTATTTTGGCAAGTACTTACGCAAAGGATTTTGCCCTTCGCTGGCATAGTACTCGTACATGCCACTTTTGACAAGCGTATCGTAGTGGGGCAGGAAGTCAATTCGCTCCTTTGTTGCCGAAAGCAGCATTTGATCAACTGACTGTAGCAGATACAAAGTCACTCCATCTTGAACAAGTTCGCCTGCAGTGAAGATGAAATATAAAGTATATTGAAGAGCACTGCACCAGGCAATTTCTGCTCTCAAAACCAGTACAGGTTTAGCCTCAGGTAACACCTGTATTTTCTTAGGCATTGACTGCTCTGCATCCTAGGAACAACACTTAATTTAAAATCTTTTCGTACTTCCAAGCTTAATAATGCAAGTTTTCTCAGGTGATAGCTATTTACATGCCATTTTTTCTTATCATTAACAGAATTTGTGATGGAAGGTAAAAAAATTACGTTGTAAAACTGTCCATCATACTAACAAGTAGTTGTTAAAAACTTGTTTGTGAAAGTCAATTTTGTAACAATTCTTGGCAAACTATTACAGGATTTGTATTTCCAGTTAATTATTGCATGTCAGAGTATAAACAATCATCATGTGGTCTTTACAATCAATATAAAAAATAGCTGTATTTATTTTGCCATCTAAGATACTTACTGAAGTTGTCTTCTGTAATTTCTTTCCTATTTGTTGTGGTGATAACAAAGTTTTCATCAGTAGCTATGCCAAATGCCTACAAAAATTGGAGGTTAATCAGTTATGATAACTAAGTACACCATAAAGTATTCAGATAAATGAAAAAAAAAAAAAAAGCAGTCTTTCCACTCACTTTGCCACAAACTACTGAGAGGTGACCAAATATTTTTCCTGTATTAACTCAGAACACAGTTTAATTCCAGAATTTCATTTGCTTTCTCAACTTCGCCAAAACTGTCTGTACTAGAGTAGCTTGTTTTTTTACCTGCTTAAAATATGTTCTAATGAGCAACAGGAATTTTAAGGAGGAGGAACTGTCTTACAGGTAATCACCTTGAGGGCTAAGAAACTGAACAGCTCTACTTCAGACTGTGCAACTACAACAGCAATAGTCATGATCTAGAGGGTGTCCCATATTTAATTGCACTCTTCTGAGACATTAAACCACCCAAGTATTTCTTAATGTTGGATACACATTAAAGTCTTTGTTCTTCAATTATACCATACATTTTAAAAAAATAATTAAGATTTCTTTTAGAAAATTCTTTACCATTAAAACACTGAAGTATATTCTTCTGAACCTAAATAATTTTTGCCACTTTGCTGCCTCCAACTTTTAAATATGTTTCTGTAGCTTTGGACTTTTTATCCTGCTTTCTACATACATTTATATGTCTCTACATCTGCCCTAATTTTTGCACCCTGACGTCCAACACTAATCTCTTTCTCAAAATAATAAATGAAATATCTGTATTTTCTCCTGACTTTCCAGGTCTTTGAAACTCAAGTAAATGTCAACTCTGGTCTTGTTTAATTCCATCAACCCTTTCAGTCCTGCAGTCATGACTCCGACAGGTGTTTTCTACACTTTTAGCCAGATTCTTCCCTGAAGCTCTTGCATTCCCTGTAGCAGCTTGTCCTCATCATTTCCCGTACCTCTTTCTTTCCATCCCTGGTACTCAGACTCACAAAAATATTTTTAGAACACTGCTTAAGGCTTCATTAGAAGTCTGCTTTCCATCTTTCAGTTACCTTCTCCCTGGTTGTGACTCTGTTAAAGATACAGTTAGTATCCATCAGCAAAATTAGCAAAATTGTCAAACTTTTCATAGCACTTGGTGCAAGCAAAATAAATGGAGATGACATAAAGAGACTGATGTTCAGACTTAAAGAGTCTGGAGTAATTATTACTTTTTAACTCTCTATGTTCAGATCACTTCAACTTAACCTCTCATGTCACACAAATTTCAACATGGCAAACCTGTGCAGGAAAAAAAAGAAATTGCTCAGAGCAAGAAAAATAAGCAATAAAAAACATGGATACTGTATAACTAACCATTGTGCCATTTGAGGTTACTGGTTAATATAGAATAACTGAACCGGAGCGTTTTACATTTGAAAGCACAGATAAGCATCTTTTCCCTCCAGGTATAATTACAGCTTCCCTGTTTTCTGTACTTCCCACAAGCTCTCCTGCTCTCAAAACCTTGTGAAGAGTGCAGCATTTACTTCAAGGCAGCAAGAAGTTAGGATGAGGTAGTGCATGCACAAGACAGCAGCCTGCTAACTGAGCAGGCGCAGCCTCCTCCTTCTGGTCCTCTCCTCTGCTCCCTGGGTGAGCTTCAACTAAGCCAACTGCAACAACCTCACAGGCAGAGCTACACCTGCATTTCCTGGTGAGCCCAGCATTACTGTATCTACTGGCAGCAGGTCCTTTCCACTTCGCTCCAGATGGCTGTCATTTCAAGATAAGCTACTAGGCAGGTTCATGGACCAAGTCTAGCAGTCCTAACTGCAGATAAGCCATTTTTCTTGTCTGTGCCAGAATTTAAGAGGCTGCATCCTCTATAAACTTTGGCCAACTTAGAAAACGTCTCAGTTTGAAAGCTTCACTTGTATATAAGACCAATTTGTTTTACCTCCTCCTTCCCTCTGTTGCACACTCTCAGTTATCCCACTCCCTGCCACTTCCCATTATGCCAGGTAGCAGTGAGGTGGCTGCACAGTTGTCCCATGATGTGGATGTGGTCTTCAGGAAGATGAGTTGGTCATCCCTGAATAAAAGTGAACCTACTAGGTAATTTACTTGAACAGTTGATGAGGTTTCATTTGATTCTGATAAACAACATTTGGTGAAATGTTTCATTTCTCACTACAATTCTCGCATATAAGAGACATCATGGTATCTTTTGTTGACTTGACATAAAGTTGGGGTTTCACTGCTGAGCCCCTTTCAGCCTAGTATTGTGCCCTTTTTCAAATAAGCACTGAAGATGCACCCAATTCTTGACTTCAGAAGGTTCACGTGACAACCTAGCAGTACTTTCAGATTATAAGTCTGTTGCTTCTTCTGAAAATTGTCCAGATACACAATCATGATCTAGCTTTTGATGTCATTAAAATCTTGAAGAGTACAATAAAATCACTATACTCAGAAATGCCTCTGCACCTTCACAATGAAAGCATGTTTGGAGGTTATTGTGTTAAAACAGCTAAGCAGAAAGCTTTTATTTTTTTGGAGACAAAAGAAAAGATTTTTGGGAAAAAACAGAGACAAGCTACAAATTAATCCACAATCTAGGAGAAAAAAAAAATTAATGTTCTCTAAAAAGAGAGGTAGATATGTGAAAAGACAAGGATTCCTAAACTATTGGTTACATATGATCACTATATGCAAACGGAAAAGTCAAAACGTTAGAAAGATGAACAGTTATATGCATACAAAAGAGAAAAAAGCCACCTAAAACCTAAAAAGTAGAGAAGATTATATCAATAAGCCAAATTTTGAATATTCCAGGAAAACAACCATAGCTGTTCACTAAGAGCCATTTAAGTTGTTTGCTAAGCCACACTTGAATGCGTACTGAGTGTACACTGCAGGGTTTTGGTGTCAGAGAGCTGTAGGGGTGACCAGTGCGGGAGGAGGCAGTGAATTGCCCTGACCCAGTCATAGACAGTGCCAGATGGCTCTCAAACTGATGGAAGACAAATGAGAAGCAACAGAGGAGATGCATCAGAGGAGACATCAGTGCTAGGAACACCAGAGACACACTGAAAGGAGGTACACCATGCCAGAGCAGGGATGGCCCCAAAGGTGTTGGGGCCCATGGTGGCAGATCCATGTCAGGGCAGGGAGTTTTCCCTCTCTGTTCTCCTACTCCCATGGGGCTGCGGCCTGCAGACAACCCCCCCAGAGCAGAAGAAAACCAGTAAAGAGCACGGAGGAGGAGCAGCAGCAGCAGAGGGAAACCCTGCACATGGCCCTCACATCTCATACCACCTGTTGCCTTACCAAAGGAACTGGGATTGACTGAGCGTGGCACACGGGGAGAACAAGGGAAGCTTGGACTAGGAATGGGAGAAGAGAGGTGGATGACAGAAGATGAACTTGGAGAAGGAGGAAGAAAGGCATTTCCCTAAGTGTTTGTTTAATTGCCCCGCCCCCCCCCCCCCCCCCCCCAATAATCAAAAGTTGTGTTAATTGGCAGTAAGTTAAATTAAGAAAAATTCCCTGAGTCAAGCTTGTTTTGCCTGCAGTGGGATGTCAGTCATTATATCTATGAGATGATACACAAACCAAAAAGCTGTCTTGTTCAAACAAAAGAAATACATTCTTTATAAACTCGAGGCTCACTCTGGAGCACTGCCTATGTTTCATGATAAATAAATAAAGCTAATAACTCTCAATTTGTTGGTGGATGTTTATGATGCAAGATTAATATAATGCTAAAAGGTAAGAGTTTGAAACTGCCAAATGAATGCCAGATGCCCAAGAAGCTTTCAGCAGAGCAATTTACAGGAACGATATGTGAAAGTATGAATGAACTGTGATCTCGTTAACCCTTACATCTGAATCAAGAAGGAAGGTTCAATTTCTATACATGCTTCAGTCACAGGTTTTCTTTATAAACTAAAAAACACACAAGCCCACAAATCACAGACAACTCCTCAGCAGCTAAGACTCCTTCAAACAGGCCTCAGTTTCTTTTCTCTTTCACATATTAGCACATAAGCACCAAAGCAAATTTTGCTGCTATTTGATCTGAACACACACTGCAAGGCTTACCTGGCTACTAAGCCAACTAGAACAATTAACACGAAGTAAACATAGATTTTGCCTCTAGATTTACCATCTGCCTTGGAAAAGGTGTTCAACAACCAAATGTTCAACATTGTGTGTATAGCACCACAACTTGCAATAACATGGATAGGCTTGAAGTGGTAAGTGAAGGAGAGATAACACACTGTAAGCACAGCATCATTGGTCTGCTTCCAGTGGGCCTCCAGTCTATTACCATAAAAAAATCATTTCTGGTGCTGACTTTTCAAACTGAAGGAATATAACAGTCTCACACATGACAGACTTAGGTAAAACAGTGAAACTGAAACTACAATATCTTTAGGGAAGACATTTAACCCCTTGCAATCCAAACTTTTCAACACAAACAGTTGTTTCCTACAATAAGCAACTTCCATACCTTTAAAATGCTCTGTCTCCTCCTAAGGTAACTGTTCCAACAGGCAGACACATGAGAATGATGTGAAGAACTGGCCTCAGAACATGGTGATGTAGCCAAGGGATAACAGAGACATAACAGCCACCTTCCACGAAGTGACACCTAGCCCAGAAATAATTTTCTGGCTAATGGAATTGCATTGCCAATGCGAACCTCTTAAAGGGGACCTGAACTGTATCAGTTAAATGTAAAGAAATCCAGCAATGGCATTTTCAATGCTGTCCTTTACAGCTACTCATTTTCACAAGACTTATCTACATACCTCAGCTACCTAATGTGATAAAAAGCAATACAGCTTTACTTTAAGTATTTCACATTGATCCAGCGGCTCCTTTGCAGGAACTTGTTCAGGAATCTAAAAAAAGAACCTAAATGCTACATCCAACCTCTGAGAGGCCTGTAGCCTTCTGTAACTTTGCATGTGATTAACTGAGTGTCTCATGCTATTTGCCAATTTATCACCTGAAAGATGTACATTTATCAGTTAGCTATGCTGCTTTATGCCACGTTAAAAAGAATTATCAGTCCAAATTGAGAGAAATCTCTTAGATCAACAAATGGATGAAACTGTAAAACACATTTGAGGAAACATATTTTATTCTCAAATCACAGATTTTCAAACCAAGAACTGTCTTTCAGTAGTGCTTAAGGATACTGAGATATTTGTATCACATCTCTCAATTATTCATACATTCATACAACTAGGTAATATTAAAGTCATTCATACAAATTAGCAAATACGAAAACCAAGATACAAACAGATTAAGTAGAGACAAAGATCTTGCTGGAGTGATTGACAATAACCGTACGCAACTCATAAGAGTGCTAATGAGATTCCAGTCCACTGTTAGGTCAGCTAGTCTCAACATAATGACAGCCTGCTGAGGATCTGGTAGTGAGGATCTCGTACTGAGCACTCATGGTAGGACAGCAAGTATGATAACAATCATCTTTAATCATAATCTGAATGAGGTTGCCTAATGTCAGAACACAAACATGCATTGTCTTTGGACACCAACAGGAAGGGGATCCAAAAGCCTTTGGAAAAGCAGTTGCATTCAAAAAAGATAGAAGTTATTTCTAAGCATTTCTTGGAGCTCAAAGCAGAGTTGTATATTACAGAAATACAGGAACACCCAATAGCCCGTATCTCCTGGGCAGATGGTTGCTAGAGACAACCTACAAACAAAACCCAGCAATGAACAGTAGTGTTCTGAAACATTTTCCAACCATCCTTTAGTTGGAGGTGACTCTGTCAATAAAGAACAAATTACAGAAGACAACATTTGCAGAACTTGAAGTGCTTTGTCTTCTGTCCTACTTAAAAGTTTCACTACTTTCAGAAGTTCTATTGATACAGCTCTGAATATTTACAAAAAGGTACCAATGAAAGGTGTTAAGAAGTGAACAGATGGATTAACAGAAACACTAAGAACATTGCTACCTATCACAAGAACCAGTAATAGAAGAAGTTTTTATGCGGTATCTTCAAGTAAAGCTTTACACTGGTTTTGGTAGAAAAACAGAGAGAAAAACAAGAGAGGGAAATTGCATGACAGAAGCTGTCTACAGAAGCCACATCCATAAATCTATGAAACCTTGTCCAGAACAATGAGTTAACTCAGACATCTTTTCAAGATTTGCAAGATATAACAAGTAGAAAGAAGTTGGGGACCCTAGAATTTATGCAAAGAGCATGCTGTCATTACTAGACTTATTCAGTCTAGACAAATTCAGTAACTATCACAAGCCGTTGTGTCTAAAAACAGAATCACAAATATTATTGAATACAGCTATCACCCAAAATTTTGACATCAACTCCATACAGCTTCCACCATGAAAATACTTTGTAGGACATCACTTGTTAAAGTAACAAGAATTCAGGAGTCAGTCTTCAAAAGCAAAAAGTACTTGGTCACATTAAGAAGCTGCACCTGGATAACTAATGCCAAAGGAATGCATATGCTCTGCATCCGACTGTATTGCCAGCACTCAAATTTGAGCAGGAACTTAAAAACCACACAGCTTTCCAAATCAGTCAACACATAATAAGGTAGTGCTTAAGTACACAAAGGTATGCAAACTGCATCCTTCTTCCCACTGAAATGTCAGTAACAAAGTCACTATACACAAGCGTTTCAGCAAAGCCTGAAATACAATATGACAGTTTTGGAAAAAACTCACAGTACTGTTGCATCTTATACATACCTTACAGTACCTCCAACAGTTTCCTTAAAAAGCAAGGCAAAACTTGCTTGTTTTGTGTATGCACGGCATGTTTAAAACATATCTATTTTCAGTTTCTGATTATACAGAATCTTGAAAAGTGAGTAAATGAATATAGATTTTATAATACAAAAATATAATTATGGCAAGATGGACTGATTCCATCATTAAAAATGGAGGTACTTTTATTGAGCAAATTTATCAGAACAGTATCATAGTAAATTATCTAGATACCTCTTAAATAGATTTAAGAGTTACCCTCTGGTGATACAAACAGCAGAAGTTGCTAACATTTTTTCATTGATCATAAATAATTTCATTAAATTATTTAATAGGCATTGGCAAGCAAATATTCACCAAAAAAAAATTACACTTATTTCTTGAGTTTCCACCACAGCTATGCTTCTTTTCCATACTCACTCTTAAAGAACTTCCTTTTTTGCCTCTTAGCTTATTGATACACTGGAATTTATCTCGGTGGACTGGCAAAATAGTATGTAAATAGTTAAACAGTTGTTAGATTGTTAGAATACAATGGGAAACTCAACAAAGGATGTGACAAAAGATTAAAAGCAAAATACTTTGTTCTATTGCAATGTCTGAATTGTGAGTATTTACTTAAATTACAGATAGTTACTTTCTATACAGATTACAGATCTATACTTCCTATATATTTCTTCAAACAAGGTCACAACAATGATGAAAGTTTCAAAAGAATTAAAGAAGCACTTACAAATGTGTTCAACTTCTATTTAAGAAGAAACACTAATTTTAGTACCACTAGCTCTCTTCAGACTGATACTTCACCTCAAAGCCTCTCACAAACCCTTCACTCAGCAAAACTTTGGTGCAGTTTTCAGCACAGATACCTTTCCGCTTTAAAAGGAGTGTGACCTCTCTAAGTGCCTGGAAGGATTCCTGCCAGCTTAGCAACAAACTGAAGCGCTCCAGCTTCACTGTGTACCTGGACCACATGAGCGAGGGATCTAGGATTAACTGCCAACAAAGTTTAGCTCCATTCTGCTCATTGCAGGTAAATATTTTCCAATTATACTCTGAACATCAGGACAAGCAGTGGGGCATATACCTAACAAAAGACAACAGGAAGGTGTACTTCCAAGAAGAGGTAAAACTCCATATTTAATTCACTTATTCACCTTAAAACTTCATGGTTCTGGGGACTGAAATTACATGACTGCTCCACATACGCTCGACAGCGCTCAAATGGAATAGTCAAGCTAACAGATCTTTTTTAATTAAGAGGTTTCTGCTTTAGGATTGATCACTGCAAGGAATAAGAATGAAGACTATATACATTCCAGCTTCTCTTATAAAGTTTGGTTTGGTTTTTTGTTTGTTTTTTTTTTAAAAACTCACACACACACATTCAGAAGGAAAGGTTAATTTATCAGTACATAAAGCCACATCCAACCACACTGCCATGCATTAACTTGTTAGGGGACAGTAAAAAAATACTCATAAGGTGACAACAAATATTTGCTTCAAAAAAAAGTTTCAAAAATTAATAAAGAATATTTTAATAATAACAGAGGAATATTTTATATGACAACAGACAGGACATGAATCAGCTCCTAAATCGACCTCTCAGTGGCTGAATCTCTTGTCTCAAGACTCAGTTATTTTGCTACACAAACAGGAAAATACTCACCTTCTCTCTGCATTATGAAAAAAACATAAATCTCAGAAGTAGCAGCCTAAGACCATGCCTTCAGGCATTCAAGTATTTTCAACTCAGAATCATCACATATTGCAATTGGGTTTAATTTCATTATTTTTTTCAAGATTTACATTCTCCTTTGACTCCTACATATCCAGTTATATCCAAAAGAATTCTCTTATGCCACAGGAAGATATTCATAGCAGAAATACTTCCAACAGCTTAATACTTCTCATGCCCCTGTCAGACATTACCACCCTCTCTGGCCAGTTGGCAGACTGGAAAATGTATGTGCACCTTCGCTGCTACAGTAGAATCATTCAGTCGCACAACAAACTGCCAATGAAAGTCGATTTAAAGATGACCCTGTACTGAGGTTGAGCCACCAGACAGGATACCCGTGGAAACAACGCTACTAGATATGCAGCATTTGCCTGATCACACACTCAGATGGTGTCTAGTAGCTTTAATTGGAAAAGCAAATACAACATTCCATTTCATCTTAGTCTGAACAATTCAAAACTTGCTTATCAAAAGAATCTTTCTTCCTGAGCTTTCATCACTTCCCTGACACTGACTTCAGCACCATGAAGTGGGGAAAGTCTGTCCCAATCAGGTGAACCCATTCATCACCTTTTTCCTGAAAGTAGTTAGTTGCAATTTTCAAGATGCCAGAAATTTGGCACTCTGGAGTACAACACCCAGAGAAACATAAACAATGCGTAAAACTCCCAGAGGCACCGAGATGCCAGAATGCTCTTCCAAGAAGCCTAACAAGAACCTGTACACTGTTGGTGTGGGAGACAGAGACATCAAACTCCTAGACTTCAGCCTGTCCAGTTTTCACTGTACCAGCACTTACTGGTCATGTCAAACCACCTGTCTCAGCATGCTTTCAGAGTGAGATGTCCCATATGTAAGATAACAAAAGCTCCAAGGTGTGAAGAGTCACCACACTGAAATTAGCTGTGACAGAAGCATCTCTGACTGAACTTGCAGACATTATTGGAGAAGGCCTTTCTCTAAAAGAATGAATATTTGAGGAACTTGTTGCACAAGTTTAAGAGCATCCACTATTATCCTTAACACTCCAGAACAGCCACCAGGACTGGTGATAAGGATTATGATGTTGACATGGTGAGAAACTATACTTGAAAATTTTACTTTCACAGGCACAAAATCCAAACACACCAAGTTCTGCTTTGCTGCGCCAGACTTTTCTAATGCTATGTTGCATGTCTGAGCAGACTGCCTAATGGCATTAAAGTACTGACTCCACAACGTCAATACGTTTTTTGAGATAAGAAAACCCTGAAGCTGTTTGTACCCAAGATTTGTCATATCTGGTGATGAGGACCTATTTCTGTGTAAGACTGCAAATATGCCAAAAGCTCTGTGAACTACTGAACGCTGTGAGGATGCACAGAAACAGAAGTCACTGGAGTGTGCAGCATATGTAACAAAGCCATGAAAAGAAAGACGCCCTTGACTGTAACAAGTTGCAAATTAGTGTTAACCTCAGCCCATCAATTAATTGCAAAAGCTAAGGAAAAAGATGGGTTAATCATCAACATATTTACCCTGAATACTAAAAATATGAAGTATTCTTGCAATTCATCCGCTAGGTACAGTTGAGACGGGATGCATTAGGACAACTCTTGGGAGGAAATCACGTAATGCTTCTAATTACTCACAGGAGATATGAACCCTATAATGATGCTCCATTAAGGAGGATGTTGGTTCTTAGAAGGCCATGAACCCATCCCATTGTCTAACTTCTCAGAATGTTACACTGCATAAAGTGTAATGATTTCTTTATTCCATTCAGTTACTTTGTTTCTTCTGAACAGAAAATGAAAGTTTTCTGAACTTTAGGGGCTCTGACCAGATCAAGGGATATGCTAACGCTCCATAGCCAAGTTACTGCTGAGTAGCAGCACCTGAAGCAGTAGTACAGATTCAGTACCTCTAACAGAATAAGAATATGCCATTTTGAACACTGAAGTAGAACTGTGCAAGGAGGAGGTAGTCATTTGTGACAGCTATTCCTGCTGACATTGATAACTCAAAGCTTTCATCGCAGTAGGAAACCATTACATTAAACACCATCCAGACATAGCACAAACCAAGCAATTTCCTCAAAGAGCTTATATCCTAGAGAACAAAGTGCAAATTACACTGGATAAGGAAACTAAAATAGAAAGTTTTATCAGACTAAGTTAGTGCACAATTTACAGCTGATTTTCCTGTGTGTGTCACAATAAAAAACAGACGCAGGCAGCTAACAGGTTTATGGCATTTATTACTCCCTCAAAAAACAAAACCATGACGGAAAATGGGCGATGCCTACTGGTATCACCAGCAAAGTAAACAGCCCATACACCGAAAGAAATCTCCACCTCCAAGAGATCTGAAGACATAGTAAAGTCTTGTTTTGCGTAACGAAAGGAAAGACAGCTGAAAGGATACACGAGACAGCAAAGAACCCGCCAGGTAAAGTATTTAAATGGCAGCAGCCACCACTGCGGACGTCGGAGAGACAGGTACAGGGCTCAAGCCGGGAAAACACCGGCCCTTATCGCCAACACCTTGGACAGCAGAAATACCACCGCGCCCGTCCTCCGGTGCGCCGCACCGTGCCCGAGGACGCCCCTCCTCGCCGCCGCCGGTTCCCCGCGCGGGGGAGCTCCCGGGCCGCCCGTTCCCTTCCCGCCCGCCGCCAGGGGCTGCTCCCGTGCCGCCGCGCGGCCGGCCGCCTTGCTGCCGCCCCGGACGGGCCTTTTTAGGGTGAGGGGCCCGCTGCCCGGGGGAACGGGACGCCGAGGGAGCAGGCGCGGTCTCTCCCCGACGGTCGCCCACCTGTCCCGGCAAGAAAGTTTAGGGGAGGGAGGCAGGCGCAGCGGCCCGCGCCCCGCCGGGCAGACGGAGGAGGCAGCTCCCCCCACTCCAACCCCGCCGCCCAACCGCCACCGGCCGGGCGCGCGCCGCCGGGGCCGTCGCCCCCCCCCACCCCCGAGCTCGCACGTGGGGCTGCGGCACGTGCCGGCTCCCCCCCGCGCCGCGGGGCCCGGCCGCGCGGAACGGTGGCAGCGGCTGGGACGCGCGGCCCTCCTCGGCCACGCCTGCCCCCGCCGCCGGAGGGGGCGTTAACGGCGCGGCCGGCCCCGCGTCCGTGGTCGCCCTCCCTTCCCCCACCACCCTCCGCCCGCGGTACCTGGCAGACGGCGCTACGGAAGCCGCGGTAGTTGTCCTTGCCGTAGCTAAGCACTTTCTCGTCCAGATCCGCCTGCTCCCGGCGCCGGTCGAAGAGAAAGACGGTGCGGTCCCCGCTGCCGCGAGGCGTCAGCAGCACCGGCCTGCGAGCTCCACGGCTGCCTCCGGCCGCCGCTGCCATGTTGCGAAGCCGAAGAGACGGAAACCGTCCCGCAGCGATGGCGGCGGCGGCGGCAACGGCGGTATCTATTGCCTGGCCCGCGAGCTCCCCCGCCTGGCGCTGCCCGGTCCGCGCGCGGAAGCCCCGGCCGGGGAAGGAGGAGGAGCCAGGCGGGAGGCTGGGGCGGAGACCCGGAAGGGGAGGGGGGCCGCGGTGCCGCAGCGGCTGTCGGCGGAAGGGGAGCAGCCTGGGAGCGAAAGCCAGCCTCGGCGCCGCGACCTCGGAACGAATTGGCGTCCGGCGCCGCTGCCGCCGGGCGGGGCGGGGCGGGACCGGACCGGACGGGACCGGAGCAGGGACCAGAGCGGGAGGCGCGCAGGCGGCCTCGGCGGTGGAAGCGCGTGCCGCGCCCGGCCGCCGCAGCCGCCCCGGCGGTTGACGCGCCCGAGGCCGCCGCCCGCCGCCTCTTCCGCGCGGGGCGGGGGGTGGCGAGGGCCCTGCGTGGTCGGCAGGGCCGCCAGCGGGCTCCCGTCGCCTGGCGGACGCATCCCCCGCCCAGCGGTGGCCGGCGGAGCCTGGGCTGAGGCCGGGCGGTGGCCCGTTGTAGCGGTGGCATAACGGAGAGACTTGTCCCTGGGGCTTCGGTGTGGAGGCGTGAAGGCCTAGTTCGTCTGCCTCAAAATAAACTGGGCAGTCGAGATCCATAAGCTGTGGTTTGTTCTCTAATGCTTGAAACACTTTTCCTCCTCTGGAGGGGAGAGTTGGTGTATTGTCCAGAGCCTTAAAAATCAAATTTCGATTAAAACTTTTTAAAAGTTCTTGGTTTTGCAAAACCCTCGTGACTTTTGCATTGTGCCATTATAGAAGAATGGCAGGACTAGAGTAGCAGCAAAACTGCAGCTGAAATAAAATAATTCAAGAAATAAATATGGTCTCTTAAGGAACCGGAGAAACACATTTGTCAGGAAACTGTCAGGATCTTTTGGCTTGTCATTCATTGTAGGGTAGACCAATAGCATTTCCTCCCATGATAAACAATAAGGATGTAGTTGGAATACACTTTATAAACAAGCTTAGAAAGAAATTCAATAATCAGAATTTATGCGCTCAGGCTTCTGGAAGGAGCAGCTTATGCTTCTGATGGCACTAGCGCAGAGAAACTGTGTTATAAGTTTTGTGTGTTGTCGTTGCACTTGCATGAGAAGTTCTTTCATGCTGTGTCTTGTTCTTATGTTCTGAGTTTATGCACAGCCTTTCAGTGCTGTCAGTTGAGCGTAACACTTTAAAGAGTTCTCTCAGTATTTGCTATCATTTCTGAGAGAAGTCTCTGGTCTAAGTGTACATAAATGTAAGTGGAAACATTTGAGGCTGACATCTTCATTGTCTGATACAACTGCTTGTACAGATTGAGATCTAGAAGGCATATATGGCTGGACACTTTGATCTCTGACCTTCAGTCCCTCTAAAAAGATGATATCCCCCCACCCCCAGTTGTAAATTAATTACTTTCAAGCTTTGGTGGTACAAAATTGCATGTTCACTGATCTCTTATTTAGAAGTGCTCAAGGGGTATGTGTAGTCTTCCTAGGATAGGAACATGAAATGAAAAAGAAAACTGTCCGAAGGGACACAGTCTTCCTCCTACTTGCTCTGTCCTGCTTGTCTAGAAAAGGTACAAGCAGGAATGCTCAGAAGAGTGCAGCTGCTTCTGTTTTAAGGACTCTTAGCTGTGAAAGGAAAGGATTGTGAGGGCATGTAGGAGAGGTTTGTAAAACAGTGAAAGTAACAAATGAGTAAGAGAAAAAAAAAACGTTCATGCAAGCACTGTGGTTACACAGTAAGAAAGCAAATTGCGTAGTGGAACTGAGCACTGCAGAGTGTTGTGAGAACAAAGAGCATTTGTGCTACCCGGTTAAGAGAGGAAGGGTCTCTTCAGAGTTTTTATATAGGCTGTGACTCGGAGCCGCCTCTAAATGATTACGTGATGAAATTTGGAAGGGCATATCAAACCTCATTACTTATGAGTTTGTTAAGCAGAATTTTGTTTTTCAGCATACTTGTGAAGTATTTCCTGACTTGAAACACTGTGCTTTCATTTTAGAATGCTAACTACTTCAGGGAAAAAAATGTGGTGAATTATTTCATCTAGTTTCAAAATGAATATGCCAAGGGGGGTGGGGGAAGGATGGTTCTAGCTGAAAACCTGAAATGCAGGCACTTCACTTGCATGAAGATAAACTTCTTGTTATTCAGCCTATCTGCAAGCTGGTTTAAAGGGTACCTGCAGTTGCAAAGTTCTAATTCTGCAGTATGAAGTAATTTGTTCTATTAGCAACTGAGTAATCATTTTCAATCCTCACAGAAAAGAACTTTCTTTGCTGGAAAAAGGAATATTGCTTATATTGATCCCCTGGATTTTAAAGTCAAATGTCATGTTAATTTTCAAAATTAATATTAGCAGTAGAGTTACCAATTATTTGTTCATCTTGCCATTTGATATTTCAGATGATGCTCAGGAATGTGGTTTTTATGTGTGTGTGAGAATGTATTTGTCATTATGTCCTGCCTGCATCTAATTTTTTCATTCAAGGAATAAATTAAGTATCCGATTTCTTTGTATTAAGGGAGAATATGAACTATGTTCCAGCCCTGGACATTTTAGATAGTAGATATTTTGTATAGAAGGAACAAAAATAGCAGTATCTTCACTAGAATAAAGCACACGGCCCCTATAGCAGGGCTTGCTGCCGCGGCACAATCTATTGAGTGATACTGGATGCTACTGCCTACATATGCTTTGTAGGTACAAAACTACGAATACCAAATTATGTAACAAAAAGCCCTGCTCCTTCTTAACAAAGGTTTTATATCTAAGAAGAGGAGCCTGTGGCATCTTGCCTTTAGAACTCCATAGACCTTTGACATGGCCTGTTACAAAAAGTACCTTAGTGAGAACTCCTGAGGTGTGAAACAAAACAGCATCATTACTTGAAACACTGAGGTGCAGGACAGCATCATTACTCAGAAAACTGTCTGAGAGACAGAAAACAAAGAATAGAAATAAAACAGTGAATTGTCATCATAACATGCAAGCTAAGGTAGATGTGGAGAAGTGGGTTACTGAAGTGCTATCTGGTGTTTGGGGTTTTTTTAGTTTCCTTCTCAGTAACTTGAAAAAAGATGAGCAAACAACTAAAGTGACAAAATTTGTGAAACACAGTCCAGTTAGTCAAGAGGACTGTAAAGACAGTCCGTGGTTCTGTGTCGACGCGGAAGTCACGGACACTGCACACAATCAGTATGATCAAAGCAGATGCCACTTTATTGCCCAAATAGCTTGGTTTATATAAGTATTTTAGTTCCTGCTCATGCGTAAGCCGTCTGTTGATTGGTTAACATGTGCTGTCCATGCGCCTAAAACAATAATTTGATAGGATAAGGCCTTCTGATCACGTGAATGGTTCCCCCCGCCTGTATCTTGTCCTGTGTCCTGCTTTCAGTCACGTAGGCCCAACTTTGTTCAGCTTTTTGTGCACATCAAACTTTTGTAGCAACAGTTAGCCTTGTTCTACTTTTCGTGCTCGCTTCATCAAACTTGTAGCAACAGTTAATCTTCGCTACGTCCTTGAGGCCTCTGCGAATAATCAGTTCCATTGTGCCTGGATTGTTCACTATATGTCCATTGTTTTCCAAATATCCCACAAATCCCTCTTTCTGTTTTTGAACAATCCAGACTTTGGCCATTGCATTCTGAACCACCTTTTCTATACAACTGAGTATACAAGGGATAATTAGTAACAAGACTAATAATACTAACAAAGCAGTTCCCAACATTTTTAACAAATCTTTTACCCATCCCATAATTCCCCAATTGGTAAACAGTCTGTCTAACCATCCCAAACCATCACTAACCTGCAGCTTTTGAACTTGATCTTTCATCTTTTGTATAGCTTTATGGATCGATTCAGAGTGATCAGATAAATTCATACAACACGTTCCATCTAAATCTTCACAACCATGACCATGTGCTAACAACAGAAAATCAATAGCAGCTTGATTCTGCAGCATTGCATGCTATATGCTATCAACATCGCTAAGCAAGCCATCTAGGGCTAGTGAAGTTAAATTACTCTGTTTGGCCAGCCAACAACCCAACTTTCGTAGATTCGTTAAAGCACTTGCAACTCCTACTCCCGGGGCTAAAAGGCTGGCTGCCACAATTTTGCTAGGCGACCAAAATTCCACTTGATCATTGCATTCTGGTTCAAATGTATGGTAGCTAATTTTGCACTTTTGTTAATAGGGGTTTTACAGCCGCTCCTACCGCAGCGGTCATCACTGATGCCTTTTCTGATTCTAGCATCCACTCTGCAGCTTCTAACAGCTGAGTGGTGGTAGAACCTTTTGGCAGTATACTAAGAGCTTTTTTGTTTTTTTCATTTGCATTATCAAAAGCAAACATATCCAAGAATCTGGTTTTCATTTCAGGATCTAAATCAGGGTGTGCCATGATAGCAGCATGCAATCGATCAATAAAGGCTGAAAACATTTCCGTGGGGCCTTGCCTCACCAAGGTGTCCTGATCCAATGTTGGGGAAGGTTTCGATATGATCCCAAGAGCGAGATTAAGACACAAATGAGGTCAAATGCCGTATAGTCAAAATAGGTTTTATTATCAAAAGTATCAAAATGGTGGCGATAGGATAGAATGGAAGAAAAGGTAGAAATTAAGCAAGCAGTTGGGATAGGATTGCTAGGATAGTCACCACCATGGATCCAGCAGCGTCCCGTTGGTCCTCAGGGAAGCAGTCGGTGGTGGGGGTTGCAAGGATGGTCACCACCACGGATCCAGCGGCGTCCCGTTGGTCCTCAGGCAAGCAGCTGGTGGTGGGGGTTGCAAGGATGGTCACCACCATGGATCCAGTGGCGTCCCGTTGGTCCTCAGTCTTCAATTCTTTGGTGGTGAAGGCGGCTGCCCACAGCTTGTCTCTATGAGTTTTTTATAGGGCATATTTCAATGATGTCATGCACTGCAGGTTTCATCCATCACAGGACCTTCACATGAACAACACCCGAAACCAGTATCTTATCAGCTCCAGCCCCTTTTCCTCCTCTGGATGCCTCAATGGCCTGGTAATCGTCCTTACTGACTGTCGTGGTTTCAGCCCAGCCGGTAACAAAGGACCACGCGGCCGCTCGCTCACTCCTCCCGCCCCCCTCCGGTGGGATGGGGGGAAGACGGAGGAGAGAAAAAAAAAACCAAACCTGGAACCTCGAGGGTTGAGATAAAGGCAGTTTACTGGAACAACACAAAGAAATTGCAACAACAACAACGGTACTAATGAAAAAGTATACAAAAAGAGTGATGCACAGTGCAACTGCTCACCACCCGGGACCCGACGCTCTGCCACTTCCCCCACCGAAAAGAAGAGCCCACCCCCCGGCCCGCTCCCCCTTTATATACTGAGCATGATGTCACATGGTATGGAATAGCTCCTTGGCCAGTTCAGGTCAGCTGCCCCGGCTATGCCCCCCACCTCCCAGGTTCCTGTAAAAATTAACTCTATCCCAGCTGAACCCAGGACATTATCCACCCCTTATTCTATACCATCTACATCATGCCCAGATCTTACATTTTCCAATCGACCACTACCACTTCCTTGTCTTATATATATAAGTATATGGACTTGCGTCCGTCCCCGTCGTCCCCCCGCACACACACACACATGCGAATGGTATTCCTTTAGCGTATGGGCTATTCCTCTAATGTGTCCATTGATTTTATTTAGTCCATGACTTTGGGGCTCCATCTGTTGTAACAGTTCTTCAGGATAAGAGAGATGGTGTGAGATGGTGGGTTGTTGTATGCTGCCTCTGGAACTTGTGGCTAGTACATTTGGTGCAACTCACGCCCTTGTTCTGCAGGTCGAGGATGTTGATCTTGAGGAAATTGCTGGGTGTCAGTTCAAGTTCTGTCGCTGTTGTACTTGGCTTAGTTTCAAAGTCCATCCCGCAGTCATTTGGGTAATTCTTACAGTAATACCCTTGATATGGCATATAGACACTATAGATACAATGACATGCATTGGCAGGGTATTTAGCAGTTAGGTATCATACAGCCCAATTCACTGGCTATTCTCTCCCAAAATCAAATCTCCCTGAGGTACACATCGAACTTCCCCATCCTTCTGCATCACCCACCAGGTGTACCCAGGTCCCTGAGCAAAAACAACCCCTTGAATGGGTTTGCCTCTGCTTGAGGGAGGACTAACCCAGACTGTCTTTCCTAACATACTCCTCATGCGCACTACAGGGACTTTATCGCCTTCTACAGTATGTGGAAGTCTTGGTTGGGCGGGGCCAGCCCGATTGGCGGATCCTCTAGTATTAACTAACCAGGTGGCTTTTCTTAAATGTGTATCCCAATGTTTGAAAGTCCCACCCCCCATCGCTCTCAATGTAGTTTTCAGCAGTCCGTTGTATCGTTCGATTTTTCCGGAGGCCGGTGCGTGATAAGGGATGTGATATACCCACTCAATGCCGTGTTCTTTGGCCCAGGTATCTACGAGGTTGTTTCGGAAGTGAGTCCCGTTGTCCGACTCGATTCTTTCTGGGGTGCCGTGTTGCCATAAAATTTTCTCTTCAAGGCCCAGAATAGTGTTCTGGGCAGTGGCATGGGACACAGGGTATGTTTCCAGCCATCCAGTGGTTGCTTCCACCATTGTAAGCACATGGCACTTGCCTTGGCGTGTTCGTGGGAGTGTGATATAGTCAATCTGCCAGGCCTCCCACTGTTTATATTTCAGCCATCGCCCCCCATGCGACAGGGGTTTTTGCCGCTTGGCTTGCTTAATTGCGGCACATGTTTCACATTCGTGGATGACCTGTGCGATAGTGTCCATGGTCAAGTCCACCCCTCGATCTCGAGCCCATCTATATGTTGCATCTCTCCCCTGATGGCCTGAGGTATCGTGGGCCCACCGAGCCATAAATAGCTCACCCCTACGTTGCCAGTCCAGGTCCACCTGAGACACTTCAATCTTGGCGGCCTGATCTGCCTGCTGATTGTTTTGATGTTCTTCAGTGGCCCGACTCTTGGGTACATGAGCATCTACATGACGTACTTTTACCACTAGCTTCTCTATCCGAACAGCGATATCTTGCCACAGTGCGGCAGCCCAAATGGGTTTACCTCTGCGTTGCCAGTTGCCCTTCTTCCATTGCTGTAGCCACCCCCATAGGGCATTTGCCACCATCCATGAGTCAGTATAGAGATAGAGCACTGGCCACTTTTCTCTTTCAGCAATATCTAATGCTAGCTGGATGGCTTTCACCTCCGCAAACTGACTCGATTCACCTTCTCCTTCAGCAGTTTCTGCAACTAGTCGTGTAGGACTCCATACAGCAGCCTTCCACCTCCGATGTTTTCCCACGATGCGACAGGACCCATCAGTGAACAGGGCATATTGCCTCTCATTTTCTGGCAGTTTATTATACAGCGGGGCCTCTTCAGCCCGTGTCACCTCCTCCTCTGGCAACATTCCAAAGTCTTTGTCTTCTGGCCAGTCCGTGATCACTTCTAAAATTCCTGGGCGACTGGGGTTTCCTATGCGAGCCCGTTGTGTGATCAGTGCAATCCACTTACTCCACGTGGCATCAGTCGCGTGATGTGTAGAGGAAACTTTGCCTTTGAACATCCAGCCCAGCACTGGCAGTCGGGGTGCTAAGAAGAGCTGTGTTTCAGTACCAACCACTTCTGAAGCGGCTCGAACTCCTTCATATGCTGCCAATATCTCTTTTTCAGTTGGAGTATAGCGAGCCTCGGATCCTCGATATCCCCGACTCCAAAACCCCAGGGGTCGGCCTCGGGTCTCTCCAGGTGCTTTCTGCCAAAGGCTCCAGGTAGGGCCATTCTCCCCAGCTGCAGTGTAGAGCACATTTTTAACATCTGGTCCTGTCCGGACTGGCCCAAGAGCTACTGCATGAACAATCTCCCGCTTAATTTGTTCAAAGGCTTGTCGTTGCTCAGGCCCCCATTTAAAATCGTTCTTCTTCCGGGTAACTTGGTAGAGAGGACTTACAATTTGACTGTAATTTGGAATATGCATTCTCCAAAAGCCCACAACACCTAAGAAAGGCTGTGTTTCCTTTTTATTAGTCGGTGAGGACATAGCTGCTATTTTGTTGATCACGTCCGCAGGGATCTGACGACGCCCGTCTTGCCATTTTACTCCTAAGAACTGGATTTCCTGCGCAGGTCCCTTGACCTTACTTTCTTTTATGGCAAAGCCAGCCTTCAAAAGGATTTGGATTATTTTCTTCCCTTTCTCAAAAACTTCTTCTGCCGTGCTGCCCCATATGATGATGTCATCAATATATTGCAGGTGCTCTGGAGCTTCACCTTTTTCTAGTGCAGTCTGGATCAGTCCGTGGCAAATAGTGGGGCTGTGTTTCCACCCCTGGGGCAGTCGATTCCAGGTGTACTGGACACCCCTCCAAGTGAAAGCAAACTGTGGCCTGCACTCCGCTGCCAAAGGAATGGAGAAAAATGCATTAGCAATGTCAATTGTGGCATACCACTTAGCTGTCTTTGATTCCAGTTCATATTGAAGCTCTAACATATCTGGCACAGCAGCGCTCAGCGGTGGCGTGACTTCATTCAGCCCACGATAATCTACTGTTAGTCTCCAATCCCCATTAGATTTCCGCACGGGCCATATGGGACTATTAAAGGGTGAGTGAGTCTTGCTGATCACTCCTTGGCTCTCCAGTTGGCAAATCAGCTTATGGATGGGGATCAGGGAGTCTCGGTTGGTGCGATATTGCCGCCGGTGCACCGTCGTGGTAGCAATTGGCACCTGTTGTTCTTCAACCTTCAGCAACCCCACAACCGAAGGGTCCTGGGAGAGACCAGGCAGGGTAGACAGCTGTTCAATCTCCTCCGTCTCCAATGCAGCTATACCAAAGGCCCAACGGTACCCTTTTGGGTCCTTGAAATACCCCCTTCTGAGATAATCTATACCAAGGATGCACGGGGCCTCTGGGCCAGTTGCAATGGGGTGTTTATGCCACTCATTCCCGGTTAGACTCATTTCGGCTTCCAATACGGTTAGCTCTTGGGATCCCCCTGTCACACCAGAGATACAGATGGGTTCTGCCCCTTTATAACTTGATGGCATTAGGGTACATTGTGCACCAGTGTCTACTAGAGCCTTATATTCCTGTGGGTCTGACGTGCCAGGCCATCGAATCCACACTGTCCAGTAGACTCGGTTGTCCCTCTCCTCCACCTGGCTGGAGGCAGGGCCCCTCTAATCCTGGTTAGAATATCTGTTACCCACTTTTTGCACATGTGAATCAGAAGTCCCTTCAAGAGGATCAGAAATGAGATCGGCCCATCTACTGCGCCCGGGGGACTGCTCACGGGAAACTGGAGCAGCAGTTTTCCAAGAAGAATCTTCTTTTCTGGTTGCTTTTTCTCGCAACTCCCGTACCCGTGAATCCAAGACTGAGGTAGGTTTTCCATCCCACTTCCTCATGTCCTCTCCATGGTCACGCAGGTAAAACCACAGGTTAGCCCGTCGTGTGTACTTTCTCTCTCCTCTCTCTTGGGCAGAGGAACGCTTACTCCCAATAACTGCAATGCGGGCCTGTACAGGTGAGGAGGAGGACATATCTACTTTGAATTGCTGGAACTCTCGGGACAATTCCTCTACAGCTGAGACACAGGCCCGTAGGGAGGAAGAGAGACTTCCTTCATATTGCCGGAGTTGGACAGCCAATTCATCCACCGTTTGTCCATAGCCTTCTTTCCAGGACATTACTGCCAATGAGTTGGCATAGGTTGGTGGTGCACTTCGTAGAAACTTCCGCCACATCGGTTGTGTGCATTGGACTTCATCTGGATCTGTGGGTGACTGCGCATTTTCTGGATCATTATAAATCACCTCCAGCATGGCTAATTCCCTCAGGTACTGGATACCTCTCTCCATGGTGGTCCACTTGCCTTGGTGACATGTAACTTCATCCCTGAAAGGGTATCTTTCCTTTACACCTAACAGAAGTCGCCTCCAGAGGCTGAGGACTTGTGTTTTTCTCCCAATCGCCTTGTCGATACCCCCTTCTCTAGACAGAGATCCCAACTGCTTGGCTTCCTTACCCTCTAATTCCACACTACTAGCCCCATTATCCCAGCATCGGAGCAGCCAGGTAACAATGTGCTCACCTGGGTGGCGGCTAAAATCTTTTCGCATGTCACGCAACTCACTCAGGGATAGAGATCGGGTAATTATTTCAGGTTCTGCCTCTTCCTCCTGTTCTCGCGATGACCCTGGTTCATCTTCATCTCTCACTGAGCGAACTGATTTCTTTGTGTGTTTCTTTTTCTGTACAGGGGCAACTGATACTGGCACAGGTTGGTTCTCTGGTTTAGTGGCAGTATCTGTCACCGGGGTAGGGGCAGCCATGGTACCTGTTGTCGTGGTAGGGGCGGCCACGGTGCATGTTGTCGGGGTTGGGGCAGCCACGGTGCATGTTGTCGGGGTTGGGGCAGCCACGGTGCATGTTGTCTTGTTTTCCATCTTTTCCCCCTTTTCCCCCTGGGGGTGCTGCATAGTATCAAGCAGGGTTTGGTAGATACCGGCCAGGGCCCAGCACAGTGTAGTGAGTTGTGTGTCTCTGGGATAGCCACAGCATTTTCCTTTCAAAAATTCTATCACTTCATGAGGGTTCTGCAGTTGTTCGGGAGTGAACTTCCAAGTCACTGGAGGTGAGAAGTTCTCTAGATACCTGCCCACATCCTCCCACACGCCGTGCCACCCATGAATATCCAGCTTTGGGACAGATCTCTGGGTGGTACTCTTAAAGAGCCTCTTTGTAGCCCTAGACAAGACCTGAAACATAGTCAGGAGGCATAGCACTAACAGCACACAGGCTTGCGCATCCCAAGGATATTCAAAATTCTCGAAAACTGTTGTAATTAGTTGGAAAGAGAAAAGGGAGGGGAACGGATGGGGGGAAGTATCCCCCCCTGACTTCCCCATGGGTTGGGTGTAATTACCAATAAAATCCGACAGAAGGTGCCCAAAGTCTGGAAATGATATCACTGCCTCATACAGATAACAGCTTAACCTCATGACCAGTGATGTAATCATTTCACAAGTCGACATTGCCCAGTACAGCAAAATGATAATCCCAATCACTCTCCCAGAGATGAGATACGCAACTACAGGCAATACATAAAGCATATAAGAACTTACAAAACGCCACCATGTAAACAGCTGAATCAACATTGTGACTAACATCTATTTATCTAGTATAAGAAATGCGTATGACAAATTTGTTTCAACACGCTCTGGCCAGATCTGTCGTTATCTCAACCCTTCGTGCCCCACGTTGGGCGCCAAAAAGGACTGTCGTGGTTTCAGCCCAGCCGGTAACAAAGGACCACGCGGCCGCTCGCTCACTCCTCCCGCCCCCCTCCGGTGGGATGGGGGGAAGACGGAGGAGAGAAAAAAAAAACCAAACCTGGAACCTCGAGGGTTGAGATAAAGGCAGTTTACTGGAACAACACAAAGAAATTGCAACAACAACAACGGTACTAATGAAAAAGTATACAAAAAGAGTGATGCACAGTGCAACTGCTCACCACCCGGGACCCGACGCTCTGCCACTTCCCCCACCGAAAAGAAGAGCCCACCCCCCGGCCCGCTCCCCCTTTATATACTGAGCATGATGTCACATGGTATGGAATAGCTCCTTGGCCAGTTCAGGTCAGCTGCCCCGGCTATGCCCCCCACCTCCCAGGTTCCTGTAAAAATTAACTCTATCCCAGCTGAACCCAGGACACCGACAGAGGAGTGTCCTGCTTAAACAGGCCATCTTAGAGACCAAGGGGTCAAGATAAACAGTTCACAGTTCCTTGAGATGATGGTCCAGTCCCCCACACCCGACAATCTTTGAGGCAAATGGTTCAGGATAAGAATTCAGTCTCTTACATGAGGTAAAAGTATGTCTAATTTTCTCATCATGCACGCTATTCAATGCTTTAAAAGCTAAGTCTTGACTGAGTTGTAAGACCTCTGTGGCAAATTGTGCTTCTCAGTCGGATCTGGTGTAAGGGCCCGCACCCAGCAACATTTGAGCTTGCACTCCAAATAAAGGATCCCCTTGCTGTCACGGGATAGCGGCTGCATTTTCACAGGCTGCTTGCCAGTTTTGATAAAACTGGAGTTGCTGGGATGGAAGCAATAACATTTGCACAATCATTTTAACATCGTATGGTGTCAACAAATGCGCAGAAAATACATGTTGAATTATAGATTGACTGTACGGTGATTTTAACCCATATTGAGTGACTGCTGCCTTAGCTTCCTTTAAAACTTTCCAGTCTAATGCTTCCCAAACAGAATCTCCATGTGCACCTGCCACAACCGGGAATGCAGACGGAATAAATTGACCTTCAATTAAAGCATCTCTAATTACCCCCCCTCCACCTGTTTGCTGGATCTCTGACCCCACCCCCTGTTAACAAACCCATCGGAGGTGGCGGCGGCAAAGGTGCCATGGCACCGATCTCACCTGATACGTCCTGTGAAGTAGAAGGATTCATTGGAGGTGGTTGCGGGAACGACGAAAGTCCTGTGCTGAAAGGTGGTGGAGGTGCAGGAAAAGTTGATGACACTGGCTCAGGCTTTACTGACAACTCCAGGCGGGCGTCGAGAGCCTCCAGCTTTTGTAGCATTTCTCTCAATTGCGTATCTCCCAGACCTGTCACCCGTTCCTCCTTTTCCTCAGACGGGGATGGAGGAGTGGATGGTGGCAGCGGTGGATACAGGGACGAGGTGACTGGTTTAGGGGACTGGTTTAGGACGGGATCTAGAGACTGAGCTGTTTCCTGTCTCTTCTGCTGGTGGTGGTGGAAATTCTGCCAGGTTGTCAGCTTTTTCCAAAGGATGGTCTCCAGGCTCTGGATCTGTTTTTGCAGACTTCCTAGCTGCACAAGTCCCTGCAGAGACCCTATTCGCCCCAGATACATGGGCTGGAACAGTGGCTGGAATTTGAGGCTGCTGAAAGAGCAGGGCTGTTGAGGAAGGCATCTTCTCCAAACCCTCCGGTCCTAATGCCGCAAAAGCAGAGGCCACAGCCGAGCGTTCTGCCTTCATACTTTTTAAAGTCTCTATAATTAACCTCCACATTGTGGACAATCTGCTTGCCTCTTTTGAACCCGAACTTACATTTTGCCATAGTTCTTGCCCTATCTTTTCCCAAGTAGGGATGATGAAAGCTTCTCCAAATGTAGGGAGTAAGCCTTTTTCTTTCACCCAAAGTAACAGGGCTTTCAGGGTAGACGAGTCATAACTTGACCCTCTCGTTGAGAGCATATGTTGGAGGAGCTTAACCACTGCTGCCTCTTCCTTGGACATAGTGGACCCCATCTCCTCCCTGGCCACTCGCCTGATCAGGGCGAGACTCCCTTCAGCGTTCGCGCTCTCCCGAGTGCCAGGGCAGCACTCACCTCCGGCCGGTTTCCACACCCTCTCTCTGTCGGCTCCTGTCGTAGAATTCAACACCAATCCGAGGGTCCCTGTTCGGGCGCCACTTCCGAACTACACTTCACGTAGGCCCAACTTTGTTCAGCTTTTTGTGCTTATTTCATCAAACTTTTGTAGCAACAGTTAGCCTTGTTCTACTTTTTGTGCTCACTTCATCAAACTTGTAGCAACAGTTAATCTTCGCTACGTCCTTGAGGCCTGCTGCCTGCAGAGGCCTCTGGCTCACGGAATAATCAGTTCCATTGTGCCTGGATTGTTCACTATATGTCCATTGTTTTCCAAATATCCCACAGTTCTGAGATATCCGACTAAGCTGATAGCAGATAAAACTATATTTTTAAAAATTGAAGGCAACACAGGGAGGTGGAGGAGCGGGAGGGACAATGAACCATTTGTTGGCCCTCCTTTGGTTGAAATTAACGCTGTCAGCTGGGCTTTGTGAGTAAAACTCATTTAAGTTCTCACTGTTCATTGTGTACTTTGTTAACAAAAATACATGACATGCTCATTTAAAATCCAATGGAAAGTGTGCCTAAGATGGCTGGGATTTCCGAGCTAAGAAAATACTATAGTTAAAAGTATAAAAGAGGAAAGATGATCAGGAACTTCCAGTCTATCATATAAAGCAAGAAGAAGGGACATGGAGTTATATTAAAAAACATGCAGAACTGATAGGAAGATATGCTGTCATTTGATTGAACTGTGATATTATGTTTTCACATAATGAGAATTAATAATTTAGTGAGATTTAAAACCATTTTTTCTTTCTATGAATAGAGAAGAGATAAAGAACTAGAAAAAATAAATAATGAAATTATGGCCGGGAGACATACAAATCATATGCTTTGGCCTTAGGGTAAAATATCCAAATAGTACTGAGCAGGAAGAGTTTAAGTTAGAAAACAAGTCATCCTGTATCTGATCATCGTAGAGTTTTTTGCACCGTTTTCCAAAGCCGTATTTGGAAGGAGGACACCAGACTAGATGGATAGTTGTAGAATTTAGCCTGGCAGCTCTCCTAGGTTTGTCATGGAACTCTTTGAGGGAAACTGTGGCGATACCAGGAACCTCTGTGAAAAGTGAACTAGCAAGAAGCTCTTGCCATTCACCCTCCAGGGACAAATTACTGCAGCCAAAAATGCAGTGGTCACGAAATGAGTTTGATAGCAATCCACTGCATCTTGTGAGTACCAGATTAACCTCTCTCATGGGAAATGAATGAGGATGGACCAAACCTTAAAAACTTTCTTCCTCTGTGAGACAAAAACCATGACTGATTCTTGAACAGGTACCTGAAGACATGTCTCTGACAAATACTCTCTGGGAGAAAAAACAGTTTTTAATTTGTGGAAAGGTTGTTGGAGTATTAGATTAATGTTTTCAAGCATTATTATTTGAATAGAACACTGTTGCTGTTACGCTTGCAAAGATTTATTTTTATTTAAGACCACATCTGAAGAAGTCACTTCAACCACACTCTTACAAGTCATAAAGACTGGGATCAAATACATCACTCTCTCCTGTAAGATGTGTTAAGAAATACAGAAACTTCATAAATACATTGTCACAGAAAAGGTCCTGCTATGTGTGTGGGAGATTATGCTTTTCAATTCAAGTTGATACTGCTGCTACAGGGTCTTATTTGAGTATCTTCCAGCCTTTCTGTAGCTAAGCATCATCATCACTTGCTTCTTCTCTGGAAGGCTGCTTCCTCCTTTTACTCTTCCTCTCACCTTGGCTTCTGGCACTGTTTTCTCACTCTTCCCTTTTACCTTGGACTAATGGCTGCTTTCTCCTGAACCATCAAGGAGTGCCTTCATCACCAGCCCCACTAGCAGTGGCACCATGGAGTCCAAGCCAAAAAGCCATGCAAGACTGTTTGGCTGCTTAGTCATTTAAATGTCTCTGCACAGCATTGTCCCATGCTCCAGGTTTTGGGATGGTGACACGGTAACCGTTGCCCTGTCTTTCTCATTGTGGGCACCTTTTGCTGTGCAGAGATTCTGTCTGTAAGCATGTATCACAGAGTTTTTGTTGTAGTACACACAGAAGATGGCTAGGATTTAAGGAGCTTCTAGGCTAAGCATCTGTGCGCTCAGCACCCAGGATAAAACACCTGAGGAACATCTTCTGAGTAATCAGTCAGGTGGAAAAGGTTGATCTTTGCTGGTTGCTGGAAGAGATCCTCAACAGTGCTGACTTGCCATTCTCTGATTTCTTGTTTATTCCTTTACAATTTTATATCATTCAGGTTGGTTGTCTTCCTCTTAAAAAACCTACACTTGCCTGAACAGTGCAGCCTCTGGCTATAGTTTTCCCTTTCTTTTCTTGTGTGACTCTACTCTGCAGCTTTCCTTATAACTTTCTTACAACTGATGGCCAAACCCCTGGGAGGGGGAGAGGACAGTAAGTCACTATACCGTATTAGTCAGGCAGAGCCCATTACTTTGGTGTCCTCTCTGCACTTCAAATGTAATGTAATGACCCTTGCTAATGCTAATTATGACCTGCCAGGTAATTAGAACTGGTAACTCCAGGTGGTCTTTTCTAGGCAAAATAGTGAAGGACTTCACGTTCAACTAGGTGGACCAGTGGTAACGTCTGACTGTGCTAGTGTTCAGTGTTGTCAGAAGGGCCATGTGATTTCTACTGATATAAAGGCATTCACTATTCTGAATCCTGGTATGAAAAGTGAAACAAAATTCCATACATCTTGCTTGTTTCAAAATATTTATACACATTCCATTACCACCTGTCTTTCCTTCTGCTTTGGAGTCTTGCCAAACCAGTAAATATTTCAGTGGAGGTGAAATTGAAGTAACAGACAATTTCATGTGCCTTTTAAGTCTTAGTCCTGTGCAAAGGGTTCTTAAGACTAAAATGCTGATCAGATAAGACATTGCCAATTAAAATGGTGATCTCATAAGGTGCTAAACACCATACAGATCACACATCACAAAGACTCCTTGTTATCATAAAGCTGTTGATAAGGACTTCGGGAATGGAGGGACAACACAATCATCCTGTAGACAGACATGTGATCCTTTCTACTTCGGGCAAATACTGGGACTGGTAGACCCTTATGAACTGGCGTTCACAAAGGGTGTAGAGCACAACAGACCTGGTGTCTGTAATGCTTTATATAGTACCATACGCTCAGACCAGTACCATGGATAGTCTCAAGTGTGAGCAATAAATAATCTAGAATGGTTTTTTGCTTGGCAATCATTACCATTGCCTGACCTGTAATAAGTAACAATTGCCTTTTATTCCTCTAGTAAATTTTTAATCTGCAAATCTGAAAAACAGACAGCAAAACCGCATGCAGATACTCTTCTGCCAGGTCTTGCAGTTGTACTGATGCAAACTGACACCTGCTAGAAAAATGCTGTAAACAAATCAAGTTCTACAGAAAAAGTGTGCAAAATTAAGAGTTTTCTCAGGCTGACTGAGCAGTCTCTGCCAATCTCCTGATACAGGAGTGAAGATGGTGGTGCACTTCTCTGAGATATGACATTGGCTAAGGCATCAATGGTCCGTCATTCAGTGAGGACAGTGAGGGCTGTATGAGTCTTCTGTGCTTCTTCCACTCCTTAAAAAGGAATAGATACCATAAAAAATTTTCAACAAGCACCTAAACTATAAAACTCCAATGAAGATTACTGAAGATACAATAGTCCTATATGGTAGAGACCTTTGCAAGGAAAAAGACCTCAACAACACATGATTTCATCATGCCAGGACCCTTTCACAGCCAAAAATCTGGAGAGAGCAAGTGTTGAAAAAACAGGCCAATTCCCTGTTCCATATGCTACTGCCAAAAGAGGAAGGTTAACTGACTCAAAAGGAGACATTAAGGTTTCCAGCATTAAAACAAAAGAGCACTCCCCAGAGAAGAGTGGAAAGATAATATATTAGGCTCTTCAGATTCCTTGCAGTGCTCGGAATACTTAATACCAAATAATCTATAGAGTAGACATAGGCAAGGAGTAGTCAGTACGCTTGTCCATGAAATCGCCATTGCTTTGCATAGAGTCACTTGGCATGAAAGACCATGGACTTCCTTTTTGCTATAGAGCATTGCTGCAGGCAGTTTCCCCTCTTATTGAAAAGGGAATGTCTTCAACTGTTGGCCTTTTCTTCTTCTGTACTCTTTACAGAAATAAGATTAAAATATATACATTGTTTTTTTCAATTCTACCGCAAAAGGAGAACTCCCATTAAAGGCCAAAGTACACAAAATATTAGAAGTCTTACAGTACCAAAGAACAACATATTGTTATCCAGCTTGGAACTAAAGACATGCATAGATATGCAGTGCCGTACATTGGCAAAACCCATGAGGAGGGTCTGAGTAGCCTCATACACATGAGCTGAAGGGACACTGCAAAGTTAAAAAAGCCTTACCAGGCTCATATGATGCACTCAAGTACTCCAAAAACAACTACCCAGTTCTTGACAGTAATGCAAGTTTAGTGCATTATCTTTAGTGCTTAAGATAGCAAAAGGTTGGTCGGGAAGATTAACACCAAAAGGATACCTACGTGCATAAATCAGTTGTCAAAGTAGCTTGGACTTCTGTTCCTTAGAGTTTTTAAAAAGCCGTTTATTTTTAAAAATGTTAAGACAATTTTTATTCCTTTGCAATTTAAAGGAAACATGCTTCTGTGTCTTTCCTCTACACAATGCATGTTTAACAGCAAGGGTATAGTATCTGCTGCTAATTACCTAGTTTCTCCAGGAAAATCAAATTAATTGTGATTTTTATGTCACATTTCTATACTTGCAGTAAGAATATATTCCAGAGAAACAGGTTTAAGAAATTTTATTGAGTATAAAAATATATAAACTTAAGGCATATTAAGTAAACTGTACAAAAGATACACTAACAATAAAGGAGGGAACTCTATACATACAAAAGCCAAAAAATTTACAAACCACTTGTACTACTGAGATGTGCAGGTGCCAGTGGTACATTCTGATTAAGACTTTACATTCTGGTAAAAAAAGAAAACCAAAATTAAGAGCAGTAATTATGTTCTAGTGTTTATTGTCTAAATTTAAAAGCCATATTCCAGAATACAAATAAAAAGTAACTGACTACCCAACTTCAAATATCACACAGGAGCCGTGTTCAAGAAGCATTGAAAAGTTACCTACATTTTAAAATGTGAAGACATATTACCTAGTAAACATTGGCCAATGTTAATTTATGTTACATTAGGACAAAAATTCCCATAGTATTTTACAGAACCTAGGTCAAAGCCTGAGCTGGTTCTAAAGTCAATTCAGTTTAACTGATACACAGATCAATAGTTCAGCCCAATAACAAAAACATGTTACCAGCATTACAAATATGGACTTTTTATTACTCAGACTATTTTAATTTCAGAATATTACTTTTGCCAGTACATGAAGGAAGGTCGTTGTGACCTTGATTCTTTAACCCATTACCATTGGGTTAGTATTAGTCTTTAGAAATGACATTTATTTTGCTTTCACTTACTGAGTCAACTGACTACTCCACATGGTGAAACATCCTGCAGATACTAATAAAGTCAAGAACAGTCAGTTATAGAAGCAGAGACAAACAGGTGTCAGGCAGCCAAGAGAGAGCATAGCCCCTAAATAAGCACATATTTTAAAGGAACATGATTATTCTGTATAGTTCAGTTTTGCTTAATTAGAATAATATTGCTTTAGATAAAAATATCAGAAAGATGACAAAAGAAAAAAAGTTTCTAAAGAGAAAGAACTGAGATTTGATAAGGATTAGGCTGTTACAGGAAAAAAAAAGTAAAGAGTTTGTAAAGGTAAAATGAAAGAGGACAACATAAAGCAGCAGAAATACTACCCACCAGTCAGAAAACTTTTATAGCTGTCAAATTAAACTTCTGTACTACAACAAAAGAACAGAAAGTTAGAAGCTTAAATAATGCCATCATTATCATAATATCTGAAACAAAATACTCATACCAGTGTCAGAAGATTCACACACTATGTTAAGGACAATTGAGTTTTATATATGCTCTGCAAAAATAGCCTAGAATTAAACACAATTCAGTTTTTATTTACAGTCTGCATTCAGATAGTCCAACTTAAATTTTATTGTATATCCTAGGGATCTGCATTTCATTGCAATATTGTGTCTAATTATAGAAATAAGGAGCAACTTCATTTAGCTATCAGCTGCTACAAACTTTTGAACAGACCGCAAAGTTGTTTTTATCATTGTATATTTGAATCAGTGATATTTATCACTGAACTCTCAAAAACACTCAAGTACTTCAATACCTTTATTAGGAAATACCATCATAAACTAAACTATCCAAGATATAAATGCTGATTTTCTTTTTTTAAAACACAAAGGTATATACAGAATAAGTAAGAAGATATTACTTCCACATAGCACCAAAGTAGTACATGTTCAAAACATGGAGTTACATTTTCTTCAATGTATTTGGACTGGAGCTCCCCATAACACTAATTTTACTGCTACTTTCCTGAGGAAGAAAAAAAAAAAAAAGCCAAATAGCATCTGTCCTACTGGTCTAACAAGAAGAATGCAGACTCATTTTAGACCATTTTGATGTATCCAACATTAGCCAAATCTACAACTGATTAGCTATATTGCCAGAATTCATATGTTGTCCTACTTAGAGCTATCTCTGGTATACATATTCAAGAAGTACAGTGAGGATTCATCTGGGACTATGAGCAGTTAGAGACAGAACTTTGTTTTCAAACTGACTATCTTTCTCTAGACTACTTAAAAGACTACTGTATAACTACTACTGATCTTTTAAAAAAGGTTTTTGTAAAAAAAAAATAATCTTACTTATGTAAGAGGGGTCTCTGGGCAGTTTCCTAGATAACTGAACAAGCAGGAGACTGAAAGACATTTACATTTGGTGTTGCTACTAAAAGAAAGGCTTGGGAAAGGATATGCACTGTCATGCCTGTGCGCTAAACACTTAACGTATATTACAAAATGCACAAACTATACTCCAGAAAGGAAAGCATAACTCTCTTCTCAGTTAGCAATCTTACAAGTTTACAAAACCCACTAGTTATTTTTAAGTAGCAGTATCTCAAGTTGTCAGTACCCTCTGCATTTGTGCTGTCACTTGCAGTTCCATCTTTAAGTCCACTCTGGCTTGTTATTTTAATGGGTTAACTGTACTCTTGTCTTATATTCCTACAAGACCACAAATGATTTGATTATAAAGAAAAAATGAAATTAAATTGTTCCACAGCTGTCTTGTCGCAGATGTTTGTAATCATGTATATTATTTTGCAAGAAGGAAGTGTAAGCAAAGACTTTTTTAAGAAAATGCAAATATATTGTTTAATTCTTTAATGTATTTGTGTCAATAAAACAAAGGAAGTTCATAAACATTTCCTTACACTTAAAACCAGTTTCACTGCTAAACACAGGAAGTACCCATCCTTTTAAAGGGCACCATATCAGAGCTTCAGAAACACAAAATTTTCATCTTCACCATTTTGGTAATTACAGACTTTCAGCCTTCTTTTTATAACTGTCTAGAATTCTGGTCAGGATTGACAACAGGTCTTCAGACATGAATTCTTCATAGTCTCTGTCAATTTTCACATTCTGTTCATCAAGATATTTCTAGAAAAGAGTTACAGAAAGTTTATTAGAACTATCACGGTCTCTATTGTACTGGTTCTGCCAAAGCATTTTAAACAGTCATTGCACTGGTTAAGTGATTTCAGTTAAACACTTCTCTGAAAAATATCTACCAGAAGCAGATTAAACCTGACAGGATATTACTGCTGAAATTTAACGATCAATTCTGATTATTTATATCAAAGGTTTTGTCAACAAATTTGTTTAACTAGAATCCACAGACTCAGTGCGGCAGCCCTAAATAACTGATACTTTATTGGAAAAACTAAGTTCTAATTTCCATGTGTTTACTGCAGTTGCAAATGTCTCTAGAAAGATTTAATTCCGAATATCAAGATTTAGCTTACCTCTATAGATACTACATGAGTAGCAATCACTTCTAAAAGACGATTCAAGTTATCACCAGCTTTCCTGCTCTCTTCTGTTGTTGTTTGCATAACAACTTGATATCTAAAATTAAAGACACTCAGAAACTCATGTCCATAATTACAAAATTCCTGACATCTAAAACAATCACTTCACCAAGTCTGATATATTGTCATGTTTAGCCATAACTTTTTCTATTAATATTAACTTGAACCAAGTTAGATTTGTATATGAATACTCCAAAGAAAAAGGACTGTATTGTGCTAACTGGTAAGAAACAAAGTACCTTAGAGTCAGAATAGTCTTTCAGACTTTAGGCTGTAAAATGCAGTTGTCACATAAGTTTGGAAACAAACTAGTTTCCTTACTACAACCAAATATATATGAAAAAAAAGTTACATGGAAAACAGGAGTTCTGATGCAGCAGACAAACTTTCTAGCAAAATATTAAGTGTCGAGGAGAAACATCTTTCAATTGTGAATTTGTGAAATTCATGTACTGAGATGGATACCTGCTCAACAAGGAATTTAATGTTAGGATTCAAGAAAATGTGTATCCTTAAAACACATAAAACCCAAAATAAACTACACAAACAACTTGAAGTTATGGGCCTTACTGTCGTTGAAGATCATGCAATTCTTTTGTGGCTTCACTAAGACCTTCATTGACACCACTCTCAAGTAATTGTTTATGCTTCTCTAACAATTCCAGTTCATTTGCACATTTTTGCTCTTCCTCTTCTGCTTCCTGTAAACGTAAAGAAAGAGGAAAAAAAAAAAAATTGCATAACTCAGGAATAATTAGGACTTTTTCCTCTCCTTTATGTTACCTCATTACATCCTAATACTTGAATTCAGAATTCACACAAGTAACTCCAAACTCAGAACCAAAAAAAAAACCCAAGGACATCCCCCCGAACCTAAAGTTGCAAGCATTTTCTGTATTGTCTTCCACCCAAAATCAGCCTAACCTTCCCTTTATTTCTCTAACCATATTTCAAGGTTTATGTTGCAGCTATTTTCCCTTGAAAGTTCATCCAAAAAGTGTTATTTACATACTTTAAATAGGTAAGAAATGGAACATCATGAACAATTGTTTCTAGGTTAAAAAAATAAAGTCACATTTGAGTAAAGAAATTGCTTTTCCCTTTTGTGTCTGAAAGATGAGTAGAAAATGTAAGTAATCATATCTCCAAGGAGAGTGACACTGTTGACACTATACTTAACACAATTAAATGCACAAAACCGAACTAAATTCTGCCATCAACTAAATATGCAATTCTGGTAAATTAATGAAACATCATCCTTCAAAAATAATTTTAATACTGAAGTCTTATGGATAGCATTTTAAAAATTATATGAGGAATTACATGACTATGTTGTCTTATAACCATCCAGTTGCAACTGTGTATTTTATGAGCTCACCTTAAGAGAAAAGCATATGCAACAGCATAGATCAAAAGATAAATTTCAGATGTTTTTGAAAGCAATAAACTAAATGAATTGCCTTCAGCCACCCAAGCAGGTATTAGCAATGAAATAACCCTGTTTTGTGGTTATAGCATAGGAGCTTGGATTTGAAAGAGCAGATATGTTAAACATTAGCTTAGTTCAAAAAGCACTTTTCTCCTGGGCACCACAGCTCCACAAAAGCCATGCTGTTAGAGAAGCTGGGAGGTACTGAAGCAGCTACTTAGTTGTTAACTGAGAGGGCTGTTTTGTTGCTAAACTGGAAGCGAGGAAAAGGATAGGGACTGCTCCCCTAGTGGGGAAGAAAAAACAAAGCAAGCAACAGTTTTATATCATTAAAATATTTAATGTGCTTTTAGTCAAATAACATTTTCCTTAGTTTTTAATGTGATTAAACACGGTTACTAAAAACTCTAAGTGTATTTATTACATACAAACTGAAAAGACAAGGCAGATTCTGTTAACTCTAAAATCTCCTTCAAGCACATGCTTTGAGACATCCTGAGGTCAGGAGATGATTGCCACTGCTTTTATTACTAGATGTAGTAGCTTATGATTTACAGGATTTGCCAAAGTATGATGCCGGATTCTCTTATGAGAAAGTGAAAACTGACTCACTCAAATATTTCTGAAGAGAATGAGAGAATCCTGCAAGGGGAATGGAAGGAGGCAAGGGCAGAGGTCCAGACAAACAAAAATGCAAACCAAAAACTTATGTATAAATATAAAGATTAAGGATAAGGATATCATTAAGGATAAATTGTCATCAACCTATAAAAAGTTCTACCTTAAGTTTCTGATGGTAAAGATCATCCAGCTTTTCAGCTTCTTCTTTCAGCATTTTCACACTGCTTTTCTTGTCCACTACCATTACATTCACCTAGAATGAAAACATGAACAAGAAAATATAATTCAAAAAGAATTCCAACATATAAATCCATGCCATCACAAACAACACATGGTAGCCCAGAAATATTTAAACTGGGCCAGGCTGGGATGGCATTAACTTTCTTCATTGCAGCCTGCGTGGTGCTTTGTTTTGGATAAGTGGCTAAAACAGTGTTGGTAACACACCAATGCTTTTAGCTATTGCTGAATAGCACTTGCACAGCATCAAGGCTTTCTCTCCCTCCCACAGCCTCTTAATGAGTATGGGAGGGGTGGACAAGAGGTTGGGAAGGCACATAGCCAGGACAGCTGACCAAAATTGGCCAAAAGGATATTCCAAATCATATACTGTCATGGTCAGCAATAAAAACTTGACGTAGGGGAAGAAGAATGGGGAAATAAAATTCTCCTCCTTCCAACCCATCCTGAACCCAGTATTGCTAACAATCTTCCTGATGACAACTTGTCAGTGATGGTAAGCCACATAACAGACTGGAATGGGCAACTTATTAAAAACAAATCTTTCTGATGTTTATGGTCAAATAGCTGCATAATCTTCAGTGCAGGGAATGCACATTATTTCAAACAACAGAAGGAGACCCTAATTCTCACAAAAACTTTTAGGTTCCATCATGATTAAAGCAATCGTCTCACAGTTTCCTCTCCTCCACCCTGCCCACAAAAAAACCCCAACCCAACAAAAAACCCCAACAAAACCAACCCAAACAAAAACCAACCCACCACACCACACTTAACCCATGCAAAAAGTCAAATAAGACCAGCAGATAACATTATGGATTCTTAGTCCTAATCTTCATTAATGAACACACCTGTTCCAAAGTATCTTCCAAAGTCATTTTCCGTTGAGTAGCTTTCCTAATTTCTTCCTCAGTGTGGTTTATGATCTCCATAAGGGGAGCCTGTAATACGTATGCAAGAAGATCTGGCTAATGCAATTTGTTAGTTTGAACTAAGATGTACCCCAGTACATCTTTTCCCTCTCCCGTTTTTATTTAGGCTCCTGTACCCTCCAACACCAAATTTCCTCACTATACTATAATGTTGTTATGGCAATGCGTTATACAAGCTTTTCAATGAAGTTTCATGGAGAGGTTAAGAGACACCTTTCCAACAATTCCAAAGAAACACACTTTTTTGTGAGTGGTAACAGAAACATTGTATTGACTCTACTTACCTTGATCTGAGTTCTGTATTTGACTAGGCAATTTGGTCCTGCCTCAGGATTAAATTGAATCTCAAAGTCATGGCCTTTGGAATTCTCAGCACTTACTGGAATTAATTTCAGCTTTCGAGCCAGTTTATGATACTCTGCCAGTTGCATTTCGATCTGTTCAGAGGAGAAAAGGGCAAAAATTGTAGAAGAAATACAAGTGAAAAGCTTTGCGAAAAGTATTCATACAGTACTTTAAATATGTTTCTAAGTTGCTCTGCACAAACATGATGCCATGTCATGCCACAGTATGCAAGAGCTGTATGTATTGGCAGTCCAGCAGTTTGCGTTGTTTGGATTAAGTACTGTTTTATGATTCTTTCAAAGTTTGCCCTGCAAGGTTTCTCAGTGTGTATGGGTGAGACTGAATGGTCTCACCTGTGGTTTTCCCTACTCATCTGTCATATTTTTTCCCGCCTCAACTTTTTGAGGATTAGTTGATAGGCAAGGAAAGACATGCTTGGAAATAATCCAAATAACTAAACCAATGATCAGTCATCATGTTGACAGGCCTTCTCTCATTGGTTTTGACAAGAAATGACCCATAGCCACACATCCTAATAACAAAGTTTAACATGAGCATACCTCTAGACAAAGCTTATTAAATGCTCTATGTTCTGATTAATGAGTGCCATTTATATGCAAACACCAAACAACATAAGTATTTTTTCCAGTTTTATGTGCTTCAGACTTGCACAGTATGAGGAATTTAAGTTAATGCCAAGTGTTTCATAAAGTGTAACCCTGCCAAATGCAAAATATACTTGAAAACTTTTTTTTTTTTAGTTCTCCATCTAGCAAAGCAGAAGCTTTTAAATCCTACCACTTACAGGACCACATCTTTTCATTCTGCTTGAGGGAATTGAATTTTTCCCTTAAAACCTATTAGAACTTCCACATAAGGGACCAATCTGGCCCTAAATGCATGCAGAGACTTTGATTCAAAGCACTAGTTTTGCCTTACTTCCTTGCTATGATATCTTAACATTAGCCTAAAATTGCTTGTGTTATCAAAGCAATTTCAAGCTAATGTTATCAAACTTCTTGATGCTGTAACAGTGAGCTGACAGTGGTGCATATTCTAGCTATGTCCCTTATGATGCAGAAAAAAATGAAAATACATTTCCATTATGCTCAAAACAGAAAAGGGAAAAAAGAAACATTTTTCAGAGAGATTATAAACAGAAGCCATTCTTCTCACTTCAGCCTGTTAAGACATATCTATACTGTTGTTAGATTATTTAGGGAAGAAGTTAGCAATAGTCCAAGTCCCAAGTTTAAGCTTGCATGATGAAAACTGAGAGCCACCTCTCAGCGTAGTAGGGTTTTCACATACCGCCTCTTTATTCCTCGCGTATTTTAGCTCCTCATTCCACAGCTGATGTTCTTCTGCTTCCACTTCCCTAGTCAGCTTGTTAATGGTTTGCTGCAACTCATTTCTCTCATGATTTATTCTCTCAATGTCCGCAACTGAATACTTTTGGTTATCAAAGATGTGCTGGAGCCGGGCATTCTCCTGCTTCATTGCTTCTACTTCCATTTCTAAGTTCACAAAACATTTGTGAAATGGATGTAAAATACCAGCCTATATAATTAAATCTAAACTTTCTGTATTTATATGAGTAAATAAAATCTGTATTTCATTACTCTAGTGTACAAACAACTGTCAGCCAATAAATCTCTTTATTAGCAATCTGTTTTGGAAAGTTTATTTGTAGTATCATCATACACTAAGTATCTCACTCTGTCCTAAAGCTGAGAATTACAATTACTTTAAACCTATTTCTAGCTTCACTATCCCATTTGTGACCAAGGCCTTCTTACCTGTTGTTTCAACTTCCTCATTAACGCCTTCCATTTTTTGATCAAGGATGGCTATATGAGATTCCAGATTAGCCAAATAAGCTTGGTATTTCTGGACATCTGCTTGAAGAGATGATTTCAGGTTTCGTAGCGATACTCTACGATCCTAGTAAATAGATGGAAACAACAACCACTATTATATTAATCTAAAATAATGATCTGACTTTCCAGACAAGGCAATAGAATAATTGGTCAACTTCAGTGGTATAAATATAAAGAACTTCAATAATTTATCTCTGTGACAGCTGAATCAAGTTAAGCATCTTTAAAACAATAACAAAAAAGGCTGATAAGATGGTTTGTACCTCAGTCCTTGTACTTCAGCATTTAGTCTTTGATTTGCGTTAGCTATTGCATTAAGAAAGTTCTTACTACAGGTAATTCACAACTTAAGTATAATAATACACAAAGGGCAGCTAAAACTCAGGACAAGGAAAGCTGGGAATACAAGCAGCACATTTTGCACAGTACACAGGAGTCTCGTGCAGCCACTAAACTATTTTTAAACTCATGATGTATTGAAAGCAGAATCCAGCTTTTCAAACAAAATAATTTCCCTAAAATATGTTGTTACCACCAAATCTCATGCTCTCATCCCCTAAGAAGTTCTCATACCACCCCCTTTTGGAAAAGGTAATGTTGAAGTTCAGAAAAAAAAAAATGGTACAAGTATTTTATTAGTATTTCAGCCAATGCAAGATCTCATTACCTGAAAATATCTGCACAATATCAAACAAATAGTGACTGAAGACTCCACAGTAAATGCCTTGTACTACAATGGAATAGAGTCCGTAATAACCTGGCCTAATTAAAATCTCAGAGCACTGAAAAAAATTTTCCATTTTTTGTAATGTATCATCAGTATCTTTGTTTGATAATGACAATAATGATCAATAATAGAAAATTCAACTCCACCATATAAACAAGCATAGACATAATTTACTAACCGGCTCACTTTCCTTTTCTTTTTCTAGTCTTGCAATCTCTTCATGAAGTCTTTTGTTGTCAGCTGCTAAGCCTTCTATCTGGAATTCATCGATATTAAATAGATCCTCTGTGGGGGGTAAATAAAAAAAGGAAAAAAAAAAAAGGAGGGGGACAGTTACAAATTAATCTCACTGAATATCATCAGCTAATCTGAATATCTGTGCTTTAGCTTCAGCACAGTAAATACCCATTATCTGGATAATTATTTTAAACTGGAAAAAAAACACCCCACACCCTGAAAAACAACCAACAAACCCATTACAAAGCAAATAAGCAAAAAAACGAAAACAAACAAGTACAGAAATGAGTTTTTCAGTTCTCCTGTCATAAGAGCTCAAAAATCACTCCTGTGAGGTCAGAGTTTCCAAACTCTCATACAGCCCACACTATAGATTAGTGGTTGTTAGATAAGTTTCATCTGTTCCAGCTTCACAAAGTAGTCTGATTTGTATACTCCTTTCTCATCCACATACTTCCTTGCCCTCTTGAGACATCTTTTCCCTTACTTCCCTCAAACTTAGCCAAACAATATCATGATTACTTTTTCCTACTAATATCTAGTAACAGTCTGGTAGCTTATGTTTCCCCTCCAACTGATGGTTTAAGCTTGCAACAGAAGTGTCCTTAGTCTAGCTTTTCATAGAAGGGCACAGAAAGCGAGAACTGTTTTTCCTCTTTGTTCTCATATACTGTTTGTATTTCTGTAGGTAATGAAATTATTGTGTCAAAAAAATTGATAATTTTCCATCTTCCTGAAGAGAAACACAGGTGCATGCTGAATCATATGTGGGAACTTCACAACAGAGTTTGGAACTCGTGCAGACTGTTTTCAGAGCTTTTAGAAGCTGAACTTTCTTACTCATCAGATGTGCATCCTCCAGTAATATTTGTCTTTTTTTAGTTGTTAACTTTGTCAGACAGAAACAAGAATCATCTTCATAGATGGAATTTGCATCTGAAGAACTATATACTGCTTTTCTGTCACAAAGCCATTAAAACCAACAGGGTTACACAGGTACAGATGACAGCAGAGCATGGCCTCTCTGTCGGTACTAGTAACAATGCATAAAAAGAAGATAATTAAGTCAAAGTAACTGAGAGGTACTTGGGATTTTCAGATTCCTCTGATCACTTTCACCTGTAAACTGAGCAAAACTCATGCTAGACAAGAAACCAGTAGCAATTAAATACTTCATTAAAACATGAAAACTTACTTAATTTTGACTGCACTTCTGCATCCACTTCTTCAAAAGTATCTCTCCCTTTCATGAAGAGCTCATAGCACTTTACAGAGTAGTCCATGAAAAGCTGAAAACAATTTTAAAAGTTTTCATTTCAATGACTCAAAGGGCTGTAAAATATCTAGATAGTCTAAATCTACTCAACCAATGGAATTAAACAGAAACCAAAAATATCTTTCACTGGTTTGATTGCACTTCTGTAAAAATCAACTTTTTTTTTCCCTCCCTTTAAACACAGAATGTCAAGAGATTATATCCAGGCAGAAGGCAGCATCTAGAATTCACATTCAGAAAGGTCTGGAAATACTTGATACATTTTTCTGGGATACCTAACAAGGATAGTAGATACAGTATTTAAGACTTTATTATCTTGAAGCATATGATCCTCTCAGGCTAGTTTATGGAAACATTAGGTCTGTTTAACAGACCTCTTCAGTAAATATGACCACTATACTTCAGATGTGCAGATGTCAGAGAACTGATCTAGAATTAAAGAAAGGTTACCCAAAAAGAATTTACTGGAGGCTTTAAATTACAGATCTTTCAGAAGCAATTACACCAGTATTGTAAATTTTGTTTTGACATATATGCATATGAATCATTTAGTTTAAAAGCATTTTTACTTGTCAACTGTCAGGTTTGTAACCTTAGTCCAAAATTATGATTTAATTTGATTTTTGCAATTTTCTAATTAAATGTTCTGGCACATCATACAACCCCTTCCAAACATCTGCTGTGAGTTAACACTGAGTTAAATCTGAATAGTACTAATAACCTATGATAAATGAGAAAGCAAGCAAGCTGCTGGGTTTTTAAGTACCTGAATTACGTTGCCACCCTATTTTGTGGCTCAGAAATTAAACATTACAATGAATTTTTAAACGGTAACCTGAGTAGATACCCACAGAAGCCAACACATTTATAATTAGGTCACTGTCTTTACACTGCACTGCTGTTAAAAGTGGAAGATTCAAGTGCTAAAGAGAAATACACCTGAGACACTACTAAGACAATTAAACAGTATGACTCCCTTTCTCCACAAAGGAGAACAGAAACAGTAGCAACTCAGAGAATAAGGCATTTCAATTTAATACCCAGTCTGCACCAACAGACTGGCCATGATGCCTGCTCAGGCAACTAGTTGATGAGGCTTTTTATATAATGCTACCATACTTCCTAGAGAACTCTGTGAATATAAAACTGAACAGAATATATAAACACAGATAAAAGTGTTGTCATATATTTAAATTGTTGTTACAGCATATGGCAAAATCCACTTGAACAATTCTGATAATAATTTACTTTTTATGGTACCTTATTATGTACAATTCCATCATCTGTCTCTCCTCCCCAGCTCTGTCCATCATCAAATGATGGTGCATTTTCCCTCATAGCACCATACAACTGAAAGGCACAAGTGTACATACAAAGAGCAAGTGTGAATATCCCCATTAGTTTTCATATTAGTTTCACATTCATGATAAGAAGCAGAGTAACATTGGATTAGGATTTCAGCAAGCAGGGTGTAATGGTGCTGCTTCAGAATGGGACCAATCATGTCAGGGTAAGGAGCCTGTGGTTAGTTGACTAAAAGCACTGATGAAGAGGTATTAACTGGACATTCAACACTGCCAAATTGCCTTGCTAAGCTAAACACAACTTTTCAGCAGTAAAGGATGGGATTTTCACGTGTGCCCAATTCAGCAGTGGTGAACTTCTGTCATGGATCCCAAATTTTGCTCAGACCTGAGCTAGCAGCAACAGAGAGTTACCACTATTAAAAAAAGAAACAACCCCCACCCAAACATCCTCCCCCCCCTCCCTGCCCCCATACAACAATCACAGGACACTTGAATAATTGCTATTGAAAATTCCATCCTTAGACTTCAAATTTAAGAGAAGATGGCAGGTGTCACAAGAACTACACTGAAGATACATGATTATGCCCATAAACTTTTCACATTTTTATGTATGTGTAAGTTGTCATTTTCCCCCCTTTCTCATACACAAATTTATCCAGTGAACAGAGTTTAAAAAAAATATTATCATAATATAACATTAAAAACTCAGTTTAGAAGTTACTAAAAGTAAGGCTAAGGGCTAGATCCAAGATGGCAGGTAAGAACACCTACCATTTTCTTTACATAAATGTCAAACAAAGAGATTTTTAAAAAGCATTTAAGAGATCTGTATTGAAATTAACATTCCAGCCTGAAAACTGGAAATGTTTGGCTTAAAGAAGACAAATGCTACCTTGACACAATCAATTAACCAAACCAAAGCTGTCACGATCTGAGGCCACGTATGTGGTGCTCCCACTGTGTACATGGAGCTTTTTGACAAAGGAAAGGGGTACCTACAAGGTAAAAGAAATTATTCTTAATAGCTGTGGCAAACAGTGATGAAAACTAAACAGCACGTTTTTACATGTAGGTCAAGGTACAGAAGGAAGAACAAACTCAATTGTACTTTATACAGTACATCAAAGGGAGGTAAGCTGAGTTCTTACAGCACTATTTTATTCAATTATCATGGGTTTCTCATTTTGTGATTCATAGAATATCTCAAGTTGAAAGGCATCCATAAGGACCATCAAGTCCACCTCTCTGCTCCTCACAGGACTAACTAAAACTAAGCCATATGACTAAGAGCATCATCCAGACGCTCGTTGAACTCTGACAGGCCTGGTGGTGTGACCACTTCCCTGGGGAGCCTGTTCCGGTGACCAATCACCCTCTCAGTGAAGAACCTTTTCCTAATCTCCAGTCTGAACTTCCCCCGATGCAGCTTCATTCCATTTCCTCGTGTCCTATCACTGGTCACCAGAGAGAGATCAGCACCTCCCCCCTCCACTGCCCCCCTTGAGGAAGTTGTAGACTGTCATGAGGTCACCCCTCAGCCTTCTCCAAGCTGAACAAACCAAGTGACCTCAGCCACTCCTCATAAGTCTCACCCTCAAGGCCTTTCACCATCTTGGTTGCCCTCCTCTGGACACACTGTAATAATCTGATGTCCTTCTTATATTGAGGCGCCCAAAACTGCACACAGTACTTGAGGTGTGGCTGCACCAGTGCGGTATAGAGTGGGACAATCACCTCCCTTGACCAGCTAGCTATTGAAGAAATGATTGAAGAAATAGACTTTTTTTTGCATATCCAAACATCAGGAACAAAGAAGGCCTCATACAAAGAAAGTGTAAACTATTCCTTCATACACTCCTTAGCCCCTTCCTATTGAGCTTAGTATGTTGCCTTGGTCTTGGTAGTGGCCAGATCTGTCTTTCTCCTTCTGAAGCTACTATGGGAGGAGCAATGGGCACTGCAGTACTACGGAAAAAGGAGTGGGTGCCCTGGGAGCATGAGGTGATTCATGATGAGACAAAGACCTCAAAGGAAAGGCAACAAACGCAAAGGAGGGAGTAATAGTCCAATGGATGACATTTAGACTTCCAAACTGGGTGTGCAGTCGTGAAGGATTTCCTAACATGTAAAACCAAACTGATACACAGGAGTGCTGTTCTTAGAGGGCAAGATTCTTGCTTCTTGGGTCAAATGCACTCTGAAAACAGAAAAGCAGCTGGCAATCAGTTTAATGTCATGCAATTACAGAAAAGAATTTCAGAAAAGCTGCATATCAAAGTATTAATATTACCTACAAACACACAAAGGCTATACTGCTAATTACAGGCATTCTCTCAAAACCTTCTACAGATCAAGGAACACAGAAGTACAGATTTTATTCCATCTTTAGACTGACAGCTACCTAAAGTTATTTTAAGAACATAGGACAAGAAGCTACTGATAAACTGACAGTTCTAAATACACACTCGTGAGCCATTCAGCCTGAGAATTTTTTAAAATGAATTATTTAGGTCCATTTTCTAGCTCTCAAAAGACAACTTAAAGTGAGTTCTCAAAATAAGTCTTTTTATCCAGGACTACACTCTGGTTGCAGCAGAATAAAGCCTCTTGAGAGCAACTTCCTTTTCAACATCTCAGCTAGGTCAAAATAAAATTTTATTAAAATACTGAGAAGTGAACAGAACAGATTTATATCTACATCTAAGGAGCCCTGGTGCTTTGGCACCATCATGGGCTCGAATCTACAGACGTAAAATACACTTCACTTTTTTTTTTTAATGAGACTGAAAATTCACCATTATCAACAGGCAGAGAATTTTCTTTCTTGGAAAGTGTTGGTGCATTAATGATTCCAAACACTTACTGCACAAGATTAGAAATAAAACACCCAGCTACTTACTGGGTTTTTTCATCTCAGTGGTCATTTTTGTTATTTCCACCCCCTGCTTTGAAAGCAGAATTAGAGAAATTACAGGAAAAAATGATTTCTAACTATATGAACTGGATCCAACATTCTGAAATTGTTTTAGTTCTTGGATTTTAACAGAATGAACCAGAAAAGTCTGTCAAAAAAATTTGTGTCAGTCTTTCAAAGTTTAATACAAACAAACATAATTAATTAGATTTTACATTACAAAGCAAGCTTCCAAGAGCCTATAGTTCTGCAAGTTCAAATATAAAATGTATAGTAGTGTCTGAGAATCAGAGAGTAAACTTAGAGCTCAACAGAAGTGAAACAAAATAATCACAACATTGTAGTTTCAGAGTCTCATCTGAATAAAGAAGCCTATCCATTCTCTCCAACTATCATGCAGAATTCTTAGCTTTTAAATTTCTAGCTGTATCATATCTATTTAGCACAACAGACTAACAATAATGATCTTACCCAAGCTCTTTAAAAACTCTGGGAATTTCCTCTTCAAATTTTGAGTCAGGCAGTTCATAAGAAGGACAGAGAAATCCATAGATAAAAGTGAAGATTTTTAAGAAGTCTTTAACCGATGGAGACTGTAGCGATTTCATGGAAACGTTATGGGCATAACCATTCTCAACAAGAAACTGAGAAAAGGAAACATTGCATATTAGTTACTAAATAAAGTTGAACCCATGAAAAAAACCTATTTTCATTAGTATCTCTTATGCCTAATAATGTACATTTGGAATAAGTTAATAAGTTACCTCACAAAGCTGCTTGATACATTGTTGGATGAATGCCTTGTCATGAAGTGGCCTGGGATCCTTTATCTTTTCTGTACCGAACACACCATATTGACTGTTGCGTGAACCTCCAGCCCCACTAGTTCTAAGAAGAGAAAACAAACAGAGTTCTTGTGACAACACATATAAAGAAGAAATCTCTTAATGTTTAAGTTGCTACAATTGCTATTTTTATGTTTCTTTTGCATTTGTTATGCAAAGGGATGCCTGAAGGTTTCTCTTAATTTAGGCTGACTGGAAAAACAACATCAACCTGGAAGCCACAATGCACACATACAACAAAGGGACTATTGCATCCTAGATGAATATTTTCTTTAGTTTATTGAAAAAAATAAGAGTTTTATAGAGCAGAAAAATATCCCAAAGATGAAGAAACAAAATGGTGTAGGTGATTGAAAATAATGGCTAAAACATTTAAGGAATATTTAAAAGGAATAGATCCCTGCAACAGTGGGGTCCTATGAAAGAAGACAGCAGCAAGACATCAGAACACAGAAAGCCATGTACTGAGCTGAAAGATTATAGAATTTTGGAAGGTTTGCATCTTAGAGAGAAGAAGAAACTAAGACAGAGTGTACTAGAGGTATCATTCTTCCTTAAATAGGCAAATATATTGAGGAGCTCTTAAGGTTTGCAGTGCATATCATTCCCAAGAGGAACAACAGCTCTCAAAGCAATTCCTACTCCACAGAATTATTGTTTAGTGATCAAAGAGTGAAGGAAGTCAGACCTGAAGGTCTGCTGGTCTCCAATCCATTATTCCCTGTAATGAAAATCTGCCAAGAGAGAAAAATTACAAAATGATGTGGGACTGTTGTTTTAATTTACAGTACAGAGATCTAAAGCTATCAATACCTCTTCCCAAAAAAGCTGACTTTTCTTTCCGAAGTTCCAGGTGTAGGTTTGCTCATGCTCAGCTTCCCAAATGTACCTCTGTCCTTCCTGAGGGATAGGGAGAAGGATTCAAGTGACTATTTCTACCATTTCATCTTTTGCTCACGTGAGAAAACTATAAACACATGCATATAAGCCTAAGAATCTTCAGCATAGCAGCATCTTAGAAAAGTTAACTGATTTTAATGCATTATTTGTCCATTATCAAAACTACTTCTGCAAGAAGATTTATAATACACATTTTATACACACATGCACCCAGCAACCTCCTAAGAAATATGTAAGAAAAAGTGTTACAATTTGAAATATCATGAGTATACAAAATGATTAAAGAAAGTTTTTTGCAGAACAGGAGCGCTTGTGCACATATCCGTGGCTGCAAGGAGTTTTCTTCTCGCTGCTCCCATTTTTTTTTTTCAGTTGCTACTTAAACACACTACAGTAAATCTCTTCAGAGTTAGTTGTATATACCTGTTCTTAGCAACATGATCAGCAACACTTACATCTGAGGTGTTTGAAGACCCATCTTGTTGTTGTCCTGCACTCTCAGTGCCATCATAGATTGCCGACCACTGGTTCCGGCAGTACTTGAGCTTCGTCTCATTGTGACTAAATCGCAGATCACAATCTGTCAGTATTGGAAAATCCAGGATCTAAGAATATTTGCTTTTTTTAAACACCACAATGACTTTTTAAAGGGTCAGAATAATCAAGTAGATCTGTACTTTGGTCCAACCATTGTGACAGTTTTCAGAAATATGAAATACTTGGTTCTCAAAAAAAAAACAAACCCCAAAAACGCATGTCAGACTCCAGAACTACATAGCAGCAGCCACAGCCCACAGCCTTTCAAATTAATTACGTTATTGATGAAAGTGCCAGTGCTTGTTCAAAACCTACTATTTTGCCTTTATTTATATCTGGTCATTTCTAACCTACAGGTTCCAAAAGCAAAACAGCTTAACAAGTTTTTCAGTCCAATCAGCTGGGAGAAAGGTGACATGAATGTGACTACTGTTTCTGGCACTTCAGCCATCCATTTATTCCTTAGCCATTAGTTCTGAGCCTGCTTATTAATTTAGCAAACGTCACAATATCATAGCACAATAACTGGAAAGCTTATTCTGAGATAATATTATGGCTATCTTCAGACTACGCACACACAAAATACAAATGAAGCTGGAAATATTGAACTGTCCCCACAGTGGTATTAAGTGGAATTTGAGGTAAATAGAATTAACTCTGCAAAAAATGCCAACTTTTGTCCTCTACAGAGGATCTATTTTATTTGTGGGGTGGGCTCAAATGACTGAATTATAACTAATCAAAAAACCTTCATTACAAACATTACCAAAACACATCATCAATATAAATTGCATTTCACAATCACACTTCTAGTTCCACTTCTCACAAACCATGACAGGAGTTTAGGTTAGGCCCACTTTGTAGGGCAGTTTATGCATGACCTCATTTTCTCTGGGGAAGAAGCTAAATACTTCCATCACTTTACCAGGGATCCACTGCAGAAAGCGTAACTTGTTTTCATAAACATGCCAAGCGACCAGTTTAAGAGCAAAGTTTGCTAGAGTGAACACGCCAGCAGAAGAAAGGTAGAGTGCTGCAGAACTGGGCACAACTACACCCGCTTTCATTAACGGCGCGTTTAGACGGCACCAAAGGCAGACAGGGAAGCCGGTGGCGCCAGCGCGCCCACATCAACCGCCCGACGCTCCCCACGGCCACGGAGCCCGACCCCCTCACGGCCCCGGCTTTCCCCCGGTGCGCGGCCCGCCTCGCGGACGCCCACACCCCTCGGCGGGGAAGGCCCGCGCTGCGGAGAGACCCTTCCCAAGAGCCCAGCCGTTACCGGTGCCGACGCCTTCCTCTCAATTTCAAATCCGCCCGCCGAGACGTCACGCAGCGCGCCGCAGCGGCTGATATCACAGCAGAGCGACGAAGAAGCGAGATAAGGCGTGAAGGGACGCGGCAGGGCGTGGCGTGTCATTGCTTCCGCTTGCCTGGTCCCTCCCCCATAAGCCGCCTGATTCCCCTGGAAGTTCTTAGGAGAAAAGGTTGTGGCCGTACAACAAGATGGCGGTGCTCACGGGGGACGGAGCAGCGGAGGTAAATGTGTGAGGTACTGCCGTGCCGTGGCGAGCCCGCGGGGCTTTTCTCCGCCCTCAGTGAGGGACAGGCCGGAGGGTAGCCCCCTTCCTCCCTCTGCACCGAGCACCGCGCACAAGCTTCAGCAGCCCTCCCCTCCCCGCTGCGGCGGTGCAGAGGGTGCTGCGCCGTCAGGCCGCTCTTCCCGCCGAGCGGTGGTGGGATGTGGCGGCGGGGGGCGGTTCTGGGGAAGAACCCGGGCTCCCAGTCCCTGTGTGCCTGCGGGCAGGGGCACTGGGGGCTGGTCTCTGCTGTGCTGGTGCCGCGGCTGGCCCTGTGCTTGTGCCACTGCTCCCGAGTGCTGTCAGACATACCTAGTCTTGGTTCGTGTGATTGCTGTGCCATAGAGCTCTTTTCTAACTTGTTGAAAGAGTTATCTTAGAGTAAATCTATACTGTATAAAATGATAGTAACTTATTTAAGACTTGCTTACTAGAGAAAAGTGAAACAGGGATGAAACAGAAGTCACGATGGGGAAACTGGCTGAAGTCTGAAGTTTCTGCGGTGTGTTCTGTGTGCGCATGGACATGTTGGTCAGAAGATAGGTGCTACTTTATTAAACAGTGATAGTTCTGAAAAGTGAACTCTTAAAAAAATTCCCACAGGAGGAGTTTGCTCCAGGAAGTGCGTATGATTACCAGGTACGGTCTCAGGGAGTTGATTTTTCTTCCTGAAAAGGGGAGCTGTGATGTCTGTGGTACATCGGCTGACAGCGGGGTGGCTTGTGGATCATCTCTCTTTCATCAACCAGTGTGGCTATGAGATCTGTGACTCCTTTGCATACTCTGGTGGTGTCACTCTCAATACTTCTGTCACATCTACTGGAGATTGTCATGCTACTTCTACCTTTGCTGCCACCTCCTCATCAAGAGATGGTCCTATTCCTGGCCCTGGAGATGTGATAGAAACAGAAAGTAGAACAGCAAAAACGAGATACGTGTTTCGGGAGGAGTTCTTTGACGTTTCTAAGCCCCATATAGCTGCAGTTCCTGAGGAACAGCTGTGGCAGGGATGCCCTGAGGTGAGTCTCACAGAAATAAAGGCCAGCAGCAACAGAGAGGAACATCGAGAAGGAACCAAGAGTGGCATCAGAGATTCTGTTGCCAGTGCTAGGAAGGTATGTTCTCCATAATACAGTAAACTACAGTAATCCCCTGGTAAATAATACACCAATAACGTTGTCCTGCACATTTCAGTTTCCTGAGGTTATGTAGGAGAGCAGGAACTTGTCCACAATAGATTTCAAGATGCACAGAAAACGTAAGCGCTCATGAGGATATTCTTGTGTCCCTTATGTCAGTAATGTGCATCCTTTGACTATAAAGCAGTGGCTTGCTCACAAAATCTTCTGATGTTGGTTGTTGTCAGGCACTTGAGCTGAAACTGTGGTAGCTGTCAAGATTGTGCGGATTAACAAGGAGGGGAGGACAGTATGAATTTACTTTCAATCTGTAAATTGTTCAGTACTGTTCCTTATGGACCAAAAAATATAAAGTTGCAGGTCTAAACTAACAAATGTAATCATGAAGACATAGTTAATTTTCTCCTGTTATTGGTAAACTGCACTTGGCAGCTGAACAAATACTTTCTAGTATGGGCCCAGAGGAGGCATGAACGTGAACTGTGGCATGCACTAGCTACCTTCAGATCCCAGTGCCATGAGTAACATAACACAGCTTTAAGCCTATGTACCTTGAGAATGCCTACAGCAGCCTAGGTATTTGGAGATCACCTTTTTGCTAATTGGTCTTACACTTGTGTTGGAAAAAGATGGAAGTTTCTTCTGCTTTTAAAAGTTAATCTGTACTTCAGGTATGTGTGGTTATTCTTTTCATCATGGAGTAATGTGGATTTTTTCTTTTTTTCATTGCTTGCTCATTCTGCAGAAACGTAAAAGGAAATGTGTGTTCAACCAAGGTGAACTGGATGCTTTAGAATACCATTCAAAAGTAAGTCTGAACAAAAGTATGTTTTGCACGTACATGAAACCTGACTTTGGGCATGTATGGAGTGCAAGACATAATTGCAAACAAGTTCTGTTCTTGTAGCTTTTTCCACTAACGGGAAGGTACTCTCTCCAGTCCTTAAATGAATAAGTGCATACAGAGAATGTCTTCTGTGGAGATACATATGAAACAAACTGGACATGAAACTGCAGGTGAGACATTTTGAAGAGCTGGAAGCTGCATTCACAAAATATCTTTTACTGTTATGGGTAACTGAGCATTATATAGTGATGAGTTGAGTATTAGTTGAACAGGGAGTGACTCATTTGAAATAAACAGTGTAATATGTTCTGAAGATCAGCTCATGTTTAGTATATCAGGACACTGTGCTGAAGTTACTCAAAGCTCCTCTGACCAAATGCGCTCCAAGATGTCTCGTTCTGCTAATGAGAGAGAATTTTTCAATCTAACATTTTACATTGTTGTACTAAAGCATCATGAATTAATTAGAATTCAAGTGTCTGTTTAGGCTTGCATCAGTGATGTACTGGTGAAGTTACAACTGAATTACACTGAAGCGTTTTAGTAAATCCGAGAAATGTAATCTGTGGATCATGTTTGATGTGTTCTTACTGCTTTCCTAAATAGTGATGTGAACCTGAACTAGGACCTACACTTGCTTTCTTTCCTCTGACAAAGGTGCTAGTCATATTGGGCTTTTTGTTTAAGTCTTTTCCTCTTGGACTATATTTAAATGACTAAATTTTTCTTTTACGTGGCAACAATTTTGTAGTAAACATGCAATTTGCTATGATACAGGGTAGAGGTCCTGTAATTATTGTGAATAGGCTATGCATGTGCAGAATCGCCATAAAGGAGAGAACTTTGAAGCTCAACATCAAACAGAGGTTTATGAGTTTGAAAACCTTTAAGCTAAAATAAAGTAATTCACAGTAGGAATAAGGGAAGAAATGAAGAAAAGTTTGATGTCTTGGGGGCCATGTAACTTCAAATGATTTTTGGTGATTATGCAAAAAAGACACAGTTTTGAAAAATTTGTGATCCCAGTTAGCCTCTGGTACCATTCACAGATTAGAATGTATTGGTTTTTACTGTATTTGTAGTGTTAAAGGTTGTAGCTCTGCAAGTCAATTCAGATTATTTTGGCACTTAACTTGTATCTTTAGAATCATTTTCCAAAAAAAAAAAACCAATCCAAATTTGTGTCTGTCAGTGAAAGTAGGCGTTGAATCCATTTATGAATTTCAGTTGGAGTCAACACAGGGAACAGTACAAAATATGCTAAATTCCTTCAGCAGCCATTTGTTAAAACTACTGTTTAAATTGCTTGATAGTCAAGAGGCTTTGTCCACCTGCGAAATAACACATGGGTGTAAGAAGAAAAGCCATCAGCATTAATTCAGCTGTACAACTTGTAGCATTTCTAAAGATATATTTATTAATTCTGTTTAAGTAGTATGAACTTTTACTATCACAAACCTAGGTACTTAAAAATTATGACTTTGTCCCCTCAGATGTCTAGATGGTGGTGCTATTAAAGAAATGATTAAAAAACCATATCCTTCTCCCCCTATTAATTTGGAAATTGTAATAAAGAGTATTTTGTAAAAACATCTTGTAAAGTTGAGGATTCCATAATTAGGAGCTTTAGAAACCATAAGTATTTGAAACCATTAGTAGCTGTGATAATTTGCCACTGTAACTGGCAATATTGCTGTTCTCAGTGAACAAAAATGCCTCATTCATAATTGAAACTCATAAAGGCTCAATGATCTGGGAATAAACTAGTTCTCTACATTTTGCAATGAGAGCGTGCTGAAGTGAATGAGAGTGTATGTAGATCCAAGAATCTTGTCTTCCTGGACTCACTGGCAGGTTATTTGAGAGGTGTGTCACTTAGAAAAGTTGCAAAACCAAATTATAATAATGTAATTTGATTTCTGATTGTACTTCAATATTTCTTTTAAAATGCATAAACTATTGTTTTTTCAAAGTGAATTAAAATGTGGGAAAATAATGATTTTTAGATCCCAGTATACATATCAATTAAAATATATTTATGGGCACAGTAACTTGAAATTAGATTAGAATTTTAACTTACACTTCAAATTATAACTTTGAAATTTACGTTTGTTTGAAATAATATTCCACCTCTGTTGACTGTGAAATGTTTTATTCAGTAGTCTCTCACTCTTTCTTTTTCCAGGCTTCTAATTGTTGTAACTTTACTGAAAATACAACAACAAAAGTTAGCATGGCCTTGTTATCATGCCCTTGTAGCTTTTGAGTCAATGATCTCAGTGTTTGACAGGGATCCTCTTCCCGCTCTGCAGATTGAAAATGTTTTGATTTCTGTTGCATTCCCTGATCAAGTAGATACTTGAAAGATTGTTTCTTCTTCCCTTGTTTTGTTTTTTTTTTTATGACCATACAGGTTAGGAACCTCATTTGGGAAGGCACTTTGCATTTAGTCCAAGAAGGACTCAAAAGTGGTTTTCTTCACCGCAATACTACAGAACTCAGTTGCAGGAAGAATGTTGTTCCTGGGCACATTGGCTGTGGGTTGGCTGAATTATGTGAAATGGCAAAGCAGTTTCCAGCTGTGAATGAAAGTGACCATCAAGCTGTACATGTGCTAGATGATGAAACCTCCATTCCAGAGCAGGACCTGCTTTCGTGTGTTACAGAAAACAGCTCAAATTCTGCAAAGATACTTGTGTTAATGGGGCAGAAGTACTTGGTGCCACCAAAAAGCAGTTTTCTTTTATCTGATATTTCGTGTTTACAGCCCCTGCTAAGCTGTAAGTATCTTAGGCACTAGAACTTACCACTTCTCTCCTGCCTGAGAAGGGCAGTTAATGTCAAGATGACTAAGGACTCAATGAAGAGATTTTAATATACAGCATCACACTGATAGGAAATGCTGTTGCAAGCTTTCAAAGTGGTATTTCTAACTTTGTGCAAATAGGTAAGGGTTTTCAAAGCAATCTTGAGTGGTTAGGAGCTCATGTCATGGGGGGGTTATCTATCTCCAGGAGGCTCCTTTAAAAATCTCAGCCAAAATATGACAGTTTGAGAGCATGTTCTGAGCTGCTGTCAGTACAGAAGTCATATAAACACATTAAATTGGGACTAGCTATGCTTCTGGGTCCCTATCCCACAGAATGAGGCTTTAACATAGGTGAGTCCATGCTGCTATGCTGCTGTTGGGGTGGTGTTCCTGCTGTCTTGGTTTTTAGCTAGATTAGACCATGGGAGAGGGATGAGATTATGCACGTTAAAGCAAGGGTTCCCTTACAGATTCATCCTGTTCAGTGGCAGGGTCTATTTAGATTGACGTGAACTGATTGTGAAATCAACCCCAGTGTCCCCCAGAGAAGATAAGTAACAGTTTGAGAGGCTGCTGCCCCCAGCTGGAGGTGAATGCCACTTTAACAAGACCATGAGTAGCAAACATGAGTTGACTTCTCAGCTCCTACATTTCAGCTGAGGGTATTGGCTTAAGCCAAAATCAGTGATGGGGAAATGGTGGGGTTTTAGAATTAGTAACTCCTCTGTAAAAGTAGATCAAAAGCTATCCAAGCCAGTATCCCCAGCCTTAATGGGCCATGCAGAAAGCTTTAAGTTGACAACATGTGGCAGTCTTCGCTGTACTTCATTGTTCCATTAGCTTTCAATTTGACCATTATTATTATTATCAGCAGCAGCTAAGCTTCATCAGACAGTCTTATAGGAAAGATGTTGCCTGTGAGCAAGAGCTGGGCATTACTGCTCTTCCCTCTAATTTTAGATTTGTTAGTTATGTATGTTTCCTCCCTTCTAATGTGCAACTTAGATGTTCACTGATATATATTTTTTTTTAATTAAGAAGACATGCAGGAGATGGAATCTTATTATCCAAATAATCATTTTATATTTGAAGTCCAAAATTTAGCCAGTTAGCTGTTTTCAACTGTATGAAAGAAGGAAGGTCACTATCACTGTGCTATCACTATGCACAGCTGTTTGGATTCTCATGGAGGTCAGAGAGCAGTCCAGGAAATTTGAGAAAATGCTTTTGAAGTAACCAACAGTGAATGTTAATATAATGCCATGACTTTAGATTTTTTTTTTATTTTTTTTTTTGAGGAAGTCTACTGTCCATTTTAATTACTATTTTTCTTCTTCCCTTTCACCTGCCAGAAGAGAAATACTTCCTGCTGGTCAGCCCACTGTCAGGATAACACCTCCAATGTTAATAAGGGAATAAGATGTAGAAAGCACATTTAATGGACATTAAAGATTAAGCTGTTGTTCTTATTAGCTATTTAAATAATTAGCATCAGACTCAATGAAGGAACAAATATATTCTGTGGAAAAAATAAAATTGGAGAGTCCTGGTTTTTTTATGGATATGTCCTGTATCTTCTGTCCTCCAACTAAAGTAATCCCAGCTTCTCCCATTAAAACTCTTTCAGTTCTATTCCTCTTGTCCATTAATCTCCATTTCATATACTGGGTCTAGCGCTCTGTCTCTCTTCACTTCCAGTAGTGCAAAACACAGTTTTGCAGGGTTTTTTTTCCAGGGCTGGTTTGGAGCTCTGCATGTCCCAGTTGGCCTGCTGAAAGATCAAACAGGACAGGAATCTTGTGTTCAGGGCTGCAGCGTTTCACTCAGCTGGGTGCCTTATTACATAGCTTTTGTTGGGAAACTCGGAGAAATTTTCATCTTAGGCTTGCACTCTGCTATCAGGTTTTTTTTCATGAAAGTCCCCAAGTTGTTCAAAATTTCTTGGAGGGATCTGACACAGATCACATAAACATCCTTTCCTTAGGTAATTAGCCCAAAAATCTCTGAAGTATATCATTATCTGAATTAAAACAAGCATGCTGGAAGCTTTTAACTTCTTATTTGGAAAGAACAGAAGAAAGTTGTGAGTTTGCTGCATAGTTGGCTCTTTAAATGTTGTCTGTATGTGGGTAGTTAAGCCTTTATCAGTTTTAACTAGTAGATTTATTTTAAAACTAATTTACTGGCCTTTTTTTTTTTTTGTAATTTCACTTTCCAGACAAGAAAAAATATGATGTAATTGTGATTGATCCACCATGGGAGAACAAGTCTGTTAAAAGGAGTAACAGGTAAATTTTACAGTAAAATCAAACAAACTGTCATCTTAGCTTACAATGGGTAATTAACATTTTAATGTACTGGTGCACTCCAAGACCAATAGAACTGTGAGACTGTAGCTTAAACTAGCAAATATTTTGGCACATGCCTACCTTCAAGTCTGTGAAATGTCTTGGGGATTTCACTGAAATGGCTTGGATACTTTGCATACAAAATATTTGCAAGAGTAGATTTTAAATTACCTAACTGGTGAGAGAATGTTAGTCCTTGAGACCTATAAGGAAAGTCTGGAGTCAACTGTTTTGTAAGGCCCAGATCATGCAGATACTCATTTGAAATTATTAGGGTTACTTCAGTGGGCATAAAGCTGGATAAATATGTATTTCCAGGACTGAGGTTTTTAATTATTTTTTTTTAATTTGAGCTGTAGTTTGAGCTTCAGTCTGATGGGTAGAAGAGAGAAAGTGATAATGCAGCAGTAAAATCCTCAAGTGCAATAGGAACTTTATGAAGTCATTAACTTAAAATTTTTATGGGCTTCCTTCTCCACTGAGTAACATCAGGCTTATGCCAGTGGAGCTCTCTTGATTATCCTAGAATTGTACTCATGTGAAAGAAGGACAGACAGAAAATAATGGCCTTACAGCTTTCTAGAATAATGTCTACTGTAGCTTTTGAAGTTTGTTATGAAGATATAATTTGAAGATGCAGAGACTGATTAGTAGGTTTTACTTTGAAAGCCCTACAGACACCTCTAGAAACTCAGAGTTAAACTCATTCAGGTGTCTTTCTTAACTATGTAAGTTACTCAGAGGAAAACTGTAGTTATTCACAAGCATGAATTAGCCAGCAAGACCCCCTCTCCCTTGCAAAATAAGGGCAAAATGTGGAAGAGCTATCACTGCTGTTGGTTACCTTGTTGACAGCTAATCTTTGTTAAGCATTTCACATCTGGGTTCTGAATCTTGTTTTCTCTGGACAGGCTAGTCCAGGAAGTATTTTGAATTTTATCCTTGTTACCTGTTTCTCGCTGTTTTTCTCACTGTTGCATTGTATAGGGATCCCAGGTACTCTGATGGTGGCTGTTGATTCCAGTAGGCAGTGTGCCAATGTTTTTGATGCTGCACTTTTGTAGGTTCCATGAATTGCAAATCACTAATAGTGTAGAGTAGCATCATGATAAAAATGGTAGAACAGGACAGAATCTGGAAAGCATACTGTATTCACCTATGTAGCATACAGTTAGCTCAAAAATTTGCAGAACTGTTCTGAATAACCTAGAGAACTTTTACCATGAACGGTAATTTAAAAAAATGAATAAGTTCTGCAAATAATTGGAGAAGTGATTGCCCTTTTATGACCTTTTAACTTGCCAGTCAAATTAGTGTTGCCCTTGTGCTTGTAAATGACTCACTTGTCATTCTCATTCAGAAGAGGGATTGCTTATTATGAAAAGTGAATAATGTTACGTTGACTAAAGAGCTACTTTTCACTAAATAGCTTTGTTCTGGTGAAAAGATGAGAGTATTGAATTACATATGGTAGCTCTTAAATTAAACATGGGCTTTTAGACTTCTTCAGAATCACAACTCGTAATACTTTATTTGGGGGAATAGTAGAAATATGTAGTTGAAGGTTCTGCTCAGTAAAACTTAAGTACATACACTAATGATTTTCTATCAGATTCTATCAGATTTGGCCACTGGGTGTCAGTCTTGATCCATTTTTATCACTTGTCGGGAGATAATTCTTGAAATGTCTTGGCTGTGTGATTTCTCTATCTATTTGTGTTGCTTTGCAATTTTTATATTTGGTATATGTTAACTTGCTTTCTCACTGTATTGGCATATAGATACAGCCACTTGTGTTCATGGCAAATCAAGCAGATTCCTGTACCAGCACTAGCTGCTCCAAATTGTCTTGTAGTCACGTGGGTGACTAATAGGCAGAAGCACTTACGTTTTGTTAAGGATGAACTTTATCCGTATTGGTCTGTGAAAACACTTGCTGAGTGGCACTGGGTAAAAGTAAGTTCTCAATTTGTTTTGTTGCTTTCTTGGAGACTGAGAGGGCTTGCACTATGACACTTTATATTATACTTTGTGTATTTACTGCTATGTGCTTTTGTATTTCAAAGGTATGGTATCATCAGTATCTTCCTCTTTATCAAAGAAAATGTCTTGGAAAAAGTTGTGTATGAAAATCTTCCACTGTGTATTTTTAACTCCTTTGTGTTAGATTACTAGAGCTGGAGAATTTGTATTGCCTTTGGATTCTTTACACAAAAAGCCCTATGAAGTTCTTGTATTGGGAAGAGTTCAAGGAGACGTAAAGGAAACCTTAAGGTATGCCAGGATATTTGTGGTAAATGTCTTTTCTGAGGCTGCTAGGATTCTCTTTGTATATATCACTTGTTCATAATAGAATATAATGTCCCAAAATCTTTTCTTGGCATCATCTTTTGGCTGATTGTGGACCGAAAAATAGCCTTAATAGCTTTGGGATAAGGGAGTGCTTTAGTGAGGTTAAAGGATGGAAGCCTTTGTCTGTTCTTCATATCTGTCTGTGTCTGGGAACTGGCTCAGATAAAAGCCTTGTGGACTGGGCTTCCTTTGCTGACAGGTTCTCTTGGACCATGAGTCCTTGGCATAGGCTGATGCCATTTTTTGGACACCAGTGTTTTTCTACACGTGAAAACATACAGGACTACCTTGTTTGTTCTCAGTGGCTTTGTATGGCTATTGTTAACCCTGTTTTGTCTAAAACCTCAGTGATTTCATAAACTGTCCTTTTATATATTATGGCCGAGCAACATTTAACTTCCCTTAGACTTATCTGAAGTTTGACTGTGAATGAACATTCTGGGTGTTAGCACCCATCTGAAGTAGCTCTGTGAGAGCTGCAGCATCACATTTGGTGGTATTCATTCCCATACTTCTTTCCTTGTTCTGATTTATACAACAGGAAATCTGAGGATGTACTTCCAATTCCGGAACATAAGTTAATTGTCAGCATACCCTGCAGCCTGCATTCACATAAACCCCCTCTGACTGGTACGTTTTGTTTTGTTGCATAATGGTTCTGTAGGGCAGACTTGGATATCTGAAATGATGTACCTAGAATGAGATACCTTTATATATGAAGTGCCTTAATTTCCCATATGCCAAGCAATTTTGCTCAACAGGACTTGTGGTTCCTCAACATTTCTAAAAATGTTGTCAGGCACCTAAATCTTGGTCTCTAAAAAGCAATGTGAAAAGTAGAACTTCAAGCATTTATTGTATGAATATTTTGGGTAGACATGTAAAAAAAAGTTGCATTTTTAAAATTTGTTTTTTAAATGCTGCATGAACAGTTTACAGATACTGTATGTATGAAGTTATGCCAAATGACCTAAAGTACCTTGCAGGGTGGGGATGAACTTTGGGAATATATAAAATAGGATATATTCTACTTAGTTAATAAAAGCAGAAACCTCTTTCTTTATTATGTCATCCTGAAGTAAATGGTTTTATTTCTGCATGTGTTGTTTATACACCTGCAGTACAGTTGTGCCTTGAAATCCAAAAACGTATTTTAAAACTGTTAACAATGGGCAACAAATAGAGCATGCCCTGTTTATTTCTGAGGAGCTGTATTTAATTTGCTGAAATCGATGCAGTAACTCCAGCCAACCAGTTAGAGTGGGTATAAATTCAACTTTTCAGAATTTAGTCCAAAGGATTTGAAGATTTCTGTGTGTTATGTTGCCTTTTGCACATTGTTCTGGAGCACTCTTACTTCTGACTAATTTCATCAATAGAAAGTTGTACTACTTTCATCGTTATAACACCTGAGTGCCTTACAATGCTATGGTAAGAAACATATTTAATACCTCTCACAAAAATGGTTTCATCGTCCCCCAAGGGGAAAACTTATGATGAATCGTGCTGTGTAATCACATCAGAAAAGGCAGGTGGAAGAAATGCACAGTGCTGTTAGAGAGGAGAGGCATCACAGTTTGCTTCACTGACATGCTTTCCTTTTTCTGTTCCCAAGGAACAGCACAACTTCAGTTAGGAAGCTGATCTGGACAGTTGTTATATATTCACAGAGGACAGACCCTTCCGCCCCTGCCCCCCCCCCCCCAAAAAAAAGGCAATTCTAGGAGAATCTTTTTGCAGTTCTGAAGCTACATCTTTAAGATTAGGGCTACAGCAGGAAGTATGTGTGTTGATTTAAGATAATGAATGGTAGGGTAGTGATTTGTGAGACAGCCACCTAGGGCCTCTTCAGAAAACCAATACTTAGCAGCACACTCAGACACAAACAGGAAACTTGTGAGATATCCAAGGGTGCAAAACAGCAGGTTTTATGTGTTATAGAGAATTCTAGTGCCAGAATGGTCCTCAGAACAATTCTTTTGTAGGGCAGAAGCTAGAGACCATATTGGGGAATCCTTTATAAATGATGATCCTGAATGGGTTTTGAAAGAAATTGTCCATGTGAATTTACATATTTCTTGAGTCTTGAATGATGGGATTTGATACCATTGTGCAGCATTTGTGTTTCTGTTTGAAAAATGAATTTGCTGTTGCGCAATATCAGCGATTTACAAGGTTTTTATAAAAATCCACGTACCAGTTCTGGCAACTCCATTCAGAACATGGTTGTGGAATGAAAAGGTAGACCATAAGACAAAAGCTAATAGCTTATGCTTTGACTTCAGCGTTGTAAAAGGGTATCACTTTCATGACCGGACAATATTCTCAAAGTGGCCAGTAGAGAGCAGTTAAGCTACATCCTAGAGTGGCTCAGCAGAAATTTGAACAGAAGCAGAGATTTGGCAGTGGGGGAGAAGGACACTTGATGAGTCACACACATTCTTTATGCTTTGTTTAAGCAGTAACAAAGCCAAAAATATTAGTATTTGCTGATGCTGTCTGGCACTTTATTTCTTATTACTACTATAAAGGTTTTATGTTGGTACATATGTAGCCACTTAACGACTTATAACAGTTTATCTCTCGGGGGGAAGAGAAAGATGGAAATTAAAGTAAGCCATCAAAAAGAGATGTTTGGGTTCCTACAGTGCATTTAAGCATGAAATTGTGACCGTAGGGGTTTTTGGTGATGCATGTGCTGTGTTCAATGCTTAGAGTTTTAATACGTCATTGTAAATGTACTTAAGCTTCCTTATGCAAATGCGTTAAAATGAAATTTTATTACTCCTGGTTTTGATTCAAATAACAGCAGGTTTTCTTCCTAATTCAATTCAATGTTGCTCTTAGAAGACATAGAAGGTATTCTATTATGCAGATGATGTGAAGTAATGTAAAACTTCAAATACCTGTTTTCCTTTTCCTGTTTCATAGATCCTTCTTGTTATAGCCATTTCTCCTCCAGTTTTTAAGTATGTATGCTTATTGTTAGAAAATAAAATTGTCGTATAGGAGTATGCATAAAAACATTGGAATTAATTCTTGGCTGTGTTCTAGCTGCTTTGTGTATCTCCAGCAGAAGAGTGCAATGGGAAATCTTGGGAACTCCGTCCTCCTGTGGCAACCCTGGCTTGTTAGGCCACGTTATAGAAGTGGTTTTGGAAGTAAAAAGAAGTAAATGCCTTTTGTTTCCTTATGCACCTTGTGAGCCCTTACTGTTAGACTAATTATAGGTGCATCAACATCTAGGTTTAACTTGAAGCTCAGGAAAGATGCAGAAATTGTAAAGCCGTCTTTGTGCTGAGTCTCAGGTCTTTTTCTGGTCCTACTCTGTTCAGGGATTAGACAAACTGGGCAATAAGGACCTGTACACTGCAGACTCTTTTGAAGGGTTACTATGCAATGAGTTCAGTTATGTTCTTTGTGCTTTGTATGGCTCACAAATCAGACAGTGAAAAGCCGACAGTCATTTTCACTTTGTTTCCAATTTGCCACGCAGAACTTGCTATTTATGTAATGAAGGTTCAAAAGATAAGGGGAAACTGTTGCTTGTTTCAAAAATGATTCTTCCTTTTGCTTATTTAAACATTTTTAGCAGCATGCATCTTCAATACATGTTTAGGATTAAGAGTAGGCAGCTATAGGTAGGTACTGGATTGCCAGATCACACTTCAGAAGGAAGTGGGTTTTCTGGAAGACCGCTGTTATGTCTACCAGCAGGCTTTCTGCTAGCTTCATGTGTCATAGGGCATTAGATGCCCAAGTATAGGTGCCTGAGTTGCTGTCATAGTGACATTATGACACCTGCAAATGATAAAGAATAATCTATTTATCGTCTATTTAAGTGGTACGTGTAAGTAGATAGAAGTAATTGTGTGGGGTTGTTTTTTTTTTTAAATCTAGAAAAACTTTAATATTTAATCTTTCTACTGATGTAGATCCTCTAAGCTGTCTTCAGAGGAAAAAAACTCCAGAGTTTTCTTAAGGGCTGCAAGTCAGATCCATGTGTGTTAAGATAGCCTTCTGGTGGTATAAAAGCCTAACAAAGAAGCTATAATTTATAACTTGAACACTGACTTTTCCTATTTTAAGGAAACCAGTATAATGAGATTTTATGCCAACAAAATACAGCCACATTATTGCCCTCTTGTTATGGTAATTTCAATTGCAGTGCAAGCTACTGCCTGATGTGATTATGTAAATGCCTACAACCTAGCAATGAAAAAATCATACTATAACGTGATCTTGAATTATACGTAATCTGTCTGTTTTTAAGAAATACTCTGACTTTAAAAAACAGCCCTCTCTCTGGCAGCAGGAGAGGGAGAGATTCCTGGGACTTCCTTTTTAAATTCTGTAACCAAATCGATCGAAATATTGGCACAAGCTTCTTGCTTCTGCTGAACTGACCCATTTTTTGGCTACCTCTTCTTTTGCTTTCTGGTGAACCAATCTTTGAAGTTGGTTGAATCTCCTAAGTGTGCTTTTAAAATTTGTTCTCTTAGGCATGGAAGTTCTTGGTGCTTAGTAAAGCTGCTTTTGATTACTGGACTTAGTGCTGTGATGATATTTTTTTATCTATACATTTTAAGAACAAACATCAACATTACTAATGTGCTCTTAATAAAATTTTGTCACCTAAGTAATTGCTTCCTCTACTTAGAAGCCTATATAAAGCATAAAATATTTCTATTTTGTTTTTATATGGAAGGGGGGGGAAAGTTATGTAAAGCCTGACTCTGCAGTAAGCTCTACATGATCTTATGCCTATTAGGATCAAAAAGATATCCTACAGATGTCAGGATCTGTTCACAGAGAGCTTATTGAAAGCTTTGAAGCTTTGCTTTCCACAGTCTCTCCCTTCTTTTCTATGGAAAAAAGTGCAACCTCCTGCAACATGGGCTTTTCTTAGATGATCAAGAAAATAGATTTTTGGAAGACCTTGGTTAAAGTCATAGAATGGTTTGGGTTGGAAGGGAACTTTAAAGGTCATCTAGTCCAAACCCCCCTGCAATGAGCAGGGACATCTTCAACTAGATCAGGTTGGTCAGAGCCCTGTCCAACGTGACATTGAATGTGTCCAGGAATGGGGCATCTACCACCTCTCTGGGCAACCTGTTCCAGTGTTTCATCACCCTTGTTGTAAAAGATGTCTTCCTTCTATCTAGTCTGAATCTACCCTAAAAAGTCTGTCCCCATCTTTCTTATAGGCCCCCTCTAAGTACTGAAAGGTCACAGTAAGATCTCTGCAGAGCCTTCTCTGCTCCAGGCTTAAGAACCCCAACTCTCCCTGCCTTTCCTCATAGGAGAGGCATTCCATCCCTCTGATCATGTTGGCAGCAAATTGTGCACAAGAAATCCTTAACTAAGTAAAGCATGGAAAAAGAACAATTTTACTTTTTTTTTAATATGGTGGGTTTGAAAAATACGGTATAAAAGCAGCTACTCATAAGTGGTGTCTAATTAGATGAACTCCTATGACGCCAAACAGCAATGTTCAGTGAAGCAAGCTTTCCGTCAGAACGTACATTTTCCTCTAAACCTCCCAGACTCTTCTCTGCAAATGTTAGATTTGTTTAAACATTTTAGCTTGCCTGTAAAAGCAGCAGGTTTTTAGAATGATTCCTGCTGGTAGCAGTATTTTTTAGATTAAAAGCTGCCTTGATGACAACCCATCTGAGACATTCATTTGACGTTTGTTAAATATTGGGGGAAGAAGAATAGATTTATATGCCATGCCAAAATACAAGAAAGTCTGGAAACAACTATTAGAGAATATTTATGAAAAAGTTTTGAATGGATTTAAGCTTTGGAAGAAGCGATCATGTAGGTAGGAAATGCATCTGGGGTTGGTTAATATTCACTAGACAGTGAAGTTGATGCTCATTTTTCTGCAACAGGAGCAATCCATGATAAGATCAGCTGGGGTCTCCTGCAGGGAGTCTGTGACTGGCAAACTTGATGCAAAAAGTCAGAACTTGGATTGCACCAAAAAAAAAAAAAGCATTCCCTTTCATACTTTAATGTATGCTGATTGGATGTATTTTTGCTTTCTGCAATGATCATGTCTGAAGAGACTGAGTTAAGCAACATAATGTTGGATTTATGAGCTGGATTTTTAAGCTACAGAAATGCAGAAATCACTGGCAGATCTGATTAAAAAATGACCAAGGTATCCTCTGGAAAAGGAAATAGTTTCATAGTTTTTCTTCTTTTGCCCTCAGTAACAAAAATAAAAACTTAACATGTAATTTTTAGTATAGACATGTTTTTCAGTCTTTCTGCCTGCTTTGTTTTTCTCATACATATTTTTATACATAATATCTTTGTAGCTATTTCCTGAAACATAGTTAAGAATTTGTTTGACCCAGCCACAAACTAAATGGCTCTGTATGACAAGTAATATGTTTAACAATAAACTGTTTGCAATAATACTTTCCAGGTGAAATGCAAAATCTTTTTCTATCACTCCAAGAATACCAGTCATAATCGGTGACATAATTGATGTTAATGACAGGCATCTATTTATTTGGGTTTAAGCAGTAAAAATGCCCAACTGTAGAAGAAAATTGAGATTTATGTTACTGAATGAAAGAACACAGTTACATAAATATTTCTTCGGTTGCCAAGTTGGTATTGGGGAAGAAGTCCCTCCATTTTTATAGCCCTTTTACTGCTATGCTTATTTAACTGATGTTTCTTATTTTACCTTTTAATGGTTGTCATAAAAAAAATGCTGTTATCCCCTTTAAGATGCAGAGAAGAGTGTGATCTTAATTAAAGAAAGGATTTATTTATGTATTTTTAGAAATGTTGCCCCTGTGTTATAGGAGCTAAGCGAGTCTTTAGGAGGTGTTTGGTTGATATTAGTGAAAAATTCAGAACTCATCTATGTAGAGGCTGAAATAAATCCTCATTCCCTTTCTCTAAATGAAAACCAATAAATCAAGGCTATTGAAGGCCTTGACAGTATTGTTCAGACTCTCAAGGGCACTTATTTAAAATTACTTTCTCACTATAAATAGTCCAGCTATTTGATGAAACCCCTGAAATTAATTTGCTGTCTCTCCCTTTTTTAATAAAACATTCAGTTTTTCATCCACTAGCAGCACAGGGGAGGTTTTATTTGTTTACTTTTGTGATTTCTACCTTTGTCACTGTTGTTATCTTTGTGTTTTTTTCTCTTGCACAGGGGTTCTGGCAGATTTTATCAAGCCAGATGTGGAACGCTTGGAGTTGTTTGCTCGGAACCTACAGCCTGGCTGGACCAGCTGGGGAAACGAGGTTTTGAAGTTTCAGCACATTGATTATTTCACTCTTCTGCAGAATGAAATCTGAGTTGGGTCTTGTAGCTTAATTGTGAAATTCCACGCCTTCCTAGCAGACTCTCGAACTTGCCTTTATTAGTGATGGTGCACTCAGAAGGTAACAGAAATAAAACCAATTGCACTTCAGTTAAAATTCTTGAAGTGACAGGATATCTGTTTAATGGTATCTCCATTTGTACAAGCTGGTCCTTTATTCTGATGATCTTGAGATATTTAAATACTGATGTTAGAGTGTAAGTCCATCCCTGTTTTTTTCAAACCTCAAGAAAAGAAAGATATTTTAAAGTATTCTCACTGCAGCTATCAAATCTGAGCATCATAAGTGCTACAGTTTTGTACTTGTAATGTATTATTTTAAGAGAATGATAATGTATTATTTTTAAAGAGTGGCAATGGAAGTAAACAGTTCTGAATTACATGTTTCCTTAAAGATTGTTATTTGCAAAGCAGTGAATTTTGAACTAAAATAATTATGAAGACAGTGTATACTCCTATATGTTTGTATCTGTCTGTCTACCTTAGAGGAAATAAAAGGAGCAGTGCTTGGGTTAATTGGCAAATGAATTGTTCACTGACCACATTCTATGTAAAATTACTTTTTAAAAACAGTCAGCAATTCCATCTTTCTGTATATGGTGTTAATTGTTTGAATACATTGTAAATGATCAGTCTCAACATCTTACAAATTCTGCATATGAAGCTGTTAAATCTAACTGAAATTTTAACATATAAGTATTTTAAAAATTCTCTTTCCTTATGTTCTTGGAACATTAAAAAGCCATGCCTGTGAGCTAGCATAAAAATGTTAGGGTTTTTTTTTTAAGAATGGTACACTTTGTGTGTCCTTTGCTGCCCTTAGATTTGCTTTGAAAAATAAAAAAAGGAGACTTAATGAAGCCTCTGCCACTTACACATTTGCAGCAGTAGAGGTAGAGCTGCTGGACAAGCTGATTTTCCTGATTGCAAGCTCCCGAGTTCTGTTTATAATGGGGAATAAAATGCACTGCATACCTTCCTTACAGGAATTTCCCTTTTGGAAGTCTGATGAGCTGTGAAGGTTTTTAAATTTAGCTTTAAATGTTAGCAGGTTATTTTTTAATAATTTTATAACAAAAATTAACATAAAAACTTGTCAGTGTCTTATTTGCAGACCCAGTTTCTGTATTACTGTTAAATTTCACATTTTGCCTATTGGAGCAGTGGAGTTAACAAAACAAGGAAAATGCTTTTTTTCTCCCCCCCCCCCCCCCGCCAGCCCCCCCGTTAAACATATATTCAAAATAAGTAAATAATGCAACAGTGAAAGTAGTTACCAAGCAAAACAGTTCCTACTGCATGATTTTATTTAGCCTACCTTTTAAACTGTCAGTACTTAAGCAACCTTACCTACAACTATAAGGGGTAAGAAGGTTCTTTATTTGCTTTCAGTTTTACAAGACATTCCCTATTCCCTATCTGAAGGTTTTGTATTCCAGGCAGAATTCCCCTGCCCTCCCAAGATGGTCTCATTCAGTACTGAATGAGAGTACGAGACTCAGGCATGGAATAAATCTGCTGTACATATCTTGTTTTCCCTTTGTACTCTATAAAACAGCACAAGAAATGACAGTTGTCTGTTCCATGTCCTGCTGCTATGAATGGCTTTAGATTATCTTTTAATTGCAAATGAAGAAAAGGGATGAACAATCTTAGAGATCAGGAAACCACCTCTCTCATCCTTTGAGATACACAGTTAGAACCCTTCTAAGGGAATGACCTTCTTCAAGCTGTTTAAGAATTGATGACCTATTTAATCTGTCTCTTCTGTGGAGTCCCTTTGCAAGTCAAGGCCTTCTAGCCCTTCCTCTGTCTTCTGAGCTGCCATGCTCAGAAGCTGAGCAGCTAATTGCAGCAGCTGGGAATCCAGCCTCCTGAGTATGGTTTGTATGTAGAGGGCACATGCAGGCAGGCTGTAACCTTCTCAGACTGGAAATCAAAAGTTGAAGATTGGAGTCTAAATAATACCTGATCCTGTCATAAATAAGTACAAAATTGTGCCTCAGACAGCTGTTTGCTCTGCTACTTTGCCACCACTCTTGCCATGAAAAAAACCTTGTGAATGTGACAGAAGTGGTGTTCTACATCTGCAGCTGACCCGAAACTTTGGTTTTCTCAGGAGGAGGTTCAATATATCTCAGTTTGTTGCTAACTCGGAAATCTCATGATGGTATTAGCAGTTGATAGTTTCAGGGTCATCTTTTAAATGTAATTATTGGCCTGTTATGCTTAATTCATAATTTAAATGGCCTCTTACACTTTTCTAGCTGTCCAAAACCCCAGCTGTCCCCAACCAGCCATCAGATCTTTCAGTGTCAGTCAGATGATTCCTCTGAGGCAGAATCTGAAGTGTACTGAAAAATCAGTGATAAGTGAAGCCAGCTAATATAAAAGGACAATTTAAGATCCAGTTTCCTTTCATAAAAGAATAATATTATCTATATCAATTGCTTTATATTACTTCTGTGGTGGAGAGGTGCCCTCTGTTGTGTCAAGCCTTGTATAAAAAAGAAAACCTGCTCTGAAGAGTTTACAAACTTGGTAAGAAATGAAAGAACAAGGGAGAGGATACGAATGGAGGAATACAGGATAGTAATGAGATGTCAAGGTGAATATGGTAAGTAGCAGCCTAGGTATTATGCACATCTTCAGTGTTCCTAAGAAATGATAGGGGTTTTACCCCCATTTTAAAAAATATTTTCTGCTTTTCTATTTTGGTATGTTAAAATTCACACATTCCAAGGAAAAATAGGTGAAGTGTGTACTTCACTAACAACATTGACAAAAGAGAATTTTTTTCAGTTCTAAATTCTTTTTTTGGCAGTTCCGTGAAATGAGAACTGTGCTCAAGAATTTTCAAGAAGTACTTTATTTGGTACATCTGCTGTTATTTTAGCAGGACAATGATAAAAAAATTCTTTGGGTAGGTGTTCTCCACTACTTAAGGCCTTTTAAAATTACGTCTTACTGAAAAATAATCTTAGTTCATAAAGCAATAAGAAGTAATTTTAAGCTGCTTCTATATGTAGACTACATCAAGTGTCATAATCAAACTTACTTTTATGAAGCTTCAGGTTTGAGTATGATTTTGAAATGTCAAATTAACATATGACCTTTACTTGTCTTTTTAAACTTCAATAAAGTAAAAAGAATTATACCAGTAAGATATGTTTTTAGAACAGTGATTGCTAGGCGTGAAGTCCTGTGGAAACAGAGAAGTTTCTCTTGCAAGATTAAACATTATTAAATAAGTGAAGTAAGTGAGCAGCTCTTACCTCTTTATAGGACTCAGCTCAGGCAGGTATCAGCAGCAGTGAAGAGCTGACTTTGAAAATTGATTTCCAAACTACATAAACAACTACAAAATTACAGGAGGAAAATGCTACTATGCCTTGAGAATTGTGTTCATTAGCTTCAACATACCATTTAAGACTTACCCACTGCTTATTTTGGATGAGAGGAAATGGCCTCAAGTTGTGCCAGGGGAGGTTTAGATTGGATATTAGAAAAAATTTCTTTACTGAAAGGGTTGTCAGGCATTGGAACAGGCTGCCCAGGGAAGTGGTGGAGTCACCATCCCTGGAGGTGTTCAAAAAATGTGTAGATGTGGCACTTCAGGACATGGTTTAGTGGGCATGGTGGTGTTGGGTTGATGGTTGGACTCAATGATCTTAAAGGTCTTTTCCAACCTAAATGATTCTATGATTCTATAACAGTAAGAAAATGGAAGATGGCTAGAGAATAGCCAAGGAATGATCTTTGTTCAAGTTGCTGAAAGAAGTCTTGTGGTGTCCCAGCTCACAGGTATTTTCATAGAATCATAGAATGGTTTGGGTTGAAAGGGAACTTTAAAGGTCATCTAGTCCAAGCCCCCCTAGAAAATGTCTTCCTTCTATCTAGCCTAAATCTACCGTCTTTTACATTAAAACCATTACCCCTTGTCCTACTGCAACCAGCCCTACTAAAAAGTTTGTCCCCATCTTTCTTATAAGCCCTCTTTAAGTACTGAAAGGTCACAATAAGATCTCCCTTGGAGCCTTCTCCTCTCCAGGCTGAACAACCCCAACTCTCTCAGCCTGTCCTCACAGGAGAGATGTGTTCCATCCCTCTGGTCATTTTTGTGGCCCTCCTCTGGACCTACTTTAACAGGCCCATGTCTTCTCTGTGCTGAGGACCCCGGAGCTGGAGGCAGCACTCCAGGTGGGGTCTCACCAGAGTGGAGCAGAGGGGCAGAATCACCTCCCTCAACCGCTTCTTTCAATGCAGCCCAGGGTACAGTTGGCCTTCTGTGCTGTGAGCGCACATTGCCGGCTCATGTCCAGCTTTTCATCCACCAGTACCCCCAAGTCCTTCTCCACTGGGCTGCTCTCAATCCCTTCATCCCCAAGCCTGTGTTGATACCAGGTGTTGCCTCAACCCAGGTGCAGGGCATTGCATTTGGCCTTGTTGAACCTCATGAGGTTCACATGGGCACACTTCCTGAGCTTGTCCTGGTCCTTCTGGATGGCATCCTGTCCCTCAGGCATGTCAACCACACCACTCAGCTTGGTGTCATCTGCAAAATTGCTAAGGGTGCACTTGATCCCACTGTCAATGTAATTTATGAAGATATTGAACAGTACTATTAAACATTTTCCAAATGGTCTGATAGTCTAGTGGATCTTGCTTGACTTACTAAGTTTTGCAACAGTAACATGTTTGGGTTGTAATGATTAGGAGTATCCTACTGCAGCACCACATTGCTATCTGTTGTGGTTTAAACCCAGCACCATGCAGCCATTTGCTTACTCCTCACCCCCCAGCCCTGGTAGGATGAGGAGGAGAAAATATAAAGAAAGGCTTGTGGGCTGAGATAAGGACAGAGAGGGATCACTCACCACTTATGGTCACGGGCAAGACAGGCTCAACTTGGGGAAGAAACAAAATCAATTTATTTTCCTACCAATCAAAACAAAACAAGGATACTGAGAAGTAAAACCAAATCTTAAAACCACCTTCCCCCCCGCCTCTTCCCGCCTCAACCCCACTCCAGGTTCTCTCCACCTCCTCCCCCCGGCGGCGTGGGGGAGCAGGGGATGGGGGTTGGGGTCAGATCGCCACACCTGGTCCGTGCCGCTCCTTCCTCCTCAGGGCAAGGAGGACTCCTCACTTGTCCCCTGCTCCACCATGGGGTCCCTCCCACAGGAGACAGTCCTTCACCAACTTTTCCAACGTGAGTCCTTTCCACAGGCTGCAGTTCCTCACAAACTTCCCTGGCGTGGGTCCTTTCCGCGGGTCAATCTTCAGTCACAGACTGCTCCAGCACCGGCTTTACCATGGAGTCACAGTCATCCTGGGGGGCCTCCGCTCCCCGCTCCCCTCCATGGGCTGCGGGGGGACAGCCTGCCATCTCACCACAGGCTGCAGGGGCATCCACTGCCTCAGGCACACCTCATCCCCCTCCTTCCTCCTCACTGACCTCGGTGTCTGCAGAGGGGTTTCTCTCACATTCCAATCTCCTACCCCGCTGTAGGTTCCCCTTCTTAAATCTGTTCTCCCAGAGGCACTACCACCGTCACTGATGGGGTCAGCCTGGGCCAGAGGCGGGTCTGACTTGGAGCCGGGGAAGCTTCGAGCAGCTTCTCACAGGAGCCACCCCTGCGGCCCCCTCACCCACTACCGAAAACCCTGCCACGCAAACCCAAAACACTATCCCATGCTCTTCAGTCCTCACCTGGGAGGGGATTGCTTTTTGCAGAGAACACAGCTATGGAAAGGAGCCAATGTATAAACTGCAGGACCTAAAAAATACTTCTCTGATCTAGCTGTGTACCCTGGCTACACCCTGACTCCATAGGGAGGACTCCCAGGATCAGGAGCCCCGCTGTATTTTGGTCGGGGCTGGTATTGGTAGAAGAGGTGCATGCTGTGACCTAGTGCGATTCAAGGGCTCTGCTATTACACAGAACAACATCATAAAATCCCTTCCCAAAAATGACTAGGTATTTTCCATTAGTGGTGGTAAATGAATGCTGATGTTATTTCCGGGGAAGTGGGAAGTTAGAAAAAACAACCAGGAAAAGAAACTGGTAGGTGGAGATAAGCTGCTACCCACACAACAAAGGCATGGCCTTTGTCTTGTTAGGGACATGTCTTGCTTAGGGATAAAATCTGCTTTGTTGCATTGACAAAGCTTGAACCAGCAGTTGTTAAACAGTTAAAAATCACTATGCTGGGTAGGGTAAGTGGAGATTTTGGTTGTCAGAAGCAACTTGCATGGACCATTCTAACTAGAGACCTTTGGGAGAGGATGCTCCTGCAAGACAGCATTCCTAAATTGAGTCTTACAGGTTGTTCCCAAGGAGAGAAGGGAGCTTCATACAGAACAGTACAATGGAAATCTCACACAGAAAGCCGTTTCTATGGCTCAATCACAAGTGCTCTTTACTACTGGAGAAGGCATCCTGGGTACTTCAAACTAAATGGTGATCACCTTCGAAGAAAACAGGTATAATCCTGTTTATGGCCTGGTGGTCAGAAGTGGGAGGGCGTGGCAACAGATGCTAAGTCTACAGCCTGCTTTGAGAGAAGAGCATTTGTAAGGCTGTGATCGGACAGCACTGGGAGGGTGACTGGTCTGCCAGTATTTTGTAGAGATAATTGCGCGCGTGTGTGTGTGTGTGTGTATTTGTGTGTACATGCAAAGCTGGTCTGTTGGAGTAGTGTGAGTCAGGAGTATACTGTCCTTTGAATAACAACCAGAGTTGTGCATTGCTAGAAATTTAATACCTTTGCATTTTCACTTGTCAGTGCCCCAATGTTACTAATTTATGGGGAAAAAGTACTTTTTATTTGGTTAGAGATGCCCTGATAACGCACAAGGTTTAAAAGCCTGTCTGGGGACTGCATGATAGATTGGTGTTTTTTTGAAGGCTCAACATTGACACCGATAAGTGAACAGCAGAGCAGCTGTCAAGGTAGGTTCCCATGGCCCTGGCCACATCTTGACAATGTGGGAAGCATGCAGAGGGTTGGGCAGGTGGGTGGCTTCACTGGTCCTACGGCAGCTTCAATTCACCTTAGCATCACTAAAATGCCATCAAAGCAGCTCTGATGAGGTTGGGTCACCTTGCTGGGCCTAGCTGTGAGGATTTTCATTGCTGGCATAAAGGAGGTGAGGCTATCACCTCCTCAGGGTTGTTCTTTGGGTGGATTGAAAGTTTTCTAAAAAAAAATTAGTTTTCACTTGCAAACATTTTTTTATTAAACTTATTGAACTCTGCTGGTGTGCTGCAAAGCCTGGGCTTTCAGCTTTGGATCTGAGCCTGCCACGTGGACTGTCCTTGGATTAGTTATGGGCCTTCCTCTGGGGGGCTGAGACCCAAAATGCTTGGGGTTTCCAGGCATCCTCACTTGGAAGCACTCTGGCTGCCAAATGGCAGGTGGTCCTCCTCAGTAGTCATCCCTTCTGGCTTTTTAGCTTTATAGCTCCCTATCAGTCCTATGAGAAGAAGGGCTGGGAGACACCATTGTCACTGGGGTCTTGGCACTGGAATCCCAGTGTTGTTTTTCTTAAGAAATGTGGCATTTTTAATCTTTTCCCTGTGATGAGAAAATCTGAAATTTCTATTACTCTTTTCAGAACATTTACATATTTCACTTAGTAGTTTGCCATTTACTTATGACAAAATAAGTCTGACTTTCCATATGCTGTGGTTATTGCTGTTCAATTCTTCCTTTCTCCATTTTTGTCTTCTGTTTCTCAACTGATTTGCTTCAATCAAGCATCCATTTACACATTAGTAACTTTATGTTGTTACATCAGAGTCTCATTGGTGTTATTGGAATTGCCTTAGATTTCATGTAACTAACTGTTGAGAAGGCTTGGACGTAAAATTGTGTGATTTAGGAAAAACCAATTTGAATTGATTTGTTACCTGTTCGGACAAACAACTGTACATAACAGAGTGTAGCATGGGGTTGGAAACAAGTAGCTGGAGGTGAGGGAAGAAAGAGGGGCTGCTTAGTAAACACAAGCAACAGCATCATTGAATGTGCAAGCACAGCCATCCTGAGGCATCTGAAGTACGACGTGGCCACACTCTTGGAGTTGAGGATTTGAAATTGTGGCAATAGCAAAATTGGCTACTGTCACAAGGACATAAAAATCTGCAAGCCACATGAGGGAAAGATGTGATTTCTCCGTTAATCCTTGTGTTGGCTAATTTGTAGGAGTGAGGATAGAAAAGAATCAGCAGTAAGAAAGATAAACAGAACAACAGTACAGTAGCAGGATTGTTTTCCACAACTGGAATTTTATTTTTCAGTTTTCTGGTGCTACTTGCTTGATAACAGAAGAACGAAGTGAGGCCTCCTTTGACCCTAATGGAAATGATAGCCCTGCCTCTGAATATAGGTGACTTTTTTCAGATCAGCTAGGGAGATAGTATTCATGGTTAACGTACTGCTAATAAAATGCTATGAAGGCAAATACTTGAGTAAGATTTATTTTTTTCCCCTGACATTCAATATCCAGTGGCATGTCTTCTTTTTTCCCCTGTCAGTAAGTAAACTATCTTAAAATAAAAGAGCAGTATTGATTATCTCTAGTTGGAATATTGGACACCCTTATTCAGTTTTCCTTTTCGGTGTAAAAACAAGCAAAATAGTCTGCTGAGGAAGTGGGAGGTCAGGCATTCTCATTTTGTCTGTAACATTGCCTCTATTTGTCTCAGATGATTAAACCTTGTGGAGCTGACAGTCCTGTAAGCACCCAGAACTGGTGGGATATTCCTCACCTTGGCCTGTCTTAGACCTCCTCTTTTTTCCTTTCTCATTCCTCCCTTAAACAGCATTTCTTTAACAGTTAATGTGTAAGAAAATGAGGGACTGTAAAGAGGAAATAACAGACAAAGTGGAAACCGATGCCCAAAGCTCAGCGGAATAATGAGAAGAGAATTGTATACTTTCATAGTCTAGTCCACAGCTAGTGCCACTGCAATGCTTACGGCTCTCTAAGCCACTGTTGTGGACTCACTCATAGAGATGTTTGAGACTTTACAATCTGTAAAGATCCATTGCTTACCCTTTTTGGAGCATTTTTCAACACAGAAGAGTAAGTGCAGTTCCCCTGGCCGGCATTGTTAGCACAGTGGATATTGCACACTGCTGGTTACAGGTCAATTGCAGAAAGTACAAAAATCTGAATTTAATTTCTTTTTTTTCCAATTGCGTTATTCAGGCAAATTGCAAGATGAGAGCCAAAAAGAGAAAAATGTCATAGTTTTCTCATCCACCTAAAGGAGGCAGATATTGTTATATATGTCAGAAGTTGAAAGAATAGCTAATAATGTAATAGGCTAAAAATATCAGCAATGTGGGTCATGATTTTACAGGATCATTAACTGAAGTTTGTAGATAAATTCTACTGTTTTATTTAATAGCATTGTCTTGTAACAGTTATATACTATTAATTCAGGAGACAGCTTATTGAAAATATTTTTATGACACTGTTACTGCCCTCAAGCTGTTCAATGTGTGGATTCAACCGTGGGACCTTTGTATCTTTTATTACTCTGTGCACTCCAAAAGTTAGGCTGAGTTCAGAAAGAAAGTATATGTCCTTTTCTGAGGTTGATGGTTCATCTATTGGCTCACATAACTTCAAAGAGACAGTTCTGACATAAAAATTACATTTTCCCACATCAAAGTGACCCAGTCAAAACTTCCATCTAAAATTTTATGAGGCCTACAGCCTAACTCATTAAAAAAAAACAAGAGGGTTTAGATTACAAAGAACTATTTCTGACCAACTAACGGGCAGGCAAAGTTACAAGGATTTCTAAATTTCTAATAAGGTTAAGGAAGTGCAGAACATAAGAGGAATCTAAATATTATTACAATTTTCACTGCGTGATGCAACTCACACACATATATATAATTTTTTGGTCCTGTGATCTTCAAGGTTAATTGTGATAACCCTCAAAGTAAAAAATGCAACATTAACATTCTTCCTAACATTATAGGAGGAAGCTTTCTGTTTTTATACTGCTGAAAAGCCTCATTTACAGAGACTGGGAACTGTCTTACACAACATTTTCATTTCATTGATATAATCATTGCTTTGTATAGCCATTTACATAATGACATTATAGATCTGTAAGAGAAACAGGATTATATTATTCCATAACAAAGTTACTGAGGTTTTGGTATTATACTAAGGCTCTGCTTTTACATAGGATTTCATGAGAATGGTCTTTAAAGGAAGTGATTTACCCATTATCACACTGCTCTTTTTGAGGTCATAAGTACAGCTCCAAAGCCTAGGCCTTTTGCTAACTGTCTTCTGGTGATAGTTGGTAATTTCACTCTAAATCATTATGGTGAGCAAACTCTTCTTTTAAATGAGTAGCTTGTCTATTCTTGTCCCCTGCATACACATATAAGAAGGTGAAGCACAATAAAATTTAATATCTCACTTTGTCACACTTGCTTCTTTACAGGAGAATTTGATTATTGTACAAAGCAGTGTGTGCAAAAGAAGAAGATATCCCACAAATTCGGAGAGGAATGATGGGCAGTGAATAGTGATCAGACAGTGGGATAGGTCCTTTCCATGGGGGATGTGTTTCCTTGTAGTTGATCCCTCCATAGCGGTAAGTACTCTGCTTGGAAAGGTTGCATCAATAACAGGGGATTCACTTAAAATTAAGATGTTGCCTCTGAGTTTTTAATTCTCAGTCATAATTCTTTGCCAGAAATCTAAATAGCTCTCTAACTTTTCCAGATTTGATCGTTATGCAAAGCCTCTTTGATGATGGCAGTAGCAAAAGCAAGTGAAAATAAATCCAAATGCACTGGTAGAGTTAAGACTCCCTTTGCAGCCTGGAGATGTGAGATGATATCTGTTGTCTTCATCATTTTTTACTGTCTAGCCATTTATGAAATGCTTACCCAGTGAAGATGTAATAGTTTTCATTTAAAATTTTGGTACTAGATATTTAGTCTGAGACCAGCTGTGACACTTAAGTATTTCCTCCTTTGATGAACCAGATGATGAAATAATCTAATTAGTCTCCTCATGAGAAGCAGTCAGAAGTATGATAGCTTTCCTATTTAAGAATCAATAAAATGGCAAGATGGTAAAATCTGTCAGGGCATCTGTAACATGAATGTTTTATTATGAAAAAATGGAAGCTTCATACAGATCTGATTACAGAGGATTAGTTATCTTCCTTTGCAATAGCCACGGATTAGCAAACAGTCCTTATCCTTTTGCATACTCTATGTATTTGTGTGTTTGTGAGAGAAGGGAGTATATGAGTGAGATTTACAGATACAAGTATTTAGTTTTCTTTCTCCCAGTGGGTACTGTAGGTGACAACTTCATTTTTGCAAGACCTTTATTCTTTCTCACCTTTATGCATAGCAGTTCTTAGAGGTACATGTGATGATCCTCAGCTAGTATGAACTTGGGAAGTTTCACTGAAGTTGATGAAATTGTGCTAGTTTACATGAGCAAAGATGTAGCCCTTTGCCTGACAGTTCCTGGTGTCCACTTTCCCCATCACTGATGATCCCTTCTGTGAATTTTGCAGCTTATTTGGACTGTAGAAAACAACAGACAGCTCCCTGTAAGGCAGGCGTAGTATTTTCTAAACCATCTGTGACTATTTTTTGACTCATCTTTTTCCATGTGACCCCAGCCTTTTTACTTACTGCAACAGAAGTAGCTCCTTCCATGTCTTGTAGGGGCACCAAACCAAACCATAATTACAGGCTGCATGTGTTTATACTTAATCGTTTGCCTTGAAGGAACTGAGCTGCTGCTAGCATTTAAGGGTATTTGCAGTTCCCTACCTTGTGAATGTTGCAGCCTCGTGTTATAATCTGCATTTGTATCCCACCTCCTGTAGAAATGAACTACAGCTGCTCTTGCTAGCTAACATTTTTAACATCTTTTATATCTTTTATTGACCCTTAGAAACATCACAGACCACAGTTTTAGAAATACTGAGCTAAGTAGCAATTCTCGCTTCTAGGTCACACTCTGTGTTGGAGCTATGCTCTTTCTTCTATACTAACACTTTCACCTGCAGACATTCCCTTTTATCTGCTTGTCCTAGTATAGCTTGTTCATGTTGAGATATAAATCTGCTTAGATAGAAAAAGACCAAATATTTCAGGAGGCTTTCTAAAAGCAGCCAGAGCATTTATCTACTTCGGTTACAAGTATTCCAGCTCTACCTAACAGAGCTCTGTGTCTGGGGAGAGCTTAATATCATATACAGTTGTCCCACTGGATGGGGATATTTAATGTATCATTTGTGAGTAGTAAGCTTCTTCTTTGACATTTACAGTTGCTGTTGCCATTTCTTACCTTCTACCATTTCCAGGCAGTGAGTCTTCCAGGAGGGCCTGAGCTGTCTCAGGCTGAGGCTCACTTGCCTCCTCTGGGAAGCTGTTTTGCAGTTTCAAATACTTCAGCTATTCATAAAAAGGCAATGCAACTTTGCTAGCCCTGAAGAGTATATCTGTCTCACTGACTCACCACAGAGGTGCTGAAAACAAATATACTTGCCAGGCCCAATAGCAGTGCTTGGTTAATTGGCTATTTCATGCAGTTGGAAGGACAAAAGTAAGCTTTCTCAGGAAGGGCTTCGGGCAGACAGGTCAGGATGGCAGAGGCACCCAGCCAGAACAGCAGGTCAAAGGGAGCAAGAGCTGGACTGCTGTGTCGTCTCGTTCATTAGAGGAGGAAGCACTTAACTGTCATGGGTGGTGTCAGACTGAATCTCTAGCACCTAGGAGAAGAAGGAGAATTGTTGAGTATGACCAACAGGAACTCTAGGAAGAGATGACTGGTAGCATGCAATGAGGGAGCCTTTATGAGGCTCTCCAAGAGAAAAGTAAGAAGTCTACATAAAGTCTGAATTCCAAAATAAAGGGTCAGTATAAAGGTCAGGATTCCTGGTGAAAACTTGTAATGCTTGCCAAGCTTTTGTTAAAAAAGGAAGTCTCCACCACTAACCTTTAAAATTTTTAATGAACCTTTCACTTATTTCTTGAAAATTTTACCTATGATGAAGATTCTGTTTACCTTGTGTGGTCTGAGCTCATTTCTGAGTTATTTTCTCCTCCCAGTTTATGTTGGCAGTATGCTCAGCCATGCATGATGCAAAGTGTTTAGCTATGTGTAATGGAAAAGATAGGAAAGGCAACTCAGGCCTTCAGCTGTTGTTTTTAAAGAACCACCTTTCACATGCTCATTACTGAGTAAGAGGCTCAGAGTTATGTATGCTAAGTCACTTTTCTGTTTCACTTACTCCATCTTCGAAAGCATGATTGTAGGTGAAGAATGAAAATAGAGGGTCCAGAACAAGATGAGAAAATGCAGAAGTGATGGTATCAAAACACTGCAATGAAGGATAATGTCTAAAATAATGTAATTTAAAGGGATGGTGTTCTACTAGACAATGTTGTGGTACATTGTGGTGGTCACAGCAATTGGTCTCATGTCATGCTAGACCTAGATTTGCTTGAGATTTATTTATGCTTTCATGTGATTTTGAATGTCACAAAAGATAGCCATCTGACTCTTGAAAACTCAGCTGAGACAAGAGTATTGTATTTCTTTAGCTCTAAACAATAAAAATGCTTAGCAGGTACAGTTGGTACTTCCTCAGCCAATTAATAAAACAGAATTAATTTTGCTGAGAACTTTATTTTGCTTAACAGGTAATATAGCCATCAGCCACTCATTGCCAGTCTAAGCTTATATTTGCAGTGTGCATAGGTTTTTAAATGTGCTCGGTGTCCAGGAGAGGTTTTGTCTTGCCAGACAACCAAGATGGATGGATAGTCTATTATTGCTCAGTTCTAATCTGACTGTTGCATAAAACAACAACAAAAAGATCACAGCAGAGAAAATGGTCCACAGTTTTATGAAAGAAGACGTGCTGGTTACCGAATGAACTGAAAGCAGATCCAGACGTCACTGCCAGTTCTTTTACTGTGTGCTTGAAACAAGTATCCATGGTCTCCTGTCTTACCTAGCATGTTCTTCTAAAAACCCTCTGTTGTGGCAAAGCTGGCTGTCAAATGAAGAAAAGCAGCAAATACTGAAAACCACTGATGATGGCACTAGAGGCTTATCCCTCTACTCTCCTCCCCAGAAAGCTAATAAGGAACATCAAAAATAGATGTTATCAGGCCATCAAGAATTAACAACATGCAGCAGATGGTAACACCTACCCCTTGCTGTATGTCTAATTTTAGCCCAGACTATTTACCAGCAAGTTGTGGCAAAGATTAAGGAATACAGCGCCGAAGAGTGGGAAGTGAGTAGAGGCAGGAGGGGGCAGAGAGGTTCTCTCTCACGTCTGGACCTCTTTTAGGTTATCATTTTCATCAGTGGCTTCGCACACCATGATTACTTTCAGTGAAATGAATGAAGGTGATTCTTTCAACCCCAAACTATCCACTGGTAGTTAGAAACTACAGCCCTCGAAATCTATGACATACCCAAGAAACTGGAGCTATATATTATGGCTGAAATTGAACTGTCTCCCTGAAGGTGTGTTCCAGGTTTGTGTGGTGGGTTTTTTGGTAGTGGGGGAGGGGCTGCAGGGGTGGCTCCTGTGAGAAGCTGCTAGAAGCTTCCGTGGCTCCAAGTCGGACCCGCCTCTGGCCCAGGCTGACCCCATCAGTGATGGTGGTAGCACCTCTGGGAGAACAGATTTAAGAAGGGGAACTGGTAGTGAGTAGGGCGAGTGGGATGTGAGAGGAAACCCTTTGCAGATACTGAGGTTAGTGAAGAAGGACGGCAGGAGGTGCGCCGGAGGAGGGGATGCCCCTGCAGCCCGTGGTGAGATGGCAGGCTGTGCCCCTGAAGCCCATGGAGGTAAGCGGGGGAGCAGATGCTCACCTGCAGCCTGGGGAGGAGCCCACACCAGGGCAGTGGGATGCCCCCAAAGATGGCCGTGACTCCATTGGAAAGCCCGCGCTGGAGCAGTCTGTGACTGAAGATTGGCCCACAGAAGGGACCCACGTTGGAGAAGTTCATAGAGGACTGTCTCCTGTGGGAGGGACCCCCCGGTGAAGCAGGGGACAAGTGAGGAGTCCTCCCTCTGAGGAGGAAGGAGCGGCAGAGACGACATGTGATGAACTGACCCCAACCCCCATTCCCTGTCCCCCCACACCACTGCGGGGCAGGAGGTAGAGAATTTGGGAGTGAAGCTGAGCATGGGAAGGAGGGAGGGCTGGGGGGAAGGTGTTCTAAGGTTTGGTTTTACTTCTCAGTATCCTGTTTTGATTTGATCTGTAGTAAATTAAATTGATTTTGTTTATTCCCCAAGTTGGGTCTATGCCAGTGACCATAAGTGGTGAGTGATCCCTCCCTGTCCTTGTCTCGAACCATGAACATTTCTTTATATTTTCTCCTCATCATTCCATCGGGGCCGGGGGGGGAGGAGTGAGCAAGCGGCTTCGTGGTGCTTTGTTACTGGCTGGTCTTAAACCACGACAAGGTGTTATGAGGGGAAATGCAATTATGTTACATGGTGTACATGTGGGATGTGCACATGTGCTTACAAATGTACATATGTATTTTAACTCATTATGTCTTGTCCTTACCTCTATTTTCTCTCTGCTTTATTAATTTTTCTTTCCTGACACTAGCAACAGGATTTGTGTGAACAGTGTGATTTAGGACAGTAAACACACATTGATGCATGTTGGATCTGCCACTCTTGCGACAGATCATCTAGACTGAGACCATGTCTTCACCGCAGGCTTAACTCAGGCTCCTACCCACATTTTAGTACAAATCTCTCTGTCAGCAGCACACTTAAACTTTGCACCTGGGCTTACCTGAGTTCTGAACAGATGTCTGCTGTCCGAGCGAGGGGCACAGGCTAAAGCCAAGTTGCTGCTGAAAGGCAGTCTCTGAACATCTGACTCAGCAATGCAGCTGTGCCATGCCCAGTCCAGTGCAGGGAATGGCTGCAAAGTGCTGGGAGAGAATGAAAGATGTCAGGATTTCTCCCCATGGGATGAAGAATGCCACTGGCAAACCCTGCACCAAGTGGTTTTGAGACCAGGTAATCTGGTTTCTCAACCACAGGAGAAGCTGGTGCCACTGCTGGAGGTGTCCACCCCGAGGCTGCAGCCCCCCAGAGATTGACAACCAGCATTTAACAGCCTTGCCTTTGTGCTCCCTCCCCACCGCCATTTGCCGAAGCCAGACCATACCAACTTTGCTATAGACTTAGCTCACGGATGTGCACATTCACGTCCTGCAGTGCAAGACCATATTCTTGATGCTAACCAAGGGACAGGCTGGATTCTGTGTCCCAACGTGCACCCTTTTATGGGCCTTTTCTTGTTTGATCCCTTCTAGGTCTTTTGGCCATAGGCTTAAATTTGCCCATGAGTCCGTACCAGGAAGATGCAGGGAGATCTACAGGTTAGAAGAGAGTTGAAAACTTCTGAAGGAGCATGTAAGCAATGAGAGGATTTTCCCCAAAGCACTGGAAGACAAAACCTTCCTTTCCTCCTTTGAGAGGGTCATGTAAAGATTTAGTTTCTTTTTTGTTTAATTGCCATACCACAAGCTGTGTTTCCTAATGGGAAGTTCCATACACAATATGTTTAAAATGTTTCTCTGCTGTAGATGCTTTGTGTGAACAGCACTTCAGTGAGAAACAAGCTGCTCGAAGTTGCACAAGTGAATAAAAATGGACTGAATACCTGGTTCTGATATAATGACTAACTACTGTGAGTTTTCTGTATTTTGAGCCTGGTTCGAAGTGCCTGAAAGTTATTGCTTTTTAAATTTGTTATTTAATGGACTTCTCCTGGGAAGACAGCTCTGGCCTCTCTAGTTGGTTGAGCTACATTTTTCAAGAATAAAAATCTCACAAACCTGTTCATTTTGAAAGTTATGTTAATGGAAAAAGGACTGTTGATTTTTTTTTTTTTAAGGTTCAGTTTTCACATTTACAGTTGGAAGGATTCATAAGGAATTGTTTGAGGAGTTTTGCCTTTTCCTTTATAGACCTGCTGCAGATTTCACAGGTACATGCATTAAATTGCTGTGCGTATTTCAGCATGAATATTTTTTGACGGATGCAAATAGCCTTTTGTGTGTAGTCAATATTGAAATGCTTGTCATATTAGTTAGGTAAAGTGCAATTTGTTATTGCTGAGTGAATCTAGTATCACTGGTGATTGCAAAGTATGCAAGAAGCCCCAATGATTCCAGCGCTAACCCATGTGAGCATTTAAGAAGGACAGACAATTATTAAAGTAGCATAACTTGTGTATCCCAGGATTCTGAGGCCTTCAATATCCCTTTAGCTTGTATTTGTATAGCATCAAGTAAAATCAGTTGCTGGGCAAATACAACTGAGCTTTTTTTTTTTTTTTTTGTTCTTGTTACTTATCTAATGCAAATAGTTGGTAAAATGAAGAAAAAAATAACTTTAAGGTTTCTTATTTCCATACCTCTTTAATTAAGATCTCAAGAAGTTAATAACTTTAATAAATTCTACAAAAACCCCCAGGGAACATCTGGCATTTGACTTCACAGCAAACCTGGAAAACAAAAAGACACATTTTGCCTTTATCCAGCTGACTGCACCATCCTTGCGCACTGAGCAATGAGCCAGAGTCTGATCTGCTTCCTCAGCTGCCTTAAACTACAACAGGCCTTAAAATGAGACTTTCTAGCACTAAAAGTCTTGAAATTAAACTTTCAGAGAATTCATTGAAGTTGAAAGTTTGAATATGTTGACGCACAAGAGGCAAATGCCCTTTCTCTGAAGGACTTTATTCTGCAGCATGCTTAGGAACTAGCAACAGCCTTGAGTTAATTGAATGCAGTATACAAGAGAAGTATAACATAGCATCCAGACGCAATACAATATATTCAAGTATTTGTTGATATGTAAGTAGCTAATTGACTGTGTTGCTATGAAGCACAATTCAAGGTTATTTTATTTTCTTTAGCACAAAGCTGTACAATTACAAAATCATACAGGTTGCAAAATATATTTAAGGGCAAGGTAGGCTTAACTACAATGTTACAAGTGACCATGAATTTTTTTGCTCGTTTCTATCTTACTGTACCCTTCATAGCTCAGGGACAGCATCTGGTGCTCAGTGAAAGTCTCATTCTATTTAGTTTTTCTGCTAGGAGGAATGATGGTAAAAGAACTTGTGTGTGGTTTCCAAGGGCATGCATTCATGCTAAAAATGGCTCACATTTAGATTCCTGATTCTTGACCAGTCCCAACTGTTCATGTATTATGACTAAAGCCTCTCAAAAATATGGACATGTTAAAAAAAGCATACCAAAAAATCCTGTACAGGGGTTAGTTTCTTTGTCCCCTGTTTCTAAACCTTTTAAACACCTTTTCTCCATGATCATGAAGTCTAAAAACTTATATAAAAGCTGAGATTCTCCTGGAAATCATTATTCAAAGATCTGGGGGAGTGCTGAAATTTCAAGACTTTTAATGAAATCTTGAGAGCTAGATTCTCCTTTTTCTTGTACCCAAGCATCCATCTGGACTGCGTGAGGCTGATGTGAAGATGAACGTGAAAGTAACACTCCACCTTACATTCCCTTTCTTTAGGTCAATATACACAAAACCAGAGAGGTCTTGCTGGGCTGGAAAATTTTGCATTTTTGGACTGGATTTCCTATTTTTTCTCCTGTAAGTCATCAGTGCAGCTGCAGCCAATGCTGCACTGGATGAGGAGCAACCTGGGGCAACAGGTGGAGGGCAGACAGGACTGCAGGGTGTATGGATATTCCACCAACCTATGTCACCCTTGGGTGAGGAGCAGATGAAAGGGTCAAAAGGAAGGTTTTTGTGTGTTTAGGAAAAAACTAAACCTCATTAAAGGTGTACAGTATTTTTACTGGCTGAGCAAATGGCACAAGCTTTCTTTACCCCCTTTCCTGTGCAAGCACAGATACACTTCAAAAAGTACAATTTGTGTGTGTGGAGCTGGGGGAAATGACATAATGTAACATGTATAACTGTAACTACAACTTAAATGATGAGGTAGCTACAACTTAAAATGGTGAGGTAGCTACAAATGCTGTTATACAGTATTTGGCACCTTAATTCCTTGCTATTTAAGGCAGTCAAAAATGTCTGTGAAACATCTCGAAAAGCAAGTGACAGGCTGATCCTAGAACATAATGGCCAGGAGCTTTTTACAAATTAAATAGCATGATGTTCTTAGGATGAGTGTTAGATAGGAAAAACTTCCCAGGAACAAGTATTTGAGGGCAAAAAATGGGATTTCATTGGGGAAGTAAAATCACTGTGAATTATGAGTAGCTTTTGGAACGGGATTTCCATGCAGAACTGTTACCTTATCTATTGTCTTATCTATACGTTAGATGTAGTCTATCTGTATCTATGAGAATGAAAGCATGCCCTCCACATCTTCAGTTATAGCATCTGTATCAGCTAATCTCCCTGAGAGTGCCAATGTCATGGTTTCCTCTAATACATTAAAAAAGAATATGGATTGTATATTACTGTATATGTTCTTGGTTTTCTTCTTCGAATTTGATAGGAAGTTATAAGAATTTTCACATTAGTGTTGAGAACCTAAAGCACTGTACACAAGCTAAGAAATGCATCATACCTAATAAGAAAGGAAATTGTGAAGTTGAAATGGAATAATAAAGGAAGAAAAACGTTGATGCCTCCATGACCCTGGAAAATGATGTTATGTTCTGTTACAGAAATTAAAATAACTTCAGCAAGGATTTATTATTGAAGAAAAGTAGATGTGGGACTAAAACCCAGAAAAAAAAGAAAACCCAAAACATCACCACAAACAAAAAGCCTTTGGCAGAGAAAAGACACCAATCAAGACCCAAACTGAGTTTTAAAACTATTTCTAATTAAAATGTTTCCTTTAATATGAACAATAATACAGAAGTATATTTGAAATTCAAAGCAGGTTTATTACCTATAGCAGAGCTTCTAGATGCCAGTTAAGGAGTTGTGAATTATAATATCCAAAATTAACCCAGCTATAAAGAAGTCTATCTGTTAATAGTTTTGCTTATGCATCTGCCATTTTGGTGCCTAAGCACCGCTTGCTCTTTTTATCTGGGGTAAAAAACAACAACCAAGAACCTGTGGAAAGTTCACATTTTTTAAAAATGTTCTAGCCCAAACTGTTTTGACACAGCCACCTGCAGTAATTGCCCAGCTTGACTATTCATTAACCATTTGTTGAATTTTGTTTCCATGACAACTTCCTATATTATACTATCTTATACACTCAATAGAATTCAGCCATCAACTTAAAACTCCTAAATGTTTCTCTGAGTTGCATCTATTGTTTCCTTAGCAACTTCCTCTCAAGTCAACCTAGGATATTTCAAGGCACCCAAGACAAATTCCATCACATTGATCTTTTTAATGAATTTACACTGACCTGCAGTATACACATTGTACCAAACTTAAAATATTAGATGACAGAATCTTTATTGATTTCATTCAAATGCCACTTCTCAGCTGAAATCCAATTACTTGGCCCCACTGCATACATTTTCCCCATTAAGGCTGCAAAAACAATGCTGTAAGGTGCTATCTATACATACGCAGACCAATCTGAAGATTAAAAACAACTTTGCATACTAAGTGCAATATTTCTGACGGAAACAAGGACACGTTTTTGCTGCTCCAGTGTAATGTGTGATTATTAAGATAAATTCTAATGAGAAAAGGTAAATGCAGGAGAAACCACAAGAAACTTTGATACTTGCATTCTTTCTGGTACATTGTAAATGCAGTAGTTAAAAAAAAATCATAACACAAGAAAAACCTCCCAGATGCTAAATGCCCCTCCCTGCCCAAAAGAAAAAAAAAGAAAAAAAAGAAAAAGATGTAACACTGATTCCATTCTGGTCACAAAATATGGCAAAAGTTGGTGACTCAATAGGTCTTCCCTAATTCTGCACGTGCTATGAATTGTGCTGTCTTGGAGCAGTGTAAGATGCTGAAACAAATGAGATGAATCTTATATCTTGGTTGCAGTCTCTTCCTCCAAAGTCCCTTAAAGAAATAGTAGCCAGTTCTGAGCCAATATTTAGTCTCTACAGTGCGTAAAGACCATTTTCATCTCCCACTGTTCTCCTTTCACATTGACTGGTCCCACAGCCTGAAGAAGAAGTGGGACCTGGATCTGTGATATTTGAACGGAAAAGTGGAAAGCAGATCAGACCCTGAAAATTAATCTCGTTTAGCAGTAAGAAAGGACTAAAAATCTAAGATCCATGCGCTTGAGTCTTATACCTATCTGCATTATTTAATCCTACCATACTGAGTTTTTCCCAGTGTAAATCCATATCCTGTTATTTCTAAAACTGGCCTACCTTCTTATACTGGCATCTGTACTTTGCTGACCTCATTTTTTTCATTACTTCCTTTTATCTGGTTTATTGAGCATGCCTCACTCTAAAATAAAACTAAAACCAAACCCAGATGACACAACAAGTGCACAGGCTGATGTAGCCCTTGTGCAGATGAATATGGGAATATGTTTACAAAGCCATTAAAGTTAGCACCTGCAGAGTCCTTTGCTGACATCTTTTTCAGAGCTCTCCTGCAAGGGTAATTTGCTGCTTTCAGAGATGTTCTGGAAGCTTTTGTATCTCAGCTTTGTCAATAGTTTGAATGTCTCCAGTTCACTGTTTTACAGAGGAAGAGAGATCTGAAGTCAAGAGAGTGCTCTGCAGTGCCCATGCTTACTGCTTTGCTAGCTTTCACAGCATCTGCTTTTGGAGCCAGAAGAAAATTTATGTTTGTGCTCATATCCACAGAGGCTCAAGGTTTAGGAACAGGTGTTGACTGTGGTAGGAAATTTCAATCTCCTTGTTCTTAAAATTTCTTCACAAGGGTGAAATAATCCTTCTTACATGGCAAGAACAACTTCCTCTTCTGATTATGTGTGACTGAGATGAGCTGGCTCAAGCAAGAGCAATTTTCTGAGTATGTCTGAACCTGAAGTCTTAATCTCAATCAGTCAGCCTTACCCAGGAAAGATGTCTGGGGTAGTCTCTTTTGGCGAAGATCCTTTAAGTCTAGCTCCAGTCTGGTGCAGATGAGATCAGAAGGAAGGGATGAAGCAGTGGAAGCGGAGAAGGACCATATTTTTACTGCTGTGGGAACTGGCTGTCACGATGTCAAGAAATACCAATATTTGTGTAAAGGAAATAGAATTGCTGCTGACAAAGAGATGAATGAAGGATGTTTTAAGAGACAGAAGAGTGATTTTACTGATTTGAAGTTAGGCTCAGTGCTGAGGAGCAACCTGAGAGGAAATTAACTACTTTAAGCTTTTAAAAAGCCTATCAAACGAACAGACCTTAACAGAGCCTTGAATCACGTTAATGCTAATTGACAGATGTGCAACACTTGAAAAAAGGATTTGAGATATACAGTTATATATGTAAACTAAGTAACAATGGCTTTGTAGGAGGTAACTGGAGATGATTAATTCATACCCTTAAAAAAAGAATTAGTGAGCTGTTTGTCTAAGCCAGAACGATCATTCCTGTACCTTGTGTCTGCTGCTTTCTTACTTTCGCCTGGCAGGAAATGATCCTTTGAAAACATAACAACTCATATAATTTTCTACATGTTAGAAGTCTCATTAAGTATAATAAATTATTAATGCCAAAGACATTATGGTGGAGAGCATTTGTTGGATCAGAGCTACAAGTGTTAAGCCCTTCTGGAAAAAGCTGTCACTTGTCTGTGTCTGGACAGTAGCAGTTTACTGGGACCCCAAGCCTGATAGCCTGATAGCTTTGGGTAGGATAAATAATAACATTTATAAGGGCCAGATTATATAATGAATGTGTAATTTCAGGCAAACTTAAAATGTTGGGCAAGTCAAAAGCTATTAAACTTCCTTGTCTCTTGAGCTAAATTATATCTTTTTTTCTAAAATAATTGCACATGTTCTTTCCAAATCTCAAATGCATTTCATAGTGTTTGGTAGATAACTTGCACTGCCAAGACTTGCTGTTATGCAGAATGCACTTTAATTCGGAATTTAATGGATTTCTTATGCCACGATTCAGGGTTATAATATGCTGTTTTCTCTGGTGTTTTAGCCTAGTGTTAAAATATTAATATTAAATTTTTAGTAGAAACTGTTCTTTGAAAGTATTTTTTTGTTCTTGCTTTTCTCAGACTAATTGTTCTCTGATGCACAAATATTTTAACTTTATTTAGGTGGCTGTATCAATACATGATAGACTGTTATTGCTGGAGGGGATTAAAGGACTAAGTTCAGGGAAGACTGTGAAAATCTTTCAAGTGATTTCAGTTGGCTTTGGATCATGTTGGAGCAAATATTTTAAGCTACTTCTCTTCAGTTCCATATTGACACTAGTGTTATGGCAGGTTCTTAGTAAGCTATTTTCTTTGTCAAAGCATATGATGCCAAGATGTGTGACTAAAAAGAAGATTGCCTGAATGTGATCATCCATTTGTTTTAGTCATAGTGTAGCTCTCAGCAAGCAATACAAATGTATGTGTGTTTGAAATAAAGGGTGTTTGTTGTATGTATGGAATCAGTTTTTCGAGATAATGTCTTACTACACCACTACTTGCCTGCAAAAGGTATGCCAGTGGCTGAGCTGCAGGAGGTGGTGAGGAGGCTGCAATAACGTCAGGGAGGCTGAGAAGGAGTTAGATAGCTGGTTCCAAGCACATTCTGCAGTGGACCCACAGCCCATGGCCAAACAGCTGAAAACTCCCCCACCAGCACACACAGAAGGGAGTGGGGCCAATAATGTGGAAGAATGGAAGCTTGCAATGGCAAGGACCTGCAGGAGGAAGAAACTTCCCCTGAAGCCTGAGGTGCCCTTGCAGAACCACTTCTCTGCTCTGCAGACTGAAGAGGAAAGACCCGTCACATCAGCAGAGATGCTGGAGCTGAGTAAGGCAGCCCGATCTGCTCCCCATGTAACAACCAGTGCAACTAAGAAAAAGCAACTGGTGGCAGTAGTGGGCAACTCTCTTCTGAGAGGTACGGAGGCACCCATTTACCGACCTGATGCGCTTTCTAGAGAGGTGTGCTGCTTACTGGGGGCTCGTATCAGGGATATCACCAAGAGACTACCGAGCCTCGTACAGTCCACTGACTATTATCCACTGCTGTTGTTTCACATTGGGCACCAGTGATACAGCCAGGAGCAGTCTGAGGAGCATCAAGAAGGATTACAGAGCCCTGGGAGCAGTGGTAAGGGACTCTGGAGTGCAGGTAGTTTTTTCATCATTCCTCCTGGTCAAAGGGAAGGGGTTTGAAAGGGCCAGTAAAATCTGGTGACAGAACAAATGGTTATTTGACTGGTCCCACAGCCAGAGGTTCAGCTACTTAGACGATAGGACTTGCTTTGAGAAACCTGGTGTACTGGGGGCTGATGGGGTCCATCTGTCAGAGAAGGAGAAGAGCATCTTCGGTCATAGGCTTGCCAAGCTGGTGAAGAAGGCTTTATACTAAGGTTGCCAGAGGAGGGGAACCTCAATCCATCCCACTCCTACCAGTTTGATGCCAGCGCCAGCAATAGTTGCCCAGAGCCTGGAGAGGGATCACAGGTCAGCAGGACAGCACCTGAAGAGCAGCACAAAGGAATTCCAGCCACTCCAGCCAGTAACCAGCTTCATCAAGGCCCCAGTTTAAATGCCTCTATGCAAATGCACATAACACGGGAACTAAACAAGAGGAGTTAGTGATGTGCGTATGCTTGCAGGGCTATGATCTCATCGGCATCACAGAGACATGGTGGGATGGCTCCTATGACTGGAGCATTGGAACAGAAGGATGTAGGCTCTTCAGGAAGGACAGGCAGGGGAGATGAGGAGGGGGCATCACCCTTTATGTCAGTGACCAGCTGGAGTGCATGGAGCTCCACCTGGGGATGGATGAGGAGCTGACTGAGAGCTTATGGGTCAGGATTAAAGGGAGGGCAGGGACAGATGACATTATAGTGGGGGTCTGCTACAGGCCACCCAACCGGGAAGACCGAGTGGATGAGGCCTTCTATAGACAGATAGGAGCAGCCTCATGTTCACAAGCCCTGGTCCTCATGGGGGACTTCAACCACCCCAGTATCTGTTGGAGGGACAATACAGCAGGGCATAAGCAATCCAGAAGGTTCCTGGAATGCATTGATGATAACTTCCTTCTCCAAGGGATTGACAAGCCAATGAGGAGAGGTGCTATGCTGGACCTTGTTCTCATAACCAAAGAGGGGCTGGTGGGGAATGTGAAGCTCAACGGCAGCCTTGGCTGCAGTGACCATGAAATGGTGGAGATCAAGATCCTTAGGACAGTGAGGAGGGTGCACAGCAAGCTCACTAGCCTGGACAACAGGAGAGCAGTCTTTGGCCTCCTCAGGGATCTGCTTGGTAGAGTACCATGGGATACAGCCCTGGAGGGAAGATGGGCCCAAGAAACCTGGTTAATATTCAAGGATCACCTCCTCCAAGCTCAGGAGCAATGCATCCCAACAAAGAGGAAGTCAGGCAAAAACACCAGGAGGCCTGCATGGATGAACAAGGAGCTCCTGGACAAACTCAAACACAAAAAGAAAGCCTACAGAGGGTGGAAGCAAGGACAGGTAGCCTGGGAGGGGTCCAGACAAATTGTCTGAGCAGCCAGGGATCAGGTTAGGAAAGCGAAAGCTCTGATAGAATTAAATCTGGACGGGGACATCAAGGGCAACAAAAAAAGCTTCTATAGGTACGTTGCTGGTAAATGGAAGACTGGGGAAAACGTGGACCCTCTCTGGAAGGAAATGGGAGACCTGCTTATCTGGGATATGGAGAAGGCTGAGGTACTTAATGAATTTTTTTGCCTCAGTCTTCACCAGCAAGTGCTCCAGCCACACCAACCAAGTCACAGAAAGTAAAGGCAGGGACTGGGACAATGAAGAACTGCCCACTGTAGGAGCAGATCAGGTTCAAAACCATCTAAGGAACCTGAAGGTGCACAAGTCCATGGGACCTGATGAGATGCATCCAGGGGTCTTGAGGGAAATGGTGGATGATGTGGCTAAGCCACTATCCATCATATATGAGAAGTCACAGCAGTCCTGTGAAGTTCCCACTGACTGGAAAAGGGGAAACATAACTCCCATTTTTAAAAAGGGAAAAAAGGAAGACTTGGAGAACTACAGGCCAGTCAGTCTCATTTCTGTGCCTGACAAGATCATGGAGCAGGTCCTCCTGGAAACTACTAAGGCACATGGAAAATAAGGAGGTGATTGGTGATAGCCAACATGGCTTCCCTAAGGGCAAATTGTGCCTGACAAATTTGATGGCCTTCTGCAGTGGGGTTACAGTGTTAGTGGATAAGGAGAGAGCAACTGATGTCATCTACCTGGACTTGTGCAAAGCATTTGACACTGTCCCACATGACATTTTTGTCTCTAAGTTGGAGAGATATGGATTTAATGGATGGACCAGTTGGTGGATGAGGAATTGGCTGGATGGTCACACTCAAATGGTTGCGGTCAATGGCTTGATGTCCAAGTGGAGATCAGTGATGAGTGGCATTCCTCAGGGGTCAGTATGGGGACAGGTGCTGTGTAACATCTTTGTCAGTGACGGGGACAGTGGGATTGAGTGCACCCTCAGCAAGTTTGCTGACGACAGCAAGCTGTTTGGTGTGGTTGACATGCTGGAGGGAAGGGATGCCACCCAGAGGGACCCTGACAGGCTTGAGAGGTGGGCCTGTGCAAACCTCATGAAGTTCAACAAGGCCAAGTGCAAGGTCCTGCACATGGGTTTGGGCAATCCCAAGCACAAATACAGGCCAGGTGGAGAATGGATTGAAAGCAGCCCTGAGGAGAAGGACTTGGGGGTGTTAGTTGATGAGAATCTCAATATGATCCAGAAATGTATGTTTGCAGCCCAGAAAGCCAACTGTATCCTGGGCTGCATCAAAAGAAGTGTGACCAGCAGGTCAAGGGAGGTGATTCTGCCCCCAGTTCTGGGGGCCCCAACATAGGAAGGACATGGACCTATTAGAGCAAGTCCAGAGGAGGGCCATGAAAATGATCAGAGGGCTGGAACACCTGTCGCATGGACAAAGGCTGAGAGAGTTGGGGTTGTTTAGCCTGGAGAGGAGAAGGCTCCGGGGACACCTTATAGCAGCCTTCCAGTACCTAAAGAGGGCCTTCAGGAAAGCTGGGGAGGGACTTTTTACAAGGGCACGGAGTGATAGGACAAGGACTAATGGCCTTAAACTGAAAGAGAGTAGGTTTAGATTAGATGTAAGGAAGAAGTTCTTCACTGTGAGGGTGGTGAGGCATTGGTACAGGTTGCCCAGAGAGGCTGTGGATGCCCCATCCCTGGAAGCGTTCAAGGCCAGGCTGTATGGGGCTCTGAGCAACCTGGTCTAGTGGAAGGTGTCCCTGCCCATGGCAGGGGGGTTGGAACTAGATGATCTTTAAGGTCCCTTCCAACCCAAACCATTCTATGATACTTCCAAATCATTGACGGAACTATGGATATTTTTGAAGGGAAGGAACAATAGCAACAGCAGCTTTATTTACTCTGGAGACAGCTAAAAATCTTACAAGTTTAGAGAAAGGATGCTGATCTGTGCTTGTACTTTTGGTGTAAAGGAGTGTAAAATATATGGCTTTTGTTTGTTCCTTTTAGTTTCATTCCTGACTTAAATTCAGGGGGATTGCCAGAAACAACAAAATGCTGCATGACATGGTGGTACCTCTTTTGCAGCTGGGCATGTGCCAATGGCCTGAGGGTTACTTCTGCTTTGCATATGAATTTGCACAGTATATTCATCAGAGCCTAATGTGCAGGGTTAGCCTTTATATATTTGTATGAATTTTAAAGCAACTGCATAAAATATGTTTCAAAGGCTGCAGGGGAAAAAGAGTATGAAAAGGAAAACTGACAATTCTTGTGTCCATCTCTCTCTTCATGCATTATTTAACACACCTTCCACTGCCAATATCCATCAGGCTGAAATTCTTCAGGAAGAAAAAAAGCTAAAGCTTTGTTTGGAAGACAAAGAACCTCACAAGTGAGATGATATTTGTCCTGGAGCTGAATGTTCACCCTTCTAGGTGCAAAGCAACATCAGAATAAAGCAAGATTTTGGTGCCAGCAGCACCCTCAAGTATATGAAGGAGTGCTTGGAATCTCTTCCAAAACTGTCCAGCCAGTGAAGTGCACCATTCACCTTCATTCCTTATTTACTTTTGATTTCCCTAGGTGAAGTCTTAAAGCAGTGAAGACTTTGGAGTGCAGTTTTCAAATTATGATTGGCCTCAGAGGGCCCAAGTTTTGGCTTCTCTCATGCCTGCAAAACCAGAAGGGCTTTTCACCAAGAAGTTCCTGGTGGCCAAGGATTCTCCTCCTTCTCTACCCCTTACTTTTGAGAGGGGCCATATGAGAAGGTACTTTGAGGAAGAAGTAGCTATGACCATTTCAAGTTGTGTTCTGGTCACTTGAGGCTTCTGCAAAGATTTATTTAGAGAACTTCCTTCTACCCTGTAGCATCTCTTGTGCTCAGAATGGGCACTAGCAATACCTCAGGGAAAAATCTGTTCTTTGACCAGGAAGCTCAACAACATCAAAACACTTTAGAGAATTTCATTTCAGACACAGAAAATGTAGGCATTTCCCTTTTGTGTGTTTTTTTTTTGTTTTGTTTGTTTGTTTTGTTTTGTTTCTCTTTATTTCTTTTAAGTGAAAGCTTAAATCTGCCTCAGCTTGTGAGGTCATCATAGAGTGATCCATGGGAAATGAAGTATTTTCATAGCACATAGCACATTTTAAGGCCAGCAACCTGAGAGACCAAGGCCTATGCAGTCTAACAACATGTTAACAGAGAGGAACTGAATCTTTCATTGTACTGGTACAGCAGAAAGCAGTGCCCTGTCTTCACACATCATCTCTTTTTTTAAGAAATTGTAACAAAAGTAAGGTTGAAGTGTCAGATTCACAAGATTGCTTGTGTCTGTGTTAGAGCCCCCCCTTATCTTTGTCATGGACACCTGTTGGGTGTGCGAATGCTCACGCTTGGTTGTAAATCAGATTTCAACCTCAGGTGAGACCTCAACTTGAGACCAGCATCCCTACCCCAGGCCCACCATGCTCATGAGGCCTGAAGAAATGAATAGATATATTCATTACAACAGAGTCCTGCTGCTCTTAAGGCTGCACACAGCATTCATTTGGAGAGGTCTATTTGAGTCTATTATAACCTTGTCAAATATTTGCCTTTCACTTTGAAATAGTGCATGCCAGTTGTCAGTCAGGGTCGCTTTTTTTGTCAGGACATTCCTGCTGTAGCAGATCTTCTTTTCTGTGAGGAAAATGACCTCCCCCATATTATTGCAGTGCTAAAAGTAAAGCCTTAGCAAATTAAACAGGAAAGTGCTTCACGATTTGGAACAGAAACTGTAAATCTGATGGGAACCAAGGGGCTTGGGGTACAGGTGTGTGACCCAATAGCCTGGTGAAAATACATTTTGATTTGTCTACTTGCAAGGGGTTTTGCATCACACTTTCAATGCAGATGTTCTTTTTTAGAAGACAGAAAACCTTTTTATCTTTTAAACCAGAGACGTACCAATATTGAATGAATGTGAGCTCTATTTACGTTTGACTGAAGTGCTTTTGTCATGGTCTGATCAATCCTTCCTGAAGCTTGCAGAAGCCTTCCAGCTGGCTTTGCTGAACTTTGCACTGTCTTCAGTGTATGACTGTAGTTTGTAAAAGAAGGCTCCAGAAGGCTTTGCTTACCTTAGATATTATTCCTCTGTTTAGATACCCAAAGAGTTATTAATCCACATGACTGTCATGTCATTTTTTTCAAATCCCTGCAAAGATTATTATTTATTGTAGTATGGTAATAGGACAATTTTTTATAATATAAATAACAAAATTGTTGAAATTGAGTGCCTTATTTATGCAAGTACTCTTGACAGATATTGCTGGGCTTGCTATACTTATTATTACACAGATTCACAGCATGTAAAATGATGGAGGGTATAGTCTAGTAACTCCATATGAATATTGACTCAGTCAGGGACTGTAATCAATGTAAAACTCAGAGGTTTTTATCCTGAAAAGTTACAACTAACTTCTGGTTTTTATTTGTTTCTATTCCGTGATTCTATTTGGAAGTTATCTATCAGCTATGGAACAACTATAACCGTATAGTCATGAAATTCTGTTGTAATAGGTGGTACGCTGCAGTGCTGCATCTATCTTCTCATATGCCTAACAGCTCCATGTTTAACTCACAGCAGTATTTTTTCATGTCTGTCTGAGGCAGATGTGGATGTGTAACTAATATCACTGAAATATATGAATGCATTTCCATAATTAGTGTCTTGTGAGGATAGATTTGGATTTAATGGGGGATTCAAGTCTTAAGTGTCTTGCAAATTGCAATATATTGATTAATACTATCCTTTCAACCAGAACTTAGTTTAACAGCCACCTGTTTCCAAAAAAATCCAGAAATCCACAACTGGAGTAGCCTAGCATTTAAATCAGAAAAATAAATGAAGTTAGATGGAAACACTGCAAATAAATTATCCTTGTAAAAGAATATTATTGAAGTTGTGGTTGGTAAATGTTTGGAAATAATTTTGAATATTTTTATGCAGGATGTATTCAATAATTAGAATTGGCCCTCCAGGTAACGTTTCATATCGCAGTAATATTTTTTCGAAGTGGAAAAGCTGAATTATTAAATGACGTAAGGGCACAATATTTACCAGATGTAATCAGAGTTTAAGAATGAAGAACAACCAAGATTTGCTTTTCTGTATAACTACTTCCTGCAGTAATCATGTGAGCTTCTAAAACTGAAATCAGAGTACGTGTGCTGGGCAAGGGAAGGTTTGCTTCCATTGGTCCTCCTTAATTAAATTCTCCATGTATGCTACACTGAGACCGTAGTCACCCAGAAGGAGCAAACCTAGACAAAAGGAAAGCAAGAACCTGGGGAATTTAATATCACTTCTCCTGTTTCTATTGGGCTTGCCTTTGCACAGCGTGCTTGGAGCCCCTTCTTATCTATTTCTTAGGGAGAATCCAGCAGCAATTATCAGAGGATTATCACTTCTGAAAGAGGTATGCAGAAGGAAGAAAAATGAATGTTAGTAGCCAGAGCTTGTTTGTTTTTTTGATGTGGAAATGTCAGTCAAATTTTGGTAGCCTGTTACTCTGTAATGAAGCAGCTGCCCAGCTTTCTCACCATCGCTTTTGCTATGTATCTCTGTGTCTTGGTTTGCTTTTGGATGGAAGATTTTTCTCACCTGTTATTTCATGAGGTGAGAAGAAAGTCAGAAGAAAGTAATTACAGAGATAGTGTCCTGCCAGGCAATATCCAGTTGATTTATTGATCAGGCTTGTGAGGGCTCCACTGGACCAGAAGTCCTTTGATGCCTGAGTTTGCTGCCGGAGGACAGTGTCTGGAACAACTTCTATGTGCAATAGAAGACACCTTTACTCGCTTCTTTTAACAAGGTGCCTGCAACTCAAAGTGTCTGTGAAAGGCATGTCTGTAAAGTTTATCCATGTCCTTGGACTGGCATTATTTGGTCTAAAGTGACTGAGTATGCACAACCAAAATTTCAGAAGAAGAAACATAAGCATTTCCCTTCTTCTGTTCTGTTAAAAGTACACCAGAAAGAGATCTGAAAACAAAGTTGTAGAATTTAATTTCAAAATACTTTCCTATCTAAGTAGGTGTCCTGGGTTCAGCTGGGATAGAGTTAATTTTTTCAGGAACCTGGGAGGTGGGGGGCATAGCTGGGGCAGCTGACCTGAACTAGCCAAGGAGCTATTCCATACCATGTGAAATCATGCTCAGTATATAAATGGGGAGTGGGCCGGGGGGGCTCTCTCGACTATTCGGTGGGGGAAGTGGTGGAGTGTTGGCTTCCGGGTGGTGAGCAGTTGCACTGTGCATCACTCTTTTGGTATACTCTTTCATTAGTACCGTTGTTGTAACCTTTTTTTTTTGTGTGTGTGTTGTCCCAGTAAACTGCCTTTATCTCAACCCTCGAGGTTCCAGGGTTTTTTTTTTCTTTTCTCTCCTTCGTCTCCTCCCTATCCCACTGGAGGGGGGCAGGAGGAGTGAGCGAGCGGCTGCGTGGTCCTTTGTTACCGGCTGGGCTGAAACCACGACAGTAGGATAATGAAGCAACCGTGTGGTGCGTACAAAGACTGCAGTAATTGGCTCAGACCTGTGATTCTCCTTAAGCAGTGATTGAGTCCCCCCTTTTGGGGAATGCAGAGCAGTGACTGCCTTCCCCTTGCAGACAACTGGCCTCCCACACTTTATCTGATTGTCAGGAGAAAATCAAAAGGAGAAAGAATTGCAAGGGCAAACTAATGTTTCTCAGATATAGAGATTTCTGTGTCCTTTCATGCCTTGAACTTTGTTTATCTTTATTGTTACACCATCTGCAGTCCTGTTGCTAACTACTGCCCATCAAAGTTCATGCATGGTCACAGCTCTCTTGGACTGTCACCTCACACCAGGCAATGCCTTCTCCTGTTCCGCTATCAGCCAACTCTGAACTGTTATTAATATCATTCTTCAGCATCTTTGTGCTTTTTCCAGAAGTTCAGAAGACAAATATCAGTGGCTTTCTCTGCATTTTGCAATTTGCACAGAAATCCACAATTTTGTCTTTGTACCTGCAGCTCAGGAGTCAAGGACATTGACAGCTATTGAAAAGTGTCTCAGGTAGTGTGGTAAGCGTGCAATGGAAAATAGTCTTTTCCCCAACCACGAAGATCCTCCTGGTATTGTAACACAGAAGATTAAACTAAACTGAAAACATTGCTGAAACTGCAGGCATTTTGTGAATCTGCTTGGACCTTAGCCTTACATGTGAAGGTGACATTGTTAGGTTTGTAGAGGTAGGAAAAAAAGACAAGCAGCACAGGACGCGCCAGTCAGACACTTCACAAACTTTGGTGCAGCCCTGAGACAAACGTGAAGAGAGGGCATACTTTTTGTTCAGACAGAGCTTGAAAGAGGCTGGGAGCTCGGGGAGAAAAGCTCTCCTGTCTGATTCTTCTTGCAGCTCAGGAAAGCAGGCTTTGTCCCCCTATCACAGAGAAACAGCTCTGCATCGGCAAGACCGAACTTCTTCCTAAACTGCTTCTCCCGGTCAAAAAGGAAAGGTGGTTCAACAGCTGCTTGGATTTAAGTGGACAATATTACTTTTTCACATGTATAGTCCTAAATATGTATATGCAATTAAACTTTTCTTGGGGTATATATTTTACAGTGATGCCAAAAGAGTCAGCCTCTGGCACTATGTGAATGCAATGGCAAAGAACTAAAGCCTATCTCCTAGTGTTGGGCAGGATTGCTATTAGCTAAAACCACCCCTGGCACTATCCTGCCTCTCTACCTCATTGACGAGTCTCAGCTCTGAACTTTGCCTTTGACCCTTCCCATCTGGTCCTCATACAACTGTGGAGAAAATGTACAAACCCAGTTTTTCTTAGGAAAATATCAGGAATGTACTATTTTCAATCAAAACGTTATGGTCCCCGCCCCTTGTATAGGACTTTTTTTTTTGGCTTGCATGTGATCAGCCAGTGGAACTTCATCTGTAAGAAAAGTAATAAATCTGCCAGGAAAGCTCATAAGTTTAGCTTATTCTGATTAAATACAAGGATTGTTCACTTCCCTGCTTCATCAAGGATTATAACCAAGATTTTAAATGTGGCCAGAAGGGACATTTCAGCTAGTGATTCAGTTTGTAAGACAGAAAGCAGGTTTTGTATAGGAAAACATAGTTAAATATACAAGCACAGCATGACTGTGTATGAATTTGAAATACAGTCGCATAAGGGTCTTGACATTTAACATGAAAAATTTCTAGCAGGGGTTCATTTGGGGATGCGGGTTGAACACCATTATTTTTCCTCTCATTAGATTGAGTTTAACATACAACATTTTTATAAGAATATGAGGAAAATAAACAGTTAATTCTTTGTGATCCAGAACTGACTGGACAGAGGGCTGGGTTTTAGGAAAGATTTTTTGTGTATTTCTTGAATGACCTAAAATATTTCCAAAAGAAAATAAATGTTTTGAGGGACTTTTCACATAGCAGTTCAACTAGCAAACAATCACCTCTCCTAAAATTACTGCTTATAGTGCCCGTGACTCAGCATGAATTTTCTAGCAGTGACTTGTGAGAGAAATGATCTACTGGTGGTTTAGGCTAGCATTCTTCCTTACTCTGTCCTTATCCATTCCCTAAACCTGCGGGTTGAATTCACTCATGGTTTTGTCCCATCTTTCTCTTTTTTCTCTTCCTTTTTCCATTAAGACTTCCCCAAAGTAACTTCTAATCCCCACCTCCCCTGTGGGTGGAAGCTATCAGTGAGGCAGCTGTATGCCAAGGATCAGTGTTTTACCAATTGCTTGTGCATTTCTGTAGAATAACAGAGGAAGTAAAGGAATTGCTAGAATGAATCAGACCCATGATTTCTCTAATCCACCATCTTCTGACATCATATATATATATTCCTCTGAACCATATAAATTCTCTGTACTAGTTTCCTGCTTTCTCTTCCTTTTCAGAGGTCAATTTTGCATAGTTTGTGGAAGTATGGAAACAAAGATGTAGTAGCAGAATACAATAGGATTTCAGTTGAAGGAGAAACATATTTCTGGGCTGTTCCATCTTCATAATAAATGCTTGAAAAGGGATATCCCCTGAAGTCTGAACTGTATAATGAATAGTGCACAACACTCCTTCCACTTATAAAGCTAGTTTGGGCATTTACCACCAGTAAGCGTATGAGCACAAGTTCATTCAGGAAACGCAAAGCAAAAGAAGCACAGAAAGGATGGGATTTGAGGCAAATGCTTGGACCTGTAAAACTCAAAGCATGTTTCCAAAGTTGAAAATCAGATGTAACCATATTTAAATAAGAAGAAAATATGGTAGAGAAAAAATTAATTACTTGATGAATGTCACTTAAACGGACTTAAGACTGAAAATGAGAAAAATTTGAAGAAAATACCCATATGGAAAGAAGGGATATATTACATTTATTATCAAATGAAGCACATTAAACATCATTTGTGTTGCAGAGGAGACCCGGCAGAGCAAAATCCAAGAAAATAACAGTTTGCTGGAAAATGCCAGTTTGTGAAAACTAAAATTTGGAGGATGTAACTTAAACCCCTGCTTCATCAAAGCTGAAATTTTTGTTCTAAACTCAACCTATGTCCCCAGATACCTACTAACTTGGTGATTAGGCTTCCTGGGAATGGGACTTCAGGTGCAAATCCCTCTGCTGACTGCTTCGGGCTGTGTGTGTCGCAGTCCGAGGAAAACATTTTCTGTGGAGGTCTGGGACAGGAATGAAGTTGCCACTGCTGCAGAGATGACTTCTGGGCAGCCAAGAGCAACGTGATTGCACTGCTCCCTGTCTCACCAGACACGTGTGCTCTGCAGCAGCAGCGTGTGGGGTGGCCTGCCATAGGGTACAGGGACATGCTGCCCGTCCTTCCACGTGACCAGATGTCCTGTATGTTTCTGCTTGGACTCTACAAATTCAGTAGCAGGTGCTGTGCTCAGCCATCTCTCTCAGGCCCTTAGGATTGGGAAATGTGGTTGCATTACTGTAGGCTTTTTATCACATGGAGCCAGGTGGCATACCTTCTACTGCCATTAAAATGCAATTCTCCTCAATGAATCCTTGCATGCATGCAGGGGCTGCCGCACTAGATCATTTGCAAGTCCTGCTACCATCTGGGATTTATGTTGAGCGTTATTAAAATAATATGTGGTGGAGCCTCAGGAAAATAATGGCAATGAGGAGAATGTACATTGAATGCATTCATTGACCCTATTCCATCTGAAGAAATGCAGTCATTCCAGGACACAAATTTTCTATTGCCTAGGAGGAAAAAGAGAATCCATTAGAATCTTTTGATTATAGATTTTTTAAAAATGATTGTTACAAAGGAATTGTGTGCATTAAAGTTCATTTTACAAGAAAGAAAGTGTCATGAATGTACTGGTGAATTATTTTCAGGTTTGGGCCCATGTATCTGACTGATTAAAGAAAGCTTGAGTTTTTCAGGCAGTCTCACATGTGATGAGGCTGTTGTTATGGCAACAATACATTTTTTATGAGTCATAATAATGACAGAGCAACATCTTTTAAATTATCAGGATTTAAAGTTACAGCTGCTTTGTTTTGTCTTTCATACACCTCTTGAAAATATTGAAATATTTTCATGACTCTATGGTACCATCTGTATGCTTTTCTTGAGTATGTAAAAATAAGGAGCTTTAAGGTGGACACACATGAATATTCCTTTTTCCATGCCCTTTGTGATTACTTTTTACTATTTTTTTAAACAGATATGTTTCTCACTCGCAGTGTGACAGTCTTAAGTGTAGCCAAAGTGCTGGAAGGATTGCTAGGTGTTCCCAAAACTAATATTGTTGCTACAGTAACTTTCAGTTAAGCTTGAAGGTAGTAGTTTTTTGGGATGCTTCTGGCAAGTTCAGGAAGCAATGGATGTCAGTGATCCTTGTGACCCTCCTAGATATCCCTGCTGGAAAGATTTGATCTGATGTGTATGTATTCTTCACTGCAGCCTGCCAGGATGTGGTGCATGTGCACCTGCTCTGACCATGACCACTGCTCTCACCAGAAGTCCTGATGATACTGCAGGAGTGCAAAGACAGACTTTTTTCAAAGAAGAAGGATTTTTGTCCTCTTCAATGGAGACAGAACAGGAGCTACATTCACACATAACTTGCATTTGTCATTACTCATTTATTAAGTAGAAATATCCAGATATTTCAGTCTTCATGCTTCTTTTAGGCCCAGTTGCCCTCGATATATCCACTTGAACAGGCCATCCCGCTGTTATTATTGACCAGGACAATTTTATTCCTTTGGATGAGCTAGGCTGTACTAAAGAAAAGTCATGAGTAGTAGCTTCAAATAAACCAACTGTGATTAGGATACTTCTGGAGTAAATTTTCAAGCCTTTGTTGTTTATTCTGGAGCATACTCCATTCACATGTAGGAGCACATGTATTTTTCTCTGCACTGAATGCATGGCTCCTCTACTTGCAGCCTGAGGAACAAATGTTTCAGCTCAGTACTTTTCCTTTCTACTGATGTTATTAATACCAGAAAAAGTGGTTGTGGAAGAATAACAGAAGTGTGAGTTACCTGTAGAATTGTGTGGAAAAAACAGAAGTGGGATGCAGGAAGAATTTATTCATCCCTCACTGTTAAGGAAGCCACATGCCTAAATTATAAAAAATTACAGTGCATGATTGGCTTTCTGTACATGTCTTGTGTGTCTAAGAAAATATTTTGCTTATTCCTGAAAGTGTTTGAAATACTATTTTGTCCTCTATAACTGTCAAGCTTCTTTACCTTTTTGCTCAGATCTGCCTTAGGCCATTTGCTCACAAGTGTCCACATATCATTGCTTCTAAACACTTAAGAAACCATTTTAAATGTTAAAAAAAAACCCTTGGTCATCTGTCCTTTGAATACCTTTCCATGAAAAAAAAAGCATTTTCATGTAGAATTTGATGATAAGTAGATCATGCTTTGTCCAGCACTGATAATTAGCTTTTTCTTTTTCCCATTTGAAAGTGAGGTTCTCCTCAGTACTCACACTCCCCTTGGCACCTAAAGGAAAGCATTACACTACAATTGAATGAAAGGTGTCTGAAAAAGATAACTTTCACAACCTGAGACCAATCATCATATGAATGAACAAATGCCCATTACATGTTTTTATTATGGGAGCTTTTTCTTTCCTTGTACTTTCAAACAGCTACTGCATCAGCACATACACTGCTTGAAAATAACCATTTTCTCATTGGCTTCAAGCAACTGTCTAACTGAATATTAGACAGTATTAACTAAATATCAGGAAAGACTTTTCTTTATATGTAGTTTGGGGGTAGAACAAAATATGTCTTTGCCTACATAGCTCTGGTTTTAGATTGGTTCTCAGAACTGAATTAATAAGTATTTTTCTAGCATGCCTGAATATTTAATTTTGTAGACATATAAATGTCATATTATACACACATACAACATCATCAGTTTGGGATTTTTTTTTGTCCTTCCCAGACTTTTTTGAAAGAGAAGGACTGTTCAGAATATGATACTTAGATCTTGAAGGACTGCAAAGGTTTATCTTTGGAGGAGCACTCCATAAACTTAGGAGCTTACTAAATCTGGAGCACCTAAGGATTTCAGATGTGTCAAAGGATAGGATTAGAGGTTTGGGGTGGGTTTTTTGTTTGTTTGTTTTAGATTAAAGGAATGATTTAGAGAAAAACACAATGCAATCTAACAAAGCGAGATGCAAACATAGCTAGGGATAGTCATGTACAGATGCAGAACAGAGAGCGATGGCTATGCAGAAATACTGCAGAGAAGGCTTTTGATTACAATGGCTCACGAGCTGAACATGAGTCATGGTGTTGTGGCAAAGCAACCAGTGTGTTATGATGTATATCAACTAATGCACTACCCTTAAGATAGAATGAAGTAATGCCATCCTGTTTTGTACTGGCACAGCTTTCACTGCTGAGATGTGGCTTGTATGGGTGTTGAATTTAATAAGAATATGAATGACAAACAAATTTAAAAAGGATATACATGAACTGTAGAATCATGCAGATGTAAGATTGACCAGATAAAGACATGGCAGTTACTGAATATTTCTCCTTTCCTACAGTCTTCATTTTTTTCATCTTTCCACAGGTCACCAATTCAAAATTGCAAAAACTAGCTACAAGAAGGAAGATAAAATACTTTTCTACATCTGCTGTTTTCTAAGACAGGGAATATAAGTTGAGGAATTGACTTCAGGATGAGGAATGTTCTTCTAACAAGGCAATGAAGTGCCAAAGTAGATTGCAAGGAGAAATGCTGGAATCTGTCAGATTGCCTTTAAGAACAGGTTGGAGGGACATCTGTCAGGAAAGATGGTAGATCCTTAGGGTGAAGAAATACCTAGCTAATCTCTTCAGCTCTGTTTCATAGATTTCTCTGAGTATTGTAGTGTGCTGCTTTGCCTTACAACACAATGCCATCCATGGCCAGAACAAAGCTAACCAAGCCTGTGTTGTTTCAATTTTCTTCCACCCTCCTTTTTTTGTGAGTGTTCAGAAACAACTAGTACACCTTGTAGCTGGTGTTTCAGGAGACTGGGTAAAAATGTTGTTTGAAAAATTGTACTCATTCAATGACACTAAGACTTTTGCAATAAAGTGATGCAATATAGCTAGAGTACAATATTCCAGTATAAAGGCATATTAGCTTTAAACTAAACCTTGGCTACCCCATGGAGGACATTAGGCAAGTGGTTTTTTGCTGATTCAAGTCTCCACCTTTTTTAGTATCTAGGCATGCATAAACACACAAGCTCCCATCCCACAGCTAGAATGCAATAAATTGCAGTAAGGGTTTCTCTAGGGTGCTGAAGATGTGCTGTGAAAAGTCCTTAAGATGAGTGGAAATACCTTATTTCAATTTTATCTACAGTACCTGTCAGATAGGGCCAGTCCTCTGTATCATTTAGTGAACCCTTCACTCACTCTCTTTGGCGACCAGTTAATCACTTCCACACCGTTCATTTTAGTAGCACTACTTTGTCAAGTAGCTCTTCAATGATTTGGGTGGGTATTAAAAACATGGCTCTTGCAGCACCTGGAGGGCCAGATGCTGATACCTTTTTGCAGCAGAACAAACACTTTCCTTCACAGTCATCATCCTTGGAATCTGTGAAATGAGGTGCACTGCAAAAGCAGTGAGTTGATCTCCACATTTCGGAGCCAGGGAGCAGGCTAATGCCCTGAGATAACTGTGTGTTACACTCTGGCAGGTGTAGGTGGTGTCCATGTGCGGCATGCAACACCAAGGTCTCTCTAGGCAAGACTAAGGCATTAGCTTGCCTGCTTGACATCAGTCACACATTTGCACACTATACAAATGACTGTAGAGGATGGCGGAAGGCTGTATAGGAGCAGCTGGTTGCTGATTTCCTGGGCTATAAGTGAAAATCCTTTAGGCATCTGATAGGTGGGAATAGCATCAAGTGACAGTTTCCACAGACTCCCTTCCAGTGCAAAGGTTTGCTCATACGTGGTGGAAATGTGATGAGAACCATCCCCAAGGACTTGGCCCTTTCTTGGAGAGCAGTGTGGGCATAGATGTGCCTGTGTCTGGCTGAAGCTGTTTGTGTTTTCTTCACCTATTTTGCATTTATCTGTTATCTGTTTTTACTCTCCATCTTTCTGATTATGTATAGAAGTACTTCAGTTCATCTTGGTGTTTGTATTTACCTGCAAAAAAAATCTTTCTGCTTTGATTTGTTTCTCTATACTAGATATTGTTTATATTTTTTCTTTTTTCACTTTTCTGTTCTTTTTCCAATTACCTCACAGTATTTAATAAGATCCTGGGAAATTCAGACCATAACTTCCTTTTTCTATAGCAAAGCTTTGGTTCCTAGCTTAATATAGGTGGTTTTCAATATTTTTTTTGTCAATGATAGTGATATAAATACATGGTTTTATGGAAATATTTGTTCATCTCAATGAAGATCATGTGGAAAAGATTAAAACAAATGTTGCTCACTATGAAAATGTTAGTAAGAGACTGTTTAAAGATGGTGATACAAATCTGTTTTCTACAGTGAACAGAAAATCCAGCTCATACTGCTACGTGATAAAAAGAGTGCATATAGAGGTTTCTTCTTATCTAAGTTATGTGTCAAAAGGGATCAAAATTGACTTGTTCATTATTCCCAGTGTCTAATAGTCATTAATGTCCTGGTTTTAGGTTTATCTTTTTTGAAACCATAAGTAACAAAATTTAGAATTAGCTCTCAAAATCGTCTTTCATTAGTAAAATAAAGATGCCACCTTAGAACAGCTTTTTTCAAAAGCCTAAAAAACATTTCTATAGTTTGATTTTTCTAAAAGCTTGTAATAGTCCTAAAAGTTCTGATGCTAGTCTTGCTTCTTCAGTATTTTTCTCCTACCTGGGACCATTTTTTCAAAGTAGCTCCAAAATACTAAGCCAGCCAACTGCACATAATCTCTCACACACACTGAACTTAAAATCTCAAAAAAAGATCCATGTTCCTGAAAAACAGCAAAACACAATAGTTATTTCAAATTGTATAATTTATCAGTCTCATTTTTTTAGCCTGCAGGCAAATGATGAAAAATTCAAGCTTTGTGGCTAGGAACTGCAACTTGCTATTCGTACTGTCTCTGACATGTTTTACCTGCACAGCTAACATGTTTTATAGAAACCTCTTATTTCAAAGGCTCTTTCTGCTTGAAAGAGCTTTGTGCTTATCGACTCCTGGTCACTAGTATTTGCAGAGGTATAACCAAAAGGGAGAATTTCATCTGTAAACCCATGAGAATATTACAGTAGCAAATGACTGGCTGAGGAAAAAGAAGACTAAAATCCAATCTGATAGTCAAGAAGTAATACCTCTGGGAAAAATAATCTGAACTATTGTTTTGGGTTTGTGTGGCGGGGTTTTGGTAGTGGGGGAGGGGGCCGCAGGGGTGGCTCCTGTGAGAAGCTGCTAGAAGCTTCCCTGGCTCCAAGTCGGACCCGCCTCTGGCCCAGGCTGACCCCGTCAGTGATGGTGGTAGCACCTCTGGGAGAACAGATTTAAGAAGGGGAACTGGTAGTGAGTAGGGCAAGTGGGATGTGAGAGGAAACCCTTTGCAGATACTGAGGTTAGTGAAGAAGGATGGCAGGAGGTGCGCCGGAGGAGGGGATGCCCCTGCAGCCCGTGGTGAGACAGCAGGCTGTGCCCCTGCAGCCCATGGAGGTAAGCGGGGGAGCAGATGCCCACCTGCAGCCTGGGGAGGAGCCCACACCAGGGCAGTGGGATGCCCCCAAAGATGGCCGTGACTCCATTGGAAAGCCCGCGCTGGAGCAGTTTGTGACTGAAGATAAGTCCGTGGAAAGCACCCATGCCAGGGAAGTTTGTGAAGGACGGCAGCCCGTGGGAAGGACTCACATTCGTGGGAGGGACCCCATAGTGGAGCAGGGGACGAGTGCGGAGTCCTCCTCCCCCTGAGGAGGAAGGAGCGGCAGAGACCAGGTGTGGGGAGCTGACCCCAACCCCCATCCCCTGTTCCCCTGCGCCGCCGGGGGGGAGGAGGTGGAGAGAACCAGGAGTGGGGTTGAGGTGGGAAGGAGGGAGGGGTGGGAGGAAGGTGTTCTAAGGTTTGGTTTTACTTCTCATTATCCTTGTTTTGTTTTGATTGGTAGTTAATGAAATTGATTTTGTTTATTCCCCAAGTTGAGCCTGTCTTTTGTCCGTGACCATAAGTGGTGAGTGATCCTTCCCTGTCCTTGTCTCGAACCATGAACTTTTCTTTGTATTTTCTCCTCCTCATCCCACTGGGGCTGGTGTAGGGAGGAGTGAGGGAGTGTTACCATGGTGTTTTGTTACCAGCTGGGCTTAAACCATGACAACTGTCATAGGCAGTGATGGATATATTAGTTACTACCACTCAGGAAAAATAACTCTGAGTTGCTGTGAATAATTTTCTGAAGATGTCTATTAAGTGAGATGGCCTAAGTGCAAACAGTTTTTCAGGAAGACCCTAAAGGTCTGATGGCCAAAGGGTAGGAGCATATCAGAGGACAAAACATTTGGTATATGCTTTAGTTTTTCTATACTTTTCCTAAACAACTGCAATTAACCACTTACAGAATCAAGACCAAATGATTTGGTAATCCATCTCCAGATATAATCATTTTCTATGAGAAAGCTTTCAATAATATTTCTTTACAGTGCTTGTGATTACATTCAGTTTTTTAGTGCTGCCTTTGACTTTTGAAGGTGGAAGATGTCTTCGTATGTCTTAACCTTACATAATATGACAAGAGAAGACTGAAGAATGTCCATTTTTCATTAACCTTCAGTTTGACTCTAGTTTTTGCACTAGTTCAGGTTATTCTAGTGAGCAGATCTGGACTGCACGAAGTTGAGGCAATGGTCACAGCAGCCTCAGCCTAAGGTAATGATGCTACTGGGAGTTCATTACACCTGCCAGCCAGTCCAGTTCAGGTCTGTCTGTAGGACCTGAAATAATCTCTGATTGCCATATAGATTTACTGAAGTTCCTGGGATTGACCTGAAGAGGTAGCAGTCCTTCCTTAATTCTCAGTATTTTGATTTGATTTGGCTGCTCACTTCCTAGAAACCCATCATCAAGTGAAAAGAATGAGCACATTACATGCAATGGTGTGAAAGGCCAAGCTGTTGATTTAATGAGATAATGGTGTAGCTGTTTGAATTGCTGACAAAAACTGAGGAGCTTGCTGAGAAGTGAGGAAAGGTATGTTCTCATTTCCAACTTCCTTAAGTAGTTCAACCAATAGCTGTTTCTCTGCAGTTGCTTTAGACTAGACAATAATTTTTCCCTATCATTATATTTATTCACTTAAGAAACACCTTGTTTTTTGATTCCTTTGACATATAGCTAGATCTAAGCCTCAAAATTCATATTCATGTGTTCCATCATTTTAAGAACAGATGATTTCCATAACTTGTTTTACATGTAGCGAAGAACAGAACTAAAAAAAACCACATGTAATGTATCAAAATGGATTTATGTTTATTAAGTATCTAGGCTCAGTTTCTGTCTTTTCTCTTGCATGAATAAAACCTTCTACCAAAGTATTGAAATCTAGCTTTTATATAGTATTTGTCTTTGAAAGATGGTCAAGTGTTCTATAAACTTTGTTGAAGGAAGTGTGAATGCTCCTCTGTGAAGCATCAGATCTACTTTGGTGATGAAACTGGGAAAGCCTAAATTGCTGCAAACTGTGACTTGGATGAAACTGCAAAATTAGTTTGTAGCAAAGTGAGAGAGAATGTTTATAAATCCTGACCTGCAAGCCCTTTCTTGGGTTAGTGGATAATGTTACTTCCCAGCTGGTGACAGCTGCCAGCTTCAGTTAAGGTGTAGTCAGGTGCGCTCTTGTAACATGAACTATGTGGATTACGAAAGCATTACCCTGACTTCCATTTATTTGTCTTTTTGATGCCAGCTACCATCACGTTAATTTAAGTCTGGTAACTCAGTGTGCTAAGCCCTCCCTAATACTAGACTAACAACTTCTACTCTGCACTGCCATGTTCCATCTTCTGACTTAAGCTTCTCCCAAAAAATGAAAGCGAACCTCACCCGCAGTAAACAGGTTCTCCCAAACACCTCTGTTAACAAAATGCCATTTACATGTGGTTGCCCACTGCTGTTTGCATAAATACTTGATGTGCCTTGCTTAGCAGTTTAAGTCCCATATATATCTATTTTTTTCAGCGATGCTTGTGCATAACAAAAAGAGCTGTGTTTTAAAATTGCTTCAAAGTAATAAAAATTTTTGACTTGAATATGATACTGAGGCACAACCCCTGGAAAATTCAGTGTTCATCTTCATCTTGATCAAATATAGCCATGTGTAGAGTATCATAGTGTATGATGAAGATTTCAGGTGACTTGTTCAAGGTGAATATCAAGCAATATCAGAGAAACTGTTTTTAGAGAGCGTGGCCATCAAAAACTCTGGCCACTAAGTTTGTAGACACTTCACTCTGTCCTCCACTACCATGTGGTTATCTAATCGGTAGTTTTTTTCTTCTGGTTGGTGAAGGGTTGTGGGTAGCCATACAGCACCTTCTCTACCTATTGCCCCGTCAGGATGTTCTGACTTTCCTGAACAGAACTGCCATCTCACATCACTGGTCAGCTGTGAAAACAGATCTAGATACAAAGTAATGTTCTAGTGAAAGAAACAGGAACTGACTTTCAAAGGTGCTGAGAAGAGTAGGTGAAAATCAGGCACTGATAAGGAAAATAAAACATAAAATATAAACCTAAATCAATTGTCATAGGAAGTGTTTTTTCTGAAACTGAAAATGTTGTGGTCGTCCCAGTGTGCTGGAATAATAAATTTAAAAACTGCTGTACTGGGACATGACTTGTGGTATGGAAGCTGGGATTATGCTATGGTATTAGTTTTTTAAGCATATCTTTGGTGATCTGTCAGCTGCTGGGCAACCCGGAGGACAATTCTTGCTGACACTAGAGGCACAGAAGGCTAATTAATGAAAATCTCCAAGTACTGAAACAATGCAGCTAATAAAATTTTGAAATTTTGCATGCCTGGGGTCAATACAGGTTGTTTTGACCTTCTTCAGAGAGCTGAGAAGACAAAAGGGACTAAAGCTGTAAGGAATGAGAGCACCTGACCTGAGCAGACATGAGGATTTTCCTGCCAGTATCTCCCAGGGGACCAAGGAGAATGAACTAGCAGTATCTGGTTTAAAGAAAGGCTTTTCTGTAAAATACTGGTACTATGCTTTGCAACAGATCTGGCTGGTGGCTCAATAACAACTGACACTGAAAGAGATCTCTTGTGGTGATCATTGCAAATCCCAGGGTAGTTCCAACTCTGAAAGTCTGTGATCTAGCAAGAGCAGATCATGGGACTCCATCCCTCCACCTTCCCTCAGCAGCAAGAAGGAACATGGCCAGAACCTGGGAAATGGGTGGGATGTTTTGCACAGGTCATAGAGAGATGCGTAAAAAGACATATTTTATCAGCCTCCAGTTAATTTCAATAGTGGGTACTTGTGCTACAAAATGACAATGATTTGCTTGAATGTCATGATAAGAATATGTTGTAGTCATAAAACCAACCATAAAAACTACTTATGATAAAAGAAAAACTCTACAAAAAGGTCAGATAATCACTTACTAGAAAAAAGTGTGACAGCCATAAAGTCAGATGTTGAAAAAGTAGATGTATTTTAAGAAAAAATATTAGTTTTGGCATAATTTGTTATACAGAGCTTTCAGCCAAAGATAAGGGGTAATTTATCCATAGATAAGTGTACCTTCATAACTCAAGTAGCAAAATCAAAGTGATGAATGTATGCACAAATTCCAAATGCCTTGGGTTCCAAATATTAGGACTTTGAGTAATAGCTGAAACATATTTTTATTTCTTACAGAAGTGTACTGATTCAAGAGAATAGCATGACGGTATCACCACAGGTACTCTGGTGTTCTGAAAATTAGAAGGGATATAATTTTCAGTCATCGGATAACTTGCATTTGTGGGTTCTGTTTATGTCCAAGTTGTTTCCACCCCTTCGTACCCTTGAGAGTCCTGTACGGCACTGAGAACAGCCTAGGATCCCTGACAAATACCTGGCAGTGCCAACAGCTGGAGTAGCAGAACGTGAATTCCCCAAAATGGAAAGTCATCCAAAAACATGCTTCCTGGATCCTGACTCTCCTTTACTTCCTATTAGCTAATTAAATATATGCCATCAAAGTGAATCTGTAAAAATAAGTTAAAAATTAATGTTGATGATGTGCTTCACATACTCCTCTTTGTAGGCGTTTGTATCTGTCCCTTATGGGCAAGAATCAGCTGGACCAGATAGGATTATTTCCACAGTGATTTTTCATGCATTTTTGTGATATGACAAATATTTGCTGACAGGTTGCCATTGTGGTCCCATGGACTTTCCATGGACCTGCAGGAGAAAGCCTGAGGAGAGAAACTGGAGATCTAGAAAAATGTGACTTCTGTGGAAAGATTGAATATACTTGGTTAATTTACAGAGAAGACTTGGATGGAGATTGTAACAGTCTCCAAGTATATAAAGAATCTCTGCTAAGAGATGGAGCATTTTCTGGTACAGAATTTAAACTACAGACATGGTGATTCAGTTTAGGCATTGATAAGTCTTATATTTATCAAGCATTTGTTAATCTCAATAATAAAATGCTTAGCAGAACTGGAAAATCTCCATTTTGGGGGGGTTTAAGGAGCAGTTTAGACAACAGGTTGCTGAGATTTCCATAGATGATTTGGACTGGGGCAGGGGATGGACTGGGTGACTTCTCAGAGTCACTATGAGCCCCAAGTTTATGTGCCTGTGATATTATTCTGTGATGTCTACTGACCAGTTATGTGTTATCAATATCAATTAATGAACTGAAGGACTCAGGGAATGGGGAGATGAAACTTTCTCATTGGTAGCAACAGATCAACACCAGATAAGATACACTGTGCTACTTCTGTTCCTATTTCTTAATGTCTTCAACTGTTAGTGTCATCAATGTGGTGCTTACCATGGTATTAAAAACACTAAAGAAAAATGCCAAAATTTTATGTGTCTTCATGGAAGACCTGCAATTTTCCATTGCTTCAATGCTTGGCATCTCACAAAGCAGAGCCTTTAAATTGTAGGAGAAAAAACTGTTCAATTATTTTTATAGAAAGAGAAACATGTAAGTTATAAGCAAGAGTTTTGCTTTTATGTTTACTCAGGGGGAGAATATACAAAACATAGGTTTTCTTCCTCGGGTGATAAGGGATCAACTTGCTTTGTGTCAACTACTTCTCTCCCCATCTAACAATATAAAAAATTTTGCAATACTCTCACCATTAGATTCACTGAACTCATTAGAGCCAATGACTGATTTTAGGCGGATGGCATAATTAGAGAACAGCATTATGTTACCATTTTATTTTAATCTTGTGAAGAGCTGAAGCAAATATATATTTAAGGCTGATGGGGCCTGCAAAATTCTTTAATTAAAGGCAGAGTAGAAATGTATATTTCTTGCAATATAGTTCAACAGGAGCTATGTGTTCCAATGTGATTCAGATTAAGTATGTTTTAAATGTAACACTATTAATTTTAATAAAGAAAACAGTACAGTCTGTTAGTCATTTGAGTAGTTCATTATTTACAGAAAGAAGGGTATAAATGAAGGAAAAAATGGTATCAGAAAGCTGATTCATCTCTTTTACACTGATGTGTAAAGAGGCAAGAGTCCATGGAACTCAATGGAAATCTCCAGCAGAACACTTGTGGAAGACAGCAGAAAATCAGACCTCAGCTTCTTTCTGGGTGCTTGTTGACCTGAGGACTTGTGCAAATACTTGTCAGTTTATGCAAATGGCTGTACTCGATTTTCCCAGAAGAGCAATTCATTTATGTGGCAAATCTTGTGCTCAACCCACTAAAAGTTCTAAGCTCACTATTGAGTATTAATTATGTACTTACCTATTCGCAAATAGTCCATGACAAATTTTAGATTGCTAGGATACTCCGGGGAAGCATGAAATGGTAAAGTTTGCCCCTGGAACCCTGGGGAGGATTTCTGTCTCTTCTACTTGAAATAGCAACACAGTCTGCTCCTAAGAAATGGTAAACATGTATCTGCATTGCTGAGCACCGTTTTCTTCCATCAACTCTTACTGGAGTGCTGCATGTTTCTGCAGCTCTAAGTGAGTGGAATGGATTTATCAGCTTCCAAAAAACAGAAAGCAAATGAATCCTGCAGATAACTCCATGTTTCTTGTAGCCTGTGATATATTGAAAAAACATCCCCAAAGTGGAACTCTTGGATTTATCTCCTATTTGGATGTAACATGTGACCACAATTTACTCCCTGTTGTGTTTCGGGTTGTCTTAAAGACAACTGTGTTTTTTGCTCCCCCCCCAAGAGCCAACATTGTAGAGAAGTTATTGGTATACTGAATCCTTCTACCTGCAGCTTTCAGCATGGGATACCTCTATCAGAAAACCTTAGTGGCATTATAGAGTAACAATCCCTTTAGAGTTTTGTAATGGTTGAAGTAATGCAAAAGATTTTGTCATTTGTCATTATAATCCAGTACAGCAAAACAGTTACCTTATAGGGATGATGACAGGAAAGGCTTTTATATGATTACATCACAAGATGATAAATGAGAGCAATTTGTGTTCATTATGAGAACAGCACCCCAAAGAGAAAGCTGTTATAAATTTTGTCCTGCCTTCCCTTCCTCCACCACAAAACTAGAACACCAGTTTAGAAATAAGCAAACAGGCTCTGACAATAATCCAGATGGAGAAAAGCAAAACCAGTGAAGATTTGTCTGCATTTTACTCTAGCAAGAACATTGAGAATTAGAAAAGTAAAAGAGAAACACAGGAGGATACTTAGGACAAATTCTTAAAATAGAATTCCCCCTGTTTCTTGAATAAAGAATATTTTTGTTCAGTAAAGTATTCATCCTGTGTGGAAAATAACCGTCTTGTTCCTGAAGTGGAACAAAACTATATTTTGCAAATCAGTCAATGAAAACATTTCATTTGATAAACTGGAACTATTTCAATTTGAATGTAAAACCTGAACATTTTAGTAGGTTAATTACAAATTTGAGATAAAAATAATTAAAAAGTATTAATATTATTTCTAAATTTTTTCGAATCCAGAGATGTCAGTCTCCCCCCAGCAATTTTGTGTTGACTGATCTGCACTTTCAAAAGAAAAAAACATTTGATGGGTAAGTTTCCAACCCATTCTGTAACTGAATGAGTACTGAGGTCAGCAATTAACTAATACTTTCTTCCTGTTCCCATATGCATCACTGCAACAGCCACAACAGGCTGGAATGAAATCTTCTGATGCATTTGTTTCCTGTGGCCTGATACTTGCCAACTATTCAGCCATGATGCCTTAGTTTGTGTCTATGTGGTCTAGATTCTAGGATCAAGGTCAGCGGCATTCAGCCTTGCAACTTTATGTACATTTAAAAATATATTAGCAGATCTGCTTGCCTCCTTCCTCTCTTCTTTTTCTTCTCTCCACCACTTTAATAACATCTCCATCCTCCCTGTATGACCTGGGATATTTAACAAGTTGGGCATGGAAAAAGCAATGCAAACAGTCTTTGTGCTGATGAAGAAAAGATGAAGGGTGAGCTCAAACACCTGTGTCTCCTAAATCCTTGTGGATGTGTGATCGAAAGCTGACTGAAGTCATCACTGGATAGAGAGTTGTCTGTGCAAGTAAAAGCAAGGACTGTGAATTGGGTTGGTACTTTTGTTGAACAGTCAGCATTAATGCTCAAGAGTCTTGTGATATTCTTAAAACCCTTGTATAGAGGGGTTTTCTGCTAAATCACAGAGCTTAAAAATAGGGCTGAGGGACTCTGTGAAGACAGAAAATCAGGAAAGTCTGGAAGAGGTGGCAGAGTTCTAGGGATGAGGTGGTTCTGGGAAGACAACAATGGGAAGCTTTTCTTTCACCCCATGATCTCACCAGCAGCCGAGGATGCAAAGAGATTTAACTCAGGCTCCTGTCTGGAGACCATGTGAAAGGAAAGGCCCAGAAATGTGTCTCTGCCATGAGTGTCTGGGCTCAAGGAAGTGTATGCAACAAGGCGGTGTAGTAATGCTGATTGAGTGTTGAAGCAAGACCTGGCATAAGACACCAGACTAACAAGAAGTGAGAGAGCTATAAGGTCCAGGCAGGCTTGTGGGTGCTGATCTCCTATCAGGAGAGGATGTAGAGAAGTAAAATGAAAATACCTCTGTATGGAAACCAGACAGCAGTCTTGGGTCTGCTTTTCTGCTCTGGGACTCTGCCTGCCCCGTAGCTGGGATGTGGGGAGGGAGAGGGTGGCAGGCTGAAGGGACTTGCAGCTACTGGGTGTTCACATCAGCAGGTGGGCATCATGGGAATAGCAGAGAAAAAGGACAACGTGTACTGGATCTGGATCCTGGGGTTTATTTAAGTACTGATGAGATTAGAGCTTTTACCCTTGATTATCTCACACACTTGCTCACTTCTCCTGCCCAACATTAATGCTCCCATGGCCTCATTTTCTCTTTCCCACAGGGAGGTTGCAGCGGGTCCAGGAAGGTTGGATAAAGACTCATGTCAGTTCGTGTTGTACCACTGCTCACAGCTACCAGTTTTGGGCATCACTGGCCAAGGGCCTTAGGCAGCCCCCGACATTTGTCTCTATGCATCTCCCCCATCTCCAGGATCTTCTACACTTCTAGGATCTCTCTTCCAGACAAGAGCTCTTCTTCTTCCCAAGACCACTTTTTCTGAGACCACTTCTTCAGGCTCCTCTTCTTGGGCACTGGCTTTCCCAATCTGAATACTGTGTATGCAGAAGACACTTGATTAGTGGTTCTGTCTCATGTCTCTCTATTAATTGAAGGGTTTGGAATGTGTCACTTGATTAGTCCAGGTGTTATCAAAATCTACAACCAGCCCATATCAGTTTCAGTAGCAAGTAGCAGGCTTGAGCATGCAGGAGTTGAACTGCAGACATTCACCCACCCACACACATACACCCAATAACCTGCTGCCTGTCAGCATTCACAATTTAAGTTTTTTTTTTTTCACCTATGAAACCAAGGTTTGAAGGTTTTGACTTATAGTGTTGGTATGTATGACTGAATATGGAGGATAGAAAAGCATTGCTATGGCTTTCCAAAGTCACATCTCTTGTTAATACTGAAATCTTGCTTCATTTCCTGAGTAAAATCAGTACCTGAGAGTGAGGTTGGGCTATTGTGGGTTGATTCTTCAGAGGCTTATTTGATTTGCCTTGGTTTCTGGATGGGAGTATGAGATGATCTTATGAATTTAAGAGGAAACCCTTTGGTCACTGAATCTAGCCCATTTTGGAGCCAGTTATGCTTAAGAGAACAGCTGCAAAAAGCACCATCTCCTCTTTGTGCTCTTCTGACACACACAGAAGTTGGGAAAGACACTGCCAGTAGTGAGAACAAGTAGTAGCACCAGTGAGACAGAGAAGACTCGTTTTTCTACTGTGTCCTTGGCTTCGTTTCATGTCTAATTCATTACCAGAATAATCCACTCATCATCTTTTTATTGAAAGATATATCATATGATCAGTTGTCTTCCTGGTGCAATAATGTTTTCAAAATGCTATTGGCTGATATGTATGTATTATACACTAGGGGCATATCTGCAACACACAAACATTGTTCAACTTTAATTTTAGCAGAGTTATAGGATACAATCTATCCATTATTGACACATTCCATGCAATATATTTAATGCCAGTAATAACAATGTTATACCAGTATTGATGAAATCAAGCCCTTCATTGACTTGGTTGTATGGGTGCAAGAATGATGTCTAGAACAGGCTTGATAAAAATACATCTTTTCCAGTGCCTTCCCAATAGCTGCCAAATCCCATGATCAGTATTTGGAGAGGTGACTCCTGATATAGAACAAAGAATAAAAAAGATGCTAAGGGCAGTGGGAGACTGCCTTGTATTATGTTGTAGACCAACATGGGCTATCTACTTTAAACGACGCCTTCAGGAACTTTTGAGGATGCGTTTTATTTCCATGGTTATTCAAGTAATTACTGTCTCATCCTTTGCAGATTTGGAGAGGTGTGGCTGGGGAAATGATGCTGTTCCCTCTAAATATGTACAACTAGAGGGAGAAATTTTCTTTTCTTTAGAATATTGAGAAAGAGAGAGAATGAACTAACTGAGGTGTGAGCTGTGGAAAGACAAATACTTGCTATGGTGAAAAAGCTGGTAACAACCAGAGGATCTGAGATGATGTCTTTAACCAGCTTTGCATCCATCTTAGAAGACTTGCATGAAATATCTAGAAGATGAATATCCAGAAGATAACTGAGATTTTTGGAAAAAAGGTTACTGGTAATAGTTTTGATTTTACTGATTGTTGGAGAGATTGGAGATCCCAGGTATGCTTTCTATAGAAATTGCAATACCATAGTGTATTGAGTGTCCATGCCAAGGTGCTGGCAGTGGGGGCTGCAGGGGTGGCCTCTGTGAGGAGAGGCTGGGGCTGCCCTCTGCTGGACACAGCTGGTTCCAGATAGCTCCAACCAACCCATCGCAGGGCACAGCTGGACCCCTCAGCCAAGGTGGTGGTGCCTCTCAGAAAACACAGTTAAGAAAGGGCAAACAATGCTGGTCAGGAAGAGGAGGAGAGAAACAAAGTGTGAGAGACAGCCCTGCAGACACCAAGGCCAGAGAAGGAGGGAGAGGAGGTACTCTAGGTGCTGGAGCAGAGATTCCCCTGCAGCCCTTGAGGAAGACCATGGTGAAGCAGGTTGTTGCCCTGCAGCCCATGGAGTACCATGGTGGAGTAGGTATCCACAGTGCAGCCTGTGGAAGACCTCAAACTGGAGCAGGTCGATGTTTTCCGAAGGAAGCTGCAGCCCATGAAGACCCCACACCAGAGTAGGGGAAAAGCGTAACGAGGATGGAGCAGCAGAGAGAACTGACCTCTGCACTGACCGCAGCCCCCAGTTCCCATCCCCCTGCACTGCTCAACAGGGAAGAGGGGCTAGGAGTGGAGGAGTGAAGCTGAGCCTAGGAAAGGGGGGAGGAAAGATGTTTTAATGTTTTAATGTTTGTCTGTGGGTAACTGCTAAGCAATCTCCCTGTCTTGACCCCCAAATTTTCTCATTCTATTGCCTCCCTGTACCATTAAGGTGGGGGGGCAGTGAGCAGCTGGGTGGGCATTTGGCCCTTAACCAAGGTTAATCCACCACACAAAGTCAGCTGCTGAAGTTTATTGATTCCTCTAACATATGGAGATGAGGCTGAGAAAAAAAAAGTATTTGAAAACTCTTCAGTAGAAGTGTCTTCAGCATTAGATACTTCAGGTCTGTATATTCTTCCAGGATTTTTTTTTGCTTCCAGGCAAATACTTTGACAAATTATAATAGGTGCTTGTTATACCTGCAGTGAGAGTAGATGCTGTGAATTTTAATAGCAGTTGAAACACTGGTAGCTGACAATAGCTGTTTTTTATTCGCATCTTTCTTTTGAGTATAGATTGAAACTACCTACATGGCATAGTTTATTAAGCATCTACTTGTGAGAACAACTGTAACATCATTACTTTTACTTTATGCCAGACTTTGTGGACCTAGCCAAGCAAACCTGCTCTAATCATATGTATCACTATTGGCCTAAGTAAATAAGCTCAATTTTCTATTGCCAGCAATATATTTGCTCCTAACTAAACATTTTATTATAATCTAGCATTTTCCAGTGTCTCTGAACACTGGAAGGAGTTAATGCATAATCAAATGATTTCTTCTTATTGTAGTTTTAGCTAAACTTGCTAAACCTAGTAATATGGTAGACCAAAGTTTTTTTTCTGTGCTGTTACCGCATACACCAATGCATATTATGAGCTATCCTCCTCATAGCAACATTGATAAATCTTCTATTTGGCAAGTGGCAAGCAGAAAATTGTATTAACTACACAGCTGTGAATTCTTCCAAGCCTTCCATCTCACACTGTTTTCTATTACCTTAGTTTTTCAACAGAGTTCTGCTGGAGGACGTCTCACTTCTGTGCTCTTTACATCAGTAGAGCCCTCAGCCTTGTTTGCCACTTTAGTTATTACTTCAGTACCGTGACAGTATTAACATAGACATTCAGCTAAAGTATGTTTTCTGAAACATCTGCCTTTCTTCTAACCTTTGGTGAATAGAAACTAGTCAGCTCTTCCTCCATTCCCTGTCAAACTAACTTATTAATGAAGATGGAGAAACAAAGAAGCACTGATGAGGAACTCCTTTAGTTAACACTGATGGTTGAAATCTGGAGAGACAGAAGTTAGTGGGTGCCTTAGGAAAATAGGCAACTTGTGATGGTATTTAGTTGCTTTTTATTCATCTTTGAAGCTATGTCTGGAGGTCTTAATTTCAGTAAATTGTTTCTTGGCTTATTCTTTCATGTAGTGGGTACTACTGAGAGGCTCAGATTTGACACTGTAGAAGAGATTTTATACAGCTCTAGGTCTTGTGAAAGTAAGAATTTTTTTTGAAAAGAGAAGCAAAAAGAAATAGTTCTATTCAGTGTAAGTTGAAAAGCATTTTTATACCATGTTATTTACCCTGGAGTAGCACCTGGTATATACCAGGGGGCTACCCCCAAGGCAAGGCAGTCTTCTCCTCAGTGTTCCTACATTCTAAGACCAAATATAAGTTAGATGGTGGTAGAGTCTTGTGACTGACAGCTGAATGAAGAAAACAGTGGACTGTGATTATAACTAATAGTAGGCTAGCTGTGATATAAATAATATATATTTTTAACAAATATACAATATTCACAATATGAGTTAAATAGAATATATATGGTTATATGCAATATAATTTATATGTTGTTACCACCATTGTCTTATTGCAGTTCCAATCTCTTTCTTACTCCTTTGTCTCATCCATAAAAGCCTGTCTCTGTCTGTGCTTGTGGGTTGCTATTTATTACATCTGTATAGTACGCTGCACAAAAGTGCCATGACCTGTTGGGAAGCCTCAAGGCTTTATTGCAATTTGTAATAAGATAGAATTAGAGTCTGAAAATAAAATCAGCCAGAAACTATCTGTAAAAGTGAAGTAGACTAGTCTAGTTTAATAGTGCAAGCTGGGAGTAATGCAGGAAGTAAACACCTTAGGGGAGAGTAAATTAGATTCTTTAAACTCTCTTGATTTTAATAATCTTTTCATAACACAGGCAAACCATTTTGTTAGAAAGTGTGACATTTAACCTGACAATGTTCCTATACTTGTCTACCTATACTTGCTGTTGCTGCCATAGTCTCTTTGCTACTCTTAAATGTCACTGCCCCCAAAATGCCTTTGCTGTAGTAGGGGTGCTGACTCCCCAAAGACCATTTGCTGCAATTTTGGATGCAAAGCTCCACTTCTCTCCCTCTCTTCCTGAAAGGAAAATGGCTGGGCTAGGGATGGGAGCAAAGCTGATCTGCATTGGAAACCCATGGCCACGTGTCAGTAGCAGCAGCCTCAGGGGTCATCCAGCTGTCTCTCCTGTCACATCTGTCCCTCGTGGGGCAGAGGCACCCCCCTGGGTGCTGTTGGCTCTTCAAAATGCTCATGGGTTTCCTGGGGTGCCATGTCAGCTGCCAGCCATTTAACCTCTGAATTCCCTAAGAGGTGCTGTATATTCATCCATTCTGAAATCTTGAACTATGTAGATTTGAGCTCTTGTTTGTTTTATAATGACCCCAGATTTTTCTCCAGAAATGTTTGTGCATTACAGGAAGAGTTAATCTCCTGCTTTCCTTCCACTTTCCACTCTTTGAGTTTAAGTATCTTTCGTCCTGTTACCACTGTCACTAATAGTGTTATGCAAGGAGAAGAAGTCAGACTGAAAAACATGAGACGACTACAAGACTTTGTATGTGACCTTACATGGAGTAAGAGATGATCACTGGATCAATGCAATTTCAATGGGAAAGCTCACTGGGCCGAGGGGAAGGGTAGAAGACCTGGCCTTGCACATACAGCCCTGTGGGCAGACCAGCATTTCTGGGGGATGCCCTGTATAAAATGGGTGACAAGTGCCTCTCAGGAAGGCCTTCATCTCTGGGGATTGCTGCTGCTTTGTGTAGCCTAGCTCTCCCTTTTTTTTTTAGCTCATCAGACCTTTTGATGTGTTCCTTCAGCTGCGTTCTTTAAGAGCTGCTGGAGATGTTTTACAGCAGGATCTCATTCATTTAGTGCAGCTTACATCTTTCTTTCTCATTTCTGCAGTAGCTTGACTACACAGCTGTCAGAACAAGTCACTCAGCAGAGCCACCTTTTCAATGTGTAGCTGTGTGTATGCATACACACACTTACCATTTCTGTAAGTATCCCCCAACATCTTATTAATAAAATCACAAAAGAATATGTGATAAAGCACCAAATGCAGGCCTAGAAGGGAAACAATGCCCATAATCAGAATATATGTCTGTTTTCATAAGGGAGGGAACAGAAGGGGGAAATAGAAGAACTTTCATTTCATGCAAATATTAGGAATAGACCCAAGCACCAGTTCAATTCAGCTGTCAAGCATGTACAACGTGTGCAATGATTTTTTTCTCTATTATTTTTAATGAACAAAGTATTTTTAGAAAGGTGACAGATTTACTATTTGAGTGTCAGTTATTAGGAGATTAAAGTCCCATTGTGTGAAGCATTGTAAACATGTATCATAAAAGGCAATTGCTGCTCTGCCCTGAGGACTTTACTGCCTACAGAGCCAAACAAAGGGCTGCAGAAGGGAAATGCAGTGTTCAAAAAGAAAAGCAGAAATGCAAACTGAGCCAAAGGGAGAAACCTTAGAATCCTACTCCCATTACAGGACTTTGGCAGCACCTATATTTCCAAATTTCTCCGATCTAAGCCTTTTATCTGAGCTGCTAATGAATCTCTCAGTCTTTCTCATTTCCCACATGAATTTTTTGGAACTATGAGCAAATGCCCTATTACAATGTGGTGAACTTCTGATGTGTAATGCTTGGAAACACTCATCAGTAAGTTAGCTTCTGGTCATTGGAAGATAGAAGTCCTTCACTATACTGCACCAGATTTTGGTGACTGAGAAGCACTTGGGAAAATGTACCTAGATCATGCACGGTAACATCTTGTAGTTCTGCAAGTTTTGTAATAATCTCTTGGAAATCTAATGGAGAGGCTATCCAGGGGCTACCGGTTCCCCTAAATGTTTCATCACTCCACAGGGAGCTTTTGGTGTAAAGCAATCCAAACTGCTAAAGGGACCTTGTGACATTACCAACTTTCAATTGACCAGGTCAAGACTTATGGTCATCCAGGGCCTTTAGAGCCAAAGTATTTAAGGAAAAGATGTTTTGAAACTTGTGGGAATTTTCACACAGAAGTATACAAAAAGCCATTTGATATCCAAGCAGAAGGTCAGGAAACACCACTAAAAATAGTTCTATTGGATCCCTGTTTGACACAGCAATACTCTTCCTTAGTGCTGGCTGTTTAGGGAAAATCAGTGCTGCTGGAAGATAATTAGCTTTGTAAAACTTTGTGCAGAGTAGGTGAAGCATGGCATCTCCACCAAAATCAGTAGCGACTTGTCTGTTGACTGTGTGCTTTTTTGTCCTGAGGAGTGCAGCTTATTATATGAAAGAATTTGATCTGTAGACAGAAAGAATCTAGAAGAATAAAACCAGAACAAAACTTGAGAAAGAAAAAAAACCCCAAACCAAATCCACTGAGAGCACAAGGAAATTGTCTTTCAGTAAGTTTCCTTTCTCCCTCTCTATTACTGTTACATAGTTTTATTTGCTGTACTTTGTACAGTCTGAGAAAGCTTGTACTATGAAATATTTTACACATCCTCTACTTTCCTCGCCCTCACTGCTAATGCCTCTTTTACTGCCTCACAAAAAATATTCAGATTATTTAAATATTTCATGTAGGACCTAGCAGTACCTTGCAATATATGTAGATACCATTGGGAAATAGATTTTAATATTACTTTTAGAATCACAAATTATTCATGTAGTGCAAATAACAAACTGGTGGAGAGCACAATCTGTGATAAAGCACTTGCTTTTTTTTAACATTTTCCCGTGTAGTTGGAGTTGACAGATCATCAGATGTTTAGTGCATTATTTATTATATGTTTTAGCATAACTTTTAAATGTTCAGTGAACACTGAGCCCACAAAAGACATGGCTGACTGAAGATGCAGTGAGCTGATGATGGAAACATGTTGCATAGTTTTTGCTACACTACTGCAACATGCAGTTTGTGTTTTATAAGGGACTATTTTTCTCTTGCTTATATTACTCATTCCATCCTTTTGGGGACTGTGGTTTATGCTTCACTGTGTTGAGAACACAATCCAATATTTTATGGACTGTTGTGCATGGCTTTACTGTATTTAACTCTGAAGATTAGAAAACATTGAAAGAGTTGCACTGGTTAAAGTACCAAAACTAAAGTTGAAGAAAATGCATTTTCTATTCTAATTTATGGTTTTCTAGGAAAGTGAAATGCGAAGAACTAACAACTTAATTAATTTAAAACAATGAAAAATACACAAGAAAGTAAGCAAAAGTGGAACACATCTTTTAGTTTAGAAGTATGCTCTGTCTGCTCATTCAGCTTGTCCTGGCACATTGAAATGAATAGACTGTATATTTCTGAGAACATAATCTCTTTAATTTAATCTGTCTCTGAGTTCTTTAGTGTTTCATGGCATTTGGAGATTGTGCCAGAGCAATATTTAAGAACTACTTCAATATTTTAGGAAGCCCAGATGCCAACTTTACTGTTCACTTTTTTTTAATTTAAAAAAAAGAAATCCCCCATTTCCTCCCTTTCCCAACCAGATTCCTTGTTTGAGGAAGAAAGACAAACATTGCACTTCAGGATTATTTCTGACACTAATATGATCTGTACTGTGTGACTGTCAACCTATGACCAGCCCGAAGGCCTAGTAGGGGATATTAGAAAGGAGATGCAACCAAAAATAACAGAAGAGAAATGTAGTGGAGTGAGGTTTGTTCTTTCTGTGAGTATAGGCATTGTTGTAACCTGAGCCTCCAGCGATCACCAATTCAATTCCTAGTGTTGAACAGAAGATGATACTGGGACTGTGTAGGATGGAAGGAAACTTTGGTCTGAAATGGCTGATATGCCTAATAGTGAGGCATGTTTGAGGAATGCATGCCCATGTCAAAGCTGCTTACATCAGTCACATTGAGCTAAGTTCTACCAGGGAACCTCATATCATAACTAATACAATTAGACATGGTACTGCGGCCTGGGAAATTAAGAGCCCTGAATCTGAAGAACAAGTTACTCAATTTAACTGTTAGTAGAGAAGGCATTAGCAATAACAGTCTGTATCCAAGAGCTTTTTTTTGGTTTTTGCCTCAGGAACAATCATCTTTAAATTACCTTTACCTGGTCAGCATAACCATATCAAGAATAATGAATAAATAAACTCACTCAGAGAAGCAATAGCCACAGCAATGCTATAAAACAGTGCTGTGGGTCTTCTCTTACCATAAAATTTCCAATTTGTGAATTGAGTCCAAAGTCTCATTTCCAAGGGGATATATGCCTGAATTAAGGCACAAAGCACTTCTCAGTAGCTGAACCTCACCTTAAAGCCAGTCTTCTTCAAAGCCTTTCTTTTCTTTCTGATGTAGTATTGGCAGACATTAAGACCTTGTAGGCTGATTCTGTGTTAAAAGAAAAAAATCTCAGCAATTCAGATGGATGCTTTGTTAGCATAACCTGCTTGATTTCACCTATTGAGAGAGTCCTTGAAGTGTGGTTGTCATACAGTGTATAAACCAATCCCAGTTTAAATAAACTCAATGAAAATGCCACAGTTTAATTATCACGAAAAATTCTGTGCCTAATCATTGCATGGAAATAAAAATTAAAAAAATCATGGGGCTGAAAGGCTTCAAGAGGTCACTTAGTCCATGCCCCCGTAAAAAGATGATAAAAAATATAAAGAAAGTCCCGAACAAATGTCAGTCTAATCATTCTTAAAATCTCCAAAGGAGAAAATTCCTCAATCCTGTTGTGTATATATGTGTGTATGTGTGTTGCAGTATACAACTTTATTTATCATTAAAAACAGCTGCAGCATTTTGCAGCAGCTAATCTAGAGCTCCTTTGTTTTAAATCCAATTAATTTCTTCCTGTCACATCCCCAGTAAATTTGAAAAAGCTGTAACAGTTTTCTTCACAGCGGCTTTTAAAACACTGGAAAGAAATTGGTGTGCTTTCCTGCCCCTTCTCTTTCCTAGTTTGAGCAAGCCCAGATCCTTCAACATTTTATCCTAAGCAGTATTTTTCAAGTCTGTTATCATTCTTCCTTTTCTTCTAGATAACAGGCCCTAGAGATGGGTCCTAAATAGCACCAAGTAGAGCAAAACAATGACTTCCACCACGTTTAGGGTGTGCAAGCCCTGTTAGCACAACAGGGCATTTGATGCTTTGATAGGACCGCTGTGCTGTGGAAGAAGAGACAAAGTCATTGCTTACTGCAACTGCCGCATCTTCTGTAGATGTTGTTGCCCACCTGGCTGTACCTTGCTCTGTGCTTGGGCAATTGGTCTCAGAATGAAACTGAGTCAGCCTGACCCATTTGGTTTCTGATAACCTCTGACTGGTGGATTTGTTATCTTTATTATTGTCTTGAGGCTTTCACACCTCATGGTTTCTAGTATCTTGTATCTAGTAACTTGGAGTGAGGCTGACTGGCATATTACTTCTTTTTCCCTCTTTTTACATGTATGTTGTGCTTGCATGTCTCCAGTTCTTTGATCATTCCCTGTTCTAATCAAGATCCTAATGATACTTGCCAATGTCATTTTGGGTAGCATTTGAAACAGGAGTGAATTTGAACAGCCTGTGCCATGTTGAACATTTTTTTTAATACTTTCAAAACCATTTCAAAATCTGTTTTAGTCTGTATGCCTAATCCCCTATCAAAATTAAGTGCATTCACAATTTATGTTTATTATGAATACAGAAACAAAGAAGACATGATCTATGTTCCTTTAAGCTCTTCAGCAAATTACTTAATTTTCGTTTCCTCTTTTGTATGAGTCCATTAAGATCTGCAGGTGCTTAGAGAGTTTCTAATGCAGTCATTTTGGTCTCCTATGATGATTTCCATCTTTTCTCCACATTGGAATGATTTACCCTGATGTGTCATATCTCTCAGGTTATCTTCCCATCTTTTCCTGCTCCCTTAGTTGTTGAAGTCTGCTTTTTTGGAAGCCCATTATTTTAGTTTCCTATTCTGGCTTCTTCCCATATTTAGCCTTTTGATAGAAAGCAACGCCCTCCCCCTGCCCCAGCTGCTTGCAATAGCTTGTCAATAATTATTGTGTCAAAAGAGTAGCAACAACAAAACCACGTTCTTCTTTCTCCAGGAAGAGCCATTAACTAGCCTATTAAAAAACCCCACACCTATAAATCATATATGGTTTTGCCCCTGGTCATTTCTGCCCTAAAATTTTACTTTTCTTTAATCTTCCAAATGTTGTGTGGTACAATGGTGTCTGCTGACAATATGCATCTATTTTGTAGAGGTTTCCAGATATTTCTGGGAGTTTTGATGACCAGGTTGGAATATCTGGAATTGTTGTGCAGACTGGCATTTTGAATTGGATTTTTGGACTTGGAGGGCAGCTGGGACTCAAGAGGGATGCAAAGAGGGAGATGATGTCAAAACTGAGAGAAATCAATGCCAGAAATCCTTCAATACTACTCCTGCCACTCATTCCTCCTCCCATATGTCTCACTGCATCCAATAGCAAGCAAGGACCTTATCCGATTTTTCAATCCTTGACCAGCAGGTAAGGTGATGCATATGGAAGGTAGGAAAAAACATCAGGAAAAGTTGGCCAATGTCATGGGACCCAGATCCAGCCAGCGCCTTGAAGAGACTCTGCCCAAACAATTTATTTAAAACAAGCATGTTAGCAGCACCAGATGGCCTTTGAACAACAGGAAAAAGGTTTTACTGGAGCACACACTGGAACACTGAACATTTTAAACCAGAGAAAACCCAGGCTGAATCAGAATATGAATAGGAGGGGGCTGCACAGAAAACTACTGCTATGCCTTTGTGAGACAGAGCCTTACCTCCAGCTTGTTTCCAGGCCAGTGACCACATGACTGTCTGCAATGCAGCAGCTGTTAGATCTACAGACGCCACAAAGCTCTTGTTCTGGATCATGAGGACAAGCCTTTCCTCCCGCACCCAGGTCCTGCATGTGTGCTGTCTTCCTACTCTGCCCAGGGGTCTTCCAGTCCCTGCGTCTGCCTCCCCTGCTCACTCTCCCTGCCTGCCTCATCCTTGCTTGAGAGTGGTGGGGTTTCTACACCAAAGGGAGCTCAGTTGCTTCCAGGAAAAGAGGAATCTCTTCTCTCTGGCAAAGCAAAGGCAACTCTCCTCCCTGCTGCCTGTGCATGGCATTTTGGCAGAATGGGTGCAGAGCAAATACCCTCATAAGCTTAACTGAGTGTAGGACATAGAGCAGACACTGTCCATCCTATCCAGCAGCGAATAGCTCATACTCATAGCAATACAGATGTTGGTGTACAGCTATGTATCAAGTAAACAATCATTTACAGGTTTGATATGTTGCACTAGCAAGTATTCCATTAGTGGCTGAAGTGGCACAGTTGTCTTACACATCACCTGTGCATTGACCCCAGCCTCTCCTACCTGGTGGCCTGTGCAAGGGTTGCCTTGCTTTCTGGCTAGTTTGGAGCACACTGGCTGGCCAGGCAGTGTTCACATGCTGGTTGTCCAGCAGGCTGCTGCCACCCCCTGAGTGGGCACTCTGATTTGGTACCCGCCGCTGATTTTATGATGCCATTCGTCAAATTTGACTGAAAGTGGCTAGTGGGCTCAAAAAGCTATTGAGGAGAAGGGACTGACAGACAGCTCAACAGATGAACAGGCAGATGGACAGTAAGTGTGACTGCTTAAGCCTCCCTTTTGTACGAAACCAGTCTGAAAATAATATGAAGTGAGACAAATGATTCCTTTTTTTCCCCCCTAGAGATATTAATCAAAATGAACGACTAAGAAAACCTCTCTCTATTTTTATGCTACTTTTCTGCAGACAGAAAAATAACAAAAGAAAGAAACAGATATTTCAAGCCAGAGTAGTGCATTAGTTTACAATGAAGTAGATAAGTTGCTTTTGAGTTGCCACAAATTATACCTTTGCACTGTGTGTGATTACAGTGTAAACTACTGAGAAAACTAGCTCTCTTACCACTGTAGCACTTGCCACTCTGCTTCTGTCTGGGAGAACTTCGGTGAAGCCTTGACAGTGAGGCAGGGAGTAGAGGGGAGGGATGGATGAATGATCAGGAAGTATCTCAAGAGAGGGTATAGAAATATAATTTAAATGGAAAGCCGCAGATTCCTTGAAGGTTAAATGAAAATGTCTGTGACCTAACAGAATGAGTTTGGTACTTCAGCTTGTAGGTAGCCTGACCATATTTCTGTTTTAGATATTAGTGCAGTGCCTAAATGCCAAAAGCAGTAATTAAAATTCATATAAAGATTCTGGTCTTATCTAACAGGGATGATTCACCAGCAGCCATGGGACCTGTCAGAGAAGATTGATGGAGAACTTTCAAAGACCCTGAAGTACCCTGAGCATTGTATAAAGGATAGACCGAGACCTTTCATCTGAGGCAAAGGGAAATACATTACATCCTGCACATTCTTTCCAACTGAATGCTTTAATCTATCGGAGTTCTAGGTCTGTTTTGCGCTCCAGGATTAAAAATATCTGCATTTATCAAAGATCAAGGTTTATGAGATACCAAAACTGCTGTCTGTTCTGCTGATATGCTTAATTCCACTTCACTTTTTTCTTTCCTCCAGTGAGTTATCTGCAATACAGTAAAGCCAGTAAAGACAGAAAAGTCTTTTGTTTCAGTATAACCTTCGGTAGCACCAGGTTAGGAACCTGCTGCTCAGCCCTGGGAGAGGTGAATGCACTATCTCTCTGCTTGGCAAAACAGGGAATGTTAGTAACACTGACTACTTGCAATGTGAAATCTCTAGTATAACAATGATCATACAGAGGAAGAGGTAGTAGCACTTGGCTTTTCTTTCACTCATGTGAATAAGCGTAAGCTACTTAAACATGGGATCAAGGGCAAGTGGAAATTGATCATGCTAACATAACTGATTGACAGAATCTTTACACAGATCTTTCACTGGCATTTTCTGTTAACTTCTAGACAGCAAAGGCTGGCCACATGTGGAAGTTGGCTGGTACAAGCTCTTTATATAGCTCTGTTTGGATAAAATTTACAGTCCTACAAAAAGCTTTGGAGGTGTCAAGCTGAACCATAGAAGGAAAAAAAAGTCACTCTTGGGACTCAGTAAAAAAATTCTCGGCTAATATATGCTGTTACCTAGGGGAGCACTGCACCAAGCCTTCAGCTTGTCAAGGACAACATTACTTCAGCTAAAGTTGCTTGTAACTCTTTGCTAAAGAGAGACATTTTCGTGCAGTATGTCCAGGCAACTAATACCAGTGGTACTTATTACTCACAGATTAGTTTCTTCTTTGAACTCTGTGTCTCTTTTATCATATTTCTTTCCATCTCCTTTAATTTTCCTTTGCCATCATGTCTTCTAATTTTCCCAAGTCACTTGATTTATGGCATTTCAAGAAATCTTTGCTGAAGGGAGTATACTCACAGTGCCTCACAGATTCCTGCTGCAGTTTGCAGGGCCTTCATTTTGCAAGCACAAACATGGTGATGGAATGGGCCATTGTATATCATACACCATTGCTCCTAGGCCAGGAGACAGGGCATGGTTTGACTGGCACTCTTTGCTGCATCCACTGGAGACCTGCTCAGCTCTGTTGATAACATACTTTCCTGATTTCTTCATGGAACGTAAGACACTCAGAATTTTCTGTTCAGTCATTCATGTGGAAATCTCATGACAAAGGATGACAAAGAGGACTGTAATGAGTACTTTTTTCTTTCTCTCCTTCAAGAGCCAAATATTGCAGAAATACCATGCTGATGATGAAACTTCATATTTTTACCAGCACGACCCAATTTGACCTCCTGAGCTTTCAGAATGGTTATAGAAAAATACATAAGATGATTTAAGACACCAGGCAGAGATTTTAAATCAGGAAGGAAGGAAGAGGTATATTGTTTTACTTACAATTTGAACATATTTCATGCAAAAATCATTGAGAGACAATAAACATAGAGGGTCTTGGGGCTATCTTCAGTCATTTTTTTGGACTGGAACATTTGGGGCTTGATGCAAAGTTTATTAACTCTATTTGAAGGAATCTCACTGATGTCAGTGAGCTTTCAGTCAGACATATGCAGTGTCATGACAAGGGGGAATTGTCTAGAAGCTCCTCATGCAGGTCTGCCCAATGCTGGCTCCAGAGGGGGAATTTATAATGCTACAAACTCAGATAAAATGCAATACAGAGAACGAGTTTGGAATGGAGAAGCATCAGCTCTGTAGCTGTTCAGGGAGGGGGATAGAAGGCAGAGGAATATAGTTTTTCCTCATTTTCTCCTATCACCGGTGGTTCCTGCTAAAGGGAACAATCTCATGCTATTTTCTTCTTCCAGACTCACCCTCACTTATTTCCCAACACAGCATATTTCCCATCAGTCAGAGAAAAGGACATATTGCTGAAACTCAGAGTAAAAGCAGCATTGTTTGTCATTTACTTGCCTTGCAAAGCCTACAAACTGTAAGAGTAAATGGAGTGAAAAAAGATACCAAACAGGATTTCCTTATCTTGACTGAAAGAAAAACGCTCTTATGTTTGTAAAAAAACCAAAAAAAGTAGAAAGAAACCCCAAAATGTTCAATGAAGAACATCAATTGACATTCAGAAATTTTATATGGACTTTCTTAACAAGATGGTTCTCATTGTCAAAGTGTCAGAAAAATTTACCCTTCATCATGAAATTCAGCCAAAAATAAAAAAAAAAATCTTGTGGAAAAAACCTGGTAGGAACATGCATTGAAGCAAGAAAACGCTGAGTTAACTGTCCTGCATTTTTGAAGAAAATTAAGTCTGCACAACAAAATGGATAGTGAAGGAAAAGGAAAGTTCCTGTAGAAAACTGAAAGAGGAAAAAAGACTTCTTTCTTATCTTTTCATCAGAGGTGGATCTGTTTAAGGACACAGGAAGCAATTCACAAACCAAACACAGTGTCCTCTAGAGTTCTTTGCTCACATTTCTGTAGGCTAAGTTGTTTGAAACTGAGAAATTCTTTAATGTGTTTTTTTTAGTGGAATCAGTTTTAGACTGTCACTGTAATTCATGCAGCATTATTGCCATTAGCTATTTAGCTGTTAGAGCAATTGCAGCCATCTACATACCCTGTTAGGCAGCTCCCAAGCTTTGCTGTCCTCTGGAGGACTCTGCTTGTTGTGGCATCACACTTCTGGCTGCCTGTCCACTTGGGTTGCAGCTGTGTGGGGTCTTTGGTCTTAGCCATGCCAGGTGGCTTGGGAGTGGACATTACCTTGTGAGCCACAGACTGAAGACTACTGAAGTAAATAGATTCAAAACAAGATAGATTTGGAGCTGATGTGGTGTTTCCACACTGTGAGACTGTTTCAGTTTCCTGTTTAAGGTACCTCCCCCTGCAGCAGCTCTTTAGCTGTTGAATTTTTCAGGGCAGGGCATTTCTCTTTGGCTAAGCCCACGTTAGTAACTTCAATTTGCTGAGAATTGCTCTACAATCTGAAGTCAAACCATCAGGAAAAGATATAGACCCATATTCGCAAAACCTCAGCAACCAGAACAAGCTGGCTGCCGGTGGCATGCCTTTTGAGACGGCCCTCAGCAGTCCTCATCTTTCTTTCTTTACCAGTTCAGATGTAGCCACAGTATCTCTTATGGCAAAACCCAGGGCTTTGACTACTCTGTTACTGTAGGTCACAGTGCCGCCATAGCATAAGTGGTTAGTATTATAACAGCTTCACGTATGGCCTATTGTATAAGGTTTGCAACAAAGCCTTCTCAAATATATTTAAATGTATTTTGAAACTGTAATTGAACACAAAGAGGCATTGCCAGTATGTGAATTAGTTGTTTCTGCATGTGTATAGATACTGTAAATGCTACTGCAAATGAGTTGTTCACAACTACTTTTGCAGTTCACACACATCGTATCCATTCATTTAAGCTGTAATAGGTGAGATAAAGGGCTGGGGCTGGTAGGAAAGATTTTACAAAGTGACCAGCATGATCTTTGTGGAGTGTTTTTTTTATACTTGTGCTTCTAAGTTATTTTGCGTGGTTTAATAAGAGACCTAGATTGAAGATCTGGATTTTTAGAACTTTCTGATGGAGAAACCTCACAGTAAATATTAATCTGAAAACAGAAGAAAAGGATGCCCCAAAAGTTAATTTTTCTGGTCACAATTTTTTTGATCACAGGAAAGGAGACTTCTGATATTCTCTCGCAGAGATGGTTGTTTTGGGGACTATGCATCTACTTTGAGCCTCTCACCTGGGTGCCCCAGTATGGAGGTGAGTGTCTCTGGGCACTGAAGGCAATAGAGGGACGGAAACAGGCTCTCCCTTATGGCAGCCCAGAGATTTGTGTACTTTCCTGGGGTCCCTTCTTCTCTCAAGAAGCCTTTTCTCCTTTCCCAGAGAGATATAGGGAAACTAACCTTCTGAGCACTTCAGATAAGTGTTTAATACCCAGTGTCACAAATGATTCCCATGGTGCTTATTAGGAGTGCAAATCCAACACAGCCTCCCAGTTTTACAAATCTTCCATGGACTTGCTCTTGCTCATCTTCCACATCTCTTCTCTTTCCCAGCCCTTGCCCTGTACTGCTCCGGATTTTGCCATGCTGCAGTGAGGCTGCCTTTCCCTGGAGCTGGGGCTGCACAGGGGGGCTTCATAGAACACTTTGGCAGCAAACTGGTATGCCACTTGCTGTGAGGTCCCTGGCTGGCACATCTTTGCGGCTGCACTTGTGCCTTGGTGACTCTCAGTCTTTGTTATTATTCATTTCCAAACACCTATTTTTTAACTTGGGAAATCAATCTGAGCAAGTTTACACATCAGATAAAACGGCACTGTATTGCCCCAGTGTTAATATATTTTACTATTTGGTTTAAGAGGCAAAGTTGTTTGCCTGATCTGATGAAATGCACTTAGAAGGAGGCTTGAATGCAAAATTGAAACTGTATGTAGCATAATACCTTAAAGGAAAGAAAAAGAAGGAAATCTTAATACAGGAGGCAAAGGTTTTAGAAGAACTGCTTAGGCCAGGTCATTTGATACCAGAGGTAATAAAGCACAAGAAACAAACCCTTACAGTATATTATTTTAAATGACAATGGTAGGAGACAAAGAAAACTTGTATGTTGACTGGGGTTGATGAAGGATGAATGGTTCAGAGGAGACAATAACTGACACAGAATTTCAGCCATATCATGACCTAACTTACTAGCACTTCCTTTTTATTCTTAAAACTTAAAAATAAAACCAGATACTTCTTCTCCAGTTCCCACCCTGTCCAGGTCTGGTCTGGGAAACTTGTGCCTGAAATCCTATTTCCCTTCTGAAACTTCAGTATTTATTGTTTTTTACACAGTATTTCTAAGGAGGGTCTAGGGTGGGTGCTTTTGTCAAGCCAGTATTTGCAGCTGTAGTATGGAGAAACTAGAGCCACCATGTTTAACATTAGATAAAAGTTGCACAGGGAGGAAGAGCACCTAATGGTCTAACTCCTCTCTGACTGGTATTGTTTGTCTGAAGTCAGGAATCTACATTTGGGAAATGAAGAGACAAAGTCTCTGCCTTTTGTTTTAACCTTTCCTTTTGCAGGAGTAAGGTTATTGTGTAGAGGAGCTCCTAGAGCTAGGCTGCAAATGGAAAAACATATACCCTGGGGCCCTCAACTGATTTTAACTTCCTTTGTTCTCCTTTACTTCCACTTTCAAGGTAGAGACACAAACTTTAGGTTGAAAATCCAGCATACCCCTCAAGTTTTGTTACACTTGAAGTGTCCCCTTCAATTTCATGAATTCCTGGTGAGTTTTCCTTTTGCTATTTTTTAATGATTTTTGACCACTTTTCCTTATGTGTGTTCAATAATTATTGCATGTTTTACTAAGGACTTCACTAGAGGATATGTAGGGGTCTTATAGAAAGAGTGGAGGAGCTACAATTTTGTAACTTTTTAGAAGATTTTTTTTTTCCCCAGGACTTGCAGAAAAGTTATGTATAACCTGCTGAAAGGCCGTTAATGTTTTGGAACACAGAGAATGGAAAAATACGCTTTAATTATGGAATAGGAGACACCAGCAAAACCAGTTTTCCTGTTAATTTTTTGCAGTGGAGAATTATGAAATGGTGCTGAGGGACAAGTTGGTGCAGCTGAATTTTGGGCCTAACTGATGCAAGTTTTTACCTGCAGCACTACAAGTTATCTGGGAAATTATACCCTGTTGATCTTCATGTTTCTGTTTCATGCACCTTCACCTCCTGCAGCATTTTTGCTCATACATTAAACACTAGACTTGTGCTTGTTTAGCAACTGAAACATGACCAAGAGTAAACAATTGTTATGGGTGGCCAAGCATCCAGAGAAAAGAGGAAAAGAGAATAGAATAGCTATAATCAAAAACCTGATTGTCTAGAAATGAGATAATTTCAAATGAAGTTCAGCTATCTGTGCTCATTGTGAATTATGTTACAGCATCACAGTTCCTACTACTTTATAAGGCAATAGCATTGCTGAATCAACAGTGTTGTGAAAGGCAAGCTGAAAACTGTATTGGCTCATATTTCTTTGACAATATTGAATTCCAGATGGAGGGATTTGGTCATGATGTGGGCAGAGGGGAAAGTTTGTGAATCCACGTTGTGTCCTGCCTTGAGAAGCCAGCTGTGGCTGGGCAACCTGGGTGGAAATTGCTGCTGGTTGTGCTGGTAGTGCTTTACATCCAAGTCCAGAGAAATTATATTAGCTTCAATCTGGCCCAAGTGATCTAAAACCAGCTGTGGACATGGCTGCAGGTAATGAAACTGCTCTGTGTTGCACAGAATAAAAGATTTCTTTTGTCTCAAAGGAAACCTGTGTTTTATAGATAGGGAAGTTGATGCCTGTGTTCTGCTGCTGAAAAAACTATCTAGAGAAAAAGGTGTTATTTTAATACATTATATTAACAAATCTCTAGAAACATGGAGGCATCAGAATTTTTCAGCAGCCTCAAGCTGGCATGATTGCTCTATGGTTATGAACATGTATTGCATCCCAGCATGATGCGGCAGGTATGGCAACTTCCCTGTGCCAAACCAGAGGTGTGGAAAGTTTAAGTGTAGAAGATCTGTCTCTGTCATCCTCCTGTGTTTTCAGATCCAGCACTGACTCCGTGGAGCTCTGACAGTGCTGGAAGCAAACACCTCCGTCTCCTTGGGGCTGCTTTGTGCCCCATCAAACCCCCATGAGTTTGGTTTCTTTGACAGCCTCAGAGTGCGATGGTCTGCCTGGATATGTGGCCAGGCCTTTTGGGCTGCTTTATTCTCTTTATCACACAATATTATATATGTCTGGCTTTGCTGATAAGTGAAAAATGGCTGTTGCAGTCATCTTTGCTGAATAGCAAAAAGGTTTTTCACTGCATCCAGTAGCTGTAGAAATATGGCATTAAAGTAAGAGAGAAAAACTATGAACATTAAAAGTGTAAACTGATAGTGATAGCCTTTATTATCCCTTCAGACACTAATGTGAATTTTTTTTAAAAGCTTCTTCAGTTGGCTGATTGCACAAAGTAAAGCAATTACGAGCTAGGTAACATTCATTGCACAAAAAATCTCAGGGAAATGGTTTGTTTACTGTTTTCAGCATCTTTACAGAACATAGCAATATTCTCAGTAGAGCTGAACTAAAAGCAGAGTCAGGGAGAAAACAAGTTCACACTGTCCTGAATATGCATGATGTTGTAACAGAAAAGGTAGTCAAGATAATTTTTAATTTGTAGGCATCTGTGCAAGACTTATGGTTGCCAAGAAAAAAATATAATCAAGGAGTGTGCACACCTAAAGAGCATCAACAGGGAGAATCATGTAGATATGAAGACAAATCTCCTGACATCCCACTTCAATTCATAGTAAACAAAATTTAAAAAAAAACAGGAAGAGGTCTGAACTGCAGCTGTTCTGCTGTGAATAATGAGAATGGCATTATTCAGCAGTGGTTTAAACTTCCGTGCACCAAACTGACCTATGAGTACTCACATGTCAGCATGGAGGAACAGCTTCCAGGAGGAGCTGCAGCCAGCAGCAGGAGATGGTAAGTGCTTGAACCTGATCCACAAGAGCAGGTCACCTTGGAGAGCCCGCTTTACCCATGTGTGCTGGCTGCCGGCAGTGCTCATTACCCCCATTTGGTGCCATCAAATAGACTGTATTTTTCTTTTCACCCATCCTGTGTCCATCAAGTCTATATCAGTTTTAAGTTGTCTGAGCACTAGTTTGTTTGGTCACATTAGTGATAGGGCAGTGCCTATCGTCTTAGTGTTCATTCTTCACCTGCCCCCAGATATGAGTGAAATAAACTCCAGTGACGATAATAGGGACAGCGGGTTTTACAGCAGTTGAGCTGAGAGAGGCTTTAAAAGAAAAAGGCTTTGAAAGTGAGCAGAGGGAAGTCCAGACTGAGGGTTAGTTTGGCCGTGAGGGAAAACAGGCTTCTGTATTTAGTTCTAATGAATTATAATAAACATAGAACAATATCTCCCTAGCTTCTGGAATTGAAGGAGTAATTAAATCTGGAATAAGCCACAGTTGAAATTCTGACTTAAATGCAAAGGATTATTTATTTTGTGAAGGCTGAGCTATGTCAGACTGTGTAGCTCTCTTAGTGACCAAGGAAGTGGTCATTAAATGAGCTAATACCAGCAGAAAGGGCAAGGGAATCAAATGTCATACTTCCTTTCAAAAGATAGTAGGAATAATATGTTGGTGAGTCTTATGTTAGTACCAAGTAAATAAGGAGAAATGGTAATTAAGAATAAAACAACTATCTTGGAGGATATCGGTAGGATTTCCATGACAGAAATTTATGCCTGGTTAACCTCTTTTAATTCTTTGGACTGTTCAACAAAATAATGAAGAATGGAGAATTAAGCTTTCAAAAATCCTTGGGCAAAGGCTGTCATAAGAGGTCATTAAAGACACTAATTATGCATAAGGTGAGATGTAAAGTTTTCCTGCTGGTTTAAGTACCTCTAATGAGTTGTTTAAATTTAAGGGAACTTTTGGGGAGAAACTGAAGCAATGGTTATACAGTCAACACTAAGCAGAAGAGAAGCAACTTGTATCAGCTAAAGGAGCTTTCTCCCTTCCTCAGGTATAATTGCATCACATCCCTGTTACATTGGGGAAATTTATTACACCTGTCCTGTAATTACTTGCAATACTTGCAATTATCATGCTTTCAGTTATTGAACTATACGTACAGCGGTTTTTATCTTAGCTAAACTCTACCTGTCTGAACTGAAATTCTTCATGCTGGTTCTGCACCTGAGGCAACATAATTCTGGAAAATTTGATCTGTAATGCTTTTGCTGAGAGACGAGCTGAGGAAAAAATACCTTCTTTCTCTACTCTAATTTTTAGCGTTGTCTTTCCTGTAAAGTTCTAGAACCCCTATGATTTGGCCCCAATAATTACAATTTGTCTTGGTGGGGTGTTCTTGTTGGCCCAGCACTGCTCAATTTTGGACAAAGTATAGCTTTCTGAGGGTAAAGATGTGAATACTAATTGTCACAGAGACCAGATTGTTTGGTGTTCTTATGATCTGGTCCTTCTGCCCCCTTGGGCCTTGTAGAGGGGAGCTGCTTGTGCTGGGGTGAAAACAGAGGTAGAGCTACTTTGGCATGATTAACCTAAATAATCTTGTAAGATTGTCATACTGTTGTGACAACTCTACTTTTATTTTTCTGGAGCACTGTAAATATATTAAATAAAACCATTATTAATACAAAATCTTAAGACACTCTCCTCTTCTTATGACGAGTTGTCTATTTCTTCTTGCTCTCTATTTTCTGCTAGCTGGTCAAATTCTAAACCAATTCCAGCAGTTGATATTTCTTTTTTTGACATTCAGTTTGGGGTACTATTCCTTCCCACAAAACAGAAACAAAGCCCAAACTGAACCTCACTGAAACTCCACTTCAAAAAAATTTAGTTGTTGGCTTTCCTTGGGTTGCTTGGCTTGTAAGTTTAGGGTGGATCTTTTTAAGGAAGCTTCTTTCATAATTTCTTGGAAAAACTAATAAAACTAATAAACCTTCTGCAGTGACTTTCTAGAGAATCATTAACCAAAGATTTGTTGCTGCGGACACTGAGACAGGTAGGTAGCCTACTTAAAAAACAACAACAACCACAAAAAATAGCCACACACAGACACAACAACAAAAAAACCCAAACAATTTAACCTCAGCTCAAAAATGAGAAGAAGCAAAATTTTCCTCTTGTAACAGCAGATGTTGCAGGTACAGAGGAAGTGAAGAAATACAAAAAGCAGAGAGCTAGTAAGGTAAGTCTTAAGGGTTGATTCTACCCTAATATAAAGGCTATAACATAATCCTCACAAAAAAAAAACTTTAACAGTGAAGTAATCTACAAGTAATGAATCAATCTTTTACAAGTCCAGAGATTTTGGGTTTGTTGTGTCCTCATGGATGCTGTGCCACACAAATGTAAAGGTAACTGACAGCTTAAGAGGTTTCCTTTTTTTTTTGCTTTTGTGTTTTATGGGTTTTTTTCAAGCCATCATCAATATGAAAATGCAGAGCAATGCACAAGAAAAGACAAGACCTTGTGGAACCAATTTCAGTGACAAATACACACAAATTGCAGGTGGCACCTGAACTCTGCATTGAGGCTCAACTCCTGGGGTTAGTGGGACCTGTGCTGACAGCAGCAATGTCCCAAGTTATTTGTCACCACACATGGAGGGTGGGATGGAGAGAGGGAGGCAGCGTGTCCACTTTGGGTGGGCTAGTGTGAATAAGGGCTATTTCATGTCAACCCAGAAAGCTGTGGTGCTGGAAGTGGAGTCTGTGTTCACCCACCAGGATGATGAAGCGAAACCAGGAGAGGTGTTTTTTTTCTCTGCTGGCAGCGTCTAATCAGGGGCGAGCCATTAGTGAGTTAGCTGGGGACCGGGCTGCTCCCCTTGCAGCAAGGGCAGGCAGGTTCCCTCTGTGCGTTGTTGCAGGTTTCTATATAAGTCTTTTCCATTTCCAGTGCTCACTTGAAGAGTTAATTAGGGAGACAACCATCTTTCTGCTTTTGGTAGCACTTAATGATCCCCAAGATGCAAATAAAAGAGAGACCTGCAGCTGTTGAAAATATTCTTGCTGCTATGTTATTAAGTAGAAGGGGACAAAACATAAGGGCAGGAAGCCTCTGATTAAGAGCAAGTTTGTATGGCGTATGTGACTCAAACATTGACATTGTTTGAACTCGGTGCTGGCACAATTTTACCCCTGCCCAGAAGGCCAAGCTTGCACCTGAATGTTTCATAGATCTGTGCTCTTTGAATCAAACAGGATGCAAAATCCCTCTAATGTAAAGGTTTTAAGGCTGGTATTTATCCTACTGTGTTTGTTGGGAAATACCGCATGGTGCCATAGACTCAAGAAAGTATGGATGAGCGAGAGATACTGTCTGGGACTGAGGACAAATGGAATTAACTTACTGTCTCCTCCATATTTGAGTGAAGTCTTTTCCTTTTTTGAACACAGGTCTTTTTCAAGTGTCTTCATGGCTCCTGCTAAATAATGACAGTAAAACGGCTAGTGCCCTGGAAAAGAGGTGTAGTATTCCTGTTTAAAAAAGAGAAATGGAAAGAGCTCAAGTAGTACAGGAGCTTGCCTTGGGCAACCATGTTTTATGACCCATGTTTGGATGCCTATGCATTATCAGACTACAAATACTATAAATCCCATGTTTTCCATCATCTTGGTCTTTCTGCTTAGATAAAATTGCTAACAATGAAATAATGTCAAATTCAGTCAACCACAGGCAAGAAAAGTGAGAAAGGAAGGTTTTGCCTTTAACTAACGCATGTATGAAGGCCTGGAGTAAAGGATGGCATGTTTCATGTTCCTAAGGCTAGTCTGTACTGTAACATTAAAATATCATTTCCTCTGACACTCCAGGATAGCCTGGGAGAGTTGGGCCTTAAAAGACTCAGCTCCCAAAAGATACCAGCAAAAGGTGAAGCTTGTTGAGGAACCAGGTGCTGGGGAGCAGTGGCTCCTCTCCAGGAGCTGCTTGGCTGGTCTGTCCTTTGGCACTGTTAGTATTTATTGCCATTTCAAGAAAAGCACTTCCTGCTGCTAGGATTTATACAGACAGTTTTGGTATCCTTTCAAGGCTTTAGTATGTTAACAAGGGTAGTGTGCTTACATTTCTTTTTTATTGTGTATAACAGCGAGCCTCATCTTGCCCATGAACCCAAGTGGCAGAGCTGATGGGGGTGGTGTGAGCTGTTGCCATCATGCACATGTTTCATGTTGTTCTGGGTCACAGGTATGACAACACGGTGGGTTGCAACTGCTGTCCAGGAAAGTGGCAACTACCTGTCAATATAGCTAAATGTAATCTAGTCTATAGCTTTCTGATGAAACTTGGATTTACATTATGAAGAAGGCTGACAGCCACTTTTCTACACAGGTTTCTGCACTGTTCCTGTAAGCACTCCAAAGTGTTTGTTGGAATAAGAAATGAGCATGTTTTGACAATGTCAAAGTCAATGTTAATGTTGTAGAAGCCTTTATTAAAAATAACAGTTCCATGAGGCATGCACATGCTGGTTAAGACAGATTCAGGAAGGCAGCTCTTAGAGGGGTTTGCACAACAGCTGGAAGCAGTTTCCAGCAGCCACTGGGCATAGCTTGGCCATGCTATGACAGATGCCGCCCCAGCCAGCACTACTCCTATTCATGCAGGCTGCAGTGCCCCATGGCACACTGCAGCACCCCATAGAAATGCTGGCTTGTACCTGAGCACATTGCAGTTGTGCCAATGGGGTTCTCCGAGCAGGGCTTCTGCCTGGGGCATTGCGCTGCACAGCTGCAGCAAAGATGCTTGGGCTGCTGAGGTCTTTCACCTTCCCATCTCAAATGCTGATGCACAGACTGGACGCATCTGTCTTAGCCCTCCTTTTAGAAGCATTTAACTGTGAATTGGAACATGTTACAGCAGATAAGTACAGTCACTGTTGCTGAGTTGTGAATAACAAATTCCTAACAGCAAAATCTCTGTGCAAAAGTCACAGTGAGTCATATTGAGGCCATTAAAAGGATACAATATGCTAGCATAAAATGTCATTCTCTCTATATAAAGTCAATCATTAAATTAGGAAAGACATAAACCAGTTGGAGCAGGTCCAGAAGAGGGCCACAAAAATGATCAGAAGGATGGAACACCTCTCCTATGAAGAAAGGCTGAGAGAGTTGGGGTTGTTCAGCCTGGAGAAGAGAAGGCTCTGGGGAGACCTTACTGCAGCCTTTCAGTACTTAAAGGGGGCTAATAAGAAAGGTGGGGACAAGCTTTTTAGTAGGGCCTGTTGCGATAGGACATGGGGTAATGGTTTTAACATAAAAGAGGGTAGATTTCGACTAGATAGAAGAAAGACATTTTCTATGATGAGGGTGGTGAAACACTGGGGCAGGTTGCCCAGAGAGGTGGTAGATGCCCCATCCCTGGGAACATTCAAGGAAGGTCAGGTTGGATGGGGCTCTGAGCAACCTTATCTAGTTGAAGATGTCCCTGCTCATTGCAGGGGGGCTTGGACTAGATGACCTTTAAAGGTCCCTTCCAAACCAAACTATTCTATGAGTATAGATTCATAAAAACTCCAAAGAAAAAGGTCTAAAGCAGTCTTGTGTTAATCTCTGGAAGTTGTTTCCTACTTATTCTGCTTTCATTCAAATTACTTTCATGTGCTCCTGTACGGTTTTTCCTTGGAGGTATAAGTCTATGTTTAGGGTTTGTGTGGTTGGGTTTTGGTAGTGGGGGAGGGGGCTGCAGGGGTGGCTCCTGTGAGAAGCTGCTCCAAGCTTCCCCAGCTCCACGTCGGACCCGCCTCTGGCCCAGGCCGAGCCCATCAGCGAAGGTGGTAGCACCTCTGGGAGAACAGATTTAAGAAGGGGAACCTGCAGCAGGGGAGGAGATTGGAATGTGAGAGGAACACCTATGCAGATACCGAGGTCACTGAAGAAGGAGGGGGAGAAGGTGCGCCTGAGGAGGTGGATGCCCCTGCAGCCCGTGGTGAGATGGCAGGCTGTCCTCCTGCAGCCCATGGAGGTGAGCCGGGGAGCAGATGCCCACCTGCAGCCCATGGAGGAGCCCATGCTGAAGCAGGGGGATGTGCCCAAAGATGGCCGTGACTCCGTGGGAAAGCCCATGCTGGAGCAGTCTGTGACTGAAGATCAGCCGGTGGAAAGGATCTGCGCTGGAGCAGTTTGTGAAGAACTGCAGCCCGCAGAAAGGACTCACGTTGGAGAAGTTCAGGGAGGACTGTCTCCCGTGGGACGGACCCCATGGTGGAGCAGGGAACAAGTGAGGAGTCCTCCCCCTGAGGGGGAAGGAGTGGTAGAGATGTGTGATGAATTGACCCCAAACCCCATTCCCTGTTCCCCCGCACTGCTGCGGGGGAGGACATAGAGAATTAGGGAGTGAAGTTGAACCTGGGAAAGAGGGAGGGGTGGGGGGAGGAAGGTGTTCTAAGGTTTGGGTTTACTTCTCATTATCCTTGTTTTGATTTGTTTTGTAGTAAATTAAATTGATTTTGTTTCTTCCCCAAGGTGAGCCCATCTTGCCTGTGACCATAAGTGGTGAGTGATCCCTCCCTGTCTTTGTCTCGACCCATGAGTGCTTCTTTATATTTTTCTCATTTTCTCATCCCACCAGGCCAGGGGGCGAGGAGTGAGCAAGCAGCTTCATGGTGCTTTGTTACCAGCTGGGCTTAAACCACGGCAGTCAAAATTTTTAGTACAAAGAAATAAAACAAAGAAAAATACATCCCTTGGTTGCCTGACATACAGAAATGGAGAAAAAAACTGCTCTGGAGATTAGTTTCACTGCTCAGCTATTAATTCAAAGCCAGTCCAACCTGTAATTAATCGTCTTGGTCCAGTTCCAAAGCCCACTGAAATCCATGGCAAGGCAGGGGCTGAAGTCTGACAAGGCTGAAGAGCAGTTTGTTGGTTCATCTGGAATTGATGTGATGTTCTTAATCAAGGTTTTGGATGACAAGTGTTTAGATTGCAGTGTGGGCTTGTATCATGTGTTGCTTGACCAGACCCGCTGGCCCATTACATGGGCAGTGCAGATACTCACTAGGGAGGCTTTGCGCTGGGGAGCATATGAACACCCTTCTGGGACTTCCTGATGAGATCTAGTCTGGGATTGTTACCCCTTCCTGAAACACTGTAGAAACCATGGAAGTGCAGGTATATATCTTGTTTTATATTGTGCCTGATCTCCCATATCTGACATGCATTAGCTCTAGTTCCTTGATAGGTGTCAGGCCTTTTCCATCTTGGGCTGTCTGCTTACAGTGGCAGAGATCTGTGAGGACCGAAGGAGCTGCATGGAAGCAGTTCCTAGCTGTTTAGGAATCACTCTGATGGGTGTAAGGGGAAGGCATAAGGCACAGGAGACTTCTCTGTGTCATTCAGGACTCTTGCCATGCCTGGAAACATCCCCTTGTTTTGATGCTGTTGCAGTGGGGCCAGCAATCTCCATGGCCTGGTGAGTTTGGTTTATGTTTTGGAGAAATTATCACTGTGGTCTTGCTTCTTGCCCATGCTTTTGTTCTGATAATTTAGCTCCGAGTTCAAGCACGCTATGAGGCTGCAGTGAATTTTTACAATTGCTTTGTGGGGATGAGGGTCATCCTCTTTGTCAAGAAGAGTGATGTGGTAGGAAATCTGAATTTAACTCACAAGACATGACAGCGACTACCTCAGCACTGCTGATGTCAAAGTGAGGCCAAGGCCAGGCAGGAACTGATGGCTGGTCCAGCCCTGTCTCCAGCATGTCCAGGAGGAAACACTGCTAAAAAGCTTCTAGACAGGATGGGGTAACAACAGTCACCATAAAATATTATTGCACAAGCTGATAAAAACTGTCTGATCTTGGCTGAACCTGAAATGCATGTCCTTGCTGCATCTGAGTCTTCGCTCAGCAGCAGACTGTTGTGAAGTCTGAGCCGATGAAGCTGCTCAGTCATATTAAGCATATGACCAGCCTTACCTGCCTGGAAGTATTTTGTGTTGTAGTAGACCTTTCCCTTTCCCACCCTCACTTAAGATGAACCATAGTACAAGCAATTTGTTTGTGAACCTGAAAGCCATGCAGACTGAGAGTTTAAGGAAAAATTCTATCTATCTGACCACACTCACATTTTTTGATACACCAGTTGGGAAAAAAAATCCTCACTGCAGGTTGTGTACTGGTCAACTTCTGACAAAGCTCGCTATGGGGAGGATTGGGCTGCTGAAGACTGAGAGTAAAAGCAGCTAATAAAGGATAAGAACCCTTACACAGTTCCATTATACCTTCCATCAAAATGCATCTCATGGGCATTAATGAATCAGGCTATAACATTTTACAGGCAGACATAGACTTCAGCAAGACTAAATAAGGAATTTTTGAAGGGTCAGTCTTGGGGCATTTGGAGAGGCCAGCCTGGGCACTTACGTAAGACAAGAAGATGATGAATATGTGAGCACTGAGAGCTTGCGCTGAGTCCTAGGCTTGTTCCAGGCTGTAACTTGAATGACCACTGCCTAAGTGGCATTTCTGAACATTTTCTACAGTCAGTGCAGCCATAAGGGATGGAGCTCAATGGCTTTTCTCTTGTAGAGGAAGGAAATATGAATGTGTCAGAGCTGATATAACAATTACTCAAAATAGGTATTTTACACCTGCTTTTGTAACTTTGGCACAGCTTTCTGCCAGCTGATTCTTCCTAGAGGTTTGACACAGAAATTTCTAAATAGGGTTGAAATTAAGAAACTGTGTAGCTCCACAGGATGCATTAGCAAAAGATGTATATGTGACCAAGGTTTCTGCAGAATCTGGTTGCCAGCAGAGAGAGCATACCAAACTGCATTCAGGATGACTTTCTGGAAGGCTTGCCACCAGTTTTGTCCCCACTGTCACAGTGCCAGTCCCCCATGCTGGGTGTTAGGGAGGGAGATTCTGTGCAGGGAGTGTGAGGGTGAGTATGCTGTCCAGCCCTTCTCCCACGCTGGGAGTGTCTTGACTCTTCTTTGGCTTGCAGAGGTTTCACTTGGCTCATAGTCTGAATGCCATGAGAGCATTTACTTCTTCTATGGGGCAGGAAGGGAGACACTTGGGCAGGCACAAGCATGGCAGGGTCGCTGTCACTGCCTGAGATGCTGGTGCTGCTCCTTGCAACACGTTGCATGGGGGATTTGTATGCATGGCAGCTGGTTGGTTTGACTCTATTTAGCACATGCATGCCCTGAGCCCCAGTTCCTCTGGGTGTCATGCTGAGCCATGGTAGCCTCAGAAACCTTTGAAGTAGCTTAGGAACAAAACCTCAGAGGGGCATTTCTTTCATGGAAGGTCTCTGAGTCTCTAGGGGGACTGTCTGGAAAGTAAGCTAAATATCCTTTTGAGGAAAAATAAATCATGACCTCCCCACTGCACAGTGTAGGCACAGTTAACTTATGTTTTGGGTACAACATCGGCATATCCTCACAACACGTGGCATGAATCCTGCACATGTCTGCTGCAGATCCTGATATAATGCTCCCAGCGCCCTGCCCAGACCCCTCTATAAGCCCTGAAACACTCTGCAGGCACTTGTATAGGCTGGGAAGACCTCACTGGTAGTGAGTAGAAGTACACTGATATCCTACAATGTAAAGTTCACTAGATGATCTTGAAACAATATTTTTCTTTTGGGTTAAAAAACCTCTCAGGTGAAGCAGCTAATTCATCACTGGACCTGATTGACACCATCCACTTGAACCTAAGGCTCTCATCACTAGCTTCATGTGAGGACTTCATTACTGAGATCCTTAAGCTAACAAGCTGTTCCCTGTCGTGGTTTAACCTTAGCCAGCAACTAAACACCACGCAGCCACTCACTCACTGCCCCCCCACCCAGTGGGATGGGGAGGAAATTGGGAAAAGAAGTAAAACCCATGGGTTGAGATAAGAACGGTTTAATAGAACAGAAAAGAAGAAACTAATAATGATAATGATAACACTAATAAAAAGACAACAGCAATAATGAAAGGATTGGAATGTACAAATGATGCTCAGGGCAGTTGCTCACCACCCGCTGACCGCCACCCAGCTAGTCACTGAGCGGTGATTCCCCACCCCCACTTCCCAGTTCTTATACTAAATGGGACATCACATAGTATGGAATACCCTGTTGGCCACTTTGGGTCAGCTGCTCTGGCTGTGTCCTGTGTCAATTTCTTTGCCCCTCCAGCTTTCTCGCTGGCTGGGCTTGAGAAGCTGAAAAATCCTTGACTTTTGCGGAGACTCAATCAAGCGCTCAAGCTCTCTGTGCAAGATTCCCTTTATTTCACTAAAAGATCAAACTTATATATGTTTCAACAAAGGCCTAGAAAGAACTAATGGCATACAGCCAATACTACTAACACAGGAGGGCATATCTGGCCCAGATGGGATGTTTGCCAGTCCTCAGAACAGTTAAAGATAAAAACATTCCATAGACATACTCGTGACTGTCTTCAGCCACATCTTCCCAGGCCTACATAAGGCCATCCTCCAACCTGACCTTGTGAAACTAGTTCTTCAAAGCCTTGGCAAACATGCAGCACAACAAATTCTGACGGTCACTCTTGAAAACAAATGCCAGGTGTTCTGACCTGCTCCCACATCTCCCCCTTTTTTGTTTAGGAACATCAGATTCACGAGGAAAGCAGAGAGGACTCTAGCTTCGAACCGACGCAATCCTCATACTGCTCCTCAGATGATTCTGATTGCTGCAAACACACAAATGATTAATAACCCTCCAATAGCAATACAAATTCAGATGCACAGGTTTAAACCTTCAAACCATGTTTTTGAATTTAGGCATTTAACACTATTAGACAATTCTTTGAAAGAGACCTTATTCTGCTAATTTTCTATATTTCCCATTTGATCTTGTAATATCTGTGCAAGGTCTTAGATCTCTCCTGCAATATTAGTAGCAAATACACCTTGCAAATGTGCCTTCACCTAATTCCAATCACATACACTTTCATTCCCTTGTAACACAGAGTTACACAGAGCCCTTGTTTTTGAAATTCCCAATTGCAATGTAATTTCATTCTGTTTTATAATGCACTTTGTCTATCTCTATGTGATGGGTTGATCCTGGCTGAACACCAGGCACCCACCATAGCTATTCTATCACTCTCTCCTGGACAGGGGAACAGGAAATGAGGTTTGCAGTCAGTTCATCACATGTTATCTCTGTCGCTTCATCCTCCGTGGGCTTCTCTCTCCACAGTTCTGCAGGTCCTGCCAGGATCCTGCTCCAGCATAGGCTTCCCACAGGGTCACAGCCTCCTTCGGGCACACACCTGCTTTGGTGTGGGGTCCTCCACAGGCTGCAGGCGGATATCTGCTCCACCATGGGCCTCCATGAACCACAGGGGAACAACCCGTCTCAACCATGGTCTTCACCACAGGCTGCAGGGGAATCCTTGCTCCAGTGCCTGGAGCATTTCCTCCCCCTCCTTCTTCACTGACCTTGGTGTCTGCAGGGTTATTTCTCTTACATGTTCTCACTCTTCTCTTCAGCTGCTGTTTCTGTGTGTTCCGCAACTGCATTTCTTTTCCCCCTCTCCAGCTGTTTTTTTGGGGTTTTGGTTTGGTTTTTTTTACATAGAGGCGCTACTGCTATCACTGATGGGCTCGGCTTTGGCCGGCGGCAGGTCTGTCTTAGAGCCAGCCGGCATTGGCTCTGTCAGACACAGGGGAAAACCTCCAGCAGCCCCCACAGAAGCCACACCTGTAACCCCCCGCTACCAAAACCTTACCACACAAACCCAATACGCTCCAAGCCAAATTACCACTGCTTTTAAAGCATCCAATCATGCTAGTATTGTTGATCAATTTGTACCTGGGTATTCATTTCAGCCATAACATTTTTTAATACATTAGCTACTATGTGAGCAGTCTGAACAGATTTCACAAGCGCCGTGGTAGCAATGGCAGCAGTAGCTGCAATAATGATAGCTGATATTATAAAGGCAATTAGCCATCCTATAAATTGTTTTGGGTGAGTAATTGTCCGCTTTAAAAGCCTTGATAATTGACTTAATCCTTATTCCTTTTCCCACGATTTGGTCATATTTACAGGGATCCACAATTCAGCATGACATCATATTGGCATGATTACTGTAAGACTTAGTTCAGATATATTCTTATGAGTAAAACAGCTAAAATACCAACGTTAATTCGGATTAGTTTCAAAAGCATGGTTACGTAAAGCGATATGTAGAAATTGAGCTCCTACAAAAACATAAGGATGTGAAGCACCTATCATCACTGAATCTTTGTGATTCTGTGTCAGGTTCAAACTTATACAAGGAATGGGTTTTTATACAGTCACTGTGGCTTAGGCTAAATACCTTCAGTGGGCCCAATAAAAATGCTGCACCTGAGCCACAGTGACCCTGCAAAGAAAAAAGATCAGAATTCTTACAATACTGTTGCTGGCCACTATTCCCAGGTATGCTAAAAAAGGTATTCTTTGGAATAGGATACACGTTGCATCATCTCGCTAGCTTGTTGTTGCATTCTCTTCTAATGTCCCTATGTGATAGCTTTTTCATTCTTGATGTGCTGCTTCCTCCTCATTTGTCTCCTTTCATTCAAATTCAGAGTCTTCATCTGTGGGATTGGGTTGTCTGGGCGGTTTTGCCAGCTCATGATATGGCTTCATGTGTTTAGCTGGAATCCACTTGGTTACTGTGGGAAGAAGAACACAAGCATACCCTCGCCCCCAAGTGATTAGTTTCACAGGTCCAATCCAACCAGGTCCACTAAAAGGATCTTTATACAGTACTTTAGGTCTGTGTGAAATAGAATCAGGAGTTTTAAAATGCCGATCTATCGCTGTGCTGGCCATTAAGTCTAGTGAGTGATTTAAAAAATTCAAAGTAAACATAGCATTATCTAGCTGTTCTTGTGGTGGCATATTCCCCCTTTTTTGATTATGCAACATGGACTTTAAAGCATGATGTGCACACTCAATTATTGCTTGTCCAGTAGGTGAATGTGGAATTCCTGTCACAGGGGATACCTGCCACTGGTGGAAAAATAATTGAGTAGATTTAGCTACATACCCTGGACCGTTGTCAGTTTTAATGGTTCGAGGAACCCCCATAATTGCAAAGCATCATCACCAATGTCGTTGTACATCACGTGCCCTTTCTCCAGAATGAGCAGTAGCACAAATATAAGAGGAAAAGGTATCAATCGAAACATGCGCAAATTTCAAGGACCCAAAGGCAGATACATGTGTAACATCACTTTGCCAAATGGCATTAGCGTGTAAACCACGTGGGTTAACTCCAATGCTCACTGCATCAGAAGCAACTCTTTGACAATCTGGACAAGAACGAATTATATCTTTAGCCTGTGCTTTTGTCAAATTAAACATCTTCTGCGATGCTTCAGCATTTTGGTGAAAAAAGGAACGAGAGGCCACAGCATAGTGGAATTGCACTGTGCCAACAGTAAAAGAATCAGCCACGGCATTGCCTTTAGTCAAAGGTCCTGGCAGCACAGTGTGCAACCTAATGTGACAAATAAACAAAGGATAAGCTCTTTTATTTAAAAGAGTTTGCAATTCCAAAAATTTGTTGAATAAGTCTTCATCATTTATCTCCTTTAAGTAAGATCCTGGTAATCGCTGTACAACACGTACGACATATTCTGAATCAGAAACAATATTGAGTGGTTCCAATGAAAATAAAGCTAAAGCGTGTAAAACAGCCTGTAATTCCACATGCTGTGTGGAACCTTGTAACAGAACAACAGATGTGTGCCATACTCCATTATCTAGCCAGGCAACTGCACCTCATCCAGTTTTTCCAGAGCCATCCACAAAAACTGTACGAGCATTAACAATAGGAGTATCTGATACTGTCACCTGTGGTTTGATGTTTAATGTGTGAAGGTTTTGCAGTAACTTACATTTAGGCAGTGAGAAAGAAATTTTGCTCTTGAAGTCGGCCAATGCGATTTGCAGTGATTGTGATTGAACAAAAAGGTAATCAAAATCTTGTTTTGAAAAAAGAAGATACAAGGTATTGGGATCAAAACCAATGAGACACTGAGTACGTGACCGTGCTTTTTGTGCCACAGTCACAATCATTTCTAAACACGGTGTAATAGTTTTCTTTAAAGTGTGAGAGAAACAGCCATTCCAAATATAAAATTTTCTGAGCGACTTTATCATGTTGCCCTACAATAGCAAAAGGTTGTTTTGGACCTTGTATGACATACATACACATCAATAGGTAAAGTTAAGTCCCTTCTATAGGCTTGTAATGTAGATATCTTTTGTGAAACAAAATTTACCTCTTCCTTGGCAGCTGGAGTTAAGATCTGTGGTGATGTTAAATCAGGATCACCTCTCAGAATATTAAAGAGATTACTTAATTCCTCTGTGGTTATACCTAACATAGGCTGTACCCAGTTTATTCTTCCTAATAATTTTTGAGCATTGTTCAGAGGTTGTACATCTGTCTGCAGCATTAATGATTGAGGCTGTACTGTTCTTTCTGTAAGAATCCACCCTAAATATTTCCGGGGCGGCATCTTTTGAATTTTTTCTGTAGCAATTTGAAGTCCAAAGGTGTGCAAAGAATTTACAAGATGTTGCACAACACTTTCCAAATACTGTGTTGTTTCTGTTGCAATTAAAATATCATCCATATAATGATATATTATAGCATTTGGAAATGCATCTCGGCTCAGTTGAATAGCCGCAGCAACTACTCTCTGACATATAGTAGGACTATTCATCATGCCCCGAGGTAGCACTGTCCACTGATAACGCTGCATAGGCTCGGCGTTATTTACATTAGGCACTGAAAAGGCAAAATGTGCACAATCATCAGGATGTAAAGGAATCATGAAGAAGCAATCTTTTAAATCAATTACTTGTAATTCCCACTATTTAGGGATCATTGCAGGATTTGGCGTTCCCGGCTGGGTAATCCCCATAGGTTGTAACACTGCATTTATCGCTTGTAAATCCTGTAATAATCTCCACTTTCCTGACTTTTTTGGAATAACAAAAATCGGTGTATTCCATGGACTAGTTGAAGTGACAAGGTGTCCTTGCTGCAACTGCTCTTGAATTAATGTATGTGCTTGTATCAATTTGTCCCCTTTTAACAGCCACTGATCGACCCAAACAGGCACAGAGGTTAGCCACGTAAGTTTGAGCAGGGGTTGTACATCAGTGACCCTTAGGATAAATTTGAATTGACTGTTGGTTAGGGTAATATGCCATTGTTTCAATAAATCTCTGCCCCACAGATTTACAGATAAGTCAAGTACATAAGGCTGAATCCATGCTTCATGCTTCTCAGGCCCCTTTACTGACAAAAGTTTGGCATTTCGCATGGGCTGCCGAGTGCCTCCTATACCAACAATTGTAGAAAGAGCTATTTGCAATGGCCATGAAGTTGGCCAGTCCTGTTTTGATATTATAGAAATGTCTGCTCTGGTATCTAGCAATCCTGAAAACCATCTACTCTCAATTTGCAATTTTAAAATCTGCTGTTGCTGTGTTATTTCCTGTGACCATAACACAAAAGGACTCCCGGTGCCATCAAAGCTACCGTCACCTCGATTATTTTGCATGTTTTGAGGTACCCAACAAGGAAGCAATATTGACTGAGCTATTTTTGTGTTTGCCAGAATTGTACATGGAATTTGCATTGAAGCTAGCATGATTTTAATTTCCCCTTGATAATCTGAATCAATAACTCTGGGGTATACAATTATTCCCTGTGTCGTAGCACTAGATTGTCCAATTATTAATCCTAACACAATATAAATTCTCTGTTCTTTTATTGAGAGGTCGGCTGCTGTTGCCAAATCCAGCCTAGCACTCCCTGTAGTTGTGGGCTGGAGGTCATAGATGGTTCTTGAGTGCTGCCTGTTTGTGTAGCATTCCAATTGGTTAGTGGTGCCTCCGCTGAATTCCAGACCGTGTTGGTTTGCAGGGCACCGGGTCTCGCGCCCCTCCTGTAGTTTCCCTGGAAGAGATTACCTTCTTTGTCAAATTTTGATTTGCGTTGATTTGCCCAATGATACCCTTTACTACAATGAGGGCAGAAGTGATTTACAGGTTTGTCACATTTGGTTTTTTTGTCATTTAGGACATTGCTTAGCCATATGTCCCAATTTTCCACACTCAAAGCATTTCACAGTAACTTGATTAACATTTAGTTGCTGTGACAGTGCAGCAGCTAACGTTAATTCTATGAGTGTCTGTCCCTACGTTTTGACATATCTTAATATACTGCCCAACGTCAGTAGCTCTTCCTCTAACTGATTTCAGTGCAGCCTGACAGTCTGTATTTGCATTCTCATAAGCCAATTGAAATAATAATGCTTTTGCAGGTTCTTGATTTTCTACCTGCTGTGTTATCACGGCTTGAAGGCGATCAATAAAAGATACATACGGTTCCTGAGAGCCCTGTTGTATAGAAGCAAATGAAGTGGTACTTTGCCCAGTTTCAGGTACACGTCGTAAAGCCATGATCACAATATCAGTGGCTTGATCGAAAACTTGCTTTGGCAAAGCTGCTTGTGCCTGAGGTGTAATGTAAGGGCCTGTTCCTTGGTAACATGTTTTGATCTATAAGTATCCCTGATGACAAGTTCTCCATAATTTGTTCCACTGACAAATAGTTGTATTTTAATTGCCATACAGAATACTGAGCAGAAGTCAACACTGTTTTCATAAGCAATTTCCAGTCCCAAGGAGTCACAGTATAAGTTCCTCCAATTGTTACCACTAGTCCCATTGTAAATTAATTGTGTAACCCATTTTCACAAATTGATTTCCGTAATTCATCATTTCATAAGGTAAACCATCATGCTGTGGTGGATTATGAGGTTTGTATATAACAGGAAAAGTGAACGTGGTATCACCTTGCTGTAGAGCTTTTTCTCGACAGCGTTGCATCAAGCTATGTGTATTTTTTCCCAAATCATAAAGTGAATTGTCACATTTAGTATCAAAGTCTGTTAAAGACGGAGCTGAAGGCACCATAGCTTTTTCTCCACACCGCTGTAAAGCAGGAGCCACAGGATTAGACAGAGGCACAGAGTTAGAGGGATTAGTAGGAGAAGGAGATACAGGCAGTGCAGCAAAGCCAGGTTTTGTTTTAAGTTCTGGAAACCCTGGAGAGGGAGTACCAGGTGACTGGGGTGGGTGGGGGATGGTGGCGGCTGTGGCAGGCGCAGAGGCCGCGGGAGGCAGCAGCGGCAAAGGTGCGGCAGCCGTGGCAGGCGGCGGCGGCAAAGGGGGGTGCAAAAGCGGCGGGAGGCAGCGGCAGGGCAGCAGGGACCTGTATGCGGTGGTGAGGGTCAGCAACCCCGCAGAGCCCGTGCTGCCTGCCCACTGCCTGCCTGTCTGCCTGCCAGTGGGATGTGTGCGTTAACGGTGTTAGTGCAGGCAGTGGTGGAGGTAATGAGGGATATAAATCCAGCTCTTTTTCAGAGTTGACCCTGTCTGATACAAAAGAATTATTATCAGAATCAGAATCCTGCTCATTAGCGGCCTGCTTACAGACTGTCTCCTCAAAAGCAGTTATCAGGCTGTATTGGTATGGTTTTCACAGCCGGCTGTAAATGCACCAGCGCAGCATAAATAAATCTCCATGTCATAATTAAATTTTCTGATACACCAAAGGCCAAAGTTTTTTGCGTTTGTAAATGCTCCCCAACTCTTTCCCAAACCTTGCTATCAAAAGTTCCCTTTGTGGGAAACCAGTTAAAATTATCCTCTACCCATATTAAAAGTGAAGCAATTTGTCCCTCTGTTATTTTATACCCAGAAACCCATAAAAATCTGCTGCAAAGCATTTAAGTAGAGCTTATGCTCCTGAGAAACTGATTGCCCCATGCTACTGCCATCTCGCAACTCACCTGTTCCACAGGGGTAGCTGTTACCAATTTTCTTGGAGTCGTGGCCACTTCTTCAAAACTCTCCCCATTAGATTGCGTGGTCTCCGCAGTGTAGGGGAATCACCTCTTTTCTTCTCTCAATCACGTCGTTTTCTTCCTTTAATCGTGCTGGCTTCTTCTCTCCATCACGTTGTCGTCTTCTCTCGATCACGTTGTCTTCTTCTCTTGATCACGTTGGGCTCACCATCTGCGGCGACTCAATCAAGCGCTCAAGCTCTCTGTGCAAGATTCCCTTTATTTCACTAAAAGATCAAACTTATATATGTTTCAACAAAGGCCTAGAAAGAACTAATGGCATACAGCCAATACTACTAACACAGGAGGGCATATCTGGCCCAGACGGGATGTTTGCCAGTCCTCAGAACAGTTAAAGATAAAAACATTCCATAGACATACTCGTGACTGTCTTCAGCCACATCTTCCCAGGCCTACACAAGGCCATCCTCCAACCTGACCTTGTGAAACTAGTTCTTCAAAGCCTTGGCAAACATGCAGCACAACAAATTCTGACGGTCACTCTTGAAAACAAATGCCAGGTGTTCCAAGCTGCTCCCACAACTTTAGTCTAAACGTTACTTAGCAACAACTGAAAACATCACCGTTATCAACATTCTTCACATACTGAACTCAAAACATAGCACTGTACCAGCTACTAGGAAGACAGTTAACTATATCCCAGCTGAAACCAGGACAGTATCCACACCTTATTCTATACCATTGACGTCATGCTCAGTTCTCATACCTTTAGTTACATCCTGATCAATCATCATCACCTTTCCATCCCTTTGAGACATATGAACAATGATATACCCACAGAGATATCATTCCTTTAGTTTATGGGTTATGTTCATAAAACGTTTGTTGAGTTCATTTAGTTTCCGACTCTGGGCTCCATCTGTCATGCCAGTCTGTCTGGGCAGGAGGGATGGTGCAAAGGCCTCTCAGTCGGTAGAGCAGAATTGGACTTCAGTGCGGTGTGACGAGCAGGTGACATTGGACGCAGCAGGAGGATGGTGTGCACCGTTGGATTGTTGCATGCTGGAGTCAGTTCTGGTTCCATCACTACTGTGCTTTGCTCAGTTTTATCACAGTTCTTTCTTGCTTGATCCAAGTGATTCTTACTATAGTACTATGAATATAGCATATAACAATTATAGTAATGATAACATACAGTAGCAGGGTTATATAGCAACTAATATCATACAGTTTAATTCTGGCTATTTTCACCTAAAATCAAATCCCCTTGAGGCACACATCGGACATCCCCTTCTTTTCGCATCACCCACCAAGTGCACCCAGGTCCCTGAGCAAAAGCAATCCCACGAATGGGTTTACCTTTGCCTGAGGCAGGAGTAACCCAGACTGTCTTCGCTAACATATTTTTTATGTGCACTACAGGGACTTTATCCCCTTCTACAGTACATAAAAATTCTGATTGGGCAGGGCCACCCCAATTGGCAGATCCTCTGGTGTTGACTAACCAGGTGGCTTTTGCTAAATGTGTATCCCAATGTTTGAAAGTTCCACCCCCCCGTTGCTCTCAATGTAGTTTTCAGCAGTCCATTGTATCATTCTATTTTTCCGGAGGCTGATGCATGATAAGGGATGTGATATACCCACTCAATGACATGCTCTTTGGCCCAGGTGTCTATGAGGTTGTTTTGGAATTGAGTCCCGCTGTCCAGCTCGAGTCTTTCTGGGGTGCTGTGTCACCATAAAACTCACTCTTCAAGGCCCAGGATAGTGGGCAGTGGCGTGGGACATAGGATATGTTTTCCAGCCATCCAGTGGTTGCTTCCACCATTGTAAGCACATGGCACTTGCCTTGGCGGGTTCGTGGGAGTGTGATATAGTCAATCTGCCAGGCTTCCCCATGTTTATATTTCAGCCATTGCCCTCCATACGACAGGGGTTTTAGCCGCTTGGCTTGCTTAATTGCAGCACATGATTCACATTCATGGATAACCTGTGCGATAGCGTCCATGGTCAAGTCCACCCCTTGATCACGAGCCCATCTGTATGTTGCATCTGTTCCCTGATGGCCTGAGGTACCATGGGCCCACTGAGCCATAAATAGCTCACCCTTATGTTGCCAGTCTAGGTCCACATGAGCCACTTCAATCTTGGCAGCCTGATCCACCTGCTGATTATTTTGATGTTCTTCAGTGGCCCGACCCTTGGGTACATGGGCATCTACATGACATACTTTTACAAGCAGAGTCTCTAGCCTGGACGCAATATCTTGCCACAGTGCGGCAGCCCAAATGGGTTTACCTCTGCGCTGCCAGTTGCTCTGCTTCCATTGCTGTAACCACCCCCTCAGGGCATTTGCCACCATCCATGGGTCAGTATAGAGATAAAGCACTGGCCACTTTTCTCTTCCAGCAATATCTAACGCTAGCTGGATGGCTTTCACTTCTGCAAATTGACTTGATTCACCTTCTCCTTCAGCAGTTTCTGCAACTTGTCGTGTATGGCTCCATACAGCAGCCTTCCACCTCCAGTGCTTTCCCACAATGCGACAGGACCCGTCAGTGAACAGGGCATATTGCCTCTCATTTTCTGGCAGTTTATTATACAGCGGGGCCTCTTCAGCACGTGCCACCTCCTCCTCTGGCGACATTCCAAAATCTTTGCCTTCTGGCCAGTCTGTGATCACTTCTAAAATTCCTGTGTGACTGGGGTTTCCTATGCGAGCCCGTTTTGTGATCGGTGCAATCCACTCACTCCACGTGGCATCAGTCACGTGATGTGTAGAGGAGACTCTCCCTTTGAACATCCAGCCCAGCACTGGCAGTCAGGGTGCTAAGAGGAGCTGTGTTTCAGTACCAACCGCTTCTGAGGCAGCTCGAACTCCTTCATATGCTGCCAATATCTCTTTTTCAGTTGGAGTATAGCGAGCCTCGGATCCTTGATATCCTCGACTCCAAAACCCCAGGGGTCAGCCTCGGGCCTCCCCAGGTGCTTTCTGCCAGAGGCTTCAGGTAGGGCCGTTCTCTCCAGCTGCAGTATAGAGCACATTTTTAACATCTTGTCCTGCCCGGACTGGTCCAAGGGCTACTGCGTGAACAATCTCCCGTTCAATTTGTTCAAAGGCTTGTTGTTGCTCAGGGCCCCATTTAAAATCATTCTTCTTCCGGGTCACTTGATAGAGAGGGCTTACAATTTGACTGTAATTTGGAATATGCATTCTCCAAAAGCCCACAACACCTAGGAAAGCCTGTGTTTCCTTCTTATTGGTCAGTGGGGACATAGCTGCTATTTTGTTGATCACGTCCATAGGGATCTGATGACGCCCATCTTGCCATTTTATTCCTAAGAACTGGATCTCCTGTGCAGGTCCCTTGACCTTACTTTCTTTTATGGCAAAACCAGCCTTCAAAAGGATTTGGATTATTTTCTTCCCTTTCTCAAAGACTTCTTCTGCCGTGTTACCCCATACGATGATGTCATCAATGTATTGCAGGTGTTCCAGAGCTTCACCTTTTTCCAGTGGAGCCTGGATCAGTCCATGGCAAATGGTGGGGCTGCGTTTCCACCCCTGAAGTAATTGATTCCAGGTGTACTGGACACCCCTCCAAGTGAAAGCAAACTGTGGCCTGCACTCCACTGCCAAAGGAATGGAGAAAAATGCATTAGCAATGTCAATTGTGGCATACCACTTGGCTGCCTTTGACTCTAGTTTGTATTGAAGTTCTAGCACATCTGGAACGGCAGCACTCAGCAGTGGCGTAACTTCATTCAGGCTGCGATATTCTACTGTTAGTCTCCACTCCCCATTAGACTTTTGCACTGGCCATATGGGACTATTAAAGCGTGAGCGAGTTTTGCTGATCACTTCTTGGCCCTCCAGTTGGCGAATCAACTTGTGGATGGGAATCAGAGAGCCTCGGTTGGTGTGATATTGCTGCCGGTGCACCGCCATGGTAGCAGTTGGCACTTTTTGTTCTTCAACCTTCAGCAGCCCCACAACTGAAGGTTCTTGAGAGAGACCAGGCAGTGTAGACAGCTGTTCAGTGCCCTCCATCTCCAAGGCAGCTATACCAAAAGCCCATCGATACCCTTTCGGGTCCTTGAAATACCCTCTCCTGAGATAGTCTATGCCAAGGATACATGGAGCCTCTGGACCAGTCACAATGGAGTGTTTCTGCCATTCATTTCCAGTTAGGCTTACTTCAGCTTCCAATACAGTTAACTCTTGGGATCCCCCTTTCACACCAGAAATACAAATGGGTTCTGCCCCTTTATAACTTGATGGCATTAGAGTGCACCGTGTGCTGGTGTCTACTAGAGCCTTATACTCCTGTGGGTCTGACGTGCCAGGCCATCGAATCCACACAGTCAGATAGACCCGGTTATCCCTTTCCTCCACCTAGCTGGAGGCAGGGCCCCTCTAATTCTGGTCAGAGTATCCAGTGTTCACTTCTCGTAAAATTGGCTCAGTATTCCCTTCAAGAGGATCACAAATACCATCAGCCCTTCTACTCTGGAAACTGGAGTGGCATTTTTCCTGGTAGAATCCCCTTTTGTGGTGGTTTTTCCTCTCAGCTCACGTACCCGTGCATTTAGGACCGAGGTAGGTTTTCCATCCCATTTCCTCATGTCCTCTCCATGATCACATAGATAAAACCACAGGGCACCTAGCGGGGTGTACCTTCTATATTCTCTGTCTTGGGCAGAGGAGCGTTCACTCCTAATACCTGAGACATTGGTCCTTACAGGTGGGGAATAGGACATATCCTCTTTGAATTGTTGGAAATCCTGGGACAGCTTCTCCACAGCCGAAATGCAGGCTTGTAGGGAGGAGGAGAGATTTTCTTCGTATTGACGGAGTTGGCGAGCCACTTCCTCCACTGTCAGTGCCTCTTCGTCTTTCCAGGTCATTATTGCCAGTGAGTTGGCATAGGACGATGGTGTGCTCTGTACAAACTTCCGCCACATGGGTCGTGTGCATTGGACTTTGTCTGGATCTTTGGGTAATTGTGGGTTGTCCAGGTCATGATGAATCGTCTCTAGCACAGCTAATTCCCTCAGATATTGGATAACTCTTTCCATGGTTGTCCACTTGCTTGATTGACATATAACATCTTCCTTAAAGGGGTACCTTTCCTTCACACTTGACAGGAGTCACCTCCGGAGGCTGATGGCTTGTGTCCCTCTTCCAATTGCCTTGTCAAAGCCACCTTCCTTGGCAAGTGATCCCAGCTGCTTGGCTTCCCTACCTTCTAATTCCAAGCTATTAGCCCCATTGTCCCAGCATCGGAGGAGCCAGGTGATAATATGCTCACCTATACGCGGCCAAAATCTTTTCGCATATCCTGCAGGTCACTCAAGGATAGGGACCGGGTTATTACCTCTGGTTCTGCCTCTTCCTCCTGTTCCCGTGATGACCCTGGTTCACCTTCATCCTTCGCTAAGCGAACTGATTTTTTTTGGTACATTTCTTTTTCTGTACGGGGGCAAATGATACTGGTGCAGGTTGGTCCGCTGGTTGCAGTACCACTTGCTGGGTCTTGGATAACTGGAGTATCTGTTGCCAAGGTTTGGGTAGCTGCTGTGCTCGTTGCCGAGGCTGGAGGGGCTGCAGTGCCTGTCACTGAGGTTTGGGCAGCCACAGTGCTTGTCGCCGGGGCTGGAGGGGCCACAGTGCCCGTTGCCAAGGTTTGAGTGACCGCAGTGCTCATCGTTTTGTTGTTAGGTCCAGAGACCTTCTCTTCCCCTTGAGGGTACTGAGAGGTGTCGAACAGGGCTCGATAAGCATGGGCCAAGCCCCAGCACATTGCAGTGATTTGTATCTCTCTGGAGCTGCCGGGGTGACAGCATACCTTTTCCAAATATTTTACTAGTTCTTCTGGATCCTGCACTTGTTCAGGGGTGAATTTCCAAAACATTGGAGGTGCCCACTTTTCTAGGTACTTGCCCATACTACCCCACACAGCCTGCCACTCTTAATTATCCAGCCTTGGGGCACATCTCTGGGTGATCTTCTTAAATAGCTGTTTAACCTTAAATGAGAGCTGAACCACATTCAGAAGTATGCTAATTCCTAGCAGTAGGGCTAGGACCGTGCTAGTCCCAACATTCCAGGAGTATTTAAATTTTTCAAAATTCTCAAACACCATTGTAACTGGACTGAAGGAGAAAGGAGAGGGGAAGAAAGGTACCCCACCCATAGACTGGTTTTCCAAGGAGGAAAGGTAAATGGTGTAATTATTAATAGTTTCCCACACATGGCTCCCAGAATGTAAAGGTGACAATGCTGAGTGGAAGTACCGCATTAATCCTACAGCTGAAAACTTTATCATACCATAAACTGGTGTTATACCATACATCAAAGCGAAAACCTTAATCCACCTCCCACGGATGATAAGCAGCAGAAGAGGGACTACATACAGCAAGCAAGGTGATACATAACAGAACTTTAAAAACCAGAGCAACAACTCTAAGAACACATAAATCAACATAGTGACCAGTGACTATTAGACCAATATAATGAATGCTTATAACAAATTTGTTTTAACAAGCTCTGGTCAGGTTTGTCGTTATCTCAACCCTTCGGGCCTCACGTTGGGCGCCAAAACGGACTGTCGTGGTTTAATCCCAGCCAGCAACTAAGCACCATGCAGCCGCTCACTCACTCCCCCCCACCCAGTGGGATGGGGGAGAAAATTGGGAAAAGAAGTAAAACCCATGGGTTGAGGTAAGAACGATTTAATAGAACGGAAAAGAAGAAACTAATAATGATAAGGATAACACTAATGAAATGACAACAGCAATAATAAAAGGATTGGAATGTACAAATGATGCGCAGGGCAATTGCTCACCACCCGCCGATCAACACCCAGCTAGTCCCCAAGCGGTGATTCCCCCCACCCCCTTTCCCCCCAGTTTATATACTAGATGTGATGTCACATGGTATGGAATACCGCGTTGGCCACTTTGGGTCAGCTGCCCTGGCTGTGTCCTGTGACAACTTCTTGTGCCCCTCCAGCTTTCTCGCTGGCTGGGCATGAGAAGCTGAAAAATCCTTGACTTTAGTCTAAACACTACTTAGCAACAACTGAAAACATCAGTGTTATCAACATTTGTTGCATACTGAACTCAAAACATAGAACTGTACCAGTGTATTGGTTTTGTGTGGCAAGGCTTTGGTAGCGGGGGGGGTTACAGGGGTGGCTTCTGTAAGAAGCTGCTGGAAGCTTCCCCTGTGTTCGAGAGACCCCATACCAGCTGGCTCTAAGATGGACCCGCCGCCGGCCAAGGCCAAGCCAATCAGTGATAGTGGTAACGCCTCTGTGATAACATTTTTAAGAAGGAAAAAAAAGTTGGGACAGTGAGAAACAGTCGCCAGAGAGAGGAGTGAGAACATGTAAGAGAAACAACCCTGCAGACACCAAGGTCAGTGAAGAAGGAGGGGGAGGAGATGCTCCAGGCACCAGAGCAGAGATTCCCCTGCAGCCCGTGGTGAAGACCATGGTGAGGCAGGCTGTCCCCCTGCAGTCCATGGAGGTCCACAGTGGAGCAGATATCCATCTGCAGCCCGTGGATGACCCCACGCCGGAGCAGGTGGGTTCCTGAAGGAGGCTGTGAACCCGGGGGAACCCTGCGCTGGAGCAGGCTCCTGGCAGGACCTGCGGATCTGTGGAGAGAGGAGCTCATGGAGCAGGTTTTCTGGCAGGACTTGTGACCCCATGGTGGACCCATGCTGGAGCAGTGTGCTCCTGAAGGACTGCACACTGTGGAAAGGACCCATGCTGGAGCAGTTTGTGAAGAACTGCAGCCCGTGGGAATGGCCCACGTTGGAGAAGTTCATGGAGGACTGTCTCCCGTGGGTGGAACCCCATTCTGGAGCAGGGGAAGAGTGTGATGAGCCCTCCCCCTGAGGAGGATTGAAGTGGCAGAAAATAACGTGTGATGACCATAAACCTCATCCCCGTCCCCCTTGTGCCACTGGGGGGGCTTGGTGAAGAAATCCGGGAGTGAAGTTGTGCCCGGGAAGAAGGGAGGAGTGGAGGGAAGGTGTTCTGAGATTTCGTTTTGTTTCTCATTACCTTACTCTGGTTGATTTGTAATAAATTGAGCTAATTTTCCCAAGCTGAGTCTGTTTTGCCCGTGATGGTAATTGGTGAATGATCTCTCCTGTCCTTATCTTGACCCGCAAGCTTTTTGTTATATTTTTCTCTCTCCTGTCCAGCTGAGGATGGGGGAGTGATAGAACGGCTTTGGTGGGCACCTGGCATCCAGCCAGGGTCAACCCATCACAACCAGCTACTAGGAAGACAGTTAACTCTATCCCAGCTGAAACCAGGACAGTGATATATATATGTATATGTTTATTACCTTTCACTTTAGGGAAGGCCTTTACAGTGTTATCTTGTGAGAAAGGAAAAAAAATCTCAGCAGACACCTAGCCTTGGTTTGCACTGGATGTCAGGTTGTATATAAGGCATATTTTGAAATGCTACATTAAATAATTTCCATCTTTCACCTTCAGCTCAGGGATAGCAAAAGCCTGACTGAGAAGAGGTTTAGCCAGGATTCTGCTCTTCCAATTTCCATTCAAATCAGAAGTTAGTCTTTCTGTTTATTTCCATGCTTTTTCCAAATATTCAAGGAAAAACACAACAGCATAGCAAAATAAGCATGTCTTTAAAATTCCCCCATGCATGGCAAAACTGAAATTTTAATGTTTATATCATCTTATGACTTTATCATCCTGAGCACAAACTGTTGGCCTTGGTTACAAATGCACTTGATTTTCTGAACAGAATAATAATTCATCCTATTCAACAACTTCATGACTACAGTTTAATAAGACAATCTTCAGTAAGAGGAAATTCATTCAGCTTCAGTTTAATTTGTTTTCTCAGTTGCTGGAATTCAGCATGTCATGAAGGGTTAAAAAAAGAGAGTGAAAAACATTAATTAAAATATCCTATGCAGCCATGTTTCAAGACAATGTGCATTGTAAAAGAAAAGATGTGTTTCTGTGCATCATCTGTGCCTTGAACAAGCACATGCTTGGAAATAGGCAAACATGATTTACAGCTAAAGTTAGAACACAGTTTCTTTAACAGCTCAAATTCTGGGCAGAAAGAATGGTTGATACTTTTTATATTTCATCCATCCAAGTTCTATATCCTACATAAGCTCAGAGAGGGAGCTAATGCAGTTTTAAATCAGAAAGAGGCCTACTGGCTTTGATTCATGCATGCCTGATGCATGTTTTGATAGATTTGTTAAATGATAATTTCCATGGGAGTAGGCAATCTGCTAGAATAGGCATGAGAAAATTCCTTTTCTAGCAGTATTTTTGGCATTCAAACTGATCCTGAAAGCACTAACAAAGACTGAGGTGAGTGAGAGCTGGTCAGGAATTTTCCCTAGAAAGTGCTCATTCATCAAAAGGGGAGTGTTTCAAGGAAGTCAACCTGTTTTGATAAACTGGGTGAGAGCTGTGGTTGGTTTTGTCCTGGGTCTGTCCAGGCTTCATTTCCATGACTCCGAGGTTGCTTTGTCAGCATGACAGTCCCGGGTCTGGCAACTCTGAAATCCAGGTTCAGCTGCTCTTCAACGCTTGGCCTTATAACAGGGAACATGGAGAGTACTTGAATATCTAATGCTACAGCATCTTATAAGAAAGAGTTATGAATACATCTGCATCTGCTCTGGTATGCTGCTAGAAAAAGTCTGTGAAGAGGTCACAGAGACAAGAAATCAGTAACCACCAGACTGCAAAAGATTTATCCTGTTTCCAGGTAATAACACCCCAGCTCAGTAGTGAACAGCATTTTGTCTTTGGCTTCAATCAGGGTTGAATATGTTCTACAGTGAACCAGAAGCCAAGTCAAGAAAAAGTAAACAGATGTATGGTCTCAACCTTAAATCAGAATACCCTGTTTTTTATCCCAGTAAGGCGTTCCTTGAAACACATGGGACTAACTGTGAAGGTGGTGTGGCCTCCTCTGGTTCCCCTGGGCTCTTTAAGCTTTGTTTATCAGTGCTCTTCTGAGATACCTGAAAACTCACATAGAAATCTTTGCAATGTCAAAATTGTGAACATTCTCTTTAACAACCATAACTACTAGGGCTATACATTGGAAAAAAAGAGAAAAAAAACCTCACAACAGAAAAAAGAAACAATATCAAAAGCTGAGAAATCAGAGAACAAGGTAACAGCTTGAGAAAGGTGCTGGTTTGTTATGCTGCCACAAAACAGATCAATCCATACCTTGAAGTGAACACCCATGTGTACATCCTTTTCAGCTGAGTTGTCTGCAAAACTTAAATAGATCTTCTTCTGCCACATTCTCCTATCGTGTATCTCTAGCCTCTCTCTAGCTGCTTGTGATTGTATTAGAAATATTTTTCAGGTCCTAGTTTTAATTGTCTGCAGAGCTAGCAGTCAGTTGACAAACACATGTTTTTCAACAGTTACAGAAGTAGGGCTGCACCACTAGCTGGTAAAAACAGATCTCAGGACTTCCAGAAGGTGAGATATATCTACTGCTGAAAACACAAAGTATGCTCTGGCAACAGAAGTACAGACTTACAACCTCCCAGTGCTTTTGTGGTGCTGCTAATTATCATGTCATACACACAGTGAGCATGTAAGGGGAAAGAACATATATTCACATCCTGTTAGGTGAACTGGCAGTTGAAATGCACGCATCCTGTAGCTGCTGATGAATGTGAGATCCAGTACAGTACTATTCTGAAAACTGGCTTGATAGGAAAGGCTCCATCTTAACACTGCAGTTAATACTACCATTTGGCTTATGTATAGAAGTGTGTCACCTACCCCTCTGAGCAGTGGAAATCTACCAGATTTCCTGATAACCCAGCAGCTAGTCCTCTAGTAACAACACCACATCCTGCCTTGGGCCTTTTACCTTGAAACTTCTGCTTTTGAACATGCCATATTTGGTAAGTCTGAGGCATAACATAATCACTCCCTTCAAAAGATGAATAAAGTGGGATTTTGGACTTTTGTGTCACTGGGCAGCAGGTCTGTTTTCTGAGTCCTATCTGTTTTTTTCAGCATTCTTCTTAAAGTGTGGAAACAACTCAGTTTTCCAGTAAGAGCTGCAGGAATGTCATATGCATTAGTTTACATAATCTCTAGCTATGTTTTATATTCCAATGTTTATCAAATTCTCTCTTTCAACCAAAGAGTCTCCCTGGGAGCTTCTTGCATCTGAGTATTGGCTATATAATCCCCAAGAATTCCACAGAGGCACATGCTGCGGCTCAGGAGGGCACACTCTGTTCTCCCAGTCTGCTCTACTTTGCAACTACAGGTAAAGCAGGGCATCCTGATGTGACAGCATCTTGATATGTGTAGAGCCCTGGGCCTTTCTGAGATTATTTGGTGTGTGAGGCAGGAGATATACCTCCCTTTTTATACTACTTCAAGTATATAATAATACCCATTATAATCCTAGTAGCATCTAAGAAGTAAACTTTCTAGGCAGGTATTTTTGAGACACCTCTCCTGAGTTCATTTACTGTATCTCAGTGTCATGCTTCTGCAACAGCAAAAGCAGAGTTCAGTTTTGTCTTGCAGGCACAAGAAAGACATATTTCATATACATTATGCTGCTTATGCTAAGGCAGAGTACTGGAAAGGAGATATTTCAAATATCTAGCTCTATTTGCTGTATATGACTGAAGTCCCACTGAAGAAACGTTACTCTATCAAACAGCCTAGGTTGTCCTGGAGGTAACCAAATTCATTGTCATGGTTTGTCGAGATTCCTGAATATTTAATCATAGAATCATAGAATGATTTGGATTGGAAGGGACCTTAAAGATCATCTAGTTCCAACCTCTCCTGCCATGGGCAGGGATACCTTCCACTAGATCAGGTTGCTCAATATATTGCTTCTTGTTCTTAACAAGGATTTTGACATTATAAATACAAACTTCTAAAGAGACAGCATTACCATTTTGATAACAGTACATAATTTTTGGAGGGCTGCTGCCAAGATTGATGTTGGAAGCAGTGAAGGATTATTTTAGGGAAATTTCCTAGTTTTCTTCTAGTCAGAAGGGGAGAAATGTGCTTGCCCTGCAAGGCTGTCCATGTTATCTCCTGAATTTCTTTGACCCTTTTGATGTCTTTAAACTGTAATGTAGTTCCAGTGAGTCAATGCTACTGTTGATATGCTGCCTGTACATTTCATGTAAAATATAATTTTATGCTTGAGATAAGATTCTGGTGATATTTAGATCCACATAAAGTTTTGGCTTCTGTGAAGATTTTCCCTGGAGTGTTTTCTTAAAATTTTGAAATAGTAAAAGACATTCAGTGATGACATAAATGCTTATGTCGTGAGAGAAGTAAGTTACATCTTTAAATTTCACAGTCTTTCTCTGTGTTTCTCTGCATGTGCACAGACACACATGTGATTTAGACATTTCAGATATGAAGAAGAAAGGCTAGTCCCTCTACCAGAAAACAGAGTATAATTACAGAAGCAAAATGGCATTTTTTTTCTTTATACCAGTTTATTTCACGATCGATGAATTCCTCTTGACTGCATATGTTAGGCTGGGCTCCTCTTGACCAACTTTATTTCACAATATTTGAACCAGCACCAGGAGGAAGTAGAAATGGCATTTATAACAAAAACCATAACCAAGAAAACTCTTTGAGGGTACAAAGATCTGAGGAATAATGACTGCTTCTCTCAGAGGTTTAAAAATGTCATCAGTTACAGCTGTTGTAAAATAAGGTACAGGCAGGGTGGGTTTGATCCTGTAACAAGGGTGAAAAGGAATTGATTGAAACTGACATGAAAGAAATTCCTTAATGGTTTGAGTGAGATTTAATGTTTTCCAAGAAATCTGTGATAAAACCATTGAAAATCCATTAAAAGTTGGTTCTTATAATTTATAACATAAAAACAAGAAGGTGGATTGAGAGACCTAATTAGAGCATGATAGTAACAGCAAAACACTTTGGGTAACATCCTGTAATTGATGGTGACACTGAAATTAATGCTTCAGACATGGTATGCTACTCGAAGAGAAACTCAGTCTTAAATAGAGGTGTGCTGAAAGAAAATTAGGGAACCCTGTCCACAGCTGATAACAGAACATTTAAAAACTCTGTACAGTGTTTGTTTGTTAATGTTTTTATCATCTCCCATATATCTGGTTACTTTTAATCCTAGACTTGTTTCTTTGCTCATGGAGCATACTTAAGGGCGTTAAAGGCATAAAGGCAAAACATATAAGTATGTGATTAGAGCTCTTACTGCATGAGTCTTCTTATACGTTTAAATTTATACACACGCTTAAATGCTTTGCTGGCTTCAAGCCACAAAGCAAGTTAATGTGGTCAGGAAACCAATCCATTCAAACTATTGAACTTGTTGATTATTCTTTTATGTAGAAAAATGTTGGCAGCTAATACAGAATTCACTGCAGTCTCTTCAGGCTGCAGAGACTGTTAAAGGAAACAATACACATTTTCAGAAATTAGTTTGACATTGTAAAAGTTCACCTTGACAAACTGGGAGCCAATTAGATGTGTGGCAATAGACAGCTACATGAAAAGACAGACTAAACTGGGTGTTTCTGAAAAGAGCAAGCTTGATGTGTAGAATCTAAAAATGCTATTTTTCATGATGGTACTACAACCAAGAAAAAAACAGACTCACAAAACACATTTTGGTGCAAAAACAAATACATGAAAACTCAGAAAGGACTGCCTAATTTTTGTCAAAAAATGGTTAAAGGGTGACAAATTTTTGATAAAGCCAAATTACAAGCTAAGATGGAAAGAGAACAACAAATGAAATGATCACATATTAAAGTTGGTAACATATTCCAGCACAATTAAAATAATACAACAGTAAATCAGATTCCTAACATTACAAAAATCAATGTATAAGTGCAATCACAAAATGACAGAACAGCTTTGTGAGGTTCTGTTGCCTTGCAAGGTCCCTCTGGACTGAAGCTCTGTGCTTTGGGGTGTCAGTTTTCTGGGACCTCCTTTCTGTTTCATCATATACATCATCAACAAATATATTGAACAACAGTGGCCCCAGTTTTGATGTCTGAAGTAGATTGCTTGTCACCAGCCACCAAATGGATGTTGCCCTCTTTGTACTTGTTGGTCCAGCCAAGTTTGCAGCCCATCTAGCAGTCTGACTAGCCCAAGATTACTTGGCTTCCTGCTCAGGAGGCTGTCGGAGACAATGTCAAAAGCATTATGAAAGCTGAGCCACATGGTATGCACTACTCTTTCCGTGTCCACAGAGCTAGCCATTTCATTACAGAAGGCAATCAGGCTGACCAACCATGATTTGCTTTTGGTAAACCCACCCTGACCATTTCTGATTACCTTTTTGTCCTCTATGTGTTTGCAGGGCTGGGGGTAAGGCTGATCAGTCTATAGTTTTCTGGCTTCTCATTTTTCTTAAAGATGGGCATATTGTTACCTTTCTCCCAGTCATCAGAGACCTCACCCAATAGCCATTTTTTTCAGAGATGGTAGACAGTGTACTAGTCATGTCTTTCAGCACCCTAGGTGGGATCCCACTTGGTCCCATGGATTTGAATACATCCATCTTCCTTACACCATCACTAGCCATGTTGCCCTCCACTACCAGCTGCCCCTTTGCTTCCCAGACTAGACTGGTATATGAGGTGTTTGGGAGCAGGCTTTGACTGTGAACACTGAGGCAAAAAAGTCATTAAATGTTTTAGTCATGTCTGTATCCATCATCATGAGGTTGTTTTTTCCCATTTGTTAGTGGACCAATATCTTCTCCAAACTTTTGTTCTGAACACTCCTGTGGAATCTTTTCCTCTTACACAATAGGTCCCTACCTATTTTTAGCTTCATCTGAGCACTGGCCTTCCTGATGTTGTCCTTAAGTGCTGGAACAATGCTTTTACATCCTCCTTTACTGCTTGTTCTCATTTCCACTTCTTGTATGCTCTTTTTTTGCATCTTAATTCACTGAGGGGCTCTGTACTCAGACAAGTGGACCTATCACTGAAATTCCCAGTATTTCTGTCCAACAAGGTAGTTTTTTCCTGAGCTCTCTGTAAGTTCTCTTTATAAAATGAACCCAACTTTCCAAGGCACCTATCTCCTTCATGGCTACTTTCCAGGAAATTCTGCTTAGAAATTCACTAATGAATTCAAAGTTTGCAAGTTCAGACTCCTAAGTCTGCAGCTCCCCTTCCCAGGCATCCTCTGGATCCTGAAGTCAACAATTTCATGGTCGCTGCAACCCAAACTATTGTCTATAGTCACATTTGCCATCAGTTCTTCCTTGTCTGTGAGCAGCAGGTCAAGTACAACCTTAATTCTGCTGGCTTTGCCAGCATTTGTATTAGGAAATTGTTACTGATGTCCTCTAGGAATTTCTTGGACAAAAAGTTTCAAATCTTTTCCCCTTAAATTTAGTTTGGATTGGCCTTCCAAAGTTATATCTTTCATCTTTCCTCATCATCTTTATATTTTTTTTTACAGATAATGACACTTGTGATGTGTTGAAGTGACCAACAACTAAAACAGCAAACCCTGATTGATTGTAACCTTCTTTTTTTTTTTTTTTTAGTTTGAAAAAGTCATTCCAGTCTTGTCATATCTGATGACAACAACAAAATCCTGGGAGTCAGTGAGCTTGCTGATATTTCAAAATTCCTGCTGTCTCTGTTTACAGAATTACTACTATATTTTGTTAAGCCTGGGTGAGATATTCAGGACTGCATTCAACAGGAGTAAAGACATTTCTTGCCATGAGGAGAATTAATCATAAAAACCCCACACAGATAAAATCAGATGCCCTGGGAAAGTTTGAGGAAGGAATTAATAGAGGTTTCTGTAGCTTTATTTTTCCTTTTCTGTTTTCCATTTTCTTAATCCCACTCTCTGAAGTGGCATGGAAGGAAAGTATGTTGATACTTAGGCATGGTTTGTGATCATTGCAGTCATGGAAAACAGTGAGTTTTAGGAGGGACCTGAATAAAAAGATTGTGTTGTCTCTGTGAAGATGAAAGCAACATACGTAACAGACAAAAAACTTGGGCAACGAAGTGAAGGAAAGAAATTAATGCACTAGGGATGTGAGTACAGCTGAGGTGAGGAATCTCTTTTCTGCAGGGCAATCAGATGGCTTTTTGGGTGCCGGAATAAACAAGTTCCAGGAAACAGAGCATGCTGTGCAGGTCTGAGACGTGCAGGGGAATGACCTACTACAGATCCACACCTGCTCTGGGTAAGCTGGTTTTGCTGTCTGAGACATGGCCAACAAGCCAATGGGCTAGTCTGCTGCTTTACCTGGGTTAACTAACCCTGTCTTTGAGCTAACCAACCTGGCCAGAGTACTCTGCTCTCATGGCCATAATTCTTATGTGCTTCTGAAGCACCAGGAATTGTGCTTACCTACCCCTGTGCTGCACACTGCAGATATCCCATGGGACATTTGGGTTGCTGGAAACAGTTCCATTTGGGAAGAACATACAAATTTTGTCCGTTAGTGACAGGGAATTATCAAACCATTCTGACATTTTGTTTCAACACAGTCAAAATGTGTGAACTGGTAATGCCCCAAAAAGTTGTTTTGCCCCTTTTCCATTTGGACTTTGTTATGGCAATGTTTATGTCGTGGTAATCAAGCACCTCTGAGTATCTTTTGTGAAATTCAGGACAATAAGTGAAAGCATTGTCAACTGAATTTCTCTTGATGAGCATGCACCGAAATATTTCAGAAATCAGGCTTCACAGTAGTGTTTGAATTTTCATTCCAAACTGACATGTAAAGGGAATTTTCAAGTATTGGCATCTCATGAAATGTCACATCTTTTTCTCCATTAGGTCTTATTCTGACCTTATACAAGAAGAGAAGGTATGTGATACTAGATTGAAAAAGTCCCAGCTATTTTCTATGAATCTTCTTCTGAAATGAAGAAAACCATTTTCTGTCAACTCTGCCCTTTCTCCGATGAACATAGCCCTCTAGATACTAGTATAAGCAGATGGCACAGATAGAGTAAATTCTACAGAGTTCTTGTGTAAATGGTGTGCAGCTTGAAAGGCTTGTCAGGTTTCTCTTTTTTTTTCACTTTTAAAGGTTATTGTTACATGTCAAAAAATTTATGATGCCATTGGAGAAGGTTCATCTGTGTATACCTGCCTAAAAGGAAGATGGTGCAACTTGTAATTAATACTATATTGCTCTCCACCAGAGTCTAATGCAGAAACAGGGCAGATGTGTCCCTCATAGTAAGCACTTTTTATTTAAATTGTCATTTTTGTCCCTTAGATTGGAAATCTAATACAGTGTCCACTCAAAACAGTTCATCAGGGACTTGCAGTTGCTTTCAAGCAACCTTTCTGTACTCTCTGTATATGAAGCTGCAGCCCTCTGAAATCATTAACCCACACTGTATAGTACAAAGTACTACAGAGTATAGAGAGATGGTACCATCTTCAGGCAGGAAAACCTGAGTCACCTGACTTTAAAGCTTTCCTATCTGTAGAAATTATGGCCTTTCCACTGGCAAAAGCTGGTCTTGCTCCATTATCTTGTTAATGCTTTGCCAGCTTACACCAGCTGAAGATTTACCACTAATCAAGCACTTCAATGCTGTCAAGCATTTCTCAGCAGTCGTTTTCCACATTAGCCATTCCTCTGAATAAATGAAAATAGCTAAACCAAATAAATTTTATCTGTCAATGGATGCATGAGAAAAAGAAATACCCATGCACCTCAGTGTGTGATATCTCCACTTTTCTCAGGAAGCTAAAGTAGTTTATGGTTTTCTTAGGTCATTTTATTCCCAGTCTTGAACAGACTGTCTGTCAGAGTAAGAACAGCACAATATCAAACAAAACGAGAAAGGCCAGAGGGTATTTATTTCTATGTAGGGACAAGCAATCTCTTTTTTCTAAAGAGAACAGGTCTAAACCTAAGAAATATAACAAGTCACTGATACTTATCTGAATGAGGTTCACATGGGATTATTTCCAATCTCTTTTGTATTTTCTGCCCTTTCTAAGGCACATGAATATTCAAGTGACTAAAAAAGGCGGGGGGGGGGGAGGGGGGAGATGAATAAAGGGCACTGTTCCTCTTTTGACTTGAGCAAAATTATTTATACTGATGTTATACATCCCCAAAGAGGCCATGTTCTGTAGCTGAAGCCAGGGAAGGATTATTCAAAATGAAAATCACCAATAACAACTTCCTCCAAATCACAGCTAGCCATTCTACCAACAGCCATCCTAGGAGGCACCAAAACCACAGCTATCAACACATAACTAGCAATTACTTTCATCCTTCTCCCCTTATTTACTCTTGTAAAGGACTCATTACGCTAAGGAATGACAACGTTTCTGAACTGAGCCTTTTTGATTACTTTCCTTCCCAACCTGAATTTATTTCTCATGACCTTTAGAACTATCAATTTAGATTTTTCCCTTTAGTCATTTGGGCTTGTGCTTGACTGAAGCATCCTTCTAGCTGTGAACGTGCTGGTGCTGTGACCTGGTGTGGCCCCTGCATTGGCGGACTCAGTTTAAAAAATCTGACACTGTAGCACAGTCTAATCCAAAATTCTGATCAGACTTCTCATTCTGTGGGATATTTATTAGCTTAGCTTCTGAAGTAGGAGGTTTAATATGGTGCTTTTTCCCCCTTTACATTATAGTCCTTTTATTCCCCCTTCATGAACTATTTGAAGAAAGGGTAGATCCTTTAAATGAGTGTAACAGGGAGAAAATATAAAAAGGTTGTCAGGCTCCAGTATGAAAACCTAAGCTTGTTGATTTGAAGGTAAAATGTCAGTGCCTTGTTAATTAAAACTCCTAGGAGAAGTCTATCTTTTTTAATCTGGATGTGTCTCTAGGTGAGTGAACTCACGAATATTTTCTTTGCATCTCTTTCCCTTTCCCCACCCCAAAGAAAATGAATATATTGCTATGTTAGCAATATGTTATATATTGCTAACAGACCTGTTACAGATTTCAAAAAAGTAAATGGATTTCATTCTTTTACTTCCTGGGCATTGATTTTGGCCTTCCTTTGGTTTGGCTTGGTTATTTATACTTTTGTCTTCATACAACATTGTATTCCTCCACATTCTTATTTAGTAAAAAATGAACCTGTGGCAAGACTAAAAAGTGTGAAGATGAATTAGTGATGCCACTACTCAGTGATAATGTTAACATAACAGTTTATGATAATGTTAATCAATGACAGCCTCCTCCTATTACGGTATAAGCACTATTTTTGTAAGAAAGTGCATTGTTCCAAAGTCTGGGTGCTTAAAATCTATAGATCATTTTTCTTTAACTGATAATTTTTCATGGTAAACTTTTGCCTAGAAAAGATTACATTTATCACTTTTATATTTTATCAGTATGAAAAATATATACTTGCTTTTTTTTCCTCAGAATTTGTTATTATGTCGATGTGGCCTTACCGAAATAATTGAGATCTCTGAGCTAGTAAATATACTACAGTATTTTAAGAATGTTCTGAAAATCTAAATTTGATAGTTTGCCTAATATTTAGAAATGCCATGGGACCTAATCCTATTTGAGACCTGAACAGTAGGCAGATCAATAAATACACAGTCACATTTCTTTGAAATTTCATTGTACTCAGTACCAAAATAAATTACAAAACACCATAAAAAAACCTTTAAATCCAGTAAAAAAATTCAATGAAAGGCAGGTTAAATTTAAGGAAAACAAGACAGTTTACATTCTCAGGCAAAAGGCTAATGTAATATTCAGAAAAGAACAGTTTTAGCTGCTGTAGCCCACATGCATCTATAAAGAGGTACAAAGACACACATGGATGTGAATATTGCTTATTTGCTACATATCTGAGAACATGGCTATCTGAGAGTACATCCCCAGAAAATAATTACAGAATGATAATTTTAGCTCCAAGGAATGTATTCCCTAAATCTCCATGCCCTTGGGTTGCTTGGGTCGCCTGTGGCTCCTGGCTGCTAAATTCCAGCTGTAGTGGCAGCTTGCTTTACACAAATTACTGCCCCTGTCATTTTTCTTCCAAGCTGAAATCACCAGCTGACTCTATGTGGTTGTTTCATGCTCCATTTTGTTCCATTTTAAGGCAGCTGATTGAATTCCACACTTCACAGTGCTTGGCGGGACATCTTAATTAGAGACATTTTCAAGGAAGACCAGTACCATTCAGTGGAACATCTTTCTTCCCTGCCCCCCCTGTCCCAGTATTCTGAAATTGGTGCAGAAATCCAGATTCATTAAAGTCAAGAGCTTTTTTTTTTTTTTACTGGCCTGGGCAAATTCAGAATTTTAATCATAGTATTTAGTGCCGTCCGCTGTTGTGAATTTCATACCTTATTACCCAAGCACAGTTTATTCTGAAAAGGAGTCACAGCTGAAACTGTATGGTATGATCAGCACCTACTTTCTTGCGTTGCTTTCCAAAGCAGATGAAGAAACATGCTAGTGATTGGCTGATAAATGAGATACTTTGCTCCTCCTGCCACATGGATTCGCTTCTGCAGTAAATGTTGCTCCCTGGAAAGAACAAATTTAGGTGCACACCTGAGTCCAGACAGAGCTCTAGGACACCAAGCAGTTCTGCAGTGCACTTGACAAGATGGCCTTGCTGGTGCACCGATAATTTTTTCCCATCACTCTTTATGCATTTTGCACTAGTGTGGAGAAAGAGTCCTGGGAGCAAGCATCCGATTCCTGTTCTGAGCATAGTTTCCGAACCTACAGCAGCCTTCTCAGCTGATCTCTCCACTCAGGCCCACAGATTTTGCAGGATGAGCTAGGTTTTAACAGAGAGTCTCCCCCCAGCCAACACAGTCAAAGCTAGTAGGTATGATATACACAAATCTCATATGAAAACATAAAAGAGGGGATATAGATGTGGCTAAAACACTAGTAGCTAACCAAAGGACAGCAGTTTGGTGAAAGCAGGTCAATGTGCTTTTCAGGAAAATTGCCTTCTTTAACTGTCACTGCAGTTATTTTTTTGATAAAATTACAAGTTCAGTTCTCAAAATAAGTGTGTTTTCATAATAGATTCTTGAAAATGGTGCAATATGATTCAAAATTATTTTCAGAAGGAAAGGTAAGAAGATATAAGAACATGTAACAATAAGAGTTAGGGCAATGGTGCTTATTTTACTGTAGCTTCTCTTTTTACATAGAATTAGTCTTTCCCTCACTGCGGCGGAGGATCCACAGGGGACATCACACACAGACCAATGTGATCAAGTGAAGCCCATTTACTACAACTTTTAGCACAGTTATATACCTTATGCGCTTATGCATGCGCCTTATACAATACTCTAATTGGTACAATACCCCGTTTCATGCGGCGCTATCTTATCCTCTATTGGCTGCTCAAGCTTCTTCACGAGGCATCCAGCGGTTACTTATCTCATTCTTCAGCATCCAGGAGTTGTTTGTGAGGCTCTTCTTATCTTCCTTTTCTCAGCGTACAAGGACACAGCGTCCTTGTCCGCTTCAGCACTTTGTAAACTTATGCTTTGTTCCCTGCTAAAGGCTGGATTGCTCACATGCCCTTGCTCAGCCAAGAAATCCTCAACACCTCACTCACAATATAATTATATGTTTATTCACACAGTACTTTGCCTTTTAGAAGACATTTTCTAATCTGTTAGTACTAACTCATACAAAAATTTTCTAATATCATGTGTATATTTCTCATTGGACCAGAGGGGCATCAGCAGTTACTCCAGTTTCAAACGTAGTCATTGTTTATTCCTTAAACACTTCACTAATCATATTTTTTACTTTAGGTTTCTAATGTTTTGTTATGTTTTGTTTTGTTTTGTTTTGGCTGGTGCTTTATTCACCGGAGTGTTTGTCTTGCCAAACAGACAAGTATTCCTGATAAATGTGCTTCCAAAGCACTAAAGCTGAACACAACTGTCTTGCACTACATATGCTGTCTCTGTTGCTTGATGCATAAGACCTGTAGGTGAAATATCTTCCATGAAGCTCAGCCATGCGAACATTGGCAATCTGCTAACAAGGAGGACTTTTCTCCCACTACATTTTAATGAAGGCTACCAATGTTTTCCCACATCCCACTTCCCTTCTTTAAGATACAGCACTGCTTGCCAGGAAGAGTCTTTTGAAGATGCAGTGAATGTACTTATCAGAGCTCTGCCACTTTGTTTTATTCCCTTGTGTCAGACTAAAGAATGAACAAGCTGGAGGTATTGGTCTGTTCTGCCTGGTGGCCTGTGCTGGGCTTGGAATCACAGCTACTGAGCAAATGAAGAATGAAAGGTCTGAGGAACAGAGAATGTAGCTTCAGGTTCCTGCAACACCAAAAGGAGGTAAAATAAAGTCAGTAGACATTAGTGTTAAAAGAACCGTGTCTGAACTTCACCAAAGAAGAGGCATATGGTACACAGGCAGCCTTATCCAAGCTGCAAAGCTTCCTCATAGAAGATCTGCTGCAGCTGAGAGAGGAGATCATCCCTGCTACCTGTAACACATAGTATGGCCTTGAATGGTGCCCAAGGGTTTTTGCTAAGCCACTGACAACATCACTGTCAAAAACAGACGAGCATTAAAAAAAAAAAAAAAGTTGTAGGAGCAGAGGCAAAACCAAAATGTGGGTTTGGTGAAAATAGCAGGATTCTCTTACACAGCTAAAGGTGATGAACAGGTTTTATATGGGGGATGAGGGTCTGGTAAAACCAGATTTAAAAATTCCCCTCAATCTAAAGGTTATCGTACAGGAACTTCCAGCGTTAACTTAGGATGTGAATGTTGGGTACCTTGATTGACGGCACCATCTGAGAAACAGAGAGCACAGAGTTATGGCCATTCAACCCCAGTTCAAAGCAAAGCATTGGTGTCAGAGGTAAGTATTGCTAGAAGAGCATCTGAACGTTGTTCAGCATCAAAGTAGTCTTAGCACATTATAAGCCTGGTCTTCTGATTTCCCTTTTGGTTTCTAACAGTGATTTGACTTCCTGGCATACAGAGTGAGGTGGGAGTGTAGGATGCCTGAAGGATATGATAGTGCCCTGCAACTACATCCTACTTTGAATGGTATGAAATGAGGTAATGAAATACCACTGCAAGAAGAAACGGGGTGGTGAAAATGCTCTCATGACAGTCAAGCCTAAGCACAGCATCTTTCATTAGCAACAGCTGTCTTACAGTGGCTGAGTTCAAAGTCCATACTTGTCCTTTCAATTTTGTGAAAGATGCTGTACTCCTGTCACCTACTGTCTATTGAAATGCTACTTGCAGGCATCCATGACAGACAGAAATCCACAGAAACAGAGTCTGGAAGAATCATGCATTTTTATTGCCTTTCCAAGATGTTACCTTAACAGAAGTGGACTGTGTATTACAAACATGCTCCAGACCTGAAACACAACAAAATGCCAGTGGTGTGGTTTCAATTTCAACAGCCCTGTCAAATACTGGATATGTCAGTGGAAAACATAATATCTACTCAAAAAGACCTAGCAGCTATCTGTAAATGTAGGCTGATATTAAAGAAGAGATTGAGAAGGCTAATAGCCCTCAGTTGCCTCTTTTTGTTGTGCTCTGCTGAAAGCCAGCACAGCGGGAAGTGGCAACTATGTGAGAGGCCAGGAATAGCTGTTCTGGTCAAAACGCCTGCGTTTGGCTCTGATGATACAGCTGAAAGTCTTGTGCCCTTTCGGACACTGTCAAGTCTTATTATCACTCTACAGGAGACACACTGAGCTGGCAGAGTTATATTATGAGAAATTGAATTACCCACAATGCAGAGGTCCTGAAGCACTCTGCAAATTACTGCTGCGTGCTCAATAGGGAGCCTCAACCCAAGTAAGCCTTTCCATGGGGGCAGTCTGTTTTGGGGAGCTATGGTCTTCATCATTATCACACACACACACACACACAAACACACATGTGTTACACACACTCCGCTGCATTTGCAGCTGTGGAGGGAGGAGGAGCTGTGTGCTCAGCCAAAATAACTTTCACAGACAGATATGGAGAAGTATTTTATCAACCTTTCTTGCCAGTCACCTTGTAGTGTGTAGCAGGTAAAGAGGGATGGACATTCTTCTGGAAATGGTGCAGAGTTGGCCATTTGATCCTCAAGATGTCTAAAACCTGGGAAGTTTAAATATCTATCTGCCAATATGAGCTTTGTACCTGTATACTAGCCTCAGGATCTCAAGAAGCAGAGCAGAGAACTGTTTTTGCTTGCAGCTGCTTCTAGAAATCTCCAAGAAATGGCATCCAGCAAATGTTAGGATCACAAAAAACTTGTCTAGGGCAACCTCAATATTCCCTTCTCCCTGGAAAGCACTGCCAGGGAATGGAGTTCTGAAGTGTTGTGTCAGCCTTGTGCTAGACCTCTGCAGAGGGGGCACATTACTATTATTATCCTGTTTATGAGCCTCATTTTGTAGAGCAGTATGATGTTGTGCTGTTTGCTATTATAAGCACCCGACAAAAGTAGATTCCTGTTCAAACAACTGAAACCTGTTATAAGCACAGTGCAAAGCTCAGGCAAAACCAATGCATCTCTTGTCTTACACTTTTTCCAAAGGTTTGCTGAAAACAAATTAACTTGCAGTGTAAGAGTCAATGTCCATTTTAGTAAATGCTTTCTTCATGCTTGCTTTCAGCCAGCCTGCTTTTTGGCTGTAAAACTGAACAAAAATGATTGAAAAATACTGTTATAATGAGAAAAAAAGTTGGCTGAATTAATGATTCTCATATTGCATTTCATATGACTTCACTGTTATGGATCCATTAAAAAAACAGGAAAAGAAGGGAACTTTGGGAGACATCTGTGAGGAGAACTGGAACTTCCATAGACTATATGCATCTGTTCTAGGCAAACTTTCCTAAAACTGTTCTTGTTGCTCCTGCAGTGTTCACTAAAAATAATGTTGCTGAAGACTGTGCTAAGTTTAGTGCAATATTTTACTTCTGCTGGTTTGATGAAGAAAGCAAAAGTAAAGCAGCTTTACCAAAAATAGTTACCATAGCAATGAATACGAGTGTATCTTTCACATCCTTTGGTTCCTAAAAAATGATCCAAGTGCTTCTATATACTGTACAGCACCAATAAGAAATCTTCTGTTATCTTTTGTTGCTTGTCTTTCTGCAAGAACAGAGTTTATACACCTGGAGCCTTTGTTATAGAATTGTTTCTAAATAATCAACAGAAGGAGGTGTGTGAAAATTTGAGGAGATTTTATAATGTGAATGTTACAAATAACAACATGTCCAGGGTATTTTTTTCTAGCAGCAGCTAAACCCCAAAATGACAGAAGCAGAATTGTATCATGTAGTTGCTAAATTATCATATGGCCTCTTTAATTGCAACATTAATAACAGAAGCATACCCTACAACTCAACGGTGGAATAGACCTCAAATTACTCACTGTGTGTCAGGCACAATTACTGCACAAAGAAAAGGAGGAGAACAGAATACCCTAAAAAATAGATTTATTGCAGGGGCATGTATTATAAAGGGAATGTCTTACATGGTAAAATGAACCACAGTCCCATGGCAATATGATAACTTGCACCTTGACTTTTTTTTTAATCAGTCTACTATATTCCTAGGCAACATGGTCTCTCTTGAGAGCTATAAATATGAAGGATAAAAAAGGATATTTTACTGAGCTGTTTTGCCTTCAAGGTTTGCTTTTGATTAATGACATAACTGCATTTCTTCAAAGGTTGCTATGTAAATAAGATTTGCCTTCTGACATGATGGAGTAGGGAAGGATTTAAATAATTTTAAAAGTCTCTGTCATTGCTGACTTTTTACTGCTTTAGCTTTGTGGAAAATGTTTGGTTGAAACCTTAGGAAGTACCTGGAGTGGTCAATGGCAGTCAGGGACCTTGAAAAGTAAAGAAGAATCTAACAAAATATCTAGCTTTGAAATACTTAGAAAATTGATTGGACACACGCATAGGACTGGAGTCATTAATAAGACATAGAATCTTTCATCAGTCAGTAAGTCAGTCAGTCACTATGTTCCTATAGAAGTTTAATGTGTTATTTGCACCAGTATACATGTAGTTAAAATACTCCAGATTAGCTCTGCTGACTTTAAAATTAAAGGAACACATGTTTAACTCACCATAAATGGTACTCAGTGAAAATTACCTGTAACACCAGTGTTTTATTGAAAATTCCAGTATTCAGTTATGGTGAATTTTTTATTATATGAAACAATCTTCATATGCAAATTGTCCAAATACAATTATTTCTCTCAGGGAACTGGGAGGAAAAATGTTTCATATATTGTCAACCCGATTTTCTGAATTTTTTAAATGTTTTGAATAAATTTAAATTTGTTCTGTTTGAAAATTTTAATTTCACTCCAGTTAGAAGAATTCCTTATTTTCAGCTTACTCCTCCTTTATCCCATTCCACATCAATGGGCAAAAGAAAGGGAGAAGTCACATGTTCCTCCTAATTTAAAACATAAATTTTATTTTATGAGGAAAAAGATTTTGCTCCCTAATTTTGGACCACTCTATTGGTTGGTAGCACAGCTGGGTTTTACCCTTTGTTCAAGGCTTTTTATCAGTGACTTTAAATCCTACATTTCTGTTGAATACATCCAGGTCACTTTGTACTCCAAAAGGTATGGCTGTTGCACTGACAATTTGCAATCACATGCAACAGGAAGTTTCAGAATTTGCTTAAAATCAGGATAAATGTGCTATTTAATGTAGCTGGATTGTTACTGACTTGGGATGCTTCCTCTAAGCCTCCCTGATCCCTCATTGATAGTGAACAGTATTCCAGATGTAACAGAGAGGTTTGCTGTTGATCTAGATATTTCCATTTTTGGAGGTATTGTTAATACCATAGACTTTCTTGTTGTTAGACTGTAAAGAACACAGATACACATAAAGGGCCCCAATTGCCCCATCGTCCTGTGTGCAAATATGGAGTTCCACTTATCTCATTTCTTGCTAAACTGTAGATTTAACTCTTGTTTTGTATTAACTATAGAGAGATCTATGTTACAAACACATTGCTACCTTTCTGGCATTATGCTTGCTATTAGAACAGGGGAAAACATATGTTTTTAATCTCTAACACAGGTAATTCCCCACCTACTGTACCTCCAAAAGCTCTGATTGAAACTGTTTCGATTCTCAGCACTGTTGACCTGGTGTTAGATTAGTATGAAATACTACTTTTTCCTACAGTGTGAGCTAAACCAAGAGACTTAAAAGTGAACGAGCCATGTATTCTTCAGATTAGGTTAAGCACAGTATTGATTGTTTTCTTCTTCTATATGTCAGTGCTGTGCTTCCACATATATCTCTTAAATCCCAGATGTTCAGGAGCAAACACAAATAAGAAAACCCAGGAGTTAAACTCTGGGAGCTTTGCTTCCCCCAGCATTTATTGACAGAACAGGACTTTTTGCTGCCGTATATGTCTGCGTGAACATTGATTTTGATGCTTTACCTCCTGGTGGGCTCCTCTAGGCCACTGAGAAGAAGCCCTTGCTTTTACCAGCAGGAATCTGTCCACTAGTAACTGTGCTAATGAGGAATGGCAGAAGAAGGAGCACAGCAAAGGGGGCAAACCTCTTGTGTTCTATTTTTAAGGATAAATGTTGTCCCTTCCTTTCCTGTTTTCTTTGCTTATCTGCTTTCCAGAGCTCAGGTCAAAGGCTGCAATGCAAGAGATTTGAGGTGGCTTTAGTGCGGCTAATCAAGAAAAGTTTGCATTAGCCTCACTACAGCTCCTTGCTCTGTCTCAGGCAGGACTGATAAGCTTGGAGGGAGTCTGCACGAGAAATGATGAAAGGCATCAGAAGCCCAGGTGATGATGTTGGCATTTGGGTTTCCTGAATATCAGTGCTCAGGTGAGCAAACCACACTAAAAAACAGAAACACGTTTCCTAAGCTTGTGCCTCCTTTGTGACATGTAGACACAGGGCTGCACACAGTTTCAGTTGCATATATAAGTTAACATCTCAATTATTTTGACATGCCTCTGTGATAAACATTTTCTATTGACTTTATTTGGGAAGGATGCCACTGGGGGTGACAGCTGTTGTGAAATCCTAGAGGTGTCATTGACATATCAGAGGCATCAGAGGAATAGCAGAAAGGACAGAAGAGGAAGGTCATGGAGTTCGGAGGGATCCCATGTTATTTATATGGGAAGAAGTCCCATGCTCCTGGGTGGCAAGCTGGGCATACAACCTCACCCTCTTTGGAAAGGCAGTGTCCCAGGTCCCAGAAGTGACTGTGCCGGTTGGCTTGTGGCAGTCACTAAAATGTGAAGGAATCTTGACTTTCCTTTCATCACTGAGGAACATCCTAAAAGCAGTTACAATTTTGAATTATGACTCTGTACTAGCAACAAACCAGAAAATAACTTGCTTGTAAGAAAAAAAATCACCTGACCACAATACCTAATTTGATCCATTTAGTTTGATATTACTGAAGTTAATAATCTATAGATATAGTAACCCATAGAAATAGTAATCTATTAGATAGAAACAGGCTAGTAATCTATACTCTACATAGCAAGGTAAAATAATTGCAAAAGAAGTCAGCTGGGGAGATTGAATGGGATCATGGAATATGAGCTGCAAATGTTAGGCAGAAATAAAAAGAAAAGCTTTAGTTTCCCCACTAGAAAAAAGAGAAGTTACAAAACGTGTTTCTGTAAGCAATTAAAATCTTTCAGGTTCATATAAGAGGGAAGAACAGGTGCACAGATATTCAGTTCATGGTGTTTCAGAGTGCTGAATTAAAAAAATGCTGTTTCTTGACACTTATTTTAGAATGCTCCAATGCAACTGTCTGCTGAGGACCCATACAGTCTTTAGTGGATTAGTAGAAACAATGATAGAAGTGCCTTCAAGATGTCAGTGCTTTCTGTCTGGATCTGGGAAAGTGTGCTGAGGCAGGACAGCCCAGCACATGAATATGCTGGTTTCCAGGTATCAATAAATTATCAGAGTCCTTCTAACTACAAAACTCCTATTGACGTCTCTGAGTGTCCAAATGGCTGAATCTAGGTGGTGGCCAAGTAGGGGTGTGTCGTGGTTTCAGCCCAGCCAGTAACAAAGGACCATGCAGCCGCTCGCTCAATCCTCCCACCCCCCCTCCACTGGGATGGGGAGGAGATCAGAAAGGAGAAAAGGAAAAAAAACCCGTAACCTCAAGGGTTGAGATAAGGACAAATTACTGGGACAACATGAAAAGAGAAGTTACAACAACAACAAGGTAGTAAACAAAAGAAATATACAAAATGAGTGATGCATGGTGCAACTGTTCACCACCCGGAACCCGACGCTCCGCCACTTCCCCCACCAAATAGTCGAGAAAGCGCCCCCAGCCTGCTCCCCATTTATATACTGAGCATGATGTCACATGGTATGGAATAGCTCCTTGGCTCGTTCAGGTCAGCTGTCCCAGCTGTGCCCCCCACCTCCCAGGTTCCTGAAAAAACTAACTCTATCCCAGCTGAACCGAGGACATTATCCACCCCTTATTCTATACCATCTACATCATGCCCAGATCCTACATTTTCCAATTAATCACCACCACTTTCCTTGTCTTATATACATATATGTATATGGACACCCCACCCCCACCCCAAATATCATTCCCTTAGTCGATGGGCTATCCCTCTAATATGTCCATCAATTTTATTTAGTCCATGACTTTGGGGATCCATCTGTTGTAACAGTCCTTCAGGATAGGAGAGATGGTGTGAGGTGTTGGGTTGTTGCATGCTGCCTCTGGAGCTTGCGGTTGGTACATCTGGTGCAACCCACTCCCTTGGTCTGCAGGTCGAAGATGTTGATCTTGAGGAAATTGCTGGGCACCAGTTCAAGTTCTATCACTGTTGTACTTGGCTCAGTTTCAAAGTCCATCCTTCAGTCTTTTCGGGTAATTCTTACAGTAATACCCTTGATATGGCATATAGACACTATAGATACAATGACATACATTGGCAGGTTATTTAGCAGTTAACATCATACAGCCTAATTCACTGGCTATTCTCTCCCAAAATCAAATCTACCTGAGGTACACATCGAACTTCTCCATCCTTCTGTATCACCCACCAAGTGTACCCAGGTCCTTGAGCAAAAGCAAACCCTTGGATAGGTTTGTCTCTGCTTGAGGCAGGACTAACCCAGACTGTCTTCCCTAACATACTCTTCAAGCGCGCTACAGGGACTTTATCTCCTTCCACAGTATGTGGAAGTCTTGGTTGGGTGGTGCCAGCCCGACTGGCGGATCCTCTAGTATTAACTAACCAGGTGGCTTTTGCTAAATGTGTATCCCAATGTTTGAAAGTTCCACCCCCCATTGCTCTCAATGTAGTTTTCAGCAGTCCATTGTATCATTCTATTTTTCTGGAGGCTGGTGCATGATAAGGGATGTGATATACCCACTCAATGACATGCTCTTTGGCCCAGGTGTCTATGAGGTTGTTTTGGAATTGAGTCCCGCTGTCCAGCTCGAGTCTTTCTGGGGTGCTGTGTCACCATAAAACTCACTCTTCAAGGCCCAGGATAGTGGGCAGTGGCGTGGGACATAGGATATGTTTTCCAGCCATCCAGTGGTTGCTTCCACCATTGTAAGCACATGGCACTTGCCTTGGCGGGTTCGTGGGAGTGTGATATAGTCAATCTGCCAGGCTTCCCCATGTTTATATTTCAGCCATTGCCCTCCATACGACAGGGGTTTTAGCCGCTTGGCTTGCTTAATTGCAGCACATGATTCACATTCATGGATAACCTGTGCGATAGCGTCCATGGTCAAGTCCACCCCTTGATCACGAGCCCATCTGTATGTTGCATCTGTTCCCTGATGGCCTGAGGTACCATGGGCCCACTGAGCCATAAATAGCTCACCCTTATGTTGCCAGTCTAGGTCCACATGAGCCACTTCAATCTTGGCAGCCTGATCCACCTGCTGATTATTTTGATGTTCTTCAGTGGCCCGACCCTTGGGTACATGGGCATCTACATGACATACTTTTACAAGCAGAGTCTCTAGCCTGGACGCAATATCTTGCCACAGTGCGGCAGCCCAAATGGGTTTACCTCTGCGCTGCCAGTTGCTCTGCTTCCATTGCTGTAACCACCCCCTCAGGGCATTTGCCACCATCCATGGGTCAGTATAGAGATAAAGCACTGGCCACTTTTCTCTTCCAGCAATATCTAACGCTAGCTGGATGGCTTTCACTTCTGCAAATTGACTTGATTCACCTTCTCCTTCAGCAGTTTCTGCAACTTGTCGTGTATGGCTCCATACAGCAGCCTTCCACCTCCAGTGCTTTCCCACAATGCGACAGGACCCGTCAGTGAACAGGGCATATTGCCTCTCATTTTCTGGCAGTTTATTATACAGCGGGGCCTCTTCAGCACGTGCCACCTCCTCCTCTGGCGACATTCCAAAATCTTTGCCTTCTGGCCAGTCTGTGATCACTTCTAAAATTCCTGTGTGACTGGGGTTTCCTATGCGAGCCCGTTTTGTGATCGGTGCAATCCACTCACTCCACGTGGCATCAGTCACGTGATGTGTAGAGGAGACTCTCCCTTTGAACATCCAGCCCAGCACTGGCAGTCAGGGTGCTAAGAGGAGCTGTGTTTCAGTACCAACCGCTTCTGAGGCAGCTCGAACTCCTTCATATGCTGCCAATATCTCTTTTTCAGTTGGAGTATAGCGAGCCTCGGATCCTTGATATCCTCGACTCCAAAACCCCAGGGGTCAGCCTCGGGCCTCCCCAGGTGCTTTCTGCCAGAGGCTTCAGGTAGGGCCGTTCTCTCCAGCTGCAGTATAGAGCACATTTTTAACATCTTGTCCTGCCCGGACTGGTCCAAGGGCTACTGCGTGAACAATCTCCCGTTCAATTTGTTCAAAGGCTTGTTGTTGCTCAGGGCCCCATTTAAAATCATTCTTCTTCCGGGTCACTTGATAGAGAGGGCTTACAATTTGACTGTAATTTGGAATATGCATTCTCCAAAAGCCCACAACACCTAGGAAAGCCTGTGTTTCCTTCTTATTGATCAGTGGGGACATAGCTGCTATTTTGTTGATCACGTCCATAGGGATCTGACGACGCCCATCTTGCCATTTTATTCCTAAGAACTGGATCTCCTGTGCAGGTCCCTTGACCTTACTTTCTTTTATGGCAAAACCAGCCTTCAAAAGGATTTGGATTATTTTCTTCCCTTTCTCAAAGACTTCTTCTGCCGTGTTACCCCATACGATGATGTCATCAATGTATTGCAGATGTTCCGGAGCTTCACCTTTTTCCAGTGCAGCCTGGATCAGTCCATGGCAAATGGTGGGGCTGCGTTTCCACCCCTGAAGTAATTGATTCCAGGTGTACTGGACACCCCTCCAAGTGAAAGCAAACTGTGGCCTGCACTCCACTGCCAAAGGAATGGAGAAAAATGCATTAGCAATGTCAATTGTGGCATACCACTTGGCTGCCTTTGATTCCAGTTTGTATGGGAGTTCTAACATATCTGGCACAGCAGCACTCAGCTGTGGCGTGACTTCATTCAGCCCACGATAATCTACTGTTAGTCTCCACTCCACATTAGATTTCCGCACTGGCCATATGGGACTATTAAAGGGTGAGTGAATCTTGGTGATCACTCCTTGTCTCTCCAATTGGCAAATCAGCTTATGGATGGGGAACAGAGAGTCTCGGTTGGTGTGATATTGCTGCCAGTGCACCGTCATGGTAGCAATTGGCACTTGTTGTTCTTCAACCCTCAGCAACCCCACAACCGAAGGGTCCTCAGAGAGGCCAGGCAAGGCGGACAGATGTTCAATTTCCTCCATCTCCAATGCAGCTATACCAAAGGCCCAACAGTACCCTTTCGGGTCCTTTGTAGGGTTCAATTATATGGAACTTAGTTATTGGGCCTGAAAGTAGCTCATGGTCACAGGAGTGTTCCAGACGCCTTTAGAAGGCTTTGAACAGACTAAACAAGAAGATAGAAAAAGAAAGATCCCAGTTAGAAAAACACAGGTGCACATTCCACGATAAAGGGAACTTGGCACAAACAACCTCAATTCAGGGGCTTATCTTGACCAATTGGACTAAGACAAGTCTTGCATGCTCTAACATAGCCAATTATGTCCTGTGTTTATGCACGTGTACAGAGTGAGTATAACTAACTTTATCTTATGTTTATACGCGTGGACAGTATCAGTGTAACCAATCACCGCTTATGCTTGTGCGCGTGGACACCAAATGCTTGCATGCAGCAGCCAATCACAGCTTCTAAACAACTTAGAGAATTGTATAAAAATGATCGGCTAAGCTCAATAAAGTGACGACTTTAATCATCATATTGGTGTTCTATCGTCCGTGCCCCGCACGGAATAATCCCTAAACCCTACATCCTTGAAATACCACCTTCTGAGATAGTCTATGCCAATGATGCACGGGGCCTCTGGGCCAGTCACAATGGGGTGTTTATACCACTCATTCCTGGTTAGACTCACTGCAGCTTCCAATACAGTTAGCTCTTGGGATCCCCCTGCCACACCAGAGATACAGATGGGTTCTGCCCGTTTATAACTTGATGGCATTAGGGTACATTGTGCACCAGTGTCTACTAGGACCTTGTATTCCTGTGGGTCTGATGTGCCATGCCATCGAATCCACACTGTCCAGTAGACTCGGTTGTCCCTTTCCTCCACCTGGCTGGAGGCAGGGCCCCTCTAATCCTGGTTAGAGTATCCATTACTCACTTTTCATGAACATGAATCAGAATTCCCTTCAAGAGGATCAGAAATGAGATCAGCCCTTCTACTCTGTCTGGGGGACGGCTCATGGGAAACTGGAGCAGCAGTTTTCCAAGAAGAATCCTCTTTTCTGATTGCTTTTTCTCGCAATTCCCATACCTGTGCATCTAGGACTGAGGTAGGTTCTCCATCCCACTCCATGTCGTCTCCATGGTCACGCAGGTAAAACCACAGGTTAGCCCATCGTGTGTACTTTCTCTCTTGGGTGAGGAATACTTACTCCTAATAGCTGTGATGTGGGCCAGTACAGGCGGGGAGGAGGACATATCCACTTTGAATTGCTGGAACTCCCAGGACAATTCCTTTGCAGCCGAGACACAGGCCCGTAGGGAAGAAGAGAGACTTCCTTCCTATTGCTGGAGTTGGACAGCCAGTTCAACCGCTGTTTGCCCATAGTCTTCTCTCTGTGACATTACTGCCAATGAGTTGGCATAGGTTGGTGGTGTACTTCGTAGAAACTTCCACCACATCGGTTGTGTGCATTGGATTTACTTCACCTGGATCTGTGGGTGACTGTCCATTTTCTGGATCATTATAAATCACCTCCAGCATGGCTAATTCCCTCAGGTACTGGATACCTCTCTCCATGGTGGTCCACTTGCCTTGGTGACATGTAACTTCATCCTTGAACGGGTACCTTTCCTTTACACCTAACAGAAGTCACCTCCAGAGGCTGAGGACTTGTGATTTTCTCCCAATAGCCTTGTCAATGCCCCCTTCCCTAGACAGAGATCCCAACTACTTGGCTTCCTTACCCTCTAATTCCAAACTACCAGCCCCATTATCCCAGCATTGGAGCAGCCAGGTAACAATGCATTCACCTGGGTAGCAGCTAAAATCTTTTCGCATGCCACTCAACTCACTCAGGGATAGAGATCGGGTGATTATTTCAGGTTCTGCCTCTTCCTCCTGTTCTCGCAATGACCCTGGTTCACTTTCATCTCTCACTAAGCAAATTGACTTCTTTATGTGTTTCTTTTTCTGTATAGGAGCAACTGATGCTGGCACAGGTTGGTTCTCTGGTTTAGCTGCAGTACCTGTCACCGGGGTTGGGATAGCCTCGGTGCCTGGTGCTCTGTTTTCCCTCTCTTCCCCCTGAGGGTGCTGCCTAATATCAAGCAGCGTTTGGTAGATACTGGCCAGAGCCCAGTACAGTGCAGTGAGTTGTACGTCTCTGGAACAGCCACAGCAATTTCCTTTCAAATATTCTACCACTTCACGAGGGTTCTGTAGTTGTTCGGGAGTGAACTTCCAAGCCACTGGAGGTGAGAAGTTCTCTAGATACCTGCCCATATCCTGCCACATGCTGTGCCACCCATGAATATCCAACCTTGGGGCAGATCTCTGGGTGGTATTCTTAAAGAACCTTTTGTAGCCCTAAACAAGACCTGAAACATATTCAGGAGACATAGCACTAACAGCATGCTGGCTTGCGCATCCCACATCCCAAGGATATTCAAAATTCTCAAAAGCTGTTGTAATTAGCCAGAAGGAGAGAAGGGAGGTGAAAGGACGGGGGGAAGTATCCCCCCCTAACTTCCCCATGGATTGGGTGTAATTACCAATAAAATCCGATAGAAGGCGCCCGAAGTAGGGAAATGATATCACTACTGCATACAGATACCAGCTTAACCTCATGACCTGTGATGTAATCATTTCACAAGTCAACATTGCCCAGTGTAGCAAAATAATAATCCCAATCCCTCTCCCAGAGGTGATAAATGTAACTACAGGCAATATATAGATCATACAAGAACTTAGAAAATGCCACCATGTGAGAAAATGAACCAGCATTGTGACTAGCATCTATTTATCTAATGTAAGAAATGTGTATGACAAATTTGTTTCAACACACTCTGGACAGATCTGCCATTATCTCAACCCTTCATGCCCCACATTGGGCGCCAAAAAGGACTGTCATGGTTTCAGCCCAGCCAGTAACAAAGGACCACGCAGCTGCTCACTCACTCCTCCTGCCCCCTCCAGTGGGATGGGGAGGAGAATCAGAAAGGAGAAAAGGAAAAAAAAAAGGGAACCTTAAGGGTTGAGATAAGAACAATTTACTGGGACAACACAAAAAGAGAAGTTACAACAACAACAATGATAGTAATAAAAGAAATACACAAAACGAGTGATGCACGGTGCAACTGCTCACCACCCAGAACCTGACACTCCACCACTTCCCCCACCAAAAGCCAAGAGCACACCCCCCAGCCCGCTCCCCATTTATATACTGAGCATGATGTCACATGGTATGGAATAGCTCCTTGGCTCATTCAGGTCAGCTGTCCCAGCTGTGTCCCCCCCCCCCCCCCCCCCCCCCCCGCAGGTTCCTGTAAAAATTAACTCTATCCCAGCTGAACCCAGGACAGGGTGTAGCTCAAAAAAAATCAAACCAAGGTACCTTCAAGGATTGTATGTCAGAAAAAAAATTTAATCTTTCTCTTGTAAAGATTTCTGCTTGTTATGAGCTGATCTGTGGTGTGATTGGTTGCATAACTAAATCACTTGACCTAATTAATAAAGAAACAGGGTGTCATAAACAGTGCCAGCACAGCCCTTAGCAGCTCTGCACAGAGTTCTGGTCTGCAAGCCATGTACTAAGACCATCACCATGCCCCAGTGATGGCAGACACACTGCTCCCAGAGAACTGCCAGCAGCTAACCAAAACACACCAATAGGTTGAGTGGCGACCATGTGAACTAAACTACCAGTGTCTCTTGGAAAATAAGATATATCAGGTATGGACATCCTTTCCCCAAAGAATATATGAAAAGAAGAATTACTCTTTTTATACTTTTTTACATTTTTATTGTTTTCATCAACAGGCAATAGTAGAAAATTTGCCTGTGCTATCAAAAAGGACGTTCAGGGTTGGTTGGCATATATTCTGTTCTACACATGCAGAATGTCACAAAGAGTATTGTATTGCTTGTAAATGCTAATTTCTTGGTTCTGTGCCAGAACTTATGGCTATATACATATAAATATGAAGGCAGTTTCTGTAACATTCCAAAACCAATATACTTTTTTTCCAGGATAAACAACTGATGAATTTTTATTAGGTATCTTAAGTTTTCTCAAGAATATTTACATCAACAATATCAGGTTCTGGTCTTGGTTCTTCTTTTAGTAAGCATTACTTTAGCATGCGGTTTGTCTTTACAAATAAGCTTAAACACTGTTACTAATTTTTAATTGCTGGATTTTGTATTTATTTTTTCCTTTGCTCTTTCTATAGCTTACTTTTTCTTGCTCTTTGTATGGCATGTTTTCATTCCTTTGGTAGGTACTCAGCTCCTTGTAACAATGGCAAACTGTATCATTTCAGATTTTGCTTGACCTCTGCCTCTCATCCACACATACCCAGCATAAATGTTTTTTCAGTGCCTCATTTAAAGTTTAGCTCATTGCATTCCAGCTTTTCTCTTTGACCATTTATCATTCCAGCTTTCCTCTTTCTCACTGTAATTTTGAATATCAAAATCTGGTCCATGTCCAGCTGATAATTAGTAAGTGCCTCAGTGTTCAGCCTGCTGTTCCAGTCTCTGGATATAATTTAAATTTTTTTCCTGACAGGTGGGTTGCTAAAACTCTCTTCCTTGCTGCTGCAGTGTTATCTAGTGAAGAGTGCAAAAGCTTTGCTCCTTTACAGGTTTATTAACTTTTTATCTGTCTTTTCATATAACCATTCTGTTTCCTGAAAATACAGCAGGAAGTAAAGGCTAAATGCTGCTCACTTCTCAGTTTATTTCCAGGCCATATGCATGGGGCAAAGGCACTCCATTTGCCTTTTGTAAAATTCATTTTGGAAGTGACACGTTTTGTCTTTGTTTCATCACCTCTGCTTACTGCAGCATTAGATGATGTGTTCGATTTGTCTTCCCATCAATATTTTAAATCTGGCCCAGTTATGCTTTGCAGATTGGCAAAGGTCCATTTTTTTAACACTAAATTTGGATTTTCCAAGAGTCTATGGGACTTGCAGGACAGGAGGGCATACTTTCTTTGTTCTTATTTGGCCTGCTCTCTGCTTGTGTAATGTGACCATTAGGCTTTTGTGACATCTGCTGAAGAGAGTGTTGATTTATGGCAGATGATTACTTTCAGAATAATTTTTCAGAGAAATGGATTGGCACTGCAAATGATGAATGCTAGAGAACCTGCAGGTATTAAAATAATTGCTTTAATTATTCGTAATAGACAGTCAGGATGCCCATTCACCATCTACCTTAATAGGCTCAGAAAGACTTCACTAGGTTGACAGACAGCAGGGAAGTATTTCACAGGACCATAAACCAGCCATTCCTTGGGAAAATATGCAAAATTAATATCTCTCTCTCCAACCTTTTGGGTATAATCAGATTTCCCTGGATGGCAAAAACAATTCATACCAGACACTCTTTGTCCCTATTGAGCAACTATCCTGGACAGACAAAATTGAGATTTAAAACTAATAAAAATCTTTACAGTCTCGTATATGATATGTTTGTCTGAATGGGGCAGACCAGCAGGTTCAAAGTGTTATCTTCTTCCAGACCCTTTATGACTTGTGTCATTTTCTATTAGTGAAATATGCAGACTCATTTAAACTGGGTTTGTATGATCTCCATCAGGTCGTTTTTAACCACGATTTTGGTTCCTCACCCGTTCTCTGGCCTCAGGGGAATTACACCAGGTTATATTGGTTGAAGATCATGCCCTTGTGGTTTGACAGGATTTTGGTCATGAATCCTGGCCAACTGATGCTTTAAAATTAAGCTCTAAGTTAAAAGAACTCCCAGAACCTGGGAGGGTGTGACCACTGCAGCTGAAGGAGCTCCCTTTTCCTCTACTGGTGAATCAGCAGGTGCTGGGTGAGGCTGTGCACTGCTTCTTAGGTACTGGCATAAACACTGCCACATTGTTTTCCTCTGGATATGTTCTAATTTTCCCCTTAAAGGTAAGTTTCTTTGCTCTATTCTGTATTCTTTATTACCTCTAAACTCATCTCTAACCTTTTGCCAAGGCAGTTCCTTGCACTTGCATCTGCTTTTACCAGGGGGTAAAGGCTGCTGTGGATGCATGGGACACTGGTCCATGCTCTAACACCTGAAGAGCCTGCGTGGGAGGGAACAACTGGAGAAACTCACATTCACCCTGCACATGGTCTCCCCATTTGGGGAGCCATGGGGTACTGTAGCGTTCGCCGCATATCAAGGTGCCACGATTAGATCACTGATCACCCCCCAGACCAGGGAAAGAGACAGATAACACACACAGTGTGAGCGCCAACTTCCCCCTTTTATTGCGCAGTCAATTCCTTTTATACTAACAAGGGTAGGCGGGATTACAGACACATCATAAGGCTGCGACTAACCCTCTAACTTTCCGTGACATCGCGAGATCTTCCGAACGCCGAACCCTACATCTCCCCCCTCTCTATGACGAGTTGGCCTCTATTGTTATGAACAATTCCACACCAAGAAACAACTATGTAAAGTACTATGAGTATAAACATATCTCTACAACTAAGTTGAAACACTCTATCTTAAACACCCGTAAATGTCCCATTTACCCTGCAGAGCAAAGAGCTCCTTTATAGAAATTCGCACAGGAGGTAGATTGAAAGTTATACAGATACATCATGAGGCTTGGAAAGAATTACTTCTATTACTCTATAAAGTTTATCATTGGTGTGCTGATGTTAAGGCTTAATGTCTGAGGCACCTAGATTCCTGGCTGCGAGCTCTGACAGCCGGATCCCATAAAGGCATGTATTGATGGACTCTGAGAGGGACGTCGTCCGGATACACATCAGGGTCCCCCAGTTGGCTTTCCATCCACTGCCAGAAGTTTGTAGCAGATACCCAAGGTGTCACAAGCCAGGAAAGGATGACAGCAACCTGTAGGAAAAAACACTCAAACACTACGAGGTTAAGGCTGGACGAATCATACGACTAGGAACCCATTTCAGTAGCCCTTCAGGTGTCTGTACACAGGCATACCCTTGCCCGAGACAACGCAACTCAAACGGCCCATCCCATTGGTGTGTCTGAAGGTCACGCACGCGGACCAACGGGTAGGGACCTTTCTCTTCCGTGTTCGTAAAGTGTCGTTGCGCCGCCGTCTCTTCCAGATCCCCTCGAACTGTCTGATTTAGTGAAGTTAACCCAGTTAACAGAAGACGCTGTGTACGGAGAGCAGGTGTGTTTTCCTGTAACCAGGAGGGCTCCTCCTGCTCCCCCTCCCTAAGCCGATCGAACAGGGTCTTTAAAGTTCAATGTGCTCGTTCGACAATGGCCTGGCTGGTGCTATATGAGGGATGCCATGTTTACTTAACAAGCTGAACAAGGTAAAATTATTACAATAACTAAAATCACAATAACTACAATAATGCCCATAATTCTTTAAGCCAACCCATTACCCCTAATGACCCAAACCATGAGGACTACGAGGAAGATGAACCATCCATACATTCTTGTGTCATCTTGCTCCGCGAACTCAGCCCAGCAATCGGTAGGTGCCAGCTTTCCGTGGGCGTCCCCACGGAGGCAACGATGGCCTCACCGTACACCAGCCCGATGCTCTTCGGAAAATCCCGGTATTTATACATTTGCAGAGGAACGGGTTTTGGCACACATGGCCAGCGGGTGCCAAAAGTCTGCCTCAGTTGCAATCTATGACGCATGCACTCGCTGGCCAGGCGCGCTGCACGAGTCATAGCCATCTTGTCTATTGGTTCGTGGGCTTTATGATGCGGTTGCGGTGCACAGAGAATCTTGACCTGTTATGTTAACCAAGGTGACCTATACATTAGTTTTTGACTGAGGTGGTATTCATATTGCCGCACCATCTAGGATGCTCCAGATGATGATGGTCATACAGATCGAACGGAAGTCCATCGTGGGCCTGTACCTGCGGAAACACAATCAACCTCGTTCCCAGGTTATTAATGGAAATAGACCTTACCCCTAATTTTGGCTTTAACTAACTTTTACGTTTACCCCACACTGTCTTCCCGTAATCACACTATGTTTAATCAAATTATGCTTAACACACTTTTTACCTAAAGCAAGTTCTATATACAATAAGGCATGTTGTTCTAAAAACCTCTCTGAAGGACTCAATGTCTGCTAGTCCTCTAAGGTGTAATACTCTATTAGTCAGAATCTGTCGGATCAGTGGCTCCAGCACCCGCCGGTGCCGTCCCAGTTGCCACTGGGACAAAGTCTTCAATTTCTCAAGGACTTTCCAGTGAAACGCCTCCCTTTTTTTTTTTTTTTTTTTTTTTTTTTTATTTTCTCTCCTCCAATGCTACTGCAGGCAGCTCCGCGTCTATCGCGGGCGCGGTTGGTTTCACCGTCTCTGGTTCCGAGAGGCGGGATGGATGAAAGGGCGGTGGCGGGGGGGCGGATGGTTCTGCTCGGGGGCCGGCCGCGGCCGCGCCTGGCGGCGGCCATTCCATGGCCGGCTGACACGCACCGCTGCAAGGCGGCGGAGGGGGGGGCGGAAAGGAAGGGAGGAGGGAGGGGGCGGAGGAAGCGCCGGAGCGGGTGCAGCTGACGGCTCAGCAGGCACAGGCTCAGGCAAAGGCTCAGGAGGCTCCGTCCGCTCTCCCGGCAAGGGCGCCTGATTTCCCCCCGTGGGGGAGTGTTTCCTCCTCTGCCACAGTCTCCAACCCCCGCTGCCTCCCAGTTATCCCCTCCGCGGGTGGCCGTTCCTCCCACTCTCTCAACTAACGGTACAAATCTCCCTTAACGTCCCCGCCTGGATCCCAGTCCAAGAGGCACTCCCCCAAGTCCTTCCGAACCTCCCGCCGTAACTCCCCCCATGGACACCGCAGAGGGGGCTCATCCGTCCCCGCTGGTACCGTTTCTATCGGAAAAACCTCCATCTCTGCCGTACTCTCCGTGTCCGCGCTCTCAGTCAGAGATGGACCGCTCTGTGAGCCCCGCTCCACAGCCGCCCACTCCGTCTGACTTTGACTCACTGTCCCTGGGGGCACTGCCCCCCCTTGTTTTTGAACCGGCGCTTCATCCGCAAACAAAACAGCTCGCGCCGCCGACCAACACTCCCCAGCTTTCCGTCCTGCCGTAACCACCTCCTCCACTCTCCCCCACGCTTGTAATCGTTCCGCAGCTCCGCGCTCACCCGCGAATGCCGACTGGAGCAACAGTTCCCGAATCTCTCCCCAATTTGGGGGACTTAATACTTCTTTGGGAGAGCCCATCCCTCCCCGGCGCAGCACCCATTGGATGCATTCGCCTGTGGGGCCCCTCCTAATCATTCCGTGAGCACCCACCTCATCAGCCAACACTTTCAACACCTTAATCACTTGCGCAAGCTTCATCGTCGCCTAGTGCGACCGATCACGTCGGGGTCACCATTATGTAGCGTTCGCCGCATATCAAGGTGCCACGATTAGATCACTGATCACCCCCCAGACCAGGGAAAGAGACAGATAACACACACAGTGTGAGCGCCAACTTCCCCCTTTTATTGCGCAGTCAATTCCTTTTATACTAACAAGGGTAGGCGGGATTACAGACACATCATAAGGCTGCGACTAACCCTCTAACTTTCCGTGACATCGCGAGATCTTCCGAACGCTGAACCCTACAGGGTACTTCTCCCTGGGGGTGGTTAAGAGAGGTCGAGCACTGTGGCAGGTGCCAAGCTGTGGGATCCACATTGCTGGAGACAGATAGTCAGAACTCAGCAGGACAAGGCCATGAGCAACCTGGTCTCAATTTGCAGTTGGCCCTGCTCTCAGCAAAAGGCTACTTTAGATGCCACCATTCTGGATGTCCATTCCAGCTTCTTTCTCCCTCCCTCTATCCTTTCCTCTCTCCCTTTCTCTTGCTCCCTATTTTTTTGCTGTTTCTTTCTTCTAAATGGAAATAAAACCTGGCATTTTGCCCTCAGATGCTGAAAATTAATTAATGGGCAAAATCGACATTTATTAAGGTCAACAGTCAAAGGTGTTGACTAACTACAGCAGGACTAGACCCCGCTTGCTCCTGAGTTTTAAATAATAAACTAATTCATTGGCAAAAGATAGCTGAAGTTTGAGTTGTTTTTTGCATCCGAAGTCACACTTGTGACATTGTACTTCATGTTTATGAGAAAGCAGTGTTTTGGTACTGATGTGTAATTGGTAAAGGACAGCTGGTATAATTAAACCATGAAAAGGACATAAAAATGCAGCCAAAGGACATTATTTATAGGTCACCCCTCATTTGTAAAAAAGGTTATTTTCAAGCAGAGATGTAAAAAGACAAAATCCAATCATCCTACCAATAAATCTTTGCTTTAAAAGCTTTCCATCTGATATTTGTGAATCTGCATTTCATCCTTTAGGTCTGAAATACACTGGTTTTCCCTAGTCAGCCTCTTAGCTTGAGTTCTGAACAATTTACTTAATGAATTTTAATTATTTTTTCTGAGATGTTTTTAGTACTAGCCTTCAATGACTACATCATTTTGTATAGGAAAATATTGGAATATTTTGGATTTCAACAAACATATTCAGCACACATCGAGACAACTTTTAGAATATTTTTCACACAGATTGTATACAGTTTTCCCTTAGAGGAAATATAGCAGGTGACTTTATTACACCAATTCTTGATTTAATAACACTTAGACTCATTTTTTAAAAATAAGACTAATAATTTCTTGGAAAGTTGTACTGCCTTGGGTAAATTCATTAGATGGTCCTAGACAGGCTTTCATTTCTCAAAAGCCTCAAACTTTATTTTCTTTAATACTCTAATGAAAGGAAAGATATATTCTGAAGCAGTTTCATAACAGACTAACAATTATTAAATACAATTTAAGAGGAGAAATGCACCCTGATCAGTCTCTTAGTTATTTTTAAGGCATTCTAAAAAATTTCATTTTAAGTAAATACCCAGGAAAGCCGATCAGTGCTTATAGGTCTAGAATGGTTATTACCTTTGACAAACAGATTAATGGTGATCCAATCTGAGGGTGCCTCTCTCTTTTTAAAGATGGTGGCTGTGCATTTTTGATACTAAGTAATACATACTTTTAATAGACAATTCATGAAAATAAAGCCCTGAGAAGAAATGCCATGAGAAAAGTCTGTGTTGCTGACCATAGGAGTACAAATAGATTCACCTTTTATTGGAAAGTGGTTAGAATCAAATTAACCTCTCCCGTCATGGAGAGCAAGCCTAAGTGCATCTGCCTGTCAGATGTTCTGAGGTGCTATTTCCTAGCAACTAGAAAATGCTAATTCATGACTTTGATTAAATTGTCTGGGCTAGGCCAGACCTCAAAACTGCCTTTTTATGCTTCGGATTTGTTTCTCTTTTAAGATGCAAAGGAAGGAGTTTATTGCTGCAGTTCACATAGCAAAACAGTGTGGAGCATCATGAAAGTGGAATATAAGGAGGAAGAAGAGGATGCAAATGCATTGGCAACCAGATGAAAATGTAATGTTGAAAGGTATGTTGGTGATAGGATCAGTTTCTTGATAAATTTGTGGTTTTATAATATAAGATGATGTGTAATACAAATCTTGAGTGCACTTATTTCTCTAACAGTGTAAAGCAAGAAGCACCTTTCTAAACACCCTAATATTTAAAAAAATAAAATGATACTGTAAAATTAGCCATCAGCAATGCTTAAATAGATAAATTAATCAAAATCATCAAGCTGCACTAAACATGTAAAAATATTAAATATTCGGTTCACTAGCTGTGACCACATGTGCTTCTTGAAAAGCCCCTCTAAAACAGCCCTATGGCTCCACTGTTGTTCTCCATAATCTGGTTCTTCCAAACTGAAACAACCCATTTCAGACATTGGTATGGCACCAACTGGGGCAGTGCCATGTTCTCATCTCTAGGTCAAAGCCCGAGCCAGAGCCACCCTGTGGTGGGACAGACAGGAAGGTCCAAGAGGGATGGCAATGGTGGGAAGGACTCACAGGATTCAACAGGATGCTGGGGGTTGAAATGTTAACACACATTGCTTTTCAAATGTGACTGTATAAAGCACTGATGAAGCTTACATGTTGAACATTTCAAGACTCAATGAGGTCAACTTCTCAATGAGGTTATCTACATTATACCAGGAATTGAAGACCATCAATAAGAAAATACATCTTATTTCTAAGGGTAGCCTCCCTCCTGCTGCTTCTTCCTTCAGTGAAGTAACTATTTGCTGTTGACATTAAAATAACTTAGCTGTACCTATGAGCTCTGACTGTAGCTATGAGTTGGAGGTCACAGAGAAAGGACCATGAGTATCAAGTACCAGCAGTAGGACCAGATAATCTTTGAAGAAACTAAGATTGTGTTTACATGCAAGTGTCTCTGATGATAATAGATTTTAAAAAAGGGAGAAAGCATTTCTTAATCTCAGCAATTATGATCTTGGCAAAAGAGAAATATTTCCACGAGGCTTTGGTAGGCTTTCATGGCTGTATTCTCTGGTGTGTGCAGCTGCTTTCATTAACAATAAAGGAAATTACACAGTTGCAAGGCGGGGAGGAGGGGGGAGACTTTGTTCTACAAGAAAATGTAGGATTTGTCCCCTCCAGCCATCGTTTGAAATGTTCTTAGCTTTGAAATTGTGTACATATCAGAGGCTGTTAGCTACACAAAAATAAATCAATCAATGTTTTCTTAAATAAAAACTTAGGTCAGCAACTTGGCAGAATTCAAGTATTGTTTTGCCTCAATGTGGGCTATGGATTCAGAAGGGTCCTTTTTTAATTTTAAGCACTTAGTGATTTCAATCTTAAGATGCTGATAAGTAATTGAAATAATGCATCATCTTTAGCAGAAATAATTATTCTGCTTCATCTTCATTTACATTCTAGCCCATCAGTCAATGGCTTAGCACTACAGCAAATTTGTACCAACATCCTCTTGGGACTAATTTCCTTCTTTGGCTGGATCCTGAGCAGGGTTGAGCAGTGCAGTGTGTAAAGCCTCATGAGGATTTCTTATACGGCTATAAGTATGTGTTTATATACATGTGTGTGGTTACTTGGAGGGATAATGAGCCTGGTTATTTATCAATGCACATCTAATCAATTGCCAAGTGCACAGAGAGTTTTTTATGGCTGATTTTAGTTTGGTACAAGAGTGAGGTAGAAATAAATACAATAAATATGGCAAAGATGCTTAATGTTTAGGGGTTTTGCTGTACCTGAATTCCTTTAGGATTACAGTAGTCTTAGAAACTGAAAATCCTTATTCTTCCAGAAGTGAATATCTTAAATCATGAAGTAGTCTGCCACAAACACAAAACATGAAATCTGTAGTAAGTTTACTTCCCTGAGGCATCTCAACTGGCAGTAGATAGACATAATCTTTGTTGAAGGAAGCACAAAACAAGATAAGTATGTGAAAATTAGCAAGATAGCAATAATGTAAATAAAATAAGCATAACACTGTGCTGAAGTACCAAAGGAATTCCACACAGGTAATACGTGAGTGTGAGTATTCACCAGCAGAAAATTAGGCAGTTGCAAGCTAAATTATATAGTCTTAAACTCCTCTTCCTGCACGTTGTTCTTTTCTTCACATTGAATCTTATTCTCTTTTCCCTTGACCCTCATTGGCATTTTGGTTTTGATCTCTTACTAGACCAAATTTTACTTTTGGAAGCCTTGCACCAATACATGTCAGTGCTCATTTTCTCACTCGCCTGTAAACGAGAGAAATGTGCAACTTTGTCTTCACTGAAGCTTTGTCAACTTATAGCTCTTCTCTGAATGTGAAGCAGAATATTGCCACATAGTGAACTTCTTTTTTTTCTGTACTTGTTTAACATCCTTGCTTGGTTTCACAGTTTTGGAGCCTGCTTAATCCCTGAAGCATTATTTTTTCTGTCCACATATCAAGGAATCACAGAATGGTTGAATTTGGAAGGTACCTCTGAAGACTGACTTCTCCACTCGAAGCAGGGTCGGTTAGAGCAGGTTGCTTGGGGCTGTGTCCAGCTGGGTTTCGAATATCTCCAAGGATGGAGACTCCACAAACTCTCAGGACAACCTGTGCCAGTGCTCAGTCACTCTTACAATAAAAGAATTTTTTTCTTACATTTAAATTGAATTTCTTGCATTTCAATTCATGCCCATTGTCTCTTGTCCTGTTGCTGGGTACTGCTGAGAAGAGCTGGGTTCTGTCTTCTTTACCTCCCCATCAGTTATTTATACACATTGATAAGATCCTCTTGAGCCTCTCTTCTTCAGGCTGAATAGTCCCAGCTCTCTCAACCTTTCCTCATCTGTAAGATGCTCCAGTCCTTTAATCACCTTCACAGCCCTTCACTGGACACACAACAGTAAGCCTATGTCTCTCTTGTACTGGGGAGCCCAAAACTGGACCCAGGACTCTAGATGAGTCTCACCAGTGCTGAGTAGAGAGGAAGGACCACCTCCCTCGACCTGCTGGCAACACTCCTCCTAATGAAGCCCAGGATGGCACTGGCCTTCCTTGCCACAAGAGCATGTTGTTGGCTCGTGTTGTCCACCTTGTTGTCTACCAAGACTCCCAGGTCCTTTTTTTTGCAGAGCTGCTTTCCAGCTGGTTGACCCCCAGCCTATACTGGTGCTTGGGCTTATTTCTCCCCAGGGCAACAACTTGGTATTTCCCTTTTTTTAAACTTCACAAAATTCCTGTTTGTCCATTTTTCCATCCTGTTGAAGTCCTTCTGGATGGCAGCACAATCATCTGGTGTATCAGCAGCTCCCAATTTTATATTGTCTGCAAGTTTGCTGAGCGTGCACCTCTGTCCCGGTACATAGGTCATTAATGAAGTGGTTGAACAGTACTGGCTCCAATATTGAGCCCTGGGATACACGAGTAGTGACTGGCCTCCAGCTAGACTTCATGCTGCTGATCACAACACTCTGAGTCCAGCAGTTCAGCCAGTTTTCAGTCTACCTCACTCTCTACCTATCTAATCCATACTTCACCAGTTTCTCTATGAACATGTTATGGGAGACAGTGTTGAAAGCCTTACCTAAAATCAAGATAAACAACATCCAATGCTCCCCCCTCATCTACCCAGCCAATCACCTCCTCACAGAAGGATATGAGATTGGTCAGGTATGATATCCCCTTTGTAAATAACAACCTTCTTCTTCATATGTTTGGAAATGGCTTTCAGGATTATTTGGTCCACCACTTTCCCAAAGGTTGAGGTAAAGCCAACTAGCCTGTAGATCCTTGGATCTTCCTTCTTGCCCTTGAAAAAAGGATTGACGTTGCTTTCTTCTAGTCCTCAGGAGCCTGCCTTGATCACCATGACCCTTCAAAGATAGTAGAGAATGGCCTCACGATGACATCAGTCAGCTCCCTTAGCATTCATGCTGCACCTCATCAGATCCAATATACTTGCATGTATCCAGTTTGCTTTAGTATTCACTAAGCTGATCCTCTTCCGCTGAGGGTAAATCTACCTTGCTTTGGACTTTTTCACTAGTCTCAGGAGCCTGGGATTCCTGAAGGCTGGTGTTACTAATGAAGATCAAGTAGAAAAGGCATTGAGTACCTTGCCTTAGTCCATTTTTTCCAGGTCCCTGCTCCATTCAGCAGCAAACCCACATTTTCTGCAGTCTTCCTTTTGCTGGTGATATACCTGTAGAAGCCTTTCTTGTTGCCCTTCACATTCCTCACCAGATTTTGCTCCAGATAGACTTTGGCTTTCCTTATCAGGTTTAAATAAGCTTCAATCATTCTTCATTGTGAGCTCAAGCTTATCATGAGCCTTGTTTTGCTTCAGCACTTTCATTGTTGTTGTCATAATTAAAGATTTAACTCACTTCACACTGCTGCTTGGCTTTAAGAAATAAACTGCATATGGTATTTCAAGGTGTACTCTTACGGAAATCCTCTGAATGCTGACTGTCTTCCAACTCATGATTATTTTATAACTGATAATGCTGGTATCTGAACCATGGGAAAACACCAGGGGCTTAACTGTGCCTGTGAGCACTCTGAAGTCTTATCTGTGTTCTTCATGGTCTGAGCAGTGTGCTTCTTTTATCACTGTAAAATGCCACAAAAAAAATCCTGGCCTTTCGTTTTGTTACAAGATGATTTTATGTTACACATTCCATTTTTACTTTACATTAACCTTTAATCCTCTATGCATGTGGGCATATTAATTGCACATGGAACTGAATGCATGCATACAATGATCCAGTGCATTGCCCAGTGGAGGCAGTTGAGGGTATTAGCTTGGATTGCTGCTGAAAGAAAGGAGACATGCCCCACTTCAATTTTTTTCTGCCATAAGGTGTAGATTTTCTGGTTAAATGCAAACTCCTGCAGGTGGAAGAGCCAAGTGGCATTACAATGGGGGATGCAGAAGATAAACTGTAGAGCACTTGAATGTTCTGCCCACTTCCATGTGAAGCTGGGGAAAATTATAAATCTTATGGAGAAAAATAAACATGCATTCAGGGCTCCTCCTGGAATAGAGTGTGTAGAGGCTTGTTCATTTGGACTCAGTGTAGCAGATTTCAGCACTCTTGCTCATGCTGGGTAGCTCTTACAGGAGTAGGACTTTATTTCAAATAGCTTCTCCGTGTGTGTGCACTTCTTATCAGAGGAAAACATACAGAATACTACTTGTCAGTTTACCTTGAGAAGGGAGCTTCACATGACAGTTAAGAACAAGCCGCATTTACTTCACCAAAAAGTTTAAAAGCTATTATACAGTGCTCTACGATGCTTTGGGAACAGGAGCTGCATGCAGAGAACCCTTGAATGTTGGCCAGAAATCTGGCCTTCCCTGCCCGTGTTCCATAAATGCAATTGTTTTTGTCTTAGCAGATCATGTGAGACTAGAGACTGACTGATGGAGATGAAGTCAGATCTGCTGCTGCAAAACTAGGTTACCTACGTAAGATTTTAGGATTTTTATTGTCTGAACAGACAGCAGGTTTGACTATCCAGGGGTAAGTAAATTGGCCATATTTCTGCCTATTTCTCTGTGCAGCAGTGCAAATAACCATCTCTTCCCAAGCCTGAGCGGAAAGTGGTGTGTGAGGGCCAAGAGAACCCAAAGAAACATCCATACACTGTTTACAAGGAATGGAAGTGATGAGCAGGACTGGCCCATGACAGTGGTAGCAGCTGTTCTCAGGTGATGGGAGAGGTGTTGCTTTAATTTCAGGTCTCTTTTTTTAACCACACACAAACCATCTGAACAATTTGCATATGTGGCCAGAATTTCTGATGAATGTTAGAAGGGCAATTGCAATTTCAAGTAGAGAGGAAATTCTAGCTCTGCATATCCCCAGCAGTTACTGTATGGTGACTTTTCCCATAAGTACCAAGGCACATTTTCAAACCCCATCTGCATGGCAGCAGCAGTTTCGAATGGGCCAGAGCTATGGTGATCTGTTACACAAAGAAAGGTACTGGATCTCCAGGGGTAGGTTCAGTTTATCGCACAGTATGAGTATCACCTTGAAAGAATGTGCAGGTAGAAGCAATACCGCTCAAAAGAAACAAAGCCATGGAGTTGAAAGAGTACTTCAGCCTTGTGTCTTCTGTGAAGGAAGTTCACTGCTGAAGTAGAGAGAAGCAGCTGAGGTTTTCTTCATCCTGCTTCTCTCCCAGATACCAGACTATTTCCCCAAATGAAGTTCAGGGTGAAGATTTTCCTTAAAGCATGAGCAATTATCAGTGTATTCACACACCACCAAGCTTTATAGTTCATTATGTTCTGTGTTTAACTCTGTATTCTGATTACAGATGAAGACTCAGCTCTCTTTAGTTCGTGCATTTCTGGTGAATTTCTGCATACCTCTGGGTTGCTAAAATTTACCATTTCTAAAATACTATGTCATCTCCTGCTGAAGTTCTGTGATAGTGGGTAAGAGTGGAATTCAACAAAAGTGCAAAGCATTGGAAATGATGGAAGACAGTTTAATGAGACTCTTCGGCACTGCCACCAAGACTAAAGTTTCATAGCAGTGATGGCTGGTGTAATCAATCTCCAAATTTATTTTAAGCCCAAACCTCTCCAACCTCAACATAAATCTTAACAAATAATTCTGTATTTTCAGAATAATTCTCAGAGGACATAGAATCACCTACTTAAAATTCAATACAGCCACAAAATACTTATATTTATTAGTCCCATAACTAATCCAGTTTATATTAAAATCTCAAACAACAATTCACTTTCTGGATATTTTCAAATTTTTTTTTTTTTTAATATTGAACAAAACTAGGCTTGCATAAGCCAAACAAAATAGCAATGATTTTTCTTCACATCTGAAACAAACATTAATAAGTTAGGAAATCCAGAGGAGTTTAAAGCTCTGTGAGCTTCACAAGCACTTGGCGAATTTACAAGACACCTGGAGCCTCATGATACTTTTTATTTCATAAACGAAATAAAAGGGACCAGATCTTCGAAAATGAAATCAGTGTGGATGACTGCTTGCTGATATATTTTCAGGGAGGATTCAGTGAAATGGTCTTTTTCAATGTGTAAAGATTGAGTTATGCAAAGAGTTGAGAAACCCATATGTATTCTTTAGTCTGCTACAGTTTTTCTACTCAGAAAAAATAAAGCAACCCAAATGGGGGGCCCTGCATAAAAAAATCGAGTGGTAGTCTGAATGCACCAGATGTCACCATGCTGTTGGTGAAATACACTGTGATCTACTTCAAGGTTTGCTTATTTGGCTTGGATACAGGGAGATGATTTTTTTCATCTGAGGCTTGAAGTATATTGTAAATGTGGCTGCGGGCAGATGACCACGCTGCAAGGAGCTGTGGTAGCTGAGGACCTTGGTGCCTCCCTGCCCTGCCTCCATGCACTCCATGCATTGCCTGAGGCTGCGGTGGTCTCAGTCCTCCCTGCTGTGCTTCAGGCAGCCAGCTGGGTTGGCTTGCACACCTGTGGAAATGATCTCTGTCCTTTGCAGAGTTTCTAGCAAATGCTTGCTGATCTCTCTCCATCACACGTCCTGTCCGAGATCAACAGCTTCCCCCACATGTCTCCTGAGAAGCCAGACCTTCTGCTCTGGATGTTTTTCCTTACAAAGACCCTGCAATCCACTCCAAGGGTCTGGAGAACATCCCACCCATACCCTCACAGGGCTGGCTGCTGGGACTTGGGGCCATCTTAGTGGTTGTGGGGATGAGGGCAGACCCTGTCCCAGTGGTCATGTGGAGAGAGGCTCCCTGAGGCACTGTGGGGTGACAGCCACCAGGGCCTGTAGGAGTTACTTCAATATGAGCCTTTGCCATTTGGTCCCCGCTGGAGCTATGGGTCCCACCACATTGCAGTGTCCAGCCATAGTCCTTGCTGGGCCCATGTCCCAGCCCAGCCTCGGCTCATCCCCATCCCAAAGGAGGTTCCCAGTGCCCGGGGCTGTGGCTGCCCCAGTGCTCCCTGACTGCCCTGACTGTGGCTTGGGCAGTGGAATGGGCCCCATCTGTCAGGCCCTGCCCTGACGGACACAGGGACTCCCCAAAATTCCCAGCCCAATGGGAGCCCTGGGCTCCTACAGCAGCCAGGGAAGATTTAGGACTCATCTTAAGGACATAGCTTTCCTAATGAGCTAATAGAGGAGGTGGACAGATGAAGTCCCAAGTATAAGTTTGACTTAACACTGCCACAGATAAGTACCCCAAATATTCCTGGTGGTTTGGCTGTTTGTAATGAGAGAACTGATGTATAGCATGATAAGGACCAGAGTAAGCAAGCCTTTATATATCCCATATAACATGCCAGTATATGCTACTGTCAACCTCAAGACAAAAACCTGTTTTGTTCTACAAAACAGTCTCTCACAGAGAGAAAGCATGAGTCCCTAAGTTAGGAGTATGAAATAGGATCATCAAGGACATCCAGGATCATGATGTCATACTACTCTACTCCTCTTCTTACTCTCAGGGTGAAGCTAGTAAGAATACAAAGCAGTGTTGAAAAAACAAGGCATAAATCTGCCTTGTGAACTACCTTTGTAGTTGCACAGGTCAGAATTCATCCAGTCTCTTGGTGCAAGCTACAGATGGCCACCTAAAGGCTGGTCTAGGTTTCCTGAAGTGCTAGTGAAAAGGTTTTTTCTGCTCCTAACTCTTTTTTTTCATGGCACAGTGCCAGCAATAAGGATAGAAACTACCAAATAAGCCATAAAGGTGACCCCAAAGGAGCTTTCTGAACTAGAACAAGCCCAAGGGACCATCTGCAACAAGCTGAAATTTCACTTATATTGGCAGTGAGATATAAAATGTCAATACTTTCATAGAGATTCCCCTTGCATGGATAATTAATTCCTGGAAGGCTCACTTCTGCAAATGGTCTATGTTCTGCCATCTTTGATTGCAGCCTTAATTACCAGTCAGCCATGGAATTTCCTTGAATTACCTCCATTCTGAATAAAAAATTGCTGCTGGGTACCCTAGCAGTGCAAAGGATAAACTGGCAAATTCAAGACAGTAAGATCTTTCTCTCCCCTCTATTTAGTGAAAAAAAAAAGTTGTATCTGGGAGATATTTACTAAAAAGAGAAGCACTGTGACAAGAATTGCAAATCAAGCCTATGGCTCAATTTGCATTGAAGTTACCTAAGCAAGATTTCTCCTAAGGCTGATGGCTGTGAAGTCCTGAGTCACAGAACTACTGCTACTTCCACTGCTGGGAAACACTTGCTGGAAGCAAAGAAGAGAGTATAGTTAGAACAGCTGCTGCTTATGCTTTGCTAACAGAGCAGAAAAAAAATCTGCCGTGCCAGTTGCTCTTTTGTCTTTCTTGCACTCCTGAAATGACTTTTATGTTATGGTGTACAGGCCAATTTCACTTTCAATGATACCTGCATATCTCTAACTGTGATTGTCGAGGAAGTCCATTCAACAGGGTGCAAAGAAGAGAATTTGACCATCTCTTTACTATGAAGTCCTAAGGAACCTTCAATATCTCTAGGGTTGTTTAGGATAAGAGCAGCATAATGTGCCAGTCTGAGCACCTTTTGGAGCTTTCAACATCCTGAAACAAGTAGTAATTTTCTAAGAGTGGCATATTCCGAGAGTTGTATTTCGTCATCGCCATTTAACTAATCACAGTACTCTTTGGGAAACACCAGAGAACAGGTACATATCTTCTGTCTGGTTACTCTTTTACCTATATTAGGATGTCCCTGAATGCATCTAGAACAGCAGTCCTAACTGTTGGGCTCTCTGACTAGGTGACTCTGGGCTGGGCTTTCCTAATGAGAAGCTGTTTCCAGCAAGGCAGCACTCGTGGGTCACTGCGAGCAAGATAATGAACACCACACAAAGTTATAATCAGTTGCTTACATAAATAAAGTACATTGCTACTTCTGATTAAATGCTTGTTGTGTGACCAAGTTGGAGGTTAAAGACACAGCTAGCTTACAGGTTCATGAGAAAGTGTCCTTCCAAATATTTTGATCTGAAAGAGTAGGTTTTCCTCATGAAAGGTATTTTAAATGTGGGAAAGTGTCTTTCCCGGCTATATTTTACTATTTTCTAGCTTTGTCCAGTTAAGAAACACAGTTTGTAGCAATGGGGAAAAATCTCTTCTTCTACTTACAAAACAAACATATGCACTTTTTTTTAGATTTGTGGATTTACCATCTACAAATGAAGCTACTCCTTCATGAATACTTCTTGACTGCATAACAATTGCCCAGTTGTCTGGATCTCAGTTGGGTGGGGGGTTGAATGTGTTTGGCAACTGGATCTTTTGCCATTGTTGACTCTAACTGCATTTTGTGCTTAACACACACACAGAGGAATCATATTTAATCCCAGCTGTCTGTGGCACTTAAAAAGTTTCTTTAGGCATTAGTTAATAGGATATTGTGGGAGCCCATAAGTAAGCTAGAAAATAGCACCACCAAAATGTATTCCAGGATTTCGGCTCTCACCTATAACCTCATCCCATGTGATTGTGTTTGTCAATCAGTGAATCAAATGAAGACAACCTGGAAAAAAAAGCAAAAGCAAAACCCCCAAGGTAGAGTCAGCTTGTCTTTTTCTACCTGTACTTAAAGCAAATGTGAGAGTAACTTATCTGGACTAGAGATAGTGCTTTGGTTGACATGCTTAATTTTCTTTTCTTCAGTCTCCCTGAACAAGCACTGATTCACTTAAAAGAAATATTTTGTGTTCTCAAAATGTTTACCTCAATATGTGGCAGAGTACTGTGGTGATGATCTTTTAAAAAGTGTTCTCAGTAAAATGACTTTTAATGCATTACAGTTAAAATTCTGCTGATGGACCAGAATTTTACCTTATTATATTACTAACAGATGCTTGGAAAATACAATGGCAAATTTACAGCTTGATTCCTCTATCCCTGACCACTTGAAGTGGGGTCATGTTTAAATGGGGAAGACTGTTTTCACTCACTGAAGGTCTTACAGAGTGCATCATGTGGAAGTGGGGTTTCGGACAAAGCTGGGAGTGTTACCTTCTGGCAAGTAGTGGAGCTGGCACTAGGTTTAGCTGTTCCTTGATTCATGTAGGATTCTTCACACTCCTGCCTACATTGCTTCTTTTCTGTATCGCCTCACACGGTTTGCAGCTCAATGCAATATGCTGTGGGGACAAGTGCTGTCATTCCTGAAGCTGCACGGTACCTGGTTCTGTGTAAGGCCTGTCCCACCAGCTGAAGAGATTTTTGGATTCTCTTCTGCAGGAAAGGCTTGGGAGAAATCTTGAATTAGATTGCAAACCCTTTAAATGATTGAACAAACTGTGCCACAAAAGCTAAGAATGTCATGTACGTTCAGGTCATGGCCTAAATATGTACTTTTGTATCAAAAACTTTATTGCTTGTTGAAAGTAAGGTTCCTCCCATCCAAACTGAGTGTGGTGAGTGAACGATATGCTGATATGCTTGTAGAAGACTAAGCAATGGCTGGAGGGATTTTTCTTATTTTCTGTCAGAGTAGAAGTTGTTGTTGGTAGATTCACACACATCACAATTTCTTTTTAGTTTTTGAAGGGTCAGAGAAGTAGTGCACCACTTAGGAAGCTGTTATCCAGCAAATCATTTCTGGAGCAGTTTGTAAGCAATTGTATGTGTGTGTGATTAAAAGGTATTGATCATGCTTGTATACTAAGTACAAGCAGAAGAGAAAAAGTAAAAGTCTGTATTAGCTGGGCTAGAGATGCAAAGGTGTCAAAAACTGTTCAAAATGATGTTCAGTATTAAACACAGCTGTCTGTACTGTAAATCTTGTGTGGCTCTTTTCTTTTCACATTGACCACATTGCTGTGGTAAAACACGTAGTATAACATTGTTGTAGATCATAAAATTTCCTGAAAACACAGGAGTTAAATCTTTCAGAGTGGGGCGTACTGTAGAGAAATTCCATGCAGGGAAGGACAACAGGACACCAATACGATGATCAAAGTCGCCAGTTTATTGAGCATAGCTGATCATTCTTATACAATTCTCTAAGTTCCTTAAAAGCTTTGATTGGTTGCTGCATGCAAGCACATAGTGTCCATGTGCACAAGCATAAAATATGATTGGTTGTATCGACACTGTACATGTGCATAAACATAAGATATAATTGGTTATACTAACTCTGTACAGGCGCATAAACATAGGACATAATTGGTTCTATCAACTAAAACATGTGAAACTTGTCTCAGTCTAATTGGTCAAGATAAACTGCCAAATTGAGGTTCTTTGTGCCAAGTTCCCTTTATCGTAAAATGCGCACCTGTGTTCTTCTAATTGGCATCTTTCTTTTTTTGTCTTCTTGTTTATTCTGTTCAAGGCCTTCTAAAGGTGTCTGGAATGCTCTTGTGACCGTTAGCTAAATATGTGTTCACAGCATACCTAGTTACACCCTAAAAAAAAGAGGGTTTTTTCCCCCATGGTTTCCACACACTGAGCTTTAAAATCCTATTCAGCTAGATTTTCCTTCTGCTTGGGACTTTCTGTGCAAACTGCTTTATGGCTGGTTCTGAATCAAATTTCAGTAGGCTGACCTTTATTGCTACGGTTTTAAGCAAGAGGAGTAACCACCATCCAAACACTCTCTGTAGTTTTAAACTGTGCCTGTAAGCACTGAAGGGGAACCTTGGACTGACATTTTGTTTGACAGAAACAACAGGCTATGGTCTTCCCCTGCTAGTGGTCTTTTGAAATGGAGGCTGAGATGGCTATAGTGAGTTTCCTCAACTCCTTGCTTGGTTTTCTGATGCTGCTCGGAGCATATTCAGTCCTTCTACCCTGCAATATGCTGCCACCCACCTGTTTTCCTATAACCCAAGTCTTTGGTATAATACCACACATTGAGTGGACTTCTGTAATTTCAAATTTGCTCATAGACATAGCTGTTTCCATTCTTCTAGTCACACACGTCCCACCTGCCTGTTTCTGACTGCTTGCTGGCTTTGACTCCGTCTAGCCGAAGGTTTCTCAAGTTCTGCTTGTGGCCTCCTATGAGGTTCTGTTGCCTAGATGTATCTTGTTGCCCATTTAAAAAGCTTTTAGTTTCATCTGCCTCCAATAGTAAAATGATAGTTATTTACTAGCATGTAGTGGTTTAACCCCAGCCAACAACTAAGCACCACGCAGCCACTCACTCATTTCCCCCCACACCCCCCAGTGGGATGGGGGAGAAAATTGGGAGAAGAAGTAAAACTCATGGGTTGAGATAAGAATGGCTTAATAGAACGGAAAAGAGGAAACTAATAATGATAATGATAACACCAATAAAATGACAACAGTAGTAATAAAAGGATTGGAATGTACAAATGATGCGCAGGGCAATTGCTCACCACCCACTGACCAACACCCAGCTAGTCCCCAAGCAGTGATTCCCCCTGCCCCCACTCCCCCAGTTTATATACTAGATGTGACATCACATGGTATGGAATACCCCGTTGGCCACTTTGGGTCAGCTGCCCTGGCTGTGTCCTGTGCCAACTTCTTGTGTCCCTCCAGCTTTGTCGCTGGCTGGGCATCAGAAGCTGAAAAATCCTTGACTTTAGACTAAACATTACTTAGCAACAACTGAAAACATCAGTGTTATCAACACTTTTCTCATACCTAACTCAAAACCATAGCACTGTACCAGCTACTAGGAAGACAATTAACTCTATCCCAGCTGAAACCAGGACATAGCGAGATGCCAATCAGCCTCCTCTTGGTGGACCACAAATCTCAGTCTCAAGGGTGCAGACACATGCAGGCGTGGGGAGATCATCAGGGCAGATAGCATCAAGGGGTCAGAGGAGACTAGGCTCAGACTCCTTGTAAAACATTTCTGGTTTTGGAGTCTTTATAACTAGCTGAGATATCTCTGCATGGAAATGCTATGTATACATATTTGAAGTCCTACTATTACCCTGAGCCAGGTAGAGACAGACGACCCAAGCAAGAAAAGTTTCCTGTGACCTTAATGGTGTAGAATGGGAAAATACTGTGTCTAAAATGTTTTATCAATACAATGCAGCTTCAGAAACAAAACAGGAACAAAGGGCTGATAACAGGTAGCTGATATCTATTGGATTTGATTCATTTCTAGTGGGAGGACTGTTCAGTTAAATCACCTCTTGTGTTTATTAGGATTTACTGAGAAAAAAACTCTGTTTATGAATAGTCTTGTGTTTTGAATAATGACCTTTGCTTTCAAAATTTTTATGATAAAATATGTGAATTGTTAATCAAATGAATCTAAATACTATCTTAAAAAAGAAAGACTGTGTGTGGCTAATGCCAGGTCAGTAACTCAATACCCAACAAAAAAATCCATATGTTCTCCTAAAATACACAATTTACAAGAACAAACAGAAATTTCTATTTTGGTTCACATAACATAAGATAACATTAAATGAAGAGGAATTTGCCAAGCTCATGACAAAGTTTTTAATCATTATGTACATTTATGAGAAATAAAAGGAAATCTGGATTAATTACCAAAAGGATATACTGACAAGTTCAGAACTCAGCTCAAATTTACAGGTCTATTGGAAATGCAGAAGAATTTTGTACATCTGTGATTATCTAACTCACCACTTTCCTCCCCACTGAGTCTAGGGCACAAACACACCTCAGAAATCAGAGTTGTGAGCTAGCTGTAACTGAAATCATTGTTATTTTATCAAAGACTGCAGGTCTTTAAGCCTGAGACCTTTTTCTGTCGTAGAGTTAGTTTTCTGTAGAGTGAGATTCAGGATAAACTAGCAAGTTCTTCTTTAGTCTGTGATTAAAAAAAAAACCCACCTAATGCTTTCTAAGGTGATACATTTCAGATCTAATGATCACCTGGACCCTTTGTGAATTTTTTTTTTTTTTTAAATACCTTCTATCCTCAGGCTCTACATAAGGGCCTTTACCTCTAATTAATCTTTCTCTGTCAGCAATAGCAATTTATTCTTTTTGAACCTTGTTATTTTTCCTTCTTATTTTCTCCCTCCTCCAAAGCTGTGAGAGCTAGAACCCAAATTAAGTGTTTTCACTCTGACAATAGACATGCACTTTTGAGGGGATCATTCATTTGGTGAAATACAATTATGCTCAGTCTCAGCATACTCAGGTGCTTAAAAGAACCCGTCAGACTCAATCTTCTTTGAGATTTCTATTTTATTCTTCTGTGCTTTAGGACTTCTTGTGGTTTTTTTTTTCCCTATTCCTGTTCAGTTTTACTTTACCTTTCTCTAGAAAAAAACCCAACCTTAAAATGGTGAGCTGAGATAGCTTCCTGTTAGGAATTTTCTAACACTCTTGTTGCATGGCATGTTATTTGATTGTTAACATAACAGTTTTACCTTCACAATAAAAATTCTATTTTTATTTTACAGATTCTTTTTTCTTGAGAACCAAAAAAATTGCACTGAGAGATGAGTACATCATCAGACTCTGTCAGTCATGATCCTTTTTAGTAGTCATACGTTTTGGGAATTCTTTGAGTTTCAAAGTCTTAATATTTTGAAGTTAGTGTTTCTTCTTATATTGAATAACAGCTAAGTAGGGGACCTTGGCATACCTGTAAACATCTTTTCTTGTGGCTTCTGAGCCTATCTGGTTACAACTTTCCTTGACTTTATCTCCAAATCTTTATGAAATTTAGCAAAATAGATTGCTTGCGTATTCATCAACAACTGCTGAGTTGTGAAATTCGTATTTAACTTGTTGTTCATTATACTTAGGAAAAATAGGGAGTGTCTGAATTGTAAACTCAATAATGTGAGTGTTGCATTTGAAAACAGAAAGGCAATTGATCACTGTGGCAGAGGACAGAAGCTAATTTAAATTTTATAGCTTCTTTCATCTGCATTGTGATATTGGTTATCATCTCTAAGAATAGTATAACATGATGTTAGGCATTCTTTCAGACTAATACATGAAGAATTTGGAGACTCTTTAACAATGTGATGAAGTAAAATTATTAAAAAAAAAGCTAAAATATTCTAGGATATCCTATGTAATCCCCTGTGATCCACTGAGCACTTAAATATTCTGTTGCTTTACTCTATATGCTTTACTCTTGAAAGCATTTTGGAAATGTAATGAGATAAAAAGAGGAAATAACCTTATATGAAAGGCAAACTGTCTTTTATTCCCTATATTATTTTATAGTCAATTCAGCAAAATATTTGCTATGTTTATTATTTACTAAGAACAAAACCTACTGGCTAGTTGCTAGGATTAACTATATGTATGATAAATTCATGATTTCCCAAAGATTCATAATTCTAGGCTCTGATCCTGCACTATTACAGCTCAAAGAAGGTTTGACATGCTTTCGTGACAACAGGATGAAGCCCTGTGCATACAAGCTAAAATAACATGAGACCTTCCCACAGCTACTTTCAAGTATCCAAAAATGGATTACATCCTTCATACCACTGAAAGAGAGCAGATGTATTATTCATTTAACAGTCTACTGGAAAACTGTGTAGATGAAATTTCAGTGTCATTTTACCCCAAAATGTTTCTTTTTCTCTCCTACAGTCATCCTCAAATGGTCACTGAAAAAAGGAATGTAATTAGTTGAACTACTGACCCCAAACACCCAAAAATTAATGAAAAAAAGTAAATTATGTCTCTTTTTAGAAAGAAACAGATCTTTGAGTTCTCACATACTTAGTCCCTATGGCAGATATGTATAGGAACCTGCATGTGAGTAAAACTGAAAGTTTTAGCAATGGTAGCTCTGATGCAAAACCCTCAACTTTTTATTATTGTTTGGAAATGTTTTATATATATGGGTTTTAAACCATATATTCCCATGTGGACTTCATTTAGAAATGACTTTGAAAACCTCCAAGCTCTCAATGTCAAATGCCAGTTACTGTGCTGTGCCTTAACCCTTATGAGGATAAAGATGATTAAAAAAACCTGCATGGCCTATTGACTCTGACATGATAAATGAGCCCAGTGTCACTCGACACTGGTTCCTCAGTGGAACAAGGGTTCTAATTACGTGATTTGTACCTGTGTCAAACCAAGGCAAAGGGATTAAAAGAAACAAACATATCAAAGTCAGTTAGTTATTAATAGTTTCACCTACTCCAGACTGTTAATCAAAATCTCTTGAGAGTCTGTCTAATGGCTGCTTTAACTCCACTCTAGATGCTTCAGCCATTTTAGGTACTTTGTCTCCCATTAGGCCATCTTGCTGGCAATTATTTCAATGTTTAACTCTCTGTGAGTTTCACACCCATTCCTTTAATAATGATGCAGTCACTAAAAATGATATTAATGTTAATAAATAGTCTAGGCCCCAGGTTTTGCAGAGAACACTTTATATGCAGAATTCTCTTCTGTTTTCATTAGTTGTATAGGCCCAGATTTCAGTAGTTTGTAGATCAGGTTCTTTTCTAAATTATTTGAAAAACTGATTTATCTATCATCTGAGTTATTTTCAGCTTTTAAATTGTTCACTAAGGTTGGAGAGGCATTACCACTTTGACTATTCACTATTCCTCATTTGCCGCTTGTACTGGACAGTTGGTCACTTAAATGCTTTTCTGTTGTTTGCTTCAACTGACTGGATGACTCCAAGCCTACAGATACATTTAGAAATAGGCAGTTAAACAATTTTAGCACAAATAAAGATTTAATTGGTTTCTCAGCGAGTAATTCACTTGCTTAACCCACTTATGAAAAACAGATAAAAGGAGGAACAAACACAGGTGATGTCACCATTTTTACTCATGCCTGATGTCCAAGCTTATTCCCTTTTGCTTATTATAAGCACATTTCTCATATAGAAGGCATTTTATTAGCTCATGTAAACCAATGGATTCCTCATAGTCTTCAATAGAGCCATACAGGTGTATATTTATATCAGTTGAAGATCTTTTCCTAAAAATGCTTTTTTGAGTCAAAATATGCACTCTTCTTCTAAAAGGCATGTGGGAGAGCTGAGAAATCTCATAGGTCCAAAGAAAGGCTCAAATCAAAATCAAACCAAGACCTCTCTCCACTAACCCAGCTGTGAATGGGAGTGGAGGAGTTCTTGGGGCTTGGGAGCATCCATGGCCAAATGTGATGCTGGAGACTCCTCGCACTCCTTTGTCTACAGCAATGGGGCTCTTCAGTGATTCCAGTCTGGCAGGCCAAGGAAGCCTAAATGAACCTTTTGGTTTTATTACGGTTCTGACTGTTCAATATTGTCCTCTTTTTGAGATTCTTAAAATAGCTATCTTAACATGGGTAAATAGAAAAATTCCTGCAAGCAAAAAGTGTAGCTTTTAAAAAAAGATAATTTTATTTTAAAATTTGAGATGAACTTTGCATAACAATGTCTATTGTTAGACTTGTATTATCTACTCTAGGGCTTTGGTTTTTTTTAAACTCCTTAGCTCATAAAAACACTTGTAATGTACAGTCATGCTTTAAAAGTAAATAGATAAGTGTAATTAAATTTATACTTTATCAGGGCTGTCTTTTCAGTGCTCTGACTAATAGAAGAATTTGACCTGTTAAATGCTCTTTGATTTAGGCTGTCTGTTTACTATAAAATGTTAACCTAAAATATTTCTAATTTCAGCTGGACAAAGAATATTATTGCCTTGGTTCTGCATGAAAGAAGAGGTAAGTGAGTAAAATTTGGGATTTTGAGCCCATTTCACACATAACTTTGTATGCCAGCTTATTAAAAGTGATTTTTTTTCAAGTGAGAAAGCAGAAGTAGATATTCTGAAGTAGCTTACTCCTTGTGTCTAAATGGGAATATCTTTCATTGATGCAGGCAGATTTAGAGTGAAACAGCTGTGTCCATATTGAAGGTGACTGGGGATGTTTTACCATCTCATCTGTACTGGCATGGTTAAATCTGTAGGATCTAGCAATATACTATAAAATACATGAAGACATTCTCTTCTCTGTGTGCAGGGATAGACAAGATCTGTGTCTACACAACCCAAGATTGCTATTTGGGATTTTTTACTCACATATGAAACCCTTGAACATTTCACATATTAAAAATATCAGGAAATATGTGTTTTTCTTCAAGTAAGGAGTTTTGACAACTCCTCATTAAATTATCCAACCTACTTATGATGCATTAGCATGGTCTTCAGTGATTATTTTACTGAATTGTTCTTTTTTTAAACTAAAATTGGAGCAGTAGAAATCATGAAACAGTCAGATAAGCCCAGTTGTTGTCCCTTTGGTGATCTCAGTGATGACTTTGGCAAGTTGAAGGAGGGGAGTTAATGAAAACTGATACATAAATTCTTAGATGTTCTTCAATTCATGGGAAGTTTAGAGAAGACTGTCCAGTGCTAACAGTTGTGGAAAAGCCTCATACAAACCTTTATGCTACTTTTTCCTATTTGGTAACATTGAAGGCTGCTGTGACTCTTCTTAAAATGATAATGCAGTGACATCAGAAACTTTTGTTATAAAAGCAGTAGCAATTATAATAAAATCAAATATCTAGTAAAATACTAATGACATTATAAAAAGCCCAGGATGTTCAGGAATGAGTGCTACGACCACTGACTTTGTGCTCTGCTTTCCTCACTTTCTCATTATCCCTGAGATTCAGCTGTAGACTGGAAGCCTGAAGGCAAGAACACCTTGGAAATGACACCATAGCGAGAATGTTAACTTGTAAGTGCACTCCCACTCACCAGCTGTGTAATTCATTGCAAGGAATGGTTAAGGTATTAATAGATTGCCGGTGATGCGGAAACAGAGATCCCTGCCCAGACAGTGCAGAATGCAGAGCTGTGTGCATCAGTAGATGTTCCTGCTAAAGCCACAGGGGATGCTACTACCGTCACTGGGGTAACCCTTTGCTGGTTTCAGTGGTGCACATCTGCTTTCAGGTCTTCAGCCTCTGCAACCACTGTCTGTAATCCCTGCTGTAAAAGCCTTGAGCTGTCCCAAAGGCTTTAGCTACCTGATGACCAAGCGTCCAGGATCCAGTTATGGCATGGCACAAGTGTGTAACCTTCACCCAGACTGCTGAGAAAGAGCACCCAAAAAGAGCTGCAAGGAAGTCTGTATAGACAAAAGGAAGGTAAAAATTAGGATTTTAGGATGGCATCATTAGCAACTCAAGGATTCAAAAGGGAAAGAATTGATATGAAAAGGTATGAAATCCTAAAAAGAAAAAAAAAGAGGAATCATCAGGTTGTCAGGTCAAGCCACTGATACCATCCACATCAATGGAGCTGGTGTAGATGGTAACTCAGCAATGTTGAGGATTTGTCCCTGGGGGCTGTGGTGGCTGCCCCTTTCCCTCCTGCCTGCCTGGGAAAGACTCCAGTGCCTTGTCAGGGATGGTGACCACACTGAGGCTTAGCACAATGACTTGGTGAATCCTAGCTGTCTTTTGTGTGAGCTAACCAATGGATAATTCGTTTCTAAAGTTGCATATATCCTGGCTAAACTTGTGCCTGATCAAGATGCCATAACAAGTTGACCCCCAAAAGGGTCTGTAGTGCCTCCAACAGTGTCCTTCATCAAATTAACCTCTTCCTCAGCAGGGCTACCTAAGCCAGGGCAATAATAATGCCAATTATCCCTGCACTTTCGAACTGGTCTGGGGGCTGTCCCCAGGGCTTAGAGAGTGCAATGCCTGGAGTGGCATTCAGTCTGAGCAGAGGCCCTAGCAAGAAATGTGTCTGCACTGGGGTCAAAGGTAGCAGGATATCTCCAGGAGCATGGACCCCACAGAGGGCTAGCAGCCTCCAAACCTACCTGCTTTTTCAGGTAGGGTCTCTAGCCTTCACTTAGCTCCATGTAACTCTACTTGTACTCGAGTTTGAAACAAGCCTAGGCATTTTTAAATGAGGGAGAGATATGAGGTTAACAAGGATGTTCACAGACCCTATGTGAACAAACAACCTGCTGCAAGCAAAGAGTAATTTATTTAGAGTGAAAGCCTTTAAGAAGAAAGGATTCAATAAATTGTCTGTAATTATGTCTAGGCTGTATAGCATATGTCTGTCTTCCATATGGTTATCCCGCATGTGCTCAGTGTCCTAAAGCACTTGCACAGCAGCTGGGGTGCAGGTGGCAGTCTTATACTCACCAGCCATTTCTGTCTTGCCTGTTGTCAAGGAAAAGGTCTGTCATCTGTGCAGGACCCTTTTATAACCTTCCCTCCCCTCCAGAAGCACGAGTCACTTCTGAGCTGCTTAGTGACACCAACACTGTTCTCTGCAGTGGCAAAACATCTGTGTCACAGCTTGGAAGTAGGTTGTTCTGATGCAAGCGCTCTTTCCCTTCTTGTTTATTTTGATGGCATTTATGCTACTGCCAAGGTGAAAGGAGTTACCCTCACTTACTTTTTTCTGGGTATCACCTATTTAGCTAGTCCATACTTTTGCAGGAAAGACTAGTAACTTCTTATGTGGTAATGTCACATCCCTGACTAAATTGCATTCACTATTACTAAAATCATTGCATATCAATGTTATTAGATTATGAAACAGTAGCTTATTGTTCACCATCAACACATCCAGAGAAAAGACTTTACATGCGTGTATCAAGACAAATTCCTTCCAGTGAAATCTCACCGGGTGTGCTTCATAATTCTAAACTGCCTGACATTTGCAAATCAAAAGGGGCAAAGAGGTCAAAGCACACTCCGCAAAACACGCCGGATGCCTGCTCCATTTTCTGCAGGAGTCACAATTCAGCTGCCTGGTGGGTTGCAGGAAAGCAAAGGACACATGCTTATCACCTTGTTAGAAACTGTCCTTTGGCTAGAATTCAGGAGCAAGCCTTTGGTGTTGTTCTGTCCTATCAAATAAGTATGAAAGAGCAAATATAAGGGTAGCTGCCGTAGTAAAACATTTTTAGTCAGGACAGCACAGCAGTATACATGGAGAGCTGATAAATTTTGGTTGCATGTTTCAAAATAGATTAAATCTAATGACATTATGGCTGGAACACATTTAGGATCTTTTGAGGTAAGGGAAGAAAGTGGGGAGTGAGAATGACTCTGAGTCATAGATGAGTCCTGATCTCAGAGGATGTGCACAGGCAATACTTTCATTGATCTCAGTAGAGATCATTGCTTGCATAACAACTTCTGGATCAGGCCCATTTTGAATCCTGAGTCAGTCCAAGCCTCTCAAATTTAGTTGTTTTATCAAGCAGTTAGTTTGGAAAGTGTGGGAAGATATTTTTATTGCTTGTAAACTTTGTGACTTTTGATGGTTTCCCCCTGCCAGCCTGATGCTTAAAGAGTGATAACTTTAAAAAACTAAAAAATGTATATAGGAAATTAAGGCAGAAGAAGATGATTATTCACTTAATTCCATTTCTCAGTGTTTGCAGAGAATCAGAAGTCTCCTGGCATTACAGGGGTGCTGATATTCCAAATAGTGTTTCAGGACAAGAGTCACTTGCTAGGATTATCTAAGCTTCTTTGCATTGGTAAATATTTTCTTTCAGCTTAAAATCTAAAAGAACATGTATTAGTCTGAGAAAAGAAAATGATGTGGACAGAAGTGCATATCTTAGTATATACTCTTTCCTTACAAAATCCTAACTCAGATCAACAAATACCTGGTTTCTTACAGGTTTGTGTATTGCCTGTAGCATTCTGGCATGACAGAGCCCTGCATTATTTCTGTATGTATATGCTGTCCTTGATCCTTTAACTAGAAATCATCATGATCTTCAGAGTTCACAGCTGGCAGAGGTTTATGTCTGTGGATCCTCGTGTCTGCTGTGGCTTGTATTGCACAGAGGACTCCACCTGAAAAGCTGCTATAAAGAAGAGGTATGTTTAGCATTAATATACTTGTGAGATACATATATATATATAAATTATGTTGCTATTTTCTTTAATAGTGAATAAATGCTGCAGATTGGAATAAGAGTTTCACAATGTAGAGACTTTTGTAATACCCTTCTGTAATAAGAAAATGCACATGATCAATCAGTAAAATGCAGTTGGTTCTTTCACATCCATTAAAAGGAGGGGAGTGTGTATTCTCCGGGCTTCCTTCATGAATATTTAACAACAGATTAGATCATTAGGATTTGTAACTTACAAGCCATTGATCTGAATCAGATTTGCAACTGTGATACAATTTTAAATTTATAATGACCTGAAACAGACCGTTTTGTCCTTGTTGTGGTTTAACCCCAGCCGGCAACTAAGCACCATGCAGCCGCTCGCTTAGTCCCCCCACGGCGGGATAGGAGAGAGAATCGGAAGAGTAAAAGTGAGAAAACTTGTGGGTTGAGATAAAGACAGTTTAATAGGTGAAGCAAAAGCCATGCACACAAGCAAAGCAAAAGAAGAAATTAATTCACTCCTTCCCATGGGCAGGCAGGTGTTCAGCTATGTCTAAGAAAGCAGGGCTCCATCATGCATAACGGGGTTACTTGGGAAGACAAACGCCATCACTCTGAACGTCCCCCCTTCCTTCTTCTTCGCCCAGCTTTATATGCTGAGCATGACGTCATATGGTCTGGAATATCCCTTTGGTCAGTTGGGGTCAGCTATCCCAGCTGTGTCCCCTCCCAACTTCTTGCACATCCCCAGCCTACTCACAGGTGGGGTGGGGTGAGAAGCAGAAAAGGCCTTGACTCTGTGGTAAGCACTGCTCAGCAATAATGAAAATATCTCTCTGTATTATCAACACTGTTTTCAGCACAAATCCAAAACATAGCATCATACTAACTACTATGAAGAAAATTAACTCTATCCCAACCAAAACCAGCACTATCCTAAAGGAAAAAAGCAGGGGAAAAAAAGGCAAAGGCTGAATATTGAGTAGGGTGTTTAAAATACAAGAATAATGCCAATTTAAGAATAGTTTTTAACGGAAGATCATCCCCATAAGCAAGAGATGGAAATGTTTGATAAAGTGTAGATAATATGCTTACAAAATCATTATGGTTGGATCCTGCTAATGCCTTCATTCCATGCCAACAATTTCAATCACTGGCAAATTACTGTTATTTGCTTCTGATTTGCCTAATTTTTCAAAATGGTTGCAAGCTGGTTCCATGGAGAACACATAACAACTGTTCAACCTACTAGAGCATAGAGATGGACAGGAACATAATGTTTGCAGAGCAGTAGTTTTCTTTTTTTTTAAAAATCTGATCTTTAAGACTGAAGTATGCTTGTAGTCATGTTATATTTGCCACTTGGAAAGCATGAGAGGTCTTGCAATTTACTAAAATCACCTGTCTCCAGAACTGCTTACATCTCAGCTAGGCTACACACTTCTACCTATAAGTCTGACCTAGGTTCACACATCCTTGCATACATTTGCACTCATTTTTTTGTCCAGATAGGTATAACTTTGAGTGAGTACCACTCAGATTAGCCTCCTGCTCAAAGGCCAAAGTCTTCTGCCACCCATTTTGCATGGGTACAACTCTTATGTGGCCACTGCATTATTTATGTTAAAAGTGCTCACTGGAAGTCGGATGAAATAAGTGAAGAGTGAGTTTAAACAATGGAAACATACCCAAGACATGTTCTTGACAAGCCAGTAAGCATATTTTCTGGAGGAATGAACCAATACATTGTGAGTAGAAAGAGACTTCCACTGAAGTAAGTTACACAACATTTGAATGAAATCCACAGAACAATTATAATGAACTTTACAAACAAGCAGTGGGTAGTCATGCAGATAAAATCTTTTTTATTTCAAAAGAAAAATAAACAAAACTGGTATTTTACCAGTCGTAAGCAAAGTCCTTAGGAAGACAGAGGAATCTTCTCTCTGAGCTGCTTTTGCAGAAATCTGCAGTGATGACACATTTTCTCATTTGTAGACCGTAAAATTGACACTAGCATGAAGGACCATTCTGGTGCCAGACACGATCTTCATATATAAGACTTGCTTGGCAACTCTAGGAGATACCATCCTTTTTGGGAGAGATGTTTTTGTTTCCCCTGGCATGGGAAGGACATCTTCCCCCAACAGCTTTGCTGCTGCTCTGGAGAAGGCAATCACACATGGGCTCACAGGCAAATAGGATTCTCCCCACGGCAATTGTTTTCTTCAAGCACCCAGGCCCTTCAGAAATGTTATATGAGCTAAAATTACCTGTTCCTATATCAAATTCAGCAGATGTTGTTGAATTGCTTATTTTGATACTACCTGAAGATTCATTTCTCTTTCCCTCTGTTGCAAATATTTTGATAAAGAAATTAAAATTCGATTATATAAAAGAGTTTGGTTTGATTAAGAAGTAGAAAATTGTGAAGCATAGGTATGGGAGTGTTAAGTTTGAAATGTAGTCATAGGAACTTAGGAACTTTAGAAAATGTACTATGTGCAACCATAAGAATTCAAGTATTGTCTAAAATCAGTTAACCACAGAAACTTAGACAAAGATTTGTTGATTTGTAGTGTTTTGTTTTAGGAAACTAAGGAAACCGTTATGGACACCAGTTTGCTGCTTGGAAACACCTTACCCTTCCCACCTTGATCTAATTATTGAGGATTCCAATCAGTAGAGTTAAGTGAGATTAACCAATGATTGTTTTAACATAAGAATATTAATAAGATGGTGTGACTGAAGGACCAATTATTAGAAAGGTTACATTTAAGAATAGACATAGTATGCATTTTTATGTAAACTAATATAGATGATGGTGAGAATTGTACTGCGCAGAATCACCCAAGAGAGGTCAAGAAGCAGACAAGTGAGGAAGACTATGGAAGACCACCAGAGGGTTTCTGAAGACCACCAGAGACCTTCACTGCGCCTGCGTGAAGAGACATTTACATATGCTAATGATTTATCAGAAAGTTAATGATTATGTATAACATTTTCCAGAAATTTAGTGAATATGTGTAACAGGTGTGTATTTAACCTGCACAGTTAGACTAGACAGGTGCACATGATAGGTGGAGTGATCCCCCGTGTGCCCAGCGCTGCAATAAAGGAGTGCCTGCTTCTTAACTTCTCATTCCTGTTAAGGAGTTTTATTCCGGATTTTGGTAACACCTCCATTGGCACAGTCACCATGGGAACAAACTTTAGATAAATGCCCTCACCACCTCAACGTGCTGGGAGCTGATGAATTTCCCTGAGTGTCATTTGAAAGGCAAATTTGGCCTTGTGAAGCCATGCCTGGGTTATGATGAATCCTTAAATATATTAAGGGCTTTAATATATTTTTTTTTCTAACCCTTTAAGTCTAATAATGCTTCTTTAATAATTTTAGTGGTGTCCTGAGCCTTTGACAGGCATTTTCTTCATAACTGTTAAAAAGCTGATGAAGAGGATAAGTGGAGAAGGGAGAGTATGTGTTCAGTTCTTCACAACTCCCCAAAGCTGAGAACTGGCGGTGGGGAGGAAAAAGCGCTTGAAAGAAGCATAAATACCAACAGCTGCATTGGAAAGAACACCAGATTATTGTATTGCCGGAAAACAAGTAAACATGCTAGAAGTAGTTCAGGAGCAAACTGTTTTGCTATGTGGATATTTCTAGGCTGTTTACCTGGTTCTGTGGCAAGATATTAATGTACCATGTTATACCTTTTCAGTAGAAAAAGGCTGATAGGACTTGCAAACCCAGATTTTTGTTATTCCTTATGACTTCTCAGTGCCATTCTATCTTATGAAAAATCATTTTTTATTATTTACTTTTTCTTGCAAAACAGGCATGTATGTCCCAAATCAAACTACTTTCCTAAGATTCAAAAAGGACATTAGCAACTCATTTAAAACTCATACTGAAGCCAAGTGTAGTTTACTCATCAGCTGACACAAAGCAGCACACTCTGACAATAATGCAATCACAGTGTGCTCTTAATGGCTTGCCTTAGTCATACAGCACCAATGTGTTTTTCTGTAATTACCACTAAGTCTGCTGTTACAGAACCAGCATCATTCTGCCCTGTTCTAGCTCCTTGGCTGTAATACTTCTTTTTTTATTTCACAAATAATCAAAGCATAGCAAGTGACAACAAAATTAGTACTGGTTTACTGAAACCCAGCCTATTCATGCTACACAGCTGAGTCTTCTAAATCTTCCAGCAGTCACCCTGCAACTACTCACATGACAGATAAATCTTCCTTGGTGCTGTGTGAGAATTCATGTTCATGGAAGCAAGTGCCTTCATGGGTCACACTTGCCATTGCAGCTCACTCTTTTCTTAATCTTCTGGTGCTACTTTTTAGAAGTTCTACGGTTCTGAAGGTGCAAGCAATGTGCATCACCCCTGAATTGTCAAGGATGGGCATCTGTAAGAACGTTACTGCTGTAGTTTCCTAAGAAGTACTGGTGTTCCTGCCCCTCCTTCCTATAGCAAAAGACCATCCAGGCCCTCCTTCTTGGATGAAGCAGCAGTACAGTCGAAGTGTCTGAGGACAGCTACTGTAGTCTACATTCACGCAGGCAGGCTAAGGCACTTCCAACATACTCTGAGGGTTTGAGGAATGGGTGAGCTTGGAGTCCCCTCTAAAACCTTGTAGACAGCAGAGTTCAATATTAGATTCACTTCTGCTAGTAACTGAAAGGACTGGGGTCATTCTCTGCCCCTAAGGACAAGTGGCATGGAACAACATCCACCTGCAGCAATAAACCTTCCTCCTCTCTCCCCTAGAATAGTGTGATCTCATCCATAGCATTTATTTGGAACAGGCTCTGGATCTTACCATATCCTGCAGTAACAGTTTCAAATGTTTAACAGTCAAAGATGAGGAAGCCTGCTTCATTTCATCTGCGGTGCCAGCCCTGGGAGTCCATGAGGATCCCAGCAGAACAGCAGGGCTGGTAAGCTGGAAGCATGGCATAGGTGATTTTGATATACCTTTGCAGGACAGAGCGAGCCGTGGCATGGATTTTGATGTCAGAATTGTTAAACTCCTTGCTTGTGATTCGTCTTCAAGAGCTTGTGAAACTACAGGGTGACACAGGAGCTTGGTCAATAAAGAAAGATGAAGAGACAAGATAAAAATTATTTTGTGATCTTTAAATGCATTTCAAGTGAACACAGGATCTAAATGGACAAATGAAGAGTGAGTCTGCTTTTCTCAGGCTATCATGTGAAAAATGTTTGATCCAGAATTGCCATCAAAATACCAAATCCTCATTCACAACAGGATAAAACACACTGTAACAAACTAGAACTTTGTAAAAGGCCTAGAAGGCCATGACTATGAGGCACCACAGAAAGGTGGGAGAGTGTCTATCACTGCCAGTGTCATAGATCCCTGCAACTGAAAGAGATTTATTTATGAGGTGGAATTCCCAGGTGGCGAGAGAAAATGGAGAAATGGCAGAGGTTAATGTCATTAGAAACACGGGTTGCATCTGTGACTTACTATTTTGGCTGTGGTCTTTCTCCACTACTTTTAAGCAAAGTAAAGAAAAAAAATCTAGAAATCTACTAAAATTTACACAAAGGGTAAGAAGAAGTATAATTAAGCTCACCACTGTGACTAGTGACCCATATGGTGTTTATGAGGATCCCAAAAACATTGATAGAGCTCCACTGGAAAATATCATCTGCAGATCATACATTGTGTTTATTTTCCCTGCCCTATTTCTTAGAACATTGATTTATCTTATCTGCATGCAAATAATATAATGATGTGATGACAACTCTATAAAAGTTTTCGTTGTCTCTTATTTAGCATCTGGGAAATTTCATGTGTCTCTGCCACCTCTAAGCTATCACTTTTCCAGAGATGAGTTAAAGCGTGATTCCTAAAAGAGGAGAGAGATGATTTATTTCTATGAAGTCTTATGTTGCAGCTCCTATATTTCAGAAAATCCCCTCTTGGCTCTCACAGTTTTACTTCAAAATCTCTGCAGGACTTGAAATCCAGGTTCATTCAACTTTGTTATGATGTAGCAGCTCTCTTTAGCAGTCAGCTTTCATTTACCTCAGCAGGATTAACTGAATCTATTATTTTCAGCTAACATGTAGTGGCCCTCCTTGATTCTTTGTACATCTCTGCTTTTTTTTTTTTTTTTAAAAAAAAAAGAAAAAAAAAAAGAACTCCCTTGTATTTCTCCACTTAAAATAAAAAGTCATGGAAGTCTTGACGGAAAAGAGTTTAGGGTCACTGTTTGAAATAAACATATCAATATTTAGTTACAGGGAAATAAAAGTCAGATGGGAAAGCAGAAAAGTCCTAAATGTTAAATGGTGAGATGGCGATTTCTATCAGAAAGACTTGCTTGCATTTCCACTTGTAGGCAGCCTATAAATAAAGTTGTTCTCCCACGGTTTGTTCACTTTTGTTTGTTTCCATCCCTTGCAGATCACTGTGACTATAAATCACACTGCTCAGTCTCACTGCAGGCTGCCTTCAAAGGGCAGATCTGCCTCCCTGCCTGCTCCCTGCCTCGCTCATTCCCCTACAGTGGCACAAACAATCCTGTGGCTGGAAAGCCAGCTGAGTCAATTGTTCATATGGCTGATAAAATAATACTGGGTTTTTACGGTGGCATGAATTTTCATCCAGATTAGCTTTGCAAAATGCCCAATATCAGAAGTGTACAGCCAATTTTCTGTTTTGCTGTTCGTTATCTCCATATTATCCAAAAACTTCAGCTGAGCTCAGCTCTGTAAATGGTGCATGCAAAGATCCCAGGGCCTTAGGCACAGCTCCAAGGCTCCTTCTCACCATCCTGGCTGTTAACCTCTTCCTCTCCCAAAGATGACTACATTCATGCCTACAGTAAGGCTGCTTTACTCCAGGAACTTAATGAAGATGAAATTCAGGCCCACAGCCTCAGGCCTTAAGAACTTGCCATGCACTTTACTGTAGGTGTGTTTATGCTGCACAGCACTGCACCATACAGAAACACCTACAAAAGCCTTGAATAAGCTAGCTCTTGTCTTGACACTAATGGTCAGCCTTGTACTTCCCCTGGACTAATTAGTCCCACTACAAAGCAAGATTAATTGCCTCAGGCACAGTGCCAGGCTGAAGCAGTTGTAATGCTTCCGTGTCCTAAGCTATTTCACCAGCATGACACAGCACTGTCTAGACACCCCTGGCTGGACAGAGCTAGTTCTGGTACCTCCACATGATGTAAAGACTCAGTTCCTGTTAGCCAAAATATAGAGCTTTTCTGATGCAGTAAGTTGGCCACAAAATAAGGAGATGAGACTGCTATATTAGTGGTCTCCAGAAATGTGCATCCTTTCCCAGCATACCTGTGATGACTGATGTTCCTTTGTGTCTATTTTTCCCAGGTATAGCTACAAGGCCCCAGGATGAGAGGTCAAGTTTGGGAAAGAGCATTACGAAACCTCCCATTTTTTCTCCACTACAGCTCAAACTAAATGCAAAGGAAATGAATGCCTGACTGTCGGTGGCTAGAGTTTCCACACCAGAAAAATCACTGGGACCATTTGTCCACAGATGGAGCTAGTTGAGACTCTTTCTCAATACCGAATTTTTGCTGGTTGTGCCATTTATACTTTCCATTGCTGTTGTGCTTCTGTTACAAAGGTGCTAGGTCCTAAGGAGACCTGTGGGAGAACTTCTGCTTCCAACAAGGCTATGGACACTCTGTTATGCTCTAGGAACAGAAAAGAAGAAAACCATTCAAGTTTTCCTCATAACCTGTTTATAAAGTGATTTAAGCCAAAATGGAGAACAGCAGCCCCCCAAAATGTTGGTGCTAATGAATATGTATTGCAGTCAGATGAAGATTTGTCAGCAGAGTGCATATGACATCTTTTGCAGAGGGTGCTGCCAAACTCTGGTGAGGGTATCTAAAAAAGCACTAGTTTCATCAAGGGCTACACTGGGGGCAAGTCAGTATCTTGTCTCTTGTATAATTCACAAAGCCATGAAATCAAACCTGTCTCAGCTAAAAGGTAGTAGGAAAATTTTAGGAGTTTTTTGAATCTGTCATTGTTCCTCCAAACCTGACATGACAGGAAAAGCTGTATATCAGTTGTTTGACTGCTAGACAAAATGTACATCTTATATCTAGCTTCTCACTAGTGCTTTATTATCCAAGGACAGCTAAAAGTACGGCATTTTGCATATAGAAAGTTATGCATATGGAGGAGCCCTTCAGTGTCAGTTCACTTCTTCTGAGACGTGGATGAAAAAGGGCAGCTATCTCTATTCTGCTTCTCTTGTCCACCATTTGTGGACAAATGGTCTCAGTGATTTTTCTGGTGTGGAAACTCTAGCCACAGTCAGGCATTCATTTCCTTTGCATTTAGTTTAAGCTGTAGTAGAGAAAAAATCAGCACCATGGCCATGACCTGCAGTCATGACCACAGGAATCTGAGATGCTATAGAGGGAAGGAGGTGTTCCAACATGCATTGCTAAGAGGTTAGTTTAAAACATATTATTGAGGCACTGGCTTCAGGTAACCCTCATGAAGCATATACTGTGACTTTGCCCCAATCCTAGCTCAAAACTTAGGTTTCATGGAGCCCTGAGCTGGAAGAGAAGGCTCAGGGATGTCTGTGCCTTCAAAAGCATGGGTATTGCTGCAATGCCAAAGTCAGCACACTCCCCTAGGAAGTTCTGAAAGGAGGCTAGCTTTTCTTGTCCAGATAGATTTAGGGCTTGGGAGTTTAGAGGGTTAGATTTTCCTTCTCTGGGGCAGAAAAGGCTAGCTCAGGTGTTCTACAAATAAGGAATAATATAGTAAGTTGAGGTCAAGAAGGGCCAGAAAATCTCTAAGAGGTTTCCTTCCTTCCTCTCTTTCTCTCTTCATCACTTCCTTCTGCCCTTTTAACCTCCCACCCTCCCTTCCCTGTATACAGGTAATATCACCATGACAGGCCCAAACTAAATGTGGTAGGTTACCTTTATAATGAAGGTAAAAGAATATAAAATGAAATGTTTTCACCTTCAGCATGCATGCAACTGCCAGGCTGCATTTTATTTACTCATTGCTTACATCAGTTGGCTTCTGTGCATTTAGGTATGTAGAAATAATAATTTATCAGTAAAAATAATTCACCAAGGTTTTGTTTGAGAGTGCTTGCTATGACTTGCTATGCACTCTGATGTTTATAAGCTTTTTATGTGTCTGAAATGAGAGCTTTGTGTCATAAAAGCCTCTTTGTGAATTTGTGTAACTGAGCTCTAAAGGTAAAGGGTGTGGAAAGAGAAAAAATTACCAAAAACCAGCAGGTCAAAGAGAGAAAAAATTCATGCTGAGAGGTAGCATATGAAAGCCTCCCAGGAGCTCATAAGCTTTGGAGACTAGTTGTGCTGTTGGGTTCATCAGAGCTGATAAACATAGGACACCACAAACTGGTCAGATCTGCAGAAAGCCACCAGCACACACCACCATCAACAATGGCTCGTACAAATCCAACTGCATCCAAGAAGCATTTTATGTGCTCTATTCAGAGAAAGACTATAAGATTATATGTATGCCTGATGAAACAAGGGACCCCTTGGGAGATTTTCTGTCCCTCTGCTTCTAAGTCAACTGCTGGGTCTGGCCCCTGAGCTGCTGCTCCAGCTGGGCAGCCATGAGTGAGAGTGGGAGTCTGCCAGTGAACTATGTGAGGGAATAAGCACCATGGGAATAGTTTTCTGCTGTTAATAATAACAACAGCCTGATACTGTTATCAATAACAGCTTGGTTATTTAAAGGTGTACCCATAAGTACTGGTTGTGAGATGTGTCTCCCTTGACCTGACCCCCTGTCAGGGAAAAGAGAACTTGCAACAACCTGTGCATTGGTTTGGGGCAAATCCTGTGAAAGTTCAAGAGTGGTAAGTAAAGAGAAAAGTCACAGAATGGTACATCTGCAACATCTAAAAACCCTTTCTGCCACCCTGAGCTCTTGAGTAATGTCATGACAGTCAATGTTAGGGATGTGAGCTGAAGAGGTTGCTTTCCTTCCTGGGGTTCAGGGTCTCCCCAGCTACCACAGCTCCATCCACAGAATTGTGAATGGGAGAAGACAATTCACCGAAGGTTTCCTTATACACTGACAGAGTAGAAGAGCAAAAAATCTGAGCAAACAGGATGGTCATGGATAGTTCCTCCATCCTTTCTCCATGCACTTCAAACCTAGCTTCTTTCCACAGCCTCCACCAGCCTGCCCTGACATCTATATTGATATATATGGTTCTGTGCAATAAGAAGCCCATAATTTGGGCCAGAAGCCCAATGTGAGGTCAATCTGTTGCATTCACAGGAGAGCTTTGTTGCATTAAAGGGTAAAGAAGGTCAGCAGAAAATAAACCCCCTTGCATTCCAGCTTTTCCTCAGATGTCAGAGAGGCTGGGTGTGGCTAGGTTTAAATTCTGAGTGATGTCCAATTCAATGCTATAAGTCCTGTCATGTTCAATATGTTGAACTATCATGATGATGGATGCACTAATAGCGTACTGCACTCTCAGCTTAGTCATGTTCAATGCACTAGAATTACCATACTTAGGGAGTTTGGTTGCATTAACAAACTATCACAGCTAGATTAATGAGGAGCACAGTTTATTAAAGCAACAATACAGGTTCTTTTGGATTGCCGGTGATAAATACACTGTCTGCAAAATACCTGCAAATAATAATACAGTCAACTACAAGCACACTAAATTATGGAAAAACTCTATAGAGATTTCTAAGTTTCCTGAGGAAGCACTCGGTATAACTGAGGGTTCGAATCTTACTCAGGAGGTGTCCCTATGTGGGGGAAGAGAGGTTCAGCCCATTGACTGATCCCAGAAGTCAGCGATGTCCTCCTGACTTGTCTATGATGGTGTCTTCCCTAACATTCCTCCTCTCTTAAGCCCTTTTATATTTTCTTATTTTTAGGTGGAGCTTGAGTGACTCTAGTCATATATACCTTTGTTATGATTGGTATAAAATCTTGTAGCTTTTCTGTTACAGGTATATGCTAGAGAAAATTCAGAGTGTATGCTCAGTGGGGGGTGGTCACACCTTGAAGGTGGGTAGCTTTTGGGATGGAGGTGTGTTTTGGTATTGTAATGAGATTATAATGAGCAAAGTTCACCCAGACAACATGATTTAGCATGTCACTACTCCAGAACTGGGCACTTATGGTATAAAACAGAAGTAAGACAATAGCATTGACAGAACCCCATTATTTCACCTCCTTGCATCAGTGGATTCAATGCAGGGACCTTCCATTCTTGTTCCAGTAGTTCCAGTTCCCTATCCCTACGGTGATATCACAGAGCCTGGCCACGGTGTCTCGACTCTGCTCCACCCTCCGTGTTGTTTCTCTTAGAGTCAGCATACCAAGTTCCCCTGGTGTTGCTAACATCTAAGGTTGCAGGTTATGTTACTTAGAGAATCATTATGGAATAGATTTCTTGCATATCCACTGCATTTCACCCTGGAGGTTTACCTTCCTTTAAGAGGGGGACGTATCAATAAGTCACCTCCAGCAATCATTCCACAAGCTTGCAGGCTTGCACTATCAGTGGTGACTTCCAGGCTCACCTTCTGCATCTTCTGGTGGCCAACCCTGGAGTTCAGTCCTTACCCTCAGCTCCAGAAGGTATGGGAATAACTCCTCAACAGCACTGGAATGATCTTCCCCTTGCTTCTGGGTTAGACAGCAGCAGGTGCCCATTTCAGTTCTGTATTTATTGCTTCTGGAATGAGCTTACTTCTCACTTTAGGCAACAGTGCTAAAATCTGGATGACCCGAGAGTATCTGGTGGGGGTAAACAAACTTCTTCCTAAATGTGATTTCTGGGGGAAAGGTGGTCTTTTCAGTTTTAAAAAAAATATTTCATTAAAATTTACTCACCTTTAATTTTCATATCACTGATCACTCTCAATACACTGTGAACTGCTGTCAAGTAATCAAATATTTGCATACCTATTTAACAGACACCAGATTAATCTCTCACTTGTAAGACAGCATTTGAAAATGTGATAGTGGTTTGTGTCACACATCTTGAACTCCTCTCAGGTCCCAAGTGCCGGAACCATGACATTCAAAGGATGTTTTCCCGATGAAATGTGTTAATACTTTACCATATGTAGCCACTCATGATGAATTGCTTTGGCATTCACTGTAAGAACATTAACCAAGATGAACCCATTTGGTGTTAATGTCAGTGTAATATATAGCTCCCTGGATAACCCCTTGGAGTTTAACATTCATTTAGAAACACTTTTTCAAAAGACTTTTATACTATGCTTTTATGTTTTAGAATTAGCAGGCAAGCTCTTTTGGATTATATTTTTCAGTTCTGCCTAAATGCTGTTCTCACTGGCTAACCTGCTTTTCAGGACTGAAATCTCTCTTCTCGAGGGAAAGCTTGAATGGTATTTCTACAACATACTCTAAAATCACACATAGAGATGGGAATAATGTAGTCTTTGTTAAATGGCCTTGAGCTGCTACATACATCACCTGGTTCATACATCCAAATGCCTCTCTTCCATATTATGCCTTTGCTTGTATTACTGTCTTCTAAAATGGATTATATATACCCAAGCAACAAACAGATGTTTATTCCTTTTTTGATTACTATCTAGTCCATGTTTTTTACCTGTGTCAGCCCTTTTCTTTAGTCAAGTGAAACAGTGTTATGTTTTATTTAATTTATAATTTGGAATGCACTTCTGGAAATGCTGGAAAAAACATCTCTCCATGTTCTCCCTTCATGCCACCACTAGAAGGTCTGGTACACACTGCTAGCACCACATGTCTAGTGTGCTCTGCATGGTACATGGTCTAGCCTGTAGGGCAGTAGCAAATTGCTGTGTGTGTGTCACTGGAGTACTGTGAGGAGAGACTGTAGAGTTTTGCCTGTGCTACCCAGGTAGTGGAGGAACAAAAGTTCTATGCCAGAGTGTAAATCATATTTTGATTAGATGAATCCTTGTTGGACTCTGATAGCAACACAGCCATTCAGAGATAATTGCTTGTTTCTGAAGATGTTTTGTGACTGAGCAGTTAGCCAGATTTTAATACATTCAAGGTTTTCTATTCCCCATCAAATGTCAGGTAGTGCTAGGTCAACTGCCTCATTTCATTTAAAAAAAAAAGAAGTTAGTATGACAAGATCTGTTTTCCATAAGCCATCTTGATTGATATTAATTATATTACCATCCATTAAATCTCCTCAATTGGTTGTTGCATTATTCAGTTGGTGATCAACATCAGAACAGATCATCCCATTTGTCCCTTTAAAAATGTTGTCATGTTTCTTTCTTGCAGTTTTCTGGGACATCCACTGAGTTCCAAGACTCCTTGAAAATTGACATTACTGGCCCAGAGAGCTTGATCAGCGTTTTAAAGAGAGGATTTCAAGTTAACTATGCCTTCTTATTAAAAAATTCTTCAGAATATCATAGTTTTACTATGTGTTTAACATTTTAATGTATTATTGTTGAAAAGGAATTTATTTCATCATCATGATCTGGGACATTAAAGTCAACACCTTTTCCCCTCATACATACAGAAGAGAAATGTTTTGCTGAACAATCCTGTCTTTTCTGCATGATTATTGATTGCTTTTATAATTTTCTTCTACTAATGGACCTGTACTGTCTCCCAGGGGCAATGAGCTCAGCTGCCCAAAGAACTGCAATCCTAGATTTTTTTTCTTTTTCAAATATATTTGAAATATCAAGAAAAAACAACTAAGAACTGTCCCAAGTGTCCAAGATCTCCTCTAATCAGTCTTAATTATGAGAGTTAGGTAGGTCTCCATGCGTTCCTTGGCTTCTCCTATTAATTTTCTAGTTTCTAAATTACAATATTATTAAAAACTTGGTCTTTGGTTCCACATCCTATATAAATATATTTTCATAGTTGCTTTCACTTTTCCTCTAAAATAGGTTTTGGGTTTTTTTGCTTTTGTTTTCAACCAGTCTAACATTACCTCTGGATTCTTGATTTAGATCATGGATAAAAAGATTTTTTTTGAACATTGAATAAAATATTCCTCAGCTTTTCCTGACACATTTAATTTTTTTTTTTATTGTTTACTTACATTATTGTGATGGGTTGACCCTGGCTGGATGCCAGGTACCTACCAAAGCTGCTCTATCACTCATGCTCCTCAGTTGGACAGGGGAGAGAAAATAGAATGAAAGGCTGGTGGGTCAAGATAAGTACAGGGAGATCACTCACTAATTACTGTCACAGGCAAAAGAGACTCATCTTGGGGAAATTAGTTTAATTTATTACCAATCAAAGCAGAGTAGGATAATAACAAATAAACCCAAATCTTAAAATACACCTTCCCCCCACTCCTCCCTTCTTCCCAGGCACAACTCCACTCCCAATTTTTCTCTACCTCCTCCCCACCAGCAGTGCAGGGGGACGGAGAGTGGGGGTTTGGGTCAGTTCATCACACACTGTCTCTGCCACTCCTTCCTCCTCAGGGGCAGGACTCCTCACACTCTTCCCCTGCTCCAGCATGGGGTCCCTCCCATGGGAGGCGGTCCTCCATGAAGTTCTCTAACATGAGTCCTTCCCATGGGCTGCAGTTCTTCACGAACTGCTCCACTGTGGGTGCCCCACAAAGTCACAAGTCCTGCCAGAAAACCTGCTCCAGCGTGAGCTCCTCTGTCCACAGATCCGAAGGTCCTGTCAGGAACCTGCTCCAGCACAGGCTTCCCACGGGGTCACAGCCTCCTTCGGGCACCCACCTGCTCCGGCATGGGGTCCTCCACTGGCTGCAGGTGGATATCTGCTCCACCATGGTCCTCCATGGGCTGCAGGGGACAGCCTGCCTCACCATGGTCTTCATCACGGGCTGCAGGGGAATCTCTGCTCTGGTGCCTGGAGCACCTCCTCCCCCTCCTTCTTCACTGACATGGGTGTCTGCAGACTTGCTTCTTTCACATATTCTCACTCTTCTCTTCTGGCTGCTGTTGCACAGCAGTTTTTCTTCCTTCTTAAATATGTTATCACAGAGGTGCTACCACTGTCGCTGATTGGCTCGGCCTTGGCCAGCGGTGGAGCTGACTGGCGTTGGCTCTATCAGACATAAGGGAAGCTTCTAGCAGCTTCTCACAGAAACCACCCGTGTTGCTCCCCTCCTATCAAAACCTTGCCACACAAGCCCAATAAAAATTAGGCTTATAACTATGTTTAGCATTGTGAACCTCATTCTTAAATAACTAAGTATATATGTTGCTAGTTGACACTTTATTCTGTTTGTGATATAATAAATATAACCACTGATTTAATCAGATCTCTAATGAGTTCCTTTTTCTCTGTCATAACAAGGTCCATAAAGTTGAATACAACTTCTCCTGAAGCTGAAAGTTTTCATCCAGAATCTTTAAGAAATCCAGACAAAGTTTTAGTACTGCTGGTGTGAGACCCTCAGTAGATGTCAAATGGTAATTATCCAAAATAACACAGTGATTTTCATTTTATGATGTACTGAGAAGTGCTTAAGCAGTGTTTGCCTAAGGGGATTGATGCAGGTCAGAGTAATGTTTCTATCACAGTAGTCTTAGGAAATAGCTACCCAACAAACAGCTCACAAGCATACTTCTGAAGAAAGGTGAGGCACAATGAGGATGTGTCTACACCTGCAGCAGATGAAAGGGTTGCTGCTATGCATGAAGAGAAATTTCACTTCCTTTTACTATTTTAAAATAAATTTCCTTTAACAGATGCATTTTAATTTCATCTAAGACCTAATTTTGCCAGTTTCTTTTGAAGTGGTAGGGGTTCCAATTATAGAATTAAGCAAATACTTAATTTGTAAATACATTACAAACTATTTTCACAAATCTTTTACATTCATTTTCCTCCCAACTTTGAGCAGGATTTTAAAATCAACTGTTAAAATATTTAAAAGGAAAGATTCAGCTGAAAGATTTGTCATTCTGTTGGCTGGCATACATAAAAAATACTACCAAATCAATGACTAGCACATTATGAATAGCACAAATTCCAAACAAAATACTGGAAAATAAATCCAAGACCAAAAATTAGTTAAAAAGTAATCTCAACAGTAATTTTCAAAGATAAATATGTCCAAAAGATCAAACAAAGGAAAAAACCCCACTACTTCTCCAAACCAATTCATTGGTTCTTAACTGCACCTGTAAATAAAAATGGAGAAAACTAAAAAGAACAATGTATACCATCTTCTTTCCTTTTCTGAAGAATGCCTCAGCATAAATGCTCCAGATATGAAGATTATAAATCAACCCACAGAGGAAAAGAGAGGAGATTCCAAAAGTAATATTCTTTGTCTTCTTGGAGGCTATCAGCAAGGTAAACAGCCACTTCTTGTTGTATATAGTACGACTTCATCTGGGTGATGAGTTCACAATGGTGTATAAATCTAAGTTACTGTTGGGTAGAACAAATTTCTTAGATGCGTTGTCATTCAGAAATATTATATTCCATATGGAGACTGTAGATAGTGTAAAGATCCAACAGAGAAAGAGGATGCCTATTTGGGATGACTTAGGAAGTCTTTCCTTTGAAGTTTTATTCTTTCACCCTTCCTCCCTTAGCTGTTCTCTAAGACCATGACAGAGACTAACAACAATCCCTCTGGTCTCTGTCAGGAAATCTGTACAGTAGGAAGAAGCTCAGACAAAGTCTGCTGAACTTGTTTCATAATGCACATGGGCAACTGTGAACTTTGCACTTTCCTTGGCACATTAAAAGAGATTCTGTGTAAAAAACACCAGCTGAGACTCCTGCCTGTGGCACCACTGGAGCAACAGGCTGGCAACACAATGCCACTTTTATGTACAGGTGAAACTACAGCTGGCAAACAAAGTATGGTCTTTTCAAGACAGTATTTATGGTTTGCATTTATCTTTTATTCTTTTTCCCTTTATGGAGCTATACCTAGTGGTGGTTATGGGTAGCAAACATCATCAACAAAGATGTTGTCTGTGTCATGGTGTCCTGTTTGGCGAGTGGTGAGCAATTGCATTGTGCATCATTTGTTTTGTATATTCCAATTCTTTTATTATTATTATTGTAATACTATTATCATCATCATCATTATTACTATTATTTTCTTCCTTTCTGTCCTATTAAACTGTCTTTATCTCAACATGAGTTTTACTTTTTTTTCCCCTGATTCTCTCCCCGGTCCCACTGGGGGGGGGCAGGGAGCGAGCAGCTGCGTGGTGCTTAGTTTGCTGGCTGGGGTTAAACCACAACACCATGGCACGCACTTAACCTTTATGTTTCCAGTTAACACCGAAGGAATGTGTGCCATGGACCCTCCCTTTTCTCATAGCAAAGTACAGTGCATTTGACACCTGCAGCAGTTCTAATACTACACAGATGCAGAGAAATTACTGTGCAATGTGTCCTGCCCATTTCCAACCAGATCTCAGGAGAGAAGGTCCACCCCTGACACCGAGACCCCTGTCAGAGGTAAAAGGAAAAGGAGAGAGATTAAGTCGGGAGGTATATTGAAGGTTGTCATCCAGGATTATCATATGAAAGAAGGAATGACTCAAACAGCTCCAGGTTCAAAATAATTAACTATTGCATTACACTATTTTAGTGATGGAAAGTCTCTATTACAACTTTGCTACAATGCAGCTGGCTCGCTCTGTGTGTCAAAATATACCACTATGCACCTCAGGACGCCAGACCATGAACAATGGGTGCTGCCACCGCTACCACAACAACATCAGCAATAATAATGTTGGAAGACCATGGGAGATACTCAGACCTTTTTGAAACTCACTCAGCAGTAGGTAGATTGTGTGAATGCTGGATCCACAGATACTGCAGGAGTTGTAGCAAAGTGCTATCAACTGTATGAAACAGAAATATGCCAGAATTTAAGGTCTTTTCTGAGGCTATTTGAATGTGAAGATGACACTTTTACAGCTTTGAAACTGCCTTTTGCTTTGTGAAAACTAGAAAACACTTGTACTTTCTACAACCTGTGACATGAGCATTTTTTAAATTTTTGATGCAGCAGTAACTTTTTTTGCACAGCTCTGCACATGGATGCATTTGTAAGCCAGTGCGGGGTGGGGTGGCTGTTAAACTGGATTAATTTGTTGTTGAGGATTTGGGGAACATTTATGAAAAAACACATGAAGGGTGCATTCCAGAGTGAGAAAAGCCACAAAACCTGATCTCATATTTAATGTAAAAATACAAACTGCTTTTCTTATCACATGCTGTCAGACAATCGATGGGGACGGAGAGCTTGACAGGCTGTGATTGGCTGTGAATGGAAAGTGTTTGCCTGTTGGGTTTCAAAGAGTTGCTTCACCTCAGAGTATTGGTCACAGGTATTATTCTGTGAAGCCTACAGTGTAGCAGTGAGCAAATATGCCCTTTTTGTCTTTGTCTCATGGAACCTATTGTCATACTCAGATACCGACCTTATTCTTTTTTTTTTGCTACACTTATCTACAATGCTGTAGTTCATTTCAGATGTCACTGAAAAGCACAGGGCTTTTGTAATGTGGCCACATGAAGGTATTTTATTCACTGTTGCCTTCCAGGTTCCTCTGCTCCAGGTTCATTTGAACTGGACTTCTGCAGGAAAAGCTGACTCCAGAACTGACTTTCTATGTGTCCCTTTCTGAGATAGAATCCATATTTTCAAAAAACCCCAACAATCCAACCTGACTTATTAAATATGAAGATTCTTCAAGACCAGTTTTTTTTTAGGGTCTGTGGGCTGATACATGTCTCTTGACAGAAATCAACTTGATCCATTAAGTATTTAGGTAATTGCAAATGCAAGACATGACTTCAGTCCAGGCTTTTGAAAAATTGCACTTAGAAAGGATTAACTACAACAATTTTTGAGCAAAAACATTCTGCAAGACAGAACTGATTCTAATTTTTTTTCCTTAAAATTTAGATTACAAACTTGACAGACAAAATACTTTAACAAACAACTGATTTTTTTTTCCCTTTTGCAGAGTTGCATATAGGATTATTTCTACACAGTCTACCCTACTGAATGAAATGTCATTGTCATATCAGGTGACAGATAACCAGATGCAGTTTGGGAAGTAGGGGTAAAGGAGAGACAGAAAAGATGAAGGGAAAGAGAAAGATACAGTGGATAAAACAGAAGAAAAGACAAACTAAGAGATACAAAAAAGGTAATTGGGACAGGAAATGTTGCAGACAAAAGGAAAGGTATGAAAGTAGAGATAAATTAACTAAGGAATGAAAAGATCCAGGCTTACAGAAGTCAGAGATATGACTTTGTAGCATGCCCAGGAGAGTGAAAAACAAGTGTAAGGTAGACAGTTTATATCTAATTTAGTGTTCTTCCCTGTGCTGTAATCATGCCTCCTGACTACATTGTGGGTATTCTGGAGAAGAGAAGTATTAAGACCCTTGCTTATTCATGGGTTGCAAAGGTGGGGTCTTTGTTCCCTAGAATGCATTGAATTTTTTTTATTTTCTGGAAAGAAGGGAAAGGGAAAGGGAAAGGGAAAGGGAAAGGGAAAGGAAAAGGGAAAGGAAAAGGGAAAGGGAAAGGAAAAGGGAAAGGAAAAGGAAGGAAAAGGACATAACCTGGAAAGGTTTCATGGGCTTTTACTCTCGGAGATGGCTTCTCCCTCTTTTCTAACAGTGTAGATATATATTGGCACTCTGCAGAAAAGTCAAAACCATTAGCTGTTTCTGTTGTGTTACCCCACCAGCTGCCTCACAAAAAGGCCTTCTTACTGTGCACTTCATACATTGCTGTTAAACGTAAAAGTTTCAGGGGTTACTGGTTGTATTTATTCAGCTAATTGTTTAGTTCTACTGTAGTCCCCAAACCTCTGTAATTTAAGCCCTGTCTGACATCTGTTCAAACAAAAAGAAGAGCAGGAAATTCTGAGGTGATTCAAATATCGACTTAGAGCAATCATTGTTTTGCATGCAGTCAATACTGACCTTTTCCATTTGGAGAACTTGGAGGGGAAAAGAATAGCTGGTTTTTCCATTGTAGTTTAACTACTAAAGTAATATACACAATGTCTTCTCATGTACGTGGGAAGTTTCAGGGAGAAACAGGTGACCAGTAAGTGTTTTTCGTCCTCACAGCATCTAAAAGCTGTAAGATATTAAATTTCATGTCCATTATTTTTTCCTACCCAACTGCTTGATCCTTGTAGTGTGGGTGGTATACTCTTGATGTCCAGAAACATATTCTGTGGTGATTATAAATCATCCCATTCTAAAAACCTGTGTTAGATTAGGTATTAATGTGTCTCACAACAGCGAGCTTGGCACTGGGGATGATGGCACCTGAAAATACATTTAACAGGAATCTTTTGCCTCCCAAAGAGCTTTTCAGATTTAGGCTACTGAGATGCCCAAGTGAGTTTCATGTCCTTTATTTGCTTCTTCCCGCTCAGGCATGCTTAAACACCAAAGTGTAGGGACAGCTGTTACAACAGACAGTTATCACAAGATACAGAGATGCCAGCTAGATAAAGAGCTTCCTCTTATCAAAAAGACTTTTTTTGTTGGCTACCTTTGGAGCATTCATGACCACTTTAAATTTCCTGACTTGTGATAAGTCATCCTATCAGGTTGGAGAAGCCATGTTGATGTATTTAAAAGATTATACATGGCATGTTGCTCTCCAAATTCATTACCTGAAATTTGTTCCTCACGATCACTAGGAAAAAAATGCAAACAAATAGTTTGGCTGTGACAGTCTAGATTTGTCCTTAGTATGATTTTGCTGGTGTCAGTGAAAAAACTAATTCCCAGGTTAAATGCTTCTGTGAAGTTACATGAAGGATAAGTTTGGCTGTAGACATCTACTGTTAAGTTTGTAATTGAATCATTATCAGTGAAATCTTAGTGAAGAAAAGACTGGGCTGAGCACTATAGAAACATGAAGTCAGTACTTGTGGAAGGAGAATGCTTGTATTGGTGAGCTCAGCATTTACAGATATGTCAGCATAAATTTCTTCCTGGGTGGCTTTACATCTCTGAGCTAAAGACTATGACAGTAGGCTGCCCCTGAAGGTGTTGATGTACATACATCTTCTCTTTGAAAAGGAGAAGACAATAAACGCAACACAGTCCTTTCAGAAGGAAAACATTTTTGCACATGCTCCAGACGTGCATAATTCTGAAAATAACTGGAGTAGCAGTTTGAAGGGGATCTAGTAATTGACTGATCTCACATGTAAAGATCTAGCTTTTATTTCTACCTCAAGTGTTTTTTGGTAGACCTCAGAAGAAGGGTAATGGATTGAACTATTCATATATATAAAACATTCATTTTTCCAGTTTTGCATTTGCTTTTAAGAATATTTTTAATTATGAGAATTCTATTTGGAATTTTAAATTTTACATTTCAGAGACACTTTGGCTCATGCTATCTCACTCTCAGCAGTTCTGTAGATAAAAATGCAGTTTGTTGAACTTTCACACACTAAAGAAAGTATCCTAAAAACTCTGATATAGTAGCAAGTTAAAAATGAACATCTTCAGAATTACTTGTCATGGCTACAACTATAATTTTCATTGTTAGTCTGCATGCAGCTTCACCTTGAATATATTTACTTAATTATAATGCAGTCAGTGGAATGTCAGGATTTCAATACAGGTTTATCTACTGGGCTAAATCTAATGCAGAACAAATGCTTACTGAATGTTTGACGTGCATCTGAGCATGGAACCAGCATTTTTTATTCCCAGACCAAGGCAGAGAGTTAAATATCTTCATCACTGGGAAAGGGAAGAGAAGGGAAGGGAAGGGAAGGGAAGGGAAGGGAAGGGAAGGGAAGGGAAGGGAAGGGAAGGGAAGGGAAGGGAAAGGAAGGGAAAAAGAGGAGGAAAGACAGAAGTTAAAGAAGAAAGTAAGAAAAAGAAAGTCATAAAGACAAAGAAAGAAGGACAGAAAGAAAGAAAGAAAGAAAGAAAGAATGACTCACCAGCTGGCCAGAAGTAGAGGACTTCTTTAAAAATAAAGAGTTAAAGAAGAAATGTGTAACTCAGAGTGAAAATGACAAAGCTAAATCAGTGTGTACAGTACAGGTAAAAAGAAGCAATGCTGTCTGTTTCCATCGGCAGCACTGATAGTATCTGAGAAACTACAGCTTTTGAAGACAGAAGTCAGACAGGTCTGGACCTTTTGTTAGATGGAATAATAGGACAGATAAACTAGCTAGCCTCTGGCCCTTAGCATTCCAGTACTTTCTTGTAGCTTAGGTGAAAGATACTGATCATAACTGCACTTAATGGGCTAAAGGCTAATATACTCCTTTGCAGCAAAGGCACGGATTCATCCTGTCATAGCCTGTGTAAAAGGGACACTGCATCTTCTTCTGATGCTCAGGCACAATCCTCTCTGCAGGGCCTAACAGGTTCTCCCAAGAGATATCATCCAGGTTGCTGTGCTACTTGCCCAGTTTGGCTTTTGTGAAAACACACTATGTACTAATGCTTTCACAAAATGTTCCTTTGCAAAACTGGTCCTCATGGCTACTGCAAGAGCAACAGGTCAGCAGTACAATTTTCTATTTCTGTTTTCTTTAATACCTATTTTACTGTACTAGAATTGGCCTGAAGTAGGGGAGAGACTGTGGACCACAGTGTATAACAGTCTGTGTGCAGACCTGGGCACTGCCTCTTCACTGCTAATGATATAGGTATCACTGAAGATATGAACATCTCTGAAAAAAATACAGGGTTTTGAGAACAGTATCTAAATCAAATCAAATGCTTAAGTAGAAATACCTCATCATGGATATCACACACTAATATAGAAGCAATCAAAGGAAGCTGCTTACATGACAAAGGAGAACACTGAATATTAGGGTAGAATATTTCATTATTCTTCATCACCACAGAAAAAATCCATTTCTTTCAAGACACAAAGGAATAACAATAATAATAGTAACAGTGCTAGTCCTTCATTTTTTATTTCTTAGCTAAAAATCAATTAGAAACTTGCCAAGAACTTTTAGCAAACAGAAGAAATAGAAAAAAAAAGCAAGTTGGCTCAGTGATAATCCTCACTAAAAACATACTTTACAAACACAAAGGGGCATACAAGTAAACTATTTTTAATTATTTGTTTATGTACCAAAGTAAGAAGCCAGGTGATTAGCAAGATTTCAAAATACAAAATGAGAAATGAGGAGTAAAAGAGAGATTGTTGTGGATCGAGGCTTGCTGGGAGGTTATGCAATAGGAATTCAAAATCTAATGTTTATGACTTGTTCCAAAAGGGGAATGGTAGAAATTTGGATGGATATTTTTTTTTTTTTTTCCTTTTCAGAGATACTGTTATCTGTTCCAGAGTCCTGGATGGTTCAGAACCAGAATTCCTTAAAAATTTGAGAATTAACATTTTAATCAATAAAACAGGACAGACCTACAGGGAATCTGACTTTCTGACCCCTCAAGAGAGGTAAGTGACCATGTGTAATGTGTAGGAAAAAAAATCTTTGTTTCACAGACTGTAACTCTGATGGGTTGACCCTGGCTGGATGCCAAGGTGCCCACCAAAGCCGTTCTATCACTCCCCCATCCTCAGCTGGACAGGGGAGAGAAAAATATAACAAAAAGCTTGTCGGTCGAGATAAGGACAGGAGAGATCATTCACTAATTACCATCACCGGCAAAACAGACTCAGCTTGGGGAAAATTAGCTCAATTTATTACAAATCAGCCAGAGTAAGGTAATGAGAAATAAAACCAAATCTCAGAACACCTTCCCTCCACCCCTCCTTCTTCCCGGGCACAGCTTCACTGCCGGATTTCTCCACCAAGCCCCCCCAGCGGCACAAGGGGGATGGGGATGGGGTTTGCGGTCATCACACGTTATTTTCTGCCGCTTCACCTCCTCAGGGGGAGGACTCATCACACTCTTCCCCTGCTCCAGCGTGGGGTCCCAACCACAGGAGACAGTCCTCCACAAACTTCTCCAACGTGGGCCATTCCCACAGGCTGCAGTTCTTCATGAACTGCTCCAGCATGGGTCCTTTCCATGGTGTGCAGTCCTTCAGGAGCACACTGCTCCAGCGCTGGTCCCTCACGGGGTCACAAGTCCTGCCAGAAAACCTGCTCCGTGGGCTCCTCTCTCCACAGATCCGCAGGTCCTGCCAGAAGCCTGCTCCAGCACGGGGTTCCCACAGGGTCACAGCCTACCTCTGGAACCCACCTGCTCTGGCGTGGGGTCATCCACGGGCTGCAGGTGGATATCTGCTCCACCGTGGGCCTCCCTGGACTGCAGGGGGACAGCCTGCCTCACCAGGGTCTTCACCACGGGCTGCAGGGGAATCTTCACTCCGGTGCCTGGAGCATCTCCTCCCCCTCCTTCTTCACTGACCTTGGTGTTCGCAGGCTTGTTTCTCTTACATCTTCTCACTCCTCTCTCCCGTGGCTGTTTCTCACTGTCCCAACTTTTTTTCCTCCTTAAAAATGTTATCACAGAGGCGTTACCACTATCACTGATTGGCTCGGCCTTGGCCGGCGGCGGGTCTGTCTTAGAGCCGGCTGGTATGGGCTCGCTCTCTCACAGGGGAAGCTTCCAGCAGCTTCTTACAGAAGCCAGCCCTGTAACCCCCCCGCTACCAAAACCTTGCCACACAAAACCAATACAGCAACCTACAAGGCATCTGTTGATTACAAACCACCTTTAAACAGTAATTTTCTAATACAGAATGTTCTGTAGGCTCTATGAGGTAACCAAATGTTAGCTACAAATTGGCAGATATTCTTTCTGATAGGAAAAGAATTAGTCACTCACCTAAAAATTAGCAGTTGCTTAAGTGCCAGAGATGATGATCAGGTGGTTATATTTATTTTATGCAAATAAACTGTTGTGCCTTTTCACTTAAAAATGAGCCAATACAAAATACAGTTAGTCACTGGCTGGGAAATCAACTGTGTTCCAAAGGTCCCATAAGAAGTGGCCAATGTCATTGCAAGGCTGCTCCCTATCACCTGTGAAATGTCACAGCTACTGGGCAATCTCCCTGATGAAAAAGGAAAATATCACATACCTCTTCAGGAAGAAAAGCATGAAGGACTTGGGAGTTACAGTCTGGTCAGCCTAATTTCAGTCCCTGGAAAGTATATAGAGCAAATGCCCCTGGAAATCATATCCAAGTATATGAAGAAGAAGACTGGGAACAAGTGGGTTATTTGGGACAACCAACATTGATTTACCTTGAGAAGTTCATGCCTCGCCAGCCTGATTGCATTGAGGTGGCTGGCTTGGTGGATGAGGAATAACTGTAGATGTTATTGTCTTTGATTTTAGTAAAGATTTCAGCACTAACTATCCTTATAGTCAAATTGGAGAAATATAGACTGGATGGATGAACTGCAAGAGGCAAGCAAAACTAGCTGGTCACCAGACTCAAAGGGTTGTGATGAACAGTACCAACTCCAGCTGGCAGCCAGTTACTAATAACATTCTTCAGAGGTTGTTATTGTTTAATGTTCTCATGAACAAGTTGGAGGATGTGACAGGTTGCATCCTCAGCAAGCTTGCAAATTTCCCCAATTAGGGGCATATGCTGGAGGGAAGTGCTGTCATTCAAAGGGGCTTTGACAGGCTGGAGAAATGGGCTGCTAGAAGTTCAGCAAAGACAAATACAAAATCTTCTAGTAGAGGTGGAATAACCACATGCAGAAGGACAGGTGGGGGCCAGAATGACTAGAAAGCCTGGGAGTCCTAATATTCAACAGGCTGGATATTAATCAGGAGTGTGGCCTTACAGTGATAGAGGTAACCACATATCAATGTGAGTTAGTGGGAGTGTAACTGGCAGGTTGAAGGAAATTATTATTCCTCTCTGTTCAGCACCCATAAGACCTTCTCTGGAGTACTGTATCCATTTTGGGGTACCCTGACAGGAAAGATACTGATATATTGAGGCAAGTCCAATGGAGGGCCACCAACATGGTAAGGGGAATGGAAAACAGGATATATGAGGAAAGGCTGAGAGAAACGGGCTTATGAAATCTGAAAAAGATATATCTAAGGGTCTTGAACTGTATTCATCTACCTAATGGTGGAGTCTAAAGAAAATGGAGTAAGAGGGCAAGAGGCAGCAGATACTAACTGTAGAGTAGAACGTGTCAGTTAGTTCTTAGGAAAAAAGTCACAGTAAGGGTGGTCAAACACTATAACAAGTTGCTCAGAGAGGTTATGTACAGTCTGTTTTGAGTTATTTGAAGTTCAATTAGACAAGATTCTAATCTAACTCTGAAGTCGGATCTTACTCCAAAGTTATCCCCATTTTGAGTCGGGAGTTGAGCTGGGTGACCTCCAGAAGTTGCTTACAAAGTATATGATTATTTGATTATATTTATTTGCATTATTCAACTTGTGGCACAGACAGTATCAGGATTGATTTTCCATTTGAGTAGGAAATTACTTCATTTAGTCAGCACCTAAAATGTTGACATTCCCTAAGAAAAAAGATATTCAGTGGCCTGAATAGAGTTAAAAACTAATCTCCTCATTACTTTAATTGTCAAGAAATCCTTGGAGAGAGGAGCAGGGAGGAATGTGAACATGAACAGACACCCGAGGAGGCTGGGCTGTGAAAGGGAATGTAAATCCCCAGATCCAGATTCTCCTCCATGATGGCAAACCTGAGGACTTTGAACCAGAAATTTGTTCCCGACCTTGGGGAATAGGACTGACAGCTTGACAACCGACTAATTGAGACCGAGAACCCTCTTGGAGCTGGTGTAAGCATGGGTTGTTATAACTGATTTTATTTTGGCACAGAATTGTCTCTGAAGCCTTTGTAACTTTATATTTAGAAGGTGTGTGCGAGTGTCACCATTTTCCTAAGATAACTCAAGAATGGCTGTACTGGGTCACATGAACTATCCCACCTAGAGCGTATACTGACACTGAGAGTGGCCCATAGGCAGTGCCTGTGGGAAGGCAGTCCTGTCCCCTTCCAGATTCTATGGCACTCTTTCTCCAGATCTCTGCACCACAGTCTTTTCTGAATGACATGCACAATGCACCTCTTTTCTTGTCTAGCCAAAATAATCCTGGGACCTCTTTCCAACCCATCAGGGCAAGGTACCCTGATGGGCCAAGCCCCATTCTGCCATAATGGTGTGGGCCATTTAGGTTATCATTACAAAGACCCCTCAGGGAGATGTGGATATGGAGTGTTATGGTGTATGCTCCCCTGATGCATGTCCTTTCTGGAGCAGGAATGGTGCACACTAAGGGCTCCAGCTGATGCTGCTTTTCCAGATCATCTCATGCAGGCTGCACTTCTCTTCATGTCCTTTTATCTATACCCAAGGACATAATGAAGTCTTGAGACCTCTTGCTCCTCATCTTCCTGGCCCTGCTGAAGTTAGCTGTTCACAGCCACAGCACAAGCAAGTTTTGCAGAGGGACTTTTCCAAGGACTGCTTTTTCTAGCCCTTTGTACATTCACATCTGAGGGCAAAGTACCACTGAGTGGAGTCTACGAGCTCTGTGAATACTTTCAAAGAAATTAAACACCTGAGGAGGTGTTCTTCATTTTCATTTTGGTTGTTAAAGTAATATGTTTTTAAATGTTTGATCCTTTTGATCCTCATCTTTTCTTGGTTTTTGGAATAAGTTTCCACAAGCTTACACCTTATCCTGGGGGAAGTTTGTATTTCACTTGCACCTTTTCTCCAAAATATATCCCTTTTTGTCCATCCTTTCTGAAGAGTCAGGTAGGAAACAGAAGACTAGGGAAGGCTATGAGAAAAAGAAGTAAATGTACAGATATGCCTTCCAGATTAAAAATTCATACTGGGGGTTTAGGGCTCCCTGAGGTGAAGATTATGTGTTTCTGTCTATTTGTACCTTACCCTGGTGTTAGAGATCACTATCAAACAATAAGACATTTCATTTCTACTGATGTGACATATCCTTAAAAACTGGGAATTGGATCATTCTAGCAGTGTCCATGAGCCTAAAGATGCTCCTTCAAGCTGTGCAGGGCAACATAAGAACTGGTGTACCAGGGTGATTTATGAGAAAGATGTGCTTACTATTGCCTAACATCAACCAAAAGCACATGAAGCTGTACAGGATAGAGAGTAAAGTGCCTGACACCCTTGTTTCTCCAGAAGATTTTGTTATGAGCAACCAATCCAGCAATGGCAACCAAAGCCAACAAAGTGACAGCAAATATCTGTTAAGATTTTAAAAATCATAGAATATAGAATATCTGAAGTTGGAAGTGACTCATAAGGATCATCAAGTCCAAAAATGTCTTTTGCAATGACTTTCACAGTGGTAACTGAGCAATCTGGTGGTTTAGAGCTTCTCACCTCCCACCCTGCAAGAAAACTCCAGTTCACACTGACCTCTCAAATCTCCTGTTTTCTGTGATGTTGAGTTGCTTACCACTGCATTTTACCACGCCTCAGTTTAAAGGGTGGTGCATCAAAAATAAAAGACATTTGCAAGGAAAATTGCACAGAGTAAAGCTTAAAGAATGCTTCAGAGCTTGCTACACCCTTCACAACCATTAATAAAACTTAAAAATAGGAGGAAAACCAACAACACTGAGAATTACTTTTTGCTGATATTAAGATTATACTGGAGCTGATGTGCTATCTGTGTAGGTTAATGTAGCAAGATTTTTCACATGGAATCCAAGCTGGATAAATTGAATTGAGTAGAAGAGACTTTCCATCACTGTTTTTTCCTTTGTGTTATTCTCAGTAACCAGTATCTTCTTATTTCTTAAGCTTGGAACTTATCATTAACAGGATAATGTGTGGGGAAGTATTCTCATTCATTGCATGGGATTTTTTAACTGCACAGACCCCATTATAACTGACAAAAAGAGTGAAGCTAAAACCCTGTTGATTGGAGAATATGCCGTTCTCAGTGGTTTTCAAGTATATCATGCAGTCATGTAAGAGGTTTCTAATATCCCATAGAGTAACAGGGGATTAAAACCTGACACTGAGAACCCTCAGGGAAATGGCTTCTACTGCAAAATAATGAATCTACTCATACCAGAATGTCTTCTGTCTCAGCAGTGGAAAAAGCACAAGATGAATGATCTTCAGTCCACCATTTAGAGTCAAACAATTGCTCCCTTCCCAGTGTCAACCTGATCAATACTTAGACTGTGATATAAAAGAGACCAAGTTACTGCTGTAATAAACATTTGCTATATCAGAGGATGCCAGGGAATGTGTTCTAGGAGCATGGGCCCATATGGGCAGGTCATGGTTTGTTTGATGTTCTTGGTTCACTCACACAAGCAGTGGATGTCCTGAGCCCAGCCTTTTTAAGACGTTTGCCACCTCCTGCACACACAAGATGGCTTGTCCCTGTTGCTCTCCCTGCAGAGCAGGCATGAGAGAGCCCTGCAGAGCACTGCTGCACCCAGGAGGATGAGGTAATATGATAGCTATTTTAATGACTGTTTGTAAAGGATTTACTGTACTATTTACCATGTGCAGTGGTTCACACTAAATACTACTCAGTACATCCTTTCCAGTATGTAAATAACTGGTAATCTCACAATATGAATATGGTGTATAACAAAATTCTGTAAATTCCCATTTTGAAAATAGAGTCAAATTCATCAAAGGTTCAGTAGGACCAGTTGGTCTCAAATGCAGAGACAGCTTTCCTCCTTTCATGCTTTGCCCTATAGACCATAGGCGGTAGTTCAGGTCTGTAAGTGCCAACTAACCAAACAGCAGCAGGTTAAATGCAGGCAACCTAACCCTCACTTTCAAATGCTAGGAGACCCGGGACCATCAGCAGAAACTGGAATAAGTATGAGGCAAAGATGCCATGGGACACCTACCCCCCTGCCAAGCTATCCCTGTGATACCAATTAACCTGGACATTAGAGTTGACCCTTTACAGATTCAGTCGTTTCTCTAAGTCTTTTCTGTCCCCAAATATAAAATCAATGCCTACCTATTGCTAGAGCCCTGAGACCTGCCATGGCCTCATAAGCCAGAGCCCCTGCCAGAAAAGTGCTCTTGACCAAATGTTTTCAGAAGGAAAATGGCAGCGCAATGAACTCTGAATCTAGTTGTGGGGTTGCATGTGATGGATGTAGTTAAAGTATTGGCATATATTTGGAAGGCCTACGTCTAATCCTGAACTCCGGACTTTACATTACATTATCACTTTCAGCTAGCTGTAGGAGAGCAGAATAGAGAAAGCAGAAACATAAGTAAAGATCTGAGAGTTGTAGAAAAAAAAACCCTAAACAAGTTGCATGATCCTTTGGAGTCAGACTATTGATTTGAATAGAGACAGACAAGCAATTCAATTATTGCAGTCATAAATTTCACTCAGGGGGAACATAAGACAAGTAGTTTCATGTAAAAACAAGTGTACACCAGTCCTAAGAGACATAGCACTGATCATACAACTATGACAAATGTAATTCTGGCTACAAAGAAACTGTCATCTGTCATCAAAGCCAAACATTGGTTAAAATACAGAGAAGAAAAAAGGTGATAGAGCTCTAAGGGAAGATGCATAGAGACAAAAAAAGGAAAGACCAACAAAATTAAAAAGAAGAATATTAACTTTATAGGCTTGTCTTATTTTGTATAACAGATAATGGCAACTGATTGCTACAAACTTGATTAGTATACTGCCCAGGTCAATCGATCTCCTGCACACTACCCTATATAGATTTAATAAAGAGTTATATTACACACACCCCACCCCATACCCCTGCCCCCAAAATCTTGGGCAAGACCAAGGATATAAAAGTTAGGAAATGTCAAATGAAGATGTCCCCTGCCACCCAGACTTGGCCTTTTAGGTGACTGAATTAATACAGAGTTTATACAATAACAGGTAATGATTTTTAGCCTCAAACCTCCTGACTACCAACTTAACAAGCTTACCTGCAGTCCTTCCTTTCTTCTCGCTGTTCATTTAGAGCACTGCATGAGGCAAATGATTATATAATTAAAGACTGTATCAAAATGCACATGCACAGGGCCATAGATTAATGCTGTTCAGGCAGCGTTAAAGCTGACATTTCCTACCACTAGAGTGCTTGTGTTTGAAACCCTAGCTTTCTTCTCACATTGATTAAGCCAAAGACTTAAATACAAAAATCTAAGTGGAAAAAAAGAATTCCTAACATTTGAAACTAATGATAATATCCAGGGTCAGAGCACAGGTTTTGTACTAGTTTTATACAATTAAGGTAATAAATATTAGCAGCAGAAAGCAGAAACTGTCCTGTGTCAGTAGGTAAAGGTTAGCACTGCAGTGCTTCCTGGAGGCTCCCAGATATCCAAGTTAGGGCTGTGGATGGACTTGCTCCTTGTCTTCCTACAGAAGCTAAGATATAGAATGGGGGAAAATACATGTCCAGATCCTGGTATTTCTGTAACATGGACTCGGGATGTTGCCAAACAGGAGACTGAAGGCACTCTAATATCCAGCATATTAGATACCATCTCCATGAACTGTTTGTTGAAGAGGAACATGAAACACTTTTGCCAGTTTACAGCCTTAGAAATCTGAATTCCCAAGCTCCACTGACTCTGGAGGGGAGAAGACCCGATGGTTATAGACCAAGTTGTCAAGCTCATTTGGCGTATGCAACCTGAAAGATGGCAGCTCTGCATATGGCACTTGCTCTGCTAAAACCAGAGGCAGTTGTATTAATGGTTCTGCTTAAGTGAATTCGTGAAACTCCCAATTACCCTGTTCGTAAAAGAAAAGGACTGTTACTTCTCTGCTTCCTAGTCTAAGGCCCTTCAGAAGAGGCTGGGTGGTTCATTGCACAATCCATATCACTCTGTGGAAGGTATAAGGCTCTAACCAATGATATCCTGCTTTTCATTAAGTCTTTGAATGAAGGAGTGAAAGAATAAAAGTAAGGACTGGTTTCTCTACAGAATGGGAAAAATTTAACTCTGACTCCACTCCTACCAGGAGAAGGAAAGGGAGATGGGAAAAGGACAGAGCTGGGATAGACCCAGGTCTAACATTCCTGGAAGACACTCTGCCTCACCCCATCCTCATTCAGAAACATCAGACACCTGGCTTAAATGTCTTTGATATAGGCAAATTGCAGCAGGTTATGGTTTTTGTCAGCCCTAGCAGGTTACTGTCTCTGAAAGCCACCTTCTTGGGCCTAGGGTTGGTCTGTGAAGAAAGAAAAACACGTAAAAGACAACATTTTAAACTCAATTTTATTTTTTCTTCTCCTCTCAAATATAGTATTAAAACCCACTAACTTATGTTTATTGTTCAAAGTGGTTCTTATGGCCAGGTTCCATACATTTCAATATATCTTTACTGTTTTTAATTCAGCACATAGAACTTCTGAAATGTACAACTGGAATTGACTTTAACTTGGGTTTCAACCCCAACAGAACCAACAATTAGTACACTTCTGACAAACTGTCCAAGTGTCCTGTATGAACACAGAAAGCATTATTTTTAGTGTTGTTTTGGAGGCAAGACAGGACATTGATTTTCAAAAACTAAAGACTGAGAAAACTAGTTGAAAGTAAAATATTAAATAATTCCCTTTATCAAACTTCTTAAGTATCTATCTGCTTAGTCACTGCTCTTTCCCCAAGTGCAATATTGTGCAGCCCATATTTAGATTTTTTTTTCTTCAAATTCATCTCTTTAGAAAGACCTAAGAACTTCTGAAAACGTTTCTTTCTCTCTTTTTTTTTTTTTTTTGTTAATCAGAAAGTGGCTGAATCAAGCTAAAATATTTTTGTTTGCTGGTGAAATGTGAACTTAGGTATCTGAGAACCAAAGCACACCACACTGAATGACATTGTTGTTTGTTCTGCTTTGCCAAGGTGTGCTTTCAGATAAGAGTCATATTTATGACTAAATGATTTGTCATCAATTCTTTGTTATAGTTTACCCATCAGTGAATGCTTTATGTCACACACTTCACCTCATACAAAATGAGTTGCTGTTTTAAAACTCTGCCATAAATGTCTTTTAGCATATTGTGAAATAGATATAGCATTCAGTCACTGAAAAGTGGTTGTCTTCATCATTCCCAGCCTTAAAGAACTTAACCTTTTTATCTAGGTAGTCCATTCCTAATATAGAAAGGATCTGTTAATAGTTGAAAAATAGTCCAATATTCCTTCTGGGTCAGCCTGGGCAGTATGGCTGTGTAGGGTATGCCTCAGTATCCCCATCTGATTGAAGCTCACAAAGTGAAATATCCCCTGTAATTCTGAAGTAGATAAAGAAAAGGATTGAAAACGTTCATATTGCAGTCTTTGAAATAAAATGACAACTTTTAACATGTATTGCTACATTGTGAAGAATATGAACTTGCTAACTATGCTAACTACCTATGTAGATATTGTACTGTTTACTTGTGTTAACTTTAATGCTGCTAGCAGGGAATGGTGATATGTTCTCAAAGTTCAAACAATTTCACTGTAGCTTACTTTTAAATATTCCTAAAGCAATTTCATTGCTTTCTTGAAAATAATCAAGGACATGACAGATTATTCCCTCTGCAGCTGCACAGCAACTAACAACTGCGGGAAATATTTTGCTGTTTGTATGGCTTGAAAAAATCCCCATTTCAAATAAGCCTTTAATTGTTTTCTCATCTGAAAGAAGTTCTAGTATGCTTTTGGCAATACAAGATTCTTCTACCCTGTCAAGAGGTACCATTTTAGCTATGGGGAATTGTTAGAAAACAATAGTATTTAATTTGCTCTCATAAACAAGTCTTTATATGAATGGCTTTGGATAACACTATGGTCTAATTTGGCTGCTTCAGAGGCAGCTACGTCTAATTTTCTTCCATATTTTCACCGTTCCATATCAACAAAAGGCTTTGAGTGTTTTGGTTTTAGCAGCCAGAGTAGAATTCTTTTAATGAATTGCCCTGCTTTCATTCTGCCGTATATCTAGCATTCAACCATGAGTAACTTAGAAAATGACAGTGAGCTTCAAGCAATTATTGCTTTCTTTACTGATCCGTGCTAATTGCATCCTGGAAAATACAAGAACGCTTTTTGTTTCAGGGTATATCGTACCTTAACATAATGTTTTTAACACATCTGCAGCCATGTTTCTTATAGAAACCAAACTCAGCCAGCTAAAATGGATAAATAATTATCACACCTGAACTTAGATCATGAACAGACTCTCTCCTTTCTGCTTCCTGTAACTTACTGAGCCAGTAATTAATCAAGATAAGTATACTAAATTTGTAGTTTTCTGATATCCAGTATCTGAATATTTAGGATAGGACCAGACATGGACCTCTATGTGGGACAGAGTATTTCTCAAAATACATTTCACCTCAGGATACTTTTAATTTTCCAAGGGCAGAAAAAAAAAAAGCATTAAATACTGTTTTAAAGGAATATATAAATATTTAGGAATTATGAAAAATTTTATTTCAGTATTGTTGAGTATTTAACATTGAACTATTGCTTTTCCATAAATGACACATTGACTCATGGTAACAGTAACAGACTGATCAAAAGCATCAGCACACATGTCTCAGAGATCTGATGCTTATTTTCTGCACTATGGCCAGGCATCCTGACTGAACTGCATGTTTTGTGCTGCACTGTTACAGCCTGACCAGATGAAAAGCTAACATGTGTTAGCAGAGGTGTCTCCCTCAGTAGACTGGCTACAAACAGAGGTGGTAGTGAATTCCTATAAAGCTTTACTCTGGCAAAGAAAAACAGTTCAATACATTATTCAACTTAATTTCAAATGGTTTGAATTAAATTCAACAAAATGAAACACTCAAATTCTTAACAAAACAATAACAAAAGCAGTGAAACAAAAATCCTTCTAAATTGTTTCCCAGCAGAAAGTCAGGGAGCAGTAAGATCAGAATTTTCTATGAATATCTGTACTTTTGCTCAAAAAATCATTTGACAGAAAAATCCCAATCAGCTCTCGTTAAGGGTTTGCAAGCATCACAGTGCAGCATCCTAGAAACTGTCATTTTATTAAAAATCAATCAGGTGAACCTGACAGTTTTGCCCTACCTTAAACCCCCTCAATTTGTTATAAGGACCCGTTTGATCTGCTGGTGGCAGTGTGTGCCTGTGGCTGAGAGGAAGCATGAGAAGAATATTCTGAATTAACAGAGGGAGAACTGTACATTGGGAAGGATTCCTGTTAGCCACGAGGAAAAAGTTACTGGCAAACCCATTGGTCACTAACATGATGGGAGCAATTCTCATATGCTAAGCTAGGAAGAGATGAAAAGGAAAAGCCTCTCCTTTGGCAGCAAATTCACAGTCTCACCTCACCTATTGCTTCTCACCGCTTGCTCCGCAAGTTCCCTTGCAGCAGCCTGTTTCTTAAAATGATGAAAACCGGGATAATGAACTCTGCCTGAGGAAAACACTGAAGGAGAGTTAATGAGGTTATCTGGCTTTACCTGGGATTATCAGGCACAGGCTGCCGTTGGCACAGGGCATGGGTGCTGGGCTGCTGTGCAGGTTCAGCTGTGAGTGGGAATGTACTGGCTAAATTAGTTGGGATGAAATTTCTGTCTTGGTGCTTCTGTGGAGTTTGCTTGTCCCTGAAGCCGCTCGCCTGGGGTCACTCTGAGCCTGTGTGCTCAGCTCTAAAGGGCAAGGGGCTGACAAAATCCACACAAGGGGTTTTCTTCCCTTATTCAGGAAGGGGAGTATCTTTTCTATCCCCACTCAGCCTTTGAGAAAACAAACAGAAGCAAAGTCAAAACACACACACATGCACAAAAACCCATTCTGTGCATGAAGCCGGAGCAGTTGGGGATGAGGGATTATCACCAAAACCCTCCATCCTCTCTTTTTACCCCATCAGACCCTGCAATGCACTCCTTCGTGCCAGCCTGTGCTCCCCGCAGAGTCCTGTGTGCCCTGCATGCCCCTGCATGCTGTGCAGTGACTGTCCCTGGGAGAGAGCGCAGCAGCCCTGGCCGAGGCTCAGGGAAGTGCACAGCACTTTTCCACCTGCTCAGTGACAGAATGTGTAGACGTCACGTTGTTTTCAGACTGCACGAGCCCAGGATCTGTGTACGGAGGGGTTAAAAGATGGAATATTGGTCTGTGGATGAACACTGGGGGAGAAGTAAAGCCAAGAAAAACACAGTCAGCACAGAAAATGGATGGTTTTTTGCCCGTTGCTTGGAATGCTGACCACGGAGATAAGAAAGCTGAACGATACTGGGGGGGGACCTGCAGTGGGCTGTTGCACGGTACAGCTGTGAACATGGTCGGCACGTGACTGCGGGATTATGACAATATGCTGCATGTACAAAGCCCATGAACCAATAAACAGGATGGCTATGGCTCGTACAGCGCACCTGGCCAGTGAGCGCATGAGTCATAGGCTCCCTATGTTACAACCGAGGCATGTTTTGGCACCCGCTGGCCACGTGTGCCGAAACCCATTCCTCTGCAAATGTATAAATACTGGGATTTCCTGAAGAGCGTTGGGTTGGTGTACGGCAAAGCCACCATTGCCTCCGTGGGGACGCCCACGTAAAGCTGGTACCTACTGATTGCTGGGCTGAGCTTGCAGCGCAAGACAGCACAAGAATATACAGATGGACCATCTTCCTCACGGTCCTCAGGTCAGTATGTTAATTTGCTTTACAAGATACCCTTAGCATAATGCATGCCTGTAGTTAATAAATGCTTGCTTTACCACTTGTAGTCAGTATGTGTGTATTCGCCTTCTCGGGAATCCTCAAAACCGCCCTAAAACAGGATAACATTTATAAAAGAAAGAAAAATGCAAACTCCCAGACTCATCATCTCCTAGTTTTCAGAAGTTATGATTCAAGCCAGCAAAAGCGGTGAGATTTGCATAAGAGTCAGATATTGTTTTGAACTTATCTCTTGTTTCTTAAAGTTTTGCCTCCCCTACTGCCACTACCCCTCTCTTCATTTTCTGGCTTCCAAGACTGTAAAACACATTTGCTTCCAGTATATTTGCAAATTTATTATTGCAACAGATGATCTAGACAGCCACAAGGAGCTTTTTTTTTCTTTTTTTTTTTCTAAGATATAAGCTGAAGTTCTCATATAATCAAATAATTCGAGGAGCCTGGGCTTTAAGAAAAAAACACCAAATAGTGTGAGTGTATTAGCTTTGTGTGGCAAGGTTTTGGTAGCGGGGGGGGTTACAGGCGTGGCTTCTGTAAGAAGCTGCTGGAAGCTTCCCCTGTGTACGAGAGACCCCATACCAGCCAGCTCTAAGATGGACCCGCCACCGGCCAAAGCCGAGCCAATCAGTGATAGTGGTAACGCCTCTGTGATAAACACTTTTAAGAAGGAAAAAGTTGGGACAGATGGAAACGGCAACCGGAGAGAGGAGTGAGAACATGTAAGAGAACAACCCTGCAGACACCAAGGTCAGTGAAGAAGGAGGAGGAGGAGATGCTCCAGGCGCCCGAGCAGAGACTCCACCTGCAGCCCGGGGAGGACCCCATGCCGGAGCAGGTGGGTTCCCAAAGGAGGCTGTGACCCTGGGGGAACCCCGTGCTGGAGCAGGCTTCTGGCAGGACCTGCAGATCTGTGGAGAGAGGAACCCACGGAGCAGGTTTTTTGGCAGGACTTGTGACCCTGTGGGGGACCCACGCTGGAGCAGTGTGCTCCTGAAGGACTGCACACCGTGGAATGGACCCATGCTGGAGCAGTTCATGAAGAACTGCAGCCCGTGGGAATGGCCCACGTTGGACAAGTTCGTGGAGGACTGTCTCCCATGGTTGGGACCCCACGCTGGAGCAGGGGAAGAATGTGATGAGTCCTCCCCCTGAGGTGGATGAAGCAGCAGAAAATAAAGTGTAACGAACTGACCGTAAACCCCATTCCCAGTCCCCCTGCACTGCTGGGGGTGTTAGTAGAGAATCTGGGAGTGAAGCTGTGCCCGGGAAGAAGGGAGGGGTGGAGGGAAGGTGTTCTGAGATTTGGTTTTATTTCTCATTACCCTACTCTGGTTGATTGGTAATAAATTGAGTTAATTTTCCCCAAACTGAGTCTGTTTTGCCTGTGACGGTAATTGGTGGGTGATCTCTCCTGTCCTTATCTCAACCCACAAGCTCTTTGTTATATCTTCTCTCCCCTGTCCAGTTGAGGAGGGGGAGTGATAGAATGGCTTTGGTGGGCACCTGGCATCCAGCCAGGGTTAACCCATCACAGTGAGCTGCAATAATATTACAAGAGCTGGCGGTCACAGTATGTGCTGTGCTTTTTTGATCTCTCAAAGCATGTGCCAGGGGAAACACATGCCTGAAAGGTTATATGAACATACCACAGGATCTCACCTCTTTTACATCTCTGTTTAGGCACTACTGTTGACCCTGCAGTTGTATTACAGTCCTACCTGTAGCTCTGTAAGACCCCATATTTCTCCACAGGTAGGTATGCCAAAGGGTCCATGGTATATGAGATTTATGTGTAAAAAACAGTCTGTCTGAGCTATTTAGTACTGCTTGAAACATAGCTTACAGCATGATTCAAAATTTGATCCACATTCTAAACCCAGCTTTTCCTTATTATTTACTAAGTGATATCATAGTGCTGGCTCCTAAGCAGGCACATAAAACCCTGCCTCTGCTATGTAAAGACTTATGCTGAATTAACAGCTAGATAGTAATTCTCCAACCTTGCCCATAGAAAGCCTCCAAAATCTAGTTACACATTTTTTCTAACCCTTTTTACATTGATAATGTGGAATTTATATGCACAACAGATATATTTTTGCACATTGGTTTTTGCAGGTTCAGATTCAGCAAGGTCTGAGAGGAGGAAATGCTGCATCCCTCAGTGCCCATTCTCTGTTTTCTGCTTCATGTTAAGAACAATGCTCTTGATTATTTTTTTTTTCCCCAGATATTTATTTGGCTAATTGGATTCAAGAAGTGGAGTATTGCACAAGTTTTGAGGAAATGGAAGTGCCAATCTGATGAAATACTCAATGTGCACTTCGGAATGTTTTATCTTACACTAGTTTGTAGTAATAAAACTGGCTCAGAATAGACCAATTTGTAATGTGCAGAACAGATCAGTTATCCTGGAACTTATGGAAAATTACTTATTACATAGAAGTAAATCAATGAGCATTTGAACATCCTGGCTACCAGGGTACATCTTCCGTTACAGCAGTCAGCCCAAAACCTGTTCAGTGTTGTTGAGGGGGCACGGAGGGTGAGTGTGTATGTAAACAGGAAGGAAGTGTTGAAGAAAGCAAGTCCCAAAATCCAGGTCTTAAAAGTAGCCTGCAGCAGAGACAAGATGAACACAGAACTTGTTGATCTAAGCAACAGAGGACATCATGTACTGCTGCAGACTCTTAGAGGGGTCTGCCCTCCTTCCCGTGTTACCCATATTATCTGTAATCAGGGCAGCAGCAGACCAAATGTTTGTAAATGTATATAAATCCGGAGCACTTCTGAAATGATAGAGGAAGCCCAAGTTCCTGTTCAAGTTGGAACCTGGTAAAACTGTCTCCTTGCAAAAATAGGTTAGTTCAATGAATAAGTATGCACTGGTGATAGGTACATTTCAAACAACATCAGGCTACATATTAGCTTTCTTAGAACAATTGGCAAATTTAAGAGTTTAAAATATCCTGAAATCTACATATTTTATAATGGGCTGCTAGGTACATTCTTTGCCATGCAAGAAAGTTAATCAGAGGTCTGACTTTCAAGTGATTACATAACATGATTACATAACATTTAATTTATTTAAGATCAAAATTGAAAAGGCAAGTAAACAAAAATTAATTTTCCTTTCATTTTCCCTCTACTCTGACGTGTATCTCTGGAGTTATCCATAAGCCCATGTATAGATATTCTTTGGGGAGATTCAGCAACAGCAGCTGTATTTTCAGTTCATACCTTATCTTAATAGAAATTACCTTTTGCATGCAAACAGTACAGAACTAGAACTAGGCAATATTACTGTATTTATTGCCTTACCCTTCAGCTCACAAATCCATTTAGTCTGAAGGAAAGGTAGCTCATTTCCACTATGATTCAAATACTGTTTTCTTCCTTACTTTTTTTAATTATCTGAAGTTAAACACAAACCCTCAAAGATCGACCTGAAGACATAGATTGTCTCGATAAAAGAGCAAGTGAATTTGTGGTTGACCTTTTTACAAGGTCAGCACAGATTCACTGCCTCTTTGGGGCAGGTACCCATGGTGGTACTTTGAGACCCATGCCAAAGCTTCTTCCAAGTCCTCTTCTGTTCTCAGGATTGCCAGCCCTCAGTCCTAGCATTCTTCATGTTTCCTCCAGCAGCCACCATCTCTGACTCAGCCTGGGGTGATGGACTTGCATTACTTCTCTCTAGACTGCAAGAACAGATGGCAGTACTTAGGTCTACCTGCTAGGAGGCTTGGAGCAGGTCCATTTCTCCTGAGGGACCAGGGAAGAACATTCAAAACCAGCATGATTCAAGGAGTCAGATACTTGTTCCTCGCAAAGGTCATAGTGGGGCCATTCAGGTGTTTTACCATGAATCAAGAAGTGGAAATCTGAGCCTGACTCTGAATGTGAACCCAGCAGTGCTCTAGGCAACACATCTATGGATGATTTTCATCAGGCTAGGGAATCAAAAGGGTCTGAATCTGATGCTGGTCATAATACTATCCTTAATTATGTTTCTGTCATAAAATTCCTAGCTTGAGAAAGGATTGGAGGAAAAAGAATATCAGATGCTTTTCCAGGCTGTACAAATCTCTTAAATGAATGAGACATCTTGGCTGGCACACCTGCTAAAACTTTGCTGGCTTCAACACTGTCCAGGACAGAGGAGGATCTGACTGTGTCAGAGTTCAGACTGATATTTCACCATTATTCATTTACACCCATCGGTGCAGACATGTATGCAAAAAATTAAAATTTTGCTTGCCTGTAATACATAATTCATGAACACATGGTGGTTCAGATTCTTCTCTTATTTATGATTATGTTGACTATGGTGAAGTTACTCCACGTTTGAACTGGTGTAAAAAGAGGAGAGGCCTAATATATATAAATGTATATATTATTTATTAGCACATCATCAGGAGTTATTGCTTTAGCTTGCTTCATGTCAATAACAATACAATTTTACAACTTGGAAAAGTAATTGCCTTTTTGCTTTCATTTCCTTTGACAGGAAAAGCAAAATTATTTTAGTGCCATTTCACATGACTAACACTTTCAGAAACACAAAGCAACTTAATAACCATTTGGGATGAGGGGGTAATACGGAAGTGAAAACATACATTCTGCAGATAAATGTGATACATAGATTATGTGCACAGAAAATAAGAAAAAAAAGAAAGAAATGAAAAAAGCTAGTAATAATTTTTCTGCATAATGGTCTCCCAAATAAAATTGCTCCAGTCTGGTGTCTCTCATGAATCATTGTATCAGAAACTGCCACAGCTAAAATGACATTCCTTTGCTATCCTCAGTGTGAATTAAAACAGTAACTTGGTCTTTTATTCCTGAGCTTTAACATCGGCATTTGTCAAAGAGAAATAAAGGTTTAAACATGAGAAGATGTCCCTGTGATTTTCAAAGTAGTATTTAAATTTTGCCTTGGACAAATTCAATATAGAATGTTGAAAATGTATCCTGTGAAAGCAGTGTTTCTGATCCATTTTGTTTGAAATAAAATCATTTGCTTAATTTAACATAGTAATAGTTAGAAATTGTAACACTGACTGTTATCTAACTATAGATTCAAACTCAGAATCTGAAATTCTTTTTTCTGAGTTACACTGAACTATGTGTCTTGCATATAAATACTCTGTAGAGCATAGGTATTGGGCTTACTGGAACATGTCCTGCACCCTCCTATTTCTAGTGCTGCCTGATCTCAGAAATTCACCATGAGTGACATTTCAGGGCATTAAGACAATCTAGACATGTAAAACAAACCTGTTAAAACCACAGTATAGAATATGTTTCACCAAATAATTCAGTGTTGGCTTTTTATCTTTGTAAAGCATAAAGACATTGGAACACTCATAAATATTCCTGGCTGAACTACTTAATCTTATTACCAGGAAGGGAATTTGCTGCTTTTTTAAAGAAAAAACATACAGAAAGAGTTCAGTACTTTCCTTTGACTTCAAATTGTGAAGCGCATTATTAAAATTGTACATTTTCAACAAATGTTAAAACAAGCTCATCGAATTTATACTGCCTTACCTTAGACTGTATCTATGCCCCTGGAGTGCAGCTTGCAGTTCATGGGCTTGATTCTCAGTGAATTGAAAGTGCTGGAAAGCCTCTGTTTGTTCTAAAGGTATTTGGGTCGGGCTCTGTGTTCCTGATGGATTGGAACTTCCAAGTTTGGAAATTTCCCTGTTACCTCAGGGGCTATTCAGCAAAGCTTTCACCTATGGTTTTGGCCCAGAGTCAGAAAACTTTATCAAATAAGACTCCTGTATGGAATAAGTTTTTGTTTCTTTTCAGACATATGTGATAAGGCAGGCATGCAACGGGCAGGGTTGGATGCTGCACTGATAGACAAATACTAATCTCTCTTCAGTTACACTATACGTGTGTTAATTAAACAGCAAATATAAATGACTAGAAAAACTTGTGGTATTGAGTTGACTGTGAAGACATTGAATGACATGTTTTTCAATTGCTGTAAAATTAGGTTGCCAGCTTACAGCTGTCATTCTTCTCAAACAGGTCTGATGAAAGGAACAGAAAACTGTTTCAGTACACCTCACATCAACACACAAGGCACAGTCAGAGATTGACCCCACACAGTGAAAATAATCAAATAGATAGAAAAGCCACAGTAATTTAAAATTATGTCATATGAAAGTTTCTGGTTGCTCTTCCAGTAAAGGCAACAGGCTGAACTGGTAAGACGAGCTGTCAGAAGGAAAAAATATTCTTATTTTTCACTGGGTGGCAACCAGCATGGAACACTGAACAACCTAACTGGTATACTGAAATCCACTTTATTTATTGATATGCATTAGGGTGCATGCAATTTGCTTTGTTTTGGGTGTTAGCCTGTTAGTGAAATTGAATATAACCTGGTAACTGAGAAAAGGCCAATGCATACCAGATCACTTATGTGACCACTAGACACATTTTCAAACAGATCCAATGTAAAGACTTTTTTTTCAGCTAAACAGGTTGGAAGCACGCTAAAAAAAATTTAACTGAAAGTTTCCACTCTGCCCAACATCCACAGTATTTATGCTGTGAAGACAGCCAGGCTCCTGGATGGTTCTGGCTCACAGTGTTCGGGAGCTGGGCAGAAAGGCACTTACCTGAGCTCAGCTCGGACAGCTCAGCTCAGATTTCTTTAAACAGATCTAAAGCAGCTAGCTCTAATGGGAGTACAGTGCACTGCACCACAGTTTTTATCTGGCTACAATACTGATCTGTCTCAAAAGACCTATGTGATACTTTGATAATACTACATCGTTCTCCATGATGTCATGAAAGAAATATTGACTGACAAGCTGCTATTTGATGGATGTCAAATTCTGTCAAGATTTTGCCTTTTTTTCCTCTGAGAGGAGAGGAAACAGCAATTCAGGGAGCTAGTGCTGCCCTCAGTCAAATGCCCTCTCTTCTGCTTGAGTGTGGCTTAGCTAAGACGCTGCTATCATGTCCCTGTAGGGAAGGGGATGGGGCTGAAGGCACAATTCCTAATTATAATAAGGAAATCTAAGGAAATTCAAAACTGGTCTCTGCCACCCCTAGCTGTGGAGCTCATACTACTTTGAATTGTGGCCTTTCATAATGTTAGTATTTTACATGATCTCATCTTTACTCCAGAGAGTAAAATGAAGCATTATATTTAAAAGTGCTATGTGACATCTGTGGTTTTTTTTAAATAAGAATGGAAGGGGGTTTGCCCTTAGTTTGCTTTACTTCACCAAGACGGAAGAAAAACAAATGAAGTAATCTGTTGTGCACAGGGATCCTTACATACCAAAGGCACAAAAGTCTTCAATGAAACTTCTGCTGGATTTGTGAAGCAGTGAATAAAAGGGAAAAAAATGCCATTCATAATTTATATTTTGCTGTTGGCAACAGATGGGATGAAAGAATTGAGATGACTGTGTTGTATTTAAAATTAGCATTAGTCTCAAATAAGGTGCTTATTTCTGTTAGTCAACATGCTTACTTTCATACCAAATATATAACCTGTTGTCAATCAACACTCATTTTAATATACATTTATATTATCTGTGATACATGGTATTCCAACACATTTCTTATTAACCTTAATATGTTCTTAATTACAACATTCAATTAACAAGTTCTGTTATAATCAAGACTCTTCCTTTTGAATCATTTGTTATTAGCATTTCTTAGTAACGTGTTTACAGGAGCCGAAAATACCACTTCCAGCACAGAGATATGTTAAAGATTTCAGGAGTGGCTAATCAGATTTTTTTGTATAAATACCTCTTAATGGACTCACTTTACTTAAAAGTGCGTGGTTGTGGTGGGTCACCTGTTTGTGGCCACAGTATCCTTTTCCACAAGTGGAGTCCAGTCAAGGGGCCTTTAATTTTGATGATTGCTGACAGCAGTTTCAAGACTACTTTGCCAAGAAGAAGCTAATACATGTGATGAGTAATGAGAGATAAGAATGTCCTTTATGAGCTCAAAGTCTGGCTGCATTCATAAAGCAGCGTTTGCCTTCCGCTTGGCCCCTGAAGCTTGGCAGTGTTATATCCCTTTATGACTCCAAGGGCTTTAGCTTTGATACTCAAAGTTTTCGACACTTTCAACTACAAAATATCTGTCTATCTTGGTGACATAGGCAAGCTCACCTGCAGATATTATTTGCTGAATAAAAATCTATGCTTTTGTAGTCTGAAGGTGGGGAGGGGAACCCCAAGAAGTACTGGGAAATTCCAGTTTAAAACTCCCTTTTAGATTTTATCAACAGATCACTGAAAAAAATTACTTAACAGCAGCAACAGCAAGATGCTCAGTGAAAATCCCTGAAGTATTTGTTTTTGTTTCATAGCATCAATTTTTCTCTTTTATCCTCCGTGTTGCTGTGATCAACAGAGGGCTGTTGGGCTCCTTTCTGTTTTCAGTTTCAATTAAAATTTCAAAACTGTTCTTGATTGAAATTTTGAACACACTGAAATGTGAAAGCACCCCTGCTATCACTAAAATGGTCTGGAATGTGGTTCCTAGGCATGAACATTTCAAAGAGAAGATGCTCGTTGCGAGTGGCTCCGCCTCCACTCTCTGCTCTGACACACTTGTTAAAGTTTCAGGAGAGTCCATTTCTTTTATTTTTTTCCCCTAGGTAAAATCCAAATGGAGTGCTTTGATTTAACAGTACTGATAAGAAAAAAACCAAAACCAAACAATCAACCAACAATTTCGGTAAAAGCTATTGAACTCAGCAAAACCAACAATCCCAAAAAGCTGTGGGAGCACGGGGCTTCAAAGAGAGAAAGCTCAGCACAGCCGCAACAGTCTGACTGGAAGGAGCTGTGTTTTGAGGATGCTATGAAACACATGTAACGTAAATTGTAGCATCTTCCTGGCACCTCTGCTTTATGTTGGGGATATGCAGAGAGAGTCCTTGGGAATTCCCCTTTTCTCCCAAGCTTAGCAGAGGTTTTCTTATGGGTAAAATTTCAGGCATCTGATTTAGTGCAGTTGGGGATATTACATGTGCCCTTCAGCATGCTGAGTTAAGCCTTTCTTAAGTCTATTCCTCATTAAGATACATGATATTGGTTGTGAATACAAACATCTGATCTGTATTTTGCAATATTATTGTGATATTGCTTCTGTGGACCAATGTATAAATTCCTTCATAAAATGCTATGGATGTGAAAAAGAAATAAAGGAGCAACGACACAGGGCTGTGACATCATTTCGTAAGTGTTAGTCACAGACTAAGTGGACCATCATGTTATGGTGCCAAGCAGAAAAATCATCACATCTTTGGGTGATTCCTGAAAATCCTAAAATTCCACTATGTACTAATGCTTCTTATCTTAATATATATGATTACAGGAAAGCAAACTGTTCAAATGTTTCCTGTTGATTTGGGGCCTAACTGTGCCTAAGAAATACCACAACAAACTTTAGAAAGCTGAGATTCAAAATAGTGGGAGAAGACCATTAATTTATTGTAGTAAAATGGACAGAAACTAGTTAAAAAGCAGAAACACAGTTGTAAAGATGGGAATTGATAAAATAGAGTGAACAGCATTTAACACATTTTCAAAAGCGCTCAACTCAGAAGGGTAAGTCAACTTCCTGAAGATGTCTAATACCTACAGGACCTATCTGGATAAAAGTATGATTTTAGCACATCTGAAGAGTACTATTAAATTAAGAACTTTATATAAAACTAAGATTGTCATAGTGACAGAAAATAATTGGGTAGCAACAGTGAGGCGGTTATTACAACTGAATGAATAGAGCGATGAAGAGCTCTGCTTATAAAGCTGGCTGGTAATGATCACAACCAGCTGGCAACTGAGAACCCCTGAGAGCAAGGACAAACACCACATTCCTCCCTCAGCTATCGTCCTTAAGGAACAGAAAAATGTCTTTCAGCAGATTTTTTAAAAAATTAAATCAGACAAATTTTTGCAATTCATCACTTTTTCGATGTGGCCTCCTCTGTGGTTACAATACTGACATATCATGTGCAGGCATGAGACAGATACCTCTACACCTTTGCATTTGTACACTGCTAACAATAGAGGCACTTGAATGCCATTTTATACACAATGTGGCAGTGCTCAAAATGTAAAGAAATGGAGGCAGCTGGTACCCGAAGGAAAGCAAGGGAAGCAAAAGGCTTACCAAAGCGTAGCAAAAACTCAGGCAGTCCTGAAATAAAACAAGAGTGAGGTGGTATCTACAAAGCTTACAAAGAGACTCCGAAAGCTTCTCTTGATGGAAGGAATCTCAGTCATCCCAAAATTGTTGGCTGTGGCACTTTTCCAAAGGGCCCCAAAGAGAAAGCACTTCCATGACAGTGAATGTGATGAGTGCTTCCCTGTCAGCAAGCAGGGGTATCGAGGGTTTGTTTTGCCTGGGGTTTTGTTTTTTGGTTTTTTTTTCTGAGTGATCCTGCAGCTTCAGAGCACCAGACACTCAAACACCACCTGAGCGTGTGTTGCTGGGAAAAAACACACCACATCTCATTGCAGGCAGACTGTCAGGGACAGATCTACAGAACAAAAAGTTGAACCTGAAGTGCCAGCAATAAAGTGCAAAAATTCTCCACCCTGCCAAATGCACCTGTGAGAGACTGAATTGTTATCTCAAGCTGTTTGTCTCGAAGATTGTTAGGTGTGAGAGACTGGACTGTCATCTCAAGCCATTCATCTCAAGAATTGTGAACTGTTTATCTCCAGCCCTTTGTCTCTGAAATGGCCTGAACAGCACATTCCTCCATCCATAAGGACAATTACCAGGCCACTGAGGCATCCAGGAGAGGAAACAGGCTGAAGCCGACAAGCATGGGAGAATGTGGAGGCTACCTTTCTCACGGAAACTGTAGTCTTTGAGATAAGATACTGGTTTCTGGTGTTGATCACGCAAAGGTCGTGTGATAGATGAAACCTGCAGCGTGTGAACAGTGCATGAACAATACATATGTGCATACCTCATTGAAATATGCCCTATAAAAACCCATGGAGACAAGCCGTGGTGTGCACCCACCACCAAAGAATTGAAGACTGAGGACCAACGGGACGTCGCTGGATCCATGGTGGTGGCTATCCTTGCAAATCTATCCTGACCGCTTGCTTGATTTCTGCCTTTTCTTCCATTCTATCCTATCGCTACTATTTTCTACTTTTGATAATAAAACCTCTTTTGGGTATACGGCATTTGACCTTGTTTGTGTCTTAATCTTGCTCTTGGGATCATATCGAAACCTTCCCCGACATTGGATCAGATCAAAACCTTCCCCGACATTGGATCAGGACAGCATGGTCTGTCACATAAATGTAATTGCTACAGTTGGTTTTTTTTTAAAAACATGTTTTATGTTTGGTGCATTATATAAATCAATTACCCAGGAAGCAAAATACCTATGCTTTTATAGGGCGTTTAGCTGTAGAACTCAAAATGAGAATATTTACAGTCATTCCATAAGAAAGAAGAAAATAATGCTCAAGATCTAGTAAAAAGATTAAAGGAATGGAGGTGGAGAGGACAAGAATATCAATTTCAAACTTATTATTTTGGGTTCAGTAAACTAATAGTGCATGCACAGAGCTGTTAGCTGTTTCGTTAAAAAAGTTAAGTGAGGAGATTCTCCTGATGGCATCTTATTTAAATAGACGTACCTGTTCTGAATGATCTTATTTAGGTTATCACTCTCATGAACTTAATAGTGAAAGCCGTTCTTTTATTCTCATCTTGTGCTACACAGCTTGTTTTGTAAAATGTGCTTTCCCCACCTTTATGGCCCTAAACGCCTTGCTCTGTGTCCTCAGATGGAGCACTAGCTGTTAACACTCAGAGGTCTTTTTCTTCTGAGTTTATTCAAATGGAAAATTCTGGATACTTGTGCCTTCCACCCAGTATTAGAACCAGTAATTAAAAGGCAGACTTTAAGAAATAAATGGTCAACCCACTATTGGGACTCCGAGGAAAGCTTATGAGGGAGGTAGTTGCATCTACCCCATGGTCTGCACAGGTTATAATTTAGTTCAGCCCTGTGCAAGCATTTCTCTTTTTGTTGAATAGAGGTCTGTAAAAGACTATCTGCAGCTTAGCCCTTGTGACTGCCATTTCCATGACATAAACACATCATCTAGAAGGGTCCAGAAAACATTCAATCAGTTTGTGTTTACACATCAGAAGTTACAAATATTTCCTAATGGGTCTAAGCTACATGCCTGTATTTGCATGTATATATTGAATCACTCCTAGCCTGAATGTTTGCTTTGATGTTTCAGCTAGTGTGTCAAGAATTCAAAAATAAAGTAACAAAAAAGAAATTTTCTTTGCATAAAGAGCTGCCTGGCTTCCCAGTTATCAGATATTGCAAAGAAATTCAGAAAAACATCCTTCAGATTAAGAATGCAGCAATTCCTCAGATAAGTCTCAAATCTACACATTTGATTTGCAGTCTCTGCATTATTTTAGGAAGACCTATGAGATCCTTAATTCAAGAAGTCTCTTTAAGAAGGGAGATTAATGAACAGAATTGCCAATCCTAACCCACAAATATAAACCCAAACTGTTAATTTAAATTTAACCAGTATCAAAAAATATCCTGAGTTAAATCTGGTTGAGTTTTACAGTGCTTACCAAAGCTCTGCCTTTGCTGTTGTGGAGGTGTAATGGGTCCCTTTTACATTCACATTCAGTGCTGATGGCAGTCTGGAATGAGACCAGAGACACCTGGCCCCAAATGGCTCCTGTTCAATGACAGAGTAGATATGGTTTAAAGTCATTGATATTGCACCCTATCTTCTTTCAGGAAGAAGTAAATCCAAAAGCCTGTTCTATTTCCCCTGATTTGCCACCTATGACAACTTAGACTCCCTCAAGATCAGCTACCGCACTTATGTTTTATACTAGTTAACAATTTAAATACATTTAAAAATATTTTTAAAAACATGCTAATTGGGCTGGTTTCTGACCTGCAGTTCCACATCTGGTTCAGATTTCAGTATTGTTCGCAATTAGAGAGCAGATCTCTCTGCTTGCACTGAGTGCTTTGGTCACATGTGGGGTTTTTTCTAATGAGCTGTCAATAAACTGTCAAATGCTGATATGAATTATAAGGGGTAGACAGTGAAGGGTTGGTATATCACACTAGAATCAACCCTGCAAAATGGATGCTTTCTCACAGCTCACACATATGTGACAATATCTTCCTCAGGGAGTAGTTCTGCTGTCACCCTGTCCATCCTCCAGGTAGGACCTATTCACATAATTAGGGTTTCCAGGGACTTGGCCTAGTATGAAGTTGAAGATCCCTTACTTTTCCATGTGCCCATCTTCCATGTCTGCAAAGTTTTAATATTTCTTTGTTGGTATTTTTACTGAGAGTATTTGCGCTTCTGGTAGAGGAGGAACAGGACAATAACATGGTGGTGGCTGCTTCCCAGCAGCATTCACATGGTGCTCCATCAAAGTTCCTGCCTCAGAAAGTGTTCTTCACAACAGATAAATTGGTGTAAGTAGCAACCTTAATTTTACTAGCAGAAGATTAGATCTAGTGTCAAAAACTACACTAGATTTTTCTGAGCAGCATCTAAGCCCCCTTGTGCCAGCTGTCCAGGCTCCACTATGCATGTCCAGCCCTTATTAGAGACCTGATACTCATAACTAGATCAACAGTCAGCAAGCAAACAGAGCAGCATGGCCTGGATCCTCATGGACTACTGACTTAATACAGAAGAATACTAATTTCTGTGAATGCTAAAGACACTGACAGCTGTCATCTGCCCTTCCTCCAGGCCTACAACAGCCCAGAGGCTAAGAAATTCAGTGTTTATATGACATAACCCACTGTCAACACTTTACAACCTAGTTCTTGCCCTGCACTCAAGTTTTGGAGCAAATGGTTTCCTGCTTCTGGGACTGAAAGCAGAAAGCACATCGTCCCACCTATTTATGCTGACTCAGGCACCTAGTCTGAACCCTCTTTCTTGGGGGGACAGATCCTACGTGTGGTATGAAGTAATTGGGTATTACTGGAAAGCCTGTTCCAATGTATTTTGGTAAATATTCACTTTAGAGTAACATAAAGTTACAACACAGTACAACTGCCCTCCTTTTCACTACCATGTAGATATATTTTTATATTTTTCCACTTTCATGAGCTGTAATCCTAGAAGAATCAACTGTTACCGCATTTCATTTAAGTTCCTGTATTGGTTTTCTGTGGCAAGGTTTTGGTAGCGGGGTGGTGGTGGTGGTGGTGGTGGTACAGGGGTGGCTTCTGTGAGAAGCTGCTGGAAGCTTCCCCTGTGTTAGAGAGAGAGCCCATACCAGCTGGCTCTAAGACAGACCCGCCACCGGCCAAGGACAAGCCAATCAGCGATTGTGGTAACCCCTCTGTGATAACATTTTTAAGAATGAAAAAAGTTGGGACAGAGAGAAAACAGCCGCCGGAGAGAGGAGTGAGATGTAAGAGAAACAACCCTGCAGACACCAAGGTCAGTGAAGAAGGAGGGGGAGGAGATACTCCAGGTGCCGGAGCGCAGATTCCCCTGCAGCCCGTGGTGAAGACCATGGTGAGGCAGGCTGTCCCCCTGTAGTCCAGGGAGGTCCACGGTGGAGCAGATATCCACCTGCAGCCCGGGGAGGACCCCATGCCGGAGCAGGTGGGTTCCCAAAGGAGGCTGTGACCCTGGGGGAACCCCATGCTGGAGCAGGCTCCTGGCAGGACCTGCGGATCTGTGGAGAGAGGAACCCACAGAGCAGGTTTTTTGGCAGGACTTGTGACCCCATGGGGGACCCACGCTGGAGCAGTGTGCTCCTGAAGGACTGCACACCATGGAAAGGACCCATGCTGGAGCAGTTCGTGAAGAACTGCAGCCCGTGGGAATGGCCCACGTTGGACAAGTTCGTGGAGGACTGTCTCCCGTGGTTGGGACCCCATGCTGGAGCAGGGGAAGAGTGTGATGAGTCCTCCCCCTGAGGAGGATGAAGCAGCAGAAAATAATGCGTGATGACCGTAAACCCCATCCCCATCCCCCTGTATCACTGGAGGGGGGGTTGTTAGAGAAATCTGGGAGTGAAGCTGTGCCCGGGAAGAAGGGAGGGGTGGAGGGAAGGTGTTCTGAGATTTGGGTTTATTTCTCATTACCCTACTCTGGTTGATTGGTAATAAATCGAGTTAATTTTCCCCAAGCTGAGCCTGTTTTGCCTGTGACGGTAGTTGGTGAATGATCTCTCCTGTCCTTATCTCGACCCGCAAGGTCTTTGTTATATTTTCTCTCCCCTGTCCATCTGAGGATGAGGGAGTGATAGAGTGGCTTTGGTGGGCACCTGGCATCTAGCCAGGGTTAACCCATCACAATTCCTAATGAACAGCTCTGACTTTTATCACAAACCCCCTCCCCACCCCAAACTCAATGTTAATAAAGAGCGTACGTGAATTTGAAAAAGGATCCAATTCTCCAAAGGTTGTTAAATAGCGTTTTCTAGTACTCCCTGACTGATCTCCACAGGATAATTAATTCACACATGAGAAGTGTGTCTGCAGTTTATTTTTGGTGGGCTGGGATAAAAAAAATGTACTACAACTAACCTGCAAGACAGTCAGTTTTGCAGAACGATTCACAGTAGAAAAAACTTTGTTCTAACCAACTAACAATATTCCCAGTGTGTGATCAGGCATTTTAATCAGTGTCTGATTTCAAATTGCTTTGTCATACTCTACCGATGATGCACTACAAATATGCAGGACTGACCTACTGGACTGAAACAATGCTGATCCTTTGCAATCAGCAGATGATCTAATAACACCAAACAAGGTACATACGTTTAATGACTTGTTACGGTACAGTTTGAAGAAAGATACGTTCATGTACATGCAGTAGGTTCACATACTGATATTGTGCCGATACAGTAGCAACTGCAGGATGGGAATTTCATTTTATAGAAGCTTCTTCTACTTCTAAAAGATGAGCTCTCCTTGAAACAAATGTGCCACCAGAAGCTGAAGTTGGTGCTTTATTCACAAGTGACAAAACAATAAGCGTGCCATGCAGGCTGTACCCAATGAATGTTTGAAAACATCTCTCTCTGTCTCACACGCTACAGCAAAAGCAACACATTAGTGCAGGTTATGTTTATGACACATTTTATAAAATCCTCTATCACCTCCATGTTCTGAAGTGCTACCATATTGTCCTGGTTTCGGCTGGGATAGAGTCAATTTTCTTCCTAGTAGGTGGTACAGTGCTGTGTTTTGTATTTAGTATGAGAACAATGTTGATAACACACTGAGGTTTTAGTTGTTGCTAAGTAGTGCTTATCTTAAGTTAAGGATTTTTCAGTTTCCCATGCTCTGCCAGTGAGCAGGTGCGCAAGAAGCTGGGAGGAAGCATGGCCAGGACAGCTGACCTGAACTAGCCAAAGGGATATTCCATACCATACGACATCATGCTCAGTATATAAACTCGAGGGAGTTGGTTAGAAGGCCTGGATCACTGCTCAGAGACTGGCTGGGCATCAGTCAGTGGGTTGTGAGCATCGAGATAGGATGTAACAGAGCTACAGGAACTCCTCATATCCATTACTGCCCTTCACATAAACAGGGGAATGTGCTCACATAATTTGCGAGGACCACGCTCGAAAATTGCTGGCAAAAAACCAGAAAACTACCGTATTATATAAAAACATCTGAGTGGCTTTGAAGGCTGGAATAAAGGCAATCCAGCTGTAAAATAACAAGGTGAAGCACTGGATATCTGCTCAGAGCTGCTAAGAGCTGCAGCCTCCTCCATAGAAGCAAGCTGGACCACAGAGATTCTGTTTGTATTCCAGCTGCCCACAGCACAATGAGGAAATGGCTATGTGAAGCTGCCATGAGAAAGAAAACCAGCAATTTATATGGAAGATTTCTAGGAATGAAAGGCAGTATCACCACCATTCTTTAGGGCATCTGCTAGACATAGTCTGGAATACTGCTTGCATCCTGGCTTACCCCATTCAAGAAAGGGGAATTCACAGTGTAAAAAGAGCAGATGAGAAAATGTGTCCAGGGGAACAGTGGGTGTATTTTATGAGAGATTTGAAAAACTGGATTTCATTCTACCAAAATGAAAGCTGAGAGAGAATGTGATTGCTTTCTGTAAATTCATGGAGAGGGTAAACACTAGGGAAGAGCTGTTTAAACTAAAAGGCAATGTTGGCACGAGAACAAATGGGAATGAGCTGGCCATGAATAAATTTAAGATGGAAATTAGAAGAAGGTTCATAATCATGAGAACACTGAAGTTCTCAAACCACCTCCCAATCTGGCTAGGAGAAATACTAACTTGTTTTAAGATGGTGTTTGACACATTTATGAAAAGAGCTATGCAGTATGGAGGGGGAATCTCAGTTACCCAAAAAATCTCTTATGTCCCACATTTCTAAGTCCCTAGTGGCCTGTGACTGAAAAAGGAGAGCCCTTTTTCTTCCAGCTTTTACCACGGCCTCTAAAATACTGGTTTAAATAACAGTAGAGTAAAAGTTACTGACCTGGACAGAGCATGGCATGGACTTGAGAAGCCCAAGACATATATCCACAAGGCTGGCAAGAAGATGCCGTTGGTTTCAGTTGTGCACGTCGGTGTTGCTGGCAGAGCCCTCCCCTTGTACCCAGGAGAGGAGCTCACCATTGCTGCATTTCCTATTTCTTCCTACCCTACTGGGAATATGTTATCATACAGAGGAGTGTAGCTGCTCTGAGCTCAGGGGCTGGTCTTTAACAACCGTTTCTCTTTGTAACTCTTCCCTCCATTTAGGGAAAGGTATAATGGTTGTTCTGGAGCCAGAAACATAGGAAGAAATACTGGCATAGCAAGCAGTAAGCCCCCACATTACTACCAGTTCATCTTGTAGGTGGCGGTGTTCTTCTGGGACTGCGCCACTCTGTCTAGTCAGGGTTCACACTAATTAACTGAGGATAAATCCAATCAATATTAGTATTCAGAATTACTTTTACCCTTGGAAATTATTACTTCCAAAACAGGGGACTACTACAACAGCTTCTGTGCTATAAATTGAAGAATGAATTTACTAAATAAGCTATTAAGTAAAAAAGAGTTGAATGGAATTGCAGAGTACCGTTTTCTGGAAAAATCTCTTCTGGTTGTTGCTGAATCATGAGGATACACAGCAAGGAAATGTGACCTGCTCAAAGTGTCAGTGCAGTTGTACATGTTATTTTAGATTTATCAGGAATATGTGTCTATGCAAAAATAATTTCACACTGTAGACTTGGAAAACAGAAGGAGCAGCCCTTACAACAACCTCATTCTTAGCTAACAGTTTATGTACCTTTACTGCATGGAAAGCAATACAACATTTTAATTAAATTTCTTAAGGTCAGTGAAATGCCATTGTTTTGACAATCAGCTGTGATCACATAAACCTCGGGGTCCAGATGGCTGGCTGTTTAATGGCAACACTGCATTGACAAATTCACCAATTAGATAGACATTAATATTACATCCTTTCAGATTCTGAGCAGAGCCTGACCTCCCCAAAGTGGGCTGGTGTCTTGCTTAATCCCTTGTGCATGCTTGCAGAATGTTATCGTGCTGTTGTAGTGGGTTCATCCATCAAAACCGCCCCGGCTTCTCAGCATGCTGAACATTATTGAGTTTGTAAAAACAGATGTCATAACATGCTGCTGGCAGAATTGCGCTCTCTCGAGGGACAGTGAAGGAAACCACCCCCTCCGCATGCATGCATGCACAGACACACACACACACCCTGGGGGCATGGGAGTATTGTACAAATCCTCCCCTTGCTACTCGGGACCTGACAGGGAGGGGAAGACCCCTGATTTATAAGTGTTCAGAGGCCTGTGGGGAATCACAGTTGTTAAGGGTATGCAGAACGTCTTGGTGCAGATAACTGCCCTCCTTGCCCGTGGCAGTGTTTTCCTTCATCAGATTTGCTCTTACTACTTTAAAGGCTCAAGAAATACAACATCGAGAATACAGAATTACAACCTGCATTAAACAGCAGTGGTGTTATCTTGCATGGAGCAATTCCTCTGCATGACAATGAGTTTCTGGGGACAAAACCTGCTTTCCCCCTTCACCAGCTCTAAGGCCAGCTGTGCCTCCAGAAATGTCAGGATCCCAGGATCTGAGGGTTAACTTAAAAGAGAGAAAGGGGCAATGACACATGCTGATGCTCACTTGTTTCAAATTGTCTCCCCCCCCCCCCCAAGAGAAAAAAGTCTGTAGTTTTAAATAGTTTTCTTTATTCTCTACCCTCTTCCCCCCAGGCCGTAGTGGCAACAGTAATATACACTTACAGCAACACTTAACAGCTTTTTCTTGTACCAGAGCAACCTCAAGCAAGAAACAGCAGTTACCTTAAGGTAGCTTTCCATGAGGCCAGCTCTCATTCCTGTGCTTCTCCTGTGGAGCCACCCTTTCCTGCCTCCCACCTGGAATACCTGTCCTGGAGACAAGAAATGTTCTCCATATTGACAATAAGAAAGTGTTACAGAGTGTGTACTACTACCTCCTCACTTACACAATGGTTACTCTTTGAAATCTTCCCTTCGAGAATGCGCTGGTCTGTCCTATCTTCTGTGGTTAAAATGAGGGATGCCTCTGGATATGGTAGTTTCTCAGAACTAAGTTTCTCAGGTTTCTCAGAACACAACATTAAGAGGCCCAGTGTTTGCAACTTTGAATTGTGAGGAAGGCATTCTCTCAGGAGTGCTAGGCTTAATGATGACGAAAAATACTTGATCTATTAAGTGACCTGAGCATCAGGAGAAAGAATAATCCATTGATACTGTAAACACTGCAGACTAACATCCCTCATTTGTGATGAAAATGTGCACCCCAAGGATATATATTCTACCAGAATAACAATTCTCCAAACAGCATTTAGCTACCAGATAAATTTTCAGCCTTTTCTGCTCTTCTTATTCACCCAAGACTGTCCTCAACTAGTTTCTGTCTGTGATTGTCAAAATTACTTTCTGGTAGATTGCCTGATATCAATGGCAGTGGGAAGAAAGATATTTTTCATTGCAAAAAATGAAAGGCATTTTCAGAAAAGACTCCTCAACCATTATTTTGAAGCAGTGACTTTGTATTCTATTGGTAACCCAAGAGCAAATACAGATATTAAATACCGCTTTCACAGCAGTGGAATTTTCCTTACAGAAGAGTAGAACTTCACTAATCTAAATGTGAATTTAAATTCTAGATTAAATGTGAATTTAGATTAGTACTTATATACCTTTGGTAATTATACGCTTATGTATCCATGCTTATTTACTTCAAAAAGAGAGACAGCCAAACAACTTATGAAATAAGTTGTTCTGCTGATAAATATACAGTCTTATCTGCAGTAGTAATTGGCCACTTTCTTGCTAGTCCCCAAAATATTTGCAAATCTTGAAAAGCTTGTAATTTTTTCTCTGAAAATTTGTACTAGGACTGAGCTCTTCACTTAGCTTATTGTAATTTGAATGAACACTCAGAGGCTACGAGGAGCAAATGGGCTGAGTGAACAGCCTGAGAACAACTTCAATTTTCAGAAAGTATTTGGCAATGACTTGCACAAAGCACTGACTCATAGCTGGATTTAAAAAAAACAAAAAAGGGTGCTGAATTCCCTTCAAAATTAATGAGATTTGTATGAATTTTTTTTGCAAAGTCTTTTATAGTCCAGAAACTGATTTTTTTTTCCCTAATGTAACAGGAGACAACTGATACACTTAAACATGTTTTATGGTATAACTTTAATTTTGAAAAGCCTGAAAGTAGTACAATGTCGCCATGAGGTAAGACTAAGTATGTGCTTGTGCCTTGAAGTAGTGGAATGAGCTGTGTATAAATTACAGCAGGAAAGTGTTATTTAATGTGAGAGCATTGTTTAATGATAGATAACAATAGGTACTATAGTAGTCTTGTATTTCAAGAAGAATTCAAAACCATAAAGTTAGTCCTGTGAATTCTTAATGTTTATAGAAAAATTCAAGGGAATTATGAGCAATCTATAACTGTGTTACTCTAATTTTTAAAGCTTCTGAGATAATTACATGATTATTTTTCACTTTATTTCTTGCATGTAGCAGGTTTAATCCTGGGTGGGGTCATAAAGTACATAAAGGAAAGACTTACAATAAAGATGCAATTTAAATTTTAAATTACTCATGAGGTCAGGCTTCCAATGAGTTTGCAGCCAAAAGAGTATACAAAAATCTTGATTTCTTCTACAAACAGAAAGAGCAAAATTCACACTGTTTTAGATGCACAAAAAGTTCTGTTTAAAAAAAACAAAAAAAGGTTAGCCTCTTAAGTATGATCCCTAGCATTCAACTGCTGCTATAATCAACAGCAAGATATCTGGATGCCTGGCTGAGCCTCTTCAGTGATGGAGTCAGTGGTGAACTTGGATGTACAGGTAGTTTTTCCACCACACCCTGGCAGTCTAATAGGCAGAACTTATTACTCTGTATTTAGACACATCTTCTTGACCTCCTAGGCAATGAATCATGATGCCATCTAAAACCTGTATTTCTTGAGACCCTCTTTGGGCCAGGTTGTGAGGGATCAGTTTCAACTTTGTCCGTCCATTAATCACAGCTCATAGTCTTGGCTCTACCCTTTCTGGTTTGCAAGTATAGCTTCACATGTCAGTTTCCACAAACTGTGGGCATGGATTGCAGCAATGCCATGACTAAACAGGCTTAAAAGGCTCACTACAAGGCTGTGAGGCTCTCAGATACACTCTTGCCTTTCCAAACTGCTAAGTCATGACTTACACTGCCATCAAGGAGGAAGATACCATAGATGCTTTTCTTTTTGTTTTTGAGATGAACAATGCAAATACCCCAGCCATAAATCCCTGTATTGGGTTTGTATGGCAAGGTTTTGGTAGCCAAGGGGGGGTTATAGGCGTGGCTTCTGTGAGAAGCTTCTGGAAGCTTCCCCTATGTCCAACAGAGCCAATACCAGCCAGCTCTAAGATGGACTGGCCACTGGCCAAGGCCAAGCCAATCAGCCATAGTAGTAGCACTTCCGTGATAACATATTTAAGAAGGAAAAAAAGTTGCAGGACACACAGAAATGGCAGCCGGAGAGAGGAGTGAGAACATGGAAGAGAAACAAGGCTTCAGGTCAGTGAAGAAGGAGGGGGAGGAGATGCTCCAGGCGCCAGAGCAGAGATTTCCCTGCAGCCTGTGGGGAAGACTATGGTAAGGCAGGCTGTCCCCCTGCAGCCCATGGAGGTCCATGGTGGAGCAGATATCCACCTGCAGCCTGGGGAAGACCCCACGCCAGAGCAGGTGGGTTCCTGAAGGAGGCTGTGACCCCGGGGGAACCCTGTGCTGGAGCAGGTTCTTGGCAGGACCTGCGGATCTGTGGAGAGAGGAACCCACAGAGCAGGTTTTCTGGCAGGACTTGTGACCCTGTGGGGGACCCACACTGGAGCAGTGTGCTCCTGAAGGACTGCACACTGTGGAAAGGACCCATGCTGGAGCAGTTTGTGAAGAACTGCAGCCCGTGGGAAGGACCCACATTGGAGAAGTTCATGGAGGACTGTCTCCTGTGGGAGGGACCCCATGCTGGAGCAGGGGAAGAGTGTGATGAGTCCTCCCCCTGAGGAGGATGAAGCGGCAGAAAATATCGTGTGATGAAATGACCGTAAACCCCATCCCCATCCCCCTGTGCCGCTGGGGGGGCTTGGTAGAGAAATCCGGCAGTGAAGCTGTGCCCGGGAAGAAGGAAGGGATGGAGGGAAGGTGTTCTGAGATTTGGTTTTATTTCTCATTACCCTACTCTGGTTGATTGGTAATAAATTGAGTTAATTTTCCCCAAGCTGAGCCTGTTTTGCCTGTGACGGTAATTGGTGAATGATCTCTCCTGTCCTTATCTTGACCCGCAAGGTCTTTGTTATATTTTCTCTCCCCTGTCCATCTGAGGATGGGGGAGTGATAGAGTGGCTTTGGTGGGCACCTGGCATCTAGCCAGGGTTAACCCACCACATCAGATCTTATGTTAGAAATACCCCTGTTTGTAAAGAAGTAGCCAATGGAAAATTTTATATGAGTGAGTGGCATAAAAAGAGAAATATTGTCTCTGTGTAGGATAGCTCAGCATAAGAAAACAGACAGACCCACCTCATTTCAGATCTGATTCTTCTCTTCTGCCAACCTCCTGGAGCTGCAGCTCCACTATAGGAAAGAGGAGGAGGGAAGAAAGAAGCAGGTAGCAGGTTTAGAACAAAAAAGGAGATATTTATTCACTCACTGGGCAGTGAAACCATGAAACTCATGTTACAAGGATGTTGTGCAGGCAGTTTGAAAGCAGTTAGTCAGACTAATGAAACAAAAATGCATCAGTGACTATAAAAACACAAGTTCAAACCCTTGTTCACTAAAACACAGATTAATGGAAAATGAAATAATACCTTGGGTAAGATGTCAGTATGTGCTTGTCTTGGTCATATATTCTTCATAAGGCATGTGGTGCACGTGATGGGGAGAGGATAAAGGCTGGAAGGAGTTCTGGTCTGACCCTATGTGGTCACTTTCACATTCATAAGGGGACTGCCACACAGTTCATGAAGGAACCGTGGACTTCGGGGGTACATACAAGAGGGACAGAACAAGAAGACATTAGTTCACTTTGCTCTCACTCTAATTCACCCATTTTGGATGTCTCACATCCCAAATCCTGTCCATACAAAAGCTCAGATCCTATCACTGAATTCATCCTCTCATTCTGTTTCTGGTTCTCTGTTTTGACCATGAAGTGAGTTACAGACTAGAAAATGCTTTTTATCTGTTAAGGAGGTGAAACTTTGAAACAGGCTCCCTGCAGAAGATGCCAAACCTCCTGCCCTGGGAATTTTTAAACCGGGTCAGAAAAATTTCTTTCAGGGAGGAACAGACCACATTTTTTCCTGGAATGGAGAGACTGAGTAGTCGCCTTCATTTCACTGTACTTGCTTTGCCCGAGAGCCCCTGTTTCTTTTTAAGTCCATAATTTTTTAAGATAACCCTGCCCCCTCTCTTTTTTTCTACTCAGCCCTATGCCTTCACACTTGGTAAGGTTGGGGGAGGCTGAAGATACTGATGTACTTCATAGTGTCTGCCCTGCCCCATTTTAGACACAGTTTAAAGGAGGTGCAGTTCACTGGAAGTTATTCTTAGATTTCAACACATTATTATCCTTTTGTTTGATATACGAGTACATAAAAGAAAGACAATTAATTTAGCTAGATCCAGTTCTAACTCCTTGGAGTTTCAGAGATTAATTTTGCCAAGGATAAGTGAAGATGCATCACATTAGGCTCTGCTCCATTCAGCTTACTCTGAGTGCTACCTACTCACCTCAACTCTCGGGCACCCCATTAGAGTAGAGATGCAAAGTCTGTGTTGCCCTCAGCAGTCACACAAACAAGCACTTAGTGCTTTCTCTGCCTGATGTCAGTCAGGGAGGCTTGGTCCCCTTGAAGAACAACTACAAAAGCCAAATCGCTTTGTTACTAGAAGAAAAGTCTTTGCTGGAGTTTATAGCTGAAGTCTGAAGGCAAACAGATGTTGCGTATCTGTGACTTGGGGGCTATGCGAAGTTCTGCAAATGAAGGACCACCTTTTCAGTTACACAGTTAAGAGCAAGTCAGTAAATAAATACAACCCTACCACCTAACAGCCCCCATAAAGGTCAAGCTGTTCTTGGCTGTTCTCTCTTATCTGTGAGGGGAGTCTATTGCTATTTCAAGGTGTGATGATATTCTTCTTGGAAAACATCCTGTCTCTCTGGGAAACAAGTTCAGGTGTAGTTAGTCCTTGGCACTGCTGATGCAAATACCTCACCACTATCAAAGTGACTCTTTCAAAATACATTTTTTCCTGTGTACAAAGTCCATTCCTCCCTGTTAGGTCCTTAAAGAACAGAAGCCCGTAAAGGAATTTATGTCATTGCCCCAAATTCACCCATAATAAATATATGTCTCACAATTGTTTCTACAAACAAGCTTAAACTCCTTCAATGGATATGATGCTGTCTTTCATTTTTTTCTGACTCCCTATATGGACAACACTTTCTACACATTTCATTAAAGTTGCTGTTGTATTGTTGAAAATAAGTATCATAAAACTGCCACATAATTTGTGCTATTTATGCAAACAGCTCTTCCTTATCCCTTGTATTCATCATCCTAATACATTGTGGTGTGCAGTCACGTTCTTTCAAAAAGCAAAGTTTATGTATTTGAAAACAGATTCTCTTCCCTTTGTTCCTGGTTGTAACCTTTTCTGCACATCTTCCAGTCTGAGTTCATCTTTCCTGAGCAGAATACTGACTTTCCCCTGCAAAATCAGATATTGGTCCTATCAGGGCTGGAACATTTACCTAAATGAAAAAAATTATTAGTCCCATGGTGAATATTATGATTTTCTGTGTCACTCAATATCTAGTGATTCAAAAAGAGCTTCATTATTAGTTTATAGAGTATCAAGCAAAATTAAAGAGGATTCTATTCTGTTAATCAAACAACTGCTAGGAAAACAGTCAGTCTTGTGTATTTAGGTTACAATGGGCTGGTTTTTCATAGGTTTTAAAAATAAACAGGAAATGCTACAATTATATAGATGACGGCCAAATACACACAAACGGCTTTCCCTGCTACTGCCTCTGAAGGAATTATTTGTCTACCTTCTGCAGGTTACAATAAAATCCAATCATGATTTACAGACTGAGAGTGCCAGCTAATTTACTGTCTTCACTGGAACACTCGGGGCTCAAATGTACGTGGAGGACCACGGCTGCACCTGGGGATCTAGACTGAATGCATATGCCATTATGCTGAGTTCACAAAGATCATTCTCTGGCATGGACAGTTTTGCATAGTGATTGCAGTTGCCTTGTATCCACAGACTCCCAAGGGTACTTTCTTGCAAGAAGTAGAGCAGAAAGACACTGAAGGAGGAACAAATATTTCCCTCATACTTACAGAAATCCTCCTGAAAGTGAGAAACAGAAATTACTCTACTGCAATGAGTCCTTACACTAATGCACAGAAAAGTCAGCTTCTTCATGTTCTACTCCCACTGGGTGTGGGGAAGTAGAGCTCACCCATCTTTCTCTAACAACTTTTTCAAATGCTGGAATATCCTTGTGTTTCCCAAAGTCTTCTCTTTTCTGGTCTAAGCAAACCCATATCTTGGAGCCTTTTCCTGCAGGCTGTGTATAACTAGTCACAGAATGCCCATTGCTCATGTCCAGTTTATGAAGCTCTCCAGCTTATGTGACAGGTTAGCCCCATATCCCTCCTGTTTAGGCATTGATACTGCATGTGCAGGAGAGTTTATTTCAGTCTTTTTTTGTGGCTGGAATTTGTTCTGTGACTTTGCTGTTTTGCATCTGATTGTGGTTACTCTGAGGCAGTGGTGCCTTGACTGTCGCAAGGAGATGACTGAGCATACCCATACGTGAAAGCTAGTTCTGCCCTTGTGTACTTTCTCAAACTCTGCATTGCCACTGGGACAGCAGTAGTGTTTCTCACAAGAACAGCTGTGCAGATTAGACCAAAGGACCTGTATGTAGCCTAGTCATCCACCCCCCAGGATGCTTGTTAAGTGCCAAGAAATATGTTTGGAGGACTTCCTGAAACAGAAGTTATACATTTCTGTTTAATAGTCTCTCAAAGATTTTTCTTCCATGAATTTGTCTAGTTGCTATTTGAATGTGGATGAACGTGGACCTTCTACACGCCTGGTAGCAATGAGTTCAATAGTGTGATAGCATGATACATCGATAAACTCCTCTTTTTATTTTAAAGATGCTTCCTGAGCATTTCCTTCAACCTTCTCCAGATCTGCGGTTTTAAGGTGTTATGTGACACAATGAACAACCATTCTGTCCTTGCTTCCACCATGTCTGACATAATTTCACAGGCTTTTATCACAGACGTTATATCCTGCCTGAAGAATCACTGTTTAATTCTTTCCTGCACCTAAACTTTTCTGCATTTTTACCATTCTTGTGGCCTTTCTCTGTACTGTTCTTGATTGTATGTATCTTTTCTTGAGACTAAACAGGAGGGAGTACGACTCTAACCTGGCACTCAGCCAGAAAAAGGAAAGCCCACTGGCAAGACTATTTCTGTACTTTACTTGCTGATTATTTAATAAAAAAATATCTTTCTGGAACTATCACATACTGAATTTTGCCTGGTCAGAATTGCATCTGCATATTACAAATACAAGATGCAGGGAAGATATAGCTAGTACACAACTGTAATAGAAGAAATGTTTGAAATAGCTGTTAGCTTGTTTGTACTGCAGTATGAAACTTTCAAAAGGGAAAAATTAGACATGCATAATAGCGACAAATCTTTAGCTCCATTTGGGAATCTTGTTGAGATCCATAGTGACAAAAAACTAAGCATGTCTGGTTCTGCCAGCTATCTCTTCCCAACACCACTACAAATGAGTAGTTTTCAGAAAGTTCCTAATCTCTCAAATACTCCACATGAACCTTTATACAAGATTTGTTTATGGTATGATCCATGAAGATTTTAGAAGTAAACTGAAGGAAAGCTTGTACAATTCACTTATTTTGACTGTGGCAAAACCTAATCTGTGTACTTGAAATAGACACCATGCAAATACCCAAAACATTACTAGTAACAACAATTTTAATTTTATAAAGGATGCAACTGGGTGAAAAGACTTGTAAGGAAATTGACACAAGAAAACTTTATTTCATTAACTTCTTTATTTTTTATATTGCTGTTACCTGATATGTGTGTAACATCCTCTCTTTGACAGATTGTTTTTTAGGTTATCAATAAAGCCACCTTGTACTTACCATAAAACCTCATAATCCAGGAAGAGCAATAAGCAAGTCCCCAAATGGTAATAATCTCCTAGCAGATACCTGAGTGTAATTAGCATATAATTAACATCAACAGACTCTCCTTTAAAGGCAATATTTGAACCTTTGGTCTATATGCAGTGATTAATTGAGAGAAATAGTGTATAACAGACAACAGTGCATAGCCCAGGACACTGGAGACAGCTGTGAAAACCAACAACCAACATGCACCATCAAGGAAACCAAACGTTATACAAAGAACATAAGGTCTGTTCCCCATTTTGAAGAATGACAGGCTCTGAGTATGAAGGCCAAAGGGTTGTAGCCACAATAATGAAATAGCTAAACCAAGGGAAAGGTTTCACAACATTTAAAAAAAAAATAATTAGAATCTCCTGATGGAAATAATATGCAACAGCACAAGGTGGGACTTTGCACGTTGGCTGCGTCACTGGCTTAGCAAAATGATGACAGCGCTGTGACGTGGTGGCAGGGATCAGCTCAGAGGGGACAACGAAGGTGGAGCAAGGGCATGGTGCCTGCAAGGGAAGGAGGCTGGCAGGAGGAGGAGGAGATGCATGAGTTTGCTGGGGACGCAGGGGCTGTGGCCACAAAGGCAGGTCAGAGTGAGTACCTCCAAGGCTTGGCGCCCGGCTCTGCCAGATTCAGCATCCCTGGATGATGAGAGACAAACTGGATGGCACAGTGGGTCACCGATGACACTGTGTCACACCAGTGACAGGGTCCTTTGGCCATTGATGCTTGCACCCAGCAGGGACATTTTGGCCCCATTGATGTCCCAGGGAAGGCAAAAGCCAGATCACCTTTTAGGTAGATTTATTAAAGAAAAGAATTAGAGCTAAGTGCCATGGTACTACATGGCTTCCTTGTCTTGTTGTCTTTTGAAAAGAAAAGGATGTTTTCATGTTGCCTTTTCATAAATTGTTAAAAAGTAATTTAAAAGTTTGAATTTTTCTCCCCATTTTAATCTGATGAGATTTCATGTCACTGTTTGCACCGAGGCCTGCTTGTTTAGTGGGTTTTGGGGGAGAAAGTGAGATGAAGATGACTGATATTTATATTGGGAATGGAGGATTGCTTAGCTTAATTTTTAATGTGCTCATTACTGTTCAGTGGGGAGCAGCTGCTGGATTTCTTTTTATTCAATTGCATTTTTAAGTTTGGGAAAGATACTTGAAGTTAGATTGGGCTTCGCTTGGTTAGAAATTTGGAAAAAATATCACAGGACAGAACTATATTAATTACAATGATCATTTCATTAAATCATTGGCAATTAATTAATCAATCATTAGTTCATTCATGTGGACATTAAACTGAATGATGGGAACAAGGGATATGGTCTATGTCTATTAATTCCCACAGTGTCTGTGGTGGAGAAGGATGGGTCACAAGCATCTATGTTCTATTCTTGGCACCTGCTAGCGTGCCACTCCACCACATCAGATGGCTGAAAAATGTTGCTAGGACTTGTCAGACTAAATCTTACTTACTTACTTATTTTTGTCTCCGTAAGCATAGCAGAAATAGTAATGATGGTTTGTTTTTTTTTATTTAGACCCAACAGAAAACAGCTGAATTTTGGAATTATTATTATTATTATTATTATTGTATTTTGTCACAAGCTTTAATTCTCAAAGTCTGACTTGTACTTTTAGTGTCGAAGTGGATAGGATATGAACATAGTACCTAAAGATTTTGTAAAAGTAATATGTTAATTATGCTAAAGATTAAATGAGATCTGAACTGTGTCCTTTTCACCTAATGAGCATATGACTTACACAACAGTAGATTTACTGATTTCGGTAGGCTGCTATGACATTATGATATTCATAGAAAATAAATTATAACAACAAATCATAGCACTGGGACCTCCTTTCCTTTTCTTTAGCTTTGTTTTTCCACCATGTTTATGAATATTTCAGATTCCCTTAGCAAAATTGGGATTTAACCTATAAATTAAGTTTTCTGATCTGAATTATTTTATATTGACTCTATAGCTTGGGCACAGATATTTGCATTTACACATGCAAAGTCCAGCACCCTCACTCTCCCCACCATGCCACTTCTGTCTTTCAGCTATACCCGTTTATACACACTTGTATATAGCTATATACATGCACAGAATGAGTATGCATGCATGTATATATCCCTAGTGGTAGTTGAAGCATAAAAGAAAAAAACGTTTAGCTAATGCGGGTAAAAAAGAGTAAAGCTAGTGAAGATAAAAATACAGGCAGAATGAGTGCTTGAAGAGAGGAAAAAGTCTGAACGACTGTATGTCCCGATCCAATGTCGGGGAAGGTTTCTATATGATCCCAAGAGTGAGATTAAGACACAAACGAGGTCAAATGCTGTATAGTCAAAATAGGTTTTATTATCAAAAGTATCAAAAGTGGAAAATGGTAGTGATAGGATAGAATGGAAGAAAAGGTAGAAATTAAACAAGCAGTTGGGATAGGATTGCTAGGATAGTCACCACCACGGATCCAACGGCATCCCGTTGGTCCTCAGGGAAGCAGTCGGTGGTGGGGGTTGCAAGGATGATCACCACCATGGATCCAGCGGTGTCCCGTTGGTCCTCAGTCTTCAATTCTTTGGTGGTGAAGAAGGCCCCCCACAGCTTGTCTCTATGAGTTTTTTATAGGGCATATTTCAATGATGTCATGCACTGCAGGTTTCGTCTATCACACTACCTTCGCGTGATCAACACCCGAAACCAGTATCTTATCAGCTCCAGCCCCGTTTCCTCATCTGGATGCCTCAATGGCCTGGTAATCGTTCTTATCGACAGAGGAGTGTCCTGCTTAAACAGGCCATCTTAGAGACAAAGGGCTCAAGATAAGTAGTTCACAGTTCCTTGAGATGATGGTCCAGTCCCCCACACCTGACAATCTTTGAGGCAAATGGTTCAGGATAAGAATTCAGTCTCTTACACTGTAGGAGAAGTAAAATCATTTGGCAAACACTGGAAATCTGCTGTTTGGAACAGCTGAGGTGGGGGCTGTGGTGGCTGGAAATCTACACAGCGAGTGGGTTGTGACACAGACTTCTGCAGCAGCAAAGGAGGGGAAGGGATGAGCAAAAAAGCCTTTCACTCAAATAACTGTTCCCATCTGCCTTTCTAAAGACTCTGTCAGAAATGCTTTTTAAAGCCTGGCTTGCATTTTTGTAGATGAGATGCCTAATAAAAAAATCCTGATTTACAAGACAATAACTGAGGAGAAAATTAAGTCAGGTAAAAAAGTCTTGAAAGATTTTCTTTTCTGGCAATATAATCTGGCAGTCCAGAAAGGTATTCCCAGCAGGCAGTAGTAAATGAAGGTATAGTTTATGGAACAACATATTTTTTCTTTTCTCCTTAACACGTTTAAAGACTTCGACTTAAGCAGATGAGATTTTCCAGGTAATAATGACAGAGCTAAAACTGGGAATTGTCATTGTATCAGCTTACCTCAGCTTTTTGGGGAGTAGTGCTCATCCATGACTCACATTTAGGCTGCTGTCTTCCACAGTCATAAGCAAATACTCTGAAGGACTTTGGGATGGTAAAGCTGGTGTCTTCTGTTCCCTGCATCCCTCACATAACTACTTGCTTGGTTTCTCTAAGTATGAAATTATGTGGATGCAAACGTGTTGAGCTTAATTTGTCGTTATGTATTTCATGCTCATTATTCCAGAGATCATTTTCTTCAAGGTGACCAAGATCAGCAAAAGGGTGGAGTCTGTCCCTCACTGATGAGAGTGTCCTTCTCTGGACAAAAACCTGACAGAGCAGTCACACCTGGTGGCCCTTGGTCCCCAGGATGCTCTCTTCAGAGAGCTTTTTTTAAACATTAGAAATAAAATACATTTTCTTCTATGCATGATAATAATAATAATATTAATCAGTATTTTATATTGACAGTCACTGCAAAAGATTCCAATGAATTGGCTTAAAATAGGCTATCAAATATATAAAGTGAAATAATCCATACTGAGAAGACATCATCCATGACAGCAAGACACCAGTCTTTGAGATCCTTTGCTCTGTTGTGTTTTGTTGAGGGTTGCTTACAGCTGACATTTCATTGAAAGAAACAAGTGTTTGACAGAAATCCTTGGCAGAAATTCATTTTTCAAAAAAACAATTTCTATACTAAAAAAGGCCATTCCAAAATAATGCTATTCACAAAACCACAATTTTTGAACAGAAACAGTCAAGAAATGTTTTATTATTATTTCAGTGATTTCTGGGTACTGGATTTGATTTGAATATACTTTTTTAAAATTAAAAAATAATAATCTTGAAATCTGCTAGAAAGAAATAATGACTATTTCTATATCCTAGCCTTGGTGTTTGCTTAATTAGATTACCAAGAGAGTGGCCATATTGGGAAAAAGTTAAAACTGACTGTTAAGCCTGTTGACCCACGCTGACTATTGAGCAAAAAGGTATCTTAAGCATTTATAGAAAAAATTTTCTCCTCATCATAGCATGAACTCACTGTTTTTCTCCTAAGAAAGATGCTGGGAGCCAACAGAATTATGAATTGCATGCTCAAATGCTACTTCAAGGGGCTAGTTTAATTTCATGTTTCAGAAGACCTACTGAAGACTTTATTTCATTTTCACTTATTTGCAAGTTAGTGTTATAGTTTAATTTAATAAAATAAATTGCTTGCAACAGTATTGAGTACAGGGCACAATTATCTTCATGCCAGTGAAACAAAATTTTTCATGCAAGATGAAGTTGTTGACCGCTTCCTCAACTGAAATCCATCTCACCTCTGTGAATCATTTTCAATACAGTTAGGGTATTATGTGATAAGGCATACAGAAGGTGAAATTATACTAATTAGTTGTTTCCCCAGAAGAATTTCACATAGGCAATAAGCAAGATTATGAAGTGTTGAACAACTTTTCCAGCACTAAAGCACAGTAAATGTAACTTCCCAATTCCTTAATGCCTATTCTTCAATTTAATGTATTCTTTGTTAACTTTTCCTAACCCATTAAAAATTAAAAAGTTTGTTATCTTTCATACTTTTTTTTTTACATTAAAAAGAGCTGTCTTTTTAAACTATAAATTTTAAGAGATCACCATCCATACACAAACAAATTTCTTTTCTAAACAAACGTTAAAAATCAAGTAATTCAACAGTTATTGCAATATGCAGTCCAATGGAAAAATGTAACATATCTTACCTCTATTCTCCATTATAACTCAGCATCTACAACAAATTCCACAGTAGGTTCTTTTTTGATGCCAATTTTTTTGGCTGCTGTCTATCTGCCCACCTTCTTAGAATTATACTGAAATGCCATAGCTGGTTAGAAATGGTTTTTCTGCATGGGAAATTTTGAGCTTTCCATTTTAAAAAAAGGGAAAAGTGAAAAAAAAAAAAAGGCAAAAAAGAAAGATCAACATGCTAAAATGCTGTCAAAGATTTGCTGTTTGAAGTTTCTAGCATGGCTGCTTCATGTTTCTTTGTTTGGGGTTTTTTTTTTGTGTGCGCATGTGTGTATAGATCAGTCTTGCAAGATGGAGAGCACATCTTCTACAGCACCTTCATCTTCAAAAATTATGATGCAAACCCATTCAAGCTGTCTTGGGAAATGCAGTGTGGTGGAAGACTCTGATGATCACAAGTGAGCACAAATGACCAAAATAACACTTGAAATGTAATTTGCAGGAGGTACTGACGGAGCTCTTGTGAGCAGTCCTATGTAGTTTTAGTTTTGAGACAACCACAAAACAGTTCCATGAAACATTTTACAGACCTGGAGCGGGAGGGAGGATCATAAATCAAAGCCTCCAAACCCTACTGTTTTGTCTTGAAAAACTTTTCAGGTGAGGGATTTCCGAAGTCTAATTATACCAAAGCCAGATGATAATATTTTACATAGACAGACACAGACCATAAATAAACATCAAAGAATGTGAAATAGAGCTAAATTATGGATAAAGCATTCCTGAGCATCCCTGCTGTGCATGTCCCCACCCATGAATTTCTCTCCCTTATCTCTCAGGTGAATTTCTCTAGCCAAATGCACCAGGTGTGTTCAGGTCTGCTGTGCCAGTGAATCCTTTTGCTGAACATCTACAAGAGGGAAAAGCTGCTTTGAGCAGGGAATACTGAAAGATTTTTTGCAGACAAAACCAACAAAAGGCTCTGATGAAAGCAGGAAGAAAACAGATATGTGGAGCAAAGTAGCTGGGTCCTCCATTGCTCCAAGGAACTTAGTTACATAGTGGCGCTGGAGATGAAGTGTTCAGCTTCAGTTTTCAGCTGTGGTGCCCTGATCATGCTGATGAAACTTTTTCCTCTATGTCTTCTTTCTGCTATGCCCTTTATGTCCTCTCTTCTCTGTGTTCATCTCTATTTCAGCAATCTCAGACCTACTTGCTTTCAGAAGGTAGGTCCTGGTGATACATAGGTATTAAGGCCTGTCATCTTCATGTTGTCCTCTAAAGGACAGTAGCGGATGTATTGAAGAAAGCACACACTTTATATAAAGATGCAAACCCATATAGACAGACCTATGCATGGACTACGGTTTCAAGATTGGCACCTCAGTCCAAAATGTTGGTCCTTGGACTTCCTTCTGAATCTCAACCAAGCCAGGGTCAAGCACTATCCTCCCCTCCACCACCTGACACAAGGGCCGAATTACATTCTTCTTTTTAGGATTTGCTGTTGAGTGCCTTAGAGGGATCCCTGCTAATACCTAGGCTTGTGAGTCCTCTCCCTTGGAGCACTGCAATACAATGATGGACCATTCCCTGTATCGCACTGTAGGGAGGAATAAGGCACCACAAGGGGCTGTGTTCACACCATACATCAAGCCCAAGTCAATACTGCACCCCTTTTCCTCTGTTAGCTCCTTCCATGGCTAATATGGTAAGGAAACCTATGTAAGCAGGCCAGAGAGGGACTGAAGTTCCCTGCAGCTCAGTTATATGGCTTTCACAGCATTTGCCAACAGGTTCAGCTATGGGTGCTCACAAACTTGTCTGCAATGCATCTGCTTGTGGAGACACTTTCCCTAAAATCATCAATGCATAGGAAAAATTCATTTCACTGCTGCACTGGATACAACACACTAGGAGGAATCATGCTGTGAAGAGAACATCTCTGTTGGTTACTGCCTGTGGAGTACATTCTGTACGGAAACAAGAATAAAAAATGTAGCCAGGGGAAAAGGGGATGCTTTGGGTTTCAATGTTGAAATGAAATATAACTTCTAAAAATTGCCACAGTTATGGGGAGATGCTTGCTATCTGCATATATACAAGGAGGACAGGGAGGAAAAACCAGCAGGCTTTTTATAGGAGGATCACTGCTCATTTAGCTGGAACCAGGTTACTGGAACTCATAAAGCAAAATACATTAAAAGTGAACATTTAAAAAGACTCCACTGCACAAGGAACTGTAAACTGGTATTTTATATATGTTTTCCATGTCTATATACAGACTTTTGCTTGATCTACTTGGTCAAATTTAGGACTGTGTTTAATTCCTAAAATATACCACAGGTGTTCTAAGTGCAGATCTTAACATAGACTTAAATGCAGTATCATATACTGGTTTTAAATGAGCTACCAGAAATTTTAAGTTTTGAATGCTACTCATGGAAAAGACATTTCATTATTGTAGCATCAGGGAGGGTTAAATTATTGCTGGATTATGCTACAATGCAGATCACTGTTTAGATCTTGCATTTATGTTTTTGCTTTATTGATTTTTCACATTGTTACCACTAGAGCTTGCTACAATGCAATCAGATAGACTTTAATATATTCATTTCAAATCACTAAGCAATAGAGATATCAAATTTCCAACCCTCTACCTTGTAATCCCCAAATTAAAAGAAGGATTTTAATCTGTAGGGAAGGTAAATTTCAAAGTGGCCATCAGATAATTATGTAGGGCTGTTGTTAGGCGTTTCTCAGTATTTGCTTTGAGAATCCTATTAGTCTGGACTTAGGAGACAAGCTGAGAGAGACTTAGACAGAACCATATTCCATCATATTATGTCATTCTGTTGAAATCCAATTATTTAATGAAATAAGATATTTTTGGCTGGGCTTTAATTTTAAAAGAGCAGGGACAAAGTTTCAACAATGTCAAAATAACTCATTTTGACATTTTTGATGAAAGATTTCAGTTTTTGCTTGGCAAAACTGTTTTCATTTTAAAATCCTGTTGTGTTTTATAGCAAGCTTACAAATTGAAGTTGAACACTGAAATAAAATTATTTGGATTACTAGAAAAACATTTCTTTTTCTGCTCCACCTCTCCTGGACTTCTTTTTTTACAGATGTAAATTTGAAAAGTTAGGCTTCCTTTCCAACTGGAACTAAGCCATACTTCAAATCTATAAATTATTGGCAAACTGAAGTCCTTTATAATTCACACAGCTCCTCCTGTGATAAAATTTGTTAAGTCATTAAATGACAGTTGGCAAAAACTGAGATTATTTTCTCACCAACACTGAAGATTTGCTTTGTGAATCTGAATGCAATGGCTTATGAAGTTACACATCACTTCAGTTTGGGAGGAAAAACACCAGTGAAATCAAAGATAGAAAGAAATTATAATAAGTCTCCCTCTGTGAATGCAGCATTTTTTGAGAACTCTACCTTCCATTGATTTGTTCACTCTTGTTTTCAGTGGTCGAAACCATGGATCATTCAGTCAGATGGTTATTTCAGATTCTAAGACAGCTTGATGACTAGGGCCAACATAGTTCTCTCTTACTTTCTTCCCCTGTGGGAGTGAAAGCACACACCCAGCAGCTTTTGAAGGAATATTATGTGTAAAGAGAAAGTTAAAATGGAAGCTCGTTCCAAGTGAGACCATGGGAGAACATTCATATTTGCTCCTGTTTTGAAGGCAGAAGTGTGAAAAGGTGAGAAAAGAAGAAAGATATGAAAATGACAGTGGAACAGGGGGATATTTTTTCTTCAGTGAGTGAACCACTGTGCTCTCAGAGAAACTGACCTTAAGAGTCAAACCCAGGAGAAAATAAAATTGCAAAAGCTCCACACAGAAAGGAGAACCCTGTCCAGGGATGTTAGGAAGTATCTGGAGGACTTACTACAGGGGACTACTTTCTTCTGCTTCCTCTTACATGTGCTCTTCCCAGCCTCCATTGCACTACTTAACTGAGCATGATACATGGACTTAATGTTTTCTTTTATTGTTACTCACAATGCTGTTGTGTCTCCTGTCCATTCTGGTTTTGTTTGCTGGTGCTTTTGTGATGCTCTGCAGTCATTGTGAGCTCCCATAGTGCTTCAAGCAGGGATCATGGCAGCAGGGTTTTCCCCAGGCAGCCCAGAATTACATCAATCTTCATTGCACAGTCCTTCAAAAGTTCTTCCATGGCTTGCTGTTCCCAAGATCTTTTTTCAGTCTGAATGTTTTCTGAAGATCTCCTTACCACTGAAATGCTACATCAAAAGCAATTAAATCTTTTTTCTTATATTTCAGCAGGCCTGGGATGACTTCTTTTTCAATTAAGAGCTTCTACTCTAAGAAAATTACATGGTTTACTCTTTTAATATTATTAGTTTAATCTTTCTACATTCTTTTTTTACTGCTTCTCATTCTTCTCTGGTGATTGACCTTTATGTGGTATTGACTTGAGGTTTTCTTTTTTCTTCTGATCCTTAGTTGAGAAGATAATGTAAAATGGACCAGCTGGCCCATACAGTGCTCCAGAGAGAACACAGTTAAGTACCCTGCAGTATTCTGGTTATTTTATAAATTTACTTGTAATACTTAAATCATTATTTCAACAGGAATATAATTAACCTCACAGAATGCCAGTTGGAAGGATGCACTGTTTGATAGGAACAGGAAGGGAAATGTTTACCTCCAAAATCCAGAATCCTGTTGGATCTCCTACTATTTGTGCTTGGATGTCTTTCCTACTCTAAGCATCACCTTCATGTATATCTTAAAGCACTCTGAAAAGTATGACATTAGATGTATACATCAGCAATGCAGTAATTTTTTTACAGTCATCAGAGCCAAAATAACACAATTTAACTTTTTTTTTTCTTTTTCAGGCATCTTCCACATCACTTGCTTTGTGTGCTGTTTGTGGTCTACCAAGGATGTACAGAAAAAGAGACACCAATGAGAGTTGTCAATGAATGTATTTAGCATTACTTAAAAATAACTGTTTCCTTTGCATGCTTTTATTTCTGTGATTTACAGGTTTATAAAAGGGAATAGGGCTAGGAAAACAGGATATATGGGTGAAAGAATCACTTTCCTGATTCAGATAATGTAGTATGATGAAAATACTGAACTTCTTCACTTAGATCATATAAAATAGTCCACAGTCCTCATGAATGTGTCATCCTAACTCTTTCATGCAGGGCTGAACACAGGCAGAACTAAATGGATCACCTCATATGATTTTTTTTTTACCATACTTGCTGCATAGGATAGCATACAATAGCATCCTAGCAAGCAAGCTGGAGAAGTTCAGACTGATGCTCTTCACAATGCAGAAACCCATTTTTAATTATTACTATGGAAAGAAAAGACAATTCAGAGAGGTGGCCATTGGATTTTAGAGCACTATATATTAAATGAAACACTCACAAAAAGTTTTTTCCTGAGAATGAAATGCATTAATCCGTTGATTTTTCCTTTGATCACTAAAAATCAATGGCAACACTGCTCTGTGTTTTCTGTATACACATTCTGGCCATATCTGATTTTACCCATTTCATTAATGCAGATGGTTCTTTTATGTGATGTTTAATTATTTCTGGGATTCAGGTTGTATTTTTTGGTGGGCTTATAATGAATTTTATGCTGTAGAGTGTTGTCAATGGAAATGGACTACAGGACAGTTATGTCACATGACAGGATCTTTCCTGGTCCCTATGACATGGTTTCCATTCTCTACTGAAAGAAGTCATCTTCAGAGAAGAGTTAACACTACGCTCTCTGGCCTTCACCGAGCATCCTTCTCTCTTTCTATTTCAGTGTGCCATCTATGGAAGTAATTTTGATTATGCAAGGATGTTCCACTAGGAGTATTCTGGACCTCTACTTCATGGTGTAGGATGCAATCTTACCCATAAAAAAACAGGCCAAGGCTGATTCACGTAATTTCATTTGTATATGAAACCAAACTCTTAGGTGACAGATGAGAGCTATATTAAATCATGATATTTCAATGTCTTCTCATGACTTTTATTTTTTTAGCATTATTATAATAGAATAGTTCAGTTGATCCAGTGTAATTTTTTCCAGTTATTTGTTTCATTAAAATTTTCAGACCTTGATTTTTTGTTCCTACTCAGCATGAATTCTCTTTGAAATTTCAAAATGTTTCATTGGCTGAAAACTATTTTCATACCAGTTCCAGCATCAAATTTATGCTGTGGTCGTCAGCTGTTATTGATATTTGTTGTCTGGTATTTCGTAATACTTTTACTTTTTGAAAATTTAATAATAAAAATATAAGTACAATATTTTTTTCCCATTATTTCCTCTTATATTTAATGAAAACAAAGTTGTTGTTTTTTCTAAAGATCTATCAGGTTGATAGCTTCTTTAGTCTATCATATGGCTATTTCTATCTATGGGATCCATCACCTTCCTCCTCACAGTACTGAGCCTGCTAATGAACTGCCAAATTTACTCCCCTCCCCTAATAATGTAGAGTAAATGTAGAGAGAATTCTGATGTTTTGGGGCAACCTTCACTTCATCTGGTGTTCCCAGAATGATTCTTTTATTTCTAGTAACTGAGAAGACGATGTAATTTTTCTTACAAATTTAAAGGAATACAACAGAAAGCTAACTTTTCAGCTTGGTATTCAGTATGAATGACATGAAACTGCTCTGCCCTGGAAGCCACTACAGCAAGGGAGTGTCTTAATTCATCCCACATATTTTTCTTTTGGAAGAGAGTAAATCATTGCAGTCTTTTAACAATGCAGCTCAGTACCCCTTATTAAAAGACTTAGACAACTGACTGTCTGTTTCTTGTCTATGGCCTTTTTTTTTTTCCTGGGGAAATAGGATGTTCCTGAAAGGGAAATTAAACAGCTTTAATTTACATGAAATAAATACAGGGATTTCTGCAAACTTTCACAACACTGCTTCACTGTGCTGTCTTCTGTCCTTACAGAATTTCTGTTCTAATTGCATCTAATTCTGGCATAATATTTTGCGGTATTAGGACATAGCATGACACACATGCATGCTCTGTTGGCTTATGTATGTCCATCTTCAGTATTTCCTAATATAATGTGTCTTGGCTGCAGAATAGTCTCTGAGATTCTGAATAAAAATAATCATCCCAAACCCTGAGAAACATTGGTGCAACAGCATGATTTCCTATAACGTTTCTTTGCTTTTTGTAAAATTCTATAATCTTTCTTGAGCAATGGTCCAATACCTTGCCATGTAAACTGGACTGAACAAATGATGAAGGATAAAAAAAAATGAGGAAAACATCCCATGTTGATGCAGGCCAGCCTAATACTTTCTTGCATAGCTTCTACTCTTCTTTTTTCCATTTTTGCAGCATATAAAGTATGCAATGAATTTTGGATTCATAAAGTTGGATGTACTCCCGCAAACTGTTTTAGAAAAACTATAATTGTTTAAAGGATCTGGAGGTAGACAAATAGAAAAATGGGGTAAGGAAAAGGGAGAAGCAGTTGACATATGCTTTTCTTTACAATACCTTTTCAGACCCTTATAGTCTGATGAATTTTAGGATGTTTGCAAAATTTGCTGCAAAATACCTTCAAATATAGATAAGGTGTTGTTGATTTCTACACAAACCCCCAAAACTTTTACCATATATTCTGCTATGCTGTCCCAATTTATGTCTCAAAAAGGCTGCTGTTGAGCATAACACTGAGTATAAAGTTCCCTAAAAAATCCCCAATTGTCTACTTTTGGATGGGTTTTCTTAAGTATTCATAACTTTGCATCTTCCAGAAGAATGATGCAATATTTTACTATGTGGTTTCATACAGTGACACTGGGGCAACTTCTCCATCTGTTGCAACCTCTTTGCTGCCTTCCCAGGGCACCAGCCCTGCAGCCAGGGAGGCATCCTTCTTGGTGATGGAGCTGCTGCGGTTTGAAGGAGCTGCCCTTCTCCTGCTGCCAGCGTGTGATCCTCTCCCTCCTTCTGCAGCCTGGGGCCTGGCTGAGTGTTTTATACTGGATGACTGTTTTATACTGGATGTTAATTAGGCTTGACTATTTTTAAGTTAATTTCCTTTTGCTTCTCTGGCTTTTATTGTGTCTTTATTTACCTTCTTTAACCTCTGCACATAAGACAGCCCCTCACTGTGTATGCAACAAGCAAACATTCACTTCCAAACTGATCACAGAATAACTTATTTTACTCAACATTACAAACCTGATCTCTTTGGCTGTACCATCTGCTCTTAGATTTGCATGTGCTTTCTAGTGATTTGCTTTGAATCTGCTGATATGAGACTATATGTTCACTAAAGCAGGGCTTTTGTTTCCCTGACTGGCTTTAATTTGAATTTGAATATGATGGTTGGGAATTACAAATAGCTTAACTAGTGGACGTTTTTGATCCTCTGGCTGAAGTTTCAGGTTGTTTCTTTTCTCCTAGAGGCTTTTGTAAAAGTTTGGGCAACAGAACCTCGAGATTGTCCTAGCAGACACACCCAGGATACAGTAGAGATGTGCACTGCGAGCCCAAAATCTTGAATCAGGAACTGGGTACAACGTTCTGACCTGGAATAATTTGGATAGCTTGATATGACACAGAAGTTATATTTTTAAATAAGGTTTTGGTAGTAATCTGCTCCCACAAAATAAATCCTTTTTATATTCCTACAGGAAAGGAGAAAAATTACAGCATTAGTCAAATTCTACACACTATTATATTCAAAGCTCCTTTTTGGGGGGGCGGGGAGGGGGGAAGGCAAAGACTTGTGAATGATTTTTGATTAGCCTCATTTATAATTTTTTTGCATTTGTTGTCACTGATGCAAAAACAGCTGCTTTGAATCCTTAGTAAGACACACTCATCTTGCAAATCAGAAAATAAAATAAAACCAGACAAAAGGAATGTACCACTGAAAGGGGGAAAAGCACTACTGCTAGTATCACATAGAGAAAGTGACTGAAAGAGACCACATACATTTCTTCCATAGCAGACTAGGTCATGCAGCTTCTGCCTAAGGAATGTTACGTCCCTATGTGGAAAGGCAAATAATCTTAAAAGCCTTGTCTGCCATGTCTGCTAGAGATCTGGAAGTAAGGTTGCTTCATATCTCATTTTAACTCTAAATCTTCTTTTAATGAGCATTTTAACTGAATGTTAACGAAAGGTATTCAAGTGTATCTTCAGGCAGGAAAATCTAGGTTCTGTTTTTATTCCCACTAGTATTTTCCTCATGTTTAGTGTCCAGTAGTTCTACAAGGAATGCTTGGGAGGCTAGCAGGTAAGTATAAGGCTCTGTCTATTAGGGCCAGAAGGGTATCTGCAATGTCACATTAAACCAAAGTCTTAGAAATAACAGCCCTGCCACTTGACATATTTAAAAATTTCTTCAGTAAAAAAATTCTAACAAATTACTTAAAATTTGACTCTTATGCTACAGGTTTTTAGACTATTAAAAGTAAGTGATGGTAACTTTCTGACATTTTCCCTATAAAGCACAGGAAGGGGATAATTAAGACAACTTTGGTTACTCTGGGGCCTTTTCAAAACAAATGGCATTTTGTCAGCAAGCAATTTAAGTGCACCACAGGGAAACAGTAACTGGCCAGTGTGTATTTTATATGAAAATAATAGATAAATATCTGTGATTAAGATGGACTTGTATTATAAACTCTGTTATGGACTGGGCTCGTCGAATTAAGCTGCAGTCCGTGACAGCTGTCAGTCCCTTTAAAGGAACTTTATGGAGGCTATGGAGATCAGCCAAACTTTTCCTTAGAAAGTATCCTGGTTAGCAGGTACTGAACGTAGATATGAAGTCTGAGCCTATTCCAAACCCACTCTGGTCAGTACATTGGGTCTCTGAGATGTTAAATCCTCAAAGACACAGGTTGTGGTTCCTGACCAATTCCAAAGGGAATTAACCACCAAAGGAATTGCTGGACTCCTGAAATAAGGACTTCTGAGCTGTCCTTGGCTGAAAAGGCAGCTCGAGGGTTTCACATGAGATTGTCATACATCAGTTTACCATGTGGCTGTTTCAGCAACAGTATGGGGACTGCCTAGCAGCACTGGAAAGTACAGTAGAAACTGATTTTTCCTGATGCAGTTCAGGCCATATCATATGGATTCACCTCAAGCTCTCTGGAGCAAAGCTCTTTGCACTTCACTGTCCTTCCAGCATGTCAGGGAGCACTGTAGCCCATTCATATAGCCCACCTGAAATGCAGCTATCTCATTCCTACTGTAGGCAGTTAGCTGGGAAAGGTGATGTGAAAGGACAAGATGCAATAACTTTAACGAATACTTTCTCAGACAGAAAAGTTTTCAGGCCATTATGATAATATATTCTGAACTTCTGTTAAGCACAGGACACTGTTTCATTCAGAGAATCCTACAATAAGACCAATACTTAACAACAGCTTCAGTGAAATGTCAGAGTTTCTTAAGGATATTCAACCATCTAAGTTCTAAATAAGCACATATAAGATCCTCAAAGCGTGCTGTTATATTTTAGCAACAGATTTTCCTTTTATGTTCTAATTGAAGCTGGCATATGCTGCTGGCACTTTAGATAGCATTGCCTTTCATATCTTTCAAGCCTGGCATAGAAAAATGCCATTCTTTTCCTTCTCATTTCAGTCAGTTTTTACAATTTTTTTTCTTCAATAGATTATAAATAATGTGAATACATTTAATAAGAATTATGTCCTGAACAAGTGCAGATAATAGCTAAATAAAACAATCCTTTTGCTGTTCTCAGTAGTCAACTAGGTACTCACCCACATGAGGTCCAGAAAAAAATAAGGGTGGGCACTCATATTTCTGACAGGGAGTTAGCATACCTTGTTAACCTAAAGTCTGGACAAAATAAAAATATAATACATGTTATTTCCATGCTTTTTATGATACTGACTTTTAAAAAGGCAAGTTTCACTGATAATTCTTTTGTTTCAGTTCAAGAGCCTTGTACCACATCTCTCATTTGAGAAGATTCTTTGTCACAGTTTGGATCTTTCCATTCCCTGAGTCATGACTGCCTTCAACATCTGGAAGAATTGTTTCAAATTGAATTTGACATTGAAGTAATTTTTCTTTACAAATATAAAAGTCCCTTCCTTCCTCCTACATCAAGTATCTGCCCAGAGAGCATTTGCCATTTGGGTTTTGTGGATAGGATACAACGTATGTGCAATTAATTGGCTGCTTTTGTGAAAAGAAAAATATTTAACCATAAAGGCAAAACGCTTTTGTTCTCTGCAGAGAACAAGTTGTGCTAAATGAAGCTTCCCCTTCCCTTACCACTATATACCAGCTTAAGATGAGTCTTTCCTTAATAATAAAATAGTAATAAAGGTGAGAAAACACTGAGTTTTAGAATTATCCAAGAAAGGAAAATCATCTCTATAATACTGCACTGCATTATACTACATTTGTTCTACATTACATATGTCATTCTCATTCTCATCTGGAATTTTTAATGACTTGCCCCTTCCCAGATCTTTCAAATTACATACTACATGGGTTATGTTCTCTTAACCTCTTTGCTCTCCTTACAAGCCCAATCCTAAATCTATCCACATAAGTAGATCTAGTCTGTTTATTTGAAGCACTCTGTATTGCCCTTTCAACACTTAGCCTTCTATTTTTGCTATCCTTGTTGGCCTTGATCATCCTCCTTCTTCACCTTGACTTTATGACCTTACGGTCTATCAAATCCTTCTCTTTAAATACAACATTATTTTTTACCCATTTTGTAATGTAAGTTTTATGTTTCTTCTGGAAACTCAATGTTCAGTTTTTATTGGTGAAATTCTTGTAAAAGTAATTTTTTTATTTTGCACATTTTTATTATTGTGCTTAGCCACCTGTATTGGCTTTGTGTGGCAAAGTTTTTGTAGTGTGTGTGTGGGGGGGTTACAGGGGTGGCTTCTGTGAGAAGCTGCTGGAAGCTTCCCCTATGTCTGACAGAGCCAATACCAAGCCGGCTCTAAGACAGACCCACCGCCAGCCAAGGCCGAGCCAATCAGCAATAGTGGTAGTGCCTCTGTGATAACATATTTAAGAAGGAAAAAAGTTGCTGGGACACAGAAATGGCAGGCAGAGAGAGGGGTGGGAACATGTGAGAGAAACAACCCTGCAGACACCAAGGTCAGTGAAGAAGGAGGGAGAGGAGATGCTCTAGGTGCCAGAGCAGAGATTCCCCTGCAGCCCGTGGTGAAGACCATGGTGAGGCAGGCTGTCCCCCCTGCAGCCCATGGAGGTCCATGGTGGAGGAGATATCCACCTGCAGCCTGTGGAGGACCCCATGCTGGAGCAGATGGGTGTCAGAAGGAGGCTGTGATGCTGTGGGAAGCCTGTGCTGGAGCAGGTTCTTGGCACAGGACCTGCGGATCTGTGGAGAGACAAGCCCATGCTGGAGCAGGTTTTCTGGCAGGACTTGTGACCCCGTGGGGGACCCACGCTGGAGCAGTGTGCTCCTGAAGGACTGCACATCGTGGAAAGGACCCATGCTGGAGCAGTTCGTGAAGAACTGCAGCCCGTGGGAAGGACCCTCATTGGAGAAGTTCATGGAGGACTGTCTCCTGTGGGAGTGACCCCATTCTGGAGCAGGGGAAGAGTGTGGTGAGTCCTGCCCCTGGGGAGGATGAAGCGGCAGAAATAACATGTGATGAACTGACCATAAACCCCATTCCCCGTCCCCCTGCACTGCTGTGGGGAGTAGGTAGAGAATCCGGGAGTGAAGCTGTGCCTGGGAAGAAGGGAGGAGTGGAGGGGAGGTGTTGTGAGATTTGGTTTTATTTCTCATTACCTTGCTCTGGTTGATTGGTAATAAATTGAGTTAATTTTCCCCAAGCTGAGCCTGTTTTGCCTGTGACGGTAATTGGTGGGTGATCTCTCCTGTCCTTAACTCGACCCATGAGCCCTTTGTTATATTTTCTCTCCCCTGTCCATCTGAGGAGGGGGGAATGATAGAGCGGCTTTGGTGGGCACCTGGCATCCAGCCAGGGTCAACCCATCACATCACCATATTTACATCATAGAATGAACTAGATTCTCAAAACAGGTGCCTAAATGCTTACTCCTCAGAAAACCATGAACCTAAATAGCACAGCATCATGTTCAGAAATGCTAAGTCATCTGCAATTTACTCTGCTCACAGTGGCAGTACTGGGCTTTAGATATTGGGCTTTGGTGTTTGTATACTGAAGACAAGATTAATCTCATCAACATTCACCTGAAAGTCATGTGTCCATATTAAGCCAGTCATCTAACCTCCATCTGTGGTCATTAAAGAATGATGATGATTACTTCATCCTAAAATAGATGATGACTGAGAGAAGCTGTGTCTTCTTTCCTCTAGTGAGAACATTTGGAAGAATGGGTGTTCAGCTAAATGACATGTTTGCTTGCTAGTTAGCAAAACTAGGAGAAAGGAATACCATTGCTTGTCCAGAAAAAAGAAAACATTTTACTTAATTATAATTATTAACCCAAGCTGATTTGCAGTCTTTGGTTTGCCTTTTCAGAATTTCTTTTAGTTTACGAGGACATATCCAAATCAATATTAATGTCAATATTTCAGGTAGAATATTTCACCTTCTCCATGCAAAGCAAACATTCTTACTAAATAAACAGAAATATTTCATAATGTATATCTTGAAGGTTTTTTAATGCTCCATGAATCTTATATACAGTCAGTAATGCAAGTTTAAGAGCGGATCAACTTCATAGACAAAATATCCTTGGCATCCCCTCTGCCTCATGCAAGAGTTCAATAGCATACTTTTCTATAGCCTGAGCATTCTTGAATAGTCATAAACAAATCCTCTGTGTAAAAATCCATGACTGACCTTGCAAAGCAGCATGTATACATGAAAGTGGGCCAATTTATTTCACATAGTTAGCAGAGTTATTGAAATCCTGTTCAGTATACATGGTTTTGTGATTTTTTGCAAAGAACAAAACATCCGTAGGTTTTTCTCTTATACATTACTGAAGAGTATTGTAAGTAGAAAAATTCTGTGAATATTTGTATAATGAGAGTGAGTATGCTGCTGGTAATTTGAAGATGAGGAACTGTTAGAGAAACTTGATTTTCAAGGGTTAAATTCAAGGGTGCTCTGTATTGTTTTCCACAGGTGCCCCTTGTAGAATTGTGACTTTGCTGCTTAGAAGGCTGCCTTTGAAATGCATGAGAGTTGTAATACCTCTTATACTATAGGTAATCCTGATAAACAAGCGTCTCACCCTGATAGATAAATAGATAAACAGAATAAGAACCTAACATGATAGTTTTGTATCACAGTAACTTCTTTTTATCTAAAAAAACAATTGCAATATCTGATGATCATATCATGAGTTTATAATGGAAATACGAGACTAGAACTAAAATTAAAAAGGAGGTAATAGACTCAGAGATACAGTGCAGAAGATAAACAGTCTTTAAAGATTCTCAATATTTTGAGAAGACAAACTGACATTTAATTCTTTGATTGCTAGAAACAACACAGAGGAAGTTGTACTTCTATTCACCCTGGCTGGGAGAATTTCGTATTTAAAAATTGGGAGGCCAGAGGTGGGGCTACTGGGAGGATTAAAGTAAGTCCTGCATTCATCTCCATTAGCAATGACTAATATCGTGCATATGCTAAAATACTATGAGAGTAAGGCAATGCCTTTGCCCAAACTTCCATCAAGTGTACAGCTGCACCCAGATTTGAATGGCAAAGCTTAAGGGAGCCTCACAGATCCCTGTAGCTTGCCACTGAATTGAGTTCCCAGGTTGTGCAAGAAAGCTGCGTTCGGAGTTGGTCTTGGAGGAGCAGACTCAGGGGCCAGAGGTGCAGCTGGCAAGGTGATGGAAGCCTGTGTTTAACACCTCAGTCTGGCAATATCAAAAAATCTGCATGGAAAAGTAAATAAACCCCACTTTACCCAACTTTGTGTGACTCCACTGATGCAGCTGAAGCACGTGGGTGGAACAGGATGAGGGACTGGGACTTTTGTTAAATGTATCTAAGAAAGACTAAAAACGTGGCTGGACGGAAAAACTCCTCAGAGAAAAAAATGGGTCATGTTGTATATAGAGCAGTCACGGGCTGTTTTGCCTTGGTCTGAAACAGTAGGAACTCTGGTACTGGATTTTCGAAGTTTCCCAACCTTAAGGGATCTGTCTATGACACAAAATACTTTGGCTAGAGAAATGGCAGATTTGACAGCAAATGCTCTGTGATACTCAGTGGAATACCTGTTTTGGCCAACAGCCTCAACTTTGAAGATTAAATAGCGCTGATCACCTCTCTGGAGTGATTTGACAATTTATCTTAGTTAATTGGGCTTCAGTTAAGGTTGAGGGATTTAGCTTGGCCTACCACCCATCTAGATCAGAGAGGCCAACAAAATATCATTTAAAAATAAATGTACAGACTCCAATTTAGCTTTTGTAGAAGTCACAGATGGTTTGTTTTGACTTAGCTTTAGTTTCTCATAATTTTGCTCTAAATGATGATGTAACAATAAGATTCAAATTTTCACAGAGAAACTTTTAAAAGAGATGTGTAGATATTCTCCGTTAGTTTTGGAGGACAACTTGAATGTTTGGTAGTATTTTGTATAAATAAAATAGTACTTTCCCCCTTGTTCCAAAGGTGTTCCAAAGGAAATTTGATATGCTTGCATTTTTTTTAAATTTTACCTACATTAATACATCCTTGAAGATATGCTTTAATCCAAACCCTCCTTCCTTCTTCCCTTCTCTTTCCATTACTCCTCCCACTGTCTCACAACATAAACAACAACAACAAAAGTGAAAACTAATTTGCTCTACAACTCTCTCTGTTTCTTTCAATGGTGATGTTTAAAAGCTGTGAGCAAATTAAGAAAAGCTTATGAAGATGTATACTAGTGCTTCCCAAGATGATCTGCAGAATCCTATTGATTACAGAGGGTTTCCAGCTAAAGAGTTTAATGATGGACGTGAATGATGATCTGCAGAAATTTTTGAGCAATGACAGTGGTTACGATTAAGAAGTTTGGGAAGGACTGTTTGGAAAAATATGTGTCACTCAATGACTGGTCAATCTTTGTCTGTCAAAAGTGTTTTGAAATGGAAAATGGGTTTTGGAAATGACCTAAATTTGTGCTTACTGCAGGAAATTACAGCTTTGCCTCGTGGGACTTGTAATGTGGCTTTCAGCCTTGTCCAGACTCCTCTGCCAGACTTCATATCCTCTTCAGATATTACCAGGCTCCACTTATTGCCAGGGCAGTGCTGCACCAGAGGTGTCAGGGCCAAAAGAAATATCATAATCTCCCAGTTAATGTAAATAGCTCTTAAAGCTCAGGATCAGAGTGTCCTTCTGTAACGCTAATCTGACATGCCTTTGGCCTTCTGCTGAGGAAAGCTGAATGCTCATGAATTACAGCATGTCCAGCTGGACCACTGGGTGCTCAGGAGCTCTGAAAAGCCAAGCTCTTCCAGATATGACCTGTAGAAAAACAGGAGCTTAAAGTTACATTTTTAAAGCTAAAAGTACTTAAAATGTTCTTATGATTGACTTTCAAACATTGCATTGACTTTCATGTTCTTATTTAGGTACTGAAATTAATGGTTTGATTTTCAGAGCTCTTTTTTCGACTTATACTGCAGCTGCTTATTGCTCAGCCCTTTTGAAAAACAGAGATTTTATTTAGATCCTAAGTGTAGGTTTAAGACCCCAGATTATTCTCTTCTTTCTCATATCAGCTTAACTCTGTGATTATATCAATTGCCAGGTGTAGGGTTGAAAAGGTATATCACACCTTTGGAACAACAGGGAAAGTGTCATTTTCAAAGGGAGTTTAAATAATTTTTAAAGATTCATTGTGAGTGATTGTACTGTAAGGTCATGCATTCACCTAGGCAGTTTTCTGTATATCTGTCAGAGGAAGAAGCCAAATATGCAGATTGGAAAAACAAATGTGCTTTCCCTGAGGAGTTAAAAGATATTTAGAGGGTGCAGCATGATGAATCCAGGTTTTCCTGCTACAGCTGAAGTCCTCACTGCTCTTGGCTTCCTAGCAACAGTGCCTTCCTAACTCATGACTGGAGACAGTACAGACATAAATCAGTCTGTCATTTGTCATATAATTGATCAATCTATTGGCACTCCTTACAAGAACTGATCTATATCTTTTAGCAAAGATATACTATGGCAGCAGTGAGTACCAGCATCATGCAAACAATATAGAAAATGACATTTTTGGTTACAATTTGTCTATCCCATCCTGTTCTCTCTCTCTCCCCCTCCTGCAAAATATCTTGAATGATTCAGAGGCTATGGATATCATCTAGCATGTCAAAAAACATCCCTCACCTGAAAGACAAAATACAACGGGAAAGGCACATTTGCAGCATGCTGCTGCCCTCCTCGTCTTCATAGGACACTTCATTGTATCACCCCCTGCTATTAATGAAGGACAATGTGCTCTCACCCTCAAACACAGTACCTTAGAAACCCATTTCCCCCCACCCAGCCAGCTCTTACCAACCAATATCTCCTCTCTCTCTATTCAGATTGCCCCACCCAGGCAAGCAATTAATTATGGCTAGGTTTCCAGAATAACTGTCTAGGTGCAGATTTGCTGGGAGGAAACTGTATTTCTCCTACACCTACTTCAGTTTCCTTTTCACTTTACTGATGCAACACTGAACACCCCCATGGCGCCAGACATCTGGGATATTAGCTTCTCTCTGATTTTTGAGTACAGGAAGGTGATTTGAGGCTTCTTCTTCTCTCTCTCATCACCTTCACAACTGCAGTCTCCACTGCCTTTCTAGTCTGATTAGGGGGAATCAAAAATCCAATTAATTTTTAAGGTGCAATTGGATTAGTTCATTGAGATGGATCTTATGAGGAAGCAATCTAGTACATTAGACTGATGAACTTGATCACAGAGATGTATTCCTCAATTGTATGTTTGTACAAGCTTGGGCTGGCCATTGCTACATCGTTTTGTCCATTCTTTTAAATGAAAGAAACAAATTATAATTGTTAAATCCGCCTTGTTTTCCACTGCTCAAATTCTAAGTCAGCCTAACTTTGCATTCAGCTTTCTTGTCCACCCCTGTCTGCCCTTAAGAGTTCTTATCTTTCATGTGTCCTTTCTTGAGATTTATAAGATATTCAGGTCAAGGACCTTCTCCTCATATGTTTTTGCTTCTCTATTAAAAAATGCTCATAATTATATAGAATCATCTCTATTGCCTTTCAGATTTATGCACAGTTCAGAAAGCTGCACAGAGCTGAACAACAACAACAAAAAATTATTTGGGGATAAGGCAGATGTCTTCCTTCTTGTGGGCATTTTTAGCAGTTACCAGCATATGGTTTAGCTTACAAAAGCCACTTCTAACTCTGAGAAGTGGTAAATCCCCCTGGCTGACATTAGGGATAGAGATAAATATGAAAGTGGTCAAGTGAAGAATAACATATGGTGTGGCTTGATATCTTCTCAGGGAAGTGGGTTTGGAATATTAATTCTTCAAGTGACTTTACATTCTCTATTGTTCTGAGTTCCATTCTCATGACCAAGAGTGGTAAGAGGATTTCCACTTTAGGGCATTTAAGCTCCATGCTAACCAATCCCTTTAAGATCTGTACATCAGGCTACACAGGTGTGAATCTTATCCATGGTTAGGCTTTTGACAACATATTTGTGTAAGATGAATAATTTTAGCTTTGCTTAGCACTGATACAGGAATTTTAAACTCCCTGTTTTTTTGTGGAACTACTTGCAGGATGACAAATATGACAATTTTTCATATATTTTCAATGCTCATGCCTCAGTTTCTGTACTCTTAAGTATTTTGTCTTCAGATAGAGGACACAGTTCAACTGCATATGCATAGCTCTTGCAGATAGAGATCTCAATCTAATATCTGTTGGAAAAAACTGTTACCTTTTGGGGTGGTTGGGGAAGGTCTGGAAGATGGGTATCACCATTTAATCTACAAACACCAAAGAAACTGGGTTTAATCCTGAATGGAAGGAGTCACTGTTTGTTAGACTACAGAGTGCCTGAGAGTCCAGCTTGGAGGGAAATCCATGTGAGCTATGTCATTGATTCATGACATGGCTTAGACTGTAGCAACTTGATTGACTGTTTCTACGCAATATGATTTTTGTCTTTCATGGTATTGTGTTCATGAGATTTTACTACTTTAAAAGTATTCTATTTTTGAAGAGTCATAATAGGGAGTTTCCACTCATGGGAGTTAAAAAATTAGCTATGCAAGTAGAATCTTACTGAAGCCATGGAGACTGCTTTCAGTAAAGAGGGTTCCCCAGCAGGAGTTCATACTCTATAAGTAGTTCCTGAATGAATAATAATTCCAAATGCTGAATAAATATCCTGCAGTTTACATCTCAGCTTTTTTTATGCCATTCTGATATTGCCCATGATGTTGTAGCTTTCATGCCAGGATTCTAATGGAAGTTTAAACTTCTTTTCTTTAGAAAACAGAATCATGTTAGTATGAATGAAGGTTCAGAATCATTCATTACTTTTGCTTTCATTGATTTTAGAGAGAGATTTATGACTTTGGGTTTTTTTTCTTTTTTTCTGAGTGATAAAGCTATATGTATAAAGGGGTAAAGAGCTCAAAATGCCAAAAAAGCTTTCTCAAGCCATCAGTCAGAGAAAATGTACAGCAAACTCTACTTGTTACAATGCAACAATGTCAAAACAGAAGTCAGTTTATTCACAATTTAAATACATTGCATTAATTTATAGTTCCAACTAATAAATAAAATAATTGTTGTTTTAAGTAAAGTAGCAATACAAAAAGTCCAAAGATTTGACATCAATTCTGGATAGATTGTGATGCTCTAGAGAGAGATGAAACCAACCCAGCTAGGTGCAAAGACTGCTATCTATTGCAGACATGACCTCTAAAATGTCATCCAGGAAAAAGCTGAAACAAGATAGAGACAAAAAAGGTCAACATTTCAAATCATAACACTTCTGGAACTTTTGTTAACTCCCGAACATTATTTTGAAGGTTTTTTTTTAATGTCTTTAAGCTTTTTAATTTGTCTTTGATCTTAATATGGTAGCTTCTTGATCAAAGCAGTATCCTAAGATAAATGTAGTAATCGACTGTAATTGTAGTAGGAGCTGGTTGCAGCAATAACTCTACACTAGTAATGGTGGTGTAATCAAATAAGGAAACAACCTGACCTTCCCTCATTCCCTTCTGGTTTTTTCCCTTCCTGCCTGAAATTTCTCACATCTTTCCAGACTTTTGTTCTCCCAAGCCTTCTCCAGGACTTCCCTTATCTCTACCTTTTCCCCACTCCAAAGCAACTTTGCTTTGCATGGGATAATGATTACAAAGATGATCACAGCTATGAAATGGCATCTTTACAGGAAACATTTAAATGGAATAGGACTCTTCAGCTTAGCTGACAGGTGCCTAAGGGAAGATATTACAAGTTTACACACTTCTCTGAGTTTTTAAGGGCAAGGTGAGAAGAGATATTCAAAATAACCAAAGGAAAATGCCTATCTGTCACTGCATGTAAATAAGTTGTGGAATTCCTTACTAAAACCTGTTGCATATGCCAAAAGTTTGCATGGGCTCAATAACCAACTGGAAGGAAAAAAAAAAACAACACACCCTAACCATTAAGGGTTATTCAATACAAAACCAATACCTCTGTCTTAAAGTTTATGAGTTGCAAATTTTTGGAGCCTGAGAGATTCCTATTCCCAAGACATCCATTTGTGACCACTGTCAGAAACAAGTTAAGCACCTTTGATATGACCTGGTAGGTCAATCTTGCACTCCTCTGTGTGTCTGCACTCTTTGAACTGTCTCTGTTTTCCACTTGGCTCCTTGCCTCCCCTTTGAAACCATATTTATAATCTCTTCCTTCCTTACATTTGACTAGATATTTGGGGATAAGTTTGCTGTCATTTCTGCTGCTGAGGTCTGACATTCAACTCACTGAAGCTAAAAGAGATTCCCTGAAAAGCTGACAAAATGAATTTTTTGGTAGGCAAGAGAACAGCTAAGAAACATCTGTGATACTATATGCTTGCTGAAAGAAGACAGCAGGGGTGCATTGCTTGAAGCACAATATTACTTCAGTCCTGTTTGTCCTTCCCCCCTCAAAGTTTCAGCCGGAAATTTTAAAATCAAGCCCATTTTGAGTATTTTTTAGGTAAATATGTTACTCACATCGTTCCTGTTACTTTGTCTTCCTAGAAACACTTTGTAACCTACTCCAGTGCCAAATCTAGCTGCCCTGTAGTAACTTCCAATATCAAGTCACATCCTTGGCTCCCAAGACCACTTGCATCATGATGTAACCCCAGCTAGTAACTAAGCACCATGCAGCCGCTCACTCACTCCCCCCCACCCAATAGAATAGGGGAGAGAATCAGAAAAAAAAAGGTAAAACTCATGGGTTGAGATAAGAACAGTTTAGTAGAACAGAAAGGAAAAAACTAATAATGATAATAACAATAATAAAACAGCAATAATAATAAAAGGTTTGGGATATAGCAAACAAGTGATGCACAATGCAATTGCTCACTACCCGCTGACCGGTGCCCAGTTAGTTCCTGAGTGTCCCACCTTCAGGCCAACTCCTCCCAGTTTATATACTGGGCATGATGTCACATGGTCTGGAATATCCCTTTGGCCAGTTTGGGTCAGCTGTCCTGGCTGTGTCCCCTCCTAACTTCTTGTGCCCCTCCAGCCTTCTTGCTGGCTGGGCATGAGAAGCTGAAAAATCCTTGACTTACTTAGTCTAAACATTACTTACCAACAACTGAAAACATCAGTGTGTTATCAACATTCTTCTCACACTGAACCCAAAACATAGCACTATACCAGCTAGGAAGACAATTAACTATCCCAACTGCAACCAGAACAACTTGACACACATGTGCTTTTCAGGTCACCAGACACATCTGACAAGAGCTGCTTCAGGTCTGAGAAGAGGTAGCTTTTACCTGCTCCAGCTGAGCTCTCTTGTTACATTTCTTGAACAAGATGTTGTTGACAAACACTTAGGAAGTACTTGGAAACGGGAGCACTGTGATGCCAAGGAAGGCCTTTTCTCCTGCTGGGGAATCTCCCACTGCTTAACTTGGAATGTAACAAAGATAAGTTTCTAAATACTCCCATGCAGATGTCAACTATAGTTGGCTCCTGCCAACTTCAGCAGAGCTGAACCTGAACTGCAAAGGAACAGATTACATTTTTTTTCAGGAGTGTGATAGGTATGATTCCCTAGAAGGCAGCTCTGAAGGGCAAAGGAGCTCAGGGAATCTAGCAGGCCTTTAAGGTCAGCTTCCCCCAAATGCAAGACAGTCCATCCCAATGCTCAGGAAAAGCAGTAGGGCTATCAGGACACCAGCTTGAATAAACAGAAAATTCCTGGTGGAGTTCCAGTGCAGAAAGGCAATATATAGCATGTGGAAGCACAGGACAGGCTATAAATGAGGAATTTAGAAACATTGTCTGGCCATGGAGAGATGATGTTAGGAGAGCCAAAGCTCAGCTGCAATTAAGGCTTGCAAGGGGCCTTAAGGATGACAAGCAGGGCTACATTAGTAGCAAAAAGCTGAACAATGTAAGCCTGGACCCATTGCTCAATGATTCAGGAAATTTAGTGACTGGAAATAAGATAAGGCTGAGGTATTCAATGATGTATTTCTCAGTCTTCACCAGGAAAGTCTCCCAGACCTCTGTGCTTGCAGGAGGGTTCAAGGAAAGAAGTACCAGCAATGGGTGAAGGTCAAGTCAGGAATTATTTGAGAGAACTTGACCCATAAGAGTCCATGAGACCTACATCTAAGTCACTGATAAAAACTGGCTGATACCCTTCCACGGCCACTGTCCTTTAAAGATCAGTGGAGGTCTCTGACTGTAAAAAGGCAAATATTGCCTTCATCTTCAAAAAAGACCAACAGGATGATGCAGAGCACTACAAGCTGGCCAGTCTTAGTTTGGTTCCTTGGAACATATGGAGCAAGTCCTCCTGAAACATATTTCTGGTGACAAGAAGAAGGTTACTGTGAATTCAGCATGGATTTACTAATGGTAAATTATGCTTGACCAACCTGATTGCCTTCTGTGATGAAACAACTGGATTTGTGGACAAGCTGTGAATGTCATTTACTTTGACTTTAGCAAAGCTTTGGACACTGTGTCCCACAATATTTTTGTACCCAGTTTGGGACATTATGGTCTGGATGGATGGAAACCACTGATTGGATTATCAGGCTTAGAGGGAAGTGCTTAATGGGTCATGCTCTATCAGGCAGCAGGTAGGACAACGAAGATAAATGCAAAGTCCTGTACGTGGGAAAGAAGAGCCCCTGGCGATGAGACAGACTGGGTATTGTGTGCTCGGGGACGTGCTCTGCAGGAACGGCCCTGGTGTTTGTGGAGGAGAGTGGGCTGAACAGGAGCCAACAGTGTGCCCCAGCAGCATGGCAGGTTATTACAACTTCTTGGGCTTCATTAATAGGATCACAACCAGCAGATCAAAGGGGGTGATTTGCCCTTTACTTGGCACTTGTTAAACTACATTTGGACTACTGCACCCAGTTTGGGGCCCCCAAGTACAGGAAAGACATCAGTAAACTGGAGCAAGTTCAGTAGAGGGACACCATTTCAGTCAGGGCTTGAGCAGTTGCTCTGTGAGGGGAGGCTGGCTTAGACTGGAGACAAGATGGCTTCAGGGGCCCAACAGCAGCCCCTGGTACCTGCAGTGAGGTTATGGAGAAGATGGAGCTGGACTCTTCACAGTGGTGCATGGTGGGAGGATGAGAGAAAACAGGCACAAGTTGAAACAAGAGGTTTCAGCTGGATAAACAAACTTAATAGACAACTGGATAAAAGGAATGCCATTTCCATTGGCTATAATAATTCTGATTGGTTTTCTTCTTTCTTAATTAAATTTGGACAAGCCTTTTAGGAAGGTCAGTTCTCACCAATATTAGTAAAGTCAAGATCATCACACCTGTAATATTACAGTTAGCTGAATCTATGCCTCTGTGCTGTGATAGAACTATAGTTCATCCTAGAACTAGGCAGTCTAAAAATATGAGAAAAAAAAAATGGGCTAGAGTTCCATCATAAATCAAGCAGATTTGGAAACTACACTATCCAGATCTGGACTCTGTTCATCTGACGTGCTGTCTGTAAATCTGCTATCTGCAAATCTGCTGTCTGCCTCAAAAAGTCTGTTTTAGAAAAAGCACAAGTAAATCATACACACTGTGACCACTGAAAACAAGCAAAAAAACCCTACTCATGTATTTGAAGGTAAGCTTTAATTTTAAAAGGATCAAGTTTAACAGCTGAACTAGAAAGAAAGTGATTAAGTTGGAAGTAATAAAAGCTAAAGTCTAACATGTCCAGAATGAATATTTTTATCAGAGCAGTAGTCCTGATACTGTTTATTTATAAGTCTGCAGTACATGCAGTTTTCCAAATATTTCCAAAACAGAAAGAAGTCATAATCTGGGAATTAGAAGATTAAAATGTAGTTATGAGATAGGACCTCCCCCAAAACAAAACAGAACACCAAACCATGAAAAAAATGATAGATTGGGAGAAAGAATAGATGTAACAAAAGTGATTTGGAGACTGACAGCACTGAAGTGTTTTTTTTTAAAAAGCATTGGAAATGTGAGCTGGCAGAAGGAACTCAAACTCATTGATTTAAAGGAATTTAACAGCCATACCATCCTAAATCAGTGTTATTTTCTTATCTAGGGAATGACATCAGATGTCTTATCACATACTCCACGTCACTGAATCCAAAAGGGAACTTTCAAATCACCACATGGCAGTCTTGGGGTGGGCGGGGGGTGAAGAAGAGATGGAATAATTCACAATTTGCCCTTACTTGTCTGAATTTAACCACTTAGAACAGTTTCCTGAAGCAAACCATTTACTGATACAGTAACATTATGCAAAGACCAGGGTGAACTTTCAGCTGTGCTGCTTAGCATCTGCTAGGTTACCTTCTTCAGGCCACGCCCATTTCCAGAGTTTGTGCCTATCAAGGAAAGCTGACCCACTTACATGAACCCCCTCTCATCATGGGAGACTTACAGAAATTAAAGGATATGGGAAAACCAGTGGCAAATGTCATGGAGCACCAGTTTGTAATTGCTAACTCAGATAGACTAAGGAAGAATGATGGCAATCACCATGCCTGACTAGGATCATGCTGGCTAGTGAATTCTAACCAATAATCTTTTCACTGAACTAAGTGAATAAGTTCAGTCAACCCTAGACAGTTTTAGAAGTGAAACAGAGACCACAGATCTTGGAAGAGGTGTCCAGACCTTAGAAAAGTGGAGGATTTTATCCTTACTCAGATTCAGACTCCGTGAAAGATGAATGTGGGTGCTCTGTTGCTGAATCCAGGTCAGTCTGTGAATGCTTTTCCTCTACCCTTCCTACTCTACACCGTCCTTCTCCAGGCAGAGTGAAATGACAGTAGATCATCTTTGGCAAATTATATACAGGGCTTGTAATTAGAAGAAAACTTCTGAACTCAAGATTACTTCAAACCTCTCAAGCATTTTATGAGGTACTTAAAATGAGATTAAAGTAATCATCATCAATATGCCATTTTACTCTCTGAGAAAAATGGTCATGTTGTCAGTTTGATAACTATTCCTGTTGTTCAAGACAGCTCAGATTTAAATATATCCTTAGGAGCCACAAGCTCTTGCACATTTAGATGCAGGTAGTCTTTGCCAAGGAAACATCATTATTGTCGCTTATAATAAAGCATTGATGGTCATTTGCAATATGTTTTATCCTCAAGTATTGGAATAATAACAGCACAATTTTCTTACTGATGAGCAACAAAGGGCTGTACAGGAAATTTTCATTTGATTGAGTTTTGTGGGAGAAACTAATACTCATTAAGTTTGTAACTAGAAAATATGGGTAGATATGTGGACTTAAATATCCATACTAGTTTTCCCCCTTCATTTAATCTGTATCTTTTCAAATTATTCCCATTATATATTACTAATGGTATTGCACAGATGTTCCAGGCAAGACTGGGAGTTGATCATGCTAGCAATTATATGAACTAGGAAAGCTGGTTACTACCACAGAGACGTGTCAGTACCAAGGTCAGCTGTGTCCTAGGGAAAAGCCTGGGTTCAGCAGTCAGTTCTCGTGGGTGGTTGCATGGCTGTGATTTTGCTGCATGGCAGTAACACTTAACCTTCTGCTGCTGAATCTGGCTTTTCTGAAGTGGAGACATATCCCTTGAGGACAGATAATAGATGAGGCTATGAAACTAATAAATGCTATATATGAGTCCAAGTTGATAGATAAAAAGGAGAAGGTCTTGACTGAGACAAAGGTAATACCTCATGAAAAAGCTTAAACAGACATAGTAGTAAGACACTATCAATGAGCATTGAGTATTTCACATAAGGTTTCACAGGAAAATTTCTGATAACTCTGTGTAAAAGCTGCTTGAAAGACCACAGTTACAATCTCATTCCCCCCTCTACCTCTGCTGAAGGAAGAGAAAACTCTAAGTTTGCTGTAGTTGGCAAGAGTCAGATGTAACTTGCTCTCAGTTGATTAATCAAGTTGATTTATCAAACTTGAAATGAGATGGTTCAACCCTGATGCTGTTCCAATCAAACATCAGCAAGTACCTGGCCCAGCTCCTCTGCAGCCATCTTGACAGGCTGTCTTAGATCCAGGGCACTTTCCTTTGGCAGAGAAGTTCAAACCATCTTGCATTACAAATCAGAAATGGCACAAGATATTGAAATCCTTTATGAGTCTACCATTCTCTGTCAGCACTGCTTTCTGCTCTATGTACCCTGGCTGTCAGCCAACAAGAGATTTCCTTAGATTGAAAAATCTTGTGCCTGCTGGATTCTCCATGTCCATGGCCTCTTGCACTATTAGAGTAGCATAGCAGGCCTCTAAGATTGGTGAGAAACTGGCCTCGAATTTCCAAGGAAAAAAGCAGGGACCTTTGCAGGATTTTTTTTTTTAGCAGATACTGATAAAAGTCAGCACTTGCCCATTGACAATCATTGCTATTTATTTTTATCAGAAAGGAACTTTTGAGGACCAGATAATTTTAGAAAAAGCTTATTTCAAAATGACTGTGAAAGTAAGTCCTGGTGTCACGGTATCAGAGAAGAAATGGTGGCCAAGGGTATCAAGCTCTTCTTTTCTTAGCATAGGACTATGCAAAGTTGAATCCAGCTATGGTCTGGGTTAGTGACTGTATGACTGGACGTGCTACCAGAACTACCAATGCCATAGCTGAGTGAATTCCTGGCACTCCTGCTATTTCTTCACCTATTCTTGAGGCTCCACTGTAGAATGATTTTAAGTGAGCACACCAAACACTTCAGCTAACAATGTCTGTCAAAAAGCAGGTGTTTTGCAAGCAATTTCCCAAAAGTGTCATTGTCACATTGTGCATTAATGATCCATACAATCATTTGTGTCACAGGAGACATGCCAAGTCTCAAATTGAACGTATTTCCATAAGTATCTTGTGGGATCAGCAGTTTCAAAAAACTAACTAAAGTTCCAAAGTTTGGAATATGTGGCTATTCTAACATTCCCAAGGTTTGTTATTTTGTTCACTCATATACAAATTCTGACTAGAGCTAAAAGCGTACTGAAATCATATGGGAGAAAAGCCGATTGCACCATAACTGCATCTCCAGGAAAATAGAGAAGACTCTACAGAGAGGAAGGAGGAAGGAAAGGAATGTCTATGTGAAGTACTGTGACTCCAACTCAAATCTGTAAACTCCAAGGACTGGAATTATTAGTCCTTGGTACCAACATTTAGACCAATTAGTCTTTGGTACCAACACTTTTGGAAAAGTCTTAATCACTAGCCAGGTATTGAAATCTTGAATATCAAAGAAGAAAGGAAAACACTTAACAGTGCTCTGAGGCTTATTTTAAATTACTCTCTTGTCGCGGTTTCAGCCCAGCTGGTAACAAAGCACCACGCAGCTGCTCACTCCCTCCCTCTCTGGCCACGGTGGGATGAGGAGAAAATATAAAGGCAGGCTCATGGGTCGAGATAAAGACAGGGAGGGATCATTCCCCACTTATGGTCACTTTCAAAAGACAGGCTCAACTTGGGGAAGAAACAAAATCAATTTAATTTACTACAAATCAAATCAAAACAAAGATATTAGGAAGTAAACCTAAACCTTAGAACACATTCCCCCCCACACCCCTCCCTCCTTCCCAGCTTAACTCCACTCTGGGTTCTCTCCACCTCCTCCACCCGGCGGTGCAGGGGAACAGGGGATGGGGTTGGGGTCAGCTCGCCACACCTGGTCTCTGCTGCTCCTTCCTCCTCAGGGGGAGGACTCCTCACTCGTCCCCTGCTCCACCGTGGGGTCCCTCCCACAGGAGACAGTCCTTCACGAACTTCTCCAACATGAGTCCTTTTCTGCAGGCTGCAATTCCTCACATACTTCCCTGGGGTAGGTCCTTTCTGCAGGCTTCAGTTCTTCCTGAACTTCCCTGGAGTGGCAGGCTGATCTTCGGTCACACACTGCTCCAGCACCGGCTTTCCCATGGAGTCATGGCCATCTTCGGGGGCTTCCGCGCCCCTCCATGGGCTGGGGGGGACAGGCTGCTGTCTCACCACAGGCTGCAGGGGCATCCCCTCCTCTGGCGCACCTCCTCCCCCTCCTTCCTCCTCACTGACCTCAGTGTCTGCAGAGGGGGTCCTCTCACATTCCAATCCCCCTAGTCACTGCAGGTACCCCTTCTTAAATCTGTTCTCCCAGAAGGTACTACCACTGTTGCTGATGGGCTCGGCCTGGGCCAGAGGCGGGTCCGACTTGGAACCAGGGAAGCTTCTAGCAGCTTCTCACAGGAGCCACACCTGCAGCCGCTCCCCCACTACCAAAAAAACCCACACCACACAAACCCATAACATCTCTGTTCTCCAGGAGGCAAAATAACTATCCAACAGGTATTAATCTAAATAGAAAACAAGCAGAGAAAGAGGCCTATGAGTAGCTGTTTTGTATATACACAGAGTTATCCTGGACACCCAGACTTCTTATACAAGCCTAAACTAATCATATTGGGAATGTGCATGAAAACAATTCCTATGGTAGGAATTAGCCAAGGACTGTGGTCCTTTTCTGGTCCTACAAGAAGGTAGGAAATTTGTTTAGCCAGAATAGTTGTACTAAGCCAAATTCCATGTAGGCCACTTTCCTCTGTCCGTCACTGGCTGATGTGAATGCCTAAAGGGACACACAGGAACAGGGGAAACCATATGGTGGTTCTTTGCCTGGGATTACTTTCCTAGTCTTCAGTGACCTGTGTCTCAAATATTTCCTGAGCTAAAGTCTTTGTGTCCAAGCTAGAGATAATGCGTCTTCTATCCTGCAACCTTGGTAAGTGTATCATTACATACACACTGCCTCTCTGTCCTAAATATAAGCTTTGAGGTCGTTTGATGTTCTGAAAAAATACACAATTAGCCTAAATTTAGAAATTTTCCTTGCTTTTCATAATTGAAGGCTAAAGTGGTGATTATCCCCTAAAGGGTCTACTTTGTGAGCTGAATGAAACAGTGTGTTTCTGGGAGAAAAAAAATCATGCACTGAAAGACTCCAGTATGATGTATTCACCTGGAGATGGGATGAGGGGTGGGGACTTGTAGCAGATCTGAAGGAGCATACTGGCATTTTCTATCTATCTGCATTCTTCCCTTTCAACACTGCAAAATGTTCATTTAATGTCATTACTCCATGGAGGATTATGGGACTGGATGAGGGGGAGAGACCTATATCACATTTGAAGGAGCATTCTGGCATTTTTTTATTTCTGTCCTTGCCTTTCAACACTACAAAATGTTCTTTTAATGTTATTCCTCTGTGGAGGACATGATCAAACCTTGCTGGAGGACCATTATTCATTAATTTTCACTATTCTCTTGAGCCCACTGTGCTACGAGGAACCTTGTGCTGCTTCTCTTGTTTTTCTAAAGGAATACAGGCTCTCTTATTTTTACTGTTGATGGACTTTTCAAGTATGATTGTCTTGTTTGCCTGAAACATGGAAATGTTTCTTGACATGGCTAGTGTCCACAACTATTTTTTTGTCAATACCTAGTTCCTTCTTATTTAGTTTTGCTTTTTTTCTGTTTTCCCTAATTCTGTTTATATAATGAGCTGCTCTGTGGGCTAACTGATCACTGGGCAGTGATTTAAACTAGTAGTTTAAATCACGGAGCAAACTTTGCAATAGAACTTGAAATACAGTTAAACTGGGTTTTGATGTATGTAGAACCTCTGCTACATCAGATTCTTCCTAGGCTCTCTGGTCAAGTTCATGAGGAAGGGCAAGGTTTGTCATGATTTTAAGTGACAAGTTTTTAAAAGTTCATTTTTGTTATTAAGTCATGGTTTATAAAGGTAATGTTCAATGGCTATCGCTATTTCTTCAGAAAGTCACATAACATAAAAAATATTTAGCTGAAAGCTCAGAATACAAACCCAATTGGCTTTCAGTGAGTTATGCCAAACAGATGGAAGTGAAGAAAAAACAATATACACCATTTATTTCTTATATTTACTGATGTCTATCCAACAGCTATAGAGCCAGACTGAAATGATAAGCAACCTCATAAGGTATATTTTGGAAGGTTTCTCATACACCTTGGCACAGAAGTCCAATGTATAGAAGCCTGATATAATTTTTTATTGAATCCAGCAGCAGGTGTTCTCATGTAATTAAGTGGGAAATATTGCAACACTTACAGCATATTCTGTCTTAAACCTTCCTGTTTCAAAGCTCTCAGAGCTAGTCTTGTTAGTCCTGCTTTCACAACTTATTAATGTCATTCAAAAATAATGAGCATATTGAATTTATGTTATAAAATGCAAATAAAGTAGAAATAGGCAGGAGTTCTAATACCAATGCAACTCCTTTGCCATCAGACACATTGCCCATGTTCTCTTTTCATATGGGATTGTGAGAGACTGAATTGTTATCTTGAGCTGTTTGTCTCAAAGATTGTTAGGTGTGAGAGACTTCTCAAGCCATTCATCTCAAGAATTGTGGACTGTTTATCTCCAGCCCTTTGTCTCTGAGATGGCCTGTCTAAGCAGGACATTTCTCTGTCCATAAGGACAATTACTAGGCCACTGAGGCATCCAGGGGACGAAATGGGGCTGGAGCCCAACAAAGCATGTGAGAATGTGGAGACTACCATTCTCATGGAAACTGTAGTCTTTGAGATAAGATTTGGTCATGCAAAGGTTGTGTGATAGATGAAACCTGCAGCGTATGAACAATACATATGTGCATACCTCATTGATATATGGCCTATAAAAAAACGTGGAGACAAGCCGTGGTGTGCACTCACCACCAAAGAATTGAAGACTGAGGACCAATGGGACACTGCTGGAGCCATGGTGGTGAGTATCCTTGCAAGTCTATCCTGACTGCTTGCTTGATTTCTGCCGTTTCTTCCATTCTATCCTATCGCTACTATTTTCTACTTTTGATACTTTTCATAATAAAAACTCTTTTGGGTATACGGCATTTGACCTTGTTTGTGTCTTAATCTTGCTCTTGGGATCATATCGAAACCTTCCCTGACATTGGATCGGGACAGGGATATAGAATTGATTTATAAAGCAATACAATAACCATGGAAGAAGAACTCTACCTCTTAGGTACCTACAATCCTCATTGTTTTATATAGCCATCATCTCTAAATTCTGCAATACAATGCAAGTACTCTCTTGTGCAAGAGTGTTTACAGAACATCCATAATAAAGGTGTGTAGACATGGAAACTAAAGAAGAAAATAATTATTTGACTGTTTCTCAAAATGACATTCAGATATTAGTTATTTCTTCATGTGATTTTGCAGTATAGCTCTGAGACATCAAAAAACTAAATAGAGCAATATCATCCCTGACAGGAAACAAGGAAACAAGCAGACTTCATTTACAGAAGCATATGCAAAAAAGAAGTTCAAAATAAGAAATGAACAAATTCATCTTTGATCTCAAAAGTCATGTAAAGTCAATTGACCTATAGCAGGAACAGATCCCAACTGATAAGGACTGTAGTAACGCATATTTACGCATTTGAATGGAATATTCTTCTACTCTGTAAAAAGAACAGGGAAGAATAACACATTTTATGGAAGCTGAATCAGTTCATTGTGATCTACTGAAAAATTACAGGGGAAGAATAGAAAGAATATTCAAATTCATGAAGTGTAACAAATTAGTAGAATTTACAGAAGTTTCTCACACACATGCATCAGCCTAGATGGTGGGATCTTCAGATGCTAACTTCTGTTCTTGTCTGACTCTGACGAACATGGTCAGAGGCAAGCCAGAGTCCACAGTGATCCCAGGAGGAAATTTCCTCAGCAGGCTAGCTATTTCCATAATAGCCCAGCCACTTTCCAGTTCAGTCTCTTTATGTTGTAAAAGTAGAGCCCTAGGGTGAATAAGGAAAAAGAGAAAGGAATGAAGCCTGCAATGGAGACTCCAGCATTTGTACCTTAGGATGTGTTTAACACCTTTATTCTCTCCACTGCAAAGTATTAGCTGTTAACTTTATAAGGTTACTCTAATGCAGAGGCAACGGGAGAGGACACCAGGCTGACCATTATGTCTGCATCTTTGGTATGTATTACTTTCATTTCATTCTGCCTTATACTGTTCCCTGAGGTTGACTCTTTGCCTATTCATTTAACAGTCTGTCTTCTTTTCTTCTTCCTTTTGTCTGTTTCTCCCTTAGCATTCCTTTCTCAGATTTCAGTTATCTGCCTTACAGTTCTCACTCTTTTTGCTCACTTTTGCTCTTTTTTCCCCCCTCTCTTTAGCATCCCCTGCTTTGAAAGCATATTCCTTTGATTAGTACATTAACTCACTCCCCAGCCTCTCTAATACTGAATTCCAACTGCTAGCCCTTTCTACCTTGTCTAAAAGGGAAATAACACCACCACCACCACAGGCTTTGAAGAGAAATTATGGAAATGCACTGCACTTAGACAAACTCAGATTTGATCTAACAGTAACTTTATATGTAATTCAGCAACTAACTTACAATAACATGACTCAGAAGAGAAAATCATGTGTTAGAGCATTACACTGAATGGGAAATGATTCAGTGAAAACATTATTCAGAGTAGGCAATTACTGAGTGAAGATATTATCCACAGCAGACAGTTACTCAGTAAAAATATTATACAGTGCAAGCAAATATTCAAGCAAACATTTGACAAGGACAGCAATTATTCAATAAACAATCATAATTGCACCCAATGGAGCACACTTGCCATAAACGGCACAAATAATTAGCAGACTCAAAGGATGTAACTGTGATTGCCTGAGCTTTTAGCTAATTGACATGGTAGCTAAGCTCTACAGGACAATCAGAATCTGTCAGTGAGGGACAACTTGTTTTTCCTTTTGTCTCTTCAGTTCTAGGAAGTAATATCACAGTTCTACCAATTTTAATGAAGAAGAAATCATAGCCTCATTGGTTTTCTGGAGTTAGTTAGTTATCCTTTTCCAGGAATGAACGTTACTCACATGATTCCTTTCTTCAATTGCTTCTTCTGTCACACTTTTAATCCTTTGCTTTCCACCTCACTCTATTAATAGGTCTCAGAACTTGCTTTTTTTTTCCCTGCAGTTGGTTTATTTTTCAAATTTCTCCAGTTTTCTGTTTTCAAAGCACAAATTCATTTCTTTTTCTTGTTGTGTAAAGACTTTTCCCATATTCCTTTTCTATTTGTAGTAAAGCTCCCACTCATGCTCTCTTTCAGAGTCTCCCAGCAGAAGGAGGCAGCTCTCATTCTCTTTTAGTCCAGAACTATCACTTCTCCTTTTGTTTCCCTAACTAGATGAATTATTCTTCTCATGCTGGTCATCTTATGCACCTCTATTTCCTCTTTCAGACATTCTCAAACTCTGATCTCAACTGTTTTCTTTTGACTTAATCCAGGTATTCATTATTTGCTTTCACCAGCATCTATTGTAACTTCACAAAATAAATCTTTTGTTTTAAAAACTCACATTTTTTTATGATTGCCTGGGTGAATGTACAGTTTTGTATCTTTCATCTTGCTTCACTGATTAATGAAAGGTTTTTAAGCAATCTATCTGATTAAATTATGGATTTTTCTGTTGCTGAGTTATTTTTGGACATGAAGATGCTAATTCCTTTCAGCACAGTTTGTTTTCTAAGCATCTATATTTAGACATACATACCAAAAATGGCTTGTACAAAAAAAGAAGTAACAGGAGAGTTGTTGGGATCCTGTAACTAGAGTAGCCACATTAGTATAATCACACTGACTTCTGTGTTGTAGATTAGGATAAATGATACCAGAATCAGTGTTCCCCGATTTAACTACATTGCTAAACAAGTGTAAGTATTCTGGTCCTGGTTTTAAGGAGAAATCAGCAGCACTCTAAAGGTATTACTGTATTGCAACAGCAAGGCCAGCAGAATTTCATTATGGTTTGGAAAAGTGACAAACTATACTGAAAAAGGCACTTGTATTCATGCAGAGAGTACCTGCATGGGGATTTACATCACCATAGCTATGTGATATACTTTTCTCACTAGAGTTCTGCTGGGCAATTTCCCTATGAAGACAGTCTTTAAATGATGTAACATTACAAGTGCCATGGGAGCAGTCCTCAAAGTGATAAAAATTCTTCCCTCATTAAAATTTGAAACTATTAAAGTCTCAGGGAAATCTATGCATTGGAACCAGACATTTTTCATTTGAATACACCAAATATTTTCTACCTGTTTCTCTCTGAGCTTGAAGTCACCAAAGTTTAGCAAAGCAAGGGCAGAAAATTCTCTTTTGACTTGTCTGTTGATTATAATTAGAAATCAACCTATTTTTAATCAAGTAAGCAGAATAAGTTATCATTTTATGAATTACCTTACATATATTTCCAGTCTTAAAATGACAGAAATTGAGAACAACTAAAGTCATCCTACATCTCCCTTACTCCTTCTATCATCCTTCTTTCAGCCCAGCTTTCCCAAACACTTGCTTGAACCCTTTTACCAAAGCAACTTCAAAAAGGTGGGAAGATCTTTTGGGCCTGATTTCTTCTTATATAGCTGCAAATCAGGACCAAATTAATGCAAGGGAAAGAAAACACTTAGCAAAAACGCTGAGACAAATTAAATGATAAGAAAGTAAAATACAAAATCTGTATTTTGTTCACTCCACACCAGCCACAAACAGAGGCTTCAACAAATTAATTGCCTGAAACATCTCTCTCTCTCTCTCCTTTTTAAACATTTCTTGGAAATGCTCATATTTCTACTTGCCTGGGATCTTGTGAGCTAATTTGTTACAGGTCTTTACTCACATAACTCAATTGACTTTAATGCATTTACACTGCTGTAAAGTTAGAATCAATCCTAAATATTATTTTCAGAAGCTAGTTCTGCACTGATGATTTTCTGACTCTTTTCTAGCTGTGAGGAACAAAGGAAAGTTTGCTAAGAAACTTCACTAGTTTTAGTGTAAAGCAAACCAGAAGCCTGCTCTGAGTCACTTCTCCAATATGAATCATTCACACACCATTAGACAGCTTCTAGTTGTAGAGATTGAATCTGACCCCTGATTCACACACCCCATTCATTGGCAAGTGATGTCTCTTTTTTTTCTTCCTTTGGGAAAGGGACAAAATTTTAAACCTTCAGGAGTCTGGAATCATGTGGAAATGATAATAAAAATATAATTGTTCAGTCTTACATTACTTTCTCAGCTGATGACTCACAATAAAATATCTCAAAATGTAAGCCAGAAGAGGAATGGCTTGTCCTGTGCTACAAGCTAAGCTTCCACTAAAGTGCTTACAAATAAGGGCTGATCTCACTCAGGAAGTATGTATTATAGACAGTATGAGACTGTTCTTCACAGCTAAAGCACTTGCTGCTTGTCTGATTACATGCTCACTCATTTTTTGTGCCCATGGCATACCATAAATACATGTGGGTACTTCTTGGGCATGGTGAGATCATAACAGTGCATTTGGGGTAAAAATAACTGGCTGAAGCACTAGACTGAGACCCAAGAGAGAGTTGTTACAGCCTCAGTTTAATCAAAAGTTTTCCCTCCTACCTTGAACTGATCACATAGGAGTAATGTAAAGGAAACATTCCATTTTGTAACAGGGATCTAACAAAGCCCTTAATCTGATGGCCATTTGTGTTCAGAAAAGATGAGTTCAAATGGGAATAGGAGAAGACCCTCAAGGTGAATAAGGTCAGTCTTAAGATAAAAGACTAAAAAGAGATTGGCCTGTTTAGCTAGCTAAAGGAAAGACAATGTGGCATCTTTACCTGTGTACATATACACAGGTATACAGAGCTGGGGAGCAGTGGGGGGAGAAAGAAATTAGGAAGGAAGGAAAGCTATTAATATTAAAAGACAAATTTAGTGCAAGACCAATAGATGTGAAGTAATAATGTCTACAATTAAGCTAGCAGCAGGTCAAAAACACTTACAGGACCAAGTTTTCTCTCTGTTAGGAGCTGTGTATGGAAAACTCCCAAAGACATGATAAAATTGTGTTTATTTGTGGCAGCCCAGACCAGGACTTGATTGTGCAGTGTCTCCTCTATGCTAGTTTGTTTAAATATAAACAAACACACACACATAAATGTCACACTGTCCTCCTTCACAGTACCCTTTTTGTCTGAACTAAGGGATAGCAGCAAGAATCTGCCAGCTTTCTTATTTATTGTTATTTCTGCCTCAAGTTCCCCTAATTTCTCACTACCCTGCCAATCTTTTCTGCTTTTTCTTTGCTCATATTTGCATGGGTGACAGTTGCTGTCTACAGCTGTTATTGTCCTTTCAGTGTGTCTGCCCTCTCCTTGTGATAGCCTGACTTTTTTCTCTGTCTCTGTTTCTGTCATGTTCTGATTTGCATTCTTTCCCCTTAAATGGCAAGTGCCTGCAATGCTCAAATTGCATCACTGAGCTTCCCTCCTGTTACAAAAACTTGTTATTTAAGAAATCTAAGAATTCATTCAACAGAGAAAAGGAGAATATGGAGTAAGGATGCGTGCTGACATTTCAACTCCACTAAGCTTTCCTGAAAATTCATGGTCACAATAAACACCTGCAGTTCTCCAACAAGCAGATCTTTTCCTTCGCCTCTTTGGCAACTGGGGAATGCCTTTGGCACCTGTGGGCTGACACCCCCTGCAACCTAGATGTAATTTTGCTGTCTTCAGTGGAGCCCTGTTAAAACAGCCACCAGCCCAGTGCCTAAAATCTACAGTCAGAACCTAAGAGACAGGCAGGAAAATATTCAAATTGGCTTTAGAACCCCTTGGAGACAGTTCTCCCCCAAAATGGAGAATTTGGCCATGACAGCCTCTATCACACTATGGTCCCCTGTGTAATGAATGGACTGTGGTGTAGTCATGGTACTGCCCCATTCTGTCCTCTCTCTGGCAGTCAGAAATGCAAAGCAGTGTCATGATCACAGGGAACCTAGGGAGGGACTAAGATGCCACTTACAATCAGGATGGGGAGATTTGGCTAATCTGAACCATTGACTTCCCTTTAAATCACAATTCTGCTTTCCATTCGGTGCTAATACTTACGCCATTGGCAACATAGATGCATAACTGACTACAGAAGACTGAAAAGAGAGAAGATTCAACCTTTTTTTTTCATAGTAATTTTACTTGCAAATACACTTGAGGTGGACACTGGGTCCCAGCTTCTGCTTCAAACTAACTCTTTCGTTTAGATCTGTTATTTAATTACTTCTGAGACACCCTTCAGAATGTCCTCTCACTATCTAGGATAAACATTAGCTCCTCCCACATAATGAAAGTGATTTGCAGACACAACTCCAGATTAGAGCACCTTCTTTGTGAAAAAGAACACAGTTGTTTTGGTTCTCTTCCAAGACCCTATCTCTCATTAAAGCAAAACCCACATAAGCATGTAGCAAGCCTACTTCTGCTGTTTCCTGATTATCATTGCACTGGCCTTTTCATCCCTTGGTTGGCAGTGACAACTCCACAGGTTTCAAAAGTCCTCTTTGAGATGGTCTAAATGATATAGATGTAATTATGATGTGCTGTTTCCAAAGAGTGTTTAGCTTTGGTGGCTGCAGCTCCTATTTCAGACTTGATCAATACTTTGTTGGTCTAAAAATGTCTCTATTTTTTTCCAAGTCTGTTAGCAAGTTAATAAGAAATATTAGCTCTAGATCTTGCAAGATCACAGTCTTGTCTTTATTTTCTTTTACACTGGAGGCATAGCAGTTTCTAAGGTCATTTAAAATTTTCATTAATTTATTTAAATTCTCAAATTTCATTTGAGAAGGAAACTAAATTATCTAAATTTCTTTAATTTTTCAAACCCTTACATATGCAAATTGTATACCTCAAGCCAGGAGAGGCAATGTGGGAATGAATATAAACTATTTTATTTGGGAACAGCTCTTTTCACCCAGTAAATCCTCTTAGTTGTTGCTCCAAAAGCTGAACTACATATAAGCAAGCTAGAATAATCCCATGATCCTCAACTAGCATTCTTATATGCACAGTAATATATTGGTATGTCCTACAATTTATGTTCTACTTTACTCTTTTGGGCCTGAAAAGAGCATCAGAAGAGGTCTCTATCCCCAGAATTGGAGCCCTAGCAATTCCCTCTCCAGTAATGTATATTATACTATGCACTACAATTCAATAATCTGTTGTCCACTTTATGTAACTGTGAGGATAGAGGAGAAGCATCACATGCCAGCAGATCAAGATAGTTTTCCTTTCAAATTCTTCCCTGTAAGATCCCAATATTTTACTGTGTCTAGATCGGAAAACCATTTAAGGTTGCAATTAGGTTGCTGGTTAAACCACTTCAGATTGCTGGTGAAAATTGCCACTTTGCTGTCCTTTAAAAAAGAGACAGACAAATCAATAAAGTGTGGCATTTCATTTTATCCAGGTTAATGGGAAAGTAAATTAGTCAATAATGGGATCTTGGAGGTAAGTCATTCTTAACTCTGTTTGTTTCACACAATCTTTTGGGATAAATGTGCTTAATATCTTTATGTGGAATGCCTACGATTTATTATAATTTTATACTCCTTCCTCTCTGAGGGCAACAGAATCTTAGCAATGCTTTGGAAATAGGATTAGAAGAGAGGTTTGAAAGGTTTAAAAATATTTTTCACAGTAAAGCAATGTGAAGCTGTCATCGGAGTAAATGTCTTTAAAGGAATTTCTCTAGATTTTCACTGCTGTAAATGAAAAGTATAGCCCAAGGAATGAGAGGTTGGGCTTTGGCTTGCTGTGGGTAATCTATAACCTTACAGAAGTTGGCAAATGTGAACTGTTCTCAGGAAGCAAATGTTTTCACAATTGAGAAGATGCATGTGTCATAGGAGATATTTCTTCACGAGAACAAGACGACTTTTATTGCTCATTTCCATCTTATTTGCAGAAAATGTTTCCCAAACATCTTGTTAGAAAAAAGAAATATATAAAAACACAGAGTTTAAATATTGTCTGTTAGTTTTGTCTTAACTATAGTTTTTGGTGAGCCATTTGTTGGTAGCACAACTGATAACATGTACATTAGTTTTCTTAAAAAACCAAATATGAAGTGGTAAACATCCCTGTGTTTGTGATAATGCAAACAAGATTCATAATTTTGTATGACAATTTGTGCAAGCAGAGTTGAGTCATGTAAGGTTCTGTTCATCTGAAGTCCATACTCCCAGTTCACTCAAACAAAAGAGCTTGCAGAGGTTCAAAGGACAGTTTCACTTGGTGAGTTGTTCCATTCAAAAAAAGATTAAAACACATAGAAAATTTATTTCACTACATCATTTTAGTCTCCTAAACATTACTACGTTACTAAACCCAATTCAACTGTGTCAAAAACCCCCTTGCAGAAACTGTTGCTTAGCCATATGGGTAGATGTGTTGATTAACGTAAAAAAAGTTGCAGTGCTGTTGGAACTATAGAGTACCCCAACAAAAGATGGGTTACAGCAGTTAATTTTTACTTTGAACACTGATTTTTCCTAAGGACATGTTGTACGTCAACACCTGACACTTGGTGATCTGAGTTTATTTCTTTTCACTGTGACAGTGAAGTCTGTCATATGCCCAGAAGCTAGTGTAATGATCCCTAAGAGTGGCTTTGCTACTGAAAAAGTCAATGTTATGAGAAGCTGAGGAAAATTCACTTAGTAAGGATGGCTTCACAAGAAAACTTACTTTGTTCATTCTGCAAATAGTTACTTGCAACTGCAGCTGTAAATGCCAGTCTTCTTCAAGTTAAGCTGTTTCTCTTTGGCATTATAAAAATCTGCATTGCCCTGTAGCATTCCCTCTGGTACCACCCTCACCTTTTTTTCTGTGTTGGCTTCTCTGGATCGTAAGATCTGTTGGGGATGAGACTCATACTCCTGTCTCTTTTATCAAGTTTACAATCCTGCTAGTATTGACATACAGAATTGTATTTTCATAGTTGGGAGCATGAATCAAATTTACACAGCTGGGGATGAAGCCAATAAGTAAGAATATTTATGACGTCACTAGATTGCATTGTATGGCCTATCTTAATTATATTGCCAGCTCTTTGGGCAGGAACTGGTCTCACCTTTGTTCTGTGATGCACAGCTTGATTATGTGTCACTGCACAGATAGGCTGTAACGGATTGTAGATGCTGAGTTCACTGAGATCCTGACCATATTGGAGAAATATAAGAAACCTGTCAAGCATCTCTATGACTATCCATAGAGCAAGGAAAATAACCCAGTGTTCAAAGCCTGAATTAATTTAAATCCCCATGTCCAAACTCTCATCTATACTCTGCAGGATTGTGTTGCTAGTCATTAATGAAGTTGAACTGTGCACAGCCTCAATTGAGAATTATTTGACTTTTACTTCAGAAAGAAAACTTCTTGGGCTTCAACCCTCCAATGGGAAGTCATGGTACACCGAGTTATCAAAAAGCTCTCCCAAGTTCTAATGAAAAAATCAACCGAGCTGTGTAATTGTTTAACTTCAGTAGAGGGTCTACAGGGTATATTGCACAATAGGCATTGTAAATCATTGGACATTTCATTCAGTTTAGGGCAGTTGCTGATTAAGACTGACTTTAAATCCACAGGTTGAATATGCTTGCTTTCCTGATTTCTGCTGGCATCCCAGGATTTAAAATTTTTTCATGAGTTTATTTTGGAAACCGTGATTCACAATATGTTACCACTTCATAACATGCTGGAATAATTCTGAGAAAAGGAATGAGACTAGGTACGTAGTGTGATTAGAGATAGGTAGAATAGGGTAACATATCATCTCAAATAAAATAAAACAAAATTCCAAACATTCTTTTAAAGCCATTTAACATATCTTTTAAATAATAACTTGTTATCACATCTCATCTAAAACTATTAAACAAAAGAAAATATGCTAACTTTGGATGAAGATTAAATTTATCAAAACTCAAAACTTCCTTACTGGCTCAATACAAGACTTCAAATAGTTAATGCCATGTTTTTGAACAGTTTTTCAATCCAACCTAGAAGCTCTTAGCAATGCATGGAATAGTACCTATTTTTTTACTTAATTACCTATCACAGAGGAAAGATATAAGTAATGTAAATTGTCTCCTTAGTGCTTCAAACTGGAAATCAGATTCCCTTGCAGTGAGAAAGTTGGAGGAAGTTTCAGTGTGAGGCACAGGGAAAGAGACGGTAATTCTGAAATAGTAGTGTAACATCTGTCAAAGCAAGCTGCTTATTCACTATGAGGAAGAAATGACTCTCTTGAACTTTTTAGTAAGGTCAGGTGATAGAGTCTCAAATAAAGACCATTACAGCCATATAGGTTCTCAAGCAGGAAACCACCTCGTCAACATGTCTACTGCTTTCCTTGCCTTTTTTTCTGTAAGACATTCTGAAGTTGCATTAAAACATTCCCCCAATGTCTCCTTAGCCTACTGTAGATTTTATCACATCAAAAATAAACAAAAGCTTCAGAAAGTTTATGATGGCTGTTTGCTTATTAGTGTGACATTTATGATTTCTGTGGCCTTGTGTGGTCTCTTCAACCATTACGGAATGGCAGAAACATTACTGATGAACTGCAGAACTGTGAGATAAATTAATTACTTTCTGCCTCTCACACCTCTCACTGGGCTGGAAGTGGTGAGAACAGATCACCAAAACTTCAGCAGGGCTTGAATCATGCACTTCAGAACAGTTACATTCTTTTTAATGCTTTCATCAAATGGTTTGCATTTCTGGGTTTAGAAGGTAACATTTAATTTATCTCCAGTTTGCTTCTACTAGTGTTAAAAGACAAAGCGATCTTAAAAACTCCATTTTTCATGACCACCAGGCTAAAATAACAAGCTTTGAGTGGAGTCCTTTTTTTCAGGTGTATTTTAGAGCTTGGGGCTGAAAACCTTGGAAACTAAAATCTTGCACAGAGATACAGGTCAGACATCCTTGTGCTGTGTGATTGCTGTGTTGGTCTTGGGCCTGCTATTCTATAAGCAAGAGGATTGTTTGATCTCTGTCTGTTCCATTCCCTAATCACTCACTCTTAGATCAAAGTTAATTTTCATATTGTTTTTGATTAAATAGCTGCTGATTGACCTTTGGCTTGTAGTTTTGTTGATGTTCAGTTGTAAAAGTCACCTGAGGCTTTGTAGCACAGCAGGTAAAATACTCAGCTACTTAACTTCAGAAAAGTAAAGTTATTATGATGTTGGTTCACAAATCTTATTTCTAGAAGTAGTATCAGGAATAATTTAGAATGGAAGGCTAATGGGTGAAGAGACTCACAGGTAAATAGGAGTAAGAGATCTTTCATTACTAATATACCTTTTTAAGACCAGTTGCTTAAACTTTCAGTTAATATGTAAAAGCTGGATATAGTTTGTTTCTAAGGCACAAACAAAAATATCTCCCCATGACAAACAAATTGTTTATAATCAGGTTTTTAATTTTTTTCAAATCAGTATCACCTTTCTACCTAGGAAAGCTGATGCTATTCACAGCTCTACCCCACATAATACTCAAAAACCAAATTTTCATTCTGTTTTGCTAGATAGCCACCACAATCTGTATACTTGGTGGAAAATGAAACACGAATTCTTTTGATTGAATCTGATTTTAACCCCAGCCAGCAACTAAGCACCACGCAGCCGCTCACTCACTCCCTCCCATCCAGTGGGATGGGGGAGAAAATCGGGAAAAAGAAGTAAAACTCATGGGTTGAGATAAGAACAGTTTAATAGAACAGAAAAGAAAAAACTACTAATGATAATGATAACACTAATAAAATGACAACAGTAGTAATAAAAGGATTGGAATGTACAAATGATGCACAGGGCAATTGCTCACCACCCACCCACCGACACCCAGCTAGTCCCCGAGCTGCAATTCCCCACCCCCCCTTCCCAGTTCCTATACTAGATGTGACCTCCCATGGTATGGAATACACTGTTGGCCACTTTGGGTCAGGTGCCCTGGCTGTGTCCCGTGCCAACTTCTTGTGCCCCTCCAGCTTTCTCGCTGGCTGGGCATGAGAAGCTGAAAAATCCTTGACTATAGTCTAAACACTACTGAGCAACAACTGAAAACATCAGTGGTTATCAACATTCTTCTCATACTGAACTCAAAACATAGCACTGTACCGGCTACTAGGAAGACAGTTAACTCTATCCCAGCTGAAACCAGGACACTGATCAATCATAGTTTTAGGATAAATAGAATTTTATTGAAAGGGATATCTAGAATAATACATATTCTGTTCTCAAAATTCCTACACTGACAATTATGCCAATGTAATGATTTAATTCAAATGCAGAATGAAGTTGCCCTACTATGATTATTTTCAATAAAATTCCATTTCCAAGTTTTTTGTTGCTAAGAAAAATGCTAAACTGAAATCTATATGATTGTAGTAAAATTAATAGGTTGAGAAAGATATTTGTTTTAATTTTTCTTTAATTTCTACATAAAGTTATCATGAAGAAATTTCCAAAGGTGATCCAAGTGATCTTGTTGTAAAACATTATTTAAAACCTTATCGGCTGCCTCTACAATAATTTCCATGATGAAAAACTTCCAGTAAGCTTTCACTGAGATACACATTATAATATCTTAAAATTAGCCCAGCTTGTCAGCTGTTATCCACAAGAAAAGCATTCTCATTAAGCAAAGTAGACTATTAGTTTTAGCAAAATTGGCTTCTGACATAGAAAGATACAGATACATCTCAATTTATGTCAACATGGACTTTCATCAAAACATAATAAATAGCTCATGTTATTCAAAACATTTATAGCTAAAAAATGCTTCTCATTAAGGGATCAAAGCTGCCCTTTTGTCTTCTTCTTTAACACCTTTAGTTTTCCACTATGTCCTCTGGCACAGATGTGCAGAGATATTCACATAGTTTTCCCAGCCTAGAACACCAAGGAGATTACAGGATCTCGGTGTGATTAGCCTTGCAATGTCCCCAAACACAGATCTTTAGTACTGCTGTAAGGATTCTGTACTTTCTATCAGAATGATGTCAGATACAGACCTTTATTCATATGAATTCTGAAATACAAAGTTTGAAGGTAGACATAAAAGAAAAAAAGATTTTCAAGAATTCTTGTTGCATGGCATTGTAGCAAACTTCATGGAAGTGCAAGGAAAAAAAAAAAAGAAAAAAAAGCTTTTTTCATGTTAGGAAGAAGGTATGGGGTGCAATTCCAGCCTATCAGTCCCTTCCACCATGGCCAAGAGACCCTAAGGAGAGTGAAAGGCATTGAGGGAAAAGACCAGACCAAATGACCAAACAGGTAGAGATTGAGAGACATAGTGAACATGAATGGAGTTTAGTTATTTCTAGCACCAAACACTTAGCACAGTTTAAGAAACTGTAGAATTGCATACAACAGTAGCTAGGAGATCCAGCTGACAAACCACAGTAGAAAAAGGAAGGGTACTACTGGAAATCCTGTAGAATAGTGGTAGGACTTCCCTATTTACCCTTACCTGTCATTACCTCAATGCCACTGAGATGAAGCTGAGTTTATATTCTTCTTTTTCTAAAGTACAACACTGGGTTGTTTTTTTTTGGTGGGGAGTGTTGATTTTCTGGTTGTTTTTTTTTTAATGTATAGCATACTGTTGGGTTTTGAGTATACTGTCTCTATTTTTTCATTGAAGGTTTGCAAGAGCAAAATTGAAAGGTGAAATACTGAAAATCCAAACTAATTTCTTAAGCTTTTCAGTCCTCCTCCATGAGAGACCAACATGTCTTAAGAGCTGACTCTTCCATAGCACTTTGCAGCAAGACTCTGAAGATCTAGCAACACTTCAAAAACCAACAAAATGAGATTTCCAGGCAGGAGCTCCCTTTTAGGGAATCTGTGAGGACAGCAAAACCATATAGGGAACCTTACCTCCCTTACCATATTAAATCGTATTACAACTGCATCAAATACAAATTTTCAACCTTGCTTCCAAAACTTTCTCCTCGACTTATTTTTTTCTGAGCCAAACTACAGAAAAAAACCTACCACCTCATCTGCCCTCATTAGCCTGAGTCTTTTCAGAGAGCACACCTCCTCTCCCTTCAGAAATTGAACCTGATGCTTCCTTCAACTTCTTCAAGCACACAGTTGTAAAGAACCAGGGAGTTAACTAATTCAGCACACCTGAACCTAGACATGCTTTCTTTACAAACAGATTTCCTTCTAGTCCTTACCCAGAGCTCTTGCCTCTTCTGTAATCTTGGAGGGGAGAGTTAACCACCTGCTGGTTAATCCCCTGATGGATTTTTCACAACCTATTACAAGGCTGGAACACAGTATGTCTGAAGAATGAAAATCAGATGGCGTGAAGGACTTTCATCACACAAATGATGCTGGACTTAGATGATAGATTACTTAATCTAAGAAAAGATGGAATCTCATTAAAGCTGCCACAGGTGGGGACATCTCTTGTGAGAGATACTGAATATGAACATATTGTGCAGTTGCTTTATGAAAGACTTCTTGGCAAAATATCGGTAACAGAATCTTGTAAAAAGTGTGAAAAAACAGTATTGAGCAATACCTGTAGATTTTAAAAATATGTTAACTGAACAAAGAATGGATGAAATGGGACTGATATGAGAACTCATACTGCAGATTGCAGCACCAGTGCTCTGGAGATGTTTATAAGCTGGGAGTAAGCTTTATTCACGTAACATATTTAGGTTTCCTTTAAATTCCTTAAAGTATGTGGCAATTTGGGATAGCCTGAAGTTTGTGTGCAAACTGTCCAATTTTGAGATCCTGTAGTGGTGACATTCTTCTGATGTTGAAACCCTTCTGGGATCCAGAAGACTGCTCTGGATGTGTGTCTACAGCTTTTCTTCTGCTCAGAAGTGCCCTTCTGCAGTGCATTTTGGCTGACTGTTCCCACTCACTGTGCTGTGGTTCACAGCATGGCATTATCTGAGAGATCATGAACTGGGCTCATTTCACATGAAACTAAAGTGGAAGATGTTTTCCAGGAGCATTCCAGACAGAAATGGACATTCTTTCCCTGAGACAAGACTAGAGTTTTCTCAATGTTAAAAACCAACCAAATAAAACCCCCTACCTTCCCATCCTGAAATCAGCACTGCTTCCTATTGTAATATAGCCTAACTCTTCTGTGTAATGGGATAGCCAACACTGACCTCAGAAAAGATTCCCTGAAGTGCTGCATATACTGGATGCAACTTTGAATTAAACACGAGGCCTTTTCAGGTGCTGAAATGGTGGGTAGTGGACTACACGTAACTCAGGACAGTAAAAATGAGAAGGGGACATCAGCTTTCCCTCCTCTTCCCACTGATTCAGTTTCTGAGCTTTCATACTTATATAACGTCATTTGACAAGGTCAGGCCCAGAGTTTAGAACCCGGTTTATCAATACAAACTCTTAAAACACAAAATCTCATGAAACTCTGTTGTCCTAACTGTTGCTTCTATGGGCATCAAGCTTTTGCATTTTGTGACTGATGACAATGTACAAACAAATGTCAATCCTGTTATCTGTGCTCCAAAGTTGTTATTTCTTCCAGGTACAGTTGTAATAATAAGATGGTTGCAGATACTTTTGTTCATTCCATGTCACAGACTTAAGTGTCCACTGTCTCTTAAAAGAACTTTGTATTTAATTGCAAAGGTGCTACCATTGAGAATAATAGTGTGAATGATCCACTGCACTTGATCAGTGTAAGAATCCTACATCTGTCCATACTTACCCTTCCGAATGATACTCCTGAAGACTCCCTTCCTCACAGGAAGGTTATGATAGCTCATAAAAAATCTTTGTCAGGTGCCAGCCTATTGCATAGTCACTTGATGGCTCTTGTCTCCTACACAGACCTGTTGTATTAATTAATATTGTGCCTCCACAAGGTGGTAGAAGTGGGTAATTAATTCCACAGCATGCAACATTCATAGTTTGATTGCTTTTCTTTTTATTTTGGTGATGAAAAGTTACCTTGGTCCTTTATTTTACAGATTTTTCTAAAAATGCCCAATTTTTTTATAAATCTCTTGGTAATGTCCAGTGTTTCATTTATCTCTCTTGTCATATTTTGTTGTAAAGAGTTTTTAATTTAATTAATCTCATGACTGTTTCCTCAGCTCCCTTTAATGTTCATTTTTCTAGGATACATTTATTTGTAGTTTCATTTTATTGGTAAAGCACGACACCTAATGGCTTGGAGCCAAGGTCAAGTAGCTTCGAATGAATGAGTGAAACTCTTTATGGGCAGATCTTAAAGGAAATACTGAGTTGTGAAGCCATGAAAAGGGACACCAGGCCAAAATTTTCAATGGGAATGACCCATTCTATAATGTACACTTCAGAATCTTCCATGATGTTGCAAACTGTCAGGGTAAAATAGTGGAAGAAAACCACTTCCTTGTTGTTTCCTCTGTGTTGCTGAGATTTTAATGGGAATCTGAATTGTAACTGTGTGGTGAGAGGACATCTTTCACTTCATGTGTTCCAACTTCCTCACTTATGAGCCTTATCATTACTCTCCACAAATGCATAGACTCTATTTTTGTACTCCATTACCATATATTTGCAGCCATTTAGATAAACTTTTGATATCCAGACAGAAGAGAGAAGAAATCACTACTATAGGATTTAATGAAATGAAAAGAAAATACTTATGTGGATGGCAGTATTACATCTGCAATTTCAAGTCTTTTCTCATATCAATTTTACTCTGTTTTAACTCTCTTCTCTGGAGCTACGATTTATACGTGTGAGAAGAGTAGAATACAGTATTTTTTTACAGATGAAATATTCTTTTTTTGGCTGCATATCAAAGCTGGATATTTAATTTAAGAGTTACATACTCTGGGCTCACCATCAAGATAACCTTTTTTATTACATCACTTCTAAAGTTATACATGTAAAGGTTTTAAATAAATAGGGCTGGATTAAGACTGTCAATTTACAGTTGCAGAAAATTCAAGTCATTGTGCACTCCTCCTCCAAAGAAATATGAATCCAGATTCCCAGTGCTATTGAAGCCTAGCCTATGATCAGATATCAATCTTGCCCACTCTGTCCACTTTATCTTCTGAGACAATTAATTCATGAATATAAAGAAGGTATTCCAAGTACTGTTGAACATAGAGTTGCTAAGATGAAAACAATCTTTCACTTTTCGCAATAACCTTCACATGACATTCAGCATAACCAGCATAATCGGTCAAACACGTTTGCTTCTTCTGAAGTTTAAAAAAAAAATCTGATAGTCTGGAAACATTCTTTATATATTTAATGAAAAATACACAATGTAGAACTTTAAATGACACATTTCTTGCTACTCTTTATCCGTATTTAATGTCTAAACAATCCGAAAGAACTATTCATATTTGATCCCATTCCAATTGCAATAACCTTAAAAGCTTTAATATTTAAATGCCTAATATTTTTATACAAGACCTAATGATGGCAGTTGCTGCATTAAAAGTTGCTTCAAGACCTACCGACACTAATGGGACATTATTCAGTGTCAGAGGTCTTTGGACCATTCCCTTTGCATCTACTAGCAATCTGGATACAGAATATCTATTGACTTCCAAAGGAGTTCCATGGGAAGAATCTTTGAATTTTCAACTAAAATTAGAGCCTTATTAACACTTTGCAGAGCCACAGAGTAATAGCTTTAAGCAAATAAAAAAATAAAAAAAATATACTGTTTCCCTTTCGATTCAGGTACTTGTAAGCACAGCTTACAAGTAAATACAGCTTTGTGAAATAGAAACTGAAGATACAAAGAGTCTAGCATGTCTGCCAAAATCTAAGCACTGTCTAGGCTGTTTTTCACACAAACTGTTTCAGAAATCCTGAATGAAAAATAATGTCTAATTGGAAAAAAAGGATCAATTGAAAGGAATAATTTTGCATGCCTCTTAGCCCCTGTTCAAATGGAAAGGAAAACCATTTAAGCTGGAACAGAATTAATTTCTGTAATGAAGATGCCAATGAAGGAACATTCAATTAAGCAAGTTCTGTTTATCTAAATTTTTAAAACACCATTCCTAAATGTTCAGCCTCTTGCAAAAGGTCCTGCTGAGTGATGTTACTGGTACTGTGTGGGTCACAGGTTCTCATTTGTCTATCTATCTGGTCTATGTCTTAAGTTCATATATGAGTTCAGGAAATGGGAGTGGAAACTTCCGCAAATTCTCCAGCTTTTTCAGCCATGTTCAGTGGCTAAGTTACTGTCTTTGATATTTTAAAATTTGTCAGAGATTTGTACGTGTTTGTTCAATTTTTAGAACACAGAGCATCTACCTTAATCAGGGCTCTAAGCTTTATCCCAATAAAAGTACAGAATAAACCCAAAGTTATTCCATGGGCACATTAAACAATATTAAAAAATCACTCTAAATTCCAGGTGAGTAATGCCACCTTGACTCATAATGACCAAAAAATAATTTCATCTTGGAGACTGTAAGGAAAGTAAGATCCCAGGCTGCCTGGGTATAAATAGCAGGGAAGAATTAGAAGCATCTATCTTGACTACTGCAGGTGTAGACTCCTAACAATAACATTTGCAAAGACAATGAAATACCGCTCATTTGCAGCAAGGGATTTAATTAGTATTTCTTATTGTGATTGAAGAAGTGGTTTGTCCAGTCTGGTGAACTTGTTTTACTTTTTAGAAAACTTACAAAGTGAATAATGAGGGGATTGTAGGTAAATGTAATTAATTTAATCCCACAGAGATGCTTTTTACGTTACTATGTGGGCAAGAACAGGAGGACTGAAACTGGTCTTTGGAAAGCTGATGGAATAAAATATTTCATAAGGACAGTGACATGACAAATTTGTGGTAGTCATGTGAAAACTCAGATTCAACTACATCTTTGTTGTATGCTTCCTCTGTTAGTTTTGGCCTTGAATAGTGTATATAAATTTCCATAGTCTTCATCAGTGTCATAGTCTAAAATATTTCAGTCACAATGCCCCTGTAAAATACTTTGTAAAAAAAGTACACTCAGTTTGGATGGATTAGTTAGGGCAAATAATTCTGAAGAATGTTTATTCTTGTGGAAGAGAAATGCCCTTAATTTCCAACTCTATTCTTATGGGACATTTAGTAGCTTTTTATCTCAGTTATATTAAACCATGGCTGATTCCCCCCCCCCCCCCCAACAAAAAAAAGACCTATCACTGAATAAAATCTGTTGATCACTAAAAGCAGTTTTGGTGAGCTTTTATGACCTATAGGCATGAGCCTTCTCCATCAGTTTCATACCAATACATTTGTACATACAGTGCTCTGAAGGCAGTGTATTTTTTGACCACAGAAACTGTAAAAAATGGGGAAAATACTCTCTATACCAAAGACAATATGAGATGATAAAAATGGAGGCATATAAGTACAAAATATTAATAAGAACTTACATATCAATCTCAAATATTTTTGCTATTTAATGGTTTAAAAAGCAAGGATCAAGTATTAGAGCATCTTCTAGAAAAAACAGCATAAACCAACCATGTTTTTAGTGGTTGTTCAATGCACTCTGATGGAGTTTGCAGAGAGGTGCAAGTATGTTTTGCAGAGGGCTGTTTGTGAGCCCTTGGTTATTGCACATACCTAGTGTACATTGGTGCCTGAGATTGCTCCCAGTTTGAACATGGGCAGTGCTGTAGTATGTTATGTATATAATGAGGAAGAAGCTGCCTGCTAGGGAATTCAATTTATCTCCATTAGCCTTGTTATTGTGCCTGCCATGAAGTTTTTTTCTCGCCAGAATAGTGTTGCAGAAGACAAATGAATAAGCAAAATGCCTGGGTGTTTCTCACCTGTGTGACCAAACTGGACTTCCAGGAAAATAGTGTGGGCACCACTGGGGATCTGAGAACGCAGCACCTTCTTCATGGCACCAGTGACTCCTCTGAGTGCAGAATTATCATCAGTTCTCAGAGGCCAAAATTTGTCTGATGGGAACATGCAGGCCTTTACAGTTACAAAGTATTTGTTTATTTGATTAGGAACTTCGAAGGCTGTGGGTTTTTTCCACAACAACTCTAAGAATTGTCACCTGCCACCATTGGTGCCGTTGCTGAAGGCCACTAGCAAGTGGCATTAATTACTGGCCAAAGTAAATCATCAGCCTGCTTTTAAGAATATTCCCTTCAGTGGTTCAACATATGAAGAAGCTGAATAATTCACAAGGAATCTGTGTGAAGATATTGTTACACTGAAATGGCACCTGATAGTTTAAATATGGAGTGACAACATTTTGTTTACAGTGGATCGAAAATGTTTGCTTTTGGTGTCCTGATCCAATGTCGGGGAAGGTTTCGATATGATCCCAAGAGCAAGATTAAGACACAAATGAGGTCAAATGCCATATATCCAAAAGAGTTTTTATTATCAAAAGTAGAAAATAGTAGCGATAGGATAGAATGGAAGAAAAGGCAGAAATCAAGCAAGCGGTCAGGATAGATTTGCAAGGATAGTCACCACCATGGATCCAGCGACGTCCCGTTGGTTCTCAGTCTTCAATTCTTTGGTGGTGGGTGCACACCACAGCTTGTCTTCATGGGTTTTTATAGGGCGTATTTCAATGAGGTATGCACATATGTATTCATGCACTGTTCACACGCTGCAGGTTTCATCTATCACATGACCTTTGCGTGATCAACACCAGAAACCAGTATCTTATCTCAAAGACTACAGTTTCCGTGAGAAAGGTAGCCTCCACATTCTCCCATGCTTGTCGGCTTCAGCCTGTTCCCTCTCCTGGATGCCTCAGTGGCCTGGTAATTGTCCTTATGGATGGAGGAATGTGCTGTTCAGGCCATTTCAGAGACAAAGGGCTCAAGATAAGCGGTTCACAATTCTTGAGATGAATGGCTTGAGATGACAGTCCAGTCTCTCACACCTAACAACCTTTGAGACAAACAGCTTGAGATAACAATTCAGTCTATCACATTTGGTCAATGGTAAATTGATCAGTCTTACACACAGGGGGAGAATTTCACATTTTAAACTAAGTTATAGTGAATGTATGGCAAATCTATGAGTTCACCACAATGCCAAGGAATAATACAGAAAGTTTCACCACTTTCTCATTAGGTTTTCTCTGTTTTGTGGCTGTTAAAAATCCAGACTGACACACTGAAAGCTATATGGTGGCTGAATCCAATAAACTATTCAATCTTTTTTTTTTTAACTACAATACCATGAGTCTGGGAAAAAATGCCTGAGAAATCTAATTGAAATTGTCACTCGTTTTATTGAAGAGAAAAACTTTCTTGTTTTTTGCTGTCTAATAATGGCTTGCATGACTCTGGTTTTGCAATGAAGTGTGGGCTGCAGAGAAGAATTCAGATGAGGACCTGAGAAAGTACTGGAGCCAAACCTGATCAAAACTGTTCTTTAAGTACAGGTTTGCAATTCACCAGGCAAAATGTCTTTTGCATTTAAACTGATGAAAACAGTATTTTTTCAGTTTTTTCCTCTTCCAAAATTTTAATTTAGTTACTCACTGAGAGGACTTCTTTAGCTTTGCTCTAATATACTCTGTGAGTATTTCAAAGTAGCTCAATTTTTTTTGTTTGAGGTTTCTCGTATCCGTATATGATGCTTATTCTCCAACCAGTTTCAACTGAGAGAATACTCTCTCTGGAATGTATGTGCAATATGTTACTAGCAATTCTTAATTGCCATCAGGCTATTTTATTTCCAGGGTTACATTTATGTTTTAAAAGGCATAAAGGAACTGGGAGGTTTCAGTCCTCCTGCACACTGCGGAGGAAGGGAAGGGGAGAACTCCTCTCTGCATCACTTTCCTGAAACCAGAGTCCTAACACTAAATGCCCATGTTCAGAGGCACTGCGCCTGATCTAACCATCTTCTCTGGACCCAAAAGTCTCTGTCTGTTTTACAGATGGATCAAGAATCCTCAGCCTTGCACACAGCTGAAAATCCCCCTTGCTTTCAACCCAGGGGAACAGCAGTTAGAGTAAATTAGGCCTAGCTGAAAAGTATTAGGATACGGAGTTTAGTTAACTCCATAGGACAAGGGAGTAACAACAGAGGACTACCTTGAGCTTAAGCAACCTGTTAATGACTGTGAAAGGTGCTACTGTGTCAGTCACTGTGGGAGTTGTGAAGGTGCTGAGCACATTTGAATTTGAGCAAGGCAATCAAGAATAGGGTATTCTCTACCCAGTCCTATAACTGCTGCTTGGGGAGAGGACCAGGGACCCCGAGCACTGCACCAGGACTATGGGACAATGGGAACCACTGGCCATCAACACTCCTACAGAACAGGTCAGTCATGTAATTCATAAAATTACATGTACCTGTGATTAAAGTGTTTTTGTATTGAGTCCAGTTAATATCCACACTGCCATTTGGTGTTGTCAGTACTGGGATATCAATTGCACAAATCACAGATATGGGTAACATGGGAGTAGATGGGCACTAGGCCCCTGGATGTGAGGCTGTGGAAAGACCTTGCTCCAGGGACATGCACTGCAGCCTTTGCCCAAGGTCAGGATGACTGGGGTAACCTTACACTATTCACCAAGCCCCAAAGACTGGGGTGTGAGTTCATGTGAGTATGTGTGTGGACAAAACTTTGTAAAATGTTTAAGTGTAAAACAAAGAGAAATCCCTGCTCCTTTGATAGGAGCATGAATGGGCCCCCCTGGCACAGTGTTTGACATGATGGCATCTTGCCATTTGTCAGGCATTATGTGAAGGTGAAGAGGGAGACTCCTGGGTATTGGGACACCAATACAGAAAGGGTTCAACATGTGTGAGGGGGATGGGGAGATAAGTATTTCCTTAAAGTGGGGTTGTGCCTTTGCACACTGGGTTTCATTGGAAGAAGTGTGGAAACTGGAGGAAGAGAAGGATGCTCTGGAAAACAAAGTAGCACATTAGAGTACAGTAATGGGTGGGTAAGAGAAGCTCTGAGAACTGCCCAGGAGGACAGCGATATAGCACAGCAAAACACAGAGCAAAGCAGCGGTGGAGTTGGCTTGTCAATAGGCAGGACAGCTGCATTGCTGATCAAAAGGGACAAGATCTTGGTCTCTAAGGTCACGGTAGCAAATGCTCCCATTGGGATCTGGAGCATGGAAACAAGCGACATCTGGTCTTCATCCAGAAGCCTTTTTTGGAACGGCAGGGTTCTGGTGGATGCACATTCTTGGGTGTAGCCAGCTGCTGGAACCACCACAACCCGTGCACAAAACCAAGGTTGCAGAACATGCAAATAACAGTAAGCCTTTTAACAAGTGAAACAAGTTGCAGTACAGCAATGACTGTGCCTTATCTGAGGTGGTGGAGAAGTATAAAATATCCTGCATACTTCCTCAGGTGGAGTCTCGTGGGGCATGTGGTGAAAGGGCCCTGATGAAATCTGAGGCCAGTCACTGGGATTTTGAAGCCACAGATATTTGGGATGAGAAGCTAGCGACACAGCCCAAGAGAAAGAAATCTGCAACACCTGTGCTGGAGTCCAAGAAGCATCTGAAATACTAGGAACAGAATAACCACATAAGTTAGTGGCCCAGGTGCCAGTACTGCACTGGATACCCATATTGACTCCTGGATGGCAGCCAGTGCTTTGTGGGGATGGATGAAACAATGGAAAAAATGCAGATTGAAATATTTGGGTAACCCATCTGAGCCACCAAGGTCAAAAAAGACATCATGACATACCAAATCTGTTTAGTTGTGCTTAGGGGACTGCTATGTGCTACATGTGCCAGCATATGCCATCCACCCACAAACACTTCTGCTGCCATGACTCTCACAATAGACTGCTGGAAGATGAATGGTGGGGACATTTGCAGTAGGACAGGAGTACAACAACACATGTATAACAACCTATGGGCAAGGCACTAGATGGCAAGCAGTGTCTTCCACAAAAGACCAATTCTTAACTCTGGTACACAACAGCACTGAGAATGATAAACATATTGCAGGTAACTGGACAATTGGATATGTGAATAATGCCACATTTGTAATTAGTAATTTTACTTGGACAAATTTTTATATTACTGGCATTAACAATTAGTTCATATATTAAGATCTGGAGAATGTCTCAATGTGTATATGTAATCTCACAAACAGCAATGCATGGAACTAAACTGTATGGACATTAATAAGATTGTCTATATAGACACTTTATTTATTATATAATAAAGGGTGAGCTGTGTAGCAGTTAACATAAGTTAGGTCTAGCTGACAATACCATTAACGTATGGACTTTAGTTATCTCCATAGGATAAAGGAGTAGCTTAGTTTTAAGAATAGAGGAGTAATGCCAGAGTAAGCAACCTAATGCTTGTTGTGTAATCCTGGAGACAAGCAGATTGTGAGCACCAAGTGATGGTGACAGAGTCATTGGGCACTGCATGAATTTCAATGAGACAATCAAGAATCTGATTTTTCTCTACCAAATCCAATAACTGTTGATGCCCAGGTTATTATCAGGTTATTGTCAGGAGAGGACCCAAATACCCCCCAAGCCTTGAATAAGATCTATGCATGGCATGCCTAGAATCTAGCCTAACTCAACCAACTTCTCTCTTGGCCAATGTTGTCCCACCTGCAGAGCAGACAAATCCAGTAATTTGTAAAATTGCATTTATCTGTGATTAAAGTGTTTTGGTATCCAATTCCAGTTAGACACTGCATTATCATTTGGTTTTAAACCACAACCAGAGGTCTCCACATTTCCCAGTCCATGGTTGCACCTGCTCACCAATCCATCCAACATTTAACCTCTTATCTCAGACCTGTCAGGTTTATGCTTGTATCTCTTCAAAGACGACTATGGTCTGTATATATTACGGCTTTGGTAGCAGTTGTTGTATATTAGGAGAGGTAATAAAACTGGCTAACAGGCAAAACACAGGCTTTTCTAGTTGTTGCCTGTTAGAGCTTTCTCATCCTATATTTCTTTCTTTTTTTTGGACTTGTCCTGACAAGAGATCCTTCACTCAGTGCCAAATTCCTTCCCTTCTAAGCCCTCGGTTATCCTTGAGACCTCAACCTTTCAGCTCCAAAGCTCATGCCTTGATTCCTTCCAACCCCTGCCCAAATCTCTGTGTCTTTCTGATTTGACCTGCCCAAGCACCCAAGAGCTTCAAGTTCTCCACTTTTCTGCAGTCCTTCAGTCCCCACCCTCATTCCTCCCCCTGTAGCCCTGCTTTGGCATGGTCCCTATCTGGCTATTCTTGTTCAGCCTACCCAAAAATCCTTGCTGCCAGTCTCCTCTGTTCTTCCAGGCTGACTACATCTCTTTCGCTTGGCTGTTGTAGCCTACTGAAATTCTCCATCCTTCTGATTCTTCCCACAGGCTCTAACAATGGATCCAGATCTGACTGCTATTTAAGACACTAAATATAGGCACCACTTAATCCAAATTTATCCACGTCTACTCTATTGGCTGGAAAGAATGACTTTGCTGAAGATGAAGGAAAAAAAAAAAGGAAAAATTAAAAAAAGGAAAAGTAAGTCAAACAAGATACACAGTAGCCCTGTATTTTCACAGTAGCTATTGAAGCATTGCTTTGTCTTCTGGCTTTAGAAGAAACACAGTGCTTGCAAAATTATTATGGTATGCCTGCTTTGGAGGAAAGAGGACAAGAACCAGCCTATGCCCACACAAAACCTGTGGCTAGCACAAATCAAGACTGTATTTTAATAGATAGCACTGAGGAATGGCACAAGTTCCTTTTTGTTCACTGTGAATGCTTCAAGTTTAAGGTTCCAGTTCACATGTGCTCAAACTGGGGTAGGAAAGAATACTAACAGAGTTTGTTTGCACTCCTTTACCTCAAAGAACAAAGGAAACAAAGGAAAAAAATGAAAAGCTGGTCTCTGAAAGAGTTGTATTGCTTTCAGAAGAACTAGAAACTTTTGACCTGTTTGTTAATCTGATCTGTCAGTGGTAGGTGCTCTGCAATAGGGCTTTTAACTCAAAGTCTTTCTAAAAACAGGACTTGAAAATGGAGAATGGTAATTAAATCCCCATTGAAATGTTTTTATTAACTATAAATAATAATTTCAATTGGGGATTTGGCAGAAAATGCCTGCTTTAAGAATGAATGTCACTTATTCAGTGACTCTCAGAAGTACAAGTAGATTTGTCAAAGCAGTATTTTATTCCAGGACAATTGAGTCATCCACCACATAGCCAATATATTTTCTAAGAATTATGCAAGTGGCCTTGGAAAAAAATGAAATAACTAGGTCTTATGCATCTCAATGAAGGAAGCAGATTGTCATAACAACTTTGAAAATGCCATTCTTTCATTCACAATTAATTTCAGCCCAGCCCAGGCACTTCACAGAACTGAAAACCAGAAATTCAACAATAAAACTAGAAGCAATTGCTAAAGGGATCAGGTTAGGGACTCTTTCTACCTCTAAGTTTGTGAATGCAGCAGCAGTCCTCACTCTGGGCCTGAAAGAACAAAAGGCAGAGAAGACAGGAAAGTTAAGCCCGTGAAAAAATCCTATTCATTGTACGTTGTGGTGAATTTGAATAGCGCGTCTTCAAAGGTAAGCTGTCAGTGTTACAAAGAGGGTCTCAACTAATTAACAACAATTAATGGATTTAAAGCACATACTCAAGTGCTTTGCTGAATTGAAGCTTAAATGGTGGTAATACAATAATCCTGTGTATGATGAACTGCTTGCTTTTTTCTGAGTGAACAGTTTCTTCAGTATCATTCAGAGAATTCATTTTTATCACAGTAAATAGTGCTTAGGATGCGTGTGGCTCTCCCTAAGCAGCTAGGGCAGAGAGAGCAGTCTGTGGCCTAACGACCTTACAGACTAACACTTCCTCCACTTTTAGAAATGGACAAGCATGGAGAAGACCTTTTCTGGTAAAGCGCAGATCAGTATTGGTTTTACACTTGCATAGAAAGTTAACATATGTGTTATTTGCAAGGCAGAAAATCTGCACAATTACATACATATAAGTAATACTGAAATCCCTTTGGATTTTTTATTTTTATTTTTGCTTCTCCTTTTCCCTCTTTATCATCTACTGTTACATTGTCTTTCCCTCACCCATATCATCTCAGCCTAGAGCCCAGTAATGTGCCTTAACAGGAAATAAGAGATTCTGCCAAGATTTTGTCTATGTAAAACCCCCTCTCCATATTGGCAAGACTCTCAGCAAATCAGTTTTTCTCAGTTGGAGTGTTATCTGCTTTGACTGAGAAGTGAGTTTTGAAAAAAAAAAAGGTGTGAAAAAAATGCCACTCTTCGTTTCATCCAGGCTGGTATCATCTCTCATACCTATTGCTACTATATATTTAGCTGGAGTGAGCAGCATTTGCAGTTTGTTTCTATTTGACTTCTTTAATTTTTCACTTTAATTCCTCAGAGGTCCTTTTGCCTTCCCTCTTCATCATGCTTTGTCCTGTGTGAACAGCCTTTCAGCATCTGTGGATACCATGGTCTACCCTGTTTTCTGGTTTAGTTCTTACAGACTCAAAAAGGCAAGATAAAACAAGGGAAAAGAAAAACATTCTCTGTTCCTGCCTTCCAGAAAGGCAAGTCTTGAAAATTTTTTTCATTTTCAAGAATATTGCTAGATTGAAAGAATATTATTCTTTCTGAGTAATATACTCTCTGCTTATTACAGAATACATTTAATCAGAAGATCACAAAATACCTTTCAAACCAAATTAAAATCATTACCTTATTTTCATGAAACCCTGATTATTGGAGGGATTTATCTGCAGTGACTCAGCAGGCCTGAGGAACTGTTACTCAGACTAGGATATTTTTAAAAGAGGAGTCTGACCATTGTAGCTAAAAATATTAATTCTCTAAAAGATATTTCAGATGTTTTCCTTTTTGGAAAATTGTTCTCAGTTTTACTAGTTTCCTTATCATCACTGAAAGATCTTCACAGTCCGAGTGAAAGGTAAGGTAGGTTTATCATAACAAGGACAAGCCCACCATGGACTAGAGCAAATATTGTTGTCTTCTAAATTACTTCCTTGAAACTAAAATATGAAGTGTCTCTCCAAGGAATTCCTTTGCAGTACAATGCTTTATTCCATCTGCTGAATAAAGTTGTTTTATTTTAATGCTGAGTGTCTATGGAAACTATTCTTCCAGCTGTGGCATACTGAATTGCCTGTGTCTTAAAGGCTTGCTCTGAGACCTCTGTCAGCAACATTTTGCATAAACACATGCATTCAGCAGAATATGACAAAATATTGAGATGAACCTTTTATACTGTCTTTGATAACAATCAGCAAGTCATAGTCATGAAAGTGACATAACAACCTATAGGTACATGCACTATACATATGCATGTGTATACATTAATATGCATATACATCTATACTAAAAAAGTACAGACTGCATTGACTTGTAGATAATAAAAATTAAAGACTCCTGCAAAATATAACCCTAAACAAATTGGACTGAACTGTCCTGTCTGTTTGGACATAATAGCAGAGCTTTGGGATTTGGTTTTCTTGGAATGAAGCCTGTTGATCCTTTAGGGTATAAAAATCTTGAATGAAATATGGTTGCTATATGTTATGTTGCCCAAAGATAATCACAATGGGCTTATTAAAAATGCTTTTATTGTTGATTCCTTCATAATGATTTCAAAAGCTATCAAATTTAAAAGCAGAAAATATGCAGGGAAAGTATTACTGAATTTCAAGTGCATCTTTATGTGTGGAGTAGAAGTACAGCAGTCTGTCTTGCTTAATGAGGATTTCCCAAATCTCATGAAATATTTCATTGTCCTTCCGTCTATGCTAAAACAACAATAAAACAGTGATCAGTTCAAACTGCACAGGTAAAACATGAGGAAAATTCTAAAAATCTTGATGCAGAAAGTGTGCTTCCGTAAGGAAGGGAAAAGGAAAAGATTGCAGATTCTTCCTAGTTCCATAGCAACAGAGGACCAGACATGCTAAGCTCTACCATCAACTTTATATTCAATTTTGTAAAAGTCACTTAAAAACTTTTTCTTTTAAGTTGAATTCTTTAAGAAACTTTTAAGCTAACTTCCTTGAGAAAGACAGTGTTGGATGTTCTCAAAGGCTTAAAATTTTTTTCCATGAAGAAGAAATTATTCCTGTTCCCTGTTGGAATTTGTTGCCATAAAAAAAAAGATTTCATCTCATGGCTATAACAGTTTGAAAAATACTGCTGGAATGGTGTGAGATCTAATCTCCTCTGGCTACATGTGGGTAACTGATATTGACAGGAAGGACTTTTTTGCATGCAGATGGAGGGCAAATTAAACAAGGGACATGGAACTGGCATCACACTGCAAGAAAAATAGGTATTGATATCAATCTGGAAGTTCAAAGGGAGATTTCTATACAGATATAGACAATTTACATTCCCACAGAGCTGAAGTGAGAAAAACTCCCTACCTAACTCTTATACACACCTTGGAAGGAGGAATAGATCTTTTCTTGCAGAAATATAGTTGAAGTTCAATGTTATTTCCCTATATTAAGAGTACGTTCATATTTCATAGCTAATACACTTAGAAATACTTCAGAAATGCCTGAAACACATCAAACATGTCAAAGCATTGGTTACTGTGAGATTGTAGTTCTACACAGGGATATGAACAGCTCTGCATTTTGTGCTACCATGTGAGAAAGAAATCACAAAGAGTGTCTACTCTGAACAAAATTACTTTGCACTGTGGTCACTCTGATTCCTTTTGCCTTGAAAAAAATCCCAGTGTGTGTGGATATGAAACATGATAACAAAAGCACACAGAGTTGAAAAGCTATTAGAAAGAGAGCATGAACTCAGTCAACTGCCAACCTTGAAATGATGGGGCTCTTATAAATCATACCCTTGAAATACCAAGGAGAAGGCAGAAACCCCACATGTCCTTACACCTGAAGAGGGCTAGTTAAGAAAGGTTGCTCTCAACTCCTATTCTATTCCACAAACTTTAAACACACACACACGCATACAGAGAAAGAAAGAGCAAACATAAAGAATAACATATTTGAAAATCAAATGGTTTCAAGCAACTCTTAGGACTTCATAGCATTAAAGCCTCTCAGGGGCATCAGATAGCTTCTAGAGTCTTTGTGGCATCTCATCATCTCTAGTGACATCCTAGAGTTTTAGATTTATTTCATATATGTCAAAGGCATGTTTTTTATATAAGATATGAAAGCTTTTGCTTTCCTATTACTTTTTATTCTTACTTTTTTTCCATATGAAAATTTCTTTTCTTATTGCAAAGCCTCAGGACTTCTTTGGTTGTGCCCTTGATGGTCTGGACTGGAATTTTTTTGAACTCAGAAATGACATTTCTGGGTGGAGTGGTAAAATCAGCCAACAAAGCATTGCTGGTGCACCCTACAGAACAATGGTGCCACAATAGCCTTTCCTAACTCAGCATCAGTATTCACCACTTGCCTCTCATTTCCCTTTTGCTTAAATAGCAAAGTGAATACAGTGTTACTGTGATCCTGGCCAAAATAAAACATTCTTTTGGGGAGAAAGGGGGTAAATAAAGAAATTTGTCTTGACTCTAACCAGACCAACCAGCTGAACATGGTTTTTTCCTTAAAAAAAGAGTCATTCTTCACAGGGGATTTTTTTTTCTACCCTCTCTCCAAGCTGTATGGTTGGAGGAGTTTACACCCTCTTCCTATAAGACTTCCCAATATTCAAATGCATTAAACAGTTCTCTGCCTTTGCACAAAATTTCCCATGTTGCAGTCTCTAGATTCACTTCATGTATTATGTGTCTCTTTAAAAGTCTTATCCCAGATCTTTTTAAGGTTAGTTGGGCACAGTACTTCTGGACTTGCAAACACTCTTGATATCATCTGATCTGGGGGATCTCCTCTGGGTTTAGTACCACACATACTTACAATCAGTTCCTTTAATAACAGTAACAGAGTCTTATTTTAAGTTTGGTTTCTTCTAGTGTCCTGGTTTCAGCTGGGATAGAGTTAACTGTCTTCCTCCTAGCTGGTACGTGTTATGTTTTGAGTTCAGTATGCGAAGAATGTTGATAACACTGATGTTTTCAGTTGTTGCTAAGTAGTGTTTAGACTAAAGTCAAGGATTTTTCAGCTTCTCATGCCCAGCCGGCAAGAAAGCTAGAGGGGCCCAAGAGATTGGGAGGGGACACAGCCAGGGCACCTGACCCAAACTGGCCAATGGTGTATTCCATACCATGTGACGTCCCATTTAGAATAGGAACTGGGAAGCGGGGGTGGGGAATCGCCGCTCAGGGACTAGCTGGGTGTTGGTCGACGGGTGGTGAGCAATTGCCCGGCGCATGATTTGTACATTCCAATCCTTTTATTACTACTGTTGTCATTTTATTAGTGTTATCATTATCATTATTAGTTTTTTCTTTTCTGTTCTATTAAACTGTTCTCATCTCAACCCACGAGTTTTGCTTCTTTTCCCGATTTTCTCCCCCATCCCACTGGATGGGGGGGAGTGAGTGAGCGGCTGCGTGGTACTTAGTTGCTGGCTGGGGTTAAATCACAACGTCTAGACAGAGCTCAAATAAGTTCCAAAATTTCTATTCATAAAAGACAGTAATTTAGAAAAAAGGTAAGCTGAACCCTTTAAAAGGATGTACACTTCAACAGATAGTTCTGCTATTGTCTTTTAGTTTAGATTTATATTATTTTATCAAAATAGTGAGATTGCAGAAATAGTGCAACTGCAAACCAGAATGGTGTGAAAAAAAGTCATTGATTATAAATTTCACAGTTTTGGAGGAGAGGATTATCTTACAAGAAAGTACTATTCCAAAGGAAGAGACTGTAAGTACAAGGTGTCATAATAATGTGTGTTTTTAATTATACAGCAATGTTGATAGATTAACAGATAATGAACAAAGATATCAAAGACATCAATATTACTTCAAATGCAGGCTAAATATTTAATGTATATGTTGAAAAATCAATATAAAAATAGAATTCCCTAAGCTAAAGACACGCAAAGTGTGTTAAATAGATCTGAATGACAGAGATTGGTTAACTCCCTAACTGGAAGAACACACAAGCAAAACTAACCACATAAGTCAAAGAATAAAGGAAGGAAAGGCCGTCACAGAGATTAAAGATTTATACAGCTGTTTCATCCATCTGGTCTTTAACCAAGCAAAGGCTGGTGGAGAGTATATGACTCAGATGCCCATATTGCAGGATAACTGATTGATTAAATGAATTTGTACATCCATCAAAGATCAGAAGACTTGAAATTAAACTTAGCAAAAAAAGCCACACAAAATGTTTTGAGTGCACAGAGAGTTCATAGAAGGGCAGGCACTGATTTCCAACACAGTTTTGGAAGGCCACAAAACAAGAGATACCAGGATGAGTTTTGGAGCTGCAGCAGGTGTTAAGTGCCTAATGGTTGAAATCTAAAGGTTCTAATGTATTGTCCCAAAATATTGCATGCAAAGAAAATGGATGAGTTTTGAAATGTAAAATTAAAGCATGCAGGGGTGAGTTATACTTACAAATATAAAGACACAGAGAAAATTTATTTCCTCACTGGATTTGAATATCTTATGCATAAAATGTCCTATGAATATTGTTCAAATGAAGAAAAAAATAAACTGATCTTAGCCTTGCCATTTGTCAAATCAGCTTTTCAGATGTTAACCTGTAAACTGCTTAACTGTGCACGCTAAATCTCAAGAAAAGTTGTTGACTTAATTTACATTCTTTTCATATGCCCAAAACACCCTGACATGGTGGTAATTGAGAAGAAGATCAGTTTTTCACTTCTAAACTTTTCACTGAAAAGCCCTGGTGACATGCACTGAGTAGATCAGCAACCAGTAGTTCTCTGTTTCAAGGCTGGTATTTTTGCTTTAAGCACATCTCACCCCCAGCAGAGCATACAAGATCTGGAAACAGAAACATTCAGTCCAGCTTCACACAGTAGTGAAAATGTTTTCATTTAGTTAAAATATCACACACATAAAACTTGAGATATTTTTCTTTTGCATTTCTCTCCCATGCCTGTACTAATGAGGAACTTTGCATACTGAAACATCATCATGACACAGTGGCAGAAAAAACAGGCAGAACAATCTTGATGAGCGGAGTGTGATGAAAGGCATAGGCGTGGGAGGATGAAGGTTAGCATGTTGGATATCCTCAGAATTGTCTAGATTTGCCATGAGAGAAGATGTAGCGAAACATTGTACTTAGATATCCCCAAAAAAGGTATGTAAATTTTCACAGGTTTTCTGTCAATCCTCTGTAAATTTTTCCCCTATTTGTCACCTACAGCAAAAAAACCCCCAAACAACATCCAAACAAGAAATCTGAGAGAACACTGTAGCTTGGGTCGTTCCCAGGTGCTTTCTCTTTGCCTCTTCCTAATAAACATTCTTTTGGATTTGTCACAATTTTTAACATTACACAATGCCATGAGGCATAGCTTACAAGATTTTAAATGTGCTACATTGGATACTATGTCTGTTGTTCATTAAATTAACTATGGACCATGTTATCTTGGGCTACATAAAACACTGAGTGTGAAAAACATTTCCCTCTGTAGAAGTTCTACAGCTCAGCTTATGTACACATCACTTGTACCTGTACAAGTTAGGCAAATTATCCTTGCTTTTACAAAACCCCCAAAGCACACATCCTCCAAGAATTTAGGGCAAAACCTTGAAGCCCTCCTTTTACTGCAGATAACTTCACTTTGTAAAATAGACAGTGTATATGGGTACGGTTACCTCCAGGCTGTGTGAACTGGGGTCATCTTCCTTCACTTACTTAGACATTGATAGATGTCTAAGCCCAAGTCAATCACCCTGAGCTCAACTTATGGTCAATAAGAAGACACACGGAACTCTGTAGAGTGACCTGTCTTACAGGCACCCAGTTTAGGCTTTGGAAATGGTTATTTCTTTCCAGTGACTTGGAAAGAAGTATTGGAAGGGTGGCTGGCTCTGACTTAGATGTAAAACTTTTAGACATCCACTTTAGGGCTTCTTTGCCTTTTCCATGGTTGTACTCACACACTGCTCAACACCAAAGGTGTTAAGACTCCTTCTTTTACTATCATTTCCCTGTATAGGGTCAGCACAAAGCCAGTGCACCTTAAAATTGCAACTCAGTCCTTAAAAAGGGCTTAAAAGGAGCTGGATTTGGCTGGCCCCTGCCAAGGAACTATTTCACCTGTGGGATACGATGTGCATAGTATTCTTGCTCAGGTTTTTTTCTGCGTGACATTAAACTCTCACACAGATCATTGCACAACTATGAAGAGCAGCAGAGAAAGCAGTGTAGGGCCAGTCACAAAGCAGGTTCCTGGCTGGTGGGCATGGTAAGTGCTGAAAATGACCCATGGACTTCTGAAGAAAACAGGCACCATTTTTACTTTTCCTCTTGTGAAGGAAGTGCTGCTGCTGACGTAGGTGCCACATCATGGAGCAGAGGTGATGAACAGTGCTGGTGATGAGGAGGCCTTGAGGGGAAAATGAGAGACACTTAGCTAGCCATTCCATGGTTCCTCTTTTGTTTTAAATGCCCTTGAATTTGCTAACAACAAGCTCAAGGAATAATATGGATTTGGGTTTGTAATATTTCAAAGATCAAATAAGGAAGTGAATTTGCAAGTGAGAAAAATGAAACTATGGATTAGACTTGTTATAAAGCTTTGGAAATGAATAGTTTTACTTGCATTACTTCTGTGTGTACTCATTTCCACTATCCTGCTTTGTCCCAAAAGACAGATAACAATATCTACCATTGGTATCATCCACTTCAGACATCTGTGGAAAAGTTAGAAAATACTTTTTTTCTGGCAAGTGTACTATATGGGATAGCACCCTTTCTGCAGAATATATCCAAACTACTCTATACAGAGCACTTACAGATAAACAGGAAAGATATTAAGAACACAGGTTACGAAGGATACATTTGTATACACACATACATATAAAAATATGACAATTATTGATTTCTTAAAAAAGTGAAGGGAAGCTGCTCTACAGAGATGTTGTTTTTGTAATAAGTAGAGGTAAACCATAGAGGCATGGTTTAATTAAGGCAGTTTATATCCAGGTTTTGGAATTAAGGAGATGATACAAATAAAATTATGAGGGTGGGGGTGACCCTTTTGTTCTTCCTTACAGCTGATAAGAAGGCAGTAAGTCACACTTCAAATGACCTGGCTTTTAGAATTCCTGAAGTGGGTGTATTGACAAAATTATGGTAGAAATGGCCAGTTCAAGGAAAATGCAAACTGTAGTAGAAGAGCATGTGGAAGGTATTGCAGGGTTGGTTCTAAGCAGATCTATCCTTCTCTCCTGATGAAACCTTCGGGACACAACACTTTTTGCAATACTCTTAGTATTTTCAAGGATGTATTACTATGAGCAAAACTCTCAGCAGTATCAAGTACTATCAAGGGAACGATTTCATGGCACCAATGACCTGTAGCACCAGACACCATCTCAAACACAACACCTGCCTGTTTCGTTCTGAAAAATTTGCTCAACTATTATCAGTGTGGCTTTGCTCCCAGGGAAAAAATGCAAAATAAGGGCACCTGGGAAAACAGGCTTATTCATTCTATCCCGTTAAAAGTTAGAATTAATCAAGAAAGGAAATTCTTAAAGGTGTTCTTTTTCTTTCCCACTGGATTCAGACTGTGAAAAGAAAATTAAACAAAAGGAGGAAGATGATGAATCAGCCTCAGAATATGAATAATTCGGGGACCAAGGAGCTCCAGACAAAAGAAAACATGATTCTCATTTTCACAGTTCATCCTTCATTTTCAAATACCCATTACCATCTTCTGCCAAGATGCCAAGATTAAAATCTGTTTCTCCATTTGTCTTCTCGTATTTCAAGTGAGCTCAAAGGGATCAATGGTCTCAGACTGAAAATACACTACTCTCAGAGCACACAAAACAACGTGAGAGTTTGCAGGGAAGATCAGCATGAAGACATTCATGAAATCATGGTTTTTTCTGACATTAAAGGGCAAGGAAGGAAAGAAAATATATCCTTTCCTAAGGGTCTTAAAGTGTCTTCTTCCTCTTTTATTTATTCTGGAATGCTTGTTTCTTTCTCAGTTTCATCCCTTTCTCTCTTTTTGAATCATAAATACAAAAAAGTATTCTGACTGCAAAGGGTAAGCAAGGAGTGCTGATCTGACATTAAACAGCACTGGGGTAGTCAGAATCTGGTTCCTGTTTCTACCACATTTCATACATGATCTCTCAAGGCCCCATAGGCCATCTATGCCTTGGTTGCACACTTGTGAAAAGAGCTGTCTTCTCTGTTGAGTTTGCAAGCTCTCTGTAGACAAGGCCACCCTCTCACTTCGTGTTGTTACCAGTAGACCCAGCTTCCCACAGCACCCCAGTTCTCTAGATTTGGGCATTCAGATATTTCTGTATTCTACACTGTAACAATGGTACCACCTTTCTTCTAGAAGATCTCAGGAAATTTTGACCTCATCTATAGTATCTACATAGAGAAACTCCTTATATCATGGGTTTGATGACCTAAGTATCAATGCCCTGGCACCATAAGGAGCAGAGACTTTTCTACCCAGCTGGCATAATAAAGCCTAGCAACACAAAAGCTACACAAATCTATTGCATACGGACTGGCCAGAAACACTGAAGCAGAAGGAGAACGGTGAGTAGAGCACTGATGGCTGGCAGGAGGGGGGGTGTGCTGTCAGTGCTCACACAACCCCAGTGCAAGGAGCCAGAGGAGTCAGGAAAATAAGAGGTATCCCCAGTTTCTTTGGCCTTCTCTATCAACCTTATCTCCGGTGTCACTTTCCCCCACAAGTGGCCAGCTGGTTCTAACCTCCCTCAGTCCTGGTGGTGAACCATTTTGGACAGATGAATCTGTAATTGCAGATTGGAGCAGCTGTAATTGCAGGTCCAGCAAGTCCCTGGAGTTTGCCCATGCAGTTGTGAAGCATGGGAACTCCCTGCCTGGATGCCCCTTGCCCTGGCACTGACATGGCACTGAATGCATGGATCTGAGAGCATGCCCCATCAGCTCAACTGGGGTGGTCAGTGTGAAGCTGCATTTATCACTACCAAACAATTGCTGAGAATTAAAAGTCTGTTTAATACCAAACTTATGCCCTGAAATGCCAAAGTCTTGGCATTAGCAGATTCCTGCCCAGCACTGAGGCTTTATAGGAAAGGGTATGTGTGTCTTAAATGATATTAAAAGCTGAGTCTTGCTTATCATCTTTTTCACTATCAGTAAAAGTCAAATATGGCTTACTTTTTTGCATCTTGGTTGGAGGTATCATTACATAAACATACCTGGGTGTATGTAGGGCAGATTCTAAGTATAACTGTATATTATAAATGTATTAAGTATAAATGTAGGTGGGCATGTATATTAATTTTATCCTAAATACTGTAGATGTACGTGTATGTTCACATATGCGTATTTATGTGCACAATACAAAGTAGACTAATGCTTCATATCTACTCAGATGATAGTTCCTAACTATTGAGATATATATAATCACAACAGAAATACTTAAAAAAAAGTAAAAATCCAATGGCTTTCAGATAAATAGGATTGTTGCTAGAAATGCTTATAATCCTGTAACATTACCTTTGATTTATTGTGCTCCTATACCTGTACAAAAGAAAAGAAAAAGAGTGAATTTTATTACATATTAAAAATTTGAGACTATAAACAAAGATATACCACAACTTCCCTGTAATTCTGTGTGTGTGAAAAATGCCAGTATTTTATTTTTATTTAAAAAGATACCAACCGTTATTATGTAAAATACATTAAACAAAGAACATCCATTTCCCCTTATTTATTTTGTTTTTATTTAAAAAGCTGCTTTCCAGCTGGAAAGCATTCTAACAATAAAACTATGAATAAAATACAAATAATTTCAAAATGGGGTGGGACTCTGGGGAACAGAAAAAGAACATGTATACTTAAAGACTACATCATAATGCCTCCAAAAAGAACAGATTGAAACATTTTTCATATGATTTTATTGTGCTGAGGTCAAAACATTTCACAGAAGTATAAATTGGAAAGGACATTTTTAACAGGAAAATTTTTTAGTCCGGATTCTCAACACAGAAATGACCAGAGTGAGAGACTAGCTCACATTTTTAAGCACTACAGTCATTGCAGGTTGAGGCTTTAGCTTCACTCTGTCCATTTCAGAGAGAACTACCAGGAGATGCTCAGCCCTGAAGGAAGGAGTCAAGGGCTCCCAGCCAGGGTCATCACAATTTAGTTGACACCCTAATCAATCTGAAAACTCCCAAGGCAAAAGGGTCTCAATTTTCATAAGCCTTTTCCAAATGTTTTTAAAATACAGCTTTGGATCTCAGGGTAGTCCAGCACAATCCCACCTCCATAAAAGCACTACAGAAGTTCAACACTGGCATGAAAAGAGGATTTGGAAAATCAAATGTTGTCATGAAATAGAACTGTTACCTTCTTTCAGATTTGGAGCTACACTAAAGCCATTCTCATCTCTCATCTCTTGAATTTTCAAGATAATTTGAAACCCTAACTTGCTTGTAATGAGGCATATTCTTTCCCTCTCTCCATATATTTACGTATCAATAAATATTACTCTGAAATCTGTATCTTCATGCTCGAGTTTTAACAGAACTTGCTGACTTTCCCTGCATGCAGAGACACTACTGGCATACCATGCGCTCTACAGCCCTGGTTATATGACAACGGTGCCTATGGCTTACTGGGTCTCAGCACAGATTGGGCTAAGTGCTGCAGTGACATGGCTATTTTGCCTTCTGGACTAGAGCTAGACGAGTTAGGTTTACATATGGTCAGTGCTCATTTATTGCCTCATAATACCTTCATGGAAGAGCAGCAGCTTCAAATGTGCATGGCTGGATTGTTCATATTAGAAAACAGGCAAGAAAAAAAAGCCCTTGACTTGTAGCCAAGAATCCCAAGGGGATTCCCCAGGGCAGGAAGGACATCTCAATCTGGGGATCTTTAGGAGCAAACAGCCATGACATGTGGCAAGAGAGCTACTGCACCACGATATAAGAACCTCTCATGAGCAACCTCAGCTAGAGTTAGAAACTGTTACAAAAATAGATTAATAAATGGCCCACAGAACTGAGAATATAAATGAATAGCAGGAGGAAAAACCTTTCATTTTGTTACCCATCCATAAGTCACATACAAAAGAAAAGATCATTGAGGAATAACTAAACACACAAAGACCAACTCAAGCCCCTGACGTAAACCTAAGAACAAAGTACATCTCCTATTTGTCTCAGTCAAGAACTCCAAAGACTGTAACAGCTGTTGTGGAGAAACTACCCTACATTTAAAAAGTGGAATTTACACAAGGAAAACAAACATTTCCTCTTGGGTTTAACCATATGCTCCATACAGGGTTTTGTGACAAAACAGAAGACCATTCCACACAGTGCAGACATAGGAATGCACTTTATGGCCTCATTTACCAAAGTATTTCAGACACATCTTTACTTACATGAGAAATTTTGTAAACCCATATACCTGGCGAAAGACAACTGAATTACAGGATGGCAGGAAGGATACATGACCTAGCAATGTACCAAGGGCATGGAACTTTTGCTGCAAAATATGAGAATGGCACACTATGGACTCATTGGAAAGACTAAGAACAAGTTACTCAAGATAGGATCGCCTGTGTGCTGATGCTCAAGAGCTTCAATCCAGCATGCAGCTTAGGCATCAAGGCAGTAATAACATCCACCTTGGACAGATTGTTACTGCTTTATGTTCAGCTGAAGCATTAGAAAAAGATGGAATATCTTGAACACAGCAAGTGGACAGGCTAATGCCCCAAGAGATCACAAAGCCAAATCACATTTCAGCTGATATCGATCTGGGGTAGATGATCCTGTTAGAACAGGACCATCAGTGGAAATTAAAGAAATTGCTTTGCAGATGAACTTGACAGGTAGCCCAATTTTTAGGATCAAATGTTGGGTTATTACTAGTGATTCATCAAAGACTATTCCAAGGTAGCAGCACTACTTTTCATATTAACTGTCATAATATCAAAGAAAAAGGGGCCGGGGGTCAGAAGTGTGTACACTAGCCATTTCTCTGGACATGGAATATCAAGAAGCTTCCAGAGAGCTAAAACAAACCCATACCACAGCTGAGATCTGGACACATATGTAGACAAAAGTAAAGTCCAAAAGCAGGAGAGCAAAAATGTAATTGCCTATGGTTTCCATAGCATTCAGGTAGGAAAAGTGGGTCCCATCTGAGACTGCTGGCTTTTAATGGGCAGAAGCAGAGACTGAAGGAGAGAGATTGCTTTGCCTTGCACCACACCGTGTTTAAAGAAGGAGCTGGCTCAAGAGCAGGCATTGCCAGTGTAGTGGTGAGGACAGGCCAGGTACAGAAGCCAATCTGGTCATTCAGAAAAGCATGGTTAAGCATGACATCAGCTTGTTTGCCAGGAGAGAGAAGAGTATATCTTCATGTCCAGAGGTCCTAGTGTGCACTTTGTTTACACTTTACCAGACATTGCTTAGCACAATTAAATAACAGTGAATATGTGCTGGTTTATGGCTCAGGCACACCTTTTATTCTTTTCTTGTCTAATGTATTTAGGCATGTCCAATCTATAAGACCACCTTGGTAGGGAATTCATGCTAAGGGTAGTACAATACTAACAAAAGGACTTCATACTCCCTCATTTAATTATTTCTCTCTCTGTCTTCTCCACTGCCATTTCTCCTCCTCTTTCCTCACTTTTCTTACTCATTAAAGTACCATTTTATTATTGCAAAGGCATTTGCAAATACATTGCCACTAAATGGTGACCTGAAAACAGCAACATTAGAAGAGTCCTGCAAGAGCAGTGGGGGGGCGTGGGTCTTCAGTACAAAAAGCTGTTCCCTTTGGGCTTCAGCTTGGTCTCCTGAGACCTCTCCCCTTGGCTCTGTCAGTGTCTATCTTCAAAGCAGTTTTTCTCTGATAGATTTTTTAGGCGAGGGGCAAGATTTTTAATTGCATTCTGAAATGAAGGATGCAGACCTACACTGTATTTGTTTCTTTGTTTAACAGGCAGGCAGCTATATGCTGGATTTTCTGTGCAGTTTTCATGCCTTTGCATGCCCTATACCTTTCCGGCATAAAAGCTTAACAGCAAACTTTGCTTGATCTTGAGGGTTCACAGGCACTGTTGCTGAAGATTCTATACTATTTGTAGTTGCCTTCCTTGGTTTGGAAAGCATGAATTAAATGCCTATACTAATTACTGTAAGACAGCTGCAGCAGCTGATTTGTCAAACCTATGCATGTAAAAATCATGCTTTGAAATTAAATTTGCAAATACTGTAGCCTGATAAAAATGAAATGTGTCTGAAAGTCATTTAATTTGCAGAGACAAAGAAATATAAAATTTTAAATTATTTCCTTTTAACCTTTAATGTCAATCATATTGCTATTAGAGACCTTCAAATCACTCTTTAGAGGGGGAGGAAGGTATTTTTAATGAATTTCTCTAGCTTCCTAACAAATTGAAGGGCTTTCTGCAAGATTTTGCCACACAGTATGTTGGCTGCACTACTAATTAAAAGCTGGTACTTTCTAAATTAACTTGAGAGTACCTACAGTGATGGAAATTGCCTCCTTAACAGTATTATTTACAGACAAAGCAGGTGATGAGCTGCTTGTATCTCCAGAACAAGTTCATTAGTCTGTCCTAATGGCTACTGCAGATAAACACTCTGATATTTCATTATCATACTGCCTACAGAATAAGCTAAGGAAAAAAAAGAAAAAAAAAAGAAAAAAAAGAAAAAAAAAATCCCCAGCTTTCCAGCTAACTGGGGCTTCTGGTATGGCCAGTGTGACTCATTCTTGGTCAATAGATGCATACCTGACAGCTGCCATTAATAACTATTAGAGCACTGTTTGAGCTCCAGGGCGAGACATGCTTCAATGTTCCAAAAATAAGATTTTATCATTCTACAAGAGTAATAGTTTAGGCAGTAGTGGTTTCAACCCTCTTGGTCTGACTCTTCAAACTGACATCACTTAATTTAAATGTTCTGTCCTGCCAGGTCTCCTTTTGGGTATGCAGTATGGTGAAAGAGCTCAGAAGTCATTAATACAAAGGTTTCTATAGAAAGTGTTGGTGAGGTACATCTAGAAGTGACTGTCTCATACATTACCTGCTGGGAAAACAAACATAAATCCTAGACCAGCAAACTCATCAACACACCTCATGCTACCAAAAGACTGGATAACAACACTAGTGCACTGGAAAACTAAGCTTCACCGCTAAATTGAAAGGAGATAAATTTGCCTGTTTCTGAATGCTGCTGCATCCTCTGGTAAACAGAAATTACTTCAGAGAAATTTCAAACCCTTTTTGAGAATCCTCTTCAACTTTGCTTTTGGTTTTACTGGAATTTACAAATATAGATTGATGACTGAGACTCTCTAAAAGACCTTCCCACACTGTGTCCTTGGTTTGGTTTACATAAACTGATGCTGGGTACTACTTTTTATAACTGATTTGATTTTAGGGACAGCCAAACTTCCATTCTCCCATCAGTTTTGATAGTGTGTAGTCCATTTATACATACAGAAAATTTAGCTTAAAACATTCCTGGTCTAATGCATTAAAGACACATTTTTTTCCCAAATTATATTGACTCCATGATTCTGCTTACAAGCAAGACTTTGTATTAGATGGGAAGAAGATTAGAAAAATTCACAGTGTTCCTCTCTTTCTTTAGTATCAACATCTTTTCCAGACATTGGGTTCTTGGCTATTTCTGGAGAGGGAATTTTTTGTGTCAATCCCCATGTTAAAATATTCAATCAATGAGGAGTGAATAGTGCAGGAAATTAAGCCAGTTCATGCCATTTCCAGTCATGATCAAAAGCATTTGCTCCTGAGTTAAAATGAGGAGAGATACTAGGAAGTACTTTGTATAAGGTATCTTCATCAATAACCTCTCTAGTGAGGTTTTGAAGGGTTGACTAGCAAAACCATTTTCAAAGCCATGAACCTAAGTAATTTAATTTGCTGCTGATTATGTAACTAGAAAAAAATCTTATGACTTGTTGGCATAATGCTACCTCAGACAGCAAATTAAGCCCCTTTATTTAGCTTGCTTCCTCCTTCTGTTCTTTCCAGTTTGGTGCTTAAGATTTGCCTACACAACACTCTGCAATGCTGTGTCATCATACCTGAAGGAGGTCAGCTCTGCACACAGAGGATTCCCCAGGGTCTTGTAAATTGCTTCTAAACCACTGGAAAGAGGATCTGTTTGAGGAATTTTAAGTTCTTCCCCTTCCTTCTGCTGACTGTCTTGCACTTGATGGATCATCACAGCCTTTCCAGTAGTCCCCAGACCACAAGTTAAGAAACTCCAGGGCTTGAAGTCTCAGGATACATCTAAAACAAAATACAGGCAACTGTACTTTGAGGTGCTCCATGGAGATTCAGTTACCCAGGTGTCTAGATTGGGGAATTGGCCTTGGAGTGTCAAAGCTCCTTTCTAACTTGTTTGCTGGGCTCTTATTCCCGTAACTGAGAGCAGGCAGGGATGCTTCATGCCATGCACTGGGATCTGATCCCAACCTAGCTAGACGCGATGTGTGTATCTGAACTTAGGGGGTTAGAATAACTCTTGAGACACCTCAGTCATGGCCTGGGGTATCCTGTTTCCCTTTATGGTTGTTTTTTCATGTCAGTAGAATGAAGAAAGAAGTTTACACACTGCACAGTAAATGGCCATAGTGAAAACATCAGACTGCCAATTTGCCACATGTGTTCATCCACAATTCAGAAATCTACATGTTTAACAACTTTCAACAGGTTGGTTGGGTTTTTCTTTTGTTTTGTTTTGTTTGGGTTTAGTTCGTTTGTATTGTTTGTTTTGTGTTTGTGGGTTTTGGGGTTTTTTTGTTTGGTTGTTTTTTTTTAATTTTAGCCCTGCATTCTTTCTGGTGGCTGAAATAAATGTGACTTCCTTCCAAGACAAGTTATTTGGAATTGCTAATCAGAGATCTTTGTTTTGCTGCTGAAGCCAGATTTTCAGCTGGGTCTGTGCCACAATTGGCAGTGAAACAGTGGCCCTCCATAGCCAGAGAGTCCTGTGGAGAAGCCATGGAGAATGAGAATCCCCAGCATTTCTCTCTATATAGTACTGCTTGCAAGGGAATTATGTAATTTATGGTTTTATTATTTTCTGTGGTTTAACACAACATGAGACCAAAGGTGGACTGTTCTTCCTGTGATGATATTGCTGTCTTTATTACTTTGGAACTTCAGGGATTACAGCTATTTGGAATATAAGAAGCAACAAGTGACTCTCTAATTAATCCCTGGTTATCAAAACAGCTGATAGAAATGGAAAGAACATTATGTTCTTACACAAAAAAACCAAAACAAAAATCTTTTCGTTTCATTGTTTCTTGCTTACATTGGACACTAAAGAAGAGTTAAAACCCGGGTGAAACAACTGCAATGAAAGAAAGCTCTGATTGTCTCCAATGCTGATTTACAGCCTTTGCAAGAGTCTAATTAAGAGTGAAATTAACAGTGTAAAAATAACATGATGTTCTTTGTATTTTTTTAACTAATCTCTTTAGAACCCTTCTAAAAGGTTCTTATGGCCTGCTCACTAGGTTGTATGTTATCTATAAGCAAACTGGACAGAAAACACTGCTCAGCTATATAGGCCACACACACAGCAGACAACAGTTCAACAAGCTCTAATTAGAGAGAATCTTTTCATTTCTACCTTTGTCTTTCCAAGATCAGAACTATTAAGGAAGTACACTGAAGAAATAGCTTTGGTTCTGGATATTGGTTTATAATACTTCATACTAAAATTCTGAGATAAAATGAGTGACTGACATGTCTGAGGGGTATGGGAAAAGGTTAAATTATATATGGTCTGAATTAGATGTGGGTACACTCCTTTGAATTTTTTTTTTTTTTGAGATTGCTCATTTGTATGCTTTTTCTTATACTTACAGGTCCACCTGAGGCTTATGTTTAATCTAAAGAAACATCAACTTCATTGTATTGAAGGAAATTAAACAAGGGCTATAAAACACAGTTCTCCTTGTATCTGTAATCCCCTCTATCTCACTAAATAGCTCATCAATAACAAAATGTATCATACCATGCTTCCAAGCTCTGCTTGTCAGAGAAGGTGACAATGTGACAATGCCAGAGCTCAGAGGGCTGGCAAGGAGCAGAAGGAAGAGAGGAATTCATTTGCAGGATAGTGCTCTAAGACAGAGCAGACAAGGAGACAGGAGCATCCCAAGCTTTTGTAGTTTTAACAAGCTCAGCTTTCAGTTGTGTCCAGGAGACAGATGTGCAAGCATTTTTCTCCAGCTAAAAAACAAAGAAAGCATTTTGAAAGTGAAAACATTGTACTGGAAAATATTAATATATAAATACATTTTTTAAAGTCTCAGCCCTGCTACATTAATGAGGCAATTATGAAGCTAGCTTCTCCACAAAAAAAAAAAAAAAAACCCAAAACAAAAAAACCACCCCCACCCCCCTAAAGAAAATTATGATGGATATTAAGAAAAGTTAAAATGATGATCAGAAATAGAGAGGACCTTTCTTATGGCCACTATTAGAATAGATAAATAAATTGGGGGATAGCAGTATTTCTGTTGATGGCAACTTTATGAACCTTGTTCAATAACAGAAACCTTAGAGAGGCTTGAAGAGGAATATTTAGAGTTCCAGCTGTAATTGACTGTATCCTGTTCCATTGCAGGACAGTGTTGGGTAAATAGCACAAAGAAAAGAGAAGCCATTTAAAATTGATTTTTTTTAATGGACTGAAAACCCTGGCTTGTGAGGACACTATCTCTAATTCTATCATCAGTAAATGTGGTTTAACCATTGCTTCCAGAATGAGACAGTGTCCCACCAGGGAACAGAATGATGATATGCAGTTCCTTTCTGGTATTTCCTTTAAGGTGTGGGGTCCATTTTGATATATCTGGAAATCCAGATCTGTTCTAAGCCTTTTCCCCATGAATTCCTGTAATTTCACCACACAGACTTCAGACTAAAAGCCACCAAAATTCAGAAGGGAAAAAAATTCACTCTGAAAAATCTTTAAATAAAAGAACTGTAATTTGAAACTTCTATTTACTTTAAGAAGTTAAAAAACCTTCAAGTTAAAAAAAGATCTCACTGCAAAATGAATGACCACTCCATTTCATGTAAAATGCCTTCACAATATTTTTTAATAAATCACATTTTAGCACAACCTAACTTTTTTCCCCTTCAAAACAGGCAAAGAACCAGAGTCAGGTTTTGGTGCCCACTTCTACTTACCTTGCTCTGCTTTTACTTCAATCATTTTTTAAATTGTCTCTTAATAGACACATGCCTTCTACAAAAAAGTGATTCCTGTATAACTATGTCTGTCTCATTCCTACTTCTGCCCTGTATGTTTCCAACCCTTTGGCTGCTTTCAGCCACAGTTGGCAGAATGAAAGAAGTATAGAAGACAGCTACCTCACTGGAAGCAAGGTGATCTGAGGCCCTAGTGAGATCTCTGATATGCAGATATTACAGTACGACATCTCACTTTGTTAGGCACCAGCAGTCTACGTGAAACAAAAGTCTTTATGCATGTCCTGAATACTGAAAAAGAGTTTGTGAACTTCCAGGTTATGGCTGTGAAGACAGGCTGTCTCTACACTGTAGGATACGGGAGCACGGGTGACTTGCAAGGTCCTGAGATATGTTCCGGCTCCCTGGTGGGGTGAGAAGTGGTGGGCATGCCAATGTCTGCTGTGCCATTAGCTTGTAGCTGGAGATGATTAGAGATGAGGCACAGATCTGTAACTGTGCTGCCTGAAAAAGATTCATTTCTCTAAAACTTGTGGGCAGAGTGGACCACTTCATGAAGCACATCCTTCGCTACCATTGTTTTTTTCAGTTTTTTAGTACAGCAGCTTCTCTGTAGACCAAAATGGAGTGAATGGCTTCCAGAGACAACAGTAATATCCTTCCCTTTTATTAAGTGCTTGGGAGGTACATCATGCTCAACAAAGACCAAGTAATATTTGAGTCACATGTCTATTAACCCTTCATCATCAATAGGAATTGATATTGCTTATTACTCATACTTGCATGGTCCTTCGGTCCTGGTGTCTTGTGGAAGTCAGGCAGGTCTGTACACTTACTATAATATTGACCACTTTTCCTAGCAGGAAAGGATATGACTTTTCAGACTGTCTACCCTCCACCCACCCAAACCACCTAGACCGTGTTAGTGCAGGTGGAAGTAACCCTCTTGAATGGTGACAGAGGGATGCTTCAAGTATGTCCACCAGCAGCAGCAACTGGTTTGGCACTTGTTTGTTTTGTGCTAACTCAAAAATAAAGGCATTGTTGCGTATAAGGTACATACAAGGTTTTCAAAAGAGCAGTCTTATTCCTGAACTTTCCAAATTAAGTAGAAAAGCTTCAAGTTGGCATGAAGACTGAGTCATACTGCATGCAAACAGGAAACAACAGGAGACTAGTCCCTAAGAAACTGTCTCAAAGTATCAGTTCAAATAAACAACCAAACTAGGCAGTGGTGTCTAAAATTTTCATTGTGTAATCTTATTTTTCATCAATTTTAAGCAACAAACATATGGGCTAAACAGTAGGTCGTTACCTTAGTGAAAATTTAACTTTTGATGGTTGCAAAATCTGGACCCTGAAAAGCACTCACTTTTCTGCTCCCAGAATGTTTTAGAAAATGAACAGAAATGGTCCCAGAATGTTTTTGTGTTTGCATCTGACAGGGATTGGATTTTGAAATCAATTACAGTAAGAACCATATTGATAGGTAAATTATCTACCAAAAAATCTTGCTCTTGGTTTGTTGTTTTGTTTTTTGTTTTTTTTTTTTTTCAGATCCCATGTAGATGACAATACAGTGTAAAAAACTGGAAGACTTCATTTTCAACTATGTTACTGAAAATTATTTACGTTAATGTATTTCCACCAGGTGAACTCTGGCACAAATATCACTAACTGGGTATTACTCCAGGCCAAACAATTCATAGTGCTTGCTCATAACATACCTCCTTTCACTTACTCCTCGCCAAGAAGTGGCATACTCCATCAGAGAGTACTTAACACTGAAGTTAAGTCATAATGGAGACTGCACAACACCTAGAAAATGTATGCTAGCTTATACAGAACATTTCTCTGATACAAAAATACAGTGCATGAAAATCTGCAAGTGAACAATTAAGGGACAGAGTAATCTCATGCATGTCAAACTGATTTATCAGTTGAACTAAGATCAGAGAAGTTTTCCTTGCTTTCTTACATCCTTTCTTCCATATGTCATGAATTTTCTGTGTTCATTTCAGTTGCAAAATTCTTACATGAATGTAGTGGTTCAGGTCATGCAAATCCAGCTGTCTGTTCTCAGTATATGACCATATGTGCTCCTGCTTCCATTGTTCTGTAATTTTGCCTTTATTTCCCCCTCTCCTTTCCAAGTTTTATTTCTCCCACATTCTCTCCAAGTTCCAATGCTGTCCAATGCTAAAACTGAGATCACTTGGATTTTAAAGAAAATTTATGTATAAAGGTAAAGATTTATCTGGAACACATATTGGACTAAGTCATTCACTGGAGTCAAGGGAACCAGGCTGAGTTATTCCAGTGGCTGACTCATTCTTAGTTTGATTTTTCTAATCCCCCTAGAAAATTTCAACACTGGCAGTTGAGACAGACTTTCTGGAAAACTGTCTGCCTATGAGTGTGAAAATCAGGTGTTCAATGAAAGGCAAATTCCATTCTTAACTGTTAATTAGTTATCACAACCACATAATAAAAACATAAATGCAGCTAACTATGAAATTAAAACAGTTTCAATTGTGCCAGTATCAATATAATGTCAAAGCAATCAAGAACAATAAATACATATGCTCTTGCATAAAAAACAAGTGCAAAAGAATGTCTACTTTTGGTGAAAGAACTTCAGTGTTAAATCTAATGACATATTTAAATTCCTGGAAAACACACTACCATGTTTTTTTATGGGTCTCCACTTATGTAGATTTGTTATTAGGCCTGGAAAAACATTCCTCTTTTTTCTAGCTACACCTTATTTTCACTGAAATCCTTTAGATTAGAGGTTATCTTAGTGCCTGCAATATTTATAAAGCTGTTGCTTATATTTAAATTTGACTTTTACAGATTTCTATATTGGATATTTGGAATAGTTCTCTTTTTTGAATTAACCATCACTACATTGTAATACGGTGTCCTGGGTTCAGCTGGGATAGAGTTAATTTTCAGAGGAAGCTGGGAGGGGGCACAGCCAGGACAGCTGACCTGAACTAGCCAAGGAGCTATTCCATACCATGTGACATCATGCTCAGTATACAACTAGGGAGCAGGCTGGGGGTGGTCTCTCTCTCTCTCTCTCTCTCTTTCTCTCTGGGGGAAGTGGCAGAGCATGGGGTGCTGGGTCGTGAGCAGTTGCACTGTGCATCACTCATTTTGTATATTCTTTTATTAGTACTATTGCTGTTGTTGTAACTTCTCTGCTTGTGTTGTCCCAGTAAACTGTCCTTATCTCAACCCACAAGGTTCTATTTATTTTTTTTTTTTTCCTTTCTCCTTTCTGATTCTTCTTCTCATCCCACTGGAGAGGGGCAGGGAGGAGTGAGCGAGCAGCCTTGTGGTGTTTTGTTGCCGGCTGGGTTTAAACCACAACATATAGTTTACTATTAACAGTTACACATGCTTTATTTTCACTATGAAAGCTGACTTCCATAAGCAATGTTGCCAAACACAGACCCGAGCCTGTACGTATGACCAGCTTCTCCTAATGTCTCCATCGCTTGCACCCCAACACACTTCAGAGCTCTGAAGCACCCTCACAGGAAAAGCATAAATATACCTGGCAAGTCAGCACAGGGCGAAGACCTTTCTGCCATCCAGACAGCAAGATCTGTCCAGGGGTGAGACTTCTGCAGGCCATGGCCCAGATGATGTCGACTGGGTTCCTTGGAGAAGCTGTGTGGATGGTTTGGCTCTGAGCTACAGAATACTTGAAGAAAAAATACAGGGCATGGTATTTATCATGAGAATATGAACGCTTGGGCCCACGCTTCAGCTAACACAAGAGACTTTGCCAACAAGATGAGCACAGGTATTTGCCATAATGACCATACAAGTGGTCACTAGTAACAAATTTAATGCACTGAGAAGCTTGGGGAATGCGTTAGAGCAGTGGCTTAATGCAATGAGTCCCAGCAGTACAGGCACTACTTTTTAAATTAATCTCCAAGATTATTGCCATTGTGAGGATAGATTTGATCAAAGATTTGCTTCAAAGAATTTTAGATCACTCCTTTGAAAGTATATGTGATTCCTGCTTTTCCAGCTAAAATAACTAGTATTGCAAGCTAAGACAGAAGAAAATTAGTTGAAAAAGATTATCTGGACTTTAGAGCAGTTTTGATAAAGTGCCTCACTAGGGACTGTTGGGGAAAAGAAATACTCATGTGGTGACAGGCAAAGTTCTCTCCAGAGAGGAAACTGGGAAGATGGTAAGCAAAGATACCTTGCTTTCCATGCATCAGTGAGTGACACTGCGATGATGTTAGTCAAATGGATGTGGCATTGACTAGGAAAAATTACTAGCCAGAAAGAAGTAAACTTTTCTTAGTGAAGATAAGTTATTTACAGCCAAAAACATGAGGATGTTGAAGAAGTATGAAATTATGCAACAAAGATAGATAATTTGGCAAACATGACAGCAGATTAAGTTGACAGGGTAAACGCATGGTAACGTGCACTGGGACTAGTAATTTGCAGTACTCATATTTGTCAATGGTGTCTAAATTAACTGTGACTATACAGGACAAAGACTTGGGCATGACTATGGACAGCTTAGTGAAATCATCTGCTACAAATTAAAGGACCTCTTGGCCTCTTTAAGGGAAAAGCACAAGGTTGCATGAGCTCTTTATGAAACTGTTACTTAGGTCTACTTTGTCTGTTGGGGCATTGTTGGTTTAATCACCTCAGGTTTTCATCTGACACACAGTGTAGGTGTCTGAGGAAATGCGTGGAGGGAGAGGGTGTTCAGGGTATAGCTGTCTGCAGCAAGATATGGAGTCAGTCATAGCTTTTACCAGCTTGTTGCTTCCCACTGGCAGTTCCAGATCCCACAGCTAGACTAAGTCTTTCACAGCGTCATTGTGGTGATAATGTCCATGAGAAGTTGTGACAGCAATGAAACAATCATGCTGGCTTCTCATCAAAGCAAATCTTTACATCTGGAGGAAACATTGGTAGGTAAAGAAAGAGGCATAGCTACAGCAACATCTGTAATAAATGATGAGTCACAATTCTCTTGCAATATTACTAGTATAACATGAAACAATAAAAACCAGTACTGTTCATGCTATCTGTCACCCAAACAAGGTTCCTTAACACCTTGTCCTGGTTTCAGCTGGGATAGAGTTAATTGTCTTCCTAGTAGCTGGTATAGTGCTATGGTTTGGGTTCAGTATGAGAAGAAATGTTGATAACACTGATGTTTTCAGTTGTTGCTAAGTAATGTTTAGTCTAAAGTCAAGGACTTTTCAGCTTCTGATGCCCAGCCAGCAAGAAGGCTGGAGGGGCCCAAGAGATTGGGAGGGGACACAGCCAGGACAGCTGACCCAAAGTGGCCAACGGGGTATTCCATGCCATGTGACATCACACCTAGTATATAAACTGGGGGAGTGGGGGCGGGGGGATCGCTGCTTGGGACTAACTGGGTGTCTATTGGCAGGTGGTGAGCAATTGCATTGTGCATTGCTTGTATATTCTAATCCTTTTATTATTACTGTTGTAATTTTATTAGTGTTATCATTATTAGTTTCTTCTTTTCTGTGCTATTAAACTGTTCTTATCTCAATCCACGAGTTTTACTTCTTTTCCTGATTTTCTCCACCATCTCACTGGGTGGGGTGGGAGTGAATGAGTGGCTGTGTGGTGCTTAGTTGCTGACTGGGGTTAAATCACAACACACCTTCTGACTACTTCCGCAGACAAGTTGTTTTTCCAGTATTAGGACATACTTGTATGAAGGTCTAAGGAACAGAGGTGCAAATCTGCTGTATTTTGGTTGTTCGCTGACACCCTCTTTCTCAAATTTCCCCTTCACACCACACACCTGTTATCATTTTGGGAACTCACTATCATAACCTGTCATACAATCATAAAAAAGGAAGACAAGAATGAAGATATACTTGGACTCAGCAGACAAAAGGCCTAATAGAGACCTAACAGTAGTCCCTGATTCTGCTCTGATCTGGGCAAGTAAAAATCAAAAGTGTGGTAGTTTTTAAGTATGTTGAAGATAGGGCTGCAAGGGTCTCATTCCCCAATGAAACAAATGTTGGTGTCTTTTACCAGCACCTTCGTAACCAGTGACTCTTGCAGAGTGGGTGAGAACAGAGCAGGTGCAATCTCTTTTCTGCCAACCTCATGCTGCTCTGAGCTTCTGCTTTACAGAGGGAATTCTCTGTGTGTGCACAGAAGTTTGGTTGAAGTTCATTAAATCAGAACAAGCACTTGCTTTGACTGTGGAATCCGGTTCTGAAAAGTCCCAGCAGTGTAAAGCAAAGCACAACATTCCAGTAACTTCCTACCTTCATTATTCTCAGTTATTCTACACAGGTAACCTTTTATTTAGGATAGCTATAAATTTTTGTAATCACAAGGATGTAGTTGAATTACTTTTCATTTCTGCAAACTGCAAAACAAGAAGATCTAATTATAATAATAACTTCATAAAAAGATTCTACTTTACCATGTTCCAGTGACTTAACTTACCAAATTAAATGTGTTTGCACATTTGTTAAAGCACTGATAAAACAAAACCTGAGTCAGGCACTCTGTGCAGATTATTCGTTGGGAGGCTATAAGAAAAAAAAACACCACACCCCAAGCAATCATACAAATGGAATGGAAATCAATAGCTTTGCAGTGTCTCTCCCCACTTAGATTTCTCTGGTTTTACAGAAGAGGGTATTGAAAAGAAATGTTCTAAATTATCTAAACTTGTTAAATTGGCCTTCCAGACAGCTAAGACATTTGGAATTTTTTAGAAAAATATATCTACCACCACAAAGCTTGATTTTCTTTAATGACATAAAGTTAATGTATTAGCTAATATTACAAAACAGATAATATTAGAATTCCCAGAACTTGGACTCAGTCGGGGAGGCACACAGCTGCGACAACGGTAAGTTCTGTGGCTGGGTGCTGGATGGAGCTGTGCAGGCGAGGATCCCGGAGCCAGGGAAACCTGAGGAAGTGCAGGGAACCCCACCATCAGCCAGCAGCTCTCGCGAGAGAGGCTGACCTGACTTGGGCGTTGCCAAGAGATTTAAACGGCCCTAGGGGGCGCTAGAGACCAGGAGCACTGTGACCAGGGCCCACAAGCAGGGATGGGGAGGGTGCATCAGGGAGCGTAAGGGCTGAGCACCCTGCTTGTAGGCCCACAGCGTGGGTAAGTGCTCTAGGTCTCTGCCAGGATGGTGGGCACTCACCTCAGAGTTGAACCCAGTGTTTCTACAGAGAAAGCCCCAGAGATGTCTGACGCTTCCACCCAGATGGAACTGGTAAGGAAGGAGACATAGCACAGGTGATGGGTTGCAATGAGTGCCCAGACCCTTCTCCTGGAGAACAGGTGAGTTGCTGCAAAAGATGTGCACAGTTTGATGATCTGTTTTGTCAGGTAGCCGAGTTGCAGGAAACATTTAAAAGGCTGCAGTATGAGAGGGGCCAAGATGGAGATAGGTAAGTGGTTTCAGAACCATGTTCCTGTGGCAGACACCACAGAGAATGAGTCACCTTAGACCCTGGTAACCCACAAAAGGAGGACTCTGCTTCAGTTTCCACCTTCCAGCATTACAACCAAAACCAGATATGAAGCTTTAACAGCTGTAGACACCCATGAGCAAGGTCTGCAAGGAGAAATCATACCAGCAGCACAAGTGGATACCACAAAAAGAAATTATGAGTGCTCGTAGCAGGTGACTCTCTGTTAAGGGACTTGAGATGCCCATCTGCCAGCCTGACAGGGAGTCACGAGAGTTATGCTGCCCTCTGTGAGCTAAGGTCTGAGATGTTGCTGAGAGAGTGCCACAACTTGTCAAGAGCACAGACTACTCTCCGTTGCTACTCTTCCATGTGGGCACAAATGATACTGCAAGCTGGAACCTGGGCAGAATCAAGGAAGACTACAAAGTCCTGGGGGTGCAAGTGAAAAGTATTGGTGCCCAAGTTATCTTTTCTTCTGTTTTACCAGTTAGAGGAAAGTGTGCAGCCAAAAATAGACGAATAATGCAAATCAACTTCTGGCTTCATGTCTGGTGCTGTTGTGAGGGTTTTGGCTTTTATGATGACAGGACATTCTTTGATGACTATAGCCTGTAAGGGAGGGATGGGATCCACCTGTGTAGAAGAGGCAAGGGAATCTTTGGCAGCAGGCTGGCCAACTTGGTGAGGCGGGCTTTAAACTGAAGGACTTGGGGGAGCAGGGTCCAAAGTGGCAATGCTCATGCCATTGCAACTAACTGGGGAATAAGCCAGGCCAACCAAAGCAGTGACAAATGTTTCTTAGCTGCCTCCCAAGATGAGAACGAGAAGACCAACCACCTCAAGTATATGTATACCAATGCATGCAGCCTGGGGAACAAACAGGAGGAACTGAAGCTCTGTGCCCAGTCAGAAAGTTCTGATATCATACGAATAACTGAAACATGGTGGGACAACTCACATGACTGGAGGATTGCGATGGATGGCTGTAGGCTGTTTCACAAAGACAGGCAGGGAAGAAGAGGAGGAGGAATCACACTCTATGTTAAGGAGAACATTGAATGTATAGAATACAACTAAGGCGATTGTGGAAGCCCTTTCAAATGCCTCTGAGTCAAGAACAGAAGGGACATCTCCAAGGAGGATCTTACAGTAGGCATCTGCTACCAACCTCCAAACCAAGACAATAAGGCCAATGAAGCAATATTTGGGTCACTTAAGCAAGCTTTGGGTCAACAGAACCTGGTTCTTATGGGTGACTTGAACTACCCAGATACTTGTTGGAAGAAAAATACAGCAGCTCACATATGATCCATCAAGTTCCTGAAATGCATAGAGGACTGCTTCTTCATACAGATGTTAGATCTCCAACCAGGAATGAGGCACTGCTGGACTTACTACTGACAAACCAAGAAAACCTGCTTTGTATATCTTGGTTAGTGATAGCATTGGCTGCAGTGATCACAATACTGTGGAGTTTGGGATCCTGCTGGGCACGCTGAAGGTTAGTTCTAGGACAAAGGTTTCAGACTTTAGAAGAGCGAAATTCAGCTTGCTCAGAGATCAGTTGGAAGGGATTCCATGAGAAGCTTCCACGGAGGATAAAGGAGCTAGTGAGTGCCGGGAGTTTTTGAAGAATGCTCTCCTGGAAGCACAAAACTGTTCAACCCCTTTAAAGGTAAGGGAATGTCGTGGTTTACGCCAGCCAGCAACTAAGGACCATGCAGCCGCTCACTTATTCTGCCCCCCACTCCGTGGGATGGGGGAGAGAATTGGAAAAAAAAGTAAAACTTGTGGGTTGAGATAAGAATGGTTTAATAGAACAGAAAAGGAGAAACTAATAATGATAATAACACTAACAAAATTACAACAGTAATAATAAAAGGATTAGAATATACAAGCAATGCACAATGCAATTGCTCACCACCTGCCAATAGACACCCAGTTAGTCCCAAGCAGCGATCCCCCCGCCCCCACTCCCCCAGTTTATATACTAGGTGTGATGTCACATGGCATGGAATACCCCGTTGGCCACTTTGGGTCAGCTGTCCTGGCTGTGTCCCCTCCCAATCTCTTGGGCCTCTCCAGCCTTCTTGCTGGCTGGGCATCAGAAGCTGAAAAGTCCTTGACTTTAGACTAAACATTACTTAGCAACAACTGAAAACATCAGTTATCAACATTCTTCTCATACTGAACCCAAACCATAGCACTATACCAGCTACTAGGAAGACAATTAACTTTATCCCAGCTGAAACCAGGACAGGGAAGTAGGTGGAGCAAAAGACCCCCTTGGCTTAACTGCGAACTTCTCAGTCTGCTCAAAACCAAAAGAGAAGCATACCAGAGATGGAAAAGTGGGCGAATACCTGTTGAGAACCACAAGGGCATTGCTAGGGCATGCAGAATTGCAGTTAGAAAGGCAAAAGCTCAGCTCAAATTGAAATTGGCTGGAGAGGTAAAAAACTACAAGAAAGGGTTCTTCAGGTATGTAAACAATAAGCAGAAATAGAAGGAAAATATTGTCCCACTGTTAAACAGAAGTGAATTAATCACCAACAATGCTGAAGAGCCAGAGGTTCTCAACACTTTCTTCACTTCTGTCTTTACCAGCACTGTTGGGCCCCAGGCCTTGGGAACAGAAATCCAGGTTGATGCAAACACGGACCCACTGTCAGTGAAGCAAGAGTTGGTATGTGACCTATTACAGGAGCGTGACCCTTACAAATCAATGGGCCCTGACAATATCCACCCGAGGGTGTTAAGAGAGTTGGCTGACGTCGTTGTGAGGCTGCACTCCATAATCTTTGAGAAATCATGGGGATTGGGGAACATCCCAGAAGACTGGAAGAAGGCTAATATCACCCTCATCTACAAGAAGGTCTTAAAGGAAGATCCAGGAAATGATAGGCCCATCTGTGTCACTTCAGTCCCTGGGAAAGTTATGGAATGAATTCTCCTGGGGGCTATCACAAGTCAAAAGAAGCACGTGATTGGGAAAAGCCAGCATGGATTTAACAAAGGCAAATCACCAAGGGCAAAAAACCTGATTGCCTTCCACAATAAAGTAACCTGCTTGGTTGATGTGTGGTGACTGGTGGATATTTTCTACCTGGATTTCTCCAAGGCTTTTGATACAGTTTCCCACAGCCTCCTCTTAGAGAACCTGATGCATTATGGTCTAGACAAGTGGTCCCTGTGGTGGGTGGGGAACTGGCTGACAGGCCACACCCAGAGGGTGGTAGTTAATAGTTCCTTTTCAAACTGGCAACCTGTCAGAAGTGGGGTCCCCCAGGGATTGATATTGGGGCCAATGCTGTTTAATATCTTCATAAGTGATCTGGATGATGGGATCAAGTATACCCTGGTGAAATTTGCTGATGATACCAAACTGAGTGGGGAAGTGGACACTTCGGAAGGGAGCCACTCTGCAGGAAGACCTGGATAGGCTGGAAGACTGGGCTAACGAGAACCTTATGAAGTCCAACAAAGAAAAATGTAAGGTCTTGCACCAGGGAAAATATAATCCAGGAGTAAAGCACAGGCTGGGATCTATCCACCAGCACTGTGAAAAGGGACCTGGGCGTCCTGGTGGACAACAAACTCAATACGAGTGAGCAGTGTGGTGCTGTGGCAAAGAAAGCCAACAGGATGCTGGTGTGAGAGACTGAATTGTAATCTTGAGCTGTTTGTCTCAAGGATTGTTAGGTGTGAGGGACTTCTCAAGCCATTCATCTCAAGAATTGTGGATTGCTTATCTCGAGCCCTTTGTCTCTGAGATGGCCTGTCTAAGCAGGACTTTTCTCTGTCCATAAGGACAATTACTAGGTGACTGAGACATTCAGGAGAGGAAACAGGCTAAAGCCGACAAGCATGTAAGGATGTGGAGGCTACCATTCTCATGGAAACTGTAGTCTTTGAGATAAGATTTGGTCATGCAAAGGTTGTGTGATAGACGAAACCTGCAGCGTGTGAACAGTGCATGAACAATACATATGTGCATACCTCATTGAAATATGCCCTATAAAAAAACGTGGAGACAAGCCATGGTGTGCACCCACCACTGAAGAATTGAAGACTGAGGACCAATGGGACGCCGCTGGATCCATGGTGGTGAGTATCCTTGCAAGTCTATCCTGACTGCTTGCTTGATTTCTGCCGTTTCTTCCATTCTATCCTATCGCTACTATTTTCTACTTTTGATACTTTTCATAATAAAAACTCTTTTGGGTATACAGCATTTGACCTCATTTGTGTCTTAATCTTGCTCTTGGTATCATATCAAAACCTTCCTCGACATTGGATTGAGACAGGTGGGTTGCATCAACAAGGGCATCAGCAGCAGAGATAAGGAAGTCATTATCCCACTGTACTCAGCGCTTGTCAGGCGATACCTGGAATACTGTGTTCAGTTTTGGTCCCTGCTGTACAAAAAAGATGTGGACAGGCTGGAGAGGGTCCAGAGAAGGGCCACAAAGGAGATCAAAGGAATGGGAAGTCTACCATGTGAGGAAAGGCTGAGAGAACTGGGGTTGTTCAGCCTTGAGAAAAGAAGGCTTAGGGGAGACCTTATCACCATGTTCCAGTTTTTAAAGGATGGCTACAAAGAAGATGGAGACTCACTTTTTAGAAGGAGTCACATGCAAAAGATGAGGGGTAATGCGTACAAGTTACTCCTGGGGAGATTCTGATTGGACACAAGAGGAAAATTTTTCACATTGCGATCAACCATTGGAATAATCTCCCTAGGGAAGTGGTGGATTCCCCAACATTGGACACTTAAGATTTGGCTGGAGAGGGTGCTGGGCTATCTTGTCTAGACCATGCTTTTTCCAAGAAAGGTTGGACCAGATGATCCTTGAGGTCCTTTCCAAGCTGGTATTCTATGATTCTATGATGATTCTATGATTCAAAAACTGGGGGTAGCAAGTCAGTACTTAATTCTCCCTTCCCACCCCCAACAGCAAGCCAAAGAAAATGTGCCTATTTGCCCATGTGACGATGACTATTCCTTCCTAAGCCAAAGTACCGGAAATTCTAGTTTTTCTTCCTGTTTCAGAAAAAAAAAAAAGGAATGAAGAAAACAGGGAGTCAATCAGAGCGGTTGTATCAGAGGGGTTGTCTTCCATTCACTTGCTCAAAATGTCATATTATGCTTTAGATTTTTGAAAGGTTTCCAGAAGGGTGGGGAAGGCAAGAACCATTCTGCAGAAATTTTTTAAGTTTCAAAAATGTTCTTTCTCAAAATAAAGACAGAACATACTAATCTGGAGGAAATTATGTAAACATGGAGGATTTAACAAGGTTTTTTTCACTGGGGAATATTTTAACATTTTCAAAACATGTTATTTTAGTTTATCTGATGTAAAAAGTTGTTAAAATATCTTTACAGTATACATGAGTTTCTAAATAAAAAATGGTCCTGTCACAGAAAAAAATAAAACTGTTATTTAAAAATGTGATGAAACAGGTTGAATAGCAACTGCAAAAGATACTTCAAAGTGGAGTAGCCATACAGGAGCCACCTGTAATCCCTAAGAGAAAGCTTTTATGGGTTACCTTTGCATTTCTGAGATCAAAAAAAGTACTTGCTAGAATTTCCCAAGTAGTTCTAGAAACATGATGCTGGCAACTTGTATCTTCAGGCATTCAAGGCCCTCATTTCTGCAAACAGTTTACAAGACCACATAAAGCTTCGGCTTTTTACAGACCCTGTGCTCACAAGCTGATGTTCTCATCTTCATCTTTCATCAGCCAGCTCCAGAAATGCTAGCTTTTCCCTTGACTCAAATGTTCAACCATATCACTTGTGGTGGCCCCAGTGAGCACAGCGCTGAAGCAGCAGAGATTTCGATGATGAAAACATTGTAGGGCCCCGTGATGACTTCCCTGTTGGCTGAGGTTGCCGGCCATGAGAAAATAGACTCTGTAAGTACACATTTGGGCTTGCTGGAGGACCAAAGAGTAGGGGACTAGATAGGAGTTTCTAAGCATTAAAGGCTTAGCTCAAGCATACGCAAGACTTGTTTCAGCCATCACACACGAGGAACTATGCTAAGGGAAGGACTGATAGACCACATCACTGCCAACCCCACAAGGAGGGTCCCTCCTTTCTCAGCCAGGCTGGATGAGATAACGTGCTTCTTTACCATGGTGCTACGCACAGAATTTGTTCATTTATTTCAGCCTGAGAAAATAACTACAGCATAAGTAAAGCTTGTAGATTTTAGGTGGATGCTGCATATGAAAATACAGATTGTTCTGGATATTCTTCAGATTTGTAACTCTTAGGCTGTTAGAGATTGTTTCCCTTGAAAATAATGCTACACTGATCTCCTGCTATATGCTAAATGTCTGGTGTTAGGAGAAGCTTTTCAATCACTATGCTGATGCCAGATTTTTTTTGTTTTTAATTATTGATGCATTCAAGACACAGGAAGATCTAGAAAAAGTGGAACTCATGGGAGTCTGCCAAGATGATATTACTGAGTTTGATTCCTCCTGCTTATGATTAGGATTTTAAATTAATATTCATGCTGTGTTTGCTGCTCCACCTTTTCTCTTCTAATGCATTTAGAGTCAGCTATGCTGGCATCTTCTGTGTGAAATAGTTGCATAAATGTCCAGGATTCTCCAGTCAGCTTAGTCATGCAAAAGCCATAGCCTCTTTGGAAAGGTGCTGAACAATGTTTTTCTCTTCCATTGGCAGAGCAAGGTTATCCATCTCTTCCGGGATATGAATGTGACTTGTATTGGAAAGTAGTAGTTAATTTTAAACTGTCTCATTTTAAAAATCAAAGATTTTGAGACATCCTCACATTTTTTGCATTGCTCAGATGGCTTACATTGCTAATGACATATATTTAAAAAATAAACTGCTTGAGACAACTTGTCAGAACTTTTAATGCAAGTTGAAGGTAAGGCATAAATTAATGTAAAACATTTTCTGAAATCACAGAAACATTCTGGTTGGAAGGGAAATCTCAAGATCATCTGGTGCAATCTCCCTGCTCAAGCAGGGCTAGAGCAGGTTGCCCAGGACCGTGTCCAGCTGGCTTTTGAATATCTCCAAAGATAGAAACTCCACAACCTCTCTGGGCAACCTCTTTCAGTGTTTGACCACTTTCACAGTAAAACAAGTGTCTTCTTGTGTTCGGATGGAATTTCTTTTTTTTTAATTTTTTTTTTTTTTTTTTTTTTTTTTACTTTGTGCTCACTGCTTCTTTTACTGTCACTGGGCACAACTGAGAAAAGCCTGTCTCCCTCATCTTCATTCCCTCTCATCAGGTATTTAAACACATTGACAAGATCTCCCTGAGCCTTTTCTTCTTGAGGCTGAACAGTCCCAGCTCCCTCAGCCTCATATGAAAGATGCTCCAATCCCTTTAAAGCCTTCATGGCCCTTTGTGGGACTCACACCAGGAAGTCCATCTCTCTCTTGTACTGGGGAGCTCAGAACTAGTCACAGCACTCCAGGTGTGTGTTACCAGTGCTAGTGGAGGGGAAGGACCACCTTCCTCCATGGTTTGATGACCCTTTTTCCTAATGTAGCACAGGATGCTGCTGGCTGGCTTTGCCATGAAGGCACACTGCTGACTTACGGTCCCCGTTGCTGTATATTAATGTCATTATGGCTTGCCATTCAATTCACTGTTTCCATAGAATAATAGATGTTCTGGCTGTATTAAAAAGGATATAGAGATATTTAAAATATTTTTTTAAATGCAGAAGTGAGGCTTAAGAGAAAGAAAGCATCCTATCTAGCCTAAGTTTTTTGATATCTCACTTGGACAAAATACACTTTTGTATTCTTCACATGAGCAGTGTTTTGAAAGTGTAATGGTCAATGCTTTGAAATGACAAACCAGAAATCATGCAATAGTTGGTATTACCACTGAAATTTTCCTTAGATCTCAAAGAGCGTGCTCGTAGTTTGAAGACACCATCTCTAGGAAATAAAAGAAAGGAACTGGCAGAAGGGACAATAGCTTTTTTTATTACCCAGTAATTGAGGCCTGCCATTAAACTAGTTCCTAACTTTGCCTTTGTTTTGTTTCATAGTCAAAGTTAGGAAGGATCACATGAGCACCTACAATATTCTGATGAAGGTTATAACACATGAAGCAGGAAAAGTCCTCTGAATATGTGGCTGGGAAATGTGCAACTTACAAGAGTTGACTTTACAGTCCAGTGGTCCTCAAAGTGTAGATATACTCAATAACCACAAGACTTTCCCTATTTCTCTCTCAGGGTTCTGATTCAGAAGCACTTGTGATAGCCCCCATTTTTTCACTGTGAGTCATATTGAAGTACTTACTTATAATAAAGACAAATGGTGAAGTCATACGAAGGTGCTGAACTTGGGAGGACACTGGAGCAACAGTGTCATTAACTGGGACAAACAACTCTAAAGTTATGCTGTTGTCATCTCTGACATTTCTCACTGATAATTTGGGAAATTTCTTAATGAACCTGAAGACATAAAATCAAGAGATGACAACATTTATACTCTGATCATGCACTCAGTGTCTCTTCACAAAGACTTTTATACAATAAAAGTTCCCAAGTTTGAGAATGATATAAATTACATGTACATAACAATCCCAGGTAAAATGTGAAGCTAACAACAAACCCAACTCATTAGAACTTTTCGACACAAATATACTTGTTACCTTGAAGGTCAATAGTTGAAAACCTGGTACCAACATGAGACTGGGAAAATGCTCAAATACCATATTCATAAACCTATGAAAACAAATATTTCCAGTCAGTCAGCTTTTCCTCTGCTTATCAGCTTTTTGATAGTAAGTGTCCAAGAAATAACATCAATTCCTTTCTCTTCATGAACCACCATCACAATAAGACTATTCTTTCTCTCTGTTCAGTGTTCGCTTCGCTGTCTGGTTGCATCTAGTTGAACAAAAGAATCTAGGATGTCCATTTATACACAGGAAATACTTCCTCAAGAGAAAGAAAAGGAAGTGGAAACAATAAAAGAAGAAAGAAAGAAAATTATAAATACAAACCCTTTGGGCCTCCAACTAGACTTTAGTGAGGGAGAGAGTGCATTAGCTGCACCTTACCTGAAATACTCTCTGACACCCTAATATAACAGACACTACAGGTGCTTCAGCCATGGAATAGACCTACCAGTCATATCTACCAATCCACTTTAGAAAAAATTTCTACCAGCTGGGAAGCATTAGCATAAGTTCATTACTTTCAGATGGCATCTTATTGAAGTTCACTGGTCAGTCTGCTTTTAACTCAGCAATGAGATCTCTTGCAGTGCTTTGAGGAGGGTCTATGAAAGCATATGCAATATTCCCCAAAGTAGCTTTGCTCTAAAATCAGTAGTCTTCAATGTGAATCAGAAAACTGCAATCAAGAGTTGTCGCCACAGTCATAAGAGGTAAACCTGGAGACATTAAAATACTTTGTACTGTGATATCTGACTTCAGCATCAACAGATTAATTGTTCCCAGAATACTCTCTGACTCCTAATATAATATCCTGGGTTGGTAAGGTAATTGAGAACACTCACCATACAGTATTTATTGTTATGATGTCTCCTACTAAATATTCTATTATGACAACAGGCTTCTTCACAAAACACATCAATGCAACAGCTAAGTAGCATGACACTGAAAAAGAACAAAGTCCTTTTTTTCCCTGCTTTCTTTGACTTCCTAGTCATAATTGCATAAAATTTTGATTGAAGATGATCAAGCATAGGACCACTCTTACACAACTACAGATTCACAGTGAACAGCCTGATTCAGTATGTATCATTTTCATACTGCTTGCTTTCTTCTTTTATTCCTTCCATTCCTTCTTCTGACTCCTGCAGGAGTGCATCCTGTCCTATGATATCCTAGATCCTCTCATTTGGATTGATTTATATGTAGAAGCTTCAGGTTAGTAAAATCTAGAGGCCTGGCTTCCCTCCTCTCTGCCTCTGTGAAGACAGAAGGATAGATAAACTCAGAAGGCACCTTTCCATGGCTCAATTAATGGGATTAGATTCATTGCTCAGCTTTCATCGTCACTCAGGAGTCGTGATAAGGTGTGATGTACCTGACTCCTCTCTGTTCCTTTCCTGCTGTTAGAGGAAAAGCAGGCTCCAGCATTTATTTCTTCCAGGTTGGTCTGGGATAGCACAAGGGACCAGCAACAACCCTTCTGATGGATAACCATTCCCTTTAGCATTCAGCCACATGAATAATCCATTCATGTTCAGAGATTCATAGATTAGGTGAACTGAAAACTTTTCTGTTGTAGGCTTCAGTATCTTTGTTGCCTGACTGGTTGATGGTGATGCTACTCTGAGTGGGCTATAATCTGGAAAGCGTGAAGGAGTAGGGTGTGAAGCTTGTCCCATTATATGGTGGACTTCAAATAGCTAATGCCAAGAATAACTTTAAATTTGCTGCAAAGAAACACACACGAAGAGCCAGGAGATTCTTCTTTTTTTAATAAACCAGTTCACAGCAAATGATCCCACCAGGAGTGTCTACCATAGTGTGACAGGGATCCCTAAACTAGCTCTGAATGAGCTGGTGCAACTATATAGACAAAGTAGAGCTGTACAGAGATATTGGTTTGGAACTAAAGTAGAAAAGTTGTGGTAGTGTGGCATAGAGTCCAGGCACTTATTAACTCCTGTCTTTCTCACCTAATGTTAGCTTAAGCATTTTAGTACGCAGGACAGTGTTTGTTTATCCTTCAGGGATTTTCTGCTCTGCTGGAGGCACATATATGAGTCATTCCTTTCCATTCAGTGCAACTAGGCTAGCAAGAAACTGCAGACAACTGCAAGTAAGGGTTTCATATTCTGGTCCAATGATATTATTTTCAGAATAATTTCCCTAAGGCACATAGCTCTGTATTGCCTGCTGTGGCCTTATCCTTGGTCCCTGAGTATTCTGCTGAAATGCCATGGGTTCAGTCTAATGCCCACTTGCAAGTCAAGCTTAAATAAGACTTCAGGGAGCACTTGGACATGCACTTAGATCAAAGCCTTACTAAAGAAAAGGGGAGTTTTTCTTTTCATTTGACTGGCTTTGGATCAAGCCTTTAGCATTGTCAAAAGCTGTGAGATGTTTCACTTGAAAAAATGTTTTGAAAATATGTTAGACACAGTCAATAAACATACTGGTAATGCAGTAAATAAAAATTGGCTGGTATAAATGAATACTGGGATTCAAACAGCTAAACTTTATGAAAACAGTATAATTGTGAATAAATCTTCCCTGGCAAGTGTAATTTGAGGCAGCAAAAATGATTGTAGCTTTTCTTTCAGCTCAAAGGAATGGATATCACTAGACATCTCCATTATCGCTACTTTATTGTATATCATAAGTTACCTTTAAAATGGTATACCATCATATATTAACAGTTTTGAAAGTCAACAGATTATGCATAGAGTAAGATATCACTCACTCAGAGCATGTATAGTAGAAGCTGGCTTGTGCTCTCTCTTTATTAACTGAATAGTTAATTTTCTTTCTATCATGGGAAAAATAAATTATATTAAAAAAAAAAAGAAGCATAGCCTCAAAAATACTTGTGAAAAAGAGCCAGCCAAAAATTTGCCCTATCTTTCTAGTTGCTATTACTTTGAATATGTATTATCTGTGGACTGTGACTTGGACAGAGTGTGCATTCATGATGCTAAAGGGAAGCAGAAATTCTCACACCTCCTTTGCAGCCATCTGGATATGAACAGGGTGCTAAAGGGTAAGCAGATTTTATGGATCTCTGAAATACACCCCCTACACCCCAAAACCCACAAGCCAGCAGGCTGGAGGGATGCTGGTGAAGAGTGGATGTGGAGAGTGGGTGATCCTAGGCTTTGACCCTCACAAATGCACTGTCCAAGGCAGCTGGGCTGGTTCAAGGGTTTTGTAGTTTGGTTTTGGGATAGACTAGTCAAACTGCTGTATTTTTCTCACAGACAAGGAAAGACATCTGCTTCAAAGGTTTCTGGTTGGAGAGTGTTGCACTCCATCCCATGATCAAGGCTAAGCCTGTACAAATACCTACACAGAAATTATTAGGGTTACTGTTAGTCAATTTGTATCGCTGTAATGCCATTGATTTTCACTAGAAGTATACCGCCTATACATCAGCTGAAGAACTGGCTTGCAAATCCAATATCTTTGTTGAGGCCATAACTATTTAGGGACAGGCTTCAAGAGAACAGATGTGCAGAAGCAACATATAGGTGGAATTTGATAAGAGCTTTATCAGCTCCTGAGACTGAAAGACACCACCAAAGGGAATAAATTTACAAAGGCCAATGCTGTCTGCAAAGCATACTGTTCTTCTGAACATCAGGTAATAAACTCCTTTTTTCTTTTTTAAATTTATAAATTGGCAACCCCTCCTATTTTATGCTTGGAAATGATGTGTTTCTAATGGAGCACAAATAAAAAATGTTTAGCCCGTGAAACAGTAAAAAGCTTTGGGGACCAAAAAATTTACATATCTCAGGTGACCCCAGAAGAGTCTGTTGGACTATAGCAATTACTTTGTTGCATACATTCTTCCAGTGTAGATGCATGTACCTTACAGGAACTTCTAGGAACTACTTTTACGGTATGAAAAGAACAACTGATACCAAAACCAACTCTCTGCTAAAACATATTCCTACTTTTTTATTTTTGCTGCTTGCACTGGGACAGAGTCCAATTTTATGAAGATAAATGGGAAGGTTCCCACTGATCTTGGTGGCCTTTGAATCAGATCTACTAGGGCTGGCTCAATCCCAATTACCAATTTTTTCTCCATTATGCTCATGAAGTTTTGCTCCAGCAAACCCAGTGATTCCTTGAGCACTTCAGTCCTTGCCTCTGAGTACTCTATTCACCCCCTCCAACAGTGTGCCTTTTTAATAAGAGCTTTTTTCAGGTTCAGTTTTCTCTTGAGCACTGCAGATGGAACAGTGTACGACAGCTAGATGACGTATAGACTCACTGTTGATTCCAGATTGCTTACAGATTTCTGCTAGGTCCTGTGGTTTGCTTCATGAATCATGCCAGTCTAATCTCCAGTGCTATGAAAGAGCTCTGTGCCCTGGTGATGGCTTATGAACAAAAGTAAAAGCAGGACCTAGTGAACGGGCTGGATACAGCAGAAGAGCATGGCCTGCAGAAAAGGCAAAATGTAGACATAATCCAGAATCAATTCACTGTAAGAAAGGATTTCCATTGGTTTCAATGAATGCTGAATCATATGCCTATGTAATTTGAATAGAGACTCTGATGTAGTTTCCTGGAGGCATGCTAAAACCTATTTGCAAAGTGAACATTTCCTAGGACCTATGAAACTTCAGCTGGAACTGGCAGGGAAACAGGCAGACCAAGCATGGTGTTCTTGGGTTTTCTCTTCTCAGCAATGTATTGTGGGATGACATTGGCCTGATTTGCTAAGATGGATTTTTCTGAAGCAAAGACAAATTAGAAGAGGATAACGAAGCAACAGGAAACCATGCCTAAATGTAAGAGCGGCTGTGTTAGGACAGCTTTAGACTAGTCTAGACTGGAGGATGATAGGGGAGGAATGCAAGACTAGCAAGCATATAGTTTGGCTTTTCTTTGTATAACCCTTTCAGCTTCTTGTATTTGATGACTGAGATGCTTCCTGAGCCAGAGCTTCGTTTTGTATCTTTGTATTCAATGAAAAAATAAGAAGAAAGGTGGCATGGAGAGTAACATAATAGCAAATGTATTGCAGGAATAGTAGCCTGACAGACAACTCAGATGATGCTTAGGAAACAAGGATATGATGACCTTATTTTCCTATTCTCGTCTGACCTAATCAGAACACTTTTTAGGGCTGGGAAATTAAAGTCGAAAAAAGTAGTGCTGGTAAATCCTTGCGGACTAGTCTAGTTGCAGAGATACGATGTTCTGAATATGCAGAAACCTTTCCTTAGGTTATAAATGGTGCCCCTCTGCACTTCTTTTTATGCCACTCCCCCCGCCCCCCACCTTAACTCAGTCATTTTGACAAGGTAGGAGGAATTATGATGTTCATTTACTTTTCCTTTGGTTAACCTTAAAAAGCATGCATTTGGGATGCTGCCTTGCAATACAACCAGGTATAATTTTAGGCCAGTGATATTCAGGTACCCCGTAATGTTTGATGTAAAAACAAGGCTTTGCATAACACAGTCCACTCATTATTCTGTTAGGAATATCTACTAAGTGCTTATACACATGCAACTTGATAATAATCTCCACTTTATTAATTCTAAAGGATACCAGCAGATGTGTTAAAATACACTTAGTTCTCCAAAAAAATCACAGCTGATCTGCTCCTGCTACATATCTTCCCTTGGTGAAAATGAATTCTTCCCTGCTCTCAGTAACACGATGGACCTTAGCCTATGGGCCTACGTCACCCTTTTACAGACAGGGTCTTATTACTTTCTAATGTCTGAACCATCAAGAACTGATTACCATGTTATTGTGACTGTCATTACCAGACAGTCATCTTGCTGTTTCTTAATGCAAGAATATTCAGTTTTGAAAGACTGACTTTTCATCATTCTGAGATAAACCAGAATTCAAGTGATCAAGCCACAGTTAGAGTGAAAATATGTAACATGGTTTTAATACAAACATTCTCCAATGGCTGGAAACATCTGTAAATCTATTGCTTATGTGATAGTTTATAAAATACAAGCAATGTTGTAAAGTGATGTCCTGTTTATATATTATTTTTATGAACAAAAGATATCTGCAACTAGCAATGAGATAAGTTATGAGGCAAGACTGAGTTTTTTCGAAGGAGCTACATGGAAAAAATGAGTCCTTGTTTTTTCTTTCAATGAGTTTGTTAAATTGGTAAGAAATTATAAGTTTGCATGGACATTTTTTGGAAGCCTTGGCAGTTACATATATGGACGTATGTATATTTATGACAAAGCTAAATAAGTGATATATATGTCGAACCCATCAAGCTATGTTAATCTAATTTCTGAAAGTAAATAATTTAACATTTTCTTCCTATTTCACCCTTCCTCTTTTTGTTATGTAACAAACTGATACATTTCTCTTGGAATCAGACTTTGAAATCTATACAGAAGGAATCAGTCAGTACCTCTTTGTTCACAGCATGGTCCAAGGAGATCCCAAATCACCTTAGACCTTCCACATGTTTCAGTGCCACTGTTGTCAGGAGTGGTGAAAGAGGAAGGTTTCACTGCTAACATCTAAGACAGTTTGAGTTTAAATTTTCCATATTAGAGTCAGATTGCAATAACTCAAACTATCCAGAACTGAATTATGGGCTGATAAAGCCTAGTAAAAACTGTCATTCATTTTAGTCTAACAGTGGTGAAAGGCTCAGTCAGTAGCTTACCTATTCCTCTATTAAACATTTCCATATTTTCTTCCATTCCATTTGTTGTATATGGGAAAATTGCCCTAAAAATATATAATGCCTTAACTTATCACTTCTAAATCCTTTCTTAAATCAGCCATTGACGAAATACCACTCTTACCTCATAGTGCTTAGGCAAGTCATGCGTTGGAGACCACAAATGTAAAAGTTGCTTCCACATTGCATTTTAATAGCAACACACATTATTTTCCAGAATAGGGTAAGTGGTGTTAAAGGCTTTCACTCTGTATAGTTTTATTGTCTTACCATAAAGCTACTTTCGCTTGCTTTCCCGAAATGGTGGTGATCTTCATTCATGGCAGAGATGTGGTTTGGTTTTTTTTTTCCCCACATCTTCACACTGGGAACAGGATCTGATTCAAAATCAGAATTTGTTGTCAATATAGGCTTACTTTCGCAATTACATTATTTCCTTAGAGCATTTTTAGTTTTCAACATTTGTTGATGTCTGAGGAAGTATATTATCTACATAGGAGGAACACAGTGTACTACAATTTTAAAATGAAGGTATATGTATTGAGTCATAGGCTACAGAAGAAGCAATCACATGCTCACAAGTAGTTGAAGGCAAGTATAACACAAAAATGCTAATTAACAAGCCATAGGGATTAGAATGACATAATTCTCTGCAGGACCATGTGTGGTGGGTTGACCTTGACTAGCAGCCAGACACCCACCCAGTCTCTCACTCACTCCCCCCTCCTCAGCAGGAAGGGGGAAGACACTAGAATGAAAAAGTTCATGGTCAAGATAAAGCTGGGGAGATCACTCACCAATTACCATCATGGGCAAAACAGACTTGGCTTGGGGGCAATTAATTTAAAATTACCAGTTGAAATAGATTAGGGTAATAAGAAACAAAGACAAAAATTAAAACAACACCTTCCCCCCTTACTGTCTTCTCAGGTGCAACTTCACACCTTCACTCCCAACTTTGCTACCTCCTGCTCTCCTGAGCTGCACAGGGGGATGTGAATGGGGGGTTGTGGTCAATCCATAACAGCTCCTCACTGCCACTCCTTCCTCCTCACACTTTTCCCTGCACCTATGTGGGCTCTCCATGGGCTGCAGTTCCTTCAGGAAATATCCACCTGCTCCAGCATGGGGTCCTCCATGAGCTGCAGTGTGGATATCTTCTCTGGTGTGGTCCTCCATGGGCTGCAGGAGGACAGCCTGCTCCATCATGGTCCTCTCCATGGACTGCAGGTGAATCTCTGCTCTGGCACCTGGAGCATCTCCTCCTCTTCCTTCTCTCACCTTGGTGTTCGTACTGCTGATTTTCACTCTTTTTTAGCTCCTCTTCTGCTTGTGCAGCATTTTGTCCTTTCTTGAATATATTTTCACTGAAGCACCACCATCCTGGTTGAGGGACTTAGCTGTGTCCTGCGCTTCCAGAGGTCACACCTGCAGTCCCCTGCTGCCAACATCTTGCCACCTACACCCAATATATTATGTGACATCCCAGTATTATTCACTAATTTTGTTTACAGTTTCTGTATAAGCCATATCTATAAATAACAGTCTTTTGGAGAAGACATGAAGGCAAACAGCACAGAGGAGGGCTTCATGGTTATGCTGTCCTAGCTTCCCCTCAGCTTACACCTCAAGCCCAGAGGCATGCAAGGTGGACCTCAGCCATGGGGCTTCACATTGCTTCTTCAGCAGGTGGTGGTAGTGTCTTCTCTGGGGGGTGCTCTGACTACGTGATACACCTCTAGGAAGTGAAACATACAGAGGCAACTCTATAGCTAGATATGGGGAGATGAGAACCCTACAGGGAGCTGTGTGCTTTGGTCCGCACTATAGAATAGATTGGGTGTGAAATTTCTCCCCATTTGGGTTCTTGAAGCTCATCCAGATCATAACTTGGCCTCAGCATATAATGTGGACATGTGGCAGCTTCCAGCACAAGCAGAAATGATGGCTTGCATTCACCCAGAGAGGGTGCAGAGAGTCTGAGTGCACAAGTGTGGCTACAAGCTTTTGCACAGGGGTGGGTTTTGTCTTGTGCCTCTATTGCAGCATTAAGCCTGTTCTCTGTTATATTCTAAGACTGAATTTTATGTTGACTGTGCTAAAATTACACTTTAAATGTGAAGCTACATACTGTAAAGTTTCATTAAAATGCAAGCCAATACGCATTCTCTAAAGGAACAACACTGTTCTCCTCCAAAACATAAAGCAGGATTTCCCTTCAGTCAGATTTAGAAAAAGAAACAGGTTATTTTCCTGCCATTTTTCCTCCTTAAAAATTTTTCTTTTGCTAAGAAAAGCACTTATGAAACCCCCCTTCCTATCAAAAAGGTAGTCAATTCTCTTACTTCCAGGAAGGCAACACTGTCTGTGAATCATCAGGTAATCAGAAGCTTACAGCTTGCTTTGGAATTTGACACAAATGAGAAAATCCCCATATTATAAAAAAACATAGAATAAACCAGCTTTTTATAACTGCATATGACTGCGAACAGAACTTTAACTTCCTTCTATGACATTTGTACATTTTTTAAAAAATCACAACAGAAACCCAGTGAATTTTTATGTATTTATATGATACTTTTGCAGCAAGCAGATCAAACTATGAAAGCCGTGATATGAGTGTGGATTGAAGGGAAGTAGCACAGAAGGGTGACATTTATTAATTTACAGATGGTATTACTCTAGCTGCCTGAAACCATAGTCATCTGGTAACAGACATGGAACTCCAAATGCCTGAAGCAATCCCAGATGTCACTGCGTACACTCCAGGGAATATAATTTAATAATAATTTATATGGCAAGCGTAACACTTGTGAAATATGCCATTCAGCACCATCACTGTGCACATTCCCTGGTGAGTAATTTAAGAACATATAATATTTCAGAGCTTTTGAATCAGGAAAGTAATGATAATTAGATTCCCACTTTAAATCAGGTATATGAAGGGGAAAGTTAATCAACTCAAAAAGATAATTTAGCAGATCTGGATTCTCTAATGACACTTCTAATTAGAATTAGGGCATAATTTGGGACACATATAAAGTTGCTAATTATTATGAAAATATTTTCAAACATGCTGCAGGCACAAAGGTGGAAAAAGTTAATGCAAATCTTGACAATAAAACCTGTCAGATTCTCCATAGCTTGGTATAAATATCTGTTCTGCACAGCTATGGGCTTGCTGTTAAAAACTGTGATTGGAAAATTTTCATATGGGGCACCTGGCTCCTGAACTGAATAGCTACGGCTACTGGAGAGCTCTATGGTATTTTCTGAGAAGGCATCCATTATCTTTCTAATTGTGTCCTTCTGGTTGTAGTGCCTATAGTTTGGTAATCATCAGGATTCACAGCCCCTTCCTTAGCAATAAGATTGAGGCAGAAATGTCTTCTGTTCCTAACACTGTTTAGTGTGCTCCTTATCAGTGGGTTAATTAACATTCAGACTCCATAGGAAAGAACTGTATGATTGCAGCAAAGCTTAGAAAGCACTTTCAAACTCATCCAGAAGAAAAGCAAATACATTTAAGATAACTCTTAAAGGAGGAGACTATTTTCAAAGTGAATATTGTAACCACTAGATTAAAGCATGCACCCTACAGTGCATGTCTCACCTTGCTTCTCCCAGGGAAGTAGGTTTGTTTAGTGAGTAATAATAAACTGAGGAAGATGCCTCAACACTGAGAAAAAGGGCTTGATCTAAATCTGGGAAAGAGAGGTCCTGTTAAACCAGGGCCATGGGAGTGGCTTGGCATTGTGCTTCCATCTCTAGAGAGCTTTCAGGCTACCAGATTCCTCATTTAGACAGCATAGCGTTACAAACTTGTATATTTGTTCAAGTACATGAAGTGCTAGATCCTGCTGATTTTAAAATGCTTTGGATATTCTTGACCTCAGATCTATCTCACTTTTGTCATCTAAAAGTTAGATCAACTAAGCTATTTCCTAGGCTTCCTCCGAAGTCAATGGAGGGAGCTGAGGATCTTCAGGGGACAATTTATCCTACTTTTCTAGACACTTAGGACAAAATGAGTCACACTTCTAAAGGTGCCTGCCTTTCACCATTGACTACAGAGAAAGTCAAGATGTTTAAATATTAGTCAGTTAGTGAGATAAATTCCACCCACAGAGCCTGCATTAGGCATTTTGATTTAAAGAAAACTTAGACAACGTGTGACATTTGCAGTCTTGCTTAAAGTATAGAAGAGGAAAGGTTTTTAGCATACATCACTAAATCTCATCTGTAGATTCTTCTTTTTCTATCTAAGAAAAAAGGAAGGTATTTAACAAAACAGTAAGCCAAAATGTGCACTTTTGCCAAACATACAGCAGTAGTTTTTCAAGGGCATTGTTATAAAATGAAAAGTTCGCACCATGATTCAGTGATGTACTGGTGGCAAAGCTCAATGCCATTCTTTTCCCATGAGTTTTATATTCATGAATCAATGTTTAAGCTAAGGGTCAAAGTGGTCTCCTTGCTCTTTGAAAAGTTACATTACTGACAAGTACCAGAAGAGTGTCCCATTGTATAGCAAGTGAGCTACAGATTGAAGCTAGGACTGCATTCATTCCAAGGTAGTTTCATATACAGACTTTCTTCAAATAATCTCCAATACACTCCAAATGCCACTAAAGTAAGTAACTAGCAGCAAGATAAACTTCCAGAAAAACAGAAAACCCAGCTAGACAAAGAACCAACTCCAAATCTCCAGGAACATAAAGCTTCCTCATGCGGGTACCTCTTGAATAAAAAAATCTGTTATCTTAACCTCGATCATGTAGAAATGCCAGTGTACCATCCTCATGCTTATGCAAAGTATCAAAATGATTTATTGCAGAATGAGAGTTTTATAGTTTGTTTGATGTACACTAGGCCTTCAGACTATGTATATCATTTGATAAACACACTGTTTTGCAAGCACTTATTGTTAGCAAGCACTATAGCTTAGCTTTGCTCTTTTACCCAGTTTGTGGATCCAGAACCAGTCCCTCCCATACCTACAGCTGGTTTTGAGAAACAGGAAAACCTCTGTTTGTGCAGTCTTTCAAAGGATCCCCACTTATGTGCAAGATTGCTATTATAAAATAAGACATAGCTTGGCCATGGCTGTCGTTCTACTGATGTGCCCTTATGCAGACAAAAGAAATAGACAAATAACTTGGGAATATTCTGTATACCAGGAAAATCTCTGCTGGGCATGTAGACCAATTTGGTATCTGCTAAGTGGAAATAATGTGCATCTGGGCAGTGAATGAAAACCTAAACCTCAAGTTTTGTCATGCAACTGTTTTAATGATTAGATTAGGTAGCGGAGATGCAAGTGGTACAACATAGTTTGCATCAATGTCATCAGAAAAATAGGTTGACAAATGGGCAAAGAGGACCATCTCTGTGAGGTTCTGGAGATAGATCCTTTACAGAGGAGTGGAGAAGTTTAGACTGAGCTGTTGTCTTTTAATTTGGATATTGTAAGGACATTTAATGCTTATGGTGGTTTGCCTTATAATGATATACCACTTTGCCATTAGGGTTATGTTTTCTATGAGCCAAACTGTCTGACATCTTCATAACTACTAAATATGGGAGCCCATCTGTAGCTGCCAGAATTTAGTTCTGTGCTTTCTTTGCCTCTGAGTGCTGAAGATAACGGTGGTTTGTCTGGGGAGAGAAAACACTAGCATAATTACATAAGAATGGATAATACTAAAAATAAAAATTTTTAGAGTTTAATTTGACAGTTTTAGAGTTTTAATACTGTTTACTTCTAATCTCACAGTAATGATAAATTAATAGAATTATGTATCTTGTTAGAATAATTTGCTTCTGTCATACCTTTTTACACCTTTTTTGTGCTAAAGTTTCAAATTCTGATAACATACATAGATTTTATCCTAACCAATTAAATACCCAAGAGCAGAGAGTTTCAGACATAATTTCTTCATAATTATTTACAGGATCATCACAAAAATGAACATAAAGTTGATTTCAAATTTAAATTTTGTAAGTCAAACCACAAAGCAGAAATTTTGTTGAGACAAAAAATAACTAATATCTCCTTTTATGAAATGTAATCACTATTAGACTCCTCAAGATGGCTTGCTAATGTTTCCTCACAACGTCAAGTCTCTGTTATGAAAAATAATTTGTTACTTTTGTTACTCAAATGTCTGATGCTTTTAGCTGAAATGCAGGGTTTTTTGGGTTTTTTTGTGCATGAGCATTTATTTTGAAGAACCAGAATCAGAGCCATAGTAAAATAATAACTCAGAATATGTATATAGTATATATTTACGTATATAGTGTATTATTAAATGATACATGCCAGGAAACTGCATTATCTAAAGCATTCATTTCTCTCATGGCTTTAGGTCAAATCTGAACCAAATGCCAATTTTCCCCATGAACCAGATCTAAAACCAAGGTGTTATTCTGAAGTCTTCAACCACAACCGCAACCCCCATCTTTGGTGGTTTCCTGTACAAGTTCATGGTTCAACCACAACATTTCTGGGAGTTATTTCAAACCAGCTCTCACTTGATCCTATTAAATGTACTCCCAATGCGTGTTCAGTTTACTTTCATCCGAAAGGCATCCCATGTGTATGCTCCAAGACTGCTCAGCAATGTGAACCAAAAACCATCAATGGGAGGGAGATTCATTCCCAGAGCTGTGCTTCTGACTGAATGCAGGACCCAGTTGTGGATAATAATGTGGGTAGCCTCTATATGCCCAATCCAAACTTCTTCAGCTTCCACATGTTTGATTTTAGGCTGGGCTTTTAGGCTGAATTTAGAAGTCTGAGGAAACCACTCTTCAGTCTCATTTTTTCTTTGCCATCTCCCCTTCTCCCCAAGCAGAGCACTGGCACCTCTAATATTTAAGTACTAGTGCAAAGCCACAGCCTTCCTCCAGTTCCTCTGCTACAGATATTAGCATTAGAGAGTGGTACTGGACTGGGAAAACCACTGGGGTTTCAGCATCAGACTAGAAAATGGTTTAAATATCCTTCTTTGCAGAAGGCCATGTCCCCTTTGTGCCTCCACACCATAATCACTTCTGATACAATATTTTATTTTTCTCAGTCACAAGATGTATCTGAACAAGAAATTAAGCCAAAGCTAGTTCTTCATTTAACTCTTACTGTAAAATTTGTCTTTTAGACCACAGGTCTTGTTTTTTTGTTTTTTGTTTTTTGTTTTTTTTCCTGGATGCTATTTAATTAAATCATACATAACCTTCTTGCCTCCTGAGTCTGTTACAGATGACTGATATACTGTGTGACAAATAGATTTGCTTCAGCACTGATTTTTCAGCTTTGTTCTGCTGAAGAATCTCTTTATTGGTAAAAAGGCAGACCCATAAATCCCTGAGATGTGAGTGCAGTTAATCTCATTAACTGCTGCTTTAGCCAGTGTTCTTTATTAGGAGCATATCTGCTATTGGATACTCACCAAACTCCAGGACTCTGGTAGCTGAACACTGATTTGCTGCTGCTTCCATCACAAGGATTTTGTGCTTGGTTTGTAGCTCCTGTTTCTTTTGTTTTATGTTTATATACTCACCTTCAGGGAAAGCAAAAAGTCCCCCAAACACTCAAGAAAAAGCCTGCAAAATGCTCACTTGCACTCGTAAATTCTCAATTTACAGGATCAAAAGTTTTAATTCATCCATCAATATTTAGTTCCAAAAAATGTTCAGTGCAAGTGGGTTTTCTTAAACACTGGACAGCCACAAGCTGCAGTCTGAGTTCCACTCTTTCCCTGTTTCTCAAATGTAAATATAGTTTAAGATTATTTATTCCTGTACTCAAGGAGAAATTCTGCATCATATACCTATACTGAAAAATACAGTAGTAGAGAGGGCTAAATACACCCACTTCTAATTTTAGAAGAATTGTACTTCAGGCATGATGCCATTCCTGGGACATGAGGTCACAGAGAAATCAGCATTATATACTAGATGAGAAGACACTGGTTTGTTTCTTGCTGTTAAGTAGGCCTTGATTCCAGCCATTTAGACCACAACAAGCTTTCACTGGCAGTTTCCTTCTTTCACCTGTGAGAGATTATGTTAAGATGCTTGCGCAGAAGGCTTAAAAAAAAAAAAAAAAAAAAAAAAGACTAGTACATTTGGGATGTCTTCCTAATTGTTTTTCCCTAAAGGCATTTGCATTTGTGCTCTGCCTTCACAAAACTAAGATAGTGGCAAAATTAAGAAAAGGAAAGACATACACATTTTTTCTGTGTGTTCCTTGCTTAGGGTTTGAATCAGATCTATTAATGAATACTGAAAGTGAACTTCCACTGAAATCAGGGGACTAGTAAGTGAGGAAATTGCAAGTTCTTCAGTAACCAGCTGTTACCAAAGTTGTAAATCTGAGTGGTGTACAACCGTAACCACTAGCAGTCCACCTTCTAACAGACAGGCGATAGAGTCCAAAGCAGTGGAAAAAGCAGCCATAGAAAGAAGTCCTTACACATGCACAGGCCATCCTTTTACGCTGAACTGAATCCAAGGCATGCTGCAACACACTTATTTGTAAAGTAGGAGGTTCCAAAGTTCAAAGCTAACCTTCCAAAACTTTGCTCATTTAAATGTGTGGAAAAGTAGAATCTTATTACTGTGCTATTAAATATTCATGGGCACTTTCAAAGATCCAGAATTTTTAGTCAGGGTGAACACATGACTCACCCTTTTGCCTGAGGCCTCTTTAATATTTTTCTGCCACTTCGGCATTATCACATAGTACAACATTTTACAGATAATCACTGTGCACTCTTGGGGAAAAGTATACATATTATTCACAGGAAACATTAATAATATGGAAATATTTATATCTTGATGTGGCTTACTTCATTTCATTTTAAGATGTTGCTGATGTTTCTGGAAAATTTTAGCAGAATTTCCCCCTTCGTGCATCTTTCTGACAACAGCTAGGTCAACTGTCACGATTTGTTAAGCCACAAACTAACTGTAATTTCTTCATGACATTTATTTTAGTTTTAAAAGAGTGTTTCTTCAGAAAGTTAAAATTGTGCCCTCCAGACTGGACAGTATACCTCAGAAGACCTCTACATGCAGCTAAGCAATCTGAGTATTTCTGAGATACTGAGGGAGTCTTGCCAATTCTTACCCCCTGACTCTGTCATAAGCAGGCTCAACTCTTGTTTAAACGTAAAACCCTTGTTTGCAAAACTGAAAAATAAAAACAACAAACCTGTTACTGATTTGTTATTAGTTAGAATTAATCATATTTAATTTTAATAGGAATATGGAACTATAAGAACTATTTTAGCAAAATTATATATTGCATTCTATATATTTAACCACCAACTAACAGCTGTTGTGAAATCTCCTGTATAGCCCTGTATCAAGGCCGGAGGAATTGGTTAAAATCATCTAGTAGGAACATTTAGAACTTAGATAACAGATGTCAGAATTTTAAATTAATAGGAACTTAGGAACTTAAGAAAATGTATTATGTGTAACTATAAGAATTCGAGTATTGTCTGAAATCAGTTAACCACGGAAGCTTTGGTAAAGATTTACCTCGATCTAATTAATGAGAATTCCAATCAGTAGAGTTAAGTGAGATTAACCAATGATTGTTTTAGTATAAGAATATTGATAAGGTGGTGTGACTGAGGGCCAATCACTAGAAATATTAGATTCAAGAGTTAACATTCAATGTATTTTATGTAAATCTAATACATGATAGCAAAAATCGTACTGCGCAGAATCACATGAAAGGTCAACTATCGGACAAAGTGAGGAAGACTATGGAAGACCGCCAGAGGGCTTCTGAAGACCACCAGAGACCTTCACTGCGCCTGCATAAAGGACATTTACATACGCTAATAACTTCCCAGAAATCTAATGAATATGTATAACATTACTCGGAAATCTAATGAATATGTATGAATAAGTTTAATATAAGGTGTATGATTTTGGTGTTCAGGTGTGCGTGGTTCATGAGAGGACTCGCCCACGCACCCGGCCGTTAATAAAGAAGTGTCTGCTTATCTACACTACATTGGTGTTGATAAGTTCTTTATTCCGAGTTTTTCGGTAACAGTTTGTGGCGACCCAGATGGGACCTCGCTGAGAGAGGCCGGAGGAGTCGGGGACTTGATCGGTTCCTGCCGGCACCAAGGATTTCTCGGGGATACCCATTGATCCCCGATCCATAAGGCTCTCTGCGATGTCCCCTGGATTTTGGTAAGACACTTCTTTTTTTGAAATATTAAGGATAGCTATCCAAGTGGGTTAGAGTCCCACTAAGTGGGGTTAGAGTCCCCCCGAGTGGGTTAGAGTCCCACCGGTATCGTCTGCCTGTCAGACGCGGCGAAAGCTGCGCAGGGTTGGACTGAAGGATCCTGAAGGAAGCCTAGGCATCTGCCCATAAGACATAAGCGAAAGCTATTGCTGGGTTGGACAATTTGGGAGTGGGTTAGAGTCCCACAACTTTTGAGGATTCTGGGTTAGAGTCCCAGCTTCAAAAGCATTTTGGAAACTTTGGGTTTGAGTCCCAATTTCAAGGAATCTTTAAGAGTGTATGAGTACCTTTGTGAGATATTTAGTGTATTTGGAAGTATCATAAATCAGAATTAAGAGTTGTGTTACAGTGTGTTATATACCTTTGTTTAAACTAACAATTGTGGAAAGGTGTGAGTGTGAGTGTTGTAAGTGTAACTGAGCACGAAGCGAGTGTGGAGTTTGAAAGTTTTAAGTGCGAGTATATTTTGCTGATTAATAATCTTGCCAGGGGATATTGGTTATGACTCTTGACTAGGGAAGTCGGCTTCGTCCGTGCCCTAGACAAGTAGGTGGACTCCATTACCTGGCAACAATTGTTATTTGCATTTGTTTGATATCTGGTATTTGATATATGCATTTGGTATTTGAAACTTTGTACTTAATATTTGGCATTTGAGACTTGGTTTGGTATTTGACATTTGATATTTGATTATTGACATTTGATACTTGATATTTGATATATATATATTTAATAGATATTTGGTATCTGATATATAAAGATAATGGCATTGGCCAAATTATTTAAAAATAAGAGTATGGGAAATTTATCCACTGTTGGAAAGATACCAAAAACATCTCTGTTGGGATGTTTGTTGGCACATTGGAGTAAATTGCATGATAACTTATATAAAAATCAAATGATTGAATATTGTAATCATTGGTGGCCCTTGTATGTTTTGGAAGATCAGGAAAAATGGCCAACAAATAGAACTTTAAGCTATAATATTATATTACAGTTAATGTTATTTTGTAGAAGAGAGTAAATGGAATAAAGTGCCATATGTAGATTTTTTCTTTTAAGTGAAAGTATCTGATGAGGACCGGAGGGAAGTCTCCCAGTAGAACCTCTGGTTACAGCTAAACTGGTAGAACAGAAAATTGAATTTGAATTGACACTAGAGTCATCTTTTCAGCTTTCAATACCTTAGAGAGAGAATTAAGTTTTGAAGAAATTGGTGGTGTTGGTGCAACAAGTGAATGAGAAACTAGACCCTTTTTTTAAACCTTTAACAATGAAATTAGGAAAGCAATGGGTCACTCATCAGTTTTTGTATGTGACAAATTCTCTTAAACTCCTGCTAAGGAGAAATTTATTTGAGAATTTAGAGGCAGAAATTAAATGTTAAAAATGGAGAGATTAAAATTTTAATTCCAGAAACTAAACATATCGAAGCAGTGGCTTTGTTGTTGCAGGACGGTCACCAAAGCAGAGGATCATACCAGTCAAAGTAAATAATGCTGTAATTTCAGTCGTCTGGGCTGAGGAAGTTCCTGGTAAATCCAAAAGAGCAGAGCCTGTGAGAATTGATTTAAAGCCAGGATCGAGTCCGGTAAGAATTAAACAATACCCCCTAAAACTGGAAAGTCGGAAAGGGTTAGTACTGATAATATAAAAATTTCTAAAGTACAAATTGTTAATAGAATGTGAATCCAAATATAATACCCCAATTTTGCCTGTTAAAAAGGCTAATGGAAAAGATTACAGGCTGGTTCAAGACCTTAGAACAATAAATCAAATAGTATAAGATATTCATTTGGTAGTAGCAAATCCTAATACTTTGTTAACAGCCCTAACAGAGAAACAAGAATGGTTCACAGTGTTAGAGTTAAAAGATGCCTTTTTCTGTATTCCCTTGGATCCCAATAGTCAAAAGCTTTTGCTTTTGAATGGAAAATCCTGAGACTGGGGAAAAAAAAAAAATGCAATATACATGGACGGTCTTGCCTCAAGGCTTTAAGAACAGCCCTACCATTTTTGGAAATCAATTGGCACAAGAATTAGAGATTTGGAAGAAAGAAAATAATCAAGGAATCCTGTTGCAATATGTGGATGATTTATTAATTGCAGCTGAGACGGAAGAACAATGCACAAAGTTAACTATTAACTTTTTGAACCTTTTGGGTATCAGTGGATATTGAGTGTCAAAAGAAAAAGCCCAAATAACCCAGAGAGAAGCAACTTATTTGAGTTTTAAAATCCTGAAAGGACAGAGAGAATTAGGAACTGAGAGAAAGGAGGCAATTTGTCATCTCCCTGAACCTAAGACTCTAAAGAATTGCGAACATTTCTGAGAACGGTTGAGTGGTGTCACCTGTGAATTGCAAATTATGACTTGCAGGTCCGACCTTTATACGAGCAGCTCAAAACCTCAATCAATGGATTTATAGATTGGACTGATGCCAGGAAAGTTGCTTTTAAACAACTAAAACAGGCTTTAATAGAGGCGCCAGCCCTAGGCCTGCCAGATCTCACAAAGACATTTGAACTCTTTACTCATGAAAGAAGAGGTATAGCTCTGAGTGTCCTGGTCCAATATCTGGGACCAAGTCAGCGAGCTGTGGCCTACTTCTTGAAACAATTAGACAATGTGAGTCTGGAATAGCCTGGTTGTCTGAGAGCCGTTGCTGCAACTGTGCTACTAATCCAGAAAGCTTGTAAGTTCACCTGAAGACAAAAGATTACTGTGTATGTTCCCGATATGATAACTATTGTGTTAAAACAGAAAGGGGGCACTGGTTATCCCCTAATAGAATGCTGAAATACCAAGTGGTGTTGCTGGAACAAAGTGAAGTTTACTTAAAAACTACTACCATCGTTAACCCTGTTGTGTTTTCAACAACTGATCAAGTTAAAGGAGAACTGGAACATGACTGCTTGTAGACAGTCGAAGGAGTTTACTCCAGCCGACCGGATCTCTGAGATGTGCCACTGGAAGAAACAGATTGAGAACTGTATACCGATGGAAACAGTATTCATCCATGAAGGAGAGCGTTTATCAAGATATGCAATAATTACTACTGAGGAGGTAATTGAATTGTGAACTTTGCCTTCAAATATCTGCCCAAAAGACTGAATTGATAGCTCTTACTCAAGCACTGGAACTAAGTGAAAAAAAAAACCAAAAACAAAAACACAAAAAAAAACAAGTCAACATTTGGACAGACTCAAAGTGCTTTTGGAGTAATACATACACATGAAACAATATGGAGAGGAAGAGGACTGTTATCTGCACAAGGAGCCACCATTCAACATGCAGAACAAATACTGAAATTGTTGGAAGCCATCCGAAAACCAATAACAGTCACTATAATATACTGTAAAACACATCAGTTAAATAAGACTGTTCTTGAAAGAGGTAACGATTGGCTAATAAAGCTGCTAAAGAGGCTACAGAAAAAGACATCCTAACACTAGTTTCAGAGAAAAATGTAAAATTGTCTAAAGAAACTCCAAATTATAATGAAAAAGAAGAAGAATTAATTATTAAATTACAGACTAACAAAATAAAGTAGGATAGGCTATAACACTGGTAAGTAAAATAATGGTCCCACCCACAATAATAAGAAAAATTGCCCTAGCTGAACATAACAAAGTATATTGACGAACAGAAAGTAAAATATGACAAAGATTGTTTAAACAATTATAAGCGGATATAAAATTTATATATAAAATTATCCCCAAATGAGTAATAAGATTATCTTTGGAATTATTAAATAAGGAAAACTTTTTAAGAAAATTGTTTTGAAAAGGACATATCCTAGTTTTAGTTGATATTTTATTGGGTAGCCTGAGGCTTTCCGTTGTTGCACCAACAAAGCAAGAAAAGTAGTTAAAGTCTTGCTCAAAGAGATAATACCAAAATTTGGAGTGCCTGTAAGAATGTCATCCGACAATGGCCCTCATTTTATAACAAAGATTATGAAACAAGTTGAGCAAAGTATTACCTATAGATTGAAACTATCACACCCCATATAGACCACAAGCAAGGAAAAAAAAAAAACAAAGACAAAAACAAAAAAAACCCTTAAACAACAGTTGAGCAAAATTGAAAAAGAAACTGAAACCATTCGAGAGGATATGTCAGAAGATTGGTTGAGAAAAATTTTTAGCGGATTAAGATGGAATCTGAGCTCTTGGGTACAGTCTATAATCAAAACTCTGTTTCTGTTACTAATTGTCTTTTTGATGATCATGTTGCTATATGCTTGCCTGAAGAGACAATTTATTAACAGGATTGCAGTCAACCGCATGATCATGAGAGAGGTTCCAATTATTCCACCAGAATACAGTCCACCACCAACATATGCTGAAACAAATATTAACTCTTAAAATAGTAGTAAATAAATGTTATGTAAATAATGTGAAAGTATTGAAATAATTTTCAACACTTTCAAAGGGGGGAAATGTTACTGATTTGTTATTAGTTAGAATTAATCATATTTAATTTTAATAGGAATATGGAACTATAAGAACTATTTTAGCAAAATTATATATTGCATTCTATATATTTAACCACCAACTAACAGCTGTTGTGAAATCTCCTGTATAGCCCTGTATCAAGGCCGGAGGAATTGGTTAAAATCATCTAGTAGGAACATTTAGAACTTAGATAACAGATGTCAGAATTTTAAATTAATAGGAACTTAGGAACTTAAGAAAATGTATTATGTGTAACTATAAGAATTCGAGTATTGTCTGAAATCAGTTAACCACGGAAGCTTTGGTAAAGATTTACCTCGATCTAATTAATGAGAATTCCAATCAGTAGAGTTAAGTGAGATTAACCAATGATTGTTTTAGTATAAGAATATTGATAAGGTGGTGTGACTGAGGGCCAATCACTAGAAATATTAGATTCAAGAGTTAACATTCAATGTATTTTATGTAAATCTAATACATGATAGCAAAAATCGTACTGCGCAGAATCACATGAAAGGTCAACTATCGGACAAAGTGAGGAAGACTATGGAAGACCGCCAGAGGGCTTCTGAAGACCACCAGAGACCTTCACTGCGCCTGCATAAAGGACATTTACATACGCTAATAACTTCCCAGAAATCTAATGAATATGTATAACATTACTCGGAAATCTAATGAATATGTATGAATAAGTTTAATATAAGGTGTATGATTTTGGTGTTCAGGTGTGCGTGGTTCATGAGAGGACTCGCCCACGCACCCGGCCGTTAATAAAGAAGTGTCTGCTTATCTACACTACATTGGTGTTGATAAGTTCTTTATTCCGAGTTTTTCGGTAACAAACCCAGAAGCTCCTCCTTTCTCATTGGATTCATTCATTCATTCATTTAGCTTAACAGTTCACAGCACAAAACCTTTTGGGCAAAAAAGGGTAACAACCATGAAAACGAATATAATTCTGACTGGCTATGTATGACTTTATATATTTAAATTTCCCCATAAAGATATATAATCAGAGACAATGGCATAGGAAGTTTCCAAGACTGTCTTCTAAGATGGTGAATAGTGAATTGTAGTGCTGAAAAGAGCCTTCAGTTGTTATAAAATCCATCCAGAGGGACTATCTGTTATCTGATAAATGGCTAGTACTAAAACCCCTTCCTATATGGAAGATTTGCCTTAATGTGTCCCAGGGCCTAATTGTCCTTTAAATTAGAAATGTACCTTATTTTACTTAAGTCCATTGCTTTTTATTCTGTTCCCTGTGGACAACGGAGAGCATATTGTTTTCCTTTTTGCAGCAGCCATTTATAGATTTGAAGACTGGTATGTGTTCCACCTTAGTCTTATTCTAAATTATATAAGATTTTGGGTCTTTTCCTTTAGAAACTCATAACACTTTAGGTCATTCTCTTTTGGAGCATCTGCATGATACTATGATTATCTTGAATGACAGTGCTGAAAATCAGACAAGGCTACAGCTGAGCTATTACCTTTATGCAAGGATTCAAATATCCATATGGGGTACTTCTGTTTACACATCATGATATATTGTACTTACACTTTTAATTCAAGCATCATTTTGGCTCCCTTTCTCCTAGTCTGCCACGTTCCTTTCCCTGAGGCTCTGGTTAAGGTCCCTGGAGCAGCTTCAGGTTGTTGCAGTAGACCCACGATAAGTGTTATGAGAAAGTAGAGACTGCCCAAACATAACAGACAATCTTTTTGGCTTCTTACCAAGTGACTAGTATCTGGGGAAGAGGCCTTGGAGGTTGTTGCTACACACTTACAATGAAGCTTCTCCTCCTGAAGATATAATCGTTAGATATTTAATTGAGCTATTTTTAAGGCTTGGTTTGTACTACCAAAATGATGTAAAAGAGCTGAATTATACTGCAAAATTAAATCACACTGCCTAATCCACTGCCACATATCTGTCCATGAACACGAATAAAACATCATCTTAAATAATTTTTCATATATCATAGAGAAAACAATTCTATTAACTTGTTTGAAAATTTTCAGGAAATAGTTAAAACCAACATCAGTATGGGTATCCACTTTTTGGAAGGCAGCTTAACTCTTCTCCAGTTCAGTCTCTGAGTCACTTCCTTTGTTAAGCACCTGCAGACATCTCACCTTGTATTAAACAGTACAAACTACTTTCTGCAGTTCAACAGAGAACTTCTTTAGTTTATTCATGTGTTTCTATAATTATCTTAAATTTGAATGATTCAGTATGTTAAATGATCCTCCAGGCCATGCTTCCAAAGTCTTCAATAGTACCTCATTAACAGCAAACCAATAAAATGCAACACCTATATGCATAAATTATCTCAAGGTCTTCTGATTCTTTGTTCTGCACATCTTGGCACAATGTTGGCCTGGCAAGACATCTCTATCCCCTCAGTCTGTATGTAACACAATAAAAGTGATTTTTTTACCTGCAAATAAAAAATTAGGAGCACACAGGAGACAGCAGAGGAGTGAAAACACACATACAAGCAGCTAAGCAGCCATCAAAAAGAAGTAAGTTACAGAAAGCTGAGTTTGCATCCTCCACTCTTGGATAAGCTGTTGGGCTGGGATTCTGGTTATATTATCTGCCTGTGTATAAGATCCTATCAAAAATAACTGTAAGGATTTGTGTTTAGAGTCATGTGACATAGTCATGAACAACCAAGCTGTATTTTTTGACAGTTGTAAACATATATTATAGAGCTCAATAGCCTGTAGGAAGTCTAGGAAGGCATTACTATCCACTGCCATAGGGATAAAGAAATACTTTAACACTACTGTATCCTCAGGCATAGTGCAAAGTTGTGAGGAAGTGCAACATATCAGAAGACACAACAGCTGGCTGTGCTGTAGCAGAGGGGGAGTCCAAGCTGCCTTTAAAAGTATGTGACCAGAAGGACCAAAAATGGTTCTGTACTACAGAACAATCCTGTAGTATTGCTACCTACTTGGTTTTCACTGAGGTGGTTGGGGGTTCAGGTTAACACAGGTGAAAAACTCCAGAAATGACCCTGCAGTATCCCTTCCCCCAGGATTTCTTCATCTGGCAGTGACATGCCAAAGTGGAAGGGGGAGCAGGGGCTGTTTGACCACATCTTTGTGAACACACCTCCCACTGCTGCACCTACCCATATGACTTGTTCTTTCCACAGCTTGGGAGACAAAACACTGTTAATCCTCATGGCCATGCCCCATTTTTGCCTAAATCCAGCTACTTCATTCAAAAATGTGCAGGTCTGCATACTTTCCAGAGTTTGTAATCATGTTTGTAATCTGATGGCAGTAATTAGAAACATACATTTTTTACTCACCTTCTCACAGCTGGAGCAATCCTGGTTTGTCCTGAGGGATGGACTTATTTTGAAACAACCCATTAATAAACATTTTATCATCACTATGCACAGCCACCTATCTGTGCTCTCTCCTGTGAATGAAGAAGAGTAATGAACCCACCAGCCCCTAACTTTCTTTTTCCCTTCCTGATGAGTTGCTTCCAAGGATGTGGAATAGCTGTGGGGAAGCCCCTGGACTTGTTAAGGCTTTCAGGAAACTCTAACAGAGAACCACCAAAAGGATGCCATACTCTCCATGTCTTTCCATAGATGCAACCTACGACCATTGGAGCACAAACAGCTTTATAATTTATTTATTGTACTGTGTGTTACAGTACTCAAAAGGAAAAAAGTTTAAAAGTTTTCCTTCAAGATACCCACTTGCCTGGTACCAGCAGCTCTTCCACTTACCCTTTAATTTGCTAAGCAGATGGCTTGAAGTACAGATGTAGTAGAATACCCTCTCTTGGCATTGCAGAAGAAAAGGAAACAGATTCAGAAAATACCAGTGGCAGAATATTATCCTGATTTTATTTTTACTCCCTAAAGCCCTATATGGAGACCCAAATTTTCCCCTCACAGTAGTTGACTGCAATTGCAATGCATCATGTAAAGCAAATAAAAGCAAATACTTTGATAGTCCACGCATGCTGATCACTGTGCTGCCGTGGTAGGTTGCCACTTGCACTTCAGTGAGCTGGTTGAGGTGTAGCTGGCTTAAATTGTAACGTACATTTCCAGTAAACTAAATTGCACTGGCCTACTAGTGACTGCAATGTCACTCTAGCCTCAAATACACTCTTTTGTAGTCATCCACACAACTGAAATCGTGTGCACTCTGCCAGCTCACTTTTCAATTATGCAAATGTACTTTTCTTGCCTTGACAAATGTAATCTGATCTTGCTGTTATCCATTTAGAACATGGCTGGAAATGGCACCTTCACAATCCACTCCTTTGGCCATGCTTTCTCCTACTTTGTTCTTTTCTCCTTCTTGTTAGGGATATTTCCTTCTGGCTCCCACTGACATGTAGAGTCTGTCACCCAAAAGCACCTGATGCAGAATAGGAAATGGAGTGTCTTTTAGGTCAGTCAGCAATAGATACTGTCGGCCATCACTATCCATTCCTCCAACTGCTTTTTAACATCTCATATATGATTGTTTTCCCAGGTAGGACCAGTCCCTTTGCTCCATGTTTGCACAGATACCACTGCCATGGGTTATGGTTCTGTGATGGGGCTCCTATATGTTATGGGGCACTCTGCTCCCCACGTGACAGCTGTGACTACCAGCTAATGGTGATGTGTAAGGAAGCAAAAGCCACTCCAGAGAATTGCAGCACCACTCACTTAGGTTTTGTGCGCTTGATTTGCTGGGGATGTATCAACATTTCTGTTATTACTTTTAAAAGGTTATATAATTAATTCAGAAACTTTTTAATGGGGACATGTGATTCTAGCCAGGAATTAATTTCTTTTCCCCAATCACATTTTTCTTTAAGTGTGTATTTTAAGTGACATAAAAGTAAGATCAATTACTATACTGTATTGACTTTGGACACATTTTTCAGATTTCTAATGGCTTTAAACTAAAAATCTGTCTTTGGCAAGTGATTAATCAATTATATTTGAAAATTAAATCTGTCAAGATAATGAAGTTCAAAATTAACTGCGGAACATAAACAATACTTTTGTATGCAATTTTCATAATTTTTTAAGTTCTGGATAGCAGTATAATTACAGAGTACGATCTAGGTTCCAAGGGAGCTGTTTTCATTAAATAAAAAAGAAAATTTAGGAATTCTGTACATAGTCAAACCACATTCCAAAATGGTCTGATTAATAAAACACCATTCTGGGTTAACCCTGGCAGGCAGCTAGGCCCCACACAGCCACTCACTCACTCCCCTGCAGTGGGATGGGGGAGAGAATCAGAAGGGTAAAAGTGAGAAAACTTGTGGTTGAGATAAGGACAGTTTAATAGATGAAGCAAAAGCTGTGTGCACAAGTGAAGCAAAATAAGGAATTCATTCATTACTGCTGATTGACAGGCAGGTGTTTAGCTATTTCCAGGACCACAGGGCTCCATTGTACCCAACAGTGACTTAGGAAGACAAACACCATCACTCCAAATGTTGTCCCCTTCCTTCCTCTTAACCCCAGCTTTTATTGCTAAGCATGACATTATATGGCATGGGATACCCCTCTAGTCAGTTGGGGGTCACCTGTCCCAGCTGTGTCCCCTCCCAACTTCTTGTGCACTCCCATCCTACTCGCTGGTGCGGCAGGATGAGAAGCAGAGAAGGCCTTGACACTGTGTAAGCACTCCTCAGCAACAGCTAAAACATCAACATTGTTTTGGTCACAAATCCAAAACATAGCACCATACATGAGCTACTATGAAGAAAATTAACTCTATCCCAGTCAAAACCAGTACAAACACTGAAAGTTTTTGTAAAAGCTGAATAAAAATAAAAGGAGAGTGGGGGAAAGGGGAAAGTCTGATGGCTAAGAAGTTTCCTTTCTTCTTCTTCTTGTTAGGGATATTTCCTAGTACCTTCTATTGCTATGTGGAGTCTATCACCTAAAAGCAGCGGGCTGCAGAGGAGTCTCTTTCATGTCTAGCAATAGAAAGCAAGTCAGTCATGATTTGCATGTGCATATCTCTCCCCCCACATTAAACAGAGTGAAGGAGGTAATTAACAAAAACCTTCCAGGTGACTTGTTGAGGCTGTCTGCACCAACTACTGTGGTGGATAATGTGTCTAACTGAATATACCCTGGTACACACAGTGGACAAAATATTTTTCACAAAAGTGCTTTCAATGCTTTTAATTTCCACTTGTTCTCTTTTTTTCTATAACTTAAAAAATTGAAATACATATTTCCTAGTGGATTTTCCTCTGGCTTCTCCTGGTCCAAGATGTTTAAGTAACTTATAGATGTACCACAGTTTTATTGATTTGCTTCCTGATCATTGCTATTAATCTTGCCCATGAAAAGTGACAGGACCCAGTGAATGAAGAGTAGTACACCTGGATACTGTTGGATGTCTAGGTATCTTAGAAGGGGATAGATCAAGAGCAAACAGCCCCTATTTTCCCTTTACTTATTGGGTAAGTCGAGATGAGCACCTCAGATAGACACCTCAAGTTCAAATTGGGTACTGAGAATTTTAATAAAGCCTGATGTGTTTCTGATTTGAATCTCTCCTATCCAGACAGAAAGAGGAACTAAGGGGTAATTATCTCAGAATCCCTTTAAGGTTATTGTTTTGATGTGGGACAAGGTAATCTGGCAATCTTTTTCTTACATTCAGCCTTAGGAAACCACAAACAGAGGAACATATTTACTTAGCTTGTTTTGAGTGAAAAGGAGGAGCTATTTATTTCTAAACAGTCTCTGTGGAGATCAAGGATAGACTCATTAACTTCAGCTTCATCTACAAATCACTGACAGTCAATATCCCACAGACAAACACTTCCCCACTACAGTGGCAAATTGGTAAATAATCATCTCTTCATCCTCCTTTCGTCTTGCCAGTCTCTTCTCTATTTTTGGGTAGGGATGAAGATAAACTGGCTGCTTACCCAGAAAAGGGATCTATCAGTCAGAACTCACTAGGAGGACCATATTCTTGGCTACATAAGGAAGAAATTTTCCCCTCTGCCAGGATTTTTGAAAAAAGCCTTTTTGTCTGTCTGGGTAGTTACTGCAGTTCCGGATGTAATCAAGAGTACCAGCATAAGGGTGACTAACTGATGATGTTTTTCAATGTGAGTTACAGAAACAATACAGTACTACTTCTGTACTTTTAAAATGAAAATCCATCTCTTGTTGAAGTCAACAACATCATTCTGCTCAGGAAACTTGTTCCTCTGAGTCATCTAGTAAGATTACTAAGCATTTCACATTATGAATTCTCTTTTCAAAGAGAAAACATATACTTGACAAGTATAAGTTTTAATATATTTCACTGATAAATATTTATAGACATTTATAAAAAAGTGTACATTAGCTGCCATATTTTTCAACATATTTAAAAGAACATGTATTTCACTGTCTTACAAATACATTACCATATGTTTTATTTCTGCAAGTATCCAGATGCTCTGTTCCTGCAGAATAGCAAGTAGGTTCATTAGAGAATTCTTCTTAATAACTGATTCCTTTTGTTTCAGCTATCTAATTCTTTACACCTGCAATCCTCCCCTCTTACAGATTGACTTGATATAGCAAATAAAACTTTGAAAAATGCTTAGATTTGGAATTTTGCAGCCTTTTTTGAATATAAAAAATGTATCTCTTTTTGGAACCTACATGTCTAGCATGCTATACCACCGAATATATACAGTGAAGTATGAAACAGGGTCGTTATTATAATAGCGGACAAGTCTGCAATAACTGATGCAGACAACATAAATCAACTTCCATTTTAACTCTCAGGCTTTTACTCACTCAGAACAATCTGGAAAGATGTCTTTCTTTGGATGGAGACCAAAAGTGTGACACCCATTCATAAAACTATGTCTTAACAAGATTTCATTGTTGGGATTCAAGTGTATTCTAGATAGGTCCAAACCCTCTATTCTTTGGTACTTAAGATGCAACCTAATGAAATATTCTTCTCTCACTGGACCAGAAGTTATGAAGATAATGTCAAACATGGTTTCGCAACTGTCAAAAAAATCCAAGGAGAGTTTCATTTTTGCAGTACTCCAAGTACTGTTTTTGATACTTTGTATATGTGAAGTTGATAGGATCATCTAGTAGCCAAGGTATTGCATGTATTCAGGGTAGTCTGGATACCATACAATTGTCATTTTATCTGTGCACCCCAAAGTTTCAGTAGACCCCAGCATGTTTGTCCTGTATTCCTAAATCAAAAAAATCTTTCGTCCACAGTATTTCAGAGAAGACTTCAGTTATATTCTGAAGTTTTTTTTTTTTTTTCTTCCACTTTTAGTTTTCCATGATCAGTCACTTCAGAATAGAATATTATTAATGTGGCCTATATTCTGAAGACAGGTCTGTAGTACAGAATCATAGATGGCAACATGTAGGAAAACAAGAAGATTACAGAAATCCATCCAAAGAGGTGGGTGATGACTTTCGTTAGTGTTGATGTTACAAAGAGAAATCTCCCTCAAATGTTTAATTTTCCCACTTAGGCATCTAAGTGAACTTTTTCCATGCAATGAACCCCCTGACAGTCAGAGTATGAACCATCCTGGTGATGAATCCTACTCTCCTTAGTATGAGGAGGAATGAGGGGACAGGTGAAGCAGCATAGTGACAGTCCAAATCCTTCAGATATTACAGGACCATTTCTATAATGAGGCATGCTAGGGTGTCCTGATCCAATGTCAGGGAAGGTTTCGATATGATCCCAAGAGCGAGTTTAAGACACAAACGAGGTCAAATGCCATATAGTCAAAAGAGCTTTTAGTATCAAAAGTATCAAAAGTGGAAAATGGTGGCGATAGGATAGAATGGACGAAAAGGTAGAAATTAAGCAAGCAGTCGAGATAGAATTGCTAGGATAGTCACCACCACGGATCCAGCGGCATCCCGTTGGTCCTCAGTCTTCAATTCTTTGGTGGTGAAAAAAGGTCGCCACAGCTTGTCTCTCTGGGTTTTTATAGGGCGTATTTCGATGATGTCATGCGCTGCAGGTTTCGTCCATCACATGACCTTCCTTCCTTTGATCGACACCAGAAACCAGTATCTTATCAGCTCCAGCCCCGTTTCCTCCCCTGGATGCCTCAATGGCCTGGTAACCGTCCTTATGGACAGAGGAGTGTCCTGCTTAAACAGGCCATCTCAGAGACAAAGGGCTTGAGATAAGCAGTTCACAGTTCCTTGAGATGACAGCCCAATCCCTCACACCTAACAATCTTTGAGGCAAAAGGTTCAAGATAACAATTCAGTCTCTTACATAGGGTTAACCCTCCATCTACCTCATAAGAACTTCTGGAGCCCATGAGCTCCCTCATACCTCACACTCACCAGTTAATGACCAGAGGAAGTAGAGACTATGATTATCATTTATCCCCTCAGACTCACACATGACCTTGTGAAGGGGGTGAGAATTATCTGGAATCAAGGGACATCCTCCTCCCTTTGCCAGACCTAAACCATATTGTGTGCTTGTTCCTTTATTGGTTCAATCACTGCCTTCACACTCCTTTGATAAAGGATCTGTTTCTAAAGTGAGTTTCTTAGTCATGCCCAGCCAGCGGGCTGTTGAGATAGACTACTCCAAGAAGTCATGTTGGTTTGTTTAAGTAGAAGAAGGATTTTCTCCTGGTTGTAATACGGGTCTGTTAAAAAGGTGGATGGTGACACTTTTTTATTAGCTTTCAGTTAATCTTGGACCAAGTAATGATTTTTAAAGATGTAAAATCTTAAGTGTCTGGAAAAAACATGTGACTTGTCTCACAGTTACTGGGAGAGGGAAAAATTCATCAATTCAGATTAGAGCAAGAGAAGCGTATGTGGCACAAAGCGCAGTCTGCTGCATTGAATTCTTCAGGGATGTGCAAATAGGACCCTGTTCAGTTCAAAGAGAAGTGGCAGCAAACAGATTGTTGCCTTCTATTGTGTTTTAGGCACAGGCATATCAGGCTAAAATACCTTTTACCTATGTCTCATCATGACAGCATTTTATATTAATGATTTCAAAGATTAGATCCTTAGTTACTATGTGACAGTTATTAAATGAGGACAATGCAAACTACACTTTTACTTGTTTTGATTCAGAGGCATAGACAACCAGAAAGCATTCCCATTTCTTATCCTAGGTGTCCTTTGACTAATTTGAAGCATGTAAGCATACAGCCAATCATTCCTTTCAGACAGTAATCAGTGAGTGGTTTACCGATATTCAGAAGAAGAGGCGATAACTCAGCAGGAAGAATATATTCTCCCATCAAAATCCTTTCCACTTCATCGTTGTTAAGGGGAAGAAAAAAGGTCTTGCAAAAAACCTGCATGTCAACAACTTTCAGTGAGGATATTTAGAGTATAATGTTAGGTGCCTCTTTTTCTACATCAGATGGATTATAGGTCAAGCAGTCTACTTCTACTAATTGTGTGTAGGTCTAGAATATGGTTACAGATATTGTTTCAATGGGGTAACCTAGCAATTACCAATACTCAAACTAAATATATGTAAAATAATCTATAGCAATGCTGCACACCTTTTATACCTTTCCTTCATATTCTGCAGAGGACCATTGCGTCAGAGCTCTTTTCAAACTGCTTGTGTCACCCCAAGGGTACTTGCAAAGGATTATATTCACCTAGAATGCTCTTTCTAGTGATCTATCTATATTATATACTATAATGATACACGCATTACCACATGTATTACTACATATATTAATATATAATGATACAATATATTACCCAGTGCCTTGCTAGTTTGGAAGCTATCCAATAAACTTCTGTGCTCACACTATGTGGACCAATAGCTGGACACACAATATGGTGCCATGCTTCCCAGCTGTGGGACAGGAACCTCTTCCAAAAAGGTTATTTCTATCAACACTTATTTCTAGGTTGATATGAGATTCAGAAATTTTTGAAAGAGTTGCTATGCTGATTAGAAGGGAAATTTAATAGCTTTGTACAAGATTATAGAATGAAGATGTGGCAGCAGAAAACAGAGGTTGTGTTCCTTCTGAGTACTACTCACCAAACACGAGCAGAGCTATACCTGAACAGTATTAGTACTAAAGAAGTGCAGTGAGCATTGAAACACCCCTTTTCTGCTAAACTCTCTTGATATCATCACCTCATTGTCTTCTGTTATTCCCATCCTACTTGTCTGTTTACCTTTCATGCTATCTGGCAGACGAACAGCAAGTACCTTGAGGAAGGGACAGGTTTTTTTATTATGTTTCTGAAAAGCTGCTCATGTATTTCCGTTCTGAGTTCACATTCTTAGGCACTATCATAACACTTAATAAAGGCAACATTTATCAATGAAGTGATGCAAAGGTGACCTATTTTAAAATAAATATTTCTCTAGCACATATTCACACTGGGGATTTGTCCCTTTGTATGTCTTTGCTGTTTCCTTAGCCTGATTTCTATATTCTATGTATTATCTTGAAGCATTTAAGATTAAGAAAAAAAACAATTCCACTACATTATTTGGCTTTTTTTTCATACAAAATCTATGTTTATAGAAATCCAGATAAGAAATTACAATGTTTATTTAGCTAGGAATAGAAATGGGTACATAAGTATTCTTTCCTGTCCTATGTAACTAATGTTCTAGCAGCCTGTTATGCATATTCTCATAATTATTTTGTTTTATTCAAAATGTTCATATTTAGTTTATTAATGCTGTATTTCACATTTCCAAGATTTTTTAGAATCCATCTTGTGGTGGTCTTGGAAGTCTTAGTTTTACAGTTGGACTCAATGATCTTAAGGGTCTTTTTCAACCTAAATGATTCTATGATTCGATCATGTCTCAAAGGTATTAAAACTTTTCTAATTTTTTGTTCGCATGACATGCTGGTAGCCTAGGTTAATACATTACCCCACAGATGCCTATGTAATTAACTGATCTTTCATAGGCTTCTATGCTCAGTGGAGCATATCCTTAATTTAAAAACAACTAAGTGGTGTGAACAGAAATTATTGGACTTTGAGTCAAAACCAGTTTGTTCTTGATTCAAGTCCATCCTATAATCCATTTGATTGTTTCTCAGAATTTTTCTAAGTCAACAGGCTGTTAAGTGCCCGACTTCTTACTGGGAATGACACTGCTTCCTTAAAAGTCAGAACCCAATGCTTGGAAAAAAAAAGTGTTCATGAAAAAACATTGTGCAGAGCCAGACCGAAAAGAAATCTCTTCTGATTGGTTTACAGTGCTCCTGACTAACACTGACCAAAGGATGGAAACAGGATTCCATAAATGCCCTCAGATGTGATACTTAGTCAATTAAGAACTGTACTAATTAGAAAATACTTTCTACAGTAACAATATTAATTTAAACAATAGATAAGGGAAAGAAAAAAATACCTGACTAGTATCTTCTGATGTGACATATAAATTAAAGAACTAGTTTTGTGGGTTTTGTAAAGATTTTCCTGTATCAACACCACATGTGAGAATAAGCTTCCTATAGGAAACTGTGAGCACCAGTGTCAAGAATCTGAGAACCTGGACAGTGGGGCACTTTTAAAATTTTTTTCAGTTTTGGTGGCACAAAAGTTTTAATTTTAGAGAAACACAGAATTTTAAAACGCTGCATACAGTAGGTCACAAACAGAGTAAACCCTTTGCCTTGGGGATGTTACAATGTGGATGCCAGAAATTAGTCTCCAGCTCCTTTCTTATATCTTCTTTCCCTTCCACTCGTCTCCTCTCTCCCTGACTGCTCTGTCTGAAGTTGCCTCCTGATCTCTTTATTCCCCCATGTTTTTGCATGGGACTGCTGTGACGGTCTGACAAATTATAGTCAATGTCTCAAACATTTGTTGGAGAACTTTGGTGAGGAAAACGGCCTCTGTGAAAACGCTGGAGTTTTGTGAACAGGACAATGTGGCCGAAGGAGAGGGCCCCCCGGAGGGTGGGACCGCGCCTCTCCAAAGCCTCAAGTCCTTATCTTAAGTGACCAGGAGAAGGACCACAGCAGCGCCTGGAGGAGGAGGCCCCACGGAGGATGGGACTGTGCTTCTATTTTAAGCGGTCATGCCAGCAGAAAAAGAGAGGCAACTCTGCAATGAACACCCCCCCCCCAAAGCTCACTGACCAATTCCAGAGAACCCCGGGAATGGGACTGTGCATGTCGAGACCATTGAACACACTACAAAAGAAGGGAGAACAAGTCCTCGGCACGCGCGCGCTCCAGAACTGGATCTCTACACTGGCTGGACCAACGCTGGACCCAGGACTGGTGAAACCCTTCTCTTCTCTCTTTCTTTCTTTCTTTCTTTCTTTCTCTCATTCTCTCTCTCCCTTTTTTCCTTCTCTCTTCTCCACAGTCCCTACACCTCATCCTTTGAAACATAAACCGTTGACCAAGTCTGAGACTAAGAGTGGATCTAGCCGCCCCTGAGCTCCTCTTTGAGAAGGAGTCCAGAAAGCAAGGGGGTCTGCTCTGAACCTCGTGACTCAACGGGAGTGCTCTCCTTCTGATACATTTCATGTTTCTTCTTCCATTTCTTTTTCTATACTTCCCTCCTCTTCTCAAACAGTGGCTTAATGCCGTCTTGCAAGGTTCACATTAACAAGTTCATGTGTACTTGGACAAAGTTAGCTAGGTTGAATAAATGTTGATTGTTGTTTGAACTCCCCTGGTGTTGTTTCACCTTAATTCTGACAAAGGAAATCCACGAACCTGAGTCACTCCAACTTTGGGACGCGACAACTTCCCATAGGTTCAAGGATCAGTTCCTGATATTAACAGGGGGAATCTTTTTAAAATAAAATGCTTTCACACATGTAACTTGCACCTCATATAATCCATCCTCTTACAAAAGTACCATTCCTGACAATGAATTAAGCTGTACCTGCAAAAAACTAGCACAACACTGGGGGCAGAAAAAGGGAAGGTTAGTGGCAGGGAGCTTTTATAGGAGCAGGATACATGAGCAGTTATTATAACAGTGATGATGCTATAGTAAAATGCCTATGCTTGCTTCTACTGGGCTAGAGTTTCCTGCTCAGGTCTCTAATCCACTCTGCTATTGAATTCCCTTTCTTACTTATAACAGATAACAACAAATTATAACGTTCCTGCTTTTATTTAAGTGATTGCATAGAAGCAGAATATGAGACTCTATGAGTGGCTAAGGGGATCAGGAAGTGAAGTTTGTCCTAAGTATTTTGTATTTTAGGAAGCAATGAAGGTGAACAATAAAAAGATGTTTAAATAAAAAGGGCAAATTCCTTCATAGCACTAAAACTTTCCTTAAAAAAACAGAGTGATATAGCTCTGAAGCCATCACCTGAGACACTAACATAAGAACTAGATCACTATGATACAGATCTTGGTAGGTCTAACATGAGAAATATACAATCTCATTTATGATGCCTTTCTATCTGCTTGAATCCCCTGTACGACTGATCCTCTTTTCAGGAGGAAGACAGGAAACATAGAAGATTTGTGCCAGGGTGCTATTATACTCTAAAATTTAGCAGGTGCTTACCTATTCTTCACTGCCAGCAAAAGGACTAACTGTAGAAAATGAATTAACATAACAAATTTAATTATGGAATTAGAAGAATAAAAAAAATAAAATAAAATATCTGTGGTCAGTATTAATGATCCACTTTCCTTCTTATTAATTAATTTAAGCATTCATGATGGAAATGTAATGCTGCTGAGCAGACTGTTTGAACATAACGTTCCCTTAATGCTTTTGTTTATTTTTCTATTTTTAATGTTGTTGCTTTTGATAACTGTGTAATATCCAACTCATTGATAAATTGGCTGAGATATGAAGAGGCCTTGTAGCCTCAGCTTCTGCAGCTGAGAACTATTTCAAGTATTACAGTAAATACTGTGCCTGGATGAAATAATAAACATAAAAAATTTAATGTACATCCAAACTATGTTGATATAAGGTTACTGATAGTCCCTCATCAACCAGGCCACTTGTCCCGATCCAATGTCAGGGGAGGTTTTGATATGATCCCAAGAGCGAGATTAAGACACAAACGAGGTCAAATGCCGTATAGTCAAAAAAAAGGTTTTATTATCAAAAGTATCAAAATGGTAGCAATAGGATAGAATGGAAGAAAAGGTAGAAATTAAGCAAGCAGTCGAGATAGGATCGCTAGGATAGTCAACACCACGGATCCAGCGGCGTCCTGTTGGTCCTCAGTCTTCAATTCTTTGGTGGTGAAGAAGGCTCTGCCACAGCTTGTCTCTATGAGTTTTTTATAGGGCATATTTCAATGATGTCATGTGCTGCAGGTTTCATCCATCACAGGACCTTCGTATGATCAACACCCGAAACCAGTATCTTATCAGCTCCAGCCCCATTTCCTCTTCTGGATGTCTCAACGGCCTGGTAATCATCCTTATCAGCAGGAGTGTCCTGTTTAAACAGGCCATCTTAGAGACAAAGGGCTCAAGATAAGTAGTTCACAATTCCTTGAGATGATGGTCCAGTCCCCCACACCTGACAATCTTTGAGGCAAATGGTTCAGGATAAGAATTCAGTCTCTTACACCACTCCTACCTGTGTTCTTGAAATAACCTCAAGATGCTAATTAATAAGCACAAATCTCCTGTGACATACAGTAGAAACTTTTAACAAAATATGTCTCTAGTCTCCTATGAGACCTGAGCATTATATTATACACATATGTGGCCAATTGGTCTTACCCAAAAAAAGACAATTCAATGTAGATCCAAAAGAAGTGCTTTTCTATTTCATAATCAACAGATCATTAGTAAACACTGGGTCAGATTCTGATATCCTTACTTGTGTGGAGTAACAAACACTGTTTATCATTTATACTATACCTAAAAGAAACCCTTCTGAATTCAAACAAAACCACTGATGGGTATCTCTTATAAAAGTTAGAACATTAGTCTCTGATAGATATTTACTAAGATTGAGATGATGATAACTTGCTTCCCTGTTGCTACTCTGAACATTTTTGTAAACACAGGCTCACAGTTAGCTGATGTGCTAAATGAACAGACTCCATTTAGAAACACTGGACCCCATTCTGATGCCTGTTCTACTAGCTGATGGACAGAGGGAAGGGGAGTGGGATGTGATCCAGCATTTTGCATTATTCACACAGAGCCTTCAGATGGGGGTCATGCTGGCAAATGCCTGGGCTGTGAAGGATACAAACCTTGCTTCATGTGCCACTGTAGCTGGTGTGTGCTGCGCCCACAGCAGGTTCAGGTGGAACCCACAAGAGCAGCATCAAATCATTTCCAGCGTCTACAACGGGGTACCAGAGGGATCTCACCAACCACTCACTGATACTCTAAAGGGTGAGGATGCCACAAACACACTTCCCATGATGCATGTGTGCAGGGGAAAGCTGTGCTGTACTTGCTAAGCCCAGTCCAGTGCTGCCGTGATACCTTATCCCTCGGCAGAAGCTGATCTGTGGGGTAGAATGTGTGCCTAGGCTTTGTCTGCCTAGGCTTTTGCATTAATAATAACAACAAGAACAATGACAATAATAATAATAATTTTTCACCATCAATAATGATGTAATAATAGTGAAAAATAGTAAAATTTACAATTCACATAAAAAAGGCTGCACTGAATCAGACCAAGGGTCCATTTACTCTTATGCTCTCTCCCTGACACTGACTAGTGCAAATGCCTGGAGCTGTATGATTGCTAAAACACATGCAGTAGATGTGAAGCTCACTAGGAACTACTTCAGCTTATTCCAGCTGGTAACTGGCCCACTATTGCTAAGCAGCCCACTGCAGACCTCCATGCTCCCTGCATGAAACCTCACTGCCTACTGAGTGCACTGTTTACATCTGGATGCAAACATGCAATTTAATATTGCGTATAAAATTCAACAAAAAACATCATCCAGAATTAATAAATTTCTGATACCTATGCAGCTTTGTCTTTTTTTTTTCCATGAAAATTCTAACCTTACTCTGTTTCGTTAAAGGATATGAGGCCTGTGTTACAGACTTTGCCTTTAAGGCGAGAAAGAGCTTTGTGTTATACTAAGTTTACATGCAAGTGTAAGATGTTGAATATCAGACAAGTTTTTTACAAGGCTCAAATGTCAAATGCCTACTTACAGATAAGCATTACCCTTGGTTTTCAAAAAGTCAGTGATGAGATCCAGTGAACACCAATAATCATAATCTCAGTCAAGAGGATTTTTGCTACAGGAAAGGGCAGGATAGCACCACACACAAAGCTGCTTAGCACATTACTACAGGCAGAAATGTTACTTAAGTATGTGAAAGTGAATACTTGCTCAAACAATTCACAGACAATGTCCTAGATATCATAAGAAGCTGTTACAGTACTGACATTTATTCTTAGGTATGACCATGAATATTTCATGACCAAGCAGATTAAAACCTGTCTTATGTAATTATACTGAACTGTTTACTACTAAAATCTCTGCTGAGTCAAAGCTGTGTTTTCCATACTGTTTTTGTACAGGATATACTAAATATTTTTAATCAACCAAATCAACAAATATATAGCATGTGTTCAACTAAACTATCTGACATCTTTGAGAAAAACTAATAATTGAGCAGAATTAATATAATGAATTGTTACTGCTAACTATTAAAGTGGCTGCAAACAAATTTGCCAGTGATTCATTCATGCTCAGGAAAACAAGCTGAGTTGGAAAACAAGAAAAAAGTTTATTATTCATGAAAGCTTCATAAAAGTTAACTCAAGCACACCCCCCCAATTCAAACATGTATTTGTCCTCATCTCACCTCTGAATCATCTGTTCAATCTGCCCTTTCTCCATCATGCTGTGCTGAACTGATTGCTTCAGTCATACCAGTTAAGGAGCTGGGAGACAGAAATTTCTTTGCACAGTACTCTGGCCTGCTCCCATTCAGAAGCAGTCACATAAAAAATTATATGAAAAGGTGTCAGCCTCCAGGATATAAATAGAGGGAGATTTTCTTTCTATGAGCTGGGCTTACAAATAGGAATCAAAATGTAGTATTTGGAAGGAAAAATGTATTTTTTAATCTAATAGTGCAGGGTCTTGATTCAACTAACAGCCTAATGCTCTGTATGTACTTCATGTTATGCTTGCTTTTGAATAACAGGTGGAATCGGGGTCTCTGCACACAGTATCAAATGAGGTACTCCTTTTGCACACCTGTACCATTTTCACTGCCCTTTAAAAACAGTCTCTTCACATTGTTGCAAGCTCCCAACAAGACTTTGCTTCTCCACCTTACCTCTGGCAATTCCTACGGCTACTTTGTGCTTAGTTGTGCTTCCTGGAAATCACTCAGAAGTGCTTGATTCTTGTTTTTCAAGAGACCAGAAGTAGTGCCAGAAGGGTCTGTCAGGACACTAGTAGTTTAACTAGATTGATGCAAAGACACCTATGAAAAAAAATGATCATACTTGTGACTGGGTTTTTTGGTTTTGGGGGGTTTTTATGTTTTGTTTTGTTTTGTTTTGTTTTTCAAAAAAGCTGACACATCATTCACTGCATACATGAATGAAAATGCTGTTATCCATTATGTCAAATATGGAGATGAAGTTCAATGGCCTTGTATATAAAACTGTTTTGTCCTTCTTGACATATGCTGAAGTTGCATCCATTCATAATCTATCAGTATAACACACACATAGGATGGGACACCATGAGAATGACAAGAGAGAGGGACAAAAGGCTTTGAAATATTTTGATAGTTACTTACCCTTTAGGGTTTTTCTACATTTTTTGAGGGAAAGGATATTGCAAGGGCAAAGCGTCAGCATGTGCCCAGCCATGAGGCTGTTCTGCAGCTGAGTCTCTGGTGGGTGCCAACTGTGGAATGAAGTTTTGTGGTCCCTGTCAGATGTGTTTCTCTTTTACTCCAGGGACACAGCTACATGTGAATGGTCACAACACAGGCTCACAAAGCCCCCGGATGGGAGACTATCCTTGGTGCTCAGAAGTACCTTGTTTAATGGCTGGGCAGAAGGCCTTCCAGGTCTGCAAGGGAAACGTGTGTCCCAGTGAGCCTTCTTGTATGGCCTTGCATCCATCAGAGGAAGGAAGAGCCACCACTCATAGCAGCTTGGCTTGGGCTCAGCAGCACATCCTGGGTGGAGAAGGCAAGAGGTGGGGTCTGGCAGGGAAAGTGCTAGAGGCTTCCGCAGATCCTTCCCACCCTCACCACCAAAATGTCCCAGGACGTTTTGCTGTAGGAAGGAGAGTCTGTGGTGAGCCAATGTCTTTATGTCTTACACCTTCTATCAAAGTTCTGAAAAAAACCCTTCCCGTTGAGTGTCTACACCATCTTGTACATTTTTCTCTTTTAATAGGTTTATTCAGGCTACCAAAAATATCATAAATAAATGATATTGGTATCCTGTTGAGAGATTTGCAAGGCCAGAAGCAAGACAAACTATTTACTGCTGCGGGAGCATAATAATGGACTCAACGACAGATCAATATGATCATAGTTGAAGACCCTTTACTAGAGCATCAGACATCATTTTTATACATTGGTTACATCCGTTCATGCGTTTAGCTATCTTACTATTGGTTACACACATTATTCACATGCTGTCCACGCGCCTAGTTACACTTAATGATTGCTTATGTCAACACTGTACATGCGCATAAATATAAGACATAATTGGTTATACTAACTGAAACATGCAAAACTTGTCTCAGTCCAATTGGTCAAGATAAACTGCCGAGTTGAGGTTCTTTGTGCCAAGTTCCCTTTATCGTGGAATGTACACCTGTGTTCTTCTAATCGGTATCTTTCATTTTTTTTTGTCTTCTTGTTTATTCTGTTCAAGGCCTTCTAAAGGCATCTGGAATGCTCTTGCGACCGTTAGCTAAATATATGTCCACAATTCCCCCTTTTTTGTTTTCTGTCAATTAACACAGCCTTACTTGATCTATCAATTAATTTTTAAAAATATTGCAACATACAAGGCACAAAAATTAAAATACAAAAAAAACCCACTACAAGATAAATCAAAACTATCTTAACTAATGATTTAAGAGCAGCTCTACTTTGTAAGGTTGTGTGTCTAATACTATCTACATCTAACAGTAAATCAGATAATACTACACCAATCTGTACACCAATCTGTATTCAGGGACCCCAGAATTTGTGATTCCTGGGGTAGCAATGAGGGTCAATGCCCGATCTGTGGAAACCAGGCATTCCCATCCATTGAGTCCATCACCTGCTGCACAGGGGTCTCCATCAATAAGTTCTTAAACTTCGTTGATGCCAGTGGAACCCCCTATTAAACCTGAAAAAGGGATTGCTTGGTGTTGCTGTACTGAGGCATAAGCAATCTTGTCCAGTCATGTCAGCCAGGGTCATTCAGATGTTTTCTTTGGCTTGCAGCAGTATCCATGACTATGTCCATCCGAGGACTGTGAGGAAGATGGACCATCCGTACATTCTTGTGCCGTCTTGCTCCGCGAACTCAGCCCAGCAATCGGTAGGTGCCAGCTTTCCGTGGGTGTCCCCATGGAGGCAATGATGGCCTTGCCATACACCAACCTGATGGTCTTCGGAAAATCCCGGAATTTATACATTTGCAGAGGAACGGATTTCAGCACACGTGGCCAGCAGGCACTAAAATCCGCCTTGGTTGCAACATGGGGAGCCTATGACGCATGCGCTCACTGGCCAGGCACGCTGCACGAGTCATAGCCATCCTGTCTATTGGTTCATGGGCTTTGTGATGAGGTTGCAATGCACAGAGAATCTTGACCTGTTATGTTGGCCAAGGTGACCTACATGTTAGTTTTTGGCTGAGGTGGTATTCATATTGCCGCACCATCTAGGATGTAACAGATGATGATGGTTGTACAAATCAAGCGGGAGTCCATCGTTGGCCTGTATCCCTAATTTCCGGCCACTCCTGATATGTGGATAAAAAGTGTCTAAATATCGGTGGACCGCCTGCATCAGACCAACGATTTAGAAAATTTAAAACATAAGTAGCTTTAGCTAACTTTTCTTGTGGAGAGAAATTCCCTACTTCCTTTTTTGTTTTTCGTCAATTAACACCTGCTGTACTGCCCTTTGCAAAGATCTATGAACACAATTAATTAAACACAGTAAAAGCAACATTATACCTAATAAAATACACAAGAATAAAAGAAACCCTGATTTTTAACAAAGATACAAACCAACTCATAAGTCCCCATCCCACAGCTAAATGCTCTAAGCCTAAATGACAGCTTCCTTAATTGCATTAAAGCTCTTGACAAACTGCAGCAACGACAAGTGGGACAAAGTTGACCACTAGCTCTCGTTGTCTCCCTTATCCCCTGGGTTGTCCGTTGTGGTGCCCCTCCCATTCACAGTGGCAGAAGATTTCCACGGTTTTACCCAGCTAGCCGGTACCCACTTTGGTCCAGAATCTGTAATGACACACATATATCTTCTACCGGTAACTTGTACTTCTGCTGGGCCTGTCCACTGTCCCGTGTTCAAATCCTTATACATTACTTTAATTCCTGTTGTTTTTACTGTTCATAAATCATTGCTCAAGGCACTGCTATGAATTACCATGGGAGGGTTATCGGCGTTGCCTGCCAACTGCAAAAAATTGAGTACATATAAAACTTTCCAAATTCTTTCTTGTGGGGAGAGACCTATTTCCCCTGTTTTTTGTTTAGCTAATAGTCCTTTAATTACCTGATGTGCCCTTTCGATAATAGCTTGACCTGTTGGAGAGTGTGAAATGCCTATGTAGTGTCGAACCCCTCACTGTTGACAAAACTCTGCCAAGGTATGAGAAGTGTACGTGGGTCCATTATCTGTTTTTATGGCTTGAGGAACACCCATAATCGCAAAACATCCTCTTAGGTGTTTTCTCACATGTTTTTCTGATTCACCTGTCAATGGTGTGGCCCAAATAACCGAAGAAAAAGTATCTATGGATACAGGTAGATACTTTAGCCTGCCGAACTCAGCAATATGAGTGACATCCATTTGCCATAATTGAAGATGCAGCAAGCCTCAAGGATTTACTCCTAAGCCAATGCCAAAACCAATCTGTTGGCAATCAGGACAAGATTGTACTATGCCTCGTGCATCTGCTAATGAAATAGCAAACTGACGAGAAAACACCTTTTCACTTTGATGGAAAAAGGCATGTGATAGTCAGGCTTGTTCAAAACTGTTCACCGGTGGTCCTGTCCACATTGGGCCTGCTAGCATGTCAGCTCGTTCGTTTCCTTGCGCTGGGCCTCCTTGTAGTCCAGAATGACTGCTAATGTGTGTAATAAAATACGCTACATTGCGTTGATTCAACAACGACAAAAGTTCAGGGAAAAGACCCGACAGGACAACATTATTTAATTCTTTTAGAACTGCATGTTCCAACCTTTGAACTACTCCCACAACATAAAGAGAATCAGACACTATATTTAATGGTACTTCTGTCCATTGTGAAAAGACCCACACTACAGCTTTGAGTTCTAATGTCTGTAAGGAGTCCTTTTCCTGACCCTGTATGATGTGGTCTTGCCATTCGCCATCCTTTTTCCATGTAACTGCGGCCTTTCTGCTATTCTTGCTGGCATCTGTGAATACTGTAAGCCCTTGTACTGGTGTTTCAGATCTAATTGGAAAAGATTCAAAACTGTTTCTATGCAGAAAGGAAAACAATTTATGTGTGGGGTAGGTATTCACAATTTTGCCATTGTATCCTGCTAAAGCAATCTGCATATCCTGGGAGTGTCTCATTACCCATTCTAAATAGGCTTGTACTAACGGGATTATGATAAGGCAAGGTTCATGTCCTGCTATTTCTATTAGTCTAGATCTTCCGTTCATGATTAGTTGAGACAACAACTCAAATCGACTTAATATCGACTTCTTTGGTCTAAAAGCTAGAAATATCCATTCTAAAATTCACAAAGGATCTTTCAGTGCCGGATCCCACTGTGCAAATAATGCAAATGGATAATCACTACTCTTCTCGCCATTTATAACTATCAGCTGTATCAATAGGTCAGGGTCATATTGTGCTGCCTTAGAATTCACAATTTTATCCATCATACATTGTAAGGCTTCTGTCTGCTCTACGGACAACTGTCGTTTGTCATCTACATTAGTGCTAGTAGATAAAAGCCGCAATAACAGTGCTAAATCCTCATTTGAAACCCCAAACAAATTTCTTATCCATTGAATGTCACCTACTAGTTTCTGAGCATCATTTAATGTAGGAATGTCCATTTTTAATGTTATTTTCTGCGGCCTAACCTGAGTGTCAGTGATAACCCAACCAAGGTAGTTCCAGGAAGAACTTTTTTGTATTTTCTCGGGGGCTACTTTAAGTCTCTTCTTCTCCAAACATGGTATTAATTCCTTGAGGACTTGATCAGAATTCGTATTTTCCCCTGCAATCAATATATCATCCATATAGTGATAGATCAGAAATTGAGCAAATCTTTCTCTGATTGGTTTCAAAGCCCAAGCAACAAAATGTTGACACATGGTGGGAGAGTTTTTCATTCCCTGTGGTAAAACTGTCCATTGATACCATCGTGCAGCCTCTGCCTTATTTATTGATGGTACTGTAAAAGCAAACTTCTCTTGATCTTCAGGATGTAACAGTATAGTAAAAAAAACAATCTTTCAGATCAATAATAAAAATGTTCCAATCTACTGGAATCATTACCGGGGAGGGCAATCCAGGTTGTAAGGCTCCCATATCATGCATTACTGCATTGACCACATGTAGATCGTGCAACAAACGCCATTTCCCTTTTTTCTTTGGAATGGTAAAAATTGGGGTATTCCATGGGCTAGTAGAGGGAACTATATGTCCTGCCTCTAGCTGCTCTTGTACTAACTCTTCAATCTTGGACAGCTTTTCTGCATTGAGTGGCCATTGATCAACCCATACCGGTGTTTCAGTTTTCCATCTCAGTTTTAGGATTGGCTGTCCCTCAATGGCCGTGATTAAAAACCCTGAGTTGTCAGCCTCGCACCCAGTTGACTCAAGATGTCTCACCCAATCAATGCGATGGGAACGTTCAAAACGTATGTTCATGTTTTCACCTCAGAGCCGTCAGAAAAACAGAAATTTAAATGCTCTTTGCTCACACTAGTGGATTGCATCCCACCAATTCCATAAATCCCTTCAGTTGTGTGTATTAGCTGCCATTCATTAAGCCATTTACTTCTGGGAATTATGGTAACATCTGCTCCCGTATCAATGATCATTTTTAAAACAATGTTTTCATTTTTTGGTCCCATAATTCTCACTGTCTCTTCTGGTTTTGACTTTTGAATATCTAAGGCCAACAGCACTGCAGGTGAACCAGAGGATCCAACACCTGCATCTCCTCACAAAAGTTCACCAGATTTTGGTACTCGGGATTCAAACGGAACTAACTGCACTATGCGTGCACCTGAAAAATCCCTGACTTAGTCTAAACATTACTTGGCAACAACCGATAACATCAGAATGTTATCAACATTCTTCTCATACTGAATCCAAAACATAACACTATGCCAGCTACTAGAAAGAAAATTAACTCTATCCCAGCCAAAACCAGGACACTTGCATTTCTCCTTTATAACTATTGGCATGACAAAGGTCTAGTTATTCAAGTATCTCCCAGGAACTGGAAGAGAGTGGTTATTCCTCCCAGTTGAGGATTTAATGATTTTGACATTAACTTGGGTTCATTCCTTTTTGTCTTGGTTTCAGCTGGGATAGAGTTCATTTTCTTTCTGGGACTGGGGTTAAACCACAACACTTTTCTTCAAGTATTTTACAATCTTTAGTCAGGTCATTTATAGAAAACTGCACAGCCTAGACCCCTAAGGTAGTGAAAACTCAACATTTTAAATTAAATCCACACCAACTGAGAAGCCTCAGCTCCTTGAAAAGTAAAATCACAGTTGCTTCTTTCATGTTGTTTTTATGAAATCAGCTTTTAGGGACTGAAACAATATTTAGCACATTTTACACTGGTATGTTTGACTTTGAGGATGGAATTGGCAACTGCTGAAGCAAGCACCTCCAAACTCCAAGCAATCTAAGATTACGGGTTTTTTTTAACTTTAGCCGATAAATTCCTATTTATGCCACAGCTGGGCATTTGAAGATGTTGAGGAAAATTCTAGAGCACAAAAGCTAGTGGGTGAGCTGGGCTTATGGAATCTGCTTGGCATTCAGGTCAAAAAAACACACACAAAAGATCATGAATTTGGTAGCTGTTAAACTATGATGAAATTTTTCTTTTCTCTCACAAAATTTAGGAGTGACTTCTACACCATAGAGGCAAACCTGGGTGCAGAATTACAAGTGTTCAGAATACATGCAGGGCAGGTATTAAGCACTGGATATCTAATGAAGTATTATGGCTATTGGTGAATCTTAGTGGAAAAATCAGAAGTATAATTATAAATGTTTTTCCTTTATTCTATTGCATTCCATGAAAAACACACTCCTGCCATATAGCAAATTTCCATCTGGCTGGAGGATTTAATGTTTATAACAATTCATGCAGCAGCAAGATTAAAAATTCACTATGGAAATTAAATAATAGTATTAAGTGGCTATTGTTTGGGTGTTAATTTGCTTTTTTGGCTTCACACTGACTCAAATATAGGTAATTTTAATGTACTATGCCAGAAAAACAACACCAGTGATGATCCTTTATATGTCCTATAATTTCCAAAACATAGTGTTAGAATTTCAACGTTATCAAAACTTATTAGCCTATGAAAAATTCTTTCTTTCTCTCTTTCTCTTCATCACTATAAATAGAAATAAAGTACCTGTGGCAAATATGTCTGGTGTGGTGCATTTTTGCTGAGCTCATCAGACGGCTGCAAGATAACATATTATCATGAAAACACATTACTACTCCCAGTCCACTAACTGAGACTTCTGAATGCAGATTACCAGGGACATGGCTTCTATTCATAGTTTTGTTATTTGGAGAGTTGTTTGATGAAAACAGGTAACAGTTTCTGATATAAATAGTATTATAGGTCAAGAAGGAAAAACAACAACAAAAACAACAGAAAAATATGGCGTTCAGCGTTGATGTTAAATTTAAAAGAATCCCATATGCTTTAGAGAATCTACATTTACAGGCAAAGTAACTGTAATGGTTTCACTTAAGACACAGGTACAGGTGGCACTTCAGAAGTCTATGGACAAAGAAAGAAAATAAGACACTAAATTTTTCTTATGATTATTCCAGAATATTTGTTCAAATGCTTAGATACAGTGACTGAAAGTAGGCATGCATAAACATTTCAGTTCATTATTTGACCTTTTATTATCACACCATTTGTTGCACTTCTAGATGACAGTGCCTCATGGATAAGCCAGAGTTATCTTCCTGTCCCCTGTGGGATAGCTGGACCATGTTGTAAAACTTCAAAATGATCATTGAAAAAGGAGTAAATAATGAGAAAAATAGAATGTGCTGATAAAAACTGAAATTTACATGTACATAAACCGCAGTATGACAAATAGCGGGATTAAACCAGGCTTTAGCTTTAAGCAGATGAGTTTCTTTGCATCATAGAATCAAAAAGGAACTAGGAAAATGTTGTCTTTGCTTAGATTTGAGTAATACCATAGGAATAACTCAACTTACCCAGATAGTATTGGTATTCAAAATCATTAGAAAAGGTTAAAGTGCTGATTTAACATGTTACCATAAGGAAACACTTAACTACTTATCTAGCTGTAATGAAGTTATTTAATTAAGCTCCCAGCAAAAATGAATATATGTGGTTGTAGAACATTTTAGAGCACAGAATCTTTTAAGTTACAGAAAGCTCATATGTTTAAAAGGTAGAGAAATACTTAAGGGAGTTCTGTAATCAAGAAAAGTAATTACTTAAGGAGAAAAATACATTGTGGATTAGCTTTTAGGTCCAAGGCACAATAGGACCTTTACTGAATCCTGTCTCTATGTATTCTATATCCAGAACAATTTGTTTGTTTCTTACAATTTAATCCTGAGAGGAAAAGGCAGGCATATTGACTTTTCATATGCAACTAAATTAATTTGGTGAATGCATATTTACTTTTCAACAGAGATTATTCAGAGGTAGATTCAGAGAATTTCAGCTGAAAAGTGACACCTTGTAGTTCTTGAGCAGCATTCTTCTGGTGGACTTCTGTTTGTGATCAGATCATAAAACAGAGGATGCAAAATGTCTCAGACAAAACTCTGCTTGGTCCCAGAATTCAGAAAATATTTCACCTTACTGCCTGAAGAAAGTTTTATTTATTTGCCACACATATTTGAGAGGAAATATAATACTGAATAGCCAAAGAGATGATGTAGGATGTGTGCCAGTCTGCTTGACACGAAGGAGGAATGAGGAATGCATACTTGCAGGGCTTAACTGGTCCTATTGCAGTTTGTCCCTGTGAAGGAAGAAGCCTGGGGTCAGCGGAGGTGTCTGTAGGGCACAGCGGGGAAAGCAGGTAATATCACTTGAATGAGAAAACTGCTTCAATATTTGTTGACAACAATGCTGTAAATTTGGACTCCTAGTTGCCATGGTTGCAAACAGACTTTCATACTGACCAGTAACAAAAAAGTGCCCTCCAGTTATTTGTTGCCCGGTTCACACATCGCCCACTATTCATAATGATTTATTCCAATTGCTTAGCACTTCTCATAGAAATATTCATCACCTTCTGGGGCTCAGTTTTTCATTCCTTCCCAGCTCCCACTAATCATTCAGGAAACTGAAGAATTGGAACCAGCAGTAATGTTTTAACTTTTTTTTTCCACAGCAATTGCTTAGATGTTAACATGTTAACTCTGCACAAAATTTAGGGTTTATAAAGACAGGGTTTCAGCCATACCAAGACATATAAGAATATTTTCATGACTTTTTTTTTCCTTTTATCCCAATATGTAAGAATTTTTAAATAATCATTAGCAAATTAAGCCTCTCCTCCACTTTTTCAGAAGTGTTTGTCAGCCTCAGTGCCTACTGCAGAGCACACAGACAAGACTGGAAACTAGGTGACAGCTGACTTAACTATTTCCAGCTGCCAAAATTAAAAATGTGCAAAAGCATAAACTAGAAGTAATTGAAACTTTAATTATTCCTATAGCCATTGTAATAATCTACCACATATACTATTATCAAGGAAAGAGTACCACCGGGTCCACATCATACTATTAAGCAAGTAGGAAGGATATAAGTTTTTCCACTACAACAGAGAAGTGGCTTTTGGGCCTGAACTTGGTCCCTGGACTGAACATTTCCCCTGGACTGCAAAAATTCTGTGGCTGTAGGGTTGTCCTCTGTGCACTGCTATGGTTAGAGGAAGAAAATTGTAGCCTGACATTCAGGATCCAAATTTTCAGTGAGCCTTTTATTGTACTGAGTGACTAAAGCTACAGAAGCCATCGAGGTAACATCAGGTTAACTTCAAGCTGTGACCACCTCAAATGACCAAACTATGTGTCTGCCCATGAATGTAACCATGTCCCAGGAGACATTGGCTGGGTAAGGTACTTCCTCACTGTTTCGCCAGATGCAGTGCAGCTTTGTCAAAAAGAGGCTTCTGGCACTGAGAGAGTCAGGGAGAGTTATTTGATGTCCTCAACTTGTCATCGTGTATCTTCACTCACAACCCTTCAGTAGCATTCAGCATGCAATGTACTATCCTTGATTGCCTCTCGACTTCAGCAGTTGAACATCTGTCCGCTGGGGACAATAGCATTTTTAAAGTTAATTTCTATTTGCACAAGCTCTACAGAAGCTGTTTATCAAAGCTTATAAGACACTTGAATTTCTTAGGCTATCGTATGTTTTTTGTTTTTCTTTAATTATAAGCAATATAGCAAGTAATTTTGTTAGCAGACAGAAGTCCCCTCTGTATTATTACAGTTTTATGATAGATACAATAGTAAATCTCAGTAATTTGATGGTGTCCTTCCACACTTTTTAGACACTTACCTTAACAGTAGGTTCATATTTTCGTGAAACATAGTCTTCACCTCCCTGTTCCTTCACGTTACTGTTTCCATCGCAGATAAACCTCCTTGCTGGTGTGGAAGAGCACAATATGTTAAAACTATCACCCTCATTGGAAGGGATCACAGAAGAGTTACTGTTCCCCACGGGCCCCTGGCAGAAGTTCAAGTTGAATCAGCAGAGTGCTCTTTGGTGGGAAACGTGAGGAACTCTGTTCACTGCAGCATTCATTACACATGCTATTGCCTGTGGTTAAACAGCTGCACCAGTCCAGACTGGGAAAGGGATTTTGACCCAGCCTTTTGGGGAGTAAGTGGTCACTATAGGGGGAAACATGAAGCAAAGACTTTCCAGTCATACAGGAAAGCACATCATCAAAGGTGAAGCTCTAGTTTTCCTGTTTGTGCTCACTCAAGATCAGTTTACACCTATAATTATTCACTGGTGCCTTCTGCACAGATCTGGGTTGTCATGCAGTGTTCTGGATTCCTTTTTCACTTTCTTAGCATCCTATTCTCCTCTCGCCATAGTCTCAACTTCCCTGCCAAATACATTTCCTTAAGGTCATCACTTCTGCAAGGGTTTGTGTCTGTTCCGGCAAGTTTTCTGTCATGATCCTTATACCCTTCCTTTGGGCATCTCACTTGTTGAGCATCTATTAATTTGCTTGAATTTCAAACAAAGTGATGATTATTACCCCAGGAAAGAGAAATGTCAATATTGCTGCCTGCCCTGTCCAAGGAATGAGTTTCACTGTTGGAGCACTGGGCAGCAGACAGGCAAATGACTAATAATTGCGTGATGCCCTCTATTACAAAAATCAAATCTGCTATTTGCCACATAGCTTTTTGAGGTGGCTCCAGAAAACTAGCAAAGTTTTTCAGAGGTGATCAGGAATTCTCTGTGTCTCATTCTGGATATCTGCTGCTTCACATAAACTTGCTTGGCCTATTTTTCAGAGTCAATACTTGGCACTTTCTGAAAACAGGGTTGTTTACACTATTTTTAAAATCTTGACCAAAGAAGCTTTGATTGATCAAAAACGCAGTATGCTACTAATGCATGAAGATTTGTATTCCCAGTTTTTCAGATCACCTCCTGAAGTAGAAAGAACTTGAAAATAAGTAACTCATAGTTCTTTTTGCAAGAGCCATGGGATTTAAGAGGTTCTACTCACTTTTGTCCAGACATTCACAAAATGCCAGTGTCTACCCAATCCTGTCTTCCCAGAGGGTAAGGGTTATTGAGATATTTCTGTCCATCTTCTTAAGATACAGGTAGAATAACAAGTTATCAGTAATGAAGATGAGTTGTGAAGTTGCTGCCACAATTCTCCAGTACGTACTGGTAAACAGAAGGGAAAGGCTGCTGTCCCTTAATGAAGGATGTGCAAAGCATCTTGCATTTACCACAAATGTGTGAAATTATCACATGATACACATGAAATTACCAGGGAGTATTTTACATGCTTTCAAGTTCACATTCCACTCAACTTTTTGATTATCGTAGCTGGACCCACAAGAAAATTTAATATTGCTTTCCTAAGGAAAATGATTGTCATTGTGATACTGTCCCTGTATTTCCTGTGGGTTAATACCATTATCTTCTGATAGCTAAATGATTAACTCATGTCATTGGTATGCTGCTCGTCTGGGCTGGCTGACCTTTAAAATAATAACTAGAAATTAAAACCCACTCCTTAGAACTACAACTCACATCGCAACTAGGAAATGAGTTGAAGCAATTTATACATATGGCAGGAGATGACATATGAGTTCCTGCTACAGACTTCCCAAAACATTTCAGAGAAATTTGAGCGGCCTTTTTGAATCTTTTCCCTGCACATTTTTTCCTGTCTTGGTGCTAATCGGCACACCTTTCACCGTGCAAGGAACAGCAGAGAGCAAATGTAGAAGCATGGGAACGGAAAAAACCCAAAATAAACCAACAATGTTTAGTAACATAAACCATGAAGAAAACACAACTGTAGCCAGGCAGAGAAACCTCAGATTTTACAAGAACTGGAAGTGTTTGTTTGGGAAACTAGGCTGCTGTATATTTGAAGAGTTGGGAAAAAGAGAACAGTTCAAATGAAGGAAGACTGAAAGACAATGTCAGCAAAAGTGAATAGAAGAAAATTATATATGTGAAGTTTTGTACAACTTGAACATTTACATTAACAACTTTCATTTTCAATCAATCTCAAATCTTAAATGAAAAAAAGAGAATGTTAATACAATGCTTTTCTATTCATCATGTTGCAAATATTCTGGTAAAGAAATAAAAATTTAATCACATAAAAGAGTTTGGTTTGATTAAGAAGTAGAAAATTGTGAAGCATAGGTATGGGAGTGTTAAGTTTGAAATGTAGTCATAGGAACTTAGGAACTTTAGAAAATGTACTATGTGCAACCATAAGAATTCAAGTATTGTCTAAAATCAGTTAACCACAGAAACTTTGACAAAGATTTGTTGATTTGTAGTGTTTTGTTTTAGGAAACTAAGGAAACCGTTATGGACACCAGTTTGCTGCTTGGAAACCCCTTACCCTTCCCACCTCAATCTAATTATCAAGGATTCTAATCAGTAGAGTTAAGTGAGATTAACCAATGATTGTTTTAACACAAGAATATTAATAAGATGGTGTGACTGAAGGACCAATTATTAGAAAGGTTACATTTAAGAATAGACATAGTATGCATTTTTATGTAAATTAATATAGATGATGGTGAGAATCATACTGCGCAGAATCACCCAAGAGAGGTCAAGAAGCGGACAACTGAGGAAGACTATGGAAGACCACCAGAGGGCTTCTGAAGACCACCAGAGACCTTCACTGCATGAAGAGACATTTACATATGATAATGATTTATCAGAAAGTTAATGATTATGTATAACATTTTCTAGAAATTTAGTGAATATGTGTAACAGGTGTGTATTTAACCTGCACAGTTAGACTAGACAGGTGTACATGACAGTTGGAGCGATCCCCCGTGTGCCCAGCGCTGCAATAAATGAGTGCCTGCTTCTTAATTTCTCATTGCTGTTAAGGAGTTTTATTCCAGATTTCGGCAGCAATCATGAATAATAAACAGAATAATTTACAATTCAGATATCTCAGGTTTGGAAATTAATTCTCATGGTGAGTCAGAAGGCAGTGACCAAAGCAAATTTATCATGTGAACTGATGCAAGAATGTGGTAAATCCTTCTCATTGCTTATAAATCACTAGGCTTATTGCTGTACCTATTTTGCTGAACTTCTGTTCTTTCAGGCCATTTGATTCATCTCAGCCACCCTGCAGCTATTTCACAAGAAAAAAGTACATGAACTTCAGGGTTTCTTTTTCTGTGTCTGTGAGTGGGAGCTACACACATATACATACTTGTACACAGAGACTGATTACAGTACCCCCATTGCTCATCACTCAGTCACTTGGTATTTCCAAGTTTAGACAACCACAGGCCACAGAAAACACAACTCCGTGATCAAAAAGTGGAAATCCTTGCTGAGTACTGTCAACATCATTCATATAGAGAAAAAGAGCGTTTGGGTCCCCACATATATCACCAGTCACCACTGAACAGCCCGAGGCTGAGGTAGAGCCTTGCAAGGTTAATCTCATGCCAACTTTTTCTCCATGATTGGTCATTTGTAAGCAAGAGATTCAATGCTCCAGACAAACAGAACATAGCAGAAGCATGGATGCAGAACAGTATTTATGGGTTTAAAAGAAAGGAGGAGAAATTCATCCTGGAGTCAGTCTGCCAAATCTGAAAATGTGCAATCTAAAATGTATATTTTATGGAAAAGTAGCTATTTGAGACCAAGCTTTCCAATGCAGATGAACATTTTGAATATATAAAAAAGAAAGAGAACTCAAAGCATGGCAGCTCAAAAATAACCGTATTTACTATTCAAATTCAGCCTTCGACATCTTGAAGAGATTTATCTTCTAACAAGTGACTAGGGAGAGACATTTTTCTTCAAATACCATTGCTTCTACTGCTATTAATAATAATGATTTTAAATGTAGGTAATGATTGTGGAAATCTTTGTCATTATTTTTTTCACAAATATTTCCATTGGGGGAAAAATATGTATTGAACTTTCTCTTTGGTTTTGAAATCTGATCCCAAAATGTAACTTCCTTTTTCTTTCTCTCTTCTTTATTATTCCCTTCTGACCTCCTTCAAGAAGAAGATAGAGAAAAGAAATCAAGAAGAAAGGAAGGAAATATAAAGAGTGGGAAAAAAACCCACCAGCCATCCAACCTGAAAAATCAAATAATCAGAAATTGAAGGTTTTTTACTCAGGATCTCTGGTAAAAAAGAAGGAAATTTTCAAATCTCTCCTTTCTCCACTTCCTGCCCCACACTAACAAAAACCTTGATTTACACCACAAATATTTTTTCCTACTTTTCTTAACCTTTCTTCCCTGCATACATTATAAATCTCTGGATGTTAATTACAAACTTTTTCATTAAAACAACTTATGACAATATGATGTCTATGTGGTCTTTAATATTCATCCATGATCAGTGGAGCCAGCATGAGTCTCTTCAATGATTTCAATGAGCGTGCCTTCAATGCCCCATTTTTGGCTAGCAACTACTGCATTTACACACTTTGTGATAAAAACGAAGCTATACTTACATCTTAATAATGTTATGAATAAAACAGATTATAAAATACTGCAGAGGCAATCTGTGAGTTTTAGGGATCCTTTGATTACTACATTAGTTACACCTTTGCTTCTGATCTGACAGCATGCTTAAATAGTCGTGGTTTATCTACATTGAGTACTAGTAACCCAAGAAAAGACCTTAAGTCTTTGGGAAAATCCATATGAGAACAGCACTCCTCAAAGCCAAAACAAATAAAGCAAACATTTTTTTATGATGTTGAGATACACTTGAGAATTTAATTTCTTAATTCTCAAAAAACCAATCCCAAAGTCTTTATTAAAAATACATCTGCTTTAATTAATTATGTAACTTCTTCATTATATCACTGTGTACCAGAACAACATGAAAGGAATGAAAGCAAGGAGTGCAAGGAATAATAAGAGGTGCTGGGACTGTAATACACTTTTGAATAATTTGGCAGGTGTCTTTGCTTGGTAATGACAAACATAGGAACAGGTATTATCCAGCCAGCTGCAGCAATATGGCAAGTTACTTTATGAAGGTAAGTTTGATGTGAGCCAAATCATAGCAACAACCAGTATTCTTCACTAATCCAGGGACAAGGAAATGCTTTAAACAAATGTACCTTTTTGCATTTTGTCAAATAATCACTGTTTTCAGGAAGAAATTTAAAAAAAAAAAACCACCCCACCAAATTAAAAAAAAATATGCACATCACATCCCTCTTCAGCAGGGCTTCTTGTACACTCCTTCATTACTCTCAGTGTGTTTTCTACTTTCTGGTTTTGTTTGTTTGCTTTTTTCCCTGCAAAGGAAGGAACAATCTAGCAACAAATAACATAGAGGAAAGACAAACGTGGTCTTGGGACATGGGGGATCCATTTTCATCTCTCTTCTCCACAGAAATGCTGTTGTGCTGCCATGCCACATAATTCTTACTTTAGCTAGTCTGGCTTTTTCAAGTAGCATATGACGTAGATTGAATTGCACTGTGCTCTGATAAGCAATGCAGCACTGATGGAAGGTGTAGCAGGATATGGCTGACTTTGCAGCAAGGATCAAAAAGGGACTGTGCTGGCAGCATAGAAAAGGGGAAGGGATAGCCCATATTAGAGGAGGGACCATGGTCCTTGCTGGAGTGGAGAGAAGTGGCACCAGTTCCCATCACCTCTAATTATCAGTAAGTCAAACTGTGAGTGCCAGAGGGAATTGCTGTCCGTCTATATTCTTAGTGTCTACCAGCTAGGTAATGAATACGTTGTGGCTGTGCTATTGGTCATGGTCCCTATGTACTTTGCTCTGCTTAGTCTTTAAAAATACCAATATACATATTTTCATCCCTTCTGTGCTCTCACTGGGCAGACTTTCTGGTTGCATGCTTTAAGCAATGCTCATGACCTTGAAAATAACCAAATCCTGCTCATGAGAGAGCTTCTGTGTTACTAATTGATTTTCTGCTCAGTGTCCCAAGCAAAATGTGAAGGAAGATATATTTCTGAGAAATCTTCAGTGTTTCATTTTCATGCCACTGATGTTTTCTTTTGGTTTTGTGCTGTTTTTTTAACAATCTTAAAGAAATTAATGAATTTCAAATTGAAAAATTTATTTTCTGTGAAAAGCCACAACATTACATGTGTACGTTTTGAAACAAAATGGCTCCTAGAAAGTATTTCCTCTATTTCTTCTTCTGGATCAAAACTTCATGTCAGTTTTGACTCAGCTTCACTAAGTTGCAAGATTGTCCTACATCTGCCTTTGGGGTTTTTTTTTGTAAACTTACAATTCATTAAAAATGTTTGGCCCAGCTGCAGCTCTAGTTTAATTTCCCAGACCCAGAATAAGAAACTTAAATGTGCATAGGTCATAGTCTAATCAGTTTTAGAAAAGGACCTTTCTGTGTCAGGTCCTTGTTCCCACTGTTGGCAGCTGGCAAAACAGTTACACACAAATAACAATGACTCAAGAGGGAGGAAATGTGACTGACTGTACCTGGGATTTTGTATACAGTGAACAAGCTGAGAAAATAAGCTCTTTTTTTCAGTTATTATAATTGTTATGCAGAGTTTTTAAAAAATATGTCAAGGAAATTTTGAGGCAGACATGTTACTGTTTAGTTTGTAATTACAAGTGTTGTTGAAGACCAATACCAATTGTCAACACTCTCACCTAGTAAAAGCATGGCATTGAAAACATGTCCACAAAACAAGCACATATGATTGATTGTAATACATTGCAGGGTTTTCAACTTAGTCTAAATAAAGCAATAGAATGTAGGCAACATTTGTCATTCAAGTCAGATCATTGTACTGTTTATGGAATGTAGAAATTACTTAAAATTCTTGCTAGAAATCTGAAGGGGGTGTCCCACGCAGAAATTTCACATGACATTACCATTTTTCTTAAATCTCCTAAGCCCTTTGTAATAGCTTACTTTCAAAGAAAAATAGCTCTTTCTGGCTAGACTTACTCTTCACATTTCTGATAAATTGCAAACTGATTTGGCAATTACTGTGAATTAAAGATAGCCATGTCAAACGGATCACTTAGAAGCTGCTCAAGAGTAAGTTGAAGTGTCAGGATGTAAAATAGAATTAATTAAAACTAGGAAATGGCTGTAGATTTTTTCCCATGAATTGTGATTCTGACTAAACAAAGAAACACAGGCATAAAAAAGCCACAGCACATCAAATAGTTTATATCTCCATTTTCTTTAATAATACTCTGCTATTTAGAGGACTCTGAGTACTTTTAAAACAAATGGCTTTGTGCACCAAGTGTGGAATTCCATGTTTTGCATCTCTCATCAAGTATCCTTGCTTACCTTGAAAAAGCTCTGGAGTCCTCCAAAAGGACTGCTAAATATGTCAAACTCAGCACTTAAACCACCATCCTTGCAGGCTCCATAAAAGCTAACAGTTGTCCTCCTGGCTTAACAGCTTTGTGCAGGCTCTGGTACCTGCTTTTAGATTGGCTTAGGGCATCCTGTGTTCCTGGGCTGGGGTTTGAAAGTTGCCAGCTTCGTACAGTGTTTTTATTAGCACTCTTGGAAGCTGAGTATCAACAGGGTACAGAAATGTAATTATTCTTTCTAAGCCAAAGGTGGTCCCCATGGAGACCCTTTTCCTGCAATGGCTTTGGCAATACACATTAGCTGGATAAATAGAGCTAACAGAGCCATCAGTCTACTACTTTGTGTAGGATCTGTATTCAGATAAAATAGTTGTTTTAAATAGTTGCATATATAAATATATAGATGCGTATGTATAATTATGTATGTATTAATCATATAAATATAATATAGTTAAATATTTAGGCATTTCTTTGCACTGGTTGTGGGTCCACATGCAAGGATTCTGTTTTGGGAAGTAACTTGATCTAAGCCACATTTATAATAATTTTGATTATGATTTAGAGTATTCTGCATTGTGTTAGAAAAGGGAGAAAAAAAATGGAAGGAAATGCAGAGCCATCAAGATTGAAACACCATGGTTGACCTCTGTTGACATCTGTTTTAAGGATGTTGGTTACTGAAGGAAAAGGTTGACACTTATTTCAAGACCACTGCTATACTGTAATTAAGCACAAAGGCAGTTTTGTCAGGCTGCTTTCCTGCAAAAGCTCCCCAGAACTTTTTCTATTAAGGATAAGAAATTTCAGCCTCAGCAAGTGCAAAAGGTTTTCTCAGGATGGCATTCTGGCATGAGAGCCACACCATTCCCATCAAGCATAAGGAGATCGTATAGGAGAAGTGTAGCTAAGTAAATATAGCTCAGTTGACCCTTCAGAACATACTGTATAATGAAAAAGGAGCAAAAATGTGCAGTATATTGCCTTTGTGTACCTCAGGATGCCTCTCTACAACTCACAGTTCAGTTGGTAGCAATGCAACATATAATGAAAACACCATTTGCCATTCATTTGCATAATGGAGACATTCCCCATCCATGAGCTGACAGAATTTTAACTTATAATTCTATCATTTGACAGGAAGTACTAGAAAAACTTAAAAACAATTGTTTGGCTAAACCTTCATATTCACTTAAAAGTTATGGATGATCTTTCATTCATTTCTGCAAATACCTGTTGGAGCACTGCAATGTGTTGAATAACAAAATCAGTATTTACTTGTACAAGTATTGGTGCCTGACTGTGTATCTGGTTTTCCTGATGACTCTTTTAGGACAGACTCAGGGAGCAGAAATGCCATGTGATTTAGGTGACAAAGTCCCCTAATTAAGATTGAACTGAATCATTCCAACAGCTGCAACTGAGACCTAGTGAGCAATCCAAAGCATGAAATAAGTTTTTGGAGTATCCATTTAATAATATCTGGTATGAATGAATATGACTTATTACTACTGAAACTGGAGAAGAATAACATTGGTTTGAAACTTGGTGTCTTAACACACCTACCCTGCAGAAAAGGAAAAGCTGTTAATGCTCCAGAAGTTGCCTTCATGAAGTCAGTAATTTTTCTCCCACCATAGCACTTTCTAGTCAGATTCAGAGTAATGCATTTCACCATGGCAGACTACTTCTTTGTAAGTCAGTTCTTCGTTCTTCTAATAGTGTTAGTATTTGATTTATAATATTTGTCTAGCATAAGTAAATCTGGCAGAAGGCAATTAAAATAAAGTTCTCTAAGTTCACAAGGGTTTCAAGCCTAGAGCAAGCTTAATTAAAGTCAATCATGGGAAAAAAAATCACTTAGCCCTGCAGCCCTCCACATTTGTCAGACATCTGAATCATGGGGAAGGTTAATTAGAGTCAAACAAGGAAAAAGTAAACACTAAAAGTACTTTCTGGGGTTCATTAAATTTAAATAAGTCAAAATATGTAATATTCTACTTTGTAACAGTGTTCCACACACACCTCTGTCTCCTTTCCTACAATCACAAATCTTCTGAACTTACTGAATTAACATACTTGGAAAGCCTGACCCTAGGTTATGCCAGGCCTCCATGGCTCCATTTTGACAGTGAAAGCGAAGTAAATTAAATTTTTATGCCCCCTACATTGACAGAAGAGAGTAAAGCATCTTCTGTATACATATTCATTTCAAAAGCAGAATGTTGTTTACCTTTTTTTTTTTATTTTGCAGTCCTCTTCTCTGTATCTCTGTCCTCTGTGGGATGAAGCAGAAGAAATAAACTTTAGGAGTCCTACTATGATACTCTAAAGAAAACCTCCTAAGTGGCAGCAAAAGCAGGCCTTGGATCAACAAAAAAACCCCAACAACCAACGCCTGTTGATTTAGCTGAACAACTGAGAAGTACGTGAAGGAATCTCCCAAGACTCTGGGAGCAGAAGACCCTCTCTCTGGTGCCTGTTCCCCTTGCAAGGTGGCTACTTGGTTTGCTCCAGCTTGTAGCCCTGGAGTGAGCCAGCATGTCAGCAAGAGTCAGCACTCAAAAAACACAGAGGGAAACAGGGACTGCATCAAATCCCCCAGGGCCAAGCTTAAAGGAAGGCTGTTTGTAAGAAATTGGTTTTCTTAGGAGTTTGATTCTGTGCAGAATAGAGAGGAAGGTGTGTGCCAGGGAATGAGGAGCAAAGAGAGGGCCACCATAGGGTATGTGCTGACAGAGAATCTCATTTACCTTGTTCTTGAGGGAGGAAGGAGTATATGAAATTGAGAATACAAGGGGGATAAAAAAGGTAATTTTTTTTTTTAACTGGAAGAGAGCTGTTAGAGAGGGAAATATGCTCATTGTATATCTTCACAGAGACAAAACAGGAGTGTCCAAATTTCTGGGCCTCTCTGAAGTATTTATCTTCTCAAGGTTTGTAAGCTCCTGTTGTCCATGGGAAATTAATATCTCACCACAGCACTTCTTAACATGTCAGCTCTTTGTCTCCCTTGTATGAATTAGATTCTTATTGAAGCAAAAACATTTCAAAATGATCCCATCTACCAGTTAGCTTGGCTGACAGCTCTGGTTGTGGTGATGTGCAAACAAAATACATAGATTGCAGTTGGAACATAATTTGCTCTAAAGCGAATAGCTTTCATTTGTATTCATCACATCAATGAACTTTCTGTGAACCACTAACTAGTCTGTCTTCTACTTTCCTTTTTATTTCTTCATAACCCTTCATTTGGTTCTTCATCTGCAGTGCCCACAGTGATGATAAATGAGTCAGGACACCCTCACAAAAAAAGAGACAGGTCTTTGTCTCACTTACACGGGTCCAAGTATGACCCATTTTTACAGAATTTGGGAGAACCACAAGTTCAAATGCTGCAAATGTGTCTACCAGAAAGTAGAAAAGGAGGCAGACTGCCCTTCATCTAGCACAACACCTCACCAGCGTCAACTAAATTGTTGCAATGCTTAAATACCGTTGTTCTTAGCAAATGTCTAGTACGACTTTTCCTACTTTTACAGCTGTATGATCCTCATTCCATCCTTATGTGGTAGACTGGCAGTAGCTGATAAAAAATTCCATATCCCAGCATGGGCAAATGCAGTCTTCCATTAAATCATAGCTGGTTACTACACGCAGCTATGGTAATGACAGCTTGAAAAGTGTAGACGTATGAAAAGAGGATTAAAATGAAAAGCCACAAATGTGATCAGAGAACTTGAAAATCAGCCTTGTTGAGTGCACAGTGTTGTTGAAGTAGTTTGTTTTATTCTGTGCCTTAAACAATAAGTTGAGTTATTTGATGAATCTGGTTGTGATACAGGCTGCAAATGTTGGATAAAAGACATTTAGCAACATTGCCATTATTGGTATTGCAAGAATGAGTGTCCAACAGTAGAAGTCAGAAAAATTCAACTCTATAATAAAGTGAAAATCCTTATTAATAAACAGATTTGGGGGGTATAGGCTATATTGTTAAAACATGTACTTTTTATGCAACCTCACAGAGACATTTTTGTCTTCATGACAGTCTGTCTGCATAGTTGTTCTTTCTAACTGTTAATAAATCCAAATTTCATCCTCTTCTTTATGAACTAAGAAATCTCATCCCATTTCTGACTATTTGTTCCACTTCTTTTTTATGACCTGGCTTCAGGATACCTTCTATTATCTCAATACTCTCATAATTATTGAGCTTTAACCTAATTATGTTAATCAGAGCTTAAGGGTTTCAATTAGCTACTTACAGGGAGTCAGGAAAAAAATTCCTGCTGTTTTTTGTTTATTTGTTTTCCCATCTTCCTCTGAAGCATCAGTGATTGGGAACATCTGGACCAAAAAAATAGAGCATTTAGGCCACTACTCTGAAGAAAATTTGTGTCATTGGTGTGTCTGCTCACATGCTCAAGTCTAACCAGTTGGACAGCACTTTCTCCCCTTAATGTGGTGATGGACCATGAGGTTCATTTATTATATTTCTTGGCCTTCTGGTGCACCAGAAGATATCACTTCTTATCTATTGGAATCATCTTGCCTTAAGTTATCTGATCATTTCCTTACCATTGCAGAGGCATTGGTCATAAATTGGACTCATCTATTCACTATCTGCAGCACATACTTTCTGAAGACTGAACCATCTGGCTAGCCAGAAAAAGTCCTTGGGCTTGATTTAAGTAAGTTGGGCAACTTGAATATCTTCTGAATACGTAGATCAAACAATATGAGTAAATCGTTCCTGCTGGCTCTAAATTCAGTGTATACCTCTGACTTTCTTCCTTGTCTATGCAAATTGAACACCTCACGTTATTCTCTATAAAGCATAGCTTTCAGCCCTCTGTTTATTCTTACAGCTTTTGCCTAAATCTTCTGCAGCTTTTTAACAACCCTATTGCATTGTTGACACCAAATTGGGCACAGTACCCTTTTAGTGCTTTCACTGCTATCAGTAGCTGTAAGTTAATGTCTCTGCTGGTAGTTTGCAGTCTGTGTGTTATTGAGGAAAAAAACTCCATTGAACATTTTCTAACTGTCAGATGCCATGAAGTGGAAGGTTTATACAATCTTCAGCAGGGAGAAAAGCACAGTTCATTATCCACTCTAAGTCAGTGCCCAAAGATACCTGGTGTGGAGAAAAAGTAAAAAGTTGAAGGCAAAAACCAGGAAGAAAATCAGATTAAAGACCTACCTGACAGAAACAGTCTTACCAATGAGAAACCAGGGAACACTGGTGTATTTAACACAGAAGGAAAAACTTGCTGTTTACATATTGATAACAAAAGCAGTAGGTCTGGTGAGCAACATGTGTGTAATGAAAGACCCAATAAAAAGGGGCAGAATCAAGTGAGTTTTGGGAAAAGGTGTCAATCCATGGAGTCAAAGTGGAATGCCAAATCTGAAATACAGGAAGTTGAAAGGTATGGATATAAAGGTGGTGCAGTGTATGATAAAGTGCTGGTAAGACTTGCCATGGTCACACAGTGGTTCAGCAATGGAAAAACTGAGAAAGCAGTCCAAAGGAAAGGATTTTTTTGTGTGTAATAATGACAGTTTTCAGACAATCAGAAAATGAATATTATAGCAATTCTGAGGCATCCTGAAGGTAAACTGAATGAAGGAAAGGGGGTGGTATAACATGATAATTCAATTGGGTGAAAGCTAATTTCCTGTTTTCCCAAGTGTCTGCAAATTTTGGTAAGTCAATTCCTTCTGGGCAGCCTAATTCCTGCAACATCTCTGAAATTCTGCAGCTGAATTACTTCCAGTCTTTCTGAAGAAAGGTACTTCTGTGCTTTGGGACATTTTCATTCCTGCAAGTAACACTTCCAGAAAATGCTGGTATCAGAAACAATACAACACCCTTTATAGTGCTTCAGTTCTCCAGCAGTGAGTGTTTACAGACGCCTAACTCCAGTGGCTAATTTCACCTTCTGTAAAAAGCCTGCTGAGCTGGAAATACATTCCAAACATTTTGATTGTTTGTAATATTGCACAACAATAAAATTAAGATCTTTGCAGAATAATAAAATAACAGTTGAAACCAGTAGTACCTGCCAGCATACAGAAGAGCATGACACTGTCCACAAGACAGAGGGATTCCAGGATCTCCAGAGTTAAACCCATACCTGCCACATTCACTTGTTCGTGTAGCTTTGGGAAGACAAACTACTTTCTCTGTTTTTCATCTGCGTCTACCTGAGGCAATTCACATCAGGGAACAATTACACACTCCAGTACTATCACAGTGTATTGTGGTAAGCAAGAAAGTTTAAGTTATGGCATTTATTTCCTCCTCTCCTGTCCCTACATCATCCTCACTGCTATCACACAGTAGGACTGCTAGCATGTTGGGAGAAGGGAGTATGGTACTTGTTGTGCTGCTACTACAGATAGCAAGGAGGAAGGACAGATGGGACAATTTGCACTGAGTTTGCATGTCTGTGTAATGTCAGGTACTGAAATCAATAGGGAGCTTGTTTCATGGTTGTAAGCATGGCTCTTTGAACCTCCTCTGGCAGTTCTTGCTCCTGAGAGTGAAGCATGACCATGCTCTGCAGCAGTTCAGATCTTCATGTCATTCCACTGCTAAACAAACTCATCAGAACTACCTTTGTGTGTGCCTGTGCTCCAGCCCAGCACCATGTTTGATGAGTGTCTCAGTACATATGTTTGCATATGGAATACAAAATGCAGGTCCAGACTACAGAGAAAAGGAATTTAAACATTAAGGTCTTGCTGACCTAATGATTCCACTTACGCTAGGTCTACCCCTACAGATAGTGAACATGGTAATTAAACTTGTTAAGATTATTCAGACTAACTCCATTTAACAGATGCAGTCTTTCTCCATGCATTATATCACATGAACAACCCCCCCCAACAGCAATGGCAAAATACCATCAAAAAGGACTTATTTTATTCTAAAAACCTATTTGCAATTAAAACATTCAGCAAAATACAACATACCTTCTGTCTTTTCCCTTTCTTCCACAACAAAAGTAGGATTCTGGCAGACAAGAAGGTATCTTTTCCCACCTATTTTTCCTTCCCAGTGATTACTAAAGCCAAAGAAATAGGCTTTCCATTTGTATTCAGAGCACTAATAAATGTGATAAAGCATTTTAAAAGATTTAGCTATCAAACAATTCAATGATCTTCATGCCTGAATTCTAACCACTGCAAAACGTGCCACCCTAGTAGCTTTCAAGGATTAAATATGAGAACATTACTGTTTGTATGTACATTGATATAAATGCACCATTAATTACATAAACTGTTAGCTGAAAAATTAATAATGTCTTCTCTCTGAAGTCAATTATATATAAACACAGGTAACAAGTAACTGTTTGTTATAGCAGAGTAAGGATTCTGGTGTAATATAAATCATAAAAACAAAAGCTTGGAAGTTTCCTTCCAACCAGATATTGCAATGTTAACTCACAGTACAATCAGGAAAGTACATCAGGATCAGAAAATTCAACAATCTGCTTTCTTGGATGTGCCACTTTATTTTAGAAACTTAGGCACATCATACTTCCTCAAGAAAAGAAAATACACATTCCTAACAGATAAATAATGGTAGAGATTGTAGCATAACACCGGTTCTGGAAAGGGAAATTACAGAGCATTTTGTGGAGGTCTGTCCTGAATAAGTTGGTTGTGTGACTCTTCTTTCTTCTTGTTTCACCTACTAATTACATTAAATTATAACTGTGTCAGCCAAGACAGCCAACCTGGGCTGGTTTGCACCAGCTTGAATTTAAATTGTTTTGTAGTCTTACATTCTTTCATGAGCAATTGCTGCATTTGCTACGGAAATGTTATGCACCCTACCTTCACCCCCAAGATACTCATTTAAAAAGTTTTCTTTTAAAAGGTACTACAAACAGTGAAGAGTTTGTATGATACAAGACATACCATGGCCCATTATCACTGGAAGCAAAGATCATGGCCAGATTTTGAGAGGTTTCCCAGGACAAAAAGATTGAGCTACTATCTACTGAGTAAGCAGGGTTTCATGAGATTTCACCATTTATTTCAGTAGCACCATGGATGTCATTGGCATTGGAAAATTATACCTGAGAATGTACTTTCCTTTCAATATGTCCATGCAATGCTCTAAAGACTAATTTATTTAAGGTAACATATTTCAAATTAAACAAAATACACTTCAATTTGACTTGCATATTTAAAGACAAATACTATCTTAACAAGAGTCTCTGGTTCATGAAAATTCCAGTCTGCCTTCACATGTAAGCTGTAAGAGTATCTATGCCTTTGCTGGTGGCTGGTTTCCCTTAGTGTGGTGCCATCCCCAGACACCCTGCTCTCCGCTTTCACACAGAACGGTTCTCCTGAGGCTGATGCCAGAAAGTACTTTGATGTGCTGGTGTATATAGTAGGCATGCTGCACTGGCAGATCTGTGTTGGAGCACTGATGAAGAAAACAAAGTGACATCTCATGCATAAAGCAGCATAAATAAAAAAACTACTATACAAATAATTTAGGGCCAAAACCCTAAATTCAGCAGTAATAGGTTTTTAACAGACCACATACCAGGCTGAAGAAGCACAAAACTCTCCATCATCTGCCAGCTGAACTCCTTCTTCATTTGCCATAATATCTAGGCTGTGAACCACATAGTAGAAAAGATTTGCATGTCACCTCTCCAGGTGTTTTACTCTGCAAGTTCTTCAAACATCGAAAAGAAAACATAGAGATGCCTTACAAGGGCAGAATGAAGAATAAAATCATGCTTGTGTAGACTGTTAGATTCTTGTTGAAACAAACCCTGCAGCCCTGGACGCAGTCCCAGATATATGTCTCAGGAAGAGCTTTGTTGGAAGGAATCCTCTAGAACAACTGCTGTCCCTGACAGATGTGACAGTGCCAACACAGCAACCAGAGAGGCAGTTTCCATAGTGATTGCAAACTTTGCTTGTGTTCTTCCTTTTTCAGTGCCAATAAGCAGCCACTGAATTACTCCGTATCAATGCAAGGTACATAGAAGACTTTTACAAGCAGCAGTCTATGGATATAGGCACAGGACTTAAACTGACACCTGTGTCACACCTTGGCTGTTTCTAGTCTCCTCATGGAAGCAAAAAAATATTTCCTTTTGTCTCGTTCTCAATATACTGCTATTTTAAGAGTCATACTATTACTGGCTTTTTTATTATTTCAGGCTTGTAATGACACCCAACACTTCCAAAAGTTGCAAAGTAAGGTGACATTAATGTTAAGTGGCATGAACAGCAGCAATGGAAAAATGTGTTGAAAATCTAAATACCATTGTGCATTTCGATAATAATATTGCAGTTAATCAAATGCTGTTACTGCAATATCTTGCAAGCTACTGCAAGACATTGCAGTATTCATTGCCTGTGTGTGGTTAGTGAATTTTAGTCCTGTGCACACTTATTTTTCTTTAATGCTCACTAAATGTTATCAGCTGTGACTTGATCTTTAAGCTCTGCTATCTCCCTCCTCTTCACCCTTAATCTCCCTTTTCCTTTCTTCCCTTCTTTAGTTTATATGTGCACGGTTATGTGTGTGCTATTTCAAAGACCCATAACAAATGAGTTAAGCTAGGGTCACCCACATCAACAGGATTCTCAGAGTTGAAAGAATGTTCCTGTAAGAGGCTGAATTGTTATCTTGAACCATTTGCCTCAAAGATTGTTAGGTGTGAGGGATTGGGCTGTCATCTCAAGGAACTGTGAACTGCTCACCTCAAGCCCTTTGTCTCTAAGATGGCCTGTTTAAGCAGGACACTCCTCTGTCCATAAGGACGATTACCAGGCCATTGAGGCGTCCAGGGGAGGAAACAGGCTGGAGCTGATCTGGTGTCCATCACGCAAAGGTCGTGTGATAGACAAAACCTGCAGCGCATGACATCATCGAAATATGCCCTATAAAAACCCATAGAGACAAGCTGTGGCGGCCCTTTTTTCACCACCAAAGAATTGAAGATTGAGGACCAACGGGATGCCGCTGGATCCGTGGTGGTGACCGTCCTTGCAACTCCCACCACCGACTGCTTGCCTGACGACCAATGGGACGCCGCTGGATCCATGGTGGTGACTATCCTAGCAATCCTATCCCGACTGCTTGCTTAATTTCTACCTTTTCTTCCATTCTATCCTATCGCCACCGTTTTCCACTTTTGATACTTTTGATAATAAAAGCTTTTTTGACTATACGGCATTTGACTTCATTTGTTTCTTAATCTCACTCTTGGGATCATATCAAAACCTTCCCTGACATTGGATTGGGACAGTTCCACAATGAATAATGAGCTCACCCTAATGCGTAGCATATGCATTATAGAGCAAAACTATAAACCATGGCAAGTGATGCTAGGAGATGGCAAAATATAGACATAATATAAATAATAATGGAGATTGTTCATTTGCATTTCACAAAAAAATATTTATCATCTGAAACTGAAAATACCTGTGGTGTTGCCTGATTCTATTTGAATTGATAGGAAACATGGATGGTTTCCTAGCACTTGGGCGTCTGAGGACAATTTGTAGATTTAATCATCAGCTTTGTTTTGAAGAAATTCACAGTAACTTGTATCTTGTATTTCAGTCCTGTTGTTCTGTGTTTGGTATACAACTGTATCAAGACACTTTAGGGTTTTGATCAGTTTGGGTTTCAGAGAAAGATTTAATTTTTTAATTTTGGGAGGCTTTAAGCAGGAAATAGATTTTCGGATTCTGGCATTTGAGGCATAAAGTACAGAAAATCAACAACTTCAGATGTACCCAGGGTACATATGAGTGAGGTGATGTGCAGGCCTAATTACTGCAGTCAGCAGCATCTTGAGAGCTGCTCTGCTGGTGCTTGAAAGGAAAGTAGCTGCTCACAGTGCCAACTTCTCCTCCAGACACTACTCTCAGTGGCAAACACAAAGGGGCCTCTCAGTTACCTCTAAATCACTTCTGAAGTATGGTCTTAGGAACAGCATGCTCTCAAATTTACCTGGTTCCTGGAGTTTACCAGCAATGTACAACCTATATGCCAAAATATCCTCAGGACACCCTATGGAAAGCCAGCTGGGAACTCCAGTGGGGAGTTTGCTCTGGAGAGTTTCTGCATGTTGTACTCAAAAGTTCACTTCCCAGTTCCCTATGTGAGCAGATGGTGAAACTGATTTTGACAGCCACTAAAGTGCATTGAGGAAGAAGATACCCAACAGGATTGAAGGTCACCAAAGTTAGAAAGAAGCTGAGAAAAGTGTTCATAGCCATGAACCATAGGCACCTGAATTTCCTTTAATCCTGCTTGCAATGTCTTGTTCTGGTACAGATATTTGCACTTGCAAACTGGAAAGTGTTGCTACAAGTTGGGAAATTATCTACTGAAATTAAAAGGGGAAGAAAAAAAAAATGAACAGATTTGTGACGACAGAATAACTTTGAGCCATGCTCTGTGGCTCTGAAAAAAAAAAAAGTTTGCAATCTTACAGTGTGAGGTAAGGTATTTTCCAGAGCAACAGAGAAAAACTAATGCTTTTGTGTTAGTTTTTGGAAAACCTGATTCATGCCAGACTTTATTGCCCTTCAAGAAACATTTTCTCCAGCTGGAACAGGTGCATGGAGTGACCATGAAGATAGAAAATGGAATAAAAAGCCTGTCTTAAACAAGAGAATAGAAGTGCTTAACTTTTTTCACCTAACAAAATGAAGGCCGAGAGGAGATACTATTGCAGTCTATAAATACATCAGGAGGTAAATGTTAGGGAGAGAGAGGTCAGTGTTGACACAAAACAATATGACTGTAAATTGGCTATGAATTTTAGTCTGGAAATAGTAAGAGTCAGTACAAAGCAAAGAACAAAACAGAGAATGTGTCTTGGTTGATCTGGGCAATATTTTTTCCCTTAAATGACAAGATTGTAACAATCTCTGTGACAGCTTTCAGTGTTACCAGGTGGGAGTCCTGCTGCTACACAAGCTTTTCCTTTGCAACCTGTGACGCCTTTTCCTTCAAAAGGCAGACATTGGCCCTTTATGTCTGCATTTAGTGTCAAGCTGCTGAATGAAATATGTTCACCTGAAGTTAAATTCAGGTTTTGGACTTGTATCCCTTCATCTAACAAAGCATCTCCTAACCTGTAATCAAGGGGAGTCCTCTTGACTTCATCCTTTAATTGAGTAGTTGCATGTTTTGGTTCACAGCCTAGTGTTATTTTGTTCAAATATCATCCACTCCAGTACCTCATTTCCTTGAGTATCTCTTCTTTTACTTTTTCTTACTGTAATTGGAAAACAATAATGTATGATGCAAGTACATCATCAGTGTGGCAAAGAAGCCATTTACTTGTTCGTAGCATCCACGTTTGCCTTATATAAAAATCACTCAGCATAGGTGGCAACTTCCTTTTCCACCGAAGACCAATATTGTTCTAAGCTTTAGCTCAGCTGATATTTACTCTGTTGGCTGATGTTAATGGCAAAGCCAAGGATAAATAAATCAGTGGAGCTATTTTACCAATTCATCACGCACCAACTTATTCAATTTCATTAATGATTTACTGACTCACTTGGGGATTTCCCTTTTTACAATAGTGGTATAAAAAGCAAAATCTAAAAGATTAATTTATAAAGACATTTACAGATTTTTTCCAGTCCTGTATTGATAAAAAAACAGGAGTAAAAAAAACCCCAAACCAAACAATCAAAAAGCCCCACTCAGATCCACAAACTAAGCCTTACTTTCTCCTCTCAAAGCTTGGAATTCAACTGGGAAAACTATGACACTGCCTTGAGATCTGATTTCTGCAGAACCAGTAGTCTAAACACAACATGACCTTTTAATATTTCAGCAAAAGAGAGACAGGCAGATCAGGAGCAGGCCAGGTTGTTAAAGTGGGCTGCAATCAGCCATTTCCCTGTCCCGTACCATGCAGGGTGTGCATGCAACACGCTCCACAGCACAGTGCTGGGCTCCCAGCACTGCTCCACTCAGCTGGGGCTGGGGATTTGCTGAGACGTCACCAGCTCACCTACCTGCACTGCCTTCTCCTACAGTCCAGTCCCAGATGGGGTAGGACCATTTTGCCTTCTAGTGTCACTCCATGCCTGTGCCCTGGGAGACATCTGGGAGCAGAGTGATAGAAAGCATCCACAGGACAGTAACCTCCTCATTTCTGAGACTGGAAGAGTCCTTCCTCATCCTCAGGCTGTCTGCTAATTTACACGTAGAACAGCTTTCAACAACATAAAACAAGTGCATTTTTTTTATTTCAAAACCGAGTTGAGATTCTGACATTGCAGGGCTCCAGGAGTGAGCCCTAGAGTACATACAGCTTAAATGTTTCTCTGCCCAAAGCACATGCAGGCATTACCAGATGTTACAGTGAGGTAGATGTTTTATTGCAAACTGTTGTACTGTTATTTTGCAGCGCACTTGCACTCAGCAGTCTAGAAATAGGTGTATTTCAGATACAGGTTAGGTGGCATACTAACACTGAAGAATTCCTTTTAAATGTAAAACTGCCTGTCCTGCTCAGCTTCTTCAGGCTTGCAAAATCTATTACAAAAAACAGTACAGACAGCTGCCATACCCTGTATTTAATTGAGCATACTGACAATTCCTCAGTCTTGGTGCAAAAAGATTTTGCAAAAATTTTTGCAAATCAGGATATAGGGGCATTGAGAAGCAGATGCAGTTTCCCCTGCAGTCTTGGACTTCCCCACTGTTCTGGAGAATTTTAAATTGAATATGAATGGATTTAGGTTCCTCAAATTTGCCATACTGTACCCAGAAAGATTTCAGAGTGTAAATTTTTCCATTTCAAATGAAAAAGGAGGATATCACAGTACTATTGTGATATAAGTTCACATTTATAAACATGAAATGTTGTACATCAATATTTAGTCTTTAAAAATATACAGCCTATAAAAATAGTGGCACACTACAAAATCAGAAGTTTGAGAAAGCAAATAAATTAATGGAAATAAATAAATGAATAATAAAAGCAAGATTAAAGTACTTTATTTGATAGGAATTGGCTCAGAAGCCAGGAAGACCAGTAACATCCTCTAGGTTAGAGAAATAAAGCTTAACTTTTCAACATAGTAAAATAGATAATAAGACTTTCTAAGCATAAATTTGCCTCCAAAAACACTACTGAAGGAATACAGTTCATCCTAGAATTGTTCAGAAATAAGTTTTTGGTGAAAGAAAACCAACATGGTAAGAATCCTATGACAATATCCTCAGTCATCATAGAAGAATACAGAATAACTTCCACTAACTAGAGCTATATTGCTATTAGATGTGGCGTTTCAAACAGAACAGTCAATTGCTCTGACAGCACCTGCTCTTTTTCACCCCCTTTTTTCTATGATTAAAAGCCCCACCCTAAATCAAGAGATAATTTTCAGCTTTATTTGTACCTTTGCCACAAGCATTGTCTGCTCCTTAGGATCACAGTACAGAGCTTTTATTTCATCCCCTAATGCAGACTTAACAGCCTCTTTGTCAGGTTTGCCAAACTCTCAATAATGTTTATTTCCCCTCAGCACTCTGCAGCCTGATATGGCTGGAAGAGGTCACTTTACATCACAAGTGAGGAAAACAAATCTGGCAGTATAGTACTAGCATACTGAGGCTCTATGTGCAACTGTGCCACTGGTCATTTTTACACAGGAGTAATAATGCAGGGCATTACATGGTAGCAAGCACCTGCATCCCACTTCAGTTATGGAGGTGGGAATCAGCTACAGAGGTGGGCTGTGCAATGCTGGGGATGGAGGGAAATTGTCCTGCTTTCTGCTTCTTGAGGTGTGGCCTCCTTGAGCAGGGCATGGGCTCAGGAACATCACTTGATCCAGTCCCATCCTGCAACGAGTGGACATTGACTGTAACAACAGCCTGTTCCTGTCCCAAAAATAGTTTTAAACAGGCAGGTTCACGTACTCACTGCCTAAGGTGTAGTAGATGAATGGAGATCTGAGACGGCAAAAAAGTAAACAGCTTGTTGAAGGAAAAACAGAAGATGGATACTCTCCAAAAGAAACAGATGATACTGATGAGTTCCGAGATTTGCTGGAACAAAATCCAGAATTTGGCAGGATTCTTCTTTACTACTATACATGCCTCTAAAAGCATTAAAAAAATTCCTATGTGGAAGTTTTAGTAAAGCAAAATTGATGTTCTCCATTGCTGCCGGCTTTTCCATTGTATTTCCTTATTTCCTTCCATATGCAGCCTCACGCTTTCAAAAGTTATTTTAAATATTTATTACCATCATTACTGTTGTTTATTTAAACTTGCAAATAGACAAACAAAAACAGTCATTATGAACTTCTGTCATGTAAATGGCAAAACTGCACATTTTCCCAGTGCTGAATATCATACCAGTAACATCTACCATGACTGTCATGCTGTCCTTTTCTGGAAGGATAAGTGTCCTGGTTTCAGCTGGGATGTAGTTAACTGTCTTCCTAGTAGCTGGTACAGTGCTATGTTTTGAGTTCAGTATGTGAAGAATGTTGATAACACTGATGTTTTCAGTTGTTGCTCAGTAGTGTTTAGACTAGAGTCAAGGATTTTTCAGCTTCTCATGCCCAGCCAGGGCACCTGACCCAAACTGGCCAACAGTGTATTCCATACCATGGGACGTCCCATCTAGTTTAGGAACTGGGAAGTGGGGGGGCAGGGATTCGCCACTTGGGGACTGGCTGGGTGTCGGTCGGCGGGTGGTGAGCAATTGCCCTGCGCATCATTTGTACATTTCAATCCTTTTATTACTACTGTTGTCATTTTATTAGTGTTATCATTATCATTATTAGTTTCTTCTTTTCTGTTCTATTAAATCGTTCTTATCTCAACCCAGGAGTTTTACTTCTTTTCCTGATTTTCTCCCCCATCCCACTGGGTGGGGGGGAGTGAGTGAGTGAGCGGCTGCGTGGTGCTTAGTTGCTGGCTGGGGTTAAACCACAACAGTCCTTTTGGCACCCAACGTGGGGCACGAAGGGTTGAGATAATGACAAACCTGACCAGAGCTTGTTAAAACAAATTTGTCCTAAGCATTCATTATGTTGATTTATGCATTCTTAGAGTTGTTGCTCTGGTTTTTAAGGCTCTGTTATGTATCACCTTGCTTGCTGTATGTAGTTCCTCTTCTACTGCTTATCATCCGTGGGAGGTGGATTAAGGTTTTCGCTTTGATGTATGGTATAACTCTGGTTTATGGTATGATAAAGTCATTGGCTGTGGGATTAATCCGGTATTTGCACTTAGCATTGTCACCTTTATACTGCAGGAACCATCTGTGGGAAACTATTAATAATTATACCATTTACCTTTCCTCCATGGAAAACCAGTCTATGGGTGGGGTACCTTTCTTCCCCTCTCCTTTCTCCTTCAGTCCAGTTACAATGGTGTTTGAGAATTTTGAAAAATTTGAATACTCCTGGAATGTTGGGACTAGCATGGTCCTAGCCCTACTGCTAGGAATTAGCATACTTCTGAATGTGGTTCAGCTCTCATTTAAGGTTAAACAGCTGTTTAAGAAGATCACCCAGAGATGTGCCCCAAGGCTGGATAATTATGAGTGGCAGGGTGTGTGGGGTAGTACGCGCAAGTACTTAGAAAAGTGGGCACCTCCGATGTTTTGGAAATTCACCCCTGAACAAGTGCAGGATCCAGAAGAACTAGTAAAATATTTGGAAAAGGTATGCTGTCACCCCGGCAGCTCCAGAGAGATACAAATCACTGCAATGTGCTGGGGCCTGGCCCACGCCTATCGAGCCCTGTTTGACACCACTCAGTACCCTCAAGGGGAAGAGAAAGTCTCTGGACCTAACAACAAAATGGTGAGCACCGCGGCCACCCAAACCTTGGCAACGGGCGCTGCGGCCCCTCCAGCCCCGGCAAGGAGCATTGCAGGCACCCAGACCTTGGCGACAGGCACCGTGACCCCTCCAGCCCCGGCAATGAGAACTCGGGCTACCCAAACCTCTGCAACAGGCACTGCAGCCCTTCCAGCCCCGGCAATGAGTACAGCAGCTACCCAAACCTCGGCAACGGGCACTGCAGTCCCTCCAGCCCCAGCAACGAGCACTGCTGCTACCCAAACCTCGGCAACAGACACTGCGGTTATCCAAAACCCGGTGAGCGATACTGCAACTGAACCAGCGGACCAACCTGCACCAGCATCAGTTGCCCCCCTACATAAAAAGAAATATACAAAAAAATCAGTTCGTTTAGCGAAGGATGAAGGTGAACCAGGGTCATCACGGGAACAGGAGGAAGAGGCAGAACCAGAGGTAATAACCCGGTCCCTATCCTTGAGTGAGCTGCGGGATATGCGAAAAGACTTTGGCCGCCGCATAGGTGAGCATATTATCACCTGGCTCCTCCGATGCTGGGACAATGGGGCTAATAGCTTGGAATTAGAAGGTAGGGAAGCCAAGCAGCTGGGATCACTTGCCAGGGAAGGTGGCATTGACAAGGCAATTGGAAGAGGGACACAAGCCATCAGCCTCCGGAGGCGACTCCTGTCAAGTGTGAAGGAAAGGTACCCCTTTAAGGAAGATGTTATATGTCAATCAAGCAAGTGGACCACCATGGAAAAAGGTATTCAATATCTGAGGGAATTAGCTGTGCTAGACACAATCCATCATGACCTGGACAACCCACAATTACCCAAAGATCCAGACGAAGTCCAATGCACACGACCAATGTGGCGGAAGTTTGTACAGAGCACACCATCGTCCTATGCCAACGCATTGGCAATAATGTCCTGGAAGGATGAAGAGGTACCGACAGTGGAGGAAGTGGCTCACCAACTCCGTCAATACGAAGAAAATCTCTCCTCCTCCCTACAAGCCTGCATTTTGGCTGTGGAGAAGCTGTCCCAGGATGTCCAGCAATTCAAAGAGGATATGTCCTATTCCCCACCTGTAAGGACCAATGTCTCAGCTATTAGGAGTGAGCACTCCTCTGCCCAAGGCAGAGAATATAGAAGGTACACACCACGAGGTGCCCTGTGGTTTTACCTGTGTGATCAGGGAGAGGACATGAGGAAATGGGACGGAAAACCTACCTTGGTCCTAAATGCACGGGTACGTGAACTGCGAGGAAAAACCACCACAAAAGGGGATTCTACCAGGAAAAATGCCGCTCCAGTTTCCAAACAGAGTAGAAGGGCTGATTTCATTTCCGATCCTCTTGAAGGGACTTCTGAGCCAATTTTACGAGAAGTGAATACTGAATACTCTGACCAGAATTAGAGGGGCCCTGCCTCCAGCCAGGTGGAGGAAAGGGATAACCGGGTCTATTGGACTGTGTGGATTCGATGGCCTGGCACATCAGACCCACAGGAGTATAAGGCTCTAGTAGACACCGGCGCACAGTGCACTCTAATGCCATCAAGTTATAAAGGGACAGAACCCATTTGTATTTCTGGTGTGAAAGGGGGATCCCAAGAATTAACTGTATTGGAAGCTGAAGTAATCCTGACTGGAAATGAATGGCAGAAACACCCCATTGTGACTGGTCCAGAGGCTCCGTGTATCCTTGGCATAGACTATCTCAGGAGAGGGTATTTTAAGGACCCAAAGGGGTATCGATGGGCTTTTGGTATAGCTGCCTTGGAGACGGAGGGCACTGAACAGCTGTCTACACTGCCTGGTCTCTCTCGAGACCCTTCGATTGTGGGGCTGCTGAAGGTTGAAGAACAAAAAGTGCCAACTGCTACCATGGTGGTGCACCGGCGGCAATATCGCACCAACCGAGACTCTCTGATTCCCATCCACAAGTTGATTCGCCAACTGGAGAGCCAAGGAGTGATCAGCAAAACTCGCTCACCCTTTAATAGTCCCATATGGCCAGTGCGGAAGTCTAATGGGGAGTGGAGACTAACAGTTGACTATCGTGGCCTGAATGAAGTTACACCACCGCTGAGTGCTGCCGTTCCAGATATGCTAGAACTTCAATACGAGCTAGAGCCAAAGGCAGCCAAGTGGTATGCCACAACTGAGATTGCTAATGCCTTTTTCTCAATTCCTCTGGCAGCAGAGTGCCATTTCACAATTTGCCTTTACTTGGAGGGGTGTCCAGTACACTTGGAATCGATTGCCCCAGGGGTGGAAACACAGCCCCACCATTTGCCATGGACTAATCCAGACTGCACTGGAAAAAGGTGAAGCTCCGGAACATCTGCAATACATTGATGACATCATCGTATGGGGTAACACGGCAGAAGAAGTCTTTGAGAAAGGGAAGAAAATAATCCAAATCCTTCTGAAAGCCAGTTTTGCCATAAAAGAAAGTAAGGTCAAGGGACCTGCACAGGAGATCCAGTTTTTGGGAATAAAATGGCAAGATGGACGTCGTCAGATCCCACTGGACGTGATTAATAAAATAGCAGCTATGTCTCCCCTGACTAACAAAAAGGACACACAGGCCTTCTTAGGTGTTGTGGGGTTTTGGAGAATGCATATTCCAAATTACAGTTTGATTGTAAGGCCTCTCTATCAAGTGACCCGGAAGAAGAATGATTTTAAATGGGGCCCTGAACAACAACAAGGCTTTGAACAAATTAAATGGGAGATTGTTCATGCCGTAGCCCTTGGACCAGTCCGGACAGGACAAGATGTTAAAAATGTGCTCTATACTGCAGCTGGGGAGAATGGCCCTACCTGGAGCCTCTGGCAGAAAGCACCTGGGGAGACCCGAGGCCGACCCCTGGCGTTTTGGAGTCGAGGATATCGAGGATCCGAGGCTCGCTATACTCCAACTGAAAAAGAGATATTGGCAGCGTATGAAGGAGTTCGAGCTGCCTCAGAAGTGGTTGGTACTGAGACACAGCTCCTCTTAGCACCCTGACTGCCAGTGCTGGGCTGGATGTTCAAAGGGAGGGTCTCCTCTACACATCACGCGACTGACGCCACGTGGAGTAAGTGGATCGCACTGATCACACAACGGGCTTGCATAGGAAACCCCAGTCGCCCAGGAATTTTAGAAGTAATCACGGACTGGCCAGAAGGCAAAGATTTTGGAATGTCACCAGAGGAGGAGGTGGTACGTGCTGAAGAAGCCCCGCTGTATAATAAACTGCCAGAGAATGAGAGGCAATATGCCCTGTTCACTGACGGATCCTGTCGCATTTTGGGAAAGCATCGAAGGTGGAAAGCTGCTGTATGGAGTCCTACACGACAAGTTGCAGAAACTGCTGAAGGAGAGGGTGAATCGAGTCAGTTTGCAGAGGTGAAAGCCATCCAGCTAGCGTTAGATATTGCTGAAAGAGAAAAGTGGCCAGTGCTCTATCTCTATACTGACTCATGGATGGTGGCAAATGCCCTGTGGGGGTGGTTACAGCAATGGAAGCAGAGCAACTGGCAGCGCAGAGGTAAACCCATTTGGGCTGCCGCACTGTGGCAAGATATTGCGTCCAGGCTAGAGAATCTGGTTGTAAAAGTACATCATGTAGATGCTCACGTACCCAAGGGTCGGGCCACTGAAGAACATCTAAACAACCAACAGGTGGATCAGGCTGCCAAGACTGAAGTGTCTCAGGTGGACCTGGACTGGCAACATAAGGGTGAGCTATTTATGGCTCGGTGGGCCCATGATACTTCAGGCCATCAGGGAAGAGATGCAACATACAGATGGGCTCGAGATCGAGGGGTGGACCCGACCATGGACACTATCACACAGGTTATCCATGAATGTGAGACATGTGCTGCAATTAAGCAAGCCAAGCAGTTAAAGCCCCTGTGGTATGGAGGGCAATGGCTGAAATATAAATTTGGGGAAGCCTGGCAGATTGACTATATCACACTCCCACAAACTCACCAAGGCAAGCGCTATGTGCTTACAATGGTGGAAGCAACCACCGGATGGCTGGAAACATATTCTGTACCCCATGCCACTGCCCGGAACACTATCCTGGGCCTTGAGAAGCAGGTCTTGTGGCGACATGGCACCCCAGAAAGAATTGAGTCAGGCAACGGGACTCATTTCCGAAACAACCTCATAGACACCTGGGCCAAAGAGCACGGCATTGAGTGGGTGTATCATATCCCCTGTCATGCACCAGCCTCTGGGAAAATTGAGCGATACAATGGACTGTTAAGGACTACATTGAGAGCAATGGGGGGCGGAACTTTCAAACATTGGGATACACATTTAGCAAAAGCCACCTGGTTAGTCAACACCAGAGGATCTGCCAATCGGAGTGGGCCTGCCCAATCAGAATTTTTACATACTGTAGAAGGGGATAAAGTCCCTGTAGTGCACATAAAAAATATGTTAGCGAAGACAGTCTGGGTTACTCCTGCCTCAGGCAAAGGTAAACCCATTCGTGGGATTGCTTTTGCTCAGGGACCGGGGTGCACTTGGTGGGTGATGCGAAAAGAAGGGGATGTCCGATGTGTGCCTCAAGGGGATTTGATTTTAGGTGAAAATAGCCAGAATTAAACTGTATGATATTAGTTGCTATATAACCCTGCTACTGTATGTTATCATTACTATAATTGTTATATGCTATATCCATAGTACTATAGTAAGAATCACTTGGATCAAGCAAGAAAGAACTGTGATAAAACTGAGCAAAGCGCAGTAGTGGTGGAACCAGAACTGACTCCAGCATGCAACAATCCAACAGTGCACACCATCCTCCTGCTGCGTCAAATGTCATCTGCTCGTCACACCGCACTGAAGCCCAATTCTGCTCTACCGACTGAGAGGACTTTGCACCATCCCTCCTGCCCAGACAGACTGGCATGACAGATGGAGCCCAGAGTCGGAAACTAAATGAACTCAACAAACATTTTATGAACATAACCCATGAACTAAAGGAATGATATCTCTGTGTGTGTACCCATACATGTCATTGTTCATATGTCTCAAAGGGATGGAAAGGTGATGATGATTGATCAGGATGCAACTAAAGGTATGGGAACTGAGCATGATGTCAATGGTATAGAATAAGGCGTGGATACTGTCCTGGTTTCAGCTGGGATAGAGTTAACTGTCTTCCTAGTAGCTGGTACAGTGCTATGTTTTGAGTTCAGTATGTGAAGAATGTTGATAACACTGATGTTTTCAGTTGTTGCTCAGTAGTGTTTAGACTAGAGTCAAGGATTTTTCAGCTTCTCATGCCCAGCCAGGGCACCTGACCCAAACTGGCCAACAGTGTATTCCATACCATGGGACGTCCCATCTAGTTTAGGAACTGGGAAGTGGGGGGGCAGGGATTCGCCACTTGGGGACTAGCTGGGTGTCGGTCGGCGGGTGGTGAGCAATTGCCCTGCGCATCATTTGTACATTCCAATCCTTTTATTATTACTGTTGTCAATTTATTAGTGTTATCTTATTAGTTTCTTCTTTTCTGTTCTATTAAACCGTTCTTATCTCAACCCAGGAGTTTTACTTTTTTTTCCTGATTTTCTTCCCCATCCCAGTGGATGGGGGGGAGTGAGTGAGTGAGCGGCTGCGTGGTGCTTAGTTGCTGGCTGGGGTTAAACCATAACAGTTTAGCACCAGCTGTTGTTGTTTTCTCAGAGCTCGACTTTAAGCTAAATGCTCAAGCCACGAGTGAGAATATTGCAGGAAACATTTGAGAGACAATCTTGTTGAGGAGCTGCTGATTCCAAAACATGCTGTAAGTGAATTTGCATAGGCGAATTAAATGACCCATATCAACTTCTAGTGCTAACAATACTATAATGAAAGTGACAGGAAGCATACTTCTACCCCTTAACCATTAATGAAGTTACACAAGTAAATTAGACTATGCCACTCCATCTTGATAAATTGCTGATTCAATAAATCACACTTGAGAAACAGCTGAGTAATCACAGGATGATGCTTGAAGCAATAGAGGTTTCATTTGCATATTAGCAGACATTTGTTGCAATAATTTCTGTCATGGACTGGTAAATGTTGTACATGATTAATTCTGTGAGCACTACAGTTTGACTTCTGCAGCGCACAGGAAGAACTGACATACCAAAGGCTTCAAAAGCAGTATGTGTGTGCTCTTCTGCAGCAACACTAAGGGACTCAGGTCTAATTAGCACCAGCAACTTGCCCAGGTACAAACTCCTTGGAGAATATTTTTCCTCAGGGTCTTATCATGCAAAAGGTCTTATGAAGCAGTCTCAAAAGAGTGGAAGAAAGGGAAAAACAAAACCATGAAATCTTCTAAGCACCAAGTAAGGCAGAGTTCCTTCTTTTCAAATGTCTAAATAGATATGGAGAGATGAAACAGCTTTCCATACAGGTTTTAGGCTGGTTTTATTTTATTTGCAAACTTCTTCAGCTAGAAGGCATAGCAGCATCTGTCATGTAAAGTTTCTAAAGAGCTTTTTACCTGAGGATTTTGCTTGTTTTTATTTGTTCATACTGGTGGTAACAGAGAACTCAGTGGTATTTATACCACTCTGGTGAATCTGTGGCCATAACACATCTAATTCACCTTAGTGAAAGTCAGTTTGCTCTCTAATGATTAACTGTTCTTCCTGCATACTTAGAATTGCTTAGGAGGAAAATTCAATAGTTCCCTAACCAATCTAACATTGCACCCTTTTGTGCCAATAAATAGTCACTTAGGGGACAACAAGTTATAAGAGGTAGAAATGTGTATCAGTAGAAACTGGAAGCTGACTTGCTTCATGGGCCAAAGTGATGAACCTCTCCATAAAGGTGTTGCAGCTGAACTAAAATATATGGTTCTCAGAACTGATTGCAAAGCCATGTCCTGTTTCAGTTCCAGCATATTAAGAGTCTCCCACATTAGTCAAAAATAACTTAATGGGATTTACTGAACAACATCATCTAGTGGGCAAAGCTGCTTGCAGGGGAATGTTAGCTTATCACTCTTCTTACATCAGTTTTAAGGTAGTAAAAAAATTTGCATGGGATATTCACCTTTCATACTGGAGCTTTATGTTTATCGATTTTTTTTCACCCAATTAAAGAAGAACTGCAGTAAAAGACAATAAAAAATGTTTCTATAAATACATTAACAACAAAAGGAGGGCTGAGGAGAATCTCCATCCTTTATCGGATGCGAGGGGAAACATAGTGACAAAGGATGAGGAAAAGGCCAAGGTACTTAATGCCTTCTTTGCCTCAGTCTTTAATAGTAAGACCAGTTGTTCTCAGGGTACCCAGCCCCCTGAGCTGGAAGACAGGGACAGGGAGCAGAATGAAGCCCCCATAATCCAAGGGGAAATGGTTAGCGACCTGCTACATCACTTAGACACACACAAATCTATGGGTCCGGATGGGATCCACCCAAGGGTGCTGAGGCAGCTGGCTGAAGTGCTCACCAAGCCACTTTCTATCATTTATCAGTAGTCCTGGCTAACTGGGGAGATCCCAGTTGACTGGAGGTTAGCAAATGTGACTTCAATCTACAAGAAGGGCTGGAAGGAGGATTCGGGGAACTACAGGTCTGTCAGTCTGACCTCAGTGCCAGGGAAGGTTATGGAGCAGATCATCCTGAGCACCATCACATGGCATGTACAGGACAACCAGGTGATCAAGCCCAGTCAGCACAGGTTTATGAAAGGCAGGTCCTGCTTCACTAACTTGATCTCCTTCTATGAGAAGATGACCTGCTTAGTGGATGAAGGGAAGGCTGTGGATGTTGTTTACCTAGACATTAGTAAAGCCTTTGACACCATTTCCCACAGCGTTCTCCTGGAGAAACTGGCTACTCATGGCTTGGATAGGCGTACTCTTCACTGGATAAAAAGCTGGCTGGATGGCCAGGCCCAAAGAGTTGTGGTGAATGGAGTTAATTCCAGTTGGCGGCTGGTTACAAGTAGTGTTCCCCAAGGTTCAGTATTGGGGCCAGTTCTGTTTAATGTCTTTATCAATGATCTGGACAAGGGGATTGAGTGCAGCCTCAGTAAGTTTGCAGACACCACACCACCAAGGTGGGCAGGAGTGTTGATCTGCCTGAGGGTAGGAAGGCTCTACAGAGGGATCTGGACAGGCTGGATCAATGGGCCAGGGCCAATTATACGAGGTTCAACAAGGCCAAGTGCTGGTTCCCGCACTTGGGTCACAACAACCCCATGCAGCACTACAGGCTTGGGGAAGAATGGCTGGAAAGCTGCTCAGCAGAAAAAGACCTGGGAGTGCTGGTTGACAGCCAGCTGAATATGAGCCAGCAGTGTGCCCACGTGGCCAAGAAGGCCAATGGCACCCTGGCCTGCATCAGAAATAGTGTAGCCAGCAGGAGCAGGGAGGTGATTGTCCCTTTGTACTCAGCACTGGTGAGGCTGTACCTTGAATATTTTGTTCTGTTTTGGGCCCCTCACTACAAGAAAGACAATGAAGTGCTGGAGCATGTCCAGAGACTGGAGAGTGTCCAGAGAAGGGCAACCAAGTTGGTGGAGGGTTTAGAGAACAAGTCTTATGAGGAGCAGCTGAGGGAACCAGAGTTGTTTAGTCTGGAGAAAAGAAGGCTGAGGAGAGACCTTATCGCTCTCCAGAACTACCTGAAAGGAGGTTGTAGTGAGGTGGGTATCAATCTCTTTTCCTGAGTAGCAAGTGATAGGACGGGAGGAAATGGCCTCAAGTTGTACCGAGGGAGGTTTAGGTTGGATATTAGGAAAAATTTCTTTACTGAAAGGGTTGTCAGACATTGGAACAGGCTGCCTAGGGAAGTGGTTGAGTCACCATGTCTGGAGGTATTATAATGTGTAAATGTGGTGCTTAAGGACATGGTTTAGTGGGACTTGGCAGTGTTAGGTTAATGGTTGGACTCAATGGTCTTAAGGGTCTTTTCCAACCTAAATGGTCCTATGATTCTATGATTCTAATTATGTATCCATGTGTCTTGGGAGGTCCACCTCTCTAAGGAGACCAGCCTTTCTATGGCTCTGCTGTGATCTGGATGATTGGGGGATCTAGGCCCCCCAGGATGACGTCTCTTCCACTCCTTTCACACAAAGGGAGTTTTCAGACATTAATCACTACAGTAAACTGTCTAAATTAGCAATGTGAATCCACACTAGAACTGTAAATTGTTCCCTAGTCCTAAAATCCTTTTTGAGTGAAAAAGAAAAAAGGAGTCTCATTTTCATGGACTCAGTAGCTCCCCTGTCTGTTCATCGCCAGAGCACGTACTTAGACACCTCTAGCCTGGGAAAGCAGGGTCACTCAGAGTGCTTGTGGGAGGCCCTCAGCCGCCTCCTCTCATCAAGAGTTCAGTGCCCCTGAAAGTGCAATGCACATACTGATTAGGGGCTGCCTTGAGCTAGTCAATAAGAATGGTAGGCAGAAGGGCATGTCTAACATCTCTCCTTCCTCTGAAGCATGCATCATAGCCACAGGTATGAGGCCTCTGCCCCTTTGAGATCTAAACAATAGCATTGGTGTACTGAAGTTGGTTGCAAAGAGCAAGCCCCATCTAAAGAGGATTGGAGACTCCTTCTGAATAAGCTTCTTGTGCCAACAGAAGCTCTTTTAGCAGCTCCATCTAGAAAAATACAAGCCTTTTCATTTGTTAGAGAAATGTGTCCATCACACAGGGCTTTGCTGTCTTCCAAGTGGTAATAATGCAATACATTCTGCAAAAGAGAACAGGCGAATCAACTTGGGACCTAATTACTACAAGAAGGGACAATCCCTTACAGAGCAAAGAATCTTACTAGGATGCCTAACACAAGCGTATCATAAATTGATTGTGCTTGCTTTTTGTGGGAATTTTTTGTTTGGGAGTTTGGGGTTTTTGGGGGGGGGGAGTTTAATATCTTGGCTTTGATCAGCATAGATCTAAATGGTTAGGGACCTCTGTGCTTTATGAAACACTATCATCACAGGAGCAGTCATCAGAGGCAGCTGAGTTGGGAAAATCCTGACTAAAAAAAGAAGAAGAAGGAAACAGAAGAGCAAAAGAATTAATGAACATTGCATTTTGAGGCAACACCTCACATTTCTCCAAGGGTTTCACTCTGCTCATGAGGATGTTCCTCTGAAGGTACCAGAGATATTAGCAGCAACAGGATCAGAAGTGAAGCTTTTTCTGCAGTGGATAGTAACAAAAATGTTCTTTTTCTAATGGCTAAAGTGACTCCAGTGATTCTGAATATTTATATTTCATTTTAATTCATTTGTTGGCTTATGGACTCAGAGTCACAAATCACAGAGTCCCTGAGCACTGGGGTTCATATTTAGCTTTTGGAATTAGCTGAAAGATGTATAAAAACTCATTTGATGAGACAGCTTCATTTCACTCAGATCATTCATCTTAGAGTACATTGTTGAGTTGTCTAGACAAATGATGGAGGTCTTTTTTTCTTTTTCTTTTTTTTTTTTCTCTCAGTATATGTTTTCACTAAGAAGACAGAAGTACAAATGCAAAAGTAGACACTGACCAACATTGAGAAGATTTCTGATGGTCCCTAAAGGAACACAGACTAATGAGTAAAGTATAGCAAACCAGAAATATTGTGTAAATATCAAGAACCTAGTATTAATCAAACTATCATGGACTACTGCTGTTACTGGGTTGCTTCTCCTAACAGAGTTGACTCCACAGATGATGGCAAGAGAAAAAAACCATGTATTCTATTAAGCTCCCTACTTTTGAGAGATCCAGCATCACAAACCCACAGATACACAAAGATAAACAAGTATAAAGACATGTAAAGACCCTTCCCTTCTGGAAATAGACAGAAGTTTAGAGACTTCAGATGGTCTAACATTCATTTGTGGGTTACAAAATATCTACCTTATTCCTTCTTTTTAATATAAGTAATGAAGGTCCAAGGAGAGAATTTGCTTCTATCAAAATAAAGGGCCTCCTAGAAATGAACAGAGTTCTTTTCATTCCTCTCATTACCAAGACTTCAAAAATACAGTCTAGTCTTTGAAATTTCTCAAACTCAATTTTCTTTGCTTCCTAAATTTTTGCCACTATTCAAGATAATTATGTAAAAGCAATCCTATCACAGAAGTAAACAAAGCAGCAGATTAAGTGTTCAAATTGTTTGAAACAGTTTCATGGAGCTGAAGTCACGATAAATGCATGAACTATGCAGCCCAACTTCTTGTGATACTTGTGACTTAAGAAGACAAAAGGATAATACAGAAAGAATAAAATAATTTGAGTTTGGTAAGTATAATTTTTTACTTTGTCAAATTTTATTTAAAGGTTTTTACTCAACAGTTAATTATATATTGAAAGCAATAAATTATTATGTTAGTGCAGGTACTCTCTCCTATTGTTGAGGATGTTGAACTGGGTTTTGCTGTTTTATGAGTTTCATGAGTTGCATAATACATTTATTATGCAGTTCATGCTGATTCATGCTGCTGCTTCTTGAATTGCATAATACAGTTTAATGCCATGCTTCTTTTTTAAAAGATGTATCCCTTGAGATACATATCTAAGTGTTTGTCAGGTCAAGATTAACTGAAAACCTATATAAAATATAGCTGCCCCAAATCACAGACAGGGAAAACATTTACTGCTGCTTTACACCCTCCCAGGTTGTAAAACGTAATAAGGTCATGTTATTGCCATCTGCATCAATTCCCTTGTTTTATCACGAGCTTTCTGCAAAAATTGGTTCTATAAGCAAGATATATATATATATATATATAAGAAACAGTCCCGAGCGACAAAGGAGAGGAGGATGGTATAGCAGGATGGACGTACAATAGATCAGTTCCACTTACGGTTTATTAGCTTTTGGTGGGGGCAGTTTCTGTTACCATTTCTACTAGGTGAACTACCCATGGTAGCTTGGCCAGCAGCCGCCTGGCACGCTGGCAGGGTGCACAACAGCAGGGACCAGGCAGCCACATTATGACTGCACGGCTGTGATGGGCAGCTGGAGCCTTGGCACAACTCTCTGAAGATCTGAGCAGAAAATTAAGGATATCTGTCGTGGTTTAATCCCAGTCAGCAACTAAGCACCACACAGCCACTCACTCACTCCCTGCCCACCCAGTGGAATAGGGGAGAAAATCAGGAAAAGAAGCAAAACTCATGGTTTGAGATAAGAATGGTTTAATAAAACAGAAAATAAGAAACTAATATGATAATACTAATAAAATGACAACAGTAATAATAAAAGGATTGGAATGTACAAATGATGCACAGTGCAATTGCTCATCACCTGCCGATTGACACCCAGTTAGTCCCTGAGCGGTGATCCCCCTGCCCCCACTTCCTCCAGTTTATATACTAGATGTGACGTCACATGGTATGGAATACCCCGTTGACCACTTTGGGTCAGCTGCCCTGGCTGTGTCCTGTGCCAACTTCTTGTGCCCCTCCAGCTTTCTTGCTGGCAGGGCATGAGAAGCTGAAAAATCCTTGACTTTAGACTAAACATTACTTAGCAACAACTGAAAACATCAGTGTTATCAACATTCTTCTCATACTGAACTCAAAACATAGCACTGTACCAGCTGCTAGGAAGACAATTAACTCTATCCCAGCTGAAACCAGGACAATATCGTAGCAAAATCAGCAGCAAAGTTCCTCTCAAACTGGTCACTGCTATGTTGCTTTTCACAGTTTGGTCTCTTTTACATTAGAAAGCAGTGGCAGGAGGACTGCTGTTCTGGGATTATTTATTCTGGGGATGCACACCCAAATTGTTCTGGATTATGACAGCCTTAGTCATCATAGAATTACCATCACCTGCTTCCTACTGCAATATTCCTGAGTTCCCAGGCAGGTGCTGGAGCAGGACATTAGTTACACTTATGTATATTAATTTCCACTGTTGAACCTGTTTCATTTCCTCACTCATCTGGGCTGAAACCTTCAGTTCTTCTGTGTTTATTCTTGTCCTAATCCTCATTTAGGGAATGTTAAGTCCATGGCAAATTGTGCCATCTTGCAGTCCTCTTCTTTTCTCCCAACTTTTGCAAAAATGCATTCAGCCCCATTAATCACAGGATTTTGGACACTCCCAGGTAACATGCCAATGGATTCACCACAGTTTCTTGACTACATCTTCAGCACTACCAGCCTAACAGATGGGGACGCATCACGTCAGAGAGGTCTATCTGCCAGATACTTCCCAGGGGAAATTCCTCCTCTTTGCAACAGTGTTACATCTCTACTTCCGTCTCTGAGAAAAGCACTTTCAAGTTCTCCAGAAGACTGATTTGATTTTGCTCAGTTTAAAGGCATCAGAAGTATTTTGATGAAGACATTTAAGAAGGAATATTACCCTACGATCTTTGGATTAGTTCCCATTTTAGACTCCCAGCTCTTGGCAGGCAGAGCCCTGAGCCTGGATAGAGAGACATTAGTGTGATTAAGGTCTATACCCACATACATTTACCTGAATTTATCTCCTTACATTTTATCTCTGGTAATGCATAAATTAATGACCATGCATGTATCTCTTAATTTTTTAATAAGATATTAAACTAGTTAAATTATCATTTAAAGCCATCATTAAACAACAAATGAGCATTTTAGTAAGTGCAGCCAGTAATTTTTGTTGGTGTGAATTGTTCCAGAGTCTTTATTGCGCCAATACTCCAGCTATTAACAATACCAACCTGTCTCACAGAGCCTGACATTTTCTGGTGGCAGAGACCTAATGCTAGAAGTCTTGTGTTTCATTCCACATACATTAAAAGTTTGAAATAATTGAGACAAAGCAAGATTGTGTGCTTGAAAATGTAGATGAGAAGATTTTTAAAAAATATATATCAAATACAACAAGAAAAGTCATGAAGAAAAGCACTTCAGAAATATAGTTGTGGAGTCGTGAGGGAGTGGAGTCACTGTTTATACCAGACTTCAGAGGTTTAACTCCTAAGTGCAATACCTCACTCATTAAACTAGCTCTTTCCTATGACATTGTGAAAATGACGATCACCTTAATTTATAGGTATGCTCCACCTGTTTTATGTCAGTCCAGCCATAAATCTATCTTAATGCTTAGAAATTGCTAGTGAATTTGTCCCAGTTACTCTTCATACAATATAACTGTTTTGCTACACAGTTTGTTTAAAGATTTGCAACAAAAATTAAGTAACTAGAAAGGGCAATCAGTGCTCTACACACACATATTTTGGTGAAGTATAGAGACAAGTGGGTCTTAAAAGCAGGGAAACAAGATATTGGTTTTAGCAGGTCTCTTCTCTGAGGTGGAGTTCATTCTGTGAGAAAAAGAGAGCTGGAGACCTTTAAACAACAGGCTGAAAGTACCTCTAGTCATAAGTTGTAGTGATAAAGCTTGTGCTGTTAAGGATGACCACAATACTGCAAATTAAATCTTGGTGGTGAAGACCATTGCTTCCTACCTTACAAGGCAGAAATTAAAGGTTTTCATGAAATCTCTCCCCAAGCAAAAGGAAACATAATGATCCTGTAAGTCCCAAGGGCTCTCTACCTATCTCTGAATGGAGAAGAACAAAAGACAAATACATGATAGTTCTTTAGATTTAAGTGATAAGTGGCAAAATGAAGTTTGAGTGGCTTGAAAAGAATGGAAAGAAAGTCTTGATTTAAGAAGAGTTAGAGGACTTAGGGAAGCATATAAAAAGGTTTAAACTTCCAGGCCCATCCAACTCAGTTAATCTTTCAAGCATGAAGGGTTTTAAAGAGCTTCAGGTGCAACTATAACAAAGTTTATGCAGAACTAATGATCTCCTGTAAAAATTGTCTCTGTATGGAGTAAGGTACACACAACAGAGCATCATACAGCTTTACTCCTCTGGGAAATCAAAAGCTGTAACTGTGTAATGTGAATAGCTTATCAGTATCCCAAAACACTCTCATATTGAGATCAGGTTGAATATATACAATACTAAGCTTCTTATGTCATCCTTGGATTCATGTACTTCCAATCTGGGGTGGGGGGGTTGCAACTTTGTTTTTCCCTTATTTATACCAGTGAGAGATCTGGGTACTGAAAACTGATTGGGGCTCTTAGATATTGTGAGTTTATGTGGTGTTTTTTTTGTAATGGAACTCAGTTTGCTCATGTTTTAGGCACTATCAATACATAAATATGATATATTAATGGTAATCTGATGCCATTTCTTTCCCTCACATAAATTAATATATTTCTGTGAGAAGTCTGTTAATTCTGCTTGGCTCCACTCATAAATTTTAATATGAGATGTGACGGTAAGATGTAGAGATTTCTGTGAGATAACTAAGTGCTTTCAGTCTATTTCCAGTGCAAAGTGTGTGTTGCATAAACACAGCTATAGGTATCCTAAATTTTGACAGACTTTGAAGGGAAGATGAGGAGCAAAGGGGTCATTATGCCCATTACTGAAGGTGACCGTGCTACTTTAAATCTGATGCACATTTCTTAGGGACAGGAAGAATACATGCATTTTTCAGTGCTCTTCCTTGGGAAGACAGTGGCCTGCCAGGTAAAAGCAGCTGGCAGGGACAGTACAGAGAGGGCAAGAGAGACCATGCAGCAACAGCATAATGAACTAAATCACCTTTGCTAGCTTACTGCAAAAGCTTTTATTCTTCAAAAAAGTTGGAGGAAACTCTAGGGTTATTCACAAAGGACCTAGTTCTCCACTGCTTTGGTGAAGTTGAATGCATGTCTATGCATGAGCCATGTAAAAACCTGCAATTTGGTTTACAAGCCTGAATATCTTTCCAGTCAGTGGAGAATGAGGGCTACAGTGCTGTAAAAAGCCTAGATTAAATTTTTCTGGGCACTCAGATTCTTTACTGCTTGAATCATGCTGTCTCGTCTGGTGCTTGTCATAGTTACAAAGCTTTTTTTCTGAGGAATAAATAAAAGACATTTGTCTCACCTTTTAGAGGACCAGAAGTCTTCTTTTAAACTATTCATGTCATCCTCTTACTCTGCAGTCTGCTGAGCAACAGAGCAGACACATAAATTTTAAAGAACATTTCACAAATACCTCACAACTTTTCAAAATTATATTGCAAAAGCCTAACATTTTTTAGCTGTTGACTTTATAATTTTGTTTAATCATTGCTCTCCAGGATGGCAGCAAATATGCTAGTTAAGACTCTTGTTCCAAGAACAGATAATAGAATTTCTTGCTACTCTTTACGTCCTCACTTCCCTAGGGATTTTCAAAGAAAAAGGGTTGAATATTACAATATTGTAAACATATCCTGTCTTTATTCACTCTACAAGATATTCTGCCTTTCTTCATTGATAACTTATTGTCGTGGTTTAACCCCAGCCAGCAACTAAGCAGCACACAGCCGCTCACTCACTCCCCCCCACCCAGTGGGATGGGGGAGAAAATCAGGAAAAGAAGTAAAACTCCTGGGTTGAGATAAGAACGATTTAATAGAACAGAAAAGAAGAAACTAATAATGATAATGATAACACTAATAAAATGACAACAGTAGTAATAAAAGGATTGGAATGTACAAATGATGCGCAGGGCAATTGCTCACCACCCGCCGACCGACACCCAGCTAGTCCCCAAGTGGCGAATCCCTGCCCCCCCACTTCCCAGTTCCTAAACTAGATGGGACGTCCCATGGTATGGAATACACTGTTGGCCAGTTTGGGTCAGGTGCCCTGGCTGGGCATGAGAAGCTGAAAAATCCTTGACTCTAGTCTAAACACTACTGAGCAACAACTGAAAACATCAGTGTTATCAACATTCTTCACATACTGAACTCAAAACATAGCACTGTACCAGCTACTAGGAAGACAGTTAACTCTATCCCAGCTGAAACCAGGACAGTATCCACGCCTTATTCTATACCATTGACATCATGCTCAGTTCCCATACCTTTAGTTGCATCCTGATCAATCATCATCACCTTTCCATCCCTTTGAGACATATGAACAATGACATGTATGGGTACACACACAGAGATATCATTCCTTTAGTTCATGGGTTATGTTCATAAAATGTTTGTTGAGTTCATTTAGTTTCCGACTCTGGGCTCCATCTGTCATGCCAGTCTGTCTGGGCAGGAGGGATGGTGCAAAGGCCTCTCAGTCGGTAGAGCAGAATTGGGCTTCAGTGCGGTGTGACGAGCAGATGACATTTGACGCAGCAGGAGGATGGTGTGCACTGTTGGATTGTTGCATGCTGGAGTCAGTTCTGGTTCCACCACTACTGCGCTTTGCTCAGTTTTATCACAGTTCTTTCTTGCTTGATCCAAGTGATTCTTACTATAGTACTATGGATATAGCATATAACAATTATAGTAATGATAACATACAGTAGCAGGGTTATATAGCAACTAATATCATACAGTTTAATTCTGGCTATTTTCACCTAAAATCAAATCCCCTTGAGGCACACATCGGACATCCCCTTCTTTTCGCATCACCCACCAAGTGCACCCCGGTCCCTGAGCAAAAGCAATCCCACGAATGGGTTTACCTTTGCCTGAGGCAGGAGTAACCCAGACTGTCTTCGCTAACATATTTTTTATGTGCACTACAGGGACTTTATCCCCTTCTACAGTATGTAAAAATTCTGATTGGGCAGGCCCACTCCGATTGGCAGATCCTCTGGTGTTGACTAACCAGGTGGCTTTTGCTAAATGTGTATCCCAATGTTTGAAAGTTCCGCCCCCCATTGCTCTCAATGTAGTCCTTAACAGTCCATTGTATCGCTCAATTTTCCCAGAGGCTGGTGCATGACAGGGGATATGATACACCCACTCAATGCCGTGCTCTTTGGCCCAGGTGTCTATGAGGTTGTTTCGGAAATGAGTCCCGTTGCCTGACTCAATTCTTTCTGGGGTGCCATGTCGCCACAAGACCTGCTTCTCAAGGCCCAGGATAGTGTTCCGGGCAGTGGCATGGGGTACAGAATATGTTTCCAGCCATCCGGTGGTTGCTTCCACCATTGTAAGCACATAGCGCTTGCCTTGGTGAGTTTGTGGGAGTGTGATATAGTCAATCTGCCAGGCTTCCCCAAATTTATATTTCAGCCATTGCCCTCCATACCACAGGGGCTTTAACTGCTTGGCTTGCTTAATTGCAGCACATGTCTCACATTCATGGATAACCTGTGTGATAGTGTCCATGGTCGGGTCCACCCCTCGATCTCGAGCCCATCTGTATGTTGCATCTCTTCCCTGATGGCCTGAAGTATCATGGGCCCACCGAGCCATAAATAGCTCACCCTTATGTTGCCAGTCCAGGTCCACCTGAGACACTTCAGTCTTGGCAGCCTGATCCACCTGTTGGTTGTTTAGATGTTCTTCAGTGGCCCGACCCTTGGGTACGTGAGCATCTACATGATGTACTTTTACAACCAGATTCTCTAGCCTGGACGCAATATCTTGCCACAGTGCGGCAGCCCAAATGGGTTTACCTCTGCGCTGCCAGTTGCTCTGCTTCCATTGCTGTAACCACCCCCACAGGGCATTTGCCACCATCCATGAGTCAGTATAGAGATAGAGCACTGGCCACTTTTCTCTTTCAGCAATATCTAACGCTAGCTGGATGGCTTTCACCTCTGCAAACTGACTCGATTCACCCTCTCCTTCAGCAGTTTCTGCAACTTGTCGTGTAGGACTCCATACAGCAGCTTTCCACCTTCGATGCTTTCCCAAAATGCGACAGGATCCGTCAGTGAACAGGGCATATTGCCTCTCATTCTCTGGCAGTTTATTATACAGCGGGGCTTCTTCAGCACGTACCACCTCCTCCTCTGGTGACATTCCAAAATCTTTGCCTTCTGGCCAGTCCGTGATTACTTCTAAAATTCCTGGGCGACTGGGGTTTCCTATGCAAGCCCGTTGTGTGATCAGTGCGATCCACTTACTCCACGTGGCGTCAGTCGCGTGATGTGTAGAGGAGACCCTCCCTTTGAACATCCAGCCCAGCACTGGCAGTCAGGGTGCTAAGAGGAGCTGTGTCTCAGTACCAACCACTTCTGAGGCAGCTCGAACTCCTTCATACGCTGCCAATATCTCTTTTTCAGTTGGAGTATAGCGAGCCTCGGATCCTCGATATCCTCGACTCCAAAACGCCAGGGGTCGGCCTCGGGTCTCCCCAGGTGCTTTCTGCCAGAGGCTCCAGGTAGGGCCATTCTCCCCAGCTGCAGTATAGAGCACATTTTTAACATCTTGTCCTGTCCGGACTGGTCCAAGGGCTACGGCATGAACAATCTCCCATTTAATTTGTTCAAAGCCTTGTTGTTGTTCAGGGCCCCATTTAAAATCATTCTTCTTCCGGGTCACTTGATAGAGAGGCCTTACAATCAAACTGTAATTTGGAATATGCATTCTCCAAAACCCCACAACACCTAAGAAGGCCTGTGTGTCCTTTTTGTTAGTCAGGGGAGACATAGCTGCTATTTTATTAATCACGTCCAGTGGGATCTGACGACGTCCATCTTGCCATTTTATTCCCAAAAACTGGATCTCCTGTGCAGGTCCCTTGACCTTACTTTCTTTTATGGCAAAACTGGCTTTCAGAAGGATTTGGATTATTTTCTTCCCTTTCTCAAAGACTTCTTCTGCCGTGTTACCCCATACGATGATGTCATCAATGTATTGCAGATGTTCCGGAGCTTCACCTTTTTCCAGTGCAGTCTGGATTAGTCCATGGCAAATGGTGGGGCTGTGTTTCCACCCCTGGGGCAATCGATTCCAAGTGTACTGGACACCCCTCCAAGTAAAGGCAAATTGTGAAATGGCACTCTGCTGCCAGAGGAATTGAGAAAAAGGCATTAGCAATCTCAGTTGTGGCATACCACTTGGCTGCCTTTGGCTCTAGCTCGTATTGAAGTTCTAGCATATCTGGAACGGCAGCACTCAGCGGTGGTGTAACTTCATTCAGGCCACGATAGTCAACTGTTAGTCTCCACTCCCCATTAGACTTCCGCACTGGCCATATGGGACTATTAAAGGGTGAGCGAGTTTTGCTGATCACTCCTTGGCTCTCCAGTTGGCGAATCAACTTGTGGATGGGAATCAGAGAGTCTCGGTTGGTGCGATATTGCCGCCGGTGCACCACCATGGTAGCAGTTGGCACTTTTTGTTCTTCAACCTTCAGCAGCCCCACAATCGAAGGGTCTTGAGAGAGACCAGGCAGTGTAGACAGCTGTTCAGTGCCCTCCGTCTCCAAGGCAGCTATACCAAAAGCCCATCGATACCCCTTTGGGTCCTTAAAATACCCTCTCCTGAGATAGTCTATGCCAAGGATACACGGAGCCTCTGGACCAGTCACAATGGGGTGTTTCTGCCATTCATTTCCAGTCAGGATTACTTCAGCTTCCAATACAGTTAATTCTTGGGATCCCCCTTTCACACCAGAAATACAAATGGGTTCTGTCCCTTTATAACTTGATGGCATTAGAGTGCACTGTGCGCCGGTGTCTACTAGAGCCTTATACTCCTGTGGGTCTGATGTGCCAGGCCATCGAATCCACACAGTCCAATAGACCCGGTTATCCCTTTCCTCCACCTGGCTGGAGGCAGGGCCCCTCTAATTCTGGTCAGAGTATTCAGTATTCACTTCTCGTAAAATTGGCTCAGAAGTCCCTTCAAGAGGATCGGAAATGAAATCAGCCCTTCTACTCTGTTTGGAAACTGGAGCGGCATTTTTCCTGGTAGAATCCCCTTTTGTGGTGGTTTTTCCTCGCAGTTCACGTACCCGTGCATTTAGGACCAAGGTAGGTTTTCCGTCCCATTTCCTCATGTCCTCTCCCTGATCACACAGGTAAAACCACAGGGCACCTCGTGGTGTGTACCTTCTATATTCTCTGCCTTGGGCAGAGGAGTGCTCACTCCTAATAGCTGAGACATTGGTCCTTACAGGTGGGGAATAGGACATATCCTCTTTGAATTGCTGGACATCCTGGGACAGCTTCTCCACAGCCAAAATGCAGGCTTGTAGGGAGGAGGAGAGATTTTCTTCGTATTGACGGAGTTGGTGAGCCACTTCCTCCACTGTCGGTACCTCTTCATCCTTCCAGGACATTATTGCCAATGCGTTGGCATAGGACGATGGTGTGCTCTGTACAAACTTCCGCCACATTGGTCGTGTGCATTGGACTTCGTCTGGATCTTTGGGTAATTGTGGGTTGTCCAGGTCATGATGGATTGTGTCTAGCACAGCTAATTCCCTCAGATATTGAATACCTTTTTCCATGGTGGTCCACTTGCTTGATTGACATATAACATCTTCCTTAAAGGGGTACCTTTCCTTCACACTTGACAGGAGTCGCCTCCGGAGGCTGATGGCTTGTGTCCCTCTTCCAATTGCCTTGTCAATGCCACCTTCCCTGGCAAGTGATCCCAGCTGCTTGGCTTCCCTACCTTCTAATTCCAAGCTATTAGCCCCATTGTCCCAGCATCGGAGGAGCCAGGTGATAATATGCTCACCTATACGGCGGCCAAAATCTTTTCGCATATCCCGCAGCTCACTCAAGGATAGGGACCGGATTATTACCTCTGGTTCTGCCTCTTCCTCCTGTTCCCGTGATGACCCTGGTTCACCTTCATCCTTCGCTAAACGAACTGATTTTTTTGTATATTTCTTTTTATGTACGGGGGCAACTGATGCTGGTGCAGGTTGGTCCGCTGGTTCAGTTACAGTATCGCTCACCGGGTTTTGGATAACCGCAGTGTCTGTTGCCGAGGTTTGGGTAGCAGCAGTGCTCGTCGCTGGGGCTGGAGGGACTGCAGTGCCCGTTGCCAAGGTTTGGGTAGCTGCTGTGCTCATTGCCGGGGCTGGAGGGGCTGCAGTGCCTGTTGCAGAGGTTTGGGTAGCCTGAGTTCTCATCGCCGGGGCTGGAGGGGTCACGGTGCCTGTCGCCAAGGTCTGGGTGCCTGCAATGCTCCTTTCCGGGCCTGGAGGGGCTGCAGCGCCCATTGCCGAGGTTTGGGTGGCCGCGGTGCTCATTGTTTTGTTGTTAGGTCTAGAGACTTTCTCTTCCCCTTGAGGGTACTGAGTGGTGTCAAACAGGGCTCGATAGGCGTGGGCCAGGCCCCAGCACATTGCAGTGATTTGTATCTCTCTGGAGCTGCCGGGGTGACAGCATACCTTTTCCAAATATTTTACTAGTTCTTCTGGATCCTGCACTTGTTCAGGGGTGAATTTCCAAAACATCGGAGGTGCCCACTTTTCTAAGTACTTGCGCGTACTACCCCACACGCCCTGCCACTCATAATTATCCAGCCTTGGGGCACATCTCTGGGTGATCTTCTTAAACAGCTGTTTAACCTTAAACGAGAGCTGAACCACATTCAGAAGTATGCTAATTCCTAGCAGTAGGGCTAGGACCGTGCTAGTCCCAACATTCCAGGAGTATTCAAATTTTTCAAAATTCTCAAACACCATTGTAACTGGACTGAAGGAGAAAGGAGAGGGGAAGAAAGGTACCCCACCCATAGACTGGTTTTCCATGGAGGAAAGGTAAATGGTATAATTATTAATAGTTTCCCACAGATGGTTCCTGCAGTATAAAGGTGACAATGCTAAGTGCAAATACCGGATTAATCCCACAGCCAATGACTTTATCATACCATAAACCAGAGTTATACCATACATCAAAGCGAAAACCTTAATCCACCTCCCACGGATGATAAGCAGCAGAAGAGGAACTACATACAGCAAGCAAGGTGATACATAACAGAGCCTTAAAAACCAGAGCAACAACTCTAAGAACACATAAATCAACATAATGAATGCTTAGAACAAATTTGTTTTAACAAGCTCTGGTCAGGTTTGTCATTATCTCAACCCTTCGTGCCCCACGTTGGGTGCCAAAATGGACTGTTGTGGTTTAACCCCAGCCAGCAACTAAGCACCACGCAGCCGCTCACTCACTCACTCCCCCCCATCCAGTGGGATGGGGGAGAAAATCGGGAAAAAGGAGTAAAACTCATGGGTTGAGATAAGAACGGTTTAATAGAACAGAAAAGAAGAAACTAATAATGATAATGATAACACTAATAAAATGACAACAGTAGTAATAAAAGGATTGGAATGTACAAATGATGCGCAGGGCAATTGCTCACCACCCGCCGACCGACACCCAGCTAGTCCCCAAGTGGCGATTCCCCCCCCTCCGCCGACTTCCCAGTTCCTATACTAGATGTGACGTCACATGGTATGGAATACACCGTTGGTCAGTTTGGGTCAGTTGCCCTGGCTGTGTCCTGTGCCAACTTCTTGTGCCCTGGCTGGGCATGAGAAGCTGAAAAATCCTTGACACTAGTCTAAACACTACTGAGCAACAACTGAGAACATCAGTGTTATCTACATTCTTCACATACTGAACTCAAAACATAGCACTGTACCAGCTACTAGGAAGACAGTTAACTCTATCCCAGCTGAAACCAGGACAGTATCCACGCCTTATTCTATACCATTGACATCATGCTCAGTTCCCATACCTTTAGTTGCATCCTGATCAATCATCATCACCTTTCCATCCCTTTGAGACATATGAACAATGACATGTATGGGTACACACACAGAGATATCATTCCTTTAGTTCATGGGTTATGTTCATAAAATGTTTGTTGAGTTCATTTAGTTTCCGACTCTGGGCTCCATCTGTCATGCCAGTCTGTCTGGGCAGGAGGGATGGTGCAAAGTCCTCTCAGTCGGTAGAGCAGAATTGGGCTTCAGTGCGGTGTGACGAGCAGATGACATTTGACGCAGCAGGAGGATGGTGTGCACTGTTGGATTGTTGCATGCTGGAGTCAGTTCTGGTTCCACCACTACTGCGCTTTGCTCAGTTTTATCACAGTTCTTTCTTGCTTGATCCAAGTGATTCTTACTATAGTACTATGGATATAGCATATAACAATTATAGTAATGATAACATACAGTAGCAGGGTTATATAGCAACTAATATCATACAGTTTAATTCTGGCTATTTTCACCTAAAATCAAATCCCCTTGAGGCACACATCGGACATCCCCTTCTTTTCGCATCACCCACCAAGTGCACCCCGGTCCCTGAGCAAAAGCAATCCCACGAATGGGTTTACCTTTGCCTGAGGCAGGAGTAACCCAGACTGTCTTCGCTAACATATTTTTTATGTGCACTACAGGGACTTTATCCCCTTCTACAGTATGTAAAAATTCTGATTGGGCAGGCCCACTCCGATTGGCAGATCCTCTGGTGTTGACTAACCAGGTGGCTTTTGCTAAATGTGTATCCCAATGTTTGAAAGTTCCGCCCCCCATTGCTCTCAATGTAGTCCTTAACAGTCCATTGTATCGCTCAATTTTCCCAGAGGCTGGTGCATGACAGGGGATATGATACACCCACTCAATGCCGTGCTCTTTGGCCCAGGTGTCTATGAGGTTGTTTCGGAAATGAGTCCCGTTGCCTGACTCAATTCTTTCTGGGGTGCCATGTCGCCACAAGACCTGCTTCTCAAGGCCCAGGATAGTGTTCCGGGCAGTGGCATGGGGTACAGAATATGTTTCCAGCCATCCGGTGGTTGCTTCCACCATTGTAAGCACATAGCGCTTGCCTTGGTGAGTTTGTGGGAGTGTGATATAGTCAATCTGCCAGGCTTCCCCAAATTTATATTTCAGCCATTGCCCTCCATACCACAGGGGCTTTAACTGCTTGGCTTGCTTAATTGCAGCACATGTCTCACATTCATGGATAACCTGTGTGATAGTGTCCATGGTCGGGTCCACCCCTCGATCTCGAGCCCATCTGTATGTTGCATCTCTTCCCTGATGGCCTGAAGTATCATGGGCCCACCGAGCCATAAATAGCTCACCCTTATGTTGCCAGTCCAGGTCCACCTGAGACACTTCAGTCTTGGCAGCCTGATCCACCTGTTGGTTGTTTAGATGTTCTTCAGTGGCCCGACCCTTGGGTACGTGAGCATCTACATGATGTACTTTTACAACCAGATTCTCTAGCCTGGACGCAATATCTTGCCACAGTGCGGCAGCCCAAATGGGTTTACCTCTGCGCTGCCAGTTGCTCTGCTTCCATTGCTGTAACCACCCCCACAGGGCATTTGCCACCATCCATGAGTCAGTATAGAGATAGAGCACTGGCCACTTTTCTCTTTCAGCAATATCTAACGCTAGCTGGATGGCTTTCACCTCTGCAAACTGACTCGATTCACCCTCTCCTTCAGCAGTTTCTGCAACTTGTCGTGTAGGACTCCATACAGCAGCTTTCCACCTTCGATGCTTTCCCAAAATGCGACAGGATCCGTCAGTGAACAGGGCATATTGCCTCTCATTCTCTGGCAGTTTATTATACAGCGGGGCTTCTTCAGCACGTACCACCTCCTCCTCTGGTGACATTCCAAAATCTTTGCCTTCTGGCCAGTCCGTGATTACTTCTAAAATTCCTGGGCGACTGGGGTTTCCTATGCAAGCCCGTTGTGTGATCAGTGCGATCCACTTACTCCACGTGGCGTCAGTCGCGTGATGTGTAGAGGAGACCCTCCCTTTGAACATCCAGCCCAGCACTGGCAGTCAGGGTGCTAAGAGGAGCTGTGTCTCAGTACCAACCACTTCTGAGGCAGCTCGAACTCCTTCATACGCTGCCAATATCTCTTTTTCAGTTGGAGTATAGCGAGCCTCGGATCCTCGATATCCTCGACTCCAAAACGCCAGGGGTCGGCCTCGGGTCTCCCCAGGTGCTTTCTGCCAGAGGCTCCAGGTAGGGCCATTCTCCCCAGCTGCAGTATAGAGCACATTTTTAACATCTTGTCCTGTCCGGACTGGTCCAAGGGCTACGGCATGAACAATCTCCCATTTAATTTGTTCAAAGCCTTGTTGTTGTTCAGGGCCCCATTTAAAATCATTCTTCTTCCGGGTCACTTGATAGAGAGGCCTTACAATCAAACTGTAATTTGGAATATGCATTCTCCAAAACCCCACAACACCTAAGAAGGCCTGTGTGTCCTTTTTGTTAGTCAGGGGAGACATAGCTGCTATTTTATTAATCACGTCCAGTGGGATCTGACGACGTCCATCTTGCCATTTTATTCCCAAAAACTGGATCTCCTGTGCAGGTCCCTTGACCTTACTTTCTTTTATGGCAAAACTGGCTTTCAGAAGGATTTGGATTATTTTCTTCCCTTTCTCAAAGACTTCTTCTGCCGTGTTACCCCATACGATGATGTCATCAATGTATTGCAGATGTTCCGGAGCTTCACCTTTTTCCAGTGCAGTCTGGATTAGTCCATGGCAAATGGTGGGGCTGTGTTTCCACCCCTGGGGCAATCGATTCCAAGTGTACTGGACACCCCTCCAAGTAAAGGCAAATTGTGAAATGGCACTCTGCTGCCAGAGGAATTGAGAAAAAGGCATTAGCAATCTCAGTTGTGGCATACCACTTGGCTGCCTTTGGCTCTAGCTCGTATTGAAGTTCTAGCATATCTGGAACGGCAGCACTCAGCGGTGGTGTAACTTCATTCAGGCCACGATAGTCAACTGTTAGTCTCCACTCCCCATTAGACTTCCGCACTGGCCATATGGGACTATTAAAGGGTGAGCGAGTTTTGCTGATCACTCCTTGGCTCTCCAGTTGGCGAATCAACTTGTGGATGGGAATCAGAGAGTCTCGGTTGGTGCGATATTGCCGCCGGTGCACCACCATGGTAGCAGTTGGCACTTTTTGTTCTTCAACCTTCAGCAGCCCCACAATCGAAGGGTCTTGAGAGAGACCAGGCAGGGTAGACAGCTGTTCAGTGCCCTCCGTCTCCAAGGCAGCTATACCAAAAGCCCATCGATACCCCTTTGGGTCCTTAAAATACCCTCTCCTGAGATAGTCTATGCCAAGGATACACGGAGCCTCTGGACCAGTCACAATGGGGTGTTTCTGCCATTCATTTCCAGTCAGGATTACTTCAGCTTCCAATACAGTTAATTCTTGGGATCCCCCTTTCACACCAGAAATACAAATGGGTTCTGTCCCTTTATAACTTGATGGCATTAGAGTGCACTGTGCGCCGGTGTCTACTAGAGCCTTATACTCCTGTGGGTCTGATGTGCCAGGCCATCGAATCCACACAGTCCAATAGACCCGGTTATCCCTTTCCTCCACCTGGCTGGAGGCAGGGCCCCTCTAATTCTGGTCAGAGTATTCAGTATTCACTTCTCGTAAAATTGGCTCAGAAGTCCCTTCAAGAGGATCGGAAATGAAATCAGCCCTTCTACTCTGTTTGGAAACTGGAGCGGCATTTTTCCTGGTAGAATCCCCTTTTGTGGTGGTTTTTCCTCGCAGTTCACGTACCCGTGCATTTAGGACCAAGGTAGGTTTTCCGTCCCATTTCCTCATGTCCTCTCCCTGATCACACAGGTAAAACCACAGGGCACCTCGTGGTGTGTACCTTCTATATTCTCTGCCTTGGGCAGAGGAGTGCTCACTCCTAATAGCTGAGACATTGGTCCTTACAGGTGGGGAATAGGACATATCCTCTTTGAATTGCTGGACATCCTGGGACAGCTTCTCCACAGCCAAAATGCAGGCTTGTAGGGAGGAGGAGAGATTTTCTTCGTATTGACGGAGTTGGTGAGCCACTTCCTCCACTGTCGGTACCTCTTCATCCTTCCAGGACATTATTGCCAATGCGTTGGCATAGGACGATGGTGTGCTCTGTACAAACTTCCGCCACATTGGTCGTGTGCATTGGACTTCGTCTGGATCTTTGGGTAATTGTGGGTTGTCCAGGTCATGATGGATTGTGTCTAGCACAGCTAATTCCCTCAGATATTGAATACCTTTTTCCATGGTGGTCCACTTGCTTGATTGACATATAACATCTTCCTTAAAGGGGTACCTTTCCTTCACACTTGACAGGAGTCGCCTCCGGAGGCTGATGGCTTGTGTCCCTCTTCCAATTGCCTTGTCAATGCCACCTTCCCTGGCAAGTGATCCCAGCTGCTTGGCTTCCCTACCTTCTAATTCCAAGCTATTAGCCCCATTGTCCCAGCATCGGAGGAGCCAGGTGATAATATGCTCACCTATACGGCGGCCAAAGTCTTTTCGCATATCCCGCAGCTCACTCAAGGATAGGGACCGGGTTATTACCTCTGGTTCTGCCTCTTCCTCCTGTTCCCGTGATGACCCTGGTTCACCTTCATCCTTCGCTAAACGAACTGATTTTTTTGTATATTTCTTTTTATGTAGGGGGGCAACTGATACTGGTGCAGGTTGGTCCGCTGGTTCAGTTACAGTATCGCTCACCGGGTTTTGGATAACCGCAGTGTCTGTTGCCGAGGTTTGGGTAGCAGCAGTGCTCGTCGCTGGGGCTGGAGGGACTGCAGTGCCCGTTGCCAAGGTTTGGGTAGCTGCTGTGCTCATTGCCGGGGCTGGAGGGGCTGCAGTGCCTGTTGCAGAGGTTTGGGTAGCCCGAGTTCTCATCGCCGGGGCTGGAGGGGTCACGGTGCCTGTCGCCAAGGTCTGGGTGCCTGCAATGCTCCTTTCCGGGCCTGGAGGGGCTGCAGTGCCCATTGCCGAGGTTTGGGTGGCCGCGGTGCTCATTGTTTTGTTGTTAGGTCTAGAGACTTTCTCTTCCCCTTGAGGGTACTGAGTGGTGTCAAACAGGGCTCGATAGGCGTGGGCCAGGCCCCAGCACATTGCAGTGATTTGTATCTCTCTGGAGCTGCCGGGGTGACAGCATACCTTTTCCAAATATTTTACTAGTTCTTCTGGATCCTGCACTTGTTCAGGGGTGAATTTCCAAAACATCGGAGGTGCCCACTTTTCTAAGTACTTGCGCGTACTACCCCACACGCCCTGCCACTCATAATTATCCAGCCTTGGGGCACATCTCTGGGTGATCTTCTTAAACAGCTGTTTAACCTTAAACGAGAGCTGAACCACATTCAGAAGTATGCTAATTCCTAGCAGTAGGGCTAGGACCGTGCTAGTCCCAACATTCCAGGAGTATTCAAATTTTTCAAAATTCTCAAACACCATTGTAACTGGACTGAAGGAGAAAGGAGAGGGGAAGAAAGGTACCCCACCCATAGACTGGTTTTCCATGGAGGAAAGGTAAATGGTATAATTATTAATAGTTTCCCACAGATGGTTCCTGCAGTATAAAGGTGACAATGCTAAGTGCAAATACCGGATTAATCCCACAGCCAATGACTTTATCATACCATAAACCAGAGTTATACCATACATCAAAGCGAAAACCTTAATCCACCTCCCACGGATGATAAGCAGCAGAAGAGGAACTACATACAGCAAGCAAGGTGATACATAACAGAGCCTTAAAAACCAGAGCAACAACTCTAAGAACACATAAATCAACATAATGAATGCTTAGAACAAATTTGTTTTAACAAGCTCTGGTCAGGTTTGTCATTATCTCAACCCTTCGTGCCCCACGTTGGGTGCCAAAATGGACTGTTGTGGTTTAACCCCAGCCAGCAACTAAGCACCACGCAGCCGCTCACTCACTCACTCCCCCCCATCCAGTGGGATGGGGGAGAAAATCGGGAAAAAGGAGTAAAACTCATGGGTTGAGATAAGAATGGTTTAATAGAACAGAAAAGAAGAAACTAATAATGATAATGATAACACTAATAAAATGACAACAGTAGTAATAAAAGGATTGGAATGTACAAATGATGCGCAGGGCAATTGCTCACCACCTGCTGACCGACACCCAGCTAGTCCCCAAGTGGCGATTCCCCCCCCCCGCCGACTTCCCAGTTCCTATACTAGATGTGACGTCACATGGTATGGAATACACCGTTGGTCAGTTTGGGTCAGTTGCCCTGGCTGTGTCCTGTGCCAACTTCTTGTGCCCTGGCTGGGCATGAGAAGCTGAAAAATCCTTGACACTAGTCTAAACACTACTGAGCAACAACTGAGAACATCAGTGTTATCTACATTCTTCACATACTGAACTCAAAACATAGCACTGTACCAGCTACTAGGAAGACAGTTAGCTCTATCCCAGCTGAAACCAGGACATAAACAAAAAGTAAATGGTTAGATTAATTGAGTAATACCAATACTTGGTAGTTGGTGAGGACTGACTGCATTCCTTGCTATTGTGCCATTGCTGAACACAAAGTTAAATGAAAACTGTATGTATTCTAGAGGCTGAAACAACATATGAAAAAATCAGAATAACTGTGCATGTTCATGACCAGTAATATGCTGGGGATCTGAGCACTGAAGCCAATCACAGATAACCTAATCACAAAAAGATGCATAATACATACAGCTTTAATTCTGTTCTTTCAGTTGCTCTGCACTGCTGATAATCTCAGCTATAGGAATGGTGGGGGAATGCAGATTAAACTAAAAAGTCATGCCCTACAAACATATATATTTTTAAATCACGGAGGTTCTTTTATTTTCATTACATTGTTCTGTGCTTGAATCCTTTTTCATCACTTCAGTCTTCTAGTCTCTGCTCCAGATGTCAGCAAAAATTGTTTTTTTCCACAGTTTCTCCATTTACCCCTTACTTCAAATTTTTTGCTTTATAAGTTAATTTTGGCAACATTATCTTGATTTTTTGTGGTGTAGGTTTGGCAAATCTGTAAATGAAACTCTTCAGGCAAGGTGAAGGATGGCCTCAGAGTATTCCCTCATGGTATTGATAACACTTTTACACAGGAAACTCAGATCTTCCAAAGGAAATCTACTGGTACACCATCAGCTTTTTCTACCCAAACTCTTGGGAACAAGAGTCTTCATGTTTGTCTGGAAGTGACTTACCACAACATATAGGACACAGCCAGCAGAAGCAAACACACTTTAAGGAATTTGTTAGTGTAAAACCTGCACTCACAGGATTAAGTTCTGAACAACAAATTTCTTCATGATTGGAAGAAAAGATGGTGGAATCTGGCCTTAAGTTAACTAGAATATTCATTTAAAATATACGTAATTTTAAGAAGGTATTAAGAAAACTGACCACGGTAATTAAACCCTGTTATTGCTAAAGAAAAGATGAAGTTTTAAAAAGATACTTGAAATCTAGACAATTAGGTAGCATCCAGCATTTCAGACCTCAGGTCAGGGGAATTATTATTCTTTCCTTTCTGGTAAAGTATTTTAAAGCCTCTGACTCTGTGCAGGCAGCAGAAACACTCATTATTACACACAACAAAGTGCTCTCTTATCAAAACATATTGTTAAAGCACCAACTCAGTTTGGTAACTAGTTTTAGTGTGTGGGAATAATGACAGCCAACTGCTTAGCCATGTGCAGTGAGTGCTATCCCCTTACGAAAGGTCAGGGGAAGATTACAGGATGCCAGTTAATAATGCACATCTGAAGCAATGACCCTTATAGGACTGTCAAAACTACAATAGTCTGTTGACAATTGTGTTTTGTTTTCTAAACCAGGCACTGACACTCAGGTTTATATCATGACACAAGAACAGTACGAAATGGTATCAGAAATACAGGTCCTTTATTTTACCTTTTGTTGTAATTACTGTCCAAGGAGAAAATGGGCTTTACTGATGTCTCAAAGAGTAATTTTTCTGGTTTTCATGCAAGGTGACAGTGAAAAATGAGGGATAAGGAATTTCCTCATAAATGTTTTTCCCTTAGAAAGACTTTTTCCTTGATCAGACTGAATGTGGTCGTCTGGCAACCACACCTATAAGTATCTTTTTATTACGTGGTGCTTTGTTGTAGCAACATAGCACTTTTACTGTCAGCACTGAGGAAGGTGGGAAGTGGAAGAGAAATTGGAATGTGCTGGGGGAGCTGGGCAACTGGCTAATGGGCCACACAGTCTCAGGGATATATGAAGAGTTGATCTGAGACTAAAACTGAGATAAGAAATCCCCCAAATGCTCTTAAAAACATATTCTCCCCTCCATTTTTCCTCCTCCTCTTCACTCCTCTGAGTATTTTCTTCTGTCCTTTCCTGATGATTAGGAGAGTGGTCGATCAGAGCTTGGATATCAAGGGAAGCAGATCTCTAGCAGGCTCCTCAGTCCCACCACATTCTTACTGGTTTCACATGTGATGCTTTACCAAATTACAGTGCCAGTGGGGGTAAAAGGACTGGCTTGCCTGAGCTTGGTTCAAAGAGAAACGATGCCATTTGAACATTCACCAGACCAGTTCCTGAAAGAAGTACAGAGGTGCCAGCTGAGCTTTCACAATCCTCTTCATGAGGGGTCAGTGGGCTGGAGAGTGTTGGCAGCAAGGGAGGTTGCAATTCGCTCAGTCTTTTCTCATTCAGCTCAGGTTCCCCAGGTGGTCTGATCCTGTTGGGCACTCGTGCCAGCCCCTGAGGGACTCGCTTGTGGGTGGAAACAGCCAGTGAGCAAAATGGTGCTGGGATCTCCTCCAACTCCAGCATCCACTGCTCATTTAAGCTTCTTCTTTCATCCATCTGTAAAGTGCGATCCACCAGCATCCACATATGCAAACAGCTGGGCTCTGCTCCAGCACAGCCAGGGAGGGGGAAACACCACCAGTTGCAAGGAGAGGGTTTGAGATACTGCTTCAGCGCTCCTCCCATACCACTGCTGGGCAGGGGGCAGCTCAGCCCTGGGAGCTGTAGGAGAACAGGATGACAGGCATGGGGCGGGGCCAACATTTTTGTGTGTTACCATGCTCAGTGTCGGCACCCAGCAGTAGAGTAGACAATTCAAATTGTGATATTCCTACAATTCCTGCAATACTGTTGCCTATTATTATTCTGTTCCTAGCTTGGCACTGGCTTGCCTTGGGAAAATTACACGATCTTTATGTTTGTAAGAGACTGAATTGTTATGTTGAACCTTTTGCCTCAAAGATTGTTAGGTGTGAGGGACTGGCCTGTCATCTCAAGGAACTGTGAACTGCTCATCTCAAGCCCTTTGTCTCTAAGATGGCCTGTTTAAGCAGGACACTCCTCTGTCCATAAGGACGATTACCAGGCCATTGAGGCGTCCAGGGGAGGAAACAGGCTGGAGCTGATCTGGTGTCGATCATGCGAAGGTCATGTGATAGACAAAACCTGCAGCGCATGACATCATCGAAATATGCCCTATAAAAACCCGTAGAGACAAGCTGTGGCGGCCCTTTTTTCACCACCAAAGAATTGAAGATTGAGGACCAATGGGATGCCGCTGGATCCGTGGTGGTGACTATCCTAACAATCCTATCCAAACTGCTTGCTTAATTTCTGCCTTTTCTTCCATTCTATCCTATTGCCACCATTTTCCACTTTTGATACGTTTGATAATAAAAGCTCTTTTGAGTATAAGGCATTTGACCTCATTTGTGTCTTAATCTCGCTCTTGGGATCATATTGAAACCTTCCCCAGCATTGGCTCGCGACATTTAAATTGGCGTCACAGACAGGATCCCTTGAGACGAGAGAGCTGTATTGTTTCCTGCTTTAATACTTGAGACCTCTCAGGAACGTAAGGGGGGCAGGCTTGTGTGTTTGAAACTTTACGTGCTGCCTTCCTGAGACGACTGCTTCCCCGCTTTAATACGTGAGACCTCTCAGGAACGTAAGGGGTGCAGGCTTGTGTTGTGCTGTGTTTGAAACTTTACGTGCTGCCTTCCTGAGACGACTGCTTCCCCACTTTGTATAAGATGAGTGATAGCAAAATTGCCCATCTGGGGAAAGAAGCTTTGTTTGATTTTTTAGAAAAACATAAAGCGCGACCCTCTGTGCTTGAGATAGACTGGGCTCAGGGAAATTGGTATAATTTGCAGAGCATTGTTGATCAGATGGTCGCTTTACAGAAAGATGCTAGAGTGCGGTCAGAGAAAGGAAAAGCAATTGTCTGTGCCGCTCTTGGTGCCAGTCTGGCCGCAGCAGTGGAGGATAGGGATTGCCACCTCACTGCAGAATCTCAAATTATTGAATCCCTCCAAAATCTTGTTCAGTCCCTTATGGGACAAGTGGCGGGATTAAAAGCACAACTTGAAGCAGAAAAGAACCAAGTGAAACATTTGCAAATTGCTCTTAAGGAGCAGCTCCTTGCAGGTACTGTCCGTGAGGAAATTCCTCCAAGATCAGAAACTGGCTACCCCTTTAAGGACCTGCAGGCAGCAAAAGAGAGAGTGGAGAAGTTAGAGCTGCCTTCATTGCGACCTTTAGTCAAAACTGAATATACTTATGATGATGAGCAGGACCAGTTCCCCCAAGTTACAACTAAAGAGGTCTCCTATACTGCCACTGAGTCGGCAAAACTAAAAAAGGAATTTGGCCGAACCCCTAAGGAGTCAGAAACGGAGTATGTGTGGAGAGTATCATTGTCGGGGGGGGGGACGACTAGATTCTGTTAAGCGAAAAGGAGTCAGAAGGGTATTGGGCATAGGGAGTGTTTTTAACTACTGGGAATCACTGTGCCCCCTGGTCTTTAACCCAACGGGCAGCCTATTGGCCGGGGGGTCTGAACCCCTTGGAGAGGGGGGATCCCCTCGCGATTACGGGGACTGTTGATCAATTAGTGGAGAGTGTGCAAAAGGCAGCTTGTCTGCAGATGATGTATGATCGAAAATTGGAGCCTAGGCAGGAGTCCCCGATGATGATGTTGGTGGATCCTGAGCGAATGACTCCCCTTATACGGGGAATCCCTGATTCTCTGAAACCAGTTGGTATACAATTACAAGGAAAGGAACAGGCGATGCCCCAGGGCGCGAGTGTTGGCTGCTTCAGAAGGATTCACGCCTGATCAGCACCGCTGCCCTCCAGATAAGAAAATGGGGAGAAGTGGCCCAGGAGTTAATTAATTACGGGCGCAAGTATGGTCCTGTTAACCCTCCAGCCACCAAAACGGACTCCAGGGGCTTGAGGCGGGCTGAAGTAAAATAGTTCCATGCCCTGGCAGTGATAAGAGAATGCCCCTTGCTAAACCGCCAGGGGGGAGAGATATCCTGAACAAATGTAATACACTGTGGGCACAGGGATACCAGAAGGGGATCCCGCATGACTTAATGGACGGGATGCTAACAGACAAATTGGAAAAATTGGTAACAGGGTGGCCTGATAAATCAGCAAATAGAAAAGTGGATTTTGAGAATACTACTCTTAGCGCACCCTCCCTGATTGATTTATCAGAAACAAATGCCACCCAAGAGCCGGTGGGAAACTAGATCCTTTGCCTTTCGGTGGTGAGCGGGGAGTGGGGGGGGGTGGGGGGAGGGTGAAGGTTGGATGTATATTAGACAGCTCACTGGAAACAGCCGGGGTGATTTACTAATTACAGGCATTGTGGGAACAAGACAAGTCCCGGTCACATTTTTGGTAGATACCGGAGCTCAGATTTCAGCTATTAAAACCAAAGACGCTCCTAATTGCGGAATTGCACCCTCCAAACAGCAGCTTTTTGTGGCAGATGCATTCGGCATTGTTCAGCCACAGGCATTAGCAATGGTCAGCCTGCGATTGCCAGGAGGATAGTGCCACTACAGTGACAATGGTTGTGGGGGAGTTTCCACTTAACCTTCTAGGACTCCATGTTTTAAAAGGAAAGACCTGGATTGATAACAAAAGGAGGCAGTGGTCATTTGGCTTTCCCACAATAGATATTCGGCTGTTAAAAGCCGCACCACTGCTTCCCCCTTCAAAGCTCACAGATGTTAAGCCCTACCCGATACCCTTGGGGGCCAGAGGGGGAACAGCACCTGTGTTGGAGGACTTAAAGGGACAGGGTATTGTGATTCCAACCCATTCTCCTTTTAACCCCCCAGTGTGGCCAGTGCGAAAACCTAATGGCAAGTGGAGATTAAGTGTAGATTATCACAGACTTAAAGCAAATACCAGTCCATTGACAGCTGCGGTACCGAATATTGCTGAGTTTATAGCTACAATCCAGGAATGAGCCCACCTGATTATGGCAACAGTGGATGTTAAAGATATGTTTTTTATGGTCCCTCTGCAAACAGAGGATCAAGACTGCTTTGCATTTACTTGGGAGGGTCAGCAATTTACTTTTATCTGACTCCCACAAGGGTGCAAGCATTCCCCCACTCTAGCTCATCATGCATTAGCGCAGGAGATGATAGAACTAATTCAGAAAGAGGAGGGGGTCAGTGTTTATCAGTACATTGATGACATTCTTGTACGTGGGGATGAAACAGAAAAGGCTCAGAAAACTCAGGATAATATATAATTTCTCACTTGGAAAGCTTGGGGCTGAAAATTCCACCAGAGAGAATACAATCACCCTCAAGTGAAGTGAAGTTTTTAGGAATTTGGTGGAAGGGGGGAATGACATGTATCCCCCCCCTGTTGAGGATTTCCTGGTGGGGTGAGGACATGTGAGCAATCCAGCCTTTAGCTGGGAACGAAGCATAAGCATATAAAGTGCTGAAGTGGACAAGGACTCTGTGTCCTTGTATGCTGGGAAAAGGAAGATAAGAAGAGCCTGACAAACAACTCCTGGATGCCGAAGAATGAGATAAGCAACCCCAAGATGCCTCGTGAAGAAGCTTGAGCAGCCAATAAAGAATAAGATAGCACCACGTGAAACGGAATATTGTCCCAGTCAAAGCATTGTATAAGGCGCATGCATAAGCGCATAGGGTATATAACTGTGCTGAAAGTTGTAGTAAATGGGCTTCACTTGATCACATTGGTCTGTGTGTGATGTCCCTTGTGGATCCTCCGCCGCATTTGGCACTCAAACAGGGACCCTCAGATCAACTCTTTACCGTCTCTGACGAGAATCTCTAGTGCAGCTGAACCAGCAAGGGAGCAGAGAAGGCGGCCAGAAACGATCCCTGCTGCCCCAGCAGGATGGCTTGAGTTTCAGCTAAGCTGGGAAGACGAGGAGGCGTGCGCAAGTGAATAGAAGGTTGAATCTCTCCCTGATCAGGTGAGCAGTCAGAGAAGGAGATGGGGTTGGACAAAGAGCAAGAAGCGGTCATGAAACTCCTTCAATATATTCTCTCTAAGAGAGGACTGAAATGGATAATTCCGTGATAAAAGGGTTGCTTTTATGGGCTGGGGAGAGAGAACTTATTCCGAGTAATTAGTGTGGGTACAGCTTTCGAGCTTAGTACCTGGGAAGCTATCTGAACCTCCCTATGGGATGAAATTAGTGACGGGTCTAAGGAAGTTAAAGGTCTTGCAACTTTATGGAAATTGATTAAGACAACTGCAAGAAATGAAAGCAGATCGTAAAGCTGCTGCGTCTGCTTTTGCTTACGGTCAGAAGAACCAGAAGTGAGGGGGAGATATTCATCCTCACGAAAGGGTGAGCCAAGAAGGCAAGAGAACGAAGATTTTGGCCGTGTGCCAGCCCTGCTTTCTCCCCCCCCCACACACCCTGCCCGCCCGCCCTCCCCTCCATCCGCCTGCCCTGGCGTGTGTCAGCTGGCCATGGAGCGGCTGCCGCCAGCACCCCCACCACCCCAGGCCCCCGGGCAGCACCGTCCGTGCCCCCGCCGCCGCCCTTTAATCCATCCCGCCTCTCGAAGCTGAAGCCACCGTGCCCTCAATAGACGCGGAGCCGCCTGTAATAGCCGCTGCAGACGAGAGGGAGAGGCATTGGAGGGGAGTAATAAAAAATGCCCTTGTGGAAGGGACTATGCTCCAGGCATTCCCAGTTGTTGTACAAAATAATGGACAAAAAAAATGGGAGGCATTTCACTGGAAAGTTCTTGAGAAATTAAGGACTACTGTGAATCAGTATGGAATCCGCTTATTGATAAAGCCAGTAAGAAACCCTCGGTCAAGTGTTTTAATTGTGGTAAACTTGGACACATTAAGAGCCGATGTAGAGTTTCTGCTAACAAAAAGACAGTGCAACAGTTGTAAGAAAGATAACCATACCACCCAAGAATGCAGGACGAAGGGAAACTTTACACCGAGAGCGTGAATACCCCTCGCATGACAACACAAATGCAAGGGGTTTGGGCTGCCAGCCCTCAGGCAGCCTTGCAACTACCAGATCCGCCACTGCAGGAAGCTCTGGAGTGGACATGGAAACCGCAGTAGACATTACCTTGGTGGATGCAGGAGCCCACTTGGTAGATAGCAACATAAAGGGACCATTGGGGTTTGGGCTTAGTGCATTTTTAATGGGGCGATCTTAAACAGCTCTAAAAGGAATTCTGGTAGTCCCAGGGCTTATTGATGCAGATTATTGTGGGACTGTGAAAATTATGATTCATGTTTTAATCCCTCCTGTTGCTATTCGTAAAGGTACCAGAATAGCACAATTAGTTCCATTCAGGTCGTGTGTTCCAAACCCAGGTGAAGTACAACGTGGAGATGGTGGATTCGGCTCCACAGGGAAACCCCAGGTATACCTTGCCATGGACATAACAAAAGGTAAACCAGAAAAGGTAGTGCAATTGGAAGGGCCTGACGGAGTTATCGTCAAGAAACCGACGACAATCAATACAGGAGCTGATGTTATGATTATTTCATGATGCATTTGGCCTCCATCATGGCCATTGATCAATCCAAATTTTGGCATTGCAGGGATAGGGGGCACACAAGCCACCTTAGTAAGTCAGCTACCCATTTGTGTTCCCCGACAGTGAACACGTTACGATGCGTCCGTATATCATGACTACCCCAAAGGAATTGTTTGGCCTCATAGGCTGTGATTTATTGAGCCAAATGAAGGCAATGTTACTGACCCATCCTCTTTAGGAGCAGTCACTGAGGGGCAGCCAGTCCTGAAAATTAGCTGGAAAACAGATGAGCCTGTTTGGATTGATCAGTAGCCGCTAAATTCTGAAAGGCTGCTAAAAATACAAGAGTCAGTTGAGGAGTAATTGAGAGCGGGACATGTTGTTCCTTCTACTAGTCCATGGAATACACCAATATTTACCATTCCCAAGAAAAGTGGGAAATGGAGACTGTTACATGATCTCAGAGCTGTGAATGCGGTAATGCGTAGTATGGGAGCCCTGCAGCCAGGTTTGCCATCTCCAGTTATGCTTCCAGAAGAATGGGATTTGTTAATTATAGATCTAAAGGATTGTTTTTTCACCATTCCCTTGCACCCAGATGATGCTGAACAGTTCGCCTTTTTGGTAGCATCGATTAATAAGGCAGAGCCCTATAAGAGATACCATTGGGTTGTGTTACCGCAAGGAATGTGCAATTCCCCCACGATGTGTCAGGTGTATGTGGCCTGGCCATTAGAGCCTGTAAGAAAGCAGTTTCCTCAGTTGATTATTTATCATTATATGGATGACATTTTGATAGCGGCAAGGAACTTGCCACATGATGAACTTTTAAATCAATTACAGGACACCTTAAGCCATCGTGGATTAATAATCGCTCCTGAAAAGGTGCAAAAGGCAGCACCTTGGAAGTATTTGGGGTGGCGCATAGATGCTAGCAATGTTAAACCTCAGAAGGTTCAAATAACATCAGAAATTTCAATGGTGCATGATGTCCAGAAGCTTGTGGGAGATATCCAGTGGGTGCGGAATCTTTGCAGTATCACTAATGACGATATGGCCCCTTTGGTAGAACTCCTGGGTACGAGCGCATGCACAGATGAGAAACGGGAAATGACAGGAGAACAGCAAAAAGCCTTAGAATATATATCAAAGAAAATTGCATTTAGCTTTGCATCCAGATGCAATGAGGATTTACCGATAATATTGATGATCATTAATACAGGGGACTCTCAGAGACAACACCCTTATGAGGTAATTTGTCAGTGGGACACAAAGCGCTCAGATCCCTTGAGAATTCTGGAATGCGTCTTCTTGGCCATGGGACTCGACAAATCTATTGTAACCCAATTGGAATTATTTGCACAACTGATAATGAAGGGAAGAACGAGGATTATAGAGATTGCAGGGACGGAACCAGAAATGTTGCTGGTACCTCTGGTAAAATGGTATTTGCAATGGGGAATTTGGCATTCTGTAGCATTACAAGTGTCATTAGTGGGGTTTGGAGGTACGATAAGTAATCAATATCCAAAGCATAAGTTGTGGTCACTATTTGGAACAGCAAACCTTTGAGCGAAAACCATGGAGGTTGGAAACACCTGTACACGGGGTAACAGTGTTTACCGATGCTGCGAAAAAGACAGGTACGGCCGTCTGTACGTGGAAAGATGCTAACGATCAGTGGTGTGACCATGTTGAAAAGGGAGAGCCTGGGGATTCTTTACAGATGTTAGAATTAAAAGCGGTGATTTGGGCACTGCAGCATTGGGCTAAGGAGCCGTTGAATATCGTATCCGATTCTCTTTATGTAGTCAGGGTGGTACAAAGGATGGAAAGAGCAATGGTAAAGGAGGTCACAAACAAAAGATTGGGAATGTTGTTTTTGTCATTACTACGCTGCTTGAATTCTCGGAGTGTAGAGTATTTTATAACGCATATAAGAAGTCATCAAAAACTACCAGGTTTGTCAGAGGGAAATGACAGAGCTGGTTGCAGTGGCATGGGAGCCTCCTCCAGGGAATCGTTTTCAACAAGCACGGCAATCACATGCGTTCTTGCACCAACCCGCTAGGATGTTAGCAAAGCAATTTGATTTACCACTCTCTGATGCCCAAGGTATCGTCAAAGCATGCCCCGATTGTCAAAAGAAGGGGCTGGGCTTGGGCTGTGGGGTTAACCCATGAGGTATCTTACCATTACAGTTGTGGCAAATGGATGTCACCCATGTCATGTGGTTTGGTGCAAAGCGTTATGTACATGTGTGTATTGATACCTATCCTGCTGCCATGTGGGCCACAGCACAAACTGGAAAAAAGGCCTTACATGTTGAATGACATCTTCACGCTTCTTTTGCAGTGCTGGGTGCGCCTAAAGAAATTAAGAAGGACAACGGCCCGGCTTATGGTTCTACACGATTTGCTCGATTTTGTAATTTGTGGGGAATTCACCATGGTACAGGCATTCCACATCTTCCCACAGGAAAGGCTATTGTCGAACAGGCCAACCAAACCCTAAAGAGCATGCTGCAAAGACAAAAGGGGGGAACCCAGGGCTTACTGCCAGAGGAGCGATTGGCCAAAGCCTTATTTGTGCTAAATTATCTTAGATTGACAGGTGATCACAAAGACCCACTGATGGTAGTGCATCATGCCCTTTTACAGGCGGAAAGGATGCAACAAAGTACAGGAATCATGGTAATGTATAAGGACCCAGAATCCAGGCAATGGTGCGGACCAGCAGAAGTAAAACTTACTGGGAGAGGGTATATGTGTCTGCTTACAGATCGAGGCATTCGCTGGATCCCAGCCAAGTGGGTCAAGCCATGGCTTCGCACTGATGCTGGGCCCGGAATCATCCCAATGGCAACTGGCACGGTACCAGCGGATGCTGGAGCCACTGATCCGACAGATTCCGACTAACAGAGTATTACACTTTAGAGGACTAGCAGACATGGAGTCCTTAAGAGAGGTTTTTGGTTAAGGCATTATAAGGAAGTATATGATTTATCACTTGTAGAAGACTTAGGACAGCATGCCTTATTGTATATAGAACTTGCATTAGGTAGAAAGTGTGTTAAGCATAATTTGATTAAACATAGTGTGATTATGGGAAGACAGTGTGGGGTAAACGTAAAAGTTAGCTAAAGCCAAAATTAGGGGTAAGGTCATGGTTTTAGTTAAGAATCTAGAAACAGGGCAATGGGAAGGTCCATTTCCATTAATAACCTGGGAAGGAGGTTATGATTGTGTTTCCACAGATACAGGCCCACGACAGACTCCAGCTCGATTTGTATGACCATCATCATCTGGAACATCCTAGACGGTGTGGCAATATGAATACCACCTCAGCCAAAAACTAACGTAGAGGTCACCTTGGCCAACATAACAGGTCAAGATTCTCTGTGCATTGCAACCGCATCACAAAGCCCATGAACCAATAGACAAGATAGCTAAGACTTGTGCAGCGTGCCTGTCCAGCGAGCGCATGCATCATAGGTTGCAACTGAGGCGGATTTTGGCACCCGCTGGCCATGTGTGCTGAAATCCGTTCCTCTGCAAATGTATAAATACCAGGATTTTCCAAAGAGCATGGGGCTGGTGTACGGCAAGGCCATCATTGCCTCCGTGGGGACGCCCACGGAAAGCTGGCACCTACTGATTTCTGGGCTGAGTTTGTGGAGCAAGACGGCATGAGAATGTACAGATAGCCCATCTTCCTCACAGTCCTCGGATGGACGTAGTCATGGATACCTCCGCAAACCAAAGAAAACATCTGGTGACCAGATAAGATTGCTTATGCCTCAGTACAGTAACTAACGGGGTAGCTTAAAGAGTTGTGTCGCATGGGCATTGTTGTAGTTATTGTGATTTTAGCTATTGTAATAATTTTACCTTGTTTAGCTTATTGAGAAAAATGGCATCCCGAGTTATTAATCAAGCCTGGATTGCTCAAAAAACAAAAAGGGGGAATTGTTGAGGATTTCTTGGCTGGGTGAGGACATGTGAGCAATCCAGCCTTTAGCTGGGAATGAAGCATAAGCATATAAAGTGCTGAAGTGGACAAGGACGCTGTGTCCTTGTACGCTGAGAAAAGGAAGATAAGAAGAGCCTCACAAACAACTCCTGGATGCTGAAGAATGAGATAAGCAACCCCAAGATGCCTCACGAAGAAGCTTGAGCAGCCAATAAAGAATAAGATAGCACCACGTGAAACGGGATATTGTCCCAATCAAAGCATTGTATAAGGCACATGCATAAGCGCATAGGGTATATAACTGTGCTGAAAGTTGTAGTAAATGGGCTTCACTTGATCACATTGGTCTGTGTGTGATGTCCCCTGTGGATCCTCCGCCGCACCCCCCGACACACCTTCCTCATTGGATCAGATTAAAATGCCAGAGTCAAAAAAAGATTTGCAGCACGTACTAGAATTACTTGTGTTTTGGAGGAAACATATACCTGACTTTTCAATTATTGCAAGACCCCTGTATGACTTGTTGCGAAAAGGGGCTCAGTGGGAATGGACTAAGCCCCACAAAGAGGCATTGCAGTTGCTAATTTTTGAAGCAACTGCCCATCAAGCTCTCGGTCCTATTCATCCCACAGACCCTGTCCATATTGAATGGGGATTTGCCAAAAGTGGGTTATCAATCCATTTATGGCAAAAGGGCCCCGAAGGACCCACTCAACCTATTGGGTTCTATTCTCACAGTTTTAAGGTTGCAGAAAAAAGATATACTGCTTGGGAGAAAGGTTTGTTTGTAGTCAGTTTAGCCTTGAGAGAGGCTGAACGGACTATTCGACAGCAGTCCATAGTGCCTAGAGGCCCATTTAAAGTAACCAAGACAGTTTTAGCAGGAACTCCGCCCCCTGACAGAGTGGCTCAGAGAGCCTCTGTACAGAAATGGTATGCCCAGATAGAGCTTTATTGTGACATTTTTACTGTGTCTGAGGGGGCAGCAAAGATGTTAACCATTCAAGAGGAAACAAGCCCAGACAGAGAAACACCTGAACTTCCTCCTGTAATACAAGTGGCCCCCCCATTTTCTGAACAATTGCAGAATGTTTGGTTTACTGATGCTTCCTCTAAACAAGAAGGAAAAACTTGGAAATATCGAGCTGTAGCATAGATGAGGACAAACAAATAATCACCGAAGGGGAAGGTAGTGCTCAAGTAGGGGAATTAGTTGCAGTATGGAGTGTTTTCCAGCATGAAGCTCAATCTACCTCTCCTGTCTATATCCATACTGATTCCTATGCTGTATTTAAAGGCTGTACTGAATGGCTTCCATTCTGGGAACAAAATGGGTGGGAAGTCAATAGGATACCTGCATGACAGAAAGAAAAGTGGCAAGATATTCTAGCCATTGCTAGACAAGGAAAATTTGCAGTAGCCTGGGTGGCTTCCCATCAACAGGATAGCACCCGCGTTAGCCAGTGGAATGGCAAAGCTGATGAATTGGCCCAATTAGCTCCCCTCCAGAACACCCCAATAGCAAAAAACTGGGACCGATTTTTAGAATGGCTACATGTAAAAAGGAAACATTCGGGGATCAAAGATCTCTATTGTGAGGCCCAAGCTCGAGGTTGGCCAGTGACCAGGGAAGAATGTAAAACTTGTGTGTCTGCCTGTGAACAATGTCGTACCCGCTTGGAAAGACACCCCCTGGAAGGTGACCCCCCCCCTATACCTAAGGGAGGGGAAAGGGTTGTGGGAGGCTTGGCAAGTAGACTACATTGGCCCCTTCCAAAAATCAGAAGGAAAGCATTATGTGTTAGTGTCCCAATCCAATATCGGGGGGGGGGGCGGGGGGCGGTCTTAAACGATCCCAAGAGCGAGATTAAGACACAAACAAGGTCAGATGCCGTACAACCTTACAAGTTTTATTTCCTATAACAACTGATAATAGTGACAGGACAGAGGGAAGAAGAAAGGAAAAAGAGGTAGGCCTAAGCAAGAAAACGGGAGAGATGCAGCAAGACTAGTTACCACCACCACGAAGCCAGCAACGTCCCGTTGACTCGGTCTCAGTGCAGGTGATGGGGGTCCAGGTTCCAGGTTGCAGCAGACAGACGATGACGAGTCCCAGTTTCAAGCACTGATTATCAATCCCTTGCAGTTCCTTTCAGTTCCTTTTTCCAATCACTTGCAGTTCCTTTTTTGAGGGAGGAGTACACAGTTTTTCTGAAGAGTTCAGCCATTTCCACAGAGACTGCTAGCTTCAGGCAGATATGGTGATTTCTTCAGGGCCTTCAGCACATACTCCCCACAGCAACAGGATGCTGAGGCTAGCAAACAATCAGCAAAGTTGAGACAAATATAGTCCAACACAATCTCTTACAGTCTCTTACACCACCCCATGGCTCGACATTGCTGTCCTCATGGTGGCATGAAAGATAAGGATATAGAAAATGAAAGAGGGAAAAAAAGTGCATAATACAACGATATAATCAAGTTAACAACTTTCTATCAAAATGACTTAACATAACGTGGCAAAAGAAAAACCAAAGGTTAAAATAAGATGATTTGGCTTTCAAAGCCTTATTTTATGTTAATACAATATTTCTACATTAAACAACAACATGAACAAACAACAATATTATACCAATCATCCTAATTATAACATTTCTAAGTAAGTTAAACAACAACATCTAATATCTAACAACATCTACTTAACATCAACTAACCATTATAAATTTAACTAACTCTACAATATCAAAACATACTATAAATTGATTTAAAGGTTGCAAAGAATCAGTAGAAAAACATGACGGCAGTTTACATGGTGAACATTTACAAGGACAAAAAAGAAGTATTAGAATAACTATTAAGATAACCGTTATCAAAGCAAAGGCTATATAGTAAATTGGAATCAACGTGAACACATACTCATACTCCGTCATTTTTTTGGCAACATACCACAAAGTGGTCACAGCCCTAACAGTCCATGCCTTTGGCTACCCTGGTCTGCCGGTGTTGGGGTCCGCACACATGGTGGGAGAACCACTTTCCGCGCCCCCTTATCCTAGGGTGCATGCGTCATCTCGATCTAGAAACTTCTATCCCAGATCCAAACAAAGGTGAATGAACAACAACACTTTAACCTAACATATTTAACCAATATATAAACACATACAAGACAAACACATACATACCACAAGAGAAAATATAGCAAAAGCTAATGAAGCAACTGCCACAAAATTACTAATCTGAGTAAACACGTGTCTAAATAATTGATACAGTTGTGCATTTTGATTGATAAACAACATGAATCTGTTTTACACTATCAGGCAAGGCAGTAGATACAAATTGCATGTTAGATACAACACATTGGATTAATTGAATAAAACAAGGAATAATACTTGGCAAAAACATCAAAGCGACAAATGCACATAACAGATAAAACAGAGGCTGCTTTACCCATGGTGCTCTGGGTAACCAAGACCATAAATCACTGTTCCAGCTGTCCTATGTATGAAAGGAGACATGGGCTAGTTTCCTAATATCTGTGGTCAGTTGAAGAACTACTTCACCTACATCATCTATTTCCAAACAACAATTAGAGACATTTAATTTCCTACATACTCCTCCCTCTTCAGCTAGTACGTAGTTCAAAAGCATGCCGTGTTAAAGGATTGCAGTGCGCATCTGTTGAGATTGTTGAGTTAAAAGATCTATAGCATTAACGGGTTTATTGGTAATAATTTCTAAGACTGCTTGCAATCGAATTATGCAGTTTAAATTGTAAATCGGTTCTTGTGCCCCTGCTATTGGTTCATTGGGATTCCAAGTGGCAGGCCCATAATGCTCCATTATTCTTTCGGGGGGCCACTCATTTTCCCCCTACTTTTGTGTTCCACCTATTTTAACGTCAACAGATTGCTTGCTACATGCAATCCTTTTGTCCCTTAAATTATCATATAATCTTACTCTCAATCGAGGACCACCCGCCTCTGGAAGAAGGAGAAACAGAGGTCGGATAATCCCTATATAACAAATCCCTGACCAATTTGCTGGTAGTTGTTTGTAGGCAGTATGTCCACAAATCCAATAATGGCCTTTTTTGGCTTTGGCACCATTAGCAAATGGTCCAGCTGCAGCCCTTGGCAATTGGAAATAAGTCGTGTTCTCATTTCCCAAAGGGCTAAAAAAGGTCCTTGGCCTGTTGTTGTTTGTCTGGCCGGTACAATACCAGGCACCAGTGTGGTTTTTCCACTCACAAATTTGATGATAAATATGGTTTCCAGGCCATCGGAGAAAGAAGGTTTCATTTTTGTTCGACCAAAACCCTTTGAACCCTTTGTTGCATCTGGCTTCATCAAGCCACATCCATATTTAAACACCTCTATCTTCATTAACCAATTTATGTGTGAGTGTCCATTGACACCTGCTTTCTCTGACATTGACCCCACCCTTCTGCGTGCGATTTAAACAATATCTACCCACAGTAGGAAATTGAATTGGCCATGTTCCACTATCATCCCAGGTGGTGCTATCAGTTTCACTATAATTACTTACGATTTGTGCTGCAGTGAGGGGTGTGGAGGTCCATGGCCAGCTTGACAAACCTAGAGGTCCTCTACAAACCAACAGTGACTCAGATTAAAGGTTTGGCTTACAGCTTTTGCTAACAAAACAAATTCGTTATCCTTAAAGGGATCATATGGGTTGGGGGGAGGTGGGGGAATTGGCTTCCCTTCACCCTCATAGGTAAATCCCCAACATAACATAATTAAAAATAACATCATCTGTTCCTCTTCTGTGGGTACATCTGGGTCACTTGCTTCTTTCTGAAGATGAAACAAAAAACAAACTCGCATCTCAGGTTAGAAAGAGGGAACAATCCATCTAGTATGAATCTTATGAATTTTTCCACAGGCATCTTTTGCCTTCCAGGTATATTTGTTAAGGGGTGTGTCCAACACCAGTGGCACTGTGCCCACTGTGGGAAGTTCGACCAAGACAGGTTGTCCTGGGAAATGAGGTGGGTTGCCAGGGTGATCAGGGCCATGTGGGGCTGGCATGATTGTTGGAGCTTTTGGACAGAATGCTGTGATCTTTGGACATCCATTTACTCCCCAGTGACTATTAACACTGGTCACTGCATCCCACATTCTCTCAGCCTGTCGGAGTGGGAGACGGTCCCGGAGTAATGATGGAGTCTCAATATGAGTATGGTCGTTCTCCTTTATTTCAGGGTTTTACAGGGTTTATATAGAAAAAAGGTGATAGCACGCGCTAGCTATAACGTTATTATTGGCTAAGCTTCTATGCCCACGTGCCTTATACAATACTCTAATTGGTACGATACCCCGTTTCACGCGACACTATCTTATTCTCTATCGGCTGCGCAAACTTCTTCACGAGGTGTCCAGCAGTTACTGATCTCATTCTTCAGCATCCAGGTGTTGTTTGTCAGGCTCTTCTTATCTTCCTTTTTCCCAGCGTACAAGGACACACCGTCCTTGTCTGCTCCAGTATTTTGTAAACTTATGCTTTGTTCCCACATAACGGCTGGATTACTCACATGCCTTCGCCCAGCCAAGAAATCCTCAACAATTCCCCCTTTTTGTTTTTGAGCAATCCAGGCTTGCTTAATAACTTGGGACGCCATTTTTCCTTAACAAGCTGAACAAGGTAAAATTATTACAACAGCTAAAATCACAATAATTACAATAGTGCCCATAATTCTTCGAGCCAACCCATTACCCCTAATGACCCAAACCATGAGGACTACGAGGAATATGAACCATCCATACATTCTTGTGCCGTTTTGCTCCACGAACTCAGCCCAGCAATCAGTAGGTGCCAGCTTTCTGTGGGCATCCCCAAAGAGGCAACAATGGCCTCACTGTACACCAGCCCGATGCTCTTCGGAAAATCCCGGTATTTATACATTTGCAGAGGAATGGGTTTTGGCACACGTGGCCAGTGGGTGCCAAAAGTCTGCCTCGGTTGCAATCTATGACGCATGCGCTCGCTGGCCAGGCGCGCTGCATGAGTCTTAGCCATCTTGTCTATTGGTTCGTGGGCTTTATGATGCGGTTGCGGTGCACAGAGAATCTTGACCTGTTATGTTGGCCAAGGTGACCTATACATTAGTTTTTGACTGAGGTGGTATTCATATTGACACACCATCTAGGATGCTCCAGATGATGATGGTCATGCAAATCAAACAGGAGTCTGTCATGGTCCTGCATCTGTGGAAACACAATCAACCTCGTTCCCAGGTTATTAATGGAAATAGACCTTACCCCTAATTTTGGCTTTAACTAACTTTTACGTTTACTCCACGCTGTCTTCCCATAATCACACTATGTTTAACCAAATTATGCTTAACACACTTTCTACCTAAAGCAAGTTCTACATACAATAAGGCATGCTGTTTTAAAAACCTCTCTGAAGGACTCCATGTCCGCTAGTCCGCTAGTGTTAGTCGGAATCTGTCGGATCAGTGGCTCCAGCATCCGCCGGTGCCGTACCAGTTGCCATTGGGACAATTCCAGGTCCAGCATCAGTGCGAAGCCATGGCTTGACCCACTTGGCTGGGATCCAGCGAATGCCTCGATCTGTAAGCAGACACATATACCCTCTCCCAGTAAGTTTTACTTCTGCTGGTCCGCACCATTGCCTGGATTCTGGGTCCTTATACATTACCATGATTCCTGTACTTTGTTGCATCCTTTCCGCCTGTAAAAGAGCATGATGCACTACCATCAGTGGGTCTTTGTGATCACCTGTCAATCTAAGATAATTTAGCACAAATAAGGCTTTGGCCAATCGCTCCTCTGGCAGTAAGCCCTGGGTTCCCCCCTTTTGTCTTTGCAGCATGCTCTTTAGGGTTTGGTTGGCCTGTTCGACAATAGCCTTTCCTGTGGGAAGATGTGGAATGCCTGTACCATGGTGAATTCCCCACAAATTACAAAATCGAGCAAATCGTGTAGAACCATAAGCCGGGCCGTTGTCCTTCTTAATTTCTTTAGGCGCACCCAGCACTGCAAAAGAAGCGTGAAGATGTCATTCAACATGTAAGGCCTTTTTTCCAGTTTGTGCTGTGGCCCACATGGCAGCAGGATAGGTATCAATACACACATGTACATAACGCTTTGCACCAAACCACATGACATGGGTGACATCCATTTGCCACAACTGTAATGGTAAGATACCTCATGGGTTAACCCCACAGCCCAAGCCCAGCCCCTTCTTTTGACAATCGGGGCATGCTTTGACGATACCTTGGGCATCAGAGAGTGGTAAATCAAATTGCTTTGCTAACATCCTAGCGGGTTGGTGCAAGAACGCATGTGATTGCCGTGCTTGTTGAAAACGATTCCCTGGAGGAGGCTCCCATGCCGCTGCAACCAATTGGTCAGCTCTGTCATTTCTCGTTTCTCATCTGCACGTGCAGTCCTACGAAAGAGTTCTACCAGAGGGGCCATATCCTTATTAGTGATACTGCAAAGATTCCGCACCCACTGGATATCTCCCACAAGCTTCTGGACATCATGCACCATTGAAATTTCTAACATTGCTAGCATCTATGTGCCACCCCAAATACTTCCAAGGTGCTGCCTTTTGCACCTTTTCAGGAGCGATTATTAATCCGCGATGGCTTAAGGTATCCTGTAATTGATTTAAAAGTTCATCATGTGGCAAGTTCCTTGCCGCTATCAAAATGTCATCCATATAATGATAAATAATCAACTGAGGAAACTGCTTTCTTACAGGCTCTAATGGCCAGGCCACATACACCTGACACATCGTGGGGGAATTGCACATTCCTTGCGGTAACACAACCCAATGGTATCTCTTATAGGGCTCTGCCTTATTAATCGATGCTACCAAAAAGGCGAACTGTTCAGCATCATCTGGGTGCAAGGGAATGGTGAAAAAACAATCCTTTAGATCTATAATTAACAAATCCCATTCTTCTGGAAGCATAACTGGAGATGGCAAACCTGGCTGCAGGGCTCCCATACTACGCATTACCGCATTCACAGCTCTGAGATCATGTAACAGTCTCCATTTCCCACTTTTCTTGGGAATGGTAAATATTGGTGTATTCCATGGACTAGTAGAAGGAACAACATGTCCCGCTCTCAATTACTCCTCAACTGACTCTTGTATTTTTAGCAGCCTTTCAGAATTTAGCGGCTACTGATCAATCCAAACAGGCTCATCTGTTTTCCAGCTAATTTTCAGGACTGGCTGCCCCTCAGTGACCGCTCCTAAAGAGGATGGGTCAGTAACATTGCCTTCATTTGGCTCAATAAATCACAGCCTATGAGGCCAAACAATTCCTTTGGGGTAGTCATGATATACGGACGCATCGTAACGTGTTCACTGTCGGGGAACACAAATGGGTAGCTGACTTACTAAGGTGGCTTGTGTGCCCCCTATCCCTGCAATGCCAAAATTTGGATTGATCAATGGCCATGATGGAGGCCAAATGCATCATGAAATAATCATAACATCAGCTCCTGTATTGATTGTCGTCGGTTTCTTGACGATAACTCCGTCAGGCCCTTCCAATTGCACTACCTTTTCTGGTTTACCTTTTGTTATGTCCATGGCAAGGTATACCTGGGGTTTCCCTGTGGAGCCGAATCCACCATCTCCACGTTGTACTTCACCTGGGTTTGGAACACACGACCTGAATGGAACTAATTGTGCTATTCTGGTACCTTTACGAATAGCAACAGGAGGGATTAAAACATGAATCATAATTTTCACAGTCCCACAATAATCTGCATCAATAAGCCCTGGGACTACCAGAATTCCTTTTAGAGCTGTTTAAGATCGCCCCATTAAAAATGCACTAAGCCCAAACCCCAATGGTCCCTTTATGTTGAATGTGTACTGCGGTTTCCACGTCCACTCCGGAGCTTCCTGCAGTGGCGGATCTGGTAGTTGCAAGGCTGCCTGAGGGCTGGCAGCCCAAACCTCTTGCATTTGTGTCGTCGCACGAGGGGCCTTCGTGCTCGGTGTAAAGTTTTCCTTCTTCCTGCATTCTTGGTGGTATTGTCATCTTTCTTACAACTGTTGCACCATCTTTTTGTTAGCAGAAACTCTACATTGGCTCTTGATGTGTCCAAGTTTACCACAATTAAAACACTTGACTGAGGGTTTCTTACTGGCTTTATCAATAAGCGGATTCCGTACTGACTCACAGCAGTCTTTAATTTTTCAAGGACTTTCCCGTCTTTTTTTTTTTTTTTCTCCCTCCCTCTGGTCCGCAGCGGCTACTGCGGGCGGCTCCGCGTCTATCACGGGCGCAGTTGGTTTCACCGTCTCTGGTTCCGAGAGGCGGGATGGATTAAAGGGCGGTGGCGGGGGGGCAGATGGTTCTGCCCGGGGGCCGGCGGCAGCCGCGGCTGGCGGCGGCCATTCCATGGCCAGCTGACACGCGCCGCTGCAAGGCGGCGGGGGGGGGGGGCGGAAAGGGGGGATGGAGGGAGGGGAGTGCGGTGGTTCTTGATCATCTCCCAGGCTTCCCTCATCCTCAGAGGAGGAAGGCCTGGTGTCTATTACCGATACTGACCGGGGCTGAGATTCCCTGTTGTTTAGGATCGCACTGTCCTGTTTCTGGGTTGCCAGGTAGCTGACGCTTTCATAGGGGCAACAACCCCTCTAGCAGTTTTCGTGGTTCCCGAGTCGAAAATACGTGTGGACTCAGGAATAGTAGTCTCAGTGTCCAACTTTGAGGAGGCAGCCTTGGCCATTTTTTTTTCTGCTATCATTTGTAGAAGGTGATGCATTACTTCTTGCCAAGTCTGTCCGAAAGCTTTTGCAGTACGACTCCCCTTAATCGTCTCGTCCCACAACTTATCTCCCAGTTCATGCCACTCGTGACACTGAACACAGTCTCAGGAGTCTTAAAACATCCTCTCTCTTTTCCCCAATGACAGAGCTCTTGGAGCTTCCATGTGCTCACACTGGCCTCTCGCTTTGCGAGAATTAACAGTGTGAGTGCCGCTTCACGATCCATAGTAAATAAAAGCAGTCTTACCGGTGCAGCTCCAAACTGGTGCACGCAGTTGGATCCAGCTCTCTGCCCAAATTCTCGCAGATGCCTTCCTGCTCCGCCCCTCCCATCTCCGTCTGCTCCGCGGAGTCTTGTGAGCAGATTTGAGAAGCCCTCCGTCTGTTCTCGGCCCAGTTATAACAGATTTGAGGGTCCCTGTTCAGGTGCCAAATGTTGGGTAGAGCGGCCGGAGTCAAGAATCACACTCAATATGAGTTAACATCTTGCTCCTAATTTAATCAACTTGATGAGTTGTTTTACCGTTGTCTCGATCCCTCTCTTAGAGGGGATACTTGCGGGCCACGTCGCTGCAGCTTCTATTTCCATTGCTGCACCTTGTCCTCTGGGAGACGAGAGGCCACTTCAAACCGTTGTCTGCTCTGACTATGCACCCAAGCAGCACTTCTCCCAGCCGTTTAGTTTTCCCACTCCCCTCCTCTCGCTGCTTACCGCAGTCTCGGAGAATTCAGTCATGCAGAACCATCCTCTGCTACCAGATGTCGGAGTGGGAGATGGTCCCGGAGTAACGATGGAGTCTCAATATGAGTATGGTCGTTCTCCTTTATTTCAGGGTTTTACAGGGTTTATATAGAAAAAAGGTGATAGCACGCGCTAGCTATAACGTTATTATTGGCTAAGCTTCTATGCCCACGTGCCTTATACAATACTCTAATTGGTACGATACCCCGTTTCACGCGACACTATCTTATTCTCTATTGGCTGCGCAAACTTCTTCACGAGGTGTCCAGCAGTTACTGATCTCATTCTTCAGCATCCAGGTGTTGTTTGTCAGGCTCTTCTTATCTTCCTTTTTCCCAGCGTACAAGGACACACCGTCCTTGTCTGCTCCAGTATTTTGTAAACTTATGCTTTGTGCCCACGTAACGGCTGGATTGCTCACATGCCTTCGCCCAGCCAAGAAATCCTCAACATCAACCCATCCTGGCTTATGCGGTTTGAGGAAATGTTTTAACAGACCATTGGTTCTTTCCACAATTCCCTTTGCTTGTGGGTAATACGGAGTATGAAACACCCATGAAATTCCCTCCTGGGCTGCCTATTCCTGGACCACTTAGGCTGTGAAATGTGAGCCGTTATCTGATTGGATTGACTGTGGTTTGGGGAAAATTCCAAACCATTCTTTCAGAGCCTTTATTGTGTTTTCTCCTGTCACCCTAGCACTAGTCTGGATACTATCCCCACACCTACCAGTATGTAATACTTTCCCTCTGACCCTCGAAAGGGACCGATGTAATCAATCTGCCAGGCCTCCCATAGGCCTTTTCCCTCTCTTAAATGCACCCTCCAGTGGGTGTCTGTCCAAACGGACGCAGCATTGTTCACAGGAAGACATACAAGTTTGACATTCTTCCCTGGTAACTGGCCACCCTCAGGCTTGTGCCTCACAACAGAGGTCCTTAACTCCTGAATGTTTCTGTTTTACATGTAGCCATTCTAACAGACATTCCCAATTTTCTACTATCTGGGTGCTTTGTAGGGGAGCTAGCCAGGCTAGCTCATCCACTTCGGCATTCCATCGGCTCACCGGGGCGTCATTTTGTTGATGAGATGCTACCCATGCTACTGCAAATTTCCCTTGTCTGGCAATGTTAAGAATATCTTGCCATTTTTCCTTTTGCTATACAGATATTCTACTGACCTCCCATCCATTTTCTTCCCAGAATGGAAGCCACTGAGTGCAACCTTTAAGCACAGCATAAGAATCAGTATAGATATAGACAGAAGAAGCAGATTGAGCCTCATGTTGAAAAACGCTCCACACAGCGATTAGTTCTCCTATTTGTGCACTACCTTCCCCTTTGGTAATGATCTGTTCCTTGGTATCTACTCGAAGTGCCACAGCTCGATATTTCCAAATTTTTCCTTCTCGCTTTGACGAGGCATATGTAAACCAGACATTTTGCAATTGTCTAGAAAATGGAGGAGCTACTTGTATTACAGACAAAAGCTCAGGTGTTTCCCTATTTGGGTTTACCTCATCTTGTATATTTAACACTTTCGTGGCTCCTTCAGACACAGAAAAATTTCACAATAGTGTTCTATTTGTGCATACAATTTCTGCACAGAGGCTCTCTGAGCCACCCCATCGGGGGGGAGTTCCTGCCAAAACTGCTTTGATCACTTTAAATGGACCTCTGAGCACTACAGGTTGTTGCTGGATGGTCCATTCAGCTTCTCTCAGAGCTAGACTAACTACAAATAGACCTTTTTCCCAAGTTGTATACCTGTTTTCAGCATCTTTAAAGCTACGAGAATAAAAAACAATGGGCTGAACAGGCCCCTCTGGACCCTTTTGCCACAAATGGATTGACAGTCTAGTCCTGGCAAACCCCCACTCAATTTGAAGCGGGTCTGTTGGGTGAATGGGACCAAGGGCCTGATAGGCATTCACTTCAAACACCAACAGCTGTAAAGCCTTGTCATGGACCTGAGTCCATTCCCACTGAGCTCACTTTCGCAACAAGTCATACAGGGGTCTAGCAATAATTGAGAAATCAGGAATATGTTTCCTCCAAAACACAAGCAACCCTAGTGCATGTTGTAAGTCTTTCTTTGATTACGGCATCTTGATCTGATCAAGAGAGGAAAGGGTATCCGGTGGGATACATGTCATGCCTCCTTTCCACCAGATTCCTAAAAATCTTACCTCTCTTGAAGGGGTTTGTATCTTCTCAGGTGGAATTGTCAACCCTATACTTTCTAAATGGGTGATGATGTCCTTCTGGGTTTCTCTAACTTCTTCTACCTGACTCCCTCCTATGAGCACATCATCTATATATTGATAGATCTTTACCTCTGCTTTTATGGGAATTGTTTCCAGCTCTTGCGCTAGAGCATGGTGAGCCAGCGTGGGGGAGTGCTTGTATCGTTGAGGCAGTTGTGTAAAGGTGTACTGTTGTCCTTCCCAGCTGAAGGCAAAGCGATCCTGGTCCTCAGGTTGTAAAGGGACCATAAAAAAACATATCCTTAACATCAGTTGTTGCCATGACAGGGTGGGATTGTTCCTGAATGGCAGCTATCAATTCAGCAATGTTTGATACGGCAGCAGTTAGTGGACCTGTGTTGGCATTGAGCCTCCTGTAATCTATTGTCAATCTCCATTTGCCATTTGGTTTTCAGACTGGCCATGCTGCAGAGTTGAAGGGGGAGTGAGTGGGAACTACAACCCCTTGTTTCTTTAAATCCTCCAGAACTGGCATAATTCCTTCACTTGCTCCTAGAGGCACTGGGTAGGGTTTGACATTTTTCAGTTTGGAAGGGGGGAGGCTAAGTGCTGCTTGCAATAGACGCACCTCTGTGCCGGATGTTTTGGCCAATTGCCTAATCTGAGGGACACCAAAAGACCATGAGTTTCCCTGGGTGTCACGCCACTGTCTACTCTTCAAAACATCTATACCTAGGAGATTAATCTGGAAAGATCCTACGGCCACCATGGTATTGACAGGGTTTTCCTTCCCTGGCAACCATAGTGTCACCAGAGTCATAGGCACTGATTCTGTTTTTCCCAAGGCATTTAAGACAATCAGATTTCTAGATGGAATCGAGATTCCACATTGTTCTGCTTCAGTCCGCCTCAGCACAGTAATTTGTGCCCCGGTATCAATTAAAAAGGTCACCGGTCTTTTCCTTGGTCCTACAGCAACAGTAATCAGTAAATCCCCTTTTGTATTGCAGGTGAGTTGTCTAACAAACATCCATCCTCTGCCTCCCCCCTTCACCTTTGGGGGGCAGAGGGTCTAGTTTCCTGCCACCTTCTTCTCCCTAGCCGGCTCCTGCTCAAGGTCTATCAAGGGTGGGGCACTAGGGGTTGGTTTGGAAATGGCCCTTTGCCCTGACCAATTCTGCACAAGTTGCTCCAATTTTTGGGTCAGGAGTCCAACCATCAAGTCCTGGGGAATGCCTTTCTGAAGCCCTAGCTGCCACAGTCCCTGTCAAGTTAGGGGTCTCTTTTCCAGGGGGTAATTGCTGTCCACTAAGTCATCGTATGATCCTGTTTTCAGTTCTTTGAGACAATCCCCCAACCGGGCCATATAATCAATTCCTGAGCTATCTCTCCCCATGTCCTTACTTTTCTCCCTGACTGCTGATGATCAGGGGACACTTTCCCCTCCAGAGTGGCCATAATTCTTTCTCCATTGGGGGTGTTTTGAATCCTCCCTTGCAATTGAATCCTGATGGGTTTCAAAGAGTCGTGAAGTCCCCGTATCAGAGGAGTCATCCTCTCTGGGTCCACAGGCATCATCATCAGGGAGCACTGGTGGGGCTTGAGCTCCCGATCATACATCATCTGGAGACATGCTGCCTTTTGCACACTTTCCACTAACTGATCCACCGTACCAGTTATGGTAAGGGGATCTCCCCTCTCCAAGGGGTTCAGCCCTCCAGCCCAATATGCAGCTCTCTGAGTCAATGACCATGGGGCTCGGCGATCACCAGTAGTTAGAAACACACCCGGACCCCGATATCCTTCTGCTTCTTTCTCTGACAACAAAATTCCCTCCCCTCCTGACAAAGACACTCTCCACACATAGTCTGTCTCCGATTCCTTTGCAGCCCTTGCAAAATCTTTTTTCAGCTTTGCTAATTCAGTTGCTGTAAGTGGGACTTCTTTAGTGATAACCTGAGGACGGTCATCGCTATCATTCTCATACACATACTCTGTTTTAATCAGTGGATACATATGTGGGAGGCTTTCTACGGTTTCTTTTGCCCTCTGCAAATCTCCTTGGGGGTAGATTTGCTGTATCCCTTTCTCCTCAAGTGTCACTTCTACCTCTGCCTGTGTATCCGCCTCTCTCAAAAGTTGATTCCTCAATTCCTCCTTTAATATCACATTTTGGTTCCTTTCCTCCTCCAACAATTGTTAACTTTCTTTCAATTGTTCCTGCAAATTTTTGATTACCATCTGCAGGGAGTCTATTACATTATCAGTTTGAGAAGACTTCTGCTTTCTCTCTTCCACCGCAGCTGCCAGACTGGCTCCCAACACCGCACAAATTATAGCTTTTCCTTTCCCTTTCTTAATCTTAGCTTCCTTCTGCAAGATTCTTATCCTATCCACCACACTTTGTGGTTGAAACCAGTGGGTTTTTGGCCAATCTTGTCCCTGGAGTGAGGGGCGAGATCGGTGTGCCTCTAAAAGATCATAAAATTTATCTATTCCTTTGACCCGTGAGGGCACAAAAATCACAAACATCAACAGTTTTCTGAGCATCCATTTTCTCTAACATAAAGCGGGGGGGTGGGGCGGTCTGTGTCCTGAGAGGGTCACAACTTAACAACATATTCCCCCTATTCGCTCTCAGAAGGGCACACTTTAAAGTTACAGACCAACACAAAGGAGGGGGTTGCTTTCTGAGAGGGTCCCACAGTAGTACCAAATTCCCCCTTTTCACTCTCAGAAGGACACACTTCAAAGTTACACACTAACTCAAAGGAGGGGGTTACGTCCTGAGAGGACCACACATGAGTATCCAAGTTCCCCATGTTCACTCTCAGGAGTCAGACTGCACATTAACACAAAAATTCCACAACAAAGTAGTACAGCACTCTCATCTCTGGGTATCCTGTCTGTGACGCCAATTAAAAAAATGTCCCAGTCCAATATCGGGGGGGGTTCTTAAACGATCCCAAGAGCGAGATTAAGACACAAACAAGGTCAGATGCCGTACAACCTTACAAGTTTTATTTCCTATAACAACTGATAATAGTGACAGGACAGAGGGAAGAAGAAAGGAAAAAGAGGCAGGCCTAAGCAAGAAAACGGGAGAGATGCAGCAAGACTAGTTACCACCACCACGAAGCCAGCAACGTCCCGTTGACTCGGTCTCAGTGCAGGTGATGGGGGTCCAGGTTCCAGGTTGCAGCAGACAGACGATGACGAGTCCCAGTTTCAAGCACTGATTATCAATCCCTTGCAGTTCCTTTCAGTTCCTTTTTCCAATCACTTGCAGTTCCTTTTTTGAGGGAGGAGTACACAGTTTTTCTGAAGAGTTCAGCCATTTCCACAGAGACTGCTAGCTTCAGGCAGATATGGTGATTTCTTCAGGACCTTCAGCACATACTCCCTACAGCAACAGGATGCTGAGGCTAGCAAATGATCAGCAAAGTTGAGACAAATATAGTCCAACACAATCTCTTAGTCTCTTACAGTTAGTTGGAGTTGAGATAGTGTCAGGCTTAGTCCAGGCCGAAGCCTTTGCCAGAGGTACTGGGGAAAACACAGTGAAAGCTTTGAAAGAGTGGTTTGGCACTTTCCCCAAACCTCCAGTCGATTCAGTCGGATAATGGTTCCCACTTTACTGCTAACATAGTCCAAGATTGGGCAACCCAGGAAGGGATCTCGTGGGTACGCCATACTCCATATTATCCACAGGCAAACGGAATTGTGGAAAGAACGAATGGCTTGCTGAAACACTTCCTCAAGCCGCATAAGCCTGGACGGGCTGAACGGCTACGGGATGAAGTGACTAGCGTTAACAGTCGTTGGGGAGTGAATGGGTGCCCAAAAATTACAGCATTTTGCCCAAAGACCCCAACCATTATGCCAGCCCCAGATAACCTGGATCATTCCAGAAATCCATCATACTTTCTGGGCCAACAAGTCTTAGTTGAACTCCCCACGGTGGGAACCGTAGCTCTGGTACTGGAAACACTGATGAATAAGTATGCTTGGAAAGCAAAAGATGCTTATGGAAAGGAACATAAAATCAATACCAGGTGGATTATTCCATCCTTCTAATAACAATTTGCTTCCGGTTCCTTAGAACGAACTGAGTCTGCTTTTTCTTTTCTCTTTCAGATGAAGACTCTGGAGCCTGCCTGAGGGAATATGTGAAGCTGTTAATCGTTTGTGTAGTTTTGTCAGTGATTGCTTTGTTAATATTTATAGGATGTTTGGTATACCACCGCAGATGTTGTTTTGGTCGACTATTGTTGCCGCCTTTAATATCTGGGGAAATTCCTGTGCCCCTCTTTTCGGCTCGAAGTGGCAAAATGAATTTGTGACTGTAAGCCAGGAAGTGGCCAACACTTTTAATCTGACTAATTGTTGGGTATGTGGTGGACCTTTAGGTTTGGAAAGCTGGCCATGGACTGCTGTCCCTATTTCCCCAAAATGTTTAGTGAGAAATTACACTGAGGTCAAAAATTATTCTTACTGGGGTGAAGACACACAGCCCTGGACAATACAATACCCAGTCCAAGGTGAATATTGTCTGAACCGAACACAGAAAGATGGTATTCCTGTGGGAAATAGCAAGTGCAACTGGACCTATGCCTATGATAACCATTGCCTCACTAACAGTTGTGGACCAATTGATCATTCAAACCATAGGGCAGCTATGTCACTGCCAGAAGGGGACGACCAGGCATATTGTCGCCTCTTGAGTTCCAGTTCTCCAAATTTTGTGCCTCACTGGTCCGGTTGGGCCTGGGTGAATCAAACAGGGCACAGGAAACAGTTTTCCCATTTTTGGTCTTCCACTAATAAGTCCAGTAACAGTCTTAATGTTACCTGCTTTTGGCACCATGATTCTGGTGCCTGGAAATGCAGACTCACTGATAAACCATATTCTCGTATCCCTGATGGGACTCAAATTTGTTGGTCAAGTGATAATAAAGACCACTGTCAGGGACATTTGAGCATAGGTCCGGATGGACTTCCTATCTGTTGGGGCACCACAGAGGAGGTGGGAAAAACTGTGGACAGGTTGTTGATGAACAGTCTGTCAGATCATCCTCTGAGAGTAGGTAATTCAACATATTTCCAATCACCACAGACACCTACCTGTTTGTTTGAAAACGGTGCACAAGCCCTAAAGGGTCACTGTTGGGTGTGTGGCCAACGTGCCTACAAACTGTTACAAGCAAATTGGACTGGAGTGTGTTATGTGGGGGTAATTCACCCTTTGTTTTTCCTGCTCCCAGACAATGAAGGGGATGGACTGGGTGTTAAGGTATATGATTATCTCAATCAATATCGGCGATCCATTGATACCTGTATAGCAGGTGGGAGTGGTCAAACCTGGGGCAAAGACAAGTGGACGCCTCAACGTATCATACAACATTATGGACCTGCCACTGGGAACCCCAACAAGTGGCTTAGCGGTGCTCGAGACCCTATCTATAACCTAAATCACATCATCTGGTTACAAGCTGTCCTAGAGATCATTACTAATGAGACAGCCCATGCCCTTGATCTATTGGCGGTTCAAGCCAGACAAATGCGAACAGCAATATTACACCATCGCATGGTTCTCAATTACCTGCTAGCCGAGGAAGGAGGCTTTTGTGGTAAACTAAATTATTCTAACTGTTGTTTAAAAATTGATGACACCGGGAAAATTGTTAAACAAATTACTGCTGGAGTACGAAAGCTGGCCCATGTTCCTGTCCAGACATGGAAAGGCTGGGACATTGATATGTTTTCCTGGCTCCCTGGTGGTCCATGGGTTAAGCGAATCCTATTTTACTTGTTGTGTGGTTTTGCCATGTTATTCTTTTTACCATGTATCATTCCATGCTTTATACAATTGATTCAATGTGTTGTAACTAACATGCAATTTGTAACTACTGTTTCACCTGACGGTGTTAAACAAATTCGCGCTGTGCACCGAACCACACCGTTGGTAATACAGATTGTGACGTGCAGAAAACAGACTCCACAATCAGTGAGATTGTAAAGTAGGTATGTTTATTCAGCGCTGGGCAGCACGGGGGGTAGTCCCACCAAAGTCATGTGCGCCTGACCCTGCAGTTTGCTTCAAATTTATACAGTCAAGTGTTACATATACATAGAGTTTCGCAATACACCTATACATAGGCATGATCTATCCCCGCTTCATATTAAAATTAGTTCCAAAAAGTCACAAGGCTGGTCTTGGCTGTTTTTTGGGGTCGACTGCTGTTTCCTATCAGGGACTATCCCCTGCCCCAGCCCACCTCAAGAATGCCAAAGTTAAGCATCACTTCTTATCCCCTTGGGCCAACAATGCAAATGTTAAGCATCACTTCTCATCCTCTTGGGCCATGTCTACCTCTATTGAAATTTCTTGAACTTCACTATAAGCTAGATAATTATTAAAGAGTTCCTATCTACATCTATATACCTACTATATCTACTAAGGTTCCTTTGTCTCCCAGTTTCAGATTGTATGAAATGCTCTTTTCTGGCTTTTCTATATAGCTATCTTTTCTCAAAACCACCATGGGTCCTGAAACAATCTTTGAGCCACAGGGTGGTGTAAGAGACTGAATTGTTATCTTGAACCATTTGTCTCAAAGATTGTTAGGTGTGAGGGATTGGGCTGTCATCTCAAGGAACTGTGAACTGCTCATCTCAAGCCCTTTGTCTCTAAGATGGCCTGTTTAAACAGGACACTCCTCTATCCATAAGGATGATTACCAGGCCATTGAGGCGTCCAGGGGAGGAAACAGGCTGGAGCTGATCTGGTGTCGACCACGCGAAGGTCATGTGATAGATGAAACCTGCAGCGCATGACATCATCGAAATATGCCCTATAAAAACCCATAGAGACAAGCTGTGGCGGCCCTTTTTTCACCACCAAAGAATTGAAGATTGAGGACCAACGGGACACCGCTGGATCCGTGGTGGTGACTATCCTAACAATCCTATCCAAACTGCTTGCTTAATTTCTACCTTTTCTTCCATTCTATCCTATCGCCACCTTTTTCCACTTTTGATACTTTTGATAATAAGAGCTCTTTCGAGTATATGGCATTTGATCTTGTTTGTGTCTTAATCTCGCTCTTGGGATCATATTGAAACCTTCCCCGACATTGGATCGGGACATTGCTTCATTTTCCTCCATCAGGAAGCTAATATAATTCTAGAATTACATTACATTACAGTGCTACGGGGACATAATATGTCAAATCTTGAAGCAGAACACCTGCCTCTAAGCAGAACAGTGCTGCACATAGTAAGCTCTATCTCTTAGTATTTACTGCCTCAGACATCATGCCCCTCACACATAGCTCTTCTGCTACAGGACAAAGCCATCTTGGGTATCTCTGTACCTACAGTCATCAACCCTTCAACCCCTTTGATTCACAAGTAGATCAAGATGAGCATTCACTGCTGCAGAGGAGATGGTAGGCCCTAAGAGTCGCAAGACTAGGCTTGTGAATGCAAGAAGGCAACCAGATCTGCAATTATCTCCTGCAAGCTCAGTTTACTTACATAAAACCACAAAAACCCCACAGCAGCGTTATGTTACAATCAAAAAAGGGCTTTATTGAAGATAAACTGGTAACAGCTAACCTAAGACCATAGGATATGAAGTATCACTGATGTCCTTTGCTGAGGTAGTAACACCCAGGTCTGTGTATTAACACACAGTTTCTGCTCGCATTATAGTCTCACCTCCCTCTCCCTTAAACCTTCATCTCAGCTTTTTCACAAACAGAAGGCCAAATATGCTAAGCAGGGCTACCTGTACCCAAATAGAAAGATAGTAGGTTCTTCATCCCACCTTCACATTTGGGTGGTATGTTAAATTTCCTTAAGCTACCTCATCAGAATGCCAACAGCACAATGATGGACAGTACTGATTTTAATATAAAATAAAATCACTGCTTTACTTGCATAGAATGCCTCTAAATGTCCTATATGTGAAACGGAGAAGTCCTTGCCTTCCAGTCTCCTATACAATATGAGGGCATCTATCTCTTTAGGAAACAAGTGGTGAAAGAATTCAGCTCCCACCACCACACCTGTGGGTTGCTCATCCTTATGAAATCATCTGAATGGGTCTCCAGCTGCCCTAAAGAATTCAGCATTAGCTTGAGACTACTTCAAATACACAAAGAGCTGCTTGTTGGCAGCTGAGGAGTTGTGGTGGGTTGACCCTGGCTGGATGTCAGGTGCCCACCAAAACCATTCTATCACTCCCCTACCCCCTCAGCTGGACAGGAGAGAAAAAATATAACAAAGAGCTTGTGGGTCGAGATAAGGACAGGGAGAGATCACTCAACCAATTACCATCACAGGCAAAATGGACTCAACTTGGGGAAAATTAACTTAATTTATTGCCAGTCAACCAGAGTAGGGTGATGAGAAATAAAACCAAATCTCAGAATACCTCCCCTCCACCCCTCTTTTCTTCCCAGGCACAGCTTCACTCCCGGATTCTCTACCTACCCCACCACAGCAGCACAGGGGGATGGGGAATGGGGTTTACGGTCAGTTCATCACATGTTGTCTCTGCTGCTTCATCCTCCTCAGGGGGAGGACTCATCACACTCTTCCCCTGCTCCAGCGTGGGGTCCCTCCCATGGGAGACAGTTCTCCATGAACTTCTGCAATGTGGGTCCTTCCCACGGGCTGCAGTTCTTCACAAACTGCTCCAGCTTGGGCCCCTTCCAACAGGATGCAGTCCTTCAGGAGCACACTGCTCCAGTGTGGGTTCCCCACGGGGTCACAAGTCCTGCCAGAAAACCTGCTCCAGCGTGGGCTCCTCTCTCCACAGATCCGCAGGTCCTGCCAGGAGCCTGCTCCAGCACGGAGTTCCCCTGGGGTCACAGCCTCCTTTGGGTATCCACCTGCTCAGGCATGGGGTCCTTCATGGGCTGCAGGGGAATCTCTGCTCCGGCGCCTGGAGCACCTCCTCCCCCTCCTTCTTCACTGACCTGGGTGTCTGCAGAGGGGTTTCTCTCACATGTTCTCACTCCTCTCTCCGGCTGCTGTTTCTGTGTCCCCTGAAACTTTTTTTCCTTCTTAAATCTGTTCTCCCAGAGGTGCTACCACTATCGCTGATTGGCTCGGCCTTGGCTGGTGGCGGGTCCATCTTGGAGCTGGCTGGCATTGGCTCTGTTGGACATAGAGGAAGCTTCTATCAGCTTCTCACAGAAGGCATTCCTGTAACCTGCCCCTGCTACCAAAACCTTGCCACACAAACCCAATACAGGAGTTTACATTGAAGAGGACTCCCTTTGCATGGACCCGACTGATTTTGGTCACACCTAGTAAACATCCAAAGACACTTCACTGGTGTTACTTTAAGGATATTGTCTCATATTTCCTTGCAACTGGTGTTTTCTTTTTGTGTTCTGTTCACTCAGGTGTCTCATATCCTTTTATTCTGCTATCAGTAGGCAGGAAGCATTAGAGAAGGAAATGCAAAGCTATAAATTCATCATTCCTGAGAAAAACACTTTTAGTTTACTTTAGGAATGATTCAGTTCTGTCACGGGATCTACACAGATGGACTGTGCTACTGTGATACTGTGCAGGTCTGGAAAAATCCTCTGCAAAGAGAGCTTTTGAAAGCTCCAAATTAGACTTAAATACGCAGCCTGCCACAAATGGTAAATTAAGAAAATAAAGGGTAATACAACATCCAACTAATGAGAACCCTAGAGTAGTGAATACAACCAATTTAAACCAAGGAGTCAATGGCAGTCACAGTTTTAATAATTCTAGAGACATTTAAATATCGCACAGGGATAGAAGACATCTTCAGGAACTTGTCTTTTATCATAAGAAAGTGAAAGCCAAAGAAAAAGGCCACTTCTCTCAGTAACAGGGAGAAGTAATAAGAACCCATTCCACTTTTAAAACTAAAATAAAGTGGAAATTTGGCAACTTCACTTCAGAAATAGGGAAATAGAGAAAATTGTGCTATATTACACCAACACACTGGAAACAGGGCCAAAATTATAATCCAAAACAGAAAAAAGAGGACAATTTACTTCTTAAACACTCTCAGAAATGATTCTCTGTCTTTCCAAGGTCAGCTTTAAGCAGTGAAAGCAGAACACAGAAAAGCAAAAGCAGAACATGGAAATCTTCCAAATGTCCCATACCTTGTGCATTCCTGGAAGACACTACCACATTGAATCAGCTTCTTGCAACTCTGCTAAGCTGAACACTAAGCAGTGAAATAGAGGATCAGGTCCTCAGCATTTAACATTCAAAATTTCAAACCTCTTGCCAAATCCAGAATTAACTGTATGTTATTTATTACTATATAAGGTTTTCACAAGATACTAAATACATAAGTAAAGGAGACTGGAATTGAATATCTGACAGCCATTGAAGGATGCTTTCTCATTTTACCTGTTCTCTTTTGTCTCATTGCCATATTTCAAACTGTATTAATTTTTGATTGCAGTGATATAAATAAAACATAGTTTTATGCCAGTGCTAATTCTAATGCTGACTTGGATTTCCCATCCTTCAGAGATCTAGTACTATGTCTGAAAGATAACAGAGAATTGTAGAAGTTAAAATCTTAAATTTTAGCCTCACTTGAACACAAGCTTCAAAACAAAGAGCAGGTTTAAAGAAAAAAATTGCTATGTGTCTCCTTAAACATCCAAGTACTTCCTTCTGCTATTCTCAAATCTTGACTTTTTGGAATAAAGCAGCAAAAGCGATGTGACTTCAGATTTTTTGTTAAGTTTTGACAGTTTACCATATCCAGGTGAACATATTTCATGAAAACAAAACCTTGGATGATTATCCATTCTTTGAGTACAAATAGTTTACATAAAATTAGCATAAAATCACCCTATTTTGTGCAGGTTTTTCCCCTCTGCTTTCTCATTCTCTCTAAAGATGGTCCTAGGAGCAACTGTCTATAACATGTTTCCCATTTACACTAGCTGTCTTTAGAGTTTTTACAGCGTATGAAATTCTTCTGAAGTTATAAATTTAAGTTAAACATTTGCTTGAGACAAAATTGCCCTTCTGCTTTCTGGGGGAAGGAAATGTAAATTTCTACTTTGAACTATCTTGAGAATTTTTACTGTTGTTAATCAAACTGATTGCATTGTTTCCCACAGAGTTAAACTTAGTCAGGCTACCTGAACTTCTGGCCCTTCTCACACTCACAAAAGAGCCTCTCTATGTAAATCACAGAAGCAGTGATGTACAGAAGTTTTCTTTCACATTACACACCATTTTCAGAATATCCTGTTCTGAGAACATTTCGAGCTGTTTAAAACAAAATCAGAATTTAGTCTCAATTATACCATTGTTTAAAAATGGTAAAAGAAATATTATACACATTTAAAAAGTGACTCTGACATAGTTTTCTTTCTTTGCCAGATGATCCACTGTTAAAGCAAACATTTTACAACTAGGCCACACATTACTATTTCAAGATATATTTGTGAGAGAACAAGGATTTTATTTTTCAGATTAAAAGATTTTAATTAGGACACTATTAGAAATCTATCCCTTCCCAATTAAATTTTTGAAGCCATTACTCTGTACTAAAGAACTTAAATCCAAAAATCAAGAGGATTTGACCTTCAAGAAAGTAACTTATGTGCTTCTACATTTTTAATGCACAATCATAAGTAGCAAAAATAAAGCTTGTTAACATTTGCTACCATTACTGAGGACACTTCAGGAGCCTTCCTTCCACTAATCCAGACTTGGTGCAATTTTTACTTGAGCAGCTGAGGACATTCAGAATATTAAGTACATCTCCAGTTATACAATATTGTAAATATGAGTTAGTCATATTTGACCCAAGGCCAGTATTCATATTTTATATTTGACAGGAACGGGTTTGTTAGCAGAGGGGGATGAATCAAACACATTTTCACTAAATTCAATAGAAAAAAGAGTGGGATGGTTCTTCTGTTATTGTAGCCATGCTCCCTTTGAAGCTCATCCCCAAAATTGCTAAAATTAAAGTTAGTCCACATTTTACTGATGTTTGAATCAAAACACCATATTTGGATTTTTCACAATAGCTGTACTATTTGACCTACTTACTTCTGTACGTTTACTTTAAGTACACTCAATCATCTGCTTTTGAAGGTCCTGTGTAGACTTTCTAGAAGATTCCCTCATTTCCCAGTACCCTTAATTTAGTAAAACAATGGTTACCTGTCAGTATAAGATCCTAAAGAGTATGTTAGAGATAAAAACATAATTGAAAATTAAGTATGTTCCCATGACATGGAAAAGCCCCTATGAGCCCAAGACCTCCCTTTGAGAACTATGATTGCTGCTCTTTTCATCACAGCCTAAACAGGGCGAGGTTACCTGCAAGCATGTCATATATAACCAAAGTAAAAAATGAAATGCGGACAAAATCACCATGCTCCTCTTCTTTCCCTGCAGCTTTACCAAATCATTCTCTTTCCCCTCTGCAACCCAAAAGTAACCCTGATTCTTCAGGGGATGCCCCTTCCCTGGCAGGTCTGTGTGAGGAGCTTGCAGAGGGTTGTGACCGCCTCACCCTGCACAGTCTAACAAACCTTTTTCAATTTATCTAGAATGAGCCCTAGGTGGGATCACAGCTCCTGTCCTTTCCTCAGGCAAAGGGAAAAAGGGAAGGGAAGACCAATACCTGCCTGGGGCTTGCTCCAGCGAAAAGCAGGGAGGTGGCCAACCCAGACGTGAAAGCAGGGGCTGAAAGTATCCCTTCTTTCTCTATTGCTTTCTCTTCCTCACATACATATGTGTGTTTGCAAATAAGACCATAGGAGGTGAGAAACTGTGTACAGGCACTTCCAGTAGTCATTGAGGGAGCTTACTCTTTCCAGTGTGTATCACACAGCCTTATCATGGGTCATAAAAATATTACATTTATATTTCATACCTCTTCAAAAAATTTAGGCAGAGTCTGGCCCTGGGCAGGGTCTGGCCCTGTTCCTCCAACAATAAAATATTAATTACATTAGATTTCGTACTAGAGGTGTGTAAGAGTTGGTCAGAAAATCAGCATTGTCTCAGCATTGTCTCAACATTGTCATCAGGAACATGAACAGTACGCTACCTGACAACGGCCTGTTTGGAGTGCAGCGTCTGGTCCCAAGGATGGAATGTGCAGTACAAGGTTCCTGGAAGGTACCTGGCTGGAACCGTTAGAGATAACCGCACAGCTATTGTCAAAAAGGATGGATTGCAACTGTTGCCATAACATCGATGAAGAAATCATGAACTTTAGACGAACTTTGCTTCATTATAATACCAAAACACACCTCCTGTTGAAGGCTGCCCACCTCCAAGGCTTACCACGCCTCGGACACTGACCCCACACCTGCGTGATAGCCTCGCTCGAGAAGGGCGGAGATATGATAATTGTATTCTGAGAAGGGTGGAGACTCCTGAGGCAGAGGTGGAGCAAGGTGTGTTACTAAGCATAAAAGATGACTTCTGAACAACAGAAGTTTGAAGCTTCCCCACCAAGGACCACGACAATCGACAACACAGCATCAGCTGGACCCGGGACCATTAGGACGTCTTGAGACCAGCGGTGGTAGCTATAACCTCTCTTTCTCCTCTCTCTAAACTTAACTTTACTTTTCTCCTTTCTTTCACCCATCTTTAACTATCGTGTGCCTCCTCACAGGCAATACAATAAAGTTTTACTGTGTGATTACTGCTATCCCCTTTGGTGTTCGTCACCTTAATTTTGCACTTTCGAGATCGTAGCAAACGAACCATCACGAGTCCACCGAGTGGACCGTGACATTAAACTGGCGTCACAGACAGGATCCTGAGAGACAGAGGGGTGCAGGTTTTGTGTGGTTTGTAACAAGGGAAGAACGTTTCGTTCCAGCCACACCTGGCCCTACACCTGAAAGGGTGAGAGGTGTTCAGAAAGCAAGGGGGGCGATTCGGGATTCCCACACACCGCACACACATCAGTGTATTTCACCACAAACTCAAATTGAGGGCTCTGTCTATCAGTATCAAGTGCAAGGATCTCTTAGTGCAAAAGGGGGAACTGTCCTCATTAGATGAGGTTGACTGTCAGGGGAAGTTGAAGGGACAAGCAGAGAAAGTCTGCACTTGTGAGCTACTAAGTTTTGACTCCCCAAAGTGAGATTTTGGTCTCTTCAGCCACTCGGGGAAGAGGAGGGCGACGCAGCAGTTGTTGTGTGTGTAGTGTAACTAAGTTTGACCTCCCCGAAGTGAGTTTGGCCCTTCGCAACAAAAATGACTGAAAAGAATGGTTATCATAACTCTGCATCAGTAAAAAATCTTGACTCATTTTATGCACTCTTGGCAAAGTATGGAGCTCAACCCTCCCCACTTGGGGAAGAGTGGGCTCGAGACATTGGGCAAATTTACAGAGTGTAACAGACCGAGTGATTTCTATACATAATGAGGCTAGATCACAGTCAGGCAAAGGCAAAGCGATAATCTGTGCAGTTCTTGGAGCCAGCCTGGTCACAGCAATTGAAGACTGCTATAAGTGGCGTAGCCAGGAAAAACAAATCATAGAATCCCTTGAAAATTTGGTACAACTTTTGCAGAAAACAACCTCCAACCTGGAAGAGCAGTTAGCAGAGAAAGAGAGAGTAATTTGCTTGTACAAACAGCAAGCAGAGGAAAAGGAGGAAGAAAATCGCTGTCTAAAAGATGCCTTGAAAGAAGAACTTTCAAAGTCTGCTGAATCATTGAATGAGATAGAAATGAAGATGGAAAAGATAGGTATTTGGCAAATAAGTCAGGTATACCCCCAAAAGGAACTAGAGGAAGCAAGGAAACACTTCAGGGAAAACCCCCAAGTGAGGCCCTTGATTAAAGCAGAATATACTTATATAAATGATGAAGATAATGACCCACATATTACAACTAAAGAGATACCATACACTCCGACTGAATTGGCCAAAATGAAAAGAGAATATGGGCGTCTTCCCAAAGAATCCAAAACAGAGTATGTGTGGCGTGTATCTTTAACTGGAGGGGACCAAATTCAGTTAAATGAAAGGGAAGCTAGTGGTTACTGGGGCCACGGTGTCTTTTTAACAACAGGGGATAGACGTGCCCCATGGTCCCTAACCCAGCGGGCTGCCTATTGGGCCGGAGGGCTGAACCCCTTAGACAGGGGAGATCCCCTAGCAATCACAGGCACAGTTGATCAATTGCTAGAAAGTGCACAAAGCAGCCTGCCTGCAAATGATACATGAAAAGAAGTTAGTTCCCGGATGTGAATCCCCAATGATGTTGCTGGTGAATCCTGAAACCATGACTCCTTTGATAAGGGGACTCCCAGAATCACTCAAATCTACCGGGATTGTTCTCCAAAGGACCATAGCGTCCTTAGACCCTATAGAAAAGTTGGAGAGCTTTGTTAAAGGTGAAAGAGATGAAACTAATGTTGGCTCAGATTCACTTTTCAATCATAGCTCGACTCCTTCCCACTCAAAACATAAAAGGATGTGGACATGGGGAGATGTAGCACAGGAATTGATAGATTATAGCAGAAAATACGGTCCTGTGAGAACTTTGGAAGAGAAACCTAAAGGAATCCGTCAAGTAGGAGCTAAAGATCTACCCCTATCTGTTAGTAAAAATGTAACCGCTCCCACTGACCCCACCATTGTTGCTGACTACTCCTACTCTAAAACTGGGGGAGGAGGAAGACAGCCCCTGACTCGACAACAATGGTGGGCTTTGGGAATTAAAAAGGGAGTTCCCAGAGATGTGATGGATGGTTTACCCCTTAATAAACTGAGTAAACTGATATCAAAGTGGTATGGTCCAAAACAACACCCACAGCACTTAGGATCAAATAGAGAAATCTCTCCTGTCATGCCCACAGCCCCCCGCCGCAGAGAGCACATGCGATGGGAAAAGTCAGCAGGGAAACTAGAACCGTCATTCCTTAGCAGTGGGCGGGGGAACGGAGGATGGATTTACATCTGACAGCTCACTAAATCTAACAGAGGAGATTTATTGATTACAGCTATTGTAGGTCCTAAGCGTGCACCCGTAACCTTTTTAATTGACACCGGTGCACAGACCTCTGCCCTGACTGAGGAAGACGCACAGAGGTGTGGGGTGATTCCCTCTAAGCAAAACGTTTGTGTCTTGAATGCTTTAGGGTCAACAGAAGTTATGAACGTTGTTCCAGTAAAGCTGATGCTGCCAGGAGAGGAAGGTACAATCACTATTGACATGGTGGTTGGGAACATTCCGACTAACCTGTTAGGAATAGATGCCCTTAAAGGAAGGGGGTGGGAGGATTCAGAAGGATTGTTGTGGACTTTCGGGACACCACAGCTGAACATCAGGCTACTTCAAACTGCACCCCCTCTGCCATTTAGCAAAGTAACTAGTGTTAAACAATATCCCCTCCCCCTGGGAGCAAAGGAAGGTATCAAACCAGTCATACAGGAGATGCGGGAACAAGGAGTGGTGATAAATACCCATTCTCCTTTTAACTCGCCAGTATAGCTGGTGAAAAAACCTAATGTGAAGTGGAGGCTCACAGTAGATTTTCAAAGACTGAATGCTAACACAGGGCCTCTAACTGCCGCAGCCCCTAATATGGCTGAACTGGTAATAACAATTCAGGAGAAAGCTCATCCGATCATGGCAACCATAGATGTTAAAGCTATGTTTTTCATGATACCTTTGCGACCAGAAGAAAGAGATCGTTTTGCTTTTACTTGGGAGGGACAACAATTTACCTTTACCCAGCTGCCTCAGGGATACAAACACTCCCCTACACTAGCTCACCACGCTTTGGCCCAAGAACTGGAGAAAATACCAAAAGCCGACGGCATAGCTGTCTATCAGTATATTGATGATATTCTCATGGATGGAGATAAAGAAAAGGAGGTGGGGGCAACCCAACAGAACATAATCTCTCATTTCGAGAACTTGGGTTTGCAAATTCCCCCAGAAAAGATCCAAAAACCCTCACAAGAAGTAAAGTTTTGGGGAATTTGGTGGAAAGGGGGAATGACATGTATCCCACTAGACACCCTCACTTCTCTAGATCAGATTAAAATGCCTGAATCAAAAAAGGATTTGCAGCATGCTTTAGGATTATTGGTATTTTGGAGAAAACATATCCCAGCTTTTCTATCATTGCCAGACCTGTTTACAATTTACTGAGACAAGGGGCCAAATGGGAATGGACTGCTTCTCAGGAAGAAGCAATGCAATTGTTAATTTTTGAAGCAACAGCTCATCAGGCTCTTGGCCCTATCCACCCTACAGACCCTTTTCAAGTAGAATGGGGGTTTGCCACAACAGGATTGTCAGTACACATTTGGCAACGTGATCCTGAGGGTCCAACCCGCCCTGTAGGATTTTACTCCCGCGGCTTTAAGGATGCTGAGAAGAGATATACTGCATGGGAGAAAGGTTTGTTTGTGGTTAGCATGGCTCTCATAGAAGTGGAGAAAATTACACGTCAGCAACCAATCGTGCTAAGAGGCCTGTTCAAAGTTATAAAAGCAGTCACTAATGGGACCCCCCCCTCCTGACGGGGTGGCCCAGAGAGCCTTGGTACGAAAGTGGTATGCCCAGATTGAACACTATTGTAACCTTTTCTCAGTGACTGAAGGAGCTTTAAAAAACTTAGCTATCCAAGAAACAGAAAGCCTGGACGGCAGCCAAGACAAACCTATCTCAGTTATTCGGGTAGCCCCTCGTTTCTCCCACAATCAGTTAGTGAATTCTTGGTTTACCGATGCTTCTGCAAAGCGAGAAGGAAAAGTGTGGAAATACCAGGCAGTAGCCCTCCAAACTACTACTAATGAACAGATAATAACAGAGGGAGAAGGGAGTGCCCAGGTAGGAGAATTAATTGCAGTATGGAGCGTTTTCAAGCATGAAGCACAAACCGCTTCCCCTGTCCACATATATACCAATTCCTATGCAGTGTTTAAAGGATGTAATGAATGGCTCCCTTTTGGGGAGCAAAATGGATGGGAGGTTAACAGAATTTCAGTGTTGCAAAAAGACAAGTGGCAAGAAATCCTGAGCATTGCTAGCCAAGGGAACTTTGCTGTGGGATGGGTAGCTTCTCATCAAGTAGATGGGGGCTTGGCAGGAGAATGGAACAACGAACATGATGAATTAGCAAGACTAGCTCCTGTACAAAAGGACCAGATCACAGAAGATTGGGATCATTTGCTAGAATGGTTGCATATAAAATGTAAACATACGAGAGCTAAAGATCTGTATCGTGAAGCCCTTGCCCGAGGTTGGCCTGTCACTAGGGAAATGTGTAAAACCTGCATATCAGCCTGTGAACAGTGCCATACATGGCTCAAAAGACACCCCTTAGAAGATGACCCTCTGCATTTAAGAGAGGGTAAAGGCTTGTGGGATGCTTGGCAGGTAGATTATATAGGCCCCTTTAAGAAATCAGGAGGAAAATGCTTTGTGCTGGTAGGAGTGGAAATAACATCAGGGCTAGTCCAAGCCGAAGCTTTTAACAGAGCTACGGGAGAACAAAATGTGAAAGCACTGCGTGAATGGTTTGGAATTTTTCCAAAACCACAAGAAATACAATCTGACAATGGCTCCCACTTCACAGCCAAAATCGTACAAGATTGGGCACGAAGTGAAGGGATTAAACGGGTCTTCCACTCTCCATACTATCCACAGGCCAATGGAATTGTAAAAAGAACAAATGGTCTCTTAAAACGACTCTTGAAACCACAGGAGGGAAATTGGGGATGCCCGCCTATGGGAAGCTGTCAAAGGTGTAAACGACAGATGGGGGGGTAAATGGATGCCCCAAAATTACTGCCTTTTGCCCAAAGGCTCCCTCTCTAGTTCCCTCATTAAAGGACCAGATGATTTTAAGAATCCAACACATTTCCCTGGACAACCTGTCCTGGTAGAACTTCCCACCATAGGAAGTGTGCCACTGGTACTAAAAACCCCACTGAATGTCTACTCATGGGTAGCATCCAATGCCCTAGGGATGGAGCATCGGATAAATACTCACTGGATAATTCCATCATTTTAATTTTTCTGTATAGTATTAATCTCTTTTGCCTCAGAGAGGCAAGTTTCATTTCTTTTTGTTTTACAGAAGAACTCTGAGGGACGCCAAGAACAGCATGAATTATGAATCACTTAATTAGATTGGTAGTACTTTTTTGTATCTCACCACTAATCTGTAGCCAAAAGAATACAGAATGGCCATGGTCCCAAGCTATTGTCCAGTATACTTGGAGTATGGGACAGTATCCCAAAGACCGTCTCCCAAACTTAGCCACTGTAGTAATGCACGATTCTGAAGTGTACCACCCACTTGAGTGGGGGTAATGGGACAAAAAAGACTGGGTCCGTGTTCTGACTGGAATGATTGGAGAAAAAATCCAAGTGGGATGCAGAAAGGTGGAAGGATCTCTTCATGAGAAAGCCTCTTCAATTACCATCTCTGGAAATCTATTGGACCCTAGTTCCAACATCACTGTGAAACTCTGTCCTACTACAGAATGGGGATGTAACAAACAGGATTCTCTCATCATGTGTTGCCATCAAAAGAATGTCGGTAACTACCCCCTAGACCCAAGTACCACTAATGCTGAAATCACCAAATCCTGTATTAAGGAACAAGGAGATTGTTGGTATAATTTCACTTTGACCAAGTCAGTCTATGTGGTGTGCGATTGGCGATCTAATCCACCGACAGGAGGGCTATCAGGCCTAACATTTAAATTCAAAATTAATGCTGTAACTAGGCCTCTAGTGATGCTTGTTGCAGTTAGTCATGCACAATGGCATAGATACCCTTTTCACGCTAACTGACAAAGATGAAGTTATACCCTCTTTTACAGTGGTACAAGGAAATAACATTACAATAAGATGCAGACTGATCACTGAATCTCACACTGAATCCACAGACAGTTATGGAATTGGACCACATGGCCCTATTTTGTTGTGGAAAAATCAAAACCTAGACTGTTGGCTAAATTTGACTGCTGTACAATACTCTTATAAAGTTATGTGTGGTAAAAATAACACTAAATACTGGAGAGGATTGAAAATAAACGTTGTAATACCTACTACCCAACTAATTGTCGTGCTTAGCCCAAAAACCTTTGAAATTGGACCATATGTGATCAGAAATACGAGCCTACAACAAATGTTGTTTAACCTGGCATGGTCTCTCAAGCAAGTTGAATTGTCGATGCAGAACAATGTTTCAGACATTCAGCCAGCTTGCTCACCTTTCCTAAAGACTTCTCACGAGGGATGGACAACCTGGCTGCAAAAACGAACTCTTCCCATGAGAAGAACATGGAGAGACCTAACCAGTGTTTTGGGAACAGGATTGGGAGTTTTAAATAGCATCGATTCGGAAGTGATAATGAACAAGTTGGCTACCTCAGTTAGTGATTTGGCTAAATTACAACAGCCTTGGGAAAAGGTAAATGTAAGGGACCACGAATTGATTACTGATGCACTTGGGGTGATCCAAAATAACCTCTCTTTGGCTCTCAGTTGTATCCAGGCTCAAATATGGATGCAGTCGGTAGCCGCCTCAATTATAAGAGAAGGTGAAGAAGGTATTCTCCCCACTGAAATTTGGAAAATAATTTGGGACAGTGCCACTGATTTTGAGAAGGAACTCCAATCCTTGTGGAACCTGGTGAACTTTACTTATGATCCCGTTACAAACCTAGCTACAATTTTTGTGCTTACTATATATAATGCTACCATATACCCAATTTATCCCATTATTGCATTAGGGTTGAACCACAACGGAACTATACTCTATCCTTCTGAGCATAGAGTATGGGCCAGAAAGGTGGATGAAAAATGCCAAACTGTTAATTTGGAATCTTGCATTGTACAAGAACAACAAGGATTTGTTTGTGAAGGTAATGCAATTGAGGCACAAGATATTTGTTTTGATACTGAACAAAATATCTGCCATTTTGAGATTCATCCTAATGAAAACCCTGAAACAGTACTCATATATATCAGCAAAGGCTGTGTACGTTTGAGGACTGTTTGTGACTCTCTATCTGTAGATGAGGTAGTTGTAGAGACTAAAAATCATTCAAATTTCTGTGTTTGTAATTTTACTAAGATTGTTGGATGTGACTTTTCCTATTCGGCCCCTGTTACATCTCACCAACTTTTGCAATCTAACTATATGTTGATTGATGAATTGTTGCCTATACCCATTGAATGAATCTCACTTTGGTAAAACAGTTATTACAACACAAGGATTTGGTTGAGATTTTGGAAAAAATTAGGGAAAACGGACGGAAAACCTTAATAACTGTTCATCATGATGTGAAAGAAATACACCGAGTTTTAGAAAGAGTGCAAAAGGATGCAGAACATAGATGGTAGGACACACTTTTCAGGTGGTCGCCTACTGCTACAGGCATCCTGAACACGTTGTGTCACCCCATCATGGTTCTCTTGATATCGGTTTTGATCAGTTTGGTTTTGTCAGCAGTATTGTATGTCATAGCCTGGAGAATGATGAATCGGTTAACACGTTTGATGTCTATATTGAACACATATAATATGCTTGATGTCCCATCCAATGTGGATATCCCCAAATCAACTGATAAACAGCTTTGATTGTAATTGATATCACTGTAATTGCCTTTCTATCTTCTCTCCTTCTCTTTCTCTCTCTTTTCTTTTCCTTTTCTTCTTCCTCTTCTTTATCATGCTACCACCAAGCGGTCCTGATGTCCTGACGACCATGTTGAGCTACAGGGTGGTGTAAGAGTCGGTCAGAAAATCAGCATTGTCTCAACATTGTCATCAGGAACATGAACAGTACACTACCTGACAACAGCCTGTTTGGAGCGCAGTGTCCGGTCCCAAGGATGGAATGTGCAGTACAAGGTACTGGAGGTACCTGGCTGGAACCGTTAGAGATAACCGCATAGCTACTGTCAAAAAGGATGGATTGCAACTGTTGCCATAACATCGATGAAGAAATCATGAACTTTAGACGAACTTTGCTTCATTATAATACCAAAACACACCTCCTGTTGAAGGCTGCCCACCTCCAAGGCTTACCACGCCTCGGACACTGACCCCACACCTGCGTGATAGCCTCGCTCGAGAAGGGCGGAGATATGATAATTGTATTCTGAGAAGGGTGGAGACTCCTGAGGCAGAGGTGGAGCAAGGTGTGTTACTAAGCATAAAAGATGACTTCTGAACAACAGAAGTTTGAAGCTTCCCCACCAAGGACCACGACAATCGACAACACAGCATCAGCTGGACCCGGGACCATTAGGACGTCTTGAGACCAGCGGTGGTAGCTATAACCTCTCTTTCTCCTCTCTCTAAACTTAACTTTACTTTTCTCCTTTCTTTCACCCATCTTTAACTATCGTGTGCCTCCTCACAGGCAATACAATAAAGTTTTACTGTGTGATTACTGCTATCCCCTTTGGTGTTCGTCACCTTAATTTTGCACTTTCGAGATCATAGCAAACGAACCATCATGAGTCCACTGAGTGGACCGTGACAAGGTGTCATCATTGCTGATCAGCAAAACTGAAAAACGCATTAAAGTTAAAAGTGTATTTAATTTTTAAGTATTGCAAGTATTTTTCCTTTTTTTTCATATTCATATAATTATTTCATATTTTAAAAGTGCATTTCAATGCTTACATCTGTTACAAACATTTGAACCTATTGATATGTATTGGCATCTGACCACTTTACCCTTATTTCTGTGATAAATGATAAAAGGTATTTGAACTATAATTATATTTAAAGAGGTGGGGTTTTTTTCAGGTGTTCTAATTGGTAATCTATCTTAATTATATGGAGCAAATAGAGACAATAAACTTTAAGGACAAAATCAAATTGGTGTTTTTGCTGGCAACATTACAGGAAGAAAGAAACTCCAGCCTCTTTCACGTTTAGGTATAGGTTTTCATATTTACTATGCAAAAAGTGCAAGCATCTGGACAGATGAAGAGGTTCTCAGAAAGGAAGTTTCATTTAAAAAAAAAAGGGAATTTATTGGCAATTGTAACCAAAAGCCATGCTTTGCTGACCTTTCCACTGTAACTGTGGTCCACACTCTGACATTTTCTACCCATGCTATTCTCCTTGTTGTGCTAATTTTGAGTGTCAAAGGGGAACCGGTATAGCTTTTGCAATATAGAAAGAGGGCACCAGAACTTACATAATGTTATTGTCTCTCCCCCACAGTGTATCATGAAGGATGTAAGATGTGTGAGAAGCAAAAAGCCTGAAGCATGCTTCATATAAAATTAATTGAAAAAGGGCCAGTAAAGAAAAAACCCTATCATTATCTCCTAGTAAAAAAAATGCAGATATTACCAATTTAGAGCAACTGATTACATCAAGAACTTCATAATTATCCTGTGCTTAATAAATCATCCTTTCATCTCCTTGTCTGATATGGCACCAGGACATATTGCAGCAAATTATAAGATGTATGAATACAGGTGGAAAACAGAATACAAGTGAAGGGTGAATTGCTTGAGGTTTCAACACGCTCGTGAATTACAGCACAGACAGACATTAGTATAAGGCCCACAGGTCCTCCTCCAGTGTTCGTTCCTCATGTCTCACACCTTGCTTTTCTCCCTGCTGAGTTATTGCACATCCAGTCTGGGCAAGCCTCTGTTTTTGACCCAGTCACACACAAAGTTGATGGGATTGCTGCCTGCTTTGGGTTAAAGAAGGCCATGCTGGACGCAGACATTTTGTAGTTGCAGTTCCCTGTTCCTATTCCTGCTATTAGCCCCACATCCTTGTTTTCCACCACAGATATGATTCTTACTCTGTGTGTTTCTTCCTGTGGTCATCTATGTTGCTGAAAACTAGGATCAGAGGTGAATTGAGGAAACTGGGGCCTGACAGACTGCTGTTAATCTCAGCTGTACATGTCTGGTACAAATGGCACCATAGTGGACTACCCTTTCTACAACTAGCATCCTTCCCAGATTCAAGTGACACCTCCTGAGTGAATCTCCTAATCGCTCCTTCTGCTTCCTCCTTCCTTCATGAGCTCGTACTACTGCAGCACTCACACAACTCAGGAGAGTTGTTTTGGTGAAAATCTAAAACTTGCTCTCCATGAATGCCTGGTAATGCTTCTTCCCCTTTCAGCCACCATTCCTGTGTTCATATATCAATTATACATATCGTCATGAAATTCACATATCCAGAGTAAACTCTGGTAGCTGTCAGGGTTTTGTCCTACTAGAGAAATTTTTTTTTTTTAAATTTAAGTGAATATTCAGAGAGAAGCACTGCAGGAACCACTGAGATCCAGAGATAACTTGGGATGTTTGGAGGAGTTTTGCTGCTTAGTGTTGGGATACTTTGGTTTTATGGATAGTAATTGCTAAAATTATAATGCTGGCTAGCAGTGGTTGAGCTATGAATCTACAGCCGTAGAAATATGTGGTTTTAATTTGCAGCAGAATGATTTGCATGTTTTCATCTGTGTTATAAAATGTATGAGAAAGGAATAACTAAATTAACTTGCAAGTGCAAACAAAAATGATAGTACTTAACTATCTTCTCTGTACACATTACAGTCGAGAAAAACAAAGTACTTTACAGAAATAACAGCAAACATGTAAGGTTTGTAACTTCCCTACAGTGCATAAGCAGGGTAACTAATCACTAAAATAAGTCAGAAAATTTTACTTGAAGTCACATAAAGTTTGTATATCATAAGCATACACTTTATGGACCAAATTCACATCTCTTGACTCAGCTATTTGTTCAGGTAATGAACTTGCTGTGTGTTTTATAAGGAAGACATCTGAGTAGGACAATGTGATGAAAAAAGCTTTTCCTTTACAAATGATCATTGCTTCATACACAGATACTTATTAAGTCATTAAGTGGATTTTTTTTTTTTTTTTTTGTAAGGAGTCAATGTTCTGCCCTTGTGAAATATGGTAACAAGATAATTGTAAATCCTAAGCCTGAAATAGAAAACCGAATGTGAACCTAGCATTAAATCATTGTCTATCCTAGACTGCTAACAAGCTCTATAGCGTCATGACAAGTATAGATGAAACATGCAACATCTAATTCATCGCTTCAGTACTTAAAATAAATATTCCTTTAATCTTAAATTGTTTGTAGTAAACACAAAATGTGACAAATAATGCTATAAAATTTTATCTTCTGGCAGGATACAGAATTAAGACAAAGTTCTCAAAGAAAATCCATGTATTTAAACATATTTTGTACAAAATACATTGATCGCACACCAGAAAAAGAAAAAAAATATGTGTATCTGACACTTAGTGATGTTATTTCTTAAGACCTGGGTCTTGTCAAAGGATGCAACATGGGGTTTCATGGCTGTTTAGGGCCTCAGTGAAGTCAATGGGATTGTACATGGACCCTTAAGCCCTATGCAAAATCCTAAGCTCTGCAAATTGCAGAATTCATATTTATGGATTTGTCTCCACTTTCACATATTACTAACTGAAATTGTTATGTTTTATAGGAAGACATGAAACATCTGTTTGGGTGACATTAAGTGTCCTTGCATAGATGAATAAGTTTATCTGCATGAATAGTAAAATGACATACAGAACAAAACAAGAAATGAAATGTCATGAATAATTGCATTTTAGTTTATTAGTTTTGTTTTACTTAAAGCTGTTTTACAGCAATGCACAGATCTTTTCTACAATTACCTGGCTTTTGGAATGAAGATACAATTCTATTTTATGGCTTTCCAGTGTTCCTCACTTTATGTGTTTGAAATTATCCCAGTTTGCTTCTCAGAATTAAATGAAACAATGCAGTTAAGAGAAAGGAAATACAATAGAGTCAGGTCTCCATAAGGGAACACACTGTGGGAGGATTCATTGATGGATTTTTTTTTTTTGCCTGGCTTTATTCAAGCTGACAGGAGACACTAGGATCAAAGGCAATACTAAATATTAATGAACACAGGAGCCTCAGAAAAGGAAGTGAGAGGAACTGATTGTCAGCAGCTGAAGACAAAAACAAACTCAGAAGGGAGTTGAAGACACAGAAGCTACAGTAGCTAGTAGCTTTGTTTGCAAGCCCAGAAAGGAAAGCAAACATGGCTGATGGGAGTGGACCAAAACTTGCAAACAAAGACCAAGAGTTAGGAAAGGTATGAATACACAACCTCTTTTATAATTTTGTTATGTGTGAAATGTATCTTTGAGTGAATAAAAAAATATATTAATACATTTACAATTGTGTGAATAAATACATTTCACTGAATAAAACAAAACTTCATTCTGAAAAAGGCAGAGAGATGCAGGTAATACAGATTCAAACTATAGCTTGTCCTATAGTCTGGATAGGGAAACTGGAGGTGAATCTGAAGGAAGTATATCTTACCAAAAAGGAAAAGTCTATGAGAGAGAAAGATATATTTATAAAAGCCTAGAAAAGAATAAAAATACATAAAGCTTCCAGGCAAGAGAGAGAAACCAGAATTGAAGAATTTGGGCACCTGAAAGTTGCAGAAAAAAGGGAACTAAAATAAGGAAAGGAGATTGGTTAGTAAGTAAAACCAGCAGCTGAAAACAGAAACAGGAGTACAACATTAAGAAGGCTCCAAATAAATACTGACCAGGGAGAGGCAAGGAGAGCTGGACTAGAGGGAAAGTATCCTGTCCACAGAGGGGAAAAAGGACAGTAAGTGTGGGCTTTGAGAGACAGGGTGATGGCTTTATATTGGGATAGCTGTCAAGAAACAACAAAATAGATCTGACTGAATCAGGCAAATGGTACTTTTTTGCATCCCTACTGCATCTAGACCTGTTCTGTCCCAATGACATAAGATGAGGGGTGTTTGGTGAATGGACTACAGAGAAACAGCCATTTTCTAATAAGTGTATAAAGGAAAGAAGGGAGAAGCTGGGTGTTTTCCCCCATTCCGCTACCAGACTGCTAGTATTGGAACTTGTTAGGAAATTTTGCCTGAAATATTATTTTACTTGAAAATTTCAATCAGCCAAAAATGGGACTTTTCATGGAAAAAAACCTACTACTGAGCAGTGGCACGATTTCCAGGAAAAAGAAAAAGGCGGGGGGGGGAGCTTAGAAAATCCAGTAACTCAATGCATTGAACTAGGTAATAGTCAACCAGTATGTACAAAATGTTTTCATATTCATTCCTCCACACATTTTCTTTAACTGCTATTACTAATCGTTCTACTGATGCTCTTGTTTTTAAATATACACATGTATATGAAAGGAAAAGCTGATAATGGATATTAATCAGAAGTTATAAACTGTAGAAAATTAATAAGCAATAAAAAATTCTGAAAGAGAAATCTGTTGCTTGGAGTGTTAAGGGTAATGACAAGTCTTTTCAAGGAAATTTTCCCTATACTAAATGGAAGTGAACTACCATCAACAATAGTGTGGAAAATTCAAATTTTCCTATAAATACTTGTGTTGAACATTTCATGAAAAAAAAGCCAGATGATACAAATTGTGAAGTGGTCTCCATTACAGCAGTAACTAGGGAAAATGTTAAATTTCAGTTAGACATTTTGAAATTATCACATCGATACATCTTGTTTCTAGAAATGTTACTAGAGCTGGTTCTGAAGCATTGGAATTTGATTTCAGCAGGTCCTGGGTCATGGCAGGCACTGTGATAGACTGGAAGCAAGCTGCCACTGCACCATGCCCTTAAAAAGTGAGGACTGTGAAAATTACTGTAAGATTATGAGTCTCACAGTGGATCCCAGATAAAATAATGGAAGAAATTACATGAGAACTAGCTATTAAACAGTTTTAAAAAGTGAAATGCATCAAGAGTGGTCAGCTCAGGTTTACAGAAGGTAATTGTTTATCAGACCATGTGTTGTCACCTCTCAAGCTATGTCAACAGGGCAGACTGCCTGATGTGCTAACCTCCGAGGAGCAGTTCAGCTGCCCTGTCCTAAGTGAATCAGCCCTCCCCGACCAGAGGAGCTCTGCTCCCCTCCTGCCCTCCCTCCATCCCTCCTGCAGCAGCTATCCTTACATCCATGCTTGTCCCTCACAGCAGCAGGACCAAAATCTCCCATTCCCTAGGCCCTCCTCCAGCTCCTTGTCCCAGCAGTCCTTTTTCCTTCCCACACTATATGTTCTCATTCCTCCCCACTCTGACCCTTCCTGCAGGTCCTTCACACTTGATAAATGCACATGGAAGAGTTGTTCCTTCCCTCTTTCCTCTCAAATCAAATGGCCAGGCATCACCTGTAGGCATTTTTGTCAAAATTTAAAATGACAAATCAGAAGTTAACCCAGTGCCTGCACCTTGATGTCAAAAGAGCAAGCAAAAAATTATAGTGAAAATCACGTTCAGACCTGAACCATAGAAAGAAGTGGCACAATTAAGGCAAAAGAGAGAATTAGAGAGAATTACCAGCAGAGAGCTGCTCACCAAATTGATTGTGTTTCCTTGTCTGCTTCTGAAGATTTGCTAAGACAATGATGTTGGCATGAAAAACAACTTCTGGGAAAGGGAAAGACTAAGTATCATAATTTTCTTTTATTTTAATTTGAAACTCATACCCACTCTATCCTGAAAAGATTTTCAACCCTTTAATGTGAAGCTGGCTGAGACCTCACTATTTTAAGGTCTGTAACCTATGTTTTAAACAGAGCCGAATCAAACAAGATACCGTTTTGGTCTATTTTTCTTTTGACTTTAGGCCCTAGTACACTCATTGCAAAAATGTCTTGCAGAGTGTTGGCTGATGCGAAAGGAGTTTTGGGGTTTACATCCATGGTATTAACACCCAGTTCTCCTCCAAATGTGCACAGAGCTCAGGGGAGTAAGGAAACTCTCCACTCAGTTATTTGGGTTCTGGTTTCAATTAGACAATCAGTTTTTTCCTTGATAAGGTCCAAATGGCCACCTCAGATACCTGAGGCTGCTCACCAGTGCTCTGCTCTTTAGAGCTGACCAAGCAGATGATCACCTGTATATCCAGCTGACAAGAGCTAGGTCGCCATCCTGCTCCTGGCAGTACCTTCTGCCTCGTCTGTCTGACAGACTAAAGAAGGAAATTATAAGTGGAAAGTGAAAAAAAAAAACCCCAACACTTACTGGTAAAAACATAAAGAAACTCAGCCCACAATTCACTTGGATGATAAATGTGTAAATCTGGCCTCCTGCTGACAAGAGAAGGCCAGATACATAAATAAGAGTCAAGAGAGTGACAACTTTCTGCACTTTTTGGATGCTTGTGTCTTTAGGCTCAGTTCTTAGTGCTGTTAAACCCTCTAGGAGTGATTCTCAGAGTGATAACACACAGTCCTGTGTGAATAGGGGCATTGCTTTTATTATTACCCTATTATTACCTATTTTCCTTATTTTTTAATTCATGAAAATACAATTTATATTTTGCCACATAACCTGTGACAACACGATGAAGCTCTCATTGCTTAAAGCTAGTAATAAAAACCCATGTCATCACCCATCTGGATTGAAGTTGTGTGTGCATTTGTTACCTTCTGGATCCTTTTACCAGTCTTACTAATGAATAATACTACGTATGAATGAACATATAAGGCAATCATCCATATTATAATGAATTTATTAAATTATTTACAATCATGTAAACAACTGTCCCAATCCAGTGTCGGAGAAGGTTTCGATATGATCCCAAGAGTGAGATTAAGACACAAATGAGGTCAAATGCCGTATACCCAAAAGAGTTTTTATTATCAAAAGTATCCAAAGTAGAAAATAGTAGCGATAGGTTAGAATGGAAGAAAAGGCAGAAATCAAGCAAGCAGTCGGGATAGAGTTGCAAGGATACTTCCCACCATGGATCCAGCGGCGTCCCATTGGTCTTCAGTCTTCAATTCTTCAGTGGTTGGGTGCACACCATGGCTTGTCTCCATGTTTTTTTATAGGGCATATTTCAATGAGGTATGCACATATGTATTGTTCATGTACTGTTCATATGCTGCAGGTTTCATCTATCACATGACCTTTACATGACCAAGTCTTATCTCAAAAACTACAGTTTCCATGAGAATGGTAGCCTCCACATCCTTACATGCTTGTCAGGTTCAGCCTGTTTCCTCTCCTGAATGTCTCAGTGGCCTAGTAATTGTCCTTATGGATGGAGGAATGTCCTGCTTAGACAGGCCATCTCAGAGGCAAAGGGCTCAAGATAAGCAGTCCACAATTCTTGGGATGAATGGCTTGAGAAGTCTCTCACACCTAACAATCTTTGAGACAAACAGCTCAAGATAACAATTCAGTCTCTCACAACATCCTGTTCCTTGTTACCAGTATGATGGTAATATACATTACAATATGTTATATGGAGTACTGGGTCCAGTTCTGGACTCCCCAGTACAAGAGAGATATGGACATACTGGAGAGAATCCAGCAAAGGTGATTAAGCGACTGGAGCATCTGACATATGAGAAGAGGCTGAGACACCTGGGGCTGGTAAGCCTGGAGAAGAGAAGGCTCAAGGGGAATCTCATCAATATATAAACACCTGAAGGGAGGGTGCAAAGAGGACAGAACGAGGCTCTTTTCAGTGGTGCCCAGTGACAGGACCAGAGGCAATAGGTACAACCTGAAACACAGGAGGCTCCCTCTGAATATCAGGAAAGTTTTTCACTATGAGGGTGACCGAGCACTGCCCCAGATTGCCCAGAGAGGTTGTGGAGTCTCCATCCTTGGAGATACTCAGAAACCTTCTTGACATGGTCCTGGGTAACCTGCTGTAGGTGGCCCTGCTTGAGCAGGGGTTTGGATCAGATGATCTCCACAGAACCCTTCCAATCTCAGCCACTCTGTGATTCTGTGATATGGGCAGTGTCACACTTACTGTGAGGAAACAAACTTCTGTTCTCAAAACCCTTCCACATTTGGAAAAAAAAAGAAGAAATCTGAACTGCACAGTGGCTCACAGAGCAGAGGTTTCTGGTGAGGGGAAAGCGAGTTGGGTCCGGGTCTAGGAGCAGGAATGACTGCTTCCTTTTACTGCACAACACCTCCACAAGGATTTCACAATCTGCTTTAGTATCTTTGCTTGGGTAGACATAGCAATACACGCTAAAATCTTTTACACGGCTCTGTGGATATAAAGGGGTATTCAACATGGAGTAGTTGAAGCGTGCTGACCTTACACTAGTAGAAGCGTGTGGTTTTGTTGTACATAAGAATCAGAGAAAAAGTTAGCTTCGAAAACAAGTTATTTTTGCAGGGTGAAGAGCGGTGTCCTGACAGTGCCACTGGAAACACTGAATGCTGGGTGCATTCCTGGGTGCCACTGTACTCAGTGGCAGTTGTAGTTATGCACTTGTCATGGTTTAAGCCCAGCCGGTAACAAAGCACCACACAGATGCTCTCTCACTCCCCGCCGCTCCCCGGCCACGGTGGGATGAGGAGAAAATATAAAGAAAAGCTCCTGGGTCAAGATAAGGACTAGGAGGGATCACTCACCACTTACGGACACAGGTGAAAGACAGGCTCAACTTGGAAGAGAAACAAAATCAATTTAATTTACTACAAAACAAAACAAAACAAGGATATAAGGAAGTAAAACCAAAACCTTAGAACACCTTCCCCCACCACCCCTCTCTCCTTCCTGGCTCAACTCCACTCCCAGTTCTCTCCACCTCCTCCCCCCAGCAGCACAGGTGGACAGGGAATGGAGGTTGGGGTCAGTTAATCAAACGTTGTCTCTGCTGCTCCTTCCTCCTCAGAGGGAGGGCTCCTCACTCATCCCCTGCTCCACTGTGGGGTCCCTCCCACAGGAGACAGTCCTCCGTGAACTTCTCCAACATAAACCCTTTCCCTGGGCTGCAGTTCCTCACAAACTTCCCTGGCATGAGTCCTTTCCGCGGGCCAGTCTTCAGTCACAAACTGCTCCAGTGCCGGCTTTCCCATGGAATCACGGCCATCTTCAGGGGCCTCCACTCCCCTGCTCACCTCCATGGGCTGCAGGGGGACAGCCTGCCGTCTCACCACAGGCTGCAGGGGCATCTCCTCCTCCTGTGCCCCTCCTCCCCCTCCTTCCTCCTCACTGACCTCAGTGTCTGCAGAGGGGTTCCTCTCACATTCCAATCCCCCTACTCACTGCAGGTTCCTCTTCTTAAATCTGTTCTCCCAGAGGCGCTACCACCATCACTGATGGGCGTGGCCTGGGCCAGAGGCAGGTCCGACTTGGAGTCGGGGAAGCTTCTGGCAGCTTCACACAGGAGCCACCCCTGCGCCCCACACCGCCCCCCCCCTGCTACCAAAAAAACCCGCACCACACAAACCTATAACATCATTTTATGTCACTTTTTGGCCTTGCATAGGTTCACTGTAAGAAGGATGTCTCCAAAGTAAGCACAATGCCTGGAGTACTGGTTTTAGGGGGTAAGCAGGCACACTGGCGGTGCAGCCAGGGTGTGCAGGCAGATGGCAGCTCAGCAGCCCGCCAGCGCCCACCTTTTCTCCTGGGCTGAGTAGGTTACATCTGTTATATACCCAGTTGACAGCGCATCGTGCCACCAGCCTATTTGTATGTAGATCTAAAGGTCTGAGGTATCTTCAGCTTATGCTGTTGTATCACCATATGCTGATGTTTGCCACACAGCTGGTGCTTGTTAACTCATTGAGGAGGCAACCAAGAGGTGAATCACAAGCATCCTCCAGCCATGGATGGCTTGGAGCAGCAATTAAGCCAGAAGTTTATTTATGTGATTCTGAGATCATCATTGGCCTTAATCTACCATTTCTGACTGGAATCAGAGATCTCAAGACAAATGTTGCCCAAGTGCTGCTCTACAAACAAAGTTACAAATAAAGCTTCAATTCTCATTAGCTTGTTAGAAGAGTTTTTCTTCAGGAATAATTTCTTAATTTCTGGTTCCCTCTGATAGTACATACAACTCTGACCAGATTTTGAGAACAGAGGCATAATTTACAGCTAAATGATAATTAAGGGAGTTAAGACTCATCTGACAAGAATGAATTGACGGAAATGAAAATATAATTTTATCAACTATACAGTCACAAAGCCTCTTCCAGTTACCCATGTGAGTCAGATGTTGCCGCAGATTATATTTTCATTCATTACCATTACACCTTCTTTCTCCCTTGAATCCCTTTGTCTGGTTCCTAAGCAACCACACCAAGGCTGCTCTTCAGAGAGAGCCTATATTCACGACCCCAAAATGGGATTCCTCTAGGTAGATCGGAAATGGTTCTGGGAATTTCAAATGCCTGCCACAGGATCTCATCAGGAACTGAGTACCTCGCATGTAAAGCATAAAACAGAGACACCAACACTCAGAGAGAAACTAAATGCAGAGGCTTTTCTCAGATTATGCAACAGATATAATTGCATTGGCTGTTTAGCTATCTGTTGTAGCTTAACTTTGCAGTCTCCTAGACTAAAAATGACAACTCATTTATTTGTCATTTACGTACTAGATATGATCATAGCCACCCAGCAGGTGTCTGTTCAACTGAATACTAGCTGTATAGAAAGACAATTATTTTAATGATTGTTGAGGAGGCAGGATTATTAAAACCTTTACTCCAAAGCTGTCGATGACTGCCAGTTAGCATTTGGAATAGTTACTTTCATTCCCTGTGTCCCAGTTTGCTATCTAAAAGCAAAATATAACATTTTGCTACCTCATAAGGATTGTATTAATAACTGTCCATGAAATTCTTGAAGTTTCCTAAACAAAAAACAAGATGCACATGAAAAAAATACAAATTAGAAATGTTAGCAATATGATAACACTTGATCTTTTTTATTCTTTTTTTTTAATGTACATATTTCATGTTAGGCAAGAACAGGGTAATTTAGTCTTCTTTTTCTAGCAATGAACTAATAATGAAATGAGTTTTGCTTTGAAAAGTTGGTAAGTAAAGTACTATTGACCATGACGGGAGAGGACAGAACCTAGCCTTCACTGGCTCTTTTTTCCTTCAAAAATACTTTATATGCTAAATGCCAAAATCAGTGCTAGCACTTGTGAAGCAAGTGATTCTTGACTGTGGATTCCTCCACCCCTCTGCAACCAGAAGAGCTGTCATACTTCCACTTGGGAAGGGGAAAAAAGTCTTCTGTTTCCAAGCATACAACCCAAAGCCCATATCTGACATCTTCAAAAATGCCCATTGCCAAAAAGGTCCTGTACTATGATTAGTTACATCACTGTGAATTCCCAATATATTTATCTGATTGTCATGAAGCTTGCTAAGGTTTCAATAGTTTCTCTAAGAGAAAAACATTCCTGAAACTTTAACAGACTTCCTGTGATGCCGTAGAACAACATTTGGTATTAGAAGCCAACACTGGTTGGCAACGTGGTCTCAGACAAAGAAGAAACTGCTTGCCATGACAAAGAAGGCATACAAAATTTTGGAAGGAATAGGCTTTTTCTAGCAATTTTCTCAATGGCATTTCAGAAAGACACATATTGGAATTCTCTTTTCCCTTCACTTCATGGAAGGAGGTACTACATGTGACTTTGGACTAATACAGATTGAGAAGTAGTAGTAAATGTAATTTTATCTAATAGTGTGTGTCTTCATAGCCCTTTGGAACAACAAAGCAATAATGGGAAAGTGTTTATCCTCTTTATTTTATGATAAGGATTCTTGATGCCTTGCTGTCGGTGTGGTTTTCAGATTGGTGGTAGGTATACAATTGCTGTAATACTGTCTACAGTGTTTTTCTATAATATTAGTTTAAAGAGAGATAGAAAAGCCTTTTAGGCTCTGAAGTTTAAATTCCAAGTTAATTTTCCTTCTTTTGTTTTGGTCCTCAATTTTCACATTGAATGATCTTTTCTTTCTCTTTTTCATTTCAGAGCCCTGAATGTTTGGGGTTTTTTTAAAAAAGACTATCCGTCATCACCGATAATATTTCTCTCCTCTGTGGGGCCTCTGGTTTTGGCCCCTATCCACATTTCTGTTTCTGTTATTCCCTGATCCAAATATTTTCTTTATTAGTTAACTCAGATTGATGTTCCTGTGAATACAGTATCCAAGTCTATATAGTTTTCCCTGGCTAGCCAAATCAGCTTATTTCCTTTTGTAACCAATCTTTTACCACTGCTGCCAAGAGAAGTTTTGCTGTTGTTTTAATAGGAAACAGGTTTCAGCCATTTATTTAGATTTCAGTGGGTAGGAAAACCTCCAACTCAAATGCAGAGACCTCTAATTATCTATGACACCCATCTTACTGACTTATATTTGCTTTGATAATGGCTTTCTCTATGTCCTTGTTATTTTGCATTTCCTGAAATATCTGAATCTGTTTAACAATGCATCATCTGCTTTTGAGACGTTTGGCTACCACATTGGAGGATCTAAGATTGATCCTATCGCTTATGCTTCTTTCAGGTATTTCAGTTTTCAACATTACTCTTGAAATCCCCCACTGTCTAAGGGGAAATGTAAATCTGTGTGCAGTACCAAATGAAGGCAGCATGATTGCTTCAGCAAGCCAAGCTATTTCTGAAATCCCTACACCACATTACATTATGCCACATTGACATTTCCTAAATATCCAAATACAACAACACAACTCTTTTTTTTATATCCATGCTTGAATCAAAGTCATGCCACCTTTAAAAATTAAAACATTACAAGGGATCTGGATCCCATGAGCTTATTAATTAAGTAGAACACCTCCCTTGGAACCTCAGGAAGAAAAACACATATTTAAACCCCATTACCCTTATATCCAACACCAGGTTTCATTATTCCCACCCCAGGGTGAATAGTTTTCAAGCTCTCCTGAGCTGCACACCAGCTACTCACAGGACATGCTCCCTGGGGAGACACAAGGATCAGAACCCAGGGAGTGCTAGGGTTGAAGGGGGCCACAGCACCCCGCCTTTCCACAAGAGACTGGTCCTCATCTCCCTGGGCTCTACCTTCAAACTCACATTCTCCAGGAGGCAGAAATTCAGATTATCCAGTTACCGAACAGTTGGACAATCATACCCTCAGCACAAAGGGGCAGCCCAGCCCCAGCACAGGAACCTCACCAAAGCTGCCCAAGAGCAGCGACATCCTGAAACTGCCATTTTTGCACTACCACTGCCAGCAGCATCTGTCCCCTCCATTTTTTTTGTCAGGATCTTGAACGTCCTACAATCTGTGTAAGGACTTCTCACCTCCTGTCACTCCAATTCCCATTTCTCCCTTTCACATATCACCCAAATCTGGCTTCCTCATATTGGTCAGTTTCAAAATTTGCTGCTGGGGCAAGGCTTTGCGCACCTCCTTTCTCAGGAGTTCTGGGTCTGCAGAACTAGGAAAACTCAAAAACATAAAAGTGATTGCATTTAATTGGGGCAGCCAGGTTCCATCCCAAAATGTATGTAATACACAGAAAAATGTGGCAGCTGTGACAAAGAAACAAGGACAGACATTTTAGGCTCCTTAATCTCTTCCTGCTTTTGAGTGAAAATAGTTCTTTCTGATCCTCATGCAAGAAATGTGCAGGAAACGTCCAAATGTCTTATTTTACTAATTTTTAACATTAATGAGAAAAATAATTTCTTTTTCTTCTTATAATAAAGTCTGCTTTAAACAGTAGATTAAAAGGACTGCAGCTGCTAAGGTTATTATGAAATAATAAGGTTATTATGAAATAAGTTTTGACAATTTGCACTTGATGTAATGGTTTGTGCTATTTTATCTCTATACTTATGTGTCTCTTCTATGAATGCATAATTTTATTTATCTATTTGATTAAAAAAGGTTACCATTTATTACAGTATTCACACCTGAAGAGATTTGACAGCTCTTGTATTATTTAATTTGCTTGTTATAATCCAGAAAATGGCACAATAGATTTCAAAATTAACTAGACCTAAGACGGAAACAGAGGCATGGCAAATTTGAAATCCAGGTGCTGGATCATTTACTCAGTTCTCCTGAATCACTGTTTTATATAGCAATGTAACTATCATAAGCACAACCATGCAGTATCAGTATTTGGTTAGCTAAGAGACATTCAGCTTTCATCCAGACAGTGTAGAAGGGACAGTCAAGAAAGGATTTTTCTAAGGGCACAATCCTGGGCAGTGATACTGGGCTTTATGATGGCAGGCATGGTACCCTGCAACTAAGGTGTAAAATAAAGATGTAAATGAAATGATGTAATGCGTGCTTACTTGAGAAAATCCCAACACCTTTATTTAACATGCAGCCTACCAACTTGTTGAGGATTTCTTGGTTGGGCAAAGGCATGTGAGCATTCCAGCCTTTAGCTGGGAACGAAGCATAAGTTTACAAAGTGCTGGAGCAGACAAGGACGCTGTGTCCTTGTACGCTGGGAAAAAGGAAGATAAGAAGAGCCTGACAAACAACTCCTGGATGCCGAAGAATGAGATAAGTAACTGCTGGACACTTTGTGAAGAAGCTTGCACAGCCAATAGAGGATAAGATAGTGTCGCGTGAACCGGGGTATTGTACCAATATACAACCGGGGTATTGTATAAGGCGCGTGGACAAGTCAGTCTTGTATAAATGTCAAGACGTCTGAACAGTAAATGAGCAAGATGTTAACTCATATTGAGTGTGATTCTTGACTCCGGCCGCTCTACCCAACATTTGGCACCTGAACAGGGACCCTCAAATCTGTTATAACTGGGCCGAGAACAGACGGAGGGCTTCTCAAATCTGCTCACAAGACTCCGCGGAGCAGACGGAGACGGGAGGGGCGGAGCAGGAAGGCATCTGCAAGAATTTGGGCAGAGAGCTGGATCCAACTGCGTGCACCAGTTTGGAGCTGCACCGGTAAGACCGCTTTTATTTACTATGGATCGTGAAGCGGCACTCACACTGTTAATTCTCGCAAAGCGAGAGGCCAGTGTGAGCACATGGAAGCTCCAAGAGCTCTGTCACTGGGGAAAAGAAAGAGGATGTTTTAAGACTCCTGAGACTGTGTTCAGTGCCACAGAGTGGCGTGAACTGGGAGATAAGTTGTGGGACGAGACGATTAAGGGGAGTCGTACCGCAAAAGCTTTCGGACAGACTTGGCAAGAAGTAATGAATCACCTTCTACAAATGATAGCAGAAAAAAAAATGGCCAAGGCTGCCTCCTCAAAGTTGGACACTGAGACTACTATTCCTGAGTCCACACGTATTTTCAACTCGGGAACCACGAAAACTGCTAGAGGGGTTGTTGCCCCTATGAAAGCGTCAGCTACTGAGCTTTTAAATAATTCACCTGGCAACCCAGAAACAGGACAGTGCGATCCTAAACAACAGGGAATCTCAGCCCCGGTCAGTATTGGTAATAGACACCAGGCCTTCCTCCTCTGAGGACGAGGGAAGCCCGGGAGATGATCAAGAACCGCCGCACTCCCCCCCTTCCATCCCCCTTTTCCGCCCCCCCCCCCCCACCGCCTTGCAGCGGCGCGTGTCAGCCGGCCATGGAATGGCCACCGCCAGCTGCGGCCATGGCCGGCCCCCCCGCCACTGCCCTTTAATCCATCCCGCCTCTCGGAACCAGAGACGGTGAAACCAACTGCGCCCGCGATAGACACGGAGCCGCCCGCAGTAGCCGCTGCGGACCAGAGGGAGAGGCATTGGAGAAAAAAAAAAAAAAAAAAGACGGGAAAGTCCTTGAAAAATTAAAGACTGCTGTGAGTCAGTACGGAATCCGCTTATTGATAGAGCCAGTAAGAAACCCTCAGTCAAGTGTTTTAATTGTGGTAAACTTGGACACATCAAGAGCCAATGTAGAGTTTCTGCTAACAAAAAGATGGTGCAACAGTTGTAAGAAAGATGACAATACCACCAAGAATGCAGGAAGAAGGAAAACTTTACACCGAGCACGAAGGCCCCTCGCGCGACAACACAAATGCAAGAGGTTTGGGCTGCCAGCCCTCAGGCAGCCTCGCAACTACCAGATCCGCCACTGCAGGGAGCTCCGGAGTGGACGTGGAAACCGCAGTACACATTCAACATAAAGGGACCATTGGGGTTTGGGCTCAGTGCATTTTTAATGGGGCGATCTTAAACAGCTCTAAAAGGAATCCTGGTAGTCCTAGGGCTTATTGATGCAGATTATTGTGGGATTGTGAAAATTATGATTCATATTTTAATCCCTCCTGTTTCTATTCGTAAAGGTACCAGAATAGCACAATTAGTTCCATTCAGGTCATGTGTTCCAAACCCAGGTGAAGTACAACGTGGAGATGGTGGATTCGGCTCCACAGGGAAATCGCAGGTATACCTTGCCATGGACATAACAAAAGGTAAACCAGAAAAGGTAGTGCAATTGGAAGGGCCTGACGGAGTTATCGTCAAGAAACCGACGACAATCAATACAGGAGCTGATGTTATGATTATTTCATGATGCATTTGGCCTCCATCATGGCCATTGATCAATCCAAATTTTGGCATTGCAGGGATAGGGGGCACACAAGCCACCTTAGTAAGTCAGCTACCCATTTGTGTTCCCCGACAGTGAACACGTTACGATGCGTCCGTATATCATGACTACCCCAAAGGAATTGTTTGGCCTCATAGGCTGTGATTTATTGAGCCAAATGAAGGCAATGTTACTGACCCATCCTCTTTAGGAGCGGTCACTGAGGGGCAGCCAGTCCTGAAAATTAGCTGGAAAACAGATGAGCCTGTTTGGATTGATCAGTAGCCGCTAAATTCTGAAAGGCTGCTAAAAATACAAGAGTCAGTTGAGGAGTAATTGAGAGCGGGACATGTTGTTCCTTCTACTAGTCCATGGAATACACCAATATTTACCATTCCCAAGAAAAGTGGGAAATGGAGACTGTTACATGATCTCAGAGCTGTGAATGCGGTAATGCACAGTATGGGAGCCCTGCAGCTGGGTTTGCCGTCTCCTGTTATGCTTCCAGAAGAATGGGATTTGTTAATTATAGATCTAAAGGATTGTTTTTTCACCATTCCCTTGCACCCAGATGATGCTGAATGGTTCACCTTTTCAGTACCATCGATTAACAAGGCAGAGCCCTATAAGAGATACCATTGGGTCGTGTTACCGCAAGGAATGTGCAATTCCCCCACGATGTGTCAGGTGTATGTGGCCTGGCCATTAGAGCCTGTAAGAAAGCAGTTTCCTCAGTTACATTTTGATAGCAGGAAGGAACTTGCCACAGGATGAAATTTTAACTCAATTGCAGGACATCTTAAGCCATCGCGGAGTAATAATTGCTCCTGAAAAGGTGCAAAAGGCAGCAACTTGGAAGTATTTGAGGTGGCACATAGATGCTAGCAATGTTAGAAATTTCAACAGTACATGATGTCCAGAAGCTTGTGGGAGATATCCAGTGGGTGCGGAATCTTTGCGGTATCACTGATAACGATATGGCCCCTCTGGTAGAACTCTTTCGTAGGACCGCACGTGCAGATGAGAAACAAGAAATGACAGAGCTGACCAATTGGTTGCAGCAGCATGGGAGCCTCCTCCAGGGAATCATTTTCAACAAGCACGGCAATCACATGCGTTCTTGCACCAACCCGCTAGGATGTTAGCAAAGCAATTTGACTTACCACTCTCTGATGCCCAAGGTATCGTCAAAGCATGCCCCGATTGTCAAAAGAAGGGGCTGGGCTTGGGCTGTGGGGTTAACCCATGAGGTATCTTACCATTACAGTTGTGGCAAATGGATGTCACCCATGTCATGTGGTTTGGTGCAAAGCATTATGTGCTTGTGTGTATTGATACCTATCCTGCTGCCATGTGGGCCACGGTACAAACTGGAGAAAAGGTCTTACATATTGAACGACATCTTCACGCTTCTTTTGCAGTGCTGGGTGTGCCTAAAGAAATTAAGACGGACAACAGCCCAGCCTATGGTTCTACACGATTTGCTCGATTTTGTAATTTGTGGGGAATTCACCATGGTACGGGTATTCCACATCTTCCCGCAGGAAAGGCTATTGTCGAACGGGCCAACCAAACCTTAAAGAGCATGCTGCAAAAACAAAAAGGGGGGAACCCAGGGCTTACTTCCAGAGGAGCGATTGGCCAAAGCCTTATTTGTGCTAAATTATCTTAGATTGACAGGTGATCACAAAGACCCACCAATGGTAGTGCATCATGCTCTTTTACAGGTGAAAAGGACGCAACAAAGTACAGGAATCATGGTAATGTATAAGGACCCAGAATCCAGGAAATGGTGCGGACCAGCAGAAATAAAACTTACTGGGAGAGGGTATATGTGTCTGCTTACAGATCGAGGCCTTCGCTGGATCCTGGCTAAGTGGGTCAAGCCATGGCTTCGCACTGATGCTGGACCCGGAATTGTCCCAATGGCAACTGGCATGGCACCGGCGGGTGCTGGAGCCACTTATCTGACAGATTCTGACTAATAGAGTATTACACTTTAGAGGACTAGCGGACATTGAGTCCTTCAGAGAGGTTTTTAAAACAGCGTGCCTTATTGTATGTAGAATTTGCTCTAGGTAAAAAGTGTGTTAAGCATAATTTGATTAAACATAGTGTGATTGCGGGAAGATAGTGTGGGGTAAACGTAAAAGTTAGTTAAAGCCAAAATTAGGGGTAAGGTCTATTTCCATTAATAACCTGGGAACGAGGTTGATTGTGTTTCCACAGATACAGGACCACAACGGACTCCTGTTGAATTTGCACGACCATCATCATCTGGAGCATCCTAGATGGTGTGTCAATATGAATACCACCTCAGTCAAAAACTTATGCATAGGTCACCTCCTTGGCTAACATAACAGGTCAAGATTCTCTGTGCACCGCAACCGCATCATAAAGCCCATGAACCAATAGACAAGATGGCTATGACTCGTGCAGCGCACCTGGCCAGCAAGCGCATGCGTCATAGATTGCAACCGAGGCAGACTTTTGGCACCCACTGGCCACGTGTGCCAAAACCCATTCCTCTGCAAATGTATAAATACCGGGATTTTCCGAAGAGCATCGGGCTGGTGTACAGTGAGGCCATCGTTGCCTCTGTGGGGATGCCCACGGAAAGCTGGCACCTACCGATTGCTGGGCTGAGTTCGCGGAGCAAGATGACACAAGAATGTATGGAAGGTTCATCTTCCTCATAGTCCTCATGGTTTGGGTCATTAGGGGTAACGGGTTGGCTCAAAGAATTATGGGCATTGTTGTAGTTATTGTGATTTTAGCTACTGTAATAATTTTACCTTGTTCAACTTGTTAAGAAAAAATGGCATCCCAAGTTATTCAGCAAGCCTGGATTGCTCAAAAACAAAAAGGGGGAATTGTTGAGGATTTCTTGGCTGGGCAAAGGCATGTGAGCAATCCAGCCTTTAGCTGGGAACAAAGCATAAGTTTACAAAGTGCTGGAGCAGACAAGGACGCTGGGAAAAAGGAAGATAAGAAGAGCCTGACAAACAACTCATGGATGCCGAAGAATGAGATCAGTAACTGCTGGACACCTCGTGAAGAAGCTTGCACAGCCAATAGAGGATAAGATAGTGTCGCATGAACCGGGGTATTGTACCAATATACAACCAGGGTATTGTATAAGGAGCGTGGACAAGTCAGTCTTGTATAAATGTCAAGACGTCTGAACAGTAAACGAGCAAGATGTTAACTCATATTGAGTGTGATTCTTGACTCCGGCCGCTCTTCCCGACACCAACTTGGCTAAATTTCATGTTGGATTTCCCAGAATTTTACCCACCAGGACAGACATCCATAGCATGGTTAAACACCATTCTACTTCCCGGACTCTGCGGGTTACTGGGAAATGTATGACGGATGGCAGATTTCACTGAAATATGACCTGTCTTTCCCTAGTTATAGCAGGTCATTCTGCCTACATGTAAAGAGATGAGAGAAGTATTATGTTGCTGATAAATATAATTCATGATCCTAACCATGTATTTGCTTCTGAGGTACATGTAAGAACCTCTTAGATGTTGTGAAATGTATATTCCAAGCGAATCCAATGAGTGGACTGTTCCCATGTTGTCTATACCTCACATGGGGGAGATGCATGGAGCAGACAAATGGGGTGTTTACTTCTCAAAATGCAACTCCAGAAAAAGTGTTTGTTTAAAATATATAATTTTGCAAACACAAATGTGATTTCATAAGCCCTTACCCCCAGAAGAGTAGAAAACAGGTTTTAAATTAAAACAATGATTTCTTCCAAATGAGAAAAAAGGAATATACATTATATTCTTTATTTTGTATTTATCAAAATTAAAATTTCCATTTTTGGAGGACTGAGGGAGTAAAATCTTTATGAGCATGATCTTCTTTTGGGATTATAGCAGTCAATTTAAGATCTGTTCATTTTTATGGAGTTTGAAACTAGAGGAATTTTAGCTGGTCATTGTAGGGGTCTAACAGTGCCTACTCTTGAGAAAAGACTCCTCAGAAGAAAACTTTAAAAACCTGGACATTCTCAGACTGTATTTTTCACTTATTAGTACAAAACCAGTCCTACCTCCTGGGAAGCTCAGAGAGAGTTTGTAATGTCAGGCATGCAATACCATTTTCAACTACCTGGAGAGGAGAAACAATGTAATTTGGCTTGTTTCAGTATTTCCCTTTATTAGTGATTTGTTTGTCTCCTCCCATGCTTCCAGCACAATGCATTTTCTCTCTCTTGTTTTGTTGCTTGAAACAGGCGAAAAAGTCACTTTGTCCAAGCACATATTAACTGAGTGCCATATTTGGCTTTTTTATATAGTGTAAGTTTTCGCAAAATTGCCATAACTATACATGCAGCCCAGCAAAACAGTTCTGAAAGATGTGTATTTCTTACTAGCATTAAGATCACCCTTAATTGCTTCAGTCAGGTTTGGAAAACCCAGGCTTGAAGCAATGAACAGTCATTTATCTTTTAATTCTCCTCTCTAATAAATAAAAACTATTAAAATCTATAGAAGTAATGTTTTAAAATGTACAAAACTCACCAATGTTCTCAAATTTCACAGAAACAGCTGGATTTCTTCTCATTTACCTTGCATCTCCAACTGTGTAGCTTCACTGAATTCAGCAGACTTATACTACCTGTCAGTAGAAAAAAATTCAAGACCAGGTTTTTTGTGTGATGCATGTGAATAACACTAACAATGCAAACTTGTTAATATAAACCCCATTTCTTTTCAAAATTTTTTAGTAAAAATGAGAGGAAAGAAAAAAATGTCTCACAGACAGGAAAAAACCATTTCAAAAGAGTTCACAGAAAAATTCTTGGATTTTCACTTTTCGAAGAAAAATCAGGACAGAAGTTTTCACTGAAATATTTTCTAATATTTGCCATGCCAGCAATCTCTCCCTTGAAATCAGACCACAATCATTTGCACTGAAGTGTTCATTACTTTATGCAGGCTCAGCAAATATTGTTGCCAGCTTTCTGACTCAATTAAGAAAGAAAAGGATTTTATACTACTAGAGAAATATGTCTTTGCTGTCTTGATAAATCTTACTAGTTTAAAATTACCAGCATCTGCTTAGTAGATTAATTTCTAGATGGCTTCTACAGTCTGCAGATATTTTGAAAGGCATAACTGGCAGCTTAGCAACTGATAGGAAATCAATGAGATTTAAGAGCAAACAGAATTGGGCAAAGAACTGGGAATGTGTGCTGGGGGAGGGAGGTGTTGCACCACTGGCAACTCCAGGAACAGGAATGGGACAGTCATAAATGATTGAAAAAAATGCTTTGCTTGACATTTAATTTCATTTAGTGCTGTCCTGGTTTCAGCTGGGATGTAGTTAGCTGTCTTCCTAGTAGCTGGTACAGTGCTATGTTTTGAGTTCAGTATGTGAAGAATGTTGATAACACTGATGTTTTCAGTTGTTGCTCAGTAGTGTTTAGACTACAGTCAAGGATTTTTCAGCTTCTCATGCCCAGCCAGGGCACCTGACCCAAACTGGCCAACAGTGTATTCCATACCATGGGACGTCCCATCTAGTTTAGGAACTGGGAAGTGGGGGGGGCAGGGGTTTTTTTTCGCCGCTTGGGGACTGGCTGGGTGTCGGTCGGCGGGTGGTGAGCGATTGCCCTGTGCATCATTTGTACATTTCAATCCTTTTATTACTACTGTTGTCATTTTATTAGTGTTATCATTATCATTATTAGTCTCTTCTTTTCTGTTCTATTAAATCGTTCTTATCTCAACCCAGGAGTTTTACTTCTTTTCCTGATTTTCTCCCCCATCCCACTGGATGGGGGGGGAGTGAGTGAGCGGCTGCGTGGTGCTTAGTTGCTGGCTGGGGTTAAACCACGACAGTCCTTTTGGCGCCCAACGTGGGGCACGAAGGGTTGAGATAACGACAAACCTGACCAGAGCTTGTTAAAACAAATTTGTCCTAAGCATTCATTATGTTGATTTATGCATTCTTAGAGTTGTTGCTCTGGTTTTTAAGGCTCTGTTATGTATCACCTCGCTTGCTGTATGTAGTTCCTCTTCTACTGCTTATCATCCGTGGGAGGTGGATTAAGGTTTTCGCTTTGATGTATGGTATAACTCTGGTTTATGGTATGATAAAGTCATCAGCTGTGGGATTAATCCGGTATTTGCACTTAGCATTGTCACCTTTATACTGCGGGAGCCATCTGTGGGAAACTATTAATAATTATACCATGTACCTTTCCTCCATGGAAAACCAGTCTGTGGGTGGGGTACCTTTCTTCCCCTCTCCTTTCTCCTTCGGTCCAGTTACAATGGTGTTTGAGAATTTTGAAAAATTTGAATACTCCTGGAATGTTGGGACTAGCATGGTCCTAGCCCTACTGCTAGGAATTAGCATACTTCTGAATGTGGTTCAGCTCTCGTTTAAGGTTAAACAGCTATTTAAGAAGATCACCCAGAGATGTGCCCCAAGGCTGGATAATTATGAGTGGCAGGCTGTGTGGGGTAGTATGGGCAAATACCTAGAAAAGTGGGCACCTCCGATGTTTTGGAAATTCACCCCTGAACAAGTGCAGGATCCAGAAGAACTAGTAAAATATTTGGAAAAGGTATGCTGTCACCCCGGCAGCTCCAGAGAGATACAAATCACTGCAACGTGCTGGGGCCTGGCCCATGCCTATCGAGCCCTGTTTGACACCACTCAGTACCCTCAAGGGGAAGAGAAAGTCTCTGGACCTAACAACAAAATGGTGAGCACCGCGGCCACCCAAACCTTGGCAACGGGCGCTGCGGCCCCTCCAGCCCCGGCAAGGAGCATTGCAGGCACCCAGACCTTGGCGACAGGCACCGTGACCCCTCCAGCCCCGGCGACGAGAACTTGGGCTACCCAAACCTCAACAACAGGCACTGCAGCCCCTCCAGCCCCGGCAATGAGTACAGCAGCCACCCAAACCTCGGCAACGGGCACTGCAGTCCCTCCAGCCCCAGTGACGAGCACTGCTGCTACCCAAACCTCGGTGACAGACACTGCGGTTATCCAAAACCCAGTGAGCGATACTGTAACTGAACCAGCGGACCAACCTGCACCAGCATCAGTTGCCCCCGTACAGAAAAAGAAATATACAAAAAAATCAGTTCGCTTAGCGAAGGATGAAGATGAACCAGGGTCATCACAGGAACAGGAGGAAGAGGCAGAACCAGAGGTAATAACCCGGTCCCTATCCTTGAGTGAGCTGCGGGATCTGCGAAAAGACTTTGGCCGCCGCATAGGTGAGCATATTATCACCTGGCTCCTCCGATGCTGGGACAATGGGGCTAATAGCTTGGAATTAGAAGGTAGGGAAGCCAAGCAGCTGGGATCGCTTGCCAGGGAAGGTGGCATTGACAAGGCAATTGGAAGAGGGACACAAGCCATCAGCCTCTGGAGGCGACTCCTGTCAAGTGTGAAGGAAAGGTACCCCTTTAAGGAAGATGTTATATGTCAATCAAGCAAGTGGACCACCATGGAAAAAGGTATTCAATATCTGAGGGAATTAGCTGTGCTAGAGACGATCCATCATGACCCGGACAACCCACAATTACCCAAAGATCCAGACGAAGTCCAATGCACACGACCCATGTGGCGGAAGTTTGTACAGAGCGCACCATCATCCTATGCCAACGCATTGGCAATAATGGCCTGGAAGGATGAAGAGGCACCGACAGTGGAGGAAGTGGCTCGCCAACTCCGTCAATACGAAGAAAATCTCTCCTCCTCCCTACAAGCCTGCATTGCAGCTGTGGAGAAGCTGTCCGAGGATGTCCAACAAATCAAAGAGGATATGTCCTACTCCACACGTGTAAGGACCAATGTCTCAGCTATTAGGAGTGAGCGCTCCTCTTCCCAAGAGAGAGAATATAGAAGGTACACACCGCGAGGTGCCCTGTGGTTTTACCTGTGTGATCAGGGAGAGGACATGAGGAAATGGGACGGAAAACCTACCTCGGTCCTAAATGCACGGGTACGTGAACTGCGAGGAAAAACCACCACAAAAGGGGATTCTACCAGGAAAAATGCCGCTCCAGTTTCCAAACAGAGTAGAAGGGCTGATTTCATTTCTGATCCTCTTGAAGGGACTTCTGAGCCAATTTTACGAGAAGTGAATACTGAATACTCTAACCAGAATTAGAGGGGCCCTGCCTCCAGCTAGGTGGAGGAAAGGGATAACCGGGTCTATTGGACTGTGTGGATTCGATGGCCTGGCACGTCAGACCCACAGGAGTATAAGGCTCTAGTAGACACCGGCGCACAGTGCACCCTAATGCCATCAAGTTATAAAGGGACAGAATCCATTTGTATTTCTGGTGTGACAGGGGGATCCCAAGAATTAACTGTATTGGAAGCTGAAGTAAGCCTAACTGGAAATGAATGGCAGAAACACCCCATTGTGACTGGTCCAGAGGCTCCGTGTATCCTTGGCATAGACTATCTCAGGAGGGGGTATTTTAAGGACCCGAAGGGGTATCGATGGGCTTTTGGTATAGCTGCCTTGGAGACGGAGGGCACTGAACAGCTGTCTACCCTGCCTGGTCTCTCTCAAGACCCTTCGATTGTGGGGTTGCTCAAGGTTGAAGAACAACAAGTGCCAGTTGCTACCACGACAGTGCACCGGCGGCAATATCGCACCAACCGAGACTCTCTGATTCCCATCCACAAGTTGATTCGCCAACTGGAGAGCCAAGGAGTGATCAGCAAAACCCGCTCACCCTTTAATAGTCCCATATGGCCAGTGCGGAAGTCTAATGGGGAGTGGAGACTAACAGTTGACTATCGTGGCCTGAATGAAGTTACACCACCGCTGAGTGCTGCCGTTCCAGATATGCTAGAACTTCAATACGAGCTAGAGTCAAAGGCAGCCAAGTGGTATGCCACAATTGACATTGCTAATGCGTTTTTCTCAATCCCTCTAGCAGCAGAGTGTCGTCCACAATTTGCCTTTACTTGGAGAGGTGTCCAGTACACTTGGAATCGATTGCCCCAGGGGTGGAAACACAGCCCCACCATTTGCCATGGACTAATCCAGACTGCACTGGAAAAAGGTGAAGCTCCGGAACACCTGCAATACATTGATGACATCATCGTATGGGGCAACACAGCAGAAGAAGTCTTTGAGAAAGGGAAGAAAATAATCCAAATCCTTCTGAAAGCCAGTTTTGCCATAAAAGAAAGTAAGGTCAAGGGACCTGCACAGGAGATCCAGTTTTTGGGAATAAAATGGCAAGATGGACGTCGTCAGATCCCAATGGATGTGATTAATAAAATAGCAGCTATGTCTCCCCCGACTAATAAAAAGGACACACAGGCCTTCTTAGGTGTCGTGGGGTTTTGGAGAATGCATATTCCAAATTACAGTTTGATTGTAAGCCCTCTCTATCAAGTGACCCGGAAGAAGAATGATTTTAAATGGGGCCCTGAACAACAACAAGGCTTTGAACAAATTAAATGGGAGATTGTTCATGCCGTAGCCCTTGGACCAGTCCGGACAGGACAAGATGTTAAAAATGTGCTCTATACTGCAGCTGGGGAGAATGGCCCTACCTGGAGCCTCTGGCAGAAAGCACCTGGGGAGACCCGAGGCCGACCCCTGGCGTTTTGGAGTCGAGGATATCGAGGATCCGAGGCTCGCTATACTCCAACTGAAAAAGAGATATTGGCAGCGTATGAAGGAGTTAGAGCTGCCTCAGAAGTGGTTGGTACTGAGACACAGCTCCTCTTAGCACCCCGACTACCAGTGCTGGGCTGGATGTTCAAAGGGAGGGTCTCCTCTACACATCACGCGACTGACGCCACGTGGAGTAAGTGGATCGCACTGATCACACAACGGGCTCGCATAGGAAACCCCAGTCGCCCAGGAATTTTAGAAGTAATCACGGACTGGCCAGAAGGCAAAGATTTTGGAATGTCACCAGAGGAGGAGGTGGCACGTGCTGAAGAAGCCCTGCTGTATAATAAACTGCCAGAGAATGAGAGGCAATATGCCCTGTTCACTGACGGATCCTGTCGCATTGTGGGAAAGCATCGAAGGTGGAAAGCTGCTGTATGGAGTCCTACACGACAAGTTGCAGAAACTGCTGAAGGAGAGGGTGAATCGAGTCAGTTTGCAGAGGTGAAAGCCATCCAGCTAGCGTTAGATATTGCTGAAAGAGAAAAGTGGCCAGTGCTCTATCTCTATACTGACTCATGGATGGTGGCAAATGCCCTGTGGGGGTGGTTACAGCAATGGAAGCAGAGCAACTGGCAGCGCAGAGGTAAACCCATTTGGGCTGCCACGCTGTGGCAAGATATTGCGTCCCGGCTAGAGAATCTGGTTGTAAAAGTACATCATGTAGATGCTCACGTACCCAAGGGTCGGGCCACTGAAGAACATCGAAACAACCAACAGGTGGATCAGGCTGCCAAGATTGAAGTGTCTCAGGTGGACCTGGACTGGCAACATAAGTGTGAGCTATTTATGGCTCGATGAGCCCATGATACTTCAGGCCATCAGGGAAGAGATGCAACATATAGATGGGCTCGAGATCGAGGCGTGGACCTGACCATGGACACTATCGCGCAGGTTATCCATGAATGTGAGACATGTGCTGCAATTAAGCAAGCCAAGCGGTTAAAGCCCCTGTGGTATGGAGGGCGATGGCTGAAATATAAATTTGGGGAAGCCTGGCAGATTGACTATATCACACTCCCACAAACTCGCCAGGCAAGCGCTATGTGCTTACAATGGTGGAAGCAACCACCGGATGGCTGGAAACATATTCTGTACCCCATGCCACTGCCCGGAACACTATCCTGGGCCTTGAGAAGCAGGTCTTGTGGCGACATGGCACCCCAGAAAGAATTGAGTCAGACAATGGGACTCATTTCCGAAACAACCTCATAGACACCTGGGCCAAAGAGCACGGCATTGAGTGGGTGTATCATATCCCCTATCATGCACCAGCCTCTGGGAAAATTGAGCGATACAATGGACTGTTAAAGACTACATTGAGAGCAATGGGGGGCGGAACTTTCAAACATTGGGATACACATTTAGCAAAAGCCACCCGGTTAGTCAACACCAGAGGATCTGCCAATCGGAGTGGCCCTGGCCAATCAGAATTTTTACATACTGTAGAAGGCGATAAAGTCCCTGTAGTGCACATGAAAAACATGTTAGGGAAAACAGTCTGGGTTACTCCTGCCTCAGGCAAATGTAAACCCATTCGTGGGATTGCTTTTGCTCAAGGGCCTGGGTGCACTTGGTGGGTGATGCGAAAAGATGGGGAAGTCCGATGTGTGCCTCAAGGGGATTTGATTTTAGGTGAAAATAGCCAGAATTAAACTGTATGATATTAGTTGCTATATAATCCTGCTACTGTATCTTATCATTACTATAATTGTTATATGCTATATCCATAGTACTATAGTAAGAATCACTTGGATCAAGCAAGAAAGAACTGTGATAAAACTGAGCAAAGCACAGTAGAGGTGGATCCAGAACTGACTCCAGCATGCAACAGTCCAACGGTGCGCACCATCCTCCTGCTGCGCCAAATGTCATCTGCTCGTCACACCGCACTGAAGCCCAATTCTGCTCTACCGACTGAGAGGACTTTGCACCATCCCTCCTGCTCAGACAGACTGGTATGACAGATGGAGCCCAGAGTCAGAAACTAAATGAACTCAACAAACATTTTATGAACATAAAGAACTAAAGAACTGATATCTCTGTGTGTGTATACTTATATATATATATATATATCATTGTTCATATGTCTCAAAGGGATGGAAAGGTGATGATGATTGATCAGGATGCAACTAAAGGTATGGGAACTGAGCATGACGTCAATGGTATAGAATAAGGGGTGGATACTGTCCTGGTTTCAGCTGGGATGTAGTTAGCTGTCTTCCTAGTAGCTGGTACAGTGCTATGTTTTGAGTTCAGTATGTGAAGAATGTTGATAACACTGATGTTTTCAGTTGTTGCTCAGTAGTGTTTAGACTACAGTCAAGGATTTTTCAGCTTCTCATGCCCAGCCAGGGCACCTGACCCAAACTGGCCAACAGTGTATTCCATACCATGGGACGTCCCATCTAGTTTAGGAACTGGGAAGTGGGGGGGGGCAGGGTTTTTTTTCGCCGCTTGGGGACTGGCTGGGTGTCGGTCGGCGGGTGGTGAGCGATTGCCCTGTGCATCATTTGTACATTTCAATCCTTTTATTACTACTGTTGTCATTTTATTAGTGTTATCATTATCATTATTAGTCTCTTCTTTTCTGTTCTATTAAATCGTTCTTATCTCAACCCACGAGTTTTACTTCTTTTCCTGATTTTCTCCCCCATCCCACTGGATGGGGGGGGAGTGAGTGAGCGGCTGCGTGGTGCTTAGTTGCTGGCTGGGGTTAAACCACGACAAGTGCATTTTTTTAAATGCAAACTTTTGAGTGAAAAATCGTTGTTGTTGTTGTTGAGGCATTGTTTGGCAACCTCTATTCCCAGGACATTAAGAAGCCAGAAAGCTTATGTGCCCCTCAGAAGTTGAAACACATAATCGCAACACAATAAATTGCTCCAAAAGCCAGGCCTGAGAAAGTCCGGGACAAGGCAAAGCACACAAAATATGGGATACATATTTTGCCTTCACCCTGGCAGCAATAAAAGCTGATCCCAGTCTGGATGTTTGCTTGCATTTGCTGCGCAAACGTGGTTAGCGAGGGTACATTCCTAAAAGTTCAGCAAGATATTTGTGGCTTGCTGAGTGACTGCTGGGTGAAATTCTGTGATTTGTGCTGTGCAAGACTCCAGACTAGATAATCACAATGGTTGCTTCTGGTCTTAAAATCTATGAATTTTTGAATAAAATCATTTAGATAAATGCGAGCTGAGGAAAAACCTTTCTGTCTGCCTTAGCTTAATGAATCTATTGTCTGAGCTATTTGAGGGAAATGGAGTAAGCGGAATGCAATGACTGAAACAAATCATTGATATAACTTTCATAATATCTGTATGGAGAATAACGTGTACTGTCAGTTCTGTCACTAACTGAAGGGGTCATTAGGGACAGATGTACACACTGGTGCACTCATTTGTTTTCTTATAAAAGTATTTTAAATGGCAAAAGGAGATAGACAAATCATTAAAAATATCATTCAAACCTCATTAAAATTTGGAAAAAAATATTGCTTAACACTGAGCATTTTCCCATGAACATTCTACAGTGCAAAAGATCAAATTCTATATTGTGCATGTTACTTCAAAAAGGTGATATGGCAGTTGCCACGGTAACAAGACTTTTTTAAAAGCTAAAATAAAGGATGTTGCTGACATGACCCCTCGTAACAATAACTCACATGACCATGGGATTCAAGATGATAAGATAATCTAGAGAAAAAAAGCAACTGAAAAGAAAAAAAAAACAAAAAATAGAATTGTATCTAATCTTCTAAATAAGTTTCATCTCTCTTGTCTATCAATGAAAATAAATACAACTCACAAATACCTTCCAGAGTTGCAAGCAAGTATGTATGTCTGCAGTTATTATTTTTCTGATAATAAGTAACCAATCCATCCTATTTTCACAGCAGAATGGATTTTTTTGATCAGCAAAGGTTAGGAGAGCTGCAGAGCACTGTGAGGGGAGATGGGTCTGCAAGGGTCTGTATCCCTTGATAATGGGAACCTGCTATGTACTGCAAGACATGAGGGAGTTTGCAGCACATAAGACTACAATGATAGCACCAAGATCTGCAGTTGAGCAGAGAGCACACACTGCTCTCCCTTTGAGTGTGAACTCCTGGTGCAGAGGAGCAGAAATAAGTCCCTCCTCCATGACTAGCTCCCAGCCTGAGGTCTGTGTCCAGTACTGGGGAAGCAGCAGTGTTGACCTCTACTGCTGACAGCTGATTTATCTTATTTCCTACTCTTTCTTCCACAGCTGGACATTTACCTGAAGGCCTGTTCTGCCACTGCTCGTGAAGAATTTATAATCTGTTAATTAGCAACCTGCAGATGTTGCAAGAAAACTATAGTCAAAAAAGTACATGATGAAATACAGCAAGCAGCACACTACTGTTACCAATAATTAAGTTATTAAGTCCACATGTCTAAGGATCACCTATGACAACCGAGAGCAGTTGCACTAAACATTCATAGTAATCCCCAGAAATATGTCATCAAAGCTTCATAAGCCTGTTATGGATGCACAGTCATGGATTGGGACAGTGAAATCTGTGTGATGGGGCAGCAGCCACGCAGCCCCTTGACCTCACCAGCCTCATCAGGGCTGCAGGCAGCACTCCTCTCTGACCCAGGCACCTTTCCTGGCTGCAGGAATCAGCAATAAGGTTTGCTAGCAATCCAAAATGTTTTGTTGCCTTGATGGGTAAGTAGATTTTTCTTCTAAGATTCCTTCTCTTTTTATTCATTTTGATTAAGATTATTTCTTCACATCTATATTAACATTTCAGACCACCTTTGACCTATGATGACAAGGGAGTTCTTTCATATATATGTATTTATATGCATGCACACACACACGCAAAAACATATGCGCAAGTATGCTTGGAAAGATGAATTTTTCATTCATTCATTCGTTCATTCATTCATTTTCTTCCTATATGAAAGTGAGCTGTGATCTGTCAAATAGATGTTTCCCAATCTCCCTTCAAATTTTGTGAAGGATGATACACATATTCTCTGTTATTGCAACCAGATGGTAAAAAAATGAAGATCGCATTAATTTTAATGCTTTGTACTTTAATCTGTTGGGTTTTTTTTTAAATACCAGACCCAATTAATCACTGTTTATAGATAATCCCTAGAATCACCCCTAGATAATCCAGCTGCTGATTTCCAAAATTAGAGAGCACATGTTTGACTGAGTTACTAAAAATAATGTGACTAAAATGAAAATACAATAAAAGAAGAAGCAGTGTGCAGTTCATGTAAAATGAAGGATCCAAAACTTGGATCCAATGAAACAAGTTATGACATGCTACAGTTTTCATACTATACATGCTAAGACATGCTATGATTATGATACCATAAGTATCATGATACCGTAAGTAAGAAAACAGAAAACTCAATCTCATATTCATAAAGGCATTCTTCATGGACCAGCTCAGTAAAAGTTTTGAAGCAAGGGACCACAGTTAGGCACTTAGCCATAGGACCTTTATAAATCTCTGTCTTCCCCTTCTTCAGACGCAAGGAAAAGTACAGTGCAGTTTGTATTTTCCTTCTGCTGGCAAAGTTATTGCAGAAGTTTGCATAAGGACAAAGCTGAAATTTTGTCTAAGCATCTAATTGACACATTTGTTTTGAGTCTGCCCATTTGGGGCTAAAACCAGAAATTGAGCCAGAAATAAACAGGGCTCTCAGCAGAGACTCTGCATAAGTCATCTTCCCTAGCAGCAATTACAGCCTATTTCCTAGAAAGATTTTATCCTTTCAATGAACTTTTACTGTAAATTCTTCTTTCCACATACCCATAACTTAAGGTAAGTATAAGTTCTTCTTCACACTTGCTGTTATTTTTGCAGGCAGCTCTATCTTTGTAGGAAGGGATCAAGAGAGTGCAACTTATTAAAATTTTATTTTATTGCTCTGGAGTCTTTAGAATTTAAAAACAAACAAACAAACAAAAAACCAACAAGAAATCAAGAAGTCTTTCAGAAGCATTTATGGTTTTCCTCTGACTCAAAAAAAAAACCAACCCCAAACAAAACAAAACCCAAAAAAGTCCATAAAACTAATTCTTTCCTGCTTTTGAGAAAAATTCTGTGAGAAATAAAGGTTACAAGTTAACACTTATATATAAGGCTTACCTTGTGTGCTCTGATATCATCTTGTTCTTGAATATCACCGTGTTTACAGTCACTGGGGTCAAATGACTTATTGTACAGCAAACATAATGTGATGCCAAATGTAGGTCCTTAGTTTGAAATATGGATGTATCTCGTCCCAGCCATCATCCTCTCCTCGCTAAGCTTTGCAAAAATCCTGTGTGCTCGGGAAAGCAGGTTAGTTATTGCTTTAAATACTTTGGTGAAAATCCAAAGTAATGTTGATATTCATGGAATTATTGGAATCACTCTGGATTAAAATAAATATAGCTGAAGGAATGTCATACACAGCGAGAAAACACAATGGAGTTTTTTGGCAGTTATCTATGTGTGGTTGAGGGAAAAAAAATCTTTTCTACATAGATTGTTTAAGTTAGTATGATAGAAAATGGAAATTCAATTCTGAAGTTGTCTGTTCTGGTTAAGATCTTATAGGGAACTATGGGAAAAACTGATCTTGCAGTTTTGTTGCTGAAAAAAATTTAAAATAAAATATTGTTTTGCTCAAACAAAAACATTTAATTTTACAAAAAATATAATTTTCATATTTGATATTCATTTTCTTTATAAAAACTTCTGAATTAAAAAAACTCTATAGATAGTCTCTCCAAATAGGTTTTGAAAACAAAAAGTAATTTTTTGTTATAAAATTATTTTGAAAAATATTATTATAACATTTTAATATTTTTATATTCTATATCCTTCACCCATAATACAAGTTTGGTGCACACTGGTATGTTAGCTTAGTGTCTTCAGTGTGCATTCTAGTAAATGAATTATTAAGCCAAACAACTTCATCTAACAGAAGACTGCAGTTTTGACCGTCAGAAAGAAGACTGACCACCAAGAAAACACCAACCTACAAAAAATAGAGCAGGGAAAATCTGTGAAATTATAAAAATGTAAAGGAGCCATAGAAGGTTAGCAGGATTCTCCCCCTGATATTGCACAAGATCATTGACCACAGGTCATATTGAGGTAAGTATAAAGAAATGATGAAAACACAAAACATTTCCCCAGAATACTCTCCAGGCCTTCAGTGTTTTTTGGCTGAGCCATAGGTGGTTATTTATGTAGAATAGCCTCAAAGGGCTTTTTTTCCATTAATTTCTCTGTTCTCTTTTTGAAGCTGCACACATTTTATGTCAACCCTATCATGCAGCAGAGAGTCCCAGGTTTACCTAAGAGCTGTGCCACAGGCCACAACCTTCTGTTGGTTTTGAATGCATCACTTGCTAATTAAATGTGGTTGTCTCTCATTTTCATACTGAGACAGGCAGTAAACAGTTTTTCTCCTCATCTCACCTTCTGTGATACAGGTTTTATAAATGTGCATAACATTTCTTCTCATCTGTTTTCCTGACTGGCAAAGTCCTTTATTAACACTTCATGAGTGCAGTCCCATACCTCTTACCATCCTTGCTAGCCTTCTTCTAAACGCCTCCCAGTCCTACCATACATTTATTGAAGTGGGGGAGCAGGACCATATGCGGCATTTGAGGCATTGGTGTGCTATGGATTTATGTGATGTATTAACAATTCTGCCATGTTTGTTGCCAGTCCTTTCTATGTTCCTAATACTGGATTAGGATGATGGAAGTATGATGCTACATGGTAGGTGTCTGTGTCAAATTAAATGAAAGGAGAGCAGCCACCCAAATGTAAACCCTTCCCATTGCATTTACAAGAAAGGATGGTGGCAAAAACATTGTTGCATTTCCTTCTGCTTCACAAACGCTGGCTTCATTTCATTACTGAGGGAACAGCACCTTGTTAGCATAATTAATACCTCCCATAAAGCCAGTCAATGGAAAAGCTGAAGTTCAGTATGGCTGGTAAAAAGTCAACACAGCGATGAAATACTGCATTTTGCCAGAAAATGCATTTGATTATATCTGTTAAAAACTCTGAGGCAAACTTCTTAATTCTGAGTTTCATCCTCCGTGCGTGAAGGAAATCTTCTATAAGAAAAACCATTGGACTTATTCAAAGTTTGCTTAAGATCTTTCTCTTCATGTGTCTGCTCAAGGGAAAGAAAAAAGCTTAATTCCTGCAAGCTTCACTTATCTCTTTAGCAGTGAGTAATATATCTTCTAGCCAAAATAAGAACCAATTGAATGCAGTCCATTGTAGTTTTAAACAAATCTATTTCCTTTTTCATTCTCCTCTGCCCCAAAGAGTCATTTGCATGTGCTGCAGTCTGCCTTAGAAGTGTGACAGACTGAATTGTTATCTCAAGCTGTTTGTCTCTGTAAGAGAGTGAATTGTTATCTTGAACCATTTGCCTCAAAGATTTTTAGGTGTGAGGGACTGGCCTGTCATCTCAAGGAACTGTGAACTGCTTTTCTCAAGCCCTTTGTCTCTAAGATGGCCTGTTTAAGCAGGACACTCCTCTGTCCATAAGGACGATTACCAGGCCATTGAGGCATCCAGGGGAGGAAACGAGCTGGAGCCGATCTGGTGTCGATCATGTGAAGGTCGTGTGATAGACGAAACCTGCAGTGCATGACATCATCGAAATATGCCCTATAAAAACGTGTAGAGACAAGCTGTGGGGGCCTTCATCATCACCAAAGAATTGAAGACTGACGACCAACGGGATGCCGCTGGATCCGTGGTGGTGACTATCCTTGCAATCCTATCCTGACTGCTTGCTTAATTTCTGCCTTTTCTTCCATTCTATCCTATCGCCACCATTTTCCACTTTTGATAATAAAAGCTTTTTTGACTATACAGTATTTGACCTCATTTGTGTCTTAATCTCGCTCTTGGGATCATATCAAAACCTTCCCTGACTTTGGATCGGGACATTTAAATTGGCGTCACGGACAGGATCCCTTGAGACGAGAGTGCCGTAGTGTTTCCCTGCTTTAATACATGAGACCTCTCAGGAACGTAAGGGGGGCAGGCTTGCGGTGTTTGAAACTTTACGTGCTACCTTCCTGAGATGACTGCTTCCCCGCTTTAATACGTGAGACCTCTCAGGAACGTAAGGGGTGCAGGCTTGTGTTGTGCTGTGTTTGAAACTTTACGTGCTGCCTTCCTGACACGACTGCTTCCCCACTTTGTATAAGATGAGTGATAGCAAAATTGCCCATCTGGGGAAAGAAGCTTTGTTTGATTTTTTAGAAAAACATAAAGCGCGACCCTCTGTGCTTGAGATAGACTGGGCTCAGGGAAATTGGTATAATCTGCAGAGCATTGCTGATCAGATGGTCGCTTTACAGAAAGATGCTAGAGTGCGGTCAGAGAAAGGAAAAGCAATTGTCTGTGCCGCTCTTGGTGCCAGTCTGGCCGCAGCAGTGGAGGATAGGGATTGCCACCTCACTGCAGAATCTCAAATTATTGAATCCCTCCAAAATCTTGTTCAGTCCCTTATGGGACAAGTGGCGGGATTAAAAGCACAACTTGAAGCAGAAAAGAACCAAGTGAAACATTTGCAAATTGCTCTTAAGGAGCAGCTCCTTGCAGGTACTGTCCATGAGGAAATTCCTCCAAGATCAGAAACTGGCTACCCCTTTAAGGACCTGCAGGCAGCAAAAGAGAGAGTGGAGAAGTTAGAGCTGCCTTCATTGCGACCTTTAGTCAAAACTGAATATACTTATGATGATGAGCAGGACCAGTTCCCCCAAGTTACAACTAAAGAGGTCTCCTATACTGCCACTGAGTCAGCAAAACTAAAAAAGGAATTTGGCCGAACCCCTAAGGAGTCAGAAACGGAGTATGTGTGGAGAGTATCATTGTCGGGGGGGGACGACTAGATACACTGCTTGGGAGAAAGGTTTGTTTGTAGTCAGTTTAGCCTTGAGAGAGGCTGAACAGACTATTCGACAGCAGTCTATAGTGCCTAGAGGCCCGTTTAAAGTAACCAAGACAGTTTTAGCAGGAAGTCCACCCCCTGGTGGGGTGGCTCAGAGGGCCTCTGTACGGAAATGGTATGCCCAGATAGAGCATTATTGTGACATTTTTACTGTGTCTGAGGGGGCAGCAAAGATGTTAACCATTCAAGAGGAAACAAGCCCAGACAGAGAAACACCTGAACTTCCTCCTGTAATACAAGTGGCCAACACTTTTACGGCTATTGTTGCCGCCTTTAATATCTGGGGAAATTCCTGTGCCCCTCTTTTCGGCTCGAAGTGGCAAAATGAATTTGTGACTGTAAGCCAGGAAGTGGCCAACACTTTTAATCTGACTAATTGTTGGGTATGTGGTGGACCTTTAGGTTTGGAAAGCTGGCCATGGACTGCTGTCCCTATTTCCCCAAAATGTTTAGTGAGAAATTACACTGAGGTCAAAAATTATTCTTACTGGGGTGAAGACACACAGCCCTGGACAATACAATACCCAGTCCAAGGTGAATATTGTCTGAACCGAACACAGAAAGATGGTATTCCTGTGGGAAATAGCAAGTGCAACTGGACCTATGCCTATGATAACCATTGCCTCACTAACAGTTGTGGACCAATTGATCATTCAAACCATAGGGCAGCTATGTCACTGCCAGAAGGGGACGACCAGGCATATTGTCGCCTCTTGAGTTCCAGTTCTCCAAATTTTGTGCCTCACTGGTCCGGTTGGGCCTGGGTGAATCAAACAGGGCACAGGAAACAGTTTTCCCATTTTTGGTCTTCCACTAATAAGTCCAGTAACAGTCTTAATGTTACCTGCTTTTGGCACCATGATTCTGGTGCCTGGAAATGCAGACTCACTGATAAACCATATTCTCGTATCCCTGATGGGACTCAAATTTGTTGGTCAAGTGATAATAAAGACCACTGTCAGGGACATTTGAGCATAGGTCCGGATGGACTTCCTATCTGTTGGGGCACCACAGAGGAGGTGGGAAAAACTGTGGACAGGTTGTTGATGAACAGTCTGTCAGATCATCCTCTGAGAGTAGGTAATTCAACATATTTCCAATCACCACAGACACCTACCTGTTTGTTTGAAAACGGTGCACAAGCCCTAAAGGGTCACTGTTGGGTGTGTGGCCAACGTGCCTACAAACTGTTACAAGCAAATTGGACTGGAGTGTGTTATGTGGGGGTAATTCACCCTTTGTTTTTCCTGCTCCCAGACAATGAAGGGGATGGACTGGGTGTTAAGGTATATGATTATCTCAATCAATATCGGCGATCCATTGATACCTGTATAGCAGGTGGGAGTGGTCAAACCTGGGGCAAAGACAAGTGGACGCCTCAACGTATCATACAACATTATGGACCTGCCACTGGGAACCCCAACAAGTGGCTTAGCGGTGCTCGAGACCCTATCTATAACCTAAATCACATCATCTGGTTACAAGCTGTCCTAGAGATCATTACTAATGAGACAGCCCATGCCCTTGATCTATTGGCGGTTCAAGCCAGACAAATGCGAACAGCAATATTACACCATCGCATGGTTCTCAATTACCTGCTAGCCGAGGAAGGAGGCTTTTGTGGTAAACTAAATTATTCTAACTGTTGTTTAAAAATTGATGACACCGGGAAAATTGTTAAACAAATTACTGCTGGAGTACGAAAGCTGGCCCATGTTCCTGTCCAGACATGGAAAGGCTGGGACATTGATATGTTTTCCTGGCTCCCTGGTGGTCCATGGGTTAAGCGAATCCTATTTTACTTGTTGTGTGGTTTTGCCATGTTATTCTTTTTACCATGTATCATTCCATGCTTTATACAATTGATTCAATGTGTTGTAACTAACATGCAATTTGTAACTACTGTTTCACCTGGTGGTGTTAAACAAATATGCGCTGTGCGCTGAACCATGCCATCAGTAGTACAGATTGTGTGAAATGCCCTTTTCTGGCTTTTCTATATAGTTATTTTTTCTCAAAACGACCATGGGTCCCTGTCGTGGTCTAACCCCAGCTGATAACTAAGCACCACGCTGCCGCTCACTCAATCCCCCCCGCAACACACAGTGGGATAGGGGAGAAAATCAGGAAAAGAAGTAAAACTCATGGATTGAGATAAGAGCGGTAATAGAAGAGAAAGAAGAAACTAATAATGATAATGATAACACTAATAAAATGACAACAGGAATAATAAAAGGATTGGAATGTACAAATGGTGCAATTGCTCACCACTCGCCGATCGATACCCAGTTAGTCCCCAAGCGGTGATCCCCCTGCCCCCACTCCCCCCAGTTTATATAATAGATACATAATATATATTTTATATACTATAATATGTAATTCTAGTATATACTATTTAATATACATTATATACTAGTCACATGGTATGGAATACCCTGTTGGCCACTTTGGGTCAGCTGCCCTGGCTGTGTCCTGTGCCCCTCCAGCTTTCCCACTGGCCGGGCATGAGAAGCTGAAAATCCTTGACTTTAGACTAAACACCACTTAGCAACAACTGAAAACATCAATGTTATCAACATTCTTCTCATACTGAACTCAAAACATAGTGCTGTACCAGCTACTAGGAAGAAAATTAACTCTATCCCAGCTGAAACCAGGACAGTCCCGAACCAATCTTTGAGCCACAGGGTGGTGTAAGAGAGTGAATTGTTATCTTGAACCATTTGCCTCAAAGATTGTTCGGTGTGAGGGACTGGCCTGTCATCTCAAGGAACTGTGAACTGCTTTTCTCAAGCCCTTTGTCTTTAAGATGGCCTGTTTAAGCAGGACAATCCTCTGTCCATAAGGACGATTACCAGGCCATTGAGGCATCCAGGGGAGGGAATGGGACTCGAGCTGATAAGATACTGGTTTCTGGTGTTGATCATGCGAAGGTGATGTGATAGACGAAACCTCCAACACGTGACATCATTGAAATATGCCCTATAAAAACCGTGGAGACAAGCCATGGGGGCTTTTCCTACCACCAAAGAATTGAAGATTGAGGACCAACGGGACGCCACTGGATCCGTGGTGGTGACCGTCCTTGCAACTCCCACCACTGACTGCTTGCCTGAGGACCAACAGGATGCCACTGGATCCATGGTGGTGACTATCCTTGCAATCCTATCCTGACTTCTTGCTTGATTTCTACCTTTTCTTCCATTCTATCCTATCACCACTGTTTTCTTTTTTTTGATACTTTTGATAATAAAAGCTCTTTTGAGTATACGGCATTTGACCTCATTTTTGTCTTAATCTAGCTCTTGGGATCATATCGAAACCTTCCCCAACATTAGATCAAGACAAGGGCACAAGAGGACACATTTATTACACACCCCTTGGAGGTAGACTGGTGACAAAATGGGGAAATTAAGATACCTGGGAAAGGACAAATATTTTTAAGGACTGTGTGCCAACAGCTTGAGAGACAAGAAAAATAGTATAGGACAACTCAATATCCCAGTTGTGCAAAATTGTTTGTGAAGAGGTTGACATAAGCAGTCCTACTCATAGGATGTTCATGTATAGACTGAGCATGTTCGGTGACAGGATTGAGTAGAGAACTGTACAATGTTTTGAGAGAGAGAGGGAAAATATGAAGACCTCAGATACAGACAAGACAACAAATTCAGGTGAAGGTAGGACCCAGGTATTGCTGGATTTGATATCTGATGCATTTTGTTCACTAAATAGGCTTTGAAACACTGAGAAGGGATATTGCTGTGCAACCAGAGAATAACAAATTTAGTAGCTATATTTAAGAATATGCAGTGTTTCAGACAACCACAAGCCCATTAGTCTGACCTCTGTGTTACACAGGGCACTAGATCGAACTGTGAAGGAAAGAATAAACAATGGAAAGGAAATGGGAAACAGGATAAACTGCAGCAGACTAAATAATGTCAACTTGATATCTGTATGAAACAAGGTAATTAAAGATCTAGAGTAAGCAGGCACAATACACCTGATATATGTGAACTCCAGTGAGACATTTAAAGCAGACCACACTGGAGAAGACAGGAGCTGGTTGAATCACAGAGCAAGTAAGGAACTGGCTAACACAAAGCTGTGCAAGGTGAACAAACTTCCTGATTACATGAATTTTGAGGCATTGCCAATATCTGAGGAAGATCAGAGTTTTTTATGGGAATAACTGAATGACCATGAGGCTTGGAAAGATAGAAATAGTTTAAATTTAAAGGTGCAATGTGAAAAAATGCAAATCATGCCTTAGTAAACAGACAGCAGAAATGTCTGCTCCAAGCTGACTCATCAGCTGAGAGCTAAAAATGATAAAAACATCTGGGCAAACCAATGCATTGTTAGGAGAACTATGATCTACCAAAGTGTTGCAACAGAAAGAAAGAAAAAAAAAAAATCCAAACATTTATCAGTCATAGCACTTCCAGGGGAGATAAAGATGTGTTAATGCAACTGTACAAAGCATTGAGGAAATTCTATCTGAAGAATTTGTAATTCCAATCATTCATATTCAAAAAAAGACAAAGTCAAACTGGAATGCAGGAAAGGAATAAGCCTATCTTATCAAATGAGACCAAAACAGCCTGCCCTGTCTAGCTTAGCAAAATGAAGCTTGAAATCTAACATATTTTCATAAAGTGGGGTAAACACCATGAAGAACCAGTACTGGCAGAGATAGGGGCATGAAAACAAACATACAAATGCCAAATACTTTTAGACTGCAGATAGGAACTAGTCATATCATAAAGTGAACAAGGAAGGGGCTAACAGGAAGTAGAAGAGTGAGATAATGAAATTTCCCGATGACACAAATTTTGAGGCAAGTCAATAAAATGGAGTTTTGGAATAGCCTTCTAAAATTAGGTTACAGGAATAAAAAGGATCAAAATTAAAAAGTCTAATAAATTTAAGATCAAACTCCATGAGTTCATGAAAGAAATATTGATGTGGTTGACTGACCTAGCAGAAGACTGGACTTGCTGACCCTTGTAGTCATACATTCTTATATTGCTTTTCTAGTAATACATAACTTTATGTTAAAGTCTTCAAAAAGCCATGAGTTACATCGGATTGTTAGAAACACCTGACCACCCCAGATGTTTCTGTTCTCAGGAAAAAAATACACCCGCCCACAAAGCCCACTGACAATTTTAGAAACAACTTCATCAAGAGCAAATATATCCATATTTATTCCATCTTTTTGACAGTTATAAAATAGAGCCAAGGAGGAAAATGAACCTCTTCGCCCCCCTCCATTCTTGACTTGTAGACCACAAGGAATTAGAAATTCTTCCTGTTCCTTATTAAGTGTGCAACACAGCCCCATGATTTATACCCTTTAGAGAGATTCTACAATGAAAAAAATCTTTCCAGGAGCCCTAATGAAGACCACTATGTGCTCTTAACATGCGATTAATGTATGTTTCAAATTAGTAGGTCTCCTTATTAATGTTCTGCTGTTATGCTTATCTGATGTTTAGTTATACGAAACAATGAAACAAAATAAATGAACCCTTGTTCAGCAGGAGCTGTCAAATTAGAAACTGTTACAAAGTAATAATTAGGGCAAATGGATCATAGTGTTCAAGCTTCAGCAATGATTGTCCCTTTGTGGGCCATTAACAAAATCTAGTCATTGGAACTGCATGCAATTTTAATGAAGCCACAAGTAAACAAACTGCAAAATGATGTGGGCAGGAGTTTGCTCACTTTATGAGGCAGACTTTCATATGATCCTGGGTTTTTTCTCCCTCTTTTTCTACCCTTTGCTTTTCATGCCAGTGATTCTGGTTAAAGTGGATTACTTTAAGATTTGCTTTCACACTCTGGTATTTGAAAAATGGTGATGTCTTCTGACCCCTATAGTATAGGTTAGCTGCAATTATATAAGTGGGCTAGGCTGTATTTTTTTTTTATTTATTTACTTATGAAAACTCAGGAATCATAAGGATGATCTCGAGATGCTGTAACAAACCTACAATCCCCCCAGAGGAAGTGTAAGGCTCTGGCGCAGGGTGGATTGATGCCAAACACCAGTGAGGAACCAGCTCCACCAAGACAGCCTTCCAGAGATTTTTGCACTGATTTCTCCTCTTCTGATTAGCCACACCAGGAGAAACTGCACGTATTTCAGTTTCCAGAGTTTGCAGGAGGACAGAGACAGTTTTCTTTTTTCTTTTCTTTTCTTTTCTTTTCTTTTCTTTTCTTTTCTTTTCTTTTCTTTTCTTTTCTTTTCTTTTCTTTTCTTTTCTTTTCTTTTCTTTTCTTTTCTTTTCTTTTCCTTTCTTTTCTTTTCTTTTCTTTTCTCTTTTCTCTTTTCTTTTCTTTTCTTTTCTTTTCTTTTCTTTTCTTTTCTTTTCTTTTCTTTTCTTTTCTTTTCTTTTCTTTTCTCTTTTCTTTTCTTTTCTTTCCTTTTCTTTTCTAGTTTCCAGCAGCCCGGCTGCCTGTTAGCAGGAGAGGGGGGTGACCGCTGCAGGGGCTGGGGGCCGAAGCAGGCTCAGACCTGCGGGGAGCGTAGCTTCCCTGCCCCACCTGGTGGTCACGGCAGGAGGAAAGCGGTGGAGGAAAGGATGAGCGGGGGCGGCGGAGTGGGGGGAAGTCTCTCCCGGGGCCGATTGTTGTTTTAACACTTCTCCACAAATTAGTTAGTTTATTGGAGGGGGGTGGCGGGTGTGAAACGGGCTTCCGGTGCATTTGCTTGCCTTCAGTGAACCTTGATAGTGCTTGAGAGTGTTGATAGAGCTAGTGATGATCTTATTAGGTTCATTTATTTTCTTGATAAGCATCTAAAAAGAGAGATGAATTCCCTGGTTTCTTAAGCAGCAATACCATTGCTTTCAAAATCTCTGATACTCCTTCATTTAAAGATGCATAAACCATTTCTCTCTTTTCCCAGAAATTCCCTTTGAGGAATCTACTGACAAATGTAAACGGGCCTCTCCATTTGGGCTGGAGAGTCCCACTGCTTCAGAGTTATTCATGAAATGTCTGGAATTGGAAACTGTGCTCTGAAAAAATATTTTTGTACATTACAAGAAAATGAGTTTGAGTCCTAAAAATATTTAACATCCAGAGAGCTTTGAGGAAGATGTTCCAGTTACGGTGTCTTCCGTCGATCACTCATTTTTGGCAATGAGTGAGCTGGGCAGGCTGCTGTGCAGCTCCTGTATTTCCTCTCTGGGGCATCCTCAGGCCACCACTGAGTTTGCAAAGCTCCCACAGATAGAGTTGGGGGTTCATTCTGTCCCCCTTGGCAAACTGTATTGGTTTTGTGTGGCAAGGTTTTGGGGGGGGGGGGTTACAGGGGTGGCTTCTGTAAGAAGCTGCTGGAAGCTTCCCCTGTGTTCGAGAGAGCCCATACCAGCTGGCTCTAAGACGGACCCACCGCCGGCCAAGGCCGAGCCAGTCAGCGATTGTGGTAACGCCTCTGTGATAACATTTTTAAGAAGGAAAAAAAAGTTGGGACGGAGAGAAACAGCCGCCCAAGAGAGGAGTGAGAAGATGTAAGAGAAACAAGCCTGCGGACACCAAGGTCAGTGAAGAAGGAGGGGGAGGAGATATTCCAGGCGCTGGAGCGGAGATTCCCCTGCAGCCCGTGGTGAAGACCCTGGTGAGGCAGGCTGTCCCCCTGCAGTCCAGTGAAGGTCCACAGTGGAGCAGATATTCACCTGCAGCCCATGGAGGACCCCACACCAGAGCAGGTGGGTTCCCGAAGGAGGCTGTGACCCTGTGGGAACCCCACGCTGGAGCAGGTTCCTGGCAGGACCTGCAGATCTGTGGAGAGAGGAGCCCACGGAGCAGGTTTTTCTGGCAGGACTTGTGACCCCGTGGGGGACCAGCGCTGGAGCAGTGTGCTCCTGAAGGACTGCACACCATGGAAAGGACCCATGCTGGAGCAGTTTGTGAAGAACTGCAGCCTGTGGGAATGGCCCACGTTGGAGAAGTTTGTGGAGGACTGTCTCCCGTGGGTGGGACCCCACGCTGGAGCAGGGGAAGAGTGTGGTGAATCCTGCCCCTGAGGAGGTGAAGCGGCAGAAAATAACATGTGATGACCGTAAACTCCATCCCCGTCCCCCTGTGCCACTGGGGGGGGTTGGTAGAGAAATCCGGGAGTGAAGTTGTGCCCGGGAAGAAGGGAGGAGTGGAGGGAAGGTGTTCTGAGATTTCGTTTTATTTCTCATTACCTTGCTCTGGTTGATTTGTAATAAATTGAGTTAATTTTCCCTAAGCTGAGTCTGTTTTGCCTGTGACGGTAATTGGTGAATGATCTCTCCTGTCCTTATCTCAACCCACAAGCTTTTTGTTATATTTTTTCTCTCCCCTGTCCAGCTGAGGATGGGGGAGTGATAGAGCGGCTTTGGTGGGCACCTGGTGTCCAGCCAGGGTCAACCCATCACACAAACACTGCCCATTGGAGGGCTGGCTTGCTTGCTCCCCCCTGGACACATTCAGCAAGGCCTGCAAAAGCACAAGAGGCTGAAATTAAGTAGCCCAGGGGTCACATGGAAAGGAACATATTCATTATCACTAAACAAAAGTCATTGCTCTCATCAGCCAACAAAAACTTGCTAAGGCAATAAACCAGCCAGAGAGGCTGTTGCAGTGAGAGGGAAGCTGCTGTGGAGTTGCAGGGATGTTGGGAATATTTTTTCCAGTTGTAGTGACCTAAGTCCCTGGGATGCTGCAAGGTGTGTTGCAGTGCTATAGGGCAAATCACAGCTGCTATGGCAAAGCAGCGAGTGGCAAAGCTCTGGAGGTTATATAGTAGGAAGTAATTGTGTATGGGTTGACTCTGAGTCAAGCACTGCTACCCCAAGCATAATTACAAGGCAGATACCAAGTACTGAGATTCAAAGGGTATATGCACTGACATCTGCACTGAGCCAGCCAGCTTGTGAAGTTATTAAGTGTCCTCTTTTTGTTTTCTGTTTTCTTCAGATGTTTTTGAGAGGTTTTAGTCTGAGGCAGAGTCACCTGTTGATATGCTGGATGAAGCTTATATTGTCTCTTGTGACAGGAGTCTAAATCTTGGGAGGCAGATGCCTTATGAGAAAAGAAAATGCTTTTCATTGCTTCACTTCCACTTGATTGCATTTCCACAATATTTACCTAGGAAATGGGTATACAGAGCTCAAACTCACAAGCGCCATTGCCCTGGCCACCCCACATACACCACTCACCTGTAAAGCCCAGGTGCAATTCAGCTGATATCCCCAGTGCTTCCAGTTCCAGCATCACATTATATATTTCCCTGGATCCCTGATCATGTTCTCTCACACCATATGACTTGGCCAGTGCAGGTGGGCTACAAAGCCCATCCCTATTTGGATGATGTACTTCAAAGCCAGATTTGATAAACTATCCCAAGAAAGAGGATGACTGGACAAAAATAGGTTCAATTTAAAGTTCTATAAGTGAATTAAAAGTGTAAAACTGACAGAAAGTTGAAAGCTAGGACTGTGAAGCCTTCACACATAAACAAAATTACTTTTATCAATTTATTTCCTCTAATGTCAGATTAAGTTATTTCTCCTTATTTTAAAAGTCAGATTTTTTTTTCCCTGTCCTTTTCTGCTGACTGGCTGTTCTCATTTTGTTTTGTTTTTTAAAAATAATTCTTTTATGAGATAAACACAAAGACCCTAATGGTACTTTGACCCCACAGCAATGAAGTAGCCTCACAAATAACTGTCTTCCTCCCACCCAATCCTCTGTCAAGTTTCTTGTACAAGAAAATTGTACAAGCTTGGCAAATAAGTTGTAGATATCAAAAAATCTAAGAGGGAAATGAAAACGACATTCTTCTTTTCTTACTTTTCTCCTTACCTGTCAAGAGCTTAGGTTAATGGAAACCACTGTCTCAGTTTTTAAAAGGCTTTTTGCCTCAATTCAGCATTAACAAAAATACTAAAATTAAAGGGCAGAATTAGGCAAACTTGTAAAAATACATTCTATACCCAAATAACCATAAAAATATACGCTCCTTTCATATCACTGCATGTCAAACCTGAAAGATTCCAAGCTTTGGGGCAAGTCCTGTCCTCATCCTAACCCCGCACTGAGACCCAGCTGTGCATCAGGACCCTCAGAACCTCTCTTTCCTTGTTGTTTTTGCACTTTGTGGGAAGGAGCATGGCCAGGGGAGACAGGAGCTGTAACCAGCTCCCAACGTGGACCACCAGAGGACGATGAGCTTGTGGCAAGCTGCAGTGCCCTCCCACAACTCAGTGCTTATATAGCCACCAGGTTCCTGCTTCAAGATCAAGAGCACTCAGCCCTGGTTAGAGACATGATGTGCCTTGGGTGAATTCCCTGTCAGACCACTTGCTTCATGCAAAGAAATATAAAAGCATGTTTTATCTTATTTCAGTATCAAGTGGATTAAGTTCCCACCACAAGATAAGTAATCCTATTCTGCTGGTGAAGATAATTTTCTTTTTGCTATCAGTACTATATTTTCTAGAATAAACTGATAAAAAAAAAACTCTCTTAAATAAGTGTGTCTGCAACTGGCATCACAGACATAAAAGCAACTGCAGGGAACTTGTGCATATTCTTATTAAATTGCCTTTTCCCATCAGGGATTCCTACATCTACAGAGAAGGACCATCTGCTGAAAGATCCAGCAAATAAAAAGTCTTACCAGCTCTCACCTTTCACTCCTAATATGCTACATGACCTACTATAAAGACAGAGAATGAAAAAATTCAACCATAGCTACATCAGCCGCACAACTTCTCTCTTTTGTGATAACTTTTTATTTTCTCACCGACCATTTCCAGGAGATAAAAAGATCGTGCTTCAAAACACATTTTCCTTCCCTTCATTTTTAAAGGAAAACAAGCTGAAAAGATTCTTTTGTCATGGTGTCCTGGTTTCAGCTGGGATAGAGTTAATTGTCTTCCTAGCAGCTGGTACAGTACTATGTTTTGAGTTCAGTATGAGAAGAATGTTGATAACACTGATGTTCTCAGTTGTTGCTAAGCAGTGTTTAGACTAAAGTGAAGGATTTTTCATCTTCTGATGCCCAGCCAGCGAGAAAGCTGGAGGGGCACAAGAAGTTGGCACAGGACACAGCCAGGGCAGCTGACCCAAAGTGGCCAACGGGGTATTCCATACCATGTGACATCACATCTAGTGTATAAACTGGGTGGAGTGGGGGTGGGGGGATCGGCGCTCAGGGGCTAACTGGGTGTCAGTCAGTGGGTGGTGAGCAATTGCCCTGCGCATCATTTGTACATTCCAATCCTTTTATTACTACTGTTGTCATTTTATTAGTGTTCTCATTATCATTATTAGCTTCTTCTTTTCTGTTCTATTAAACCGTTCTTATCTCAACCCATGGGTTTTACTTCTTTTCCCAATTTTCTCCCCCATCCCACTGGGTGGGGGAGGAGCGAATGAGCAGCTGCGTGGTGCTTAGTTGCTGGCTGGGGTTAAACCACAACACCCTCCCTTTCTCCCCCTTTGCAAAAGCTTGCATGGACTGGAATGGTGCACTCTGCCTTCAGAAAGATTTTTTAAAAAATTACTTAAGAGGAAGAGCCCCTCCCAATATTTTTGTCTGAGGCAAAATCCAAAATCTTAAACACTTGAACATCTAAACTTAATTACCCCATCCCTGGGGTTAGTGAAAATCAAGTCTGGGTCCAAATTCACCCCTATGCCAACCAGAGCTCTGCATCCATAAACCCCTGAATTACCCAAACCCCAGGTCAGGCATCATAGTCTGAGTCATCTGTGTTCTTATCCATTCAGCAACAGAAAAAGGAAAATTTTCCTTAAAAAATGTTCATCACCCCCAATGAACTGGTGTGTTTGCGTTGCCAAGCAACCATGCTGCACCTCTGAGACCCGGGTCAAAACCCAATGTCAACAGAAAGGTTTGAGAGTCCAGTCAGGATTATGGCACATTAATATTGATAAGGAAAAAGACAGAAGAGGGTATATATCTGCAGCCCTGTTTTTTAAATTAACATTGTTCTCAGTGAGGTTACCAGTATGAGAGCCAGGTGTTTTTCAAAACCTCAGGACAAATACAGGTGGTTTTCACCTTGCAAAGACTTGGTTATTCAATTTGCAGGTCAACCAGATATTTTGCAGCAGTAAAACACTTATAGAAACTTCAAAGAGTTGGGGCTTGACCCTCACTGACTTATTCCAGAGGGAAGCAGTACTGTTTTTCACCGGTAACAGAGGATATATTCCATTCTCTTCCCATGTCAACGTATTTCCTTCATGTGTCCTCCTGCCAGATGCTTTAGGTAGGACCGACAGATAGCTGGGAGTAGATTACACTACTCCTTTGCACCTTTCTCGGGTGACACTCAGGTCCAAGGCTGAGCAGAAGTGGAAGAAGGGATAGATAGAGATGGGATTGCCGTCTGAGCCATGCCTCTGCCATGCCATTCATAAAAGAAGAAGTGGCAGCCAGGAGAAACACCATGGGCTTGGGGCAGGTTACAGCGAGGGGGGCATGAACCAGGTACTATTTCAATAACCAGTTGTTGTGGTTTAACGCCAGCCAGCAACTAAGCACCACACAGCTGCTCATTCACTCCCCCCACCCAGTGGGATGAGGGAGAAAATCAGAGGGAAAAAGGTAAAACTCGTGGGTTGAGATAAGAACAGTTTAGTAGAACAGAAAGGAAGAAACTAATAATGATAGTAATAACAATACTAAAATGACAATAATAATAATTAAAAGGATTGGAATATACAAAACAAGTGATGCACAATGCAATTGCTCACCACTCACCAAACAACGCCCAGTTAGTTCCTGAGCAGCAATCCCCCCAGGCCAACTGCCCCCGGTTTATATACTGGGCATGACGTCACATGGTATGGAACATTCCTTTGGCCAGTTTGGGTCAGTTGTCCTGCCTGTGTTCCCTCCCAACTTCTTGCACCCCGCCAGCCTTCTTGCTGGCTGGGCATGAGAAGCTGAAAAATCCTTGACTGAGTCTAAACACTACTTAGCAACAACTGAAAACATCAGTGTGTTATGAACATTCTTCTCATACTGAATCCAAAACATAATATTGTACCAGCTACTAAGAAGAAAATTAACTCTAGCCCAGCTGAAACCAGGACACCTGTTTAATTGGCTCTTCTCCAGAACAGCTCTTGAAGGAGTTACATGGAAATAGGGACTGCACTGAGAAATCCATGTAAACCCACGGAATTTCTAAGCTAATAACTAAACACAAGGAGATTAGAAAGTCAGATAACTTAAGAGAAGGAGAGAGGAGAAAGTAGACCAACACATTTCTCCACTAAAGCTCCCAATATTTTCTCACCACCCTTATGAGCTACACAATGAACTTCACCAAGTAAAAGAATCGCAGTAGTTTATCACGCAAATGTTGTGCTTTTATCACAAAACCTCACTAGCAAGATTAAAGTAGGTAACGGATAGAGCAGTTGGATAGTACAGCAACATCATCTCTGTCAGCAGTAGAGCAGGATTAACCAGAGGGGTGAAGATTTGTAACAGAGATCACAGGACGGTTGGTAGAGCATTTGCTGTGAATGCAGAGCAGAAGCAATGTGGAAGCCAGTGAAGTGGTTCAAAGAAAGATGTAGCCATTACTCACAGATCTCTGAAATAACAAAAAGAAAGAACAAGATGAAAGTCATGCAGGCCAGGGAGGGTGCAGAGACAATTCTTGGGGTGTAGATAGCCAACATGGGGAAAAAGGTATTAGTCACAGGGTCAAAGAGAAAGTTGTTGTGTTTCATTTTGCAAATCATATATAAAATCTGTTATCAAGAAACAAAGTAAAGCTTTTAAATAGTATGTTTGCAAGTTCAAGCATGATCAAACATATCTTATGGTAAAAATCTAAGTTACTGAAAAGGTGATTTGAAATGACCGTGCAAGCACAAGAAAGCTACAAGTCCCTTAAGAGCTCTGGCAAAGAGGGCAATAAGGGCATATCCAATTTAGATTACAAACAGTGAGAACTACCCTATTTTAGACTGCATTATACATTGCCTCTGGAGTGATTTATTTCATTGACAGATTGTAGCAAGTGAGATTGTAGCAAAGCAGGGGATCACTCTCCAGACAATGCTGTTGCCCCTGTGTGTGATACAATGTGTTTGCACATCTCTTGTGCTTCCTGATCAATAACTTCTTGTGTAATTAACCAAAACTGGTGAGGCATGCGCTTAAATTAGCTTCAAAGGCAAAAGGATTTGCTTTGGTCAGTGGTCCCTAGCCAGTGATCTCTTTGGTGAAGTGAAAACACCCAACAGCTGAGAGGCAGCAGCAAAAAGAGATGTCATGGTTGCCCCCCCGTACACAAATTCACAAGCACTTGACTTTAACAGTTAAAGTCTATACAAACCAGCATGGTTCATCCAGTGCAGGTTTTGGCTCTGAGACCCTGTTTTCCACTGTCATGACCTTTCATCTCCTAATTCTCATTCTCTGCCTGAGCAGAGGACCCCAGGCAGCAGGCAGGCAGCATGGTCCTGCACATCAGGTCATGCTTGGCAAGGCTTCTTCTTAGATGGGGTAGGGACTTGGGAGGGCATTACTACTGCTGTAGCATTTGAGTAGATCACTGACCGGAGAGCACCTGATTTTGGCTGCTTTTCCTCTGTCCCTGGCACATATGCACTCCCTCTTGGTTGCTGCTGAAGGAGGACCCCCAGTTTGCTGGCAGAGCTAGAAAAAGAGATTTGTACACTTGGGATTCTGTAAGACCTTTGAAGAGCTGACAAGCAATGTAGTTTGGAAATTCATTGATCTGTGGAGGCCAAATATCTTCGGCCAGGTAGAAGAATAGGAAGTCCTCACATTTATACTCAGCCTGCCTGAAAAAGCATGCTATGCTGCCCATGGGCATTTTCACATAGCCATTTCATGCCCTGGAGACACAGTCCAGCAGTGAAGTTACATTTTTTAAAATGCTCATAGTTATTTGGAGATGAGGCTTTACTGTGAGGGAAATGAACATCACCAGGGTACTGGGACATTACCTGTTGTTGTGAGTAAAGCTCAGATAAACTGTCTGTGTCCTGGACTGTGAATCCTTGTCCAGCTCAGTTAATGGAGAGTCACTCTGATCTCGCTGTTAGGAGCTGGCTGTGTGGCATTACAACTACAGAGGTGTAACAGAAGCCACTCATGGCCCTTGTTCCTCCTCCACTGACACCTAGGTGCCCCAAAGCACAGGTCTCCCATCCCAGAGCAGCAGCCCAACACCCAACAGGAGCCCCTCCAAGGCGGGACTGTGGCAGAGAGCCCTGAGCATCTGCCTACCCTTGCTCCGCAACACTGCATATCACAGATGAGCAGGAGGGGAAGACACAGAAGTTGCCCTGGTACAAAAGTCCACCTGCTCTCCAAAGACCTCCATTAGAAATTTCAGACAATTGAATAGATTTATATCACTGGCTGGACAAATGTTGGGCCTCGAGAATGTCAAATATAGTATGGCCGCCGTGACACAGCTGCAGCAGCACATCAAGTCCAAAGCCGAGCTTACTTACAAGTATGAGATTTTGGGTTATGTTTCCATTTCTGTTACAAATTGCAGGAGGAGTGGACTGTAGACAGCTGTAGGAAGCAAGGTCAGCACCAAGAGAATAGACATCAAATATTCAAAATCATGTGATTACAGAATGTGCCAGCTTGATAAGGAAATTTCTATTTTGGGAGTATATTAGAAGCAACACAAAGGCTTTCTGTTTCACCTCTTATGCTCCACATGTGCTGCCTTTCTTGACATTTTCCTACAGCCTGATGTGCCCTGGATTGCTGGCTGGGTTTGCTAGGTACAATAGGTCAGACCTGTCAACATATGTCGGGACAAGAGGGTTTCTGCCCTTTGCCGTAGAAGCAAGGAGGCGGGTATATGAGAAACTCTCCATTTGTTTACAGGGAAGCTGTTCTTAAGCAAGGCGAGACAAATCTTGCAAAATATTTAGTCTGACTATTGCCACAAATGTTCAAATTATTTACCTCTGACATACTGTCTCTTTTATCTGTTCCCCTTCTGTAAATATTCATAAAAAGAGTCTTCCTGGCACAGCTATTTACAGGAACAGAATATCAATATAACATGCATGAATAGTCACATAGTAATAAAATTTTACATTTACAAGCATCGATACGTACACCAACACATTCATTGAGCCACATGAAAAAAATACTGCCATGTGACTTGTCCAGCCAATTGCAAATAGCTGTTGCTTCTCAAGTACTGACTGTTCACCAGGTTCTATAAATGAGCAGTCCAAAGAGACAAAGCCATTAACATTTGTAGAATGCACTGACTAATGCATGATTTTAATGAAATGGGGTTGTGAAGTTATTTTTATTAATGACGTTTATGAATTAGAGTGCTTCTGCAAATGCTGTAGCAGTAGAGAAAACTACTGTCCCACAAGCAGTGAAACAGCTTATAGTCACAGAATAAATTGCTATGTAATATTATTATTCTCTGTGGTTTTATTTTCATTTTATAGTAGCACCTGTGATGAAACCCTTTCCAACTGTCAATAAAGTTTCTTGACTTCTAGAAGACATAGGCCCCATCAATCTCATACAGTATCTGAAACTTCTGGTGTATTTTTTATATGAAAGGTGGGGGTTTTGTAAGTTAGTGTCTTCACCTTAATCATTACAGTATTTTTATATACTAAAACATCAAAAGTACATGCAAAATGGGGCTAGAAGCAAATATTTTTAGCACTTTATTCTTGTAATGTACATTTCCTTGAAGCAGGACATACAAGCAACACTCCTTAAGAGCAATAAAGGGCTCAGTCCAGCCAAGTGCTAAAGGACACTATAATGGGTAAGAAGATTCTGAGGCAATTTTATATACAACTCTGCTATGATCTCTTTATTCCTTGATGCCAGCTTAATTCTCATCTGAAGTGCAAGTAAGAGCGGATAAGGGCTGTCAGGGAAGCATTGCAGAGGTAAAGCTCTGAGCTATTGCATGTAAAAGACCAGGTTATTGGATGAAAAGATTTCAGTCTGTTTTTGAAGGAAAATTATGACATAGGTTCATACAAAGTGAACGTATAATAAACCTAGAGATCTTGTGCATGTATATTGAAGATAATGAATAGTATTTAGAATACTGTCGATAAGGTTTTTTTAAAAAGCTCTAAGACAGTAAAACTACCTGTTCTTTATGCAAACTCTCCAAAATACACCTAATATAAACACTTACTGTCAGTTAATAGCCAGTTCCCCCTTAACCAAAGCAAAACCTAATTTTACACGGAACTTGCTGTGATTTCCCTCCCTGCCCGTGTTTCCTCTATTAGTTTTCTTGCTCTTCTCCCCTGAACCACTGACTATATTCCCCAAGCCCCAAATGTCTTCACTCAGAGCCAGCTTTGCGCAGATGACCTGGTCCCCTGGCAATCAAAGCACATGCTCCTTTGACCTTCATTCAGCAATGCATGTTGTTGTACAATATTTTTAACTGCAATAATGCCTCAGAACCTCCCATTTCATGTTAGCACAGCATTTTCTGCACAGCCTTGCTTCCCACTTTTGGAGTGAAATGGGAACTCTGTATCTGAAGACATAACCTTTATTTTTCCGCATGGATCATCCATTGAGGATAGAAGATTTTTTTCCTTGGTTTTTGCACATTCTAAAAGAATAATTTCTGTATTGTGTTGCTAAAGCAATCTAATTAATTAATTAATTAATCACAGGGAGTTATTTTTTACTCAGTGCACAACCAGTATGTTTTTTCTCTTTATCAAATCAGCTCTCAGCCCCACCACATTTAATCACCACAGTCATATTTTAAACTTGGGGATAGCTTTGTAACTTCTAGCACAGCTAACAGGCAGGTAAGATGCCTTACCATCTTTTAGTCCGATACAGAATTCCCAGCATTCAAGTTTGTCAAATAAGTACAGATGTCTGTCTGCTCTGGTCCTCTTTTTGGTTTGTTTTGGGGTTTTTTTTTCTGTTTGTTTAGTTCAGGGACTGGATCAGTAAGTGTGGCAAAGCTCAAATTTTAATGGCATCGGACAAAGCCAACCTGGTATCACCTCCAGAGTGCAAGGAAACATACCATTGTTTCCCACCTGAGTCCAGATACTATTTCAGGAATAAGATGTTACATTGAGAATACTTTAATTTTTCAGCTAGCTTCTTGGTTCTGAGGGATCACAGCTCTCACGTGGGTGAGGTCCCTGTTATTACTATAAACAATTACTTCATCAGTATTTGCTTTGCCAAAGTTTTACATGTCTGTTAATTTATTTACAAGCCTCTGAAAAAAGTCTGTAACCTTAAACACTTAGATCCCCTGGAGAACGGTGAAAGCAAATTTAATTTGTTAGCACTGTCTAAAGCTGTTTGCCAGACTCTGTAGAATGGTCTACTGAGGTTATATATTTTGCCTTGCTTAGTCTGTCTGTCAATTAGTTTCTTCCTGGCATTGGGTAAACTTCCAATATTGTAAGAGTGCCTAGATCCCCATAATATATAGAGGATCTCAAAGTGCTGCCTAGCTTTGAGCCTCGTGCAACGGCGATGCAGGGGCCGTGTGATGGACAGATGACTTCCACAGACAAGGTGTTAGTCTGCGCTGTCCCCTACACTTTGTTCAGGTCCCTTGTGGTGTGGAAACTGTGCAGAAGCTGTCCTATGTTTGCTCCTTGCACAGGATTGATTTTTAGAGAACACAGGCTTGAGATTTCTCTCTCAACAATGCTTTCTGCCCAGGGGACAGACTGTCACATACAGCCATGGCTCTTATACGGATCTTTGTCTGCCAAGTGTGGTGTGTTGACCCGGGTTGGATGCCAGGTGCCCAACAAAGCTGCTCTATCACTCCCACTCCTCAGCTGGACAGGGGAGAGAAAATAGAACAAAAGGCTCATGGGTCGACACAAGGACAGGGAGAGATCACTCACCAATTACTGTCATGGGCAAAACAGACTCGACTTGGGGAAAATTAGTTTAATTTATTACTAATCAAATCAGAGTAGGATAATGAGAAATAAAACCAAATCTTAAAAACACCTTCCCTCCACCCCTCCCTTCTTCCTGGGCACAGCTTCACTCCCAATTTTCTCTACCTCCTCCCCTCCAGCAGTGCAGGGGGACGGGGAATGGGGGCTGGGGTCAGTTCATCACATGTTGTTTCTGCCATTCCATCCTCTTCATGGGCAGGACTCCTCACACTCTTCCCCTGCTCCAGTGTGGGGTCCCTCCCACAGGAGACAGTGCTACACAAACTTCTCCAACATGAGTCCTTCCCACGGGCTGCAGTTCTTCACAAACTGCTCCAGGTGGGTCCCTTCCACAGGGTGCAGCCCTTCAAGCACAGACTGCTCCAGTGTGGGTCCCCCACGGGGTCACAAGTCCTGCCAGAAAACCTGCTCCAGCATGGGCTTGTCTCTCCACAGGGCCACAGGTCCTGCCAGGAGCCTGCTCCAGCATGGACTGCCCACGGGGTCACAGCCTCCTTTGGGCATCCAGCTGCTCTGGCGTGGGGTCCTCCATGGGCTGCAGGTGGATATCTGCTCCACCATGGACCTCCCTGGGCTGCAGGGGGACAGCCTGCCTCACCGTGGTCTTCCCTACGGGCTGCAGGGGAATCTTCGCTCCAGTGCCTGGAACATCTCCTCCCCCTCCTTCTTCACTGACCTTGGTGTCTGCAAGGTTGTTCCTCTCACATATTCTCACTCCTCTCTCCAGCTGTTGTTCCACCCAGCAGGTTTTTTTCCCCCTTCTTAAACATGCTATCGCAGAGGCTCCTTCAGTGTTTTAGAGAAGAAATTTCAGCAGGGTCTGTCCAGGAGTACAATCTTCTATGTCTTTGTGTCATTGATATCATGGTGGATACAATATTAGCATCAAAAACAGTGACTGCTGTCATCGACATAGTGAATATCAAAAAGTTATCATGTAACTTGAGATGAATCTCATTGTGGACTGTGACTGTTATACTAGCTTCAATTCTGCAGTGACAAATATTCCAAAAGACGCTGAAGAGTCTGATTTTTGTCTCTGCACACTCTTACTGACTGTAATGAGTTTGAATAAATCTGGATGTTCCCTTTCTTTTAACTTTTTAATTAACCACTGAAATTAGGTTAAATGTGGCAAAACAATATATGTACTAGATGTATATTTCTTTGGAGTTTTCCCTTCTCATTTGACTGTAATTCTATCCTTCCACTAGCATCATTTTCTTAGTTTTTTAGTGGAGTATAATATGTAGATTAGAGACACTCTTGGCAGAATCTCAATACTATAATATATTTACCCCGACAAAACTCATGTGAAGTCAGGAAATGCTTACTATACCCCTGGCAGATGCAGAACTGAGACATAGAAAGTCTAAATGTCTTTTCTCAGGTTACAAGGGATGTCTGGGGCAGAGTCAGGCACAGATCCCTGGATTAATGTCCTTGCCAGTAAAATGCCTTTCCTTTGTCATGGCTGGTCATTCGAGTAGATAGTGAATCCTTTTTTATTTCTAAAATATGTTGATGATATAAAAATGGTTTCCCATTTTCACTCACACTGTTGAAAAACAGCATGGACATTCTTGCTGCAGTATCAGTATGACAAGTTTGGAAAGACAGTGGTCATCACAGTGAGAACCAGGACATGGTCATGGCATGCCTATCAGCCTCTCCTCTCCAAGACAGGGCACTCAGAAGGGTATTTTTATAACATGACAGGTCAGCAAAGAAGTATCTTGCCCATGGACCCATACTAAATTCAAGATTTCGCTAAATTCAGTTCTTAATAAGAAATATGAAGAAGAAGGGAAAGTATTGATGGGTATACTGTGGAAAATACACTGAAATCTGTCATTTCTGCTGCAGTTGATATCTGTTGTTAAAGTGCCCTGACAAATGATGTTATATATTGACAAAAAGTAACACTTTTGTTCTTCTGTGGCATCAGCTGAAAATGAGGAAAAGAATGGATTTTGCATTTAGGCCTTAAATGTATTTAGGATGAAGGATTTTCTTTTGCTACTTCAGAGTTTATTTAAAAAAAAAAAAAGCTAACTTAGCACCTGAGGGTTTTTTCAGCATGGTTATGGGTTTTAGTACATTCTTTAGGTAGACTGGGGGAGGAGTATGGTGTTATAATGGCCTGCCCAAGGCCACATATTGAGTAAGTGACTCAAACTGGGTTAGGAGTTAGGACCTTTTTGATTTCTAATCTGTCATACCATTGCCCACAGGAGCTCCACTGTATTTTTGGTGAGAGACTAAGACCATCTCTAGATTAGCTATCATTAGTTGTTTAAACCTCATGAAAATACTGTGTAACATTAGCACATCAGCATTGTGGTTTCCACCGCATCTTGCTGGACAAACACCTCTTACAATAATTTTCATAGATTAAAGGATTTTTTCAACATTTCTTCAATGTTTTTGAGTCTACTAGGGGAAATAGGAGTTCATACACCCTGCCCTCCCACTAAGAATATGAGCCAAATTTTTAAAAACAGATTATGAATTCTATGCATTTTAAGCAGAAAAATACTACATTTGTGAAATTCAACTTTTGCACTTACAAACGGACATTCAGAACAATGATGCCATTAGTCTATATTGGATTTATAAAAGATTATTGATGTCACAAAACCAACCCTCTTAAGCTCTCATTGACTTCAGTGGAAGTGTGAGCACTTAGTCTAGACTGGCAAAGACACTTAAAGGTCTTGTGAAAATCAAATGGCATTAGTAGTCTCAATGCGCTTTTTTTGTGGATATGAGGGTACTCACACAAAGACTGTAACATTTCTTACACTTATGTTATTTGCATCTATCTCATATATTTTATGTTTTTATAATGTTGTGTCGTTTCAAGCCACCATTAGACAGGCATGTAGTCCTCTCTGATATCTCTCACTACAGTTATGTAGTATTATGAAAATCATTTCAATAGCACATTCAAAAGCACTGTGCTCCAAAAACATATGGTGGTAAAGCCTAAGACTCTCTTTCTTAATAACAAAGCCTGAAACTCTAGTTTTCAAAAACATAAGGTAGTAATAATCTAGTTTTTTATGTTTTCCATTCAGATACATCTTGAAAATGGAATTATTTTTTTTAAATAGAAGTTTTTATTTTTTCAAGTTCTGAGATTTTCTTTAGCCAAGAACTCACAGAAGTAAGGATTTCTTCCTTTCCCTTGTTGTTTTCCCCTAGTTATCAAAGGGAAAATGAGGCAAAGAAAAAAAAGTGAAACTATAGATGAAGTTCTAAAACACTAAAAGAATAGATATTCTGCTTTTCAAAAAGCAAAGATATGGTTTCTATTTTTATTTTATTGCTGGGAAAACAAAAAATATTTTAACACTTCAAAAGTTTTTTAAAACTTTTTGAACTGTTTTTTTGTTTGGGTTTTGTTTGTTTGCTTGTTTGTTTTTTATGCTACCACTACATATAATTATAATTTACATCTTATTTGTGATGAAAAGAGAAGTTTGCTCTTGATTTCAGGACTTTGTCCAGTCTTTCAAGATCAGTGCATAAAAAAATGCTGTTAGATCAATGATGAGGTAACAATTGCTTATTCAATCCATTCCTTCTTCCCTTAATTTTTTTCTGCCAAAAAAATGGAAAAACTTCCGGGGCGGGGGGGAACAAAAAAAAATACAACAAAAAGAAAAGCTCTAGTAGGAATTCTAAGACAGACCCTAACTATAGAGAATTGCATTCTTTCCTATGTTATAAATTACAGGCTCTTTTAATTAGTTTACCACAACCTATGCAGTGGAATGTGCCATTCAGAGGGTGAGTTTCTAATTAGTGACGAGGCTTACTGCAGCATCTGCTGTGCAAACCCCAGGAACAGTGACATGCCCTGACACTGGGAGAAAAAACCCTCCGTAAAACTGACAGCAAGATCAGAAATCAGTAACACATGTAAGTACTTCTTTCCACTGCTCCACAGAGATGGGAAGAGCAGAGCATGCCACTGCCCATCCTTACAGAGGATTTAGACTCAGGTAGGGTCCAAGAATTGGCATTGTCTAAATATCGACAATCTACTTCTTGCTCTTTGGTGTTGCAGCATTTCACACAATACAGATCAGAGTGAACCAGCTCTGTTTCTATTTTAAGACACACATTGCTACCCACTAAGCCTTATTGGGTCCAAGGCGGAAGGACAAGATAAAAGCTTTCCAGCTTTAGAACATGTAGCACATGGCTGCTGAATGAGATTTAGCATCCAACATCCCTCTTGTCTTTCATCTACTGCAGGTACAGTAGAGCTAACTAACTGATCCATCAGTTTCTGGGTCATAAATGGTTGTTGGCTGGTGTAGCTTGTGTTTGAGAGAAAATTTCCCGGTGAGTGGTGATACTCACTGAGCTCATGGCTGGGGAGATGCTGAAGACAAGAGTCTGAGGCTGATATTTAATAATGAGCTGCAATTTACAGGCAAAGGAAGACCACCCATTTAGGTGATCTGTTGCTGAAGACACTCTGCTTACCATTGGTGGCTGGGGTGCTCTTATTTCCATCTCAATTTCAAAGAAAATGGGTTATCTTCTGTTCCCACTGTAAGAGATGCTTTGTCCTGTTATAGTTACAAAGGTGTCTCTTTTTCTTTTTGTTTTCACTGTTCAGTAGCTTTGATCCCATTTTGCTCATGATGATATTCAATAACAGCAACCACCAGGAGCTTTTTTATACAAGCTCTGCTCTGATCTCTAACACAAGCATATGTCCATAGGCAGCTGAGGATAAGTCAATCTGTAAGCACAGCAAATCTGAAGGCAAGCATCACGAGTAAGTTGAGAAGGTTGAAATCTTTCTGATACCGACATAATTGACAACACCTCAAAAAGAGAAAATGGAAACATTTTGCACACCCTCTTTTTGGAAATCTCTCCTTTCCCTTTCCCTCCCTCCATGCTCATACAAGTTTTATTTTTAAATCTGCAGGCACAGTAGTGCAATTTTCGTCACTATGATAGTCAGTGGCTGTGGAATGGCAATTTACATCACACTGGTATTTCGTGGGAAGTAAACTCAACTCTTCTTTATAAGGAACTTGCTCCATTAGCAAGCTCATACTTAATATCCTCCCTGCCTATATTAATCGGTGTATTTAAGATTTAATGCAATTTCTGTTGCAGTGCAACCTATGCAAAGTTGGTTAACTTACAACCTTTTTTATTCAAAAGAACACTGGTGCTAAAGAAAGAAAGATATACCACATCACAAATACTTCCTGAGACATGAACATTAATAACATTTATATCGGGGGGGGGGGGTGTGCTATTGTTGCCAATACCACACCCTCTTTCCAAGCACATTAGCCTTGCTCTGTGCACGCACAAGAAATTAACTGCAGTATCTCAATATTTGTGGTACTTTTGCGCTCTAGAAGCTGTAAATCTCTGCTGAAGCTCCCAAAATATTTTCCTCCAAAGATGTTTGAATAGCTAGTCATGGTTGGTTCAAAGGACCTTATCTGTGCTTCCAGCAGAGCTTCCTCCAACAGTCTCTTGGGACCACACACAGCTCCCAAGGACTAGACCAGAAACTGGAGCTCCTGTTTTCAGTGCTCTTTGCTGCACCTGAGTAATGTATCTGACACAAACTGAGATAGGTGGTGCCGATAACACCACTTTAAGTTATGAACTGACATCAGTAGTGTTGGAATAAGAACACTCCATCATTTTTGCTAGCCTGGATACTTGAATTACAGATATCATACAGGCACTAATTTTCAACTGCAAACACCATGTTTACAGAGTATCCTAAGTGCATGCTTTCTTTTATGGCAGATCTCAGAAACAACAAGCTATGTTCAAAGGTTCAACAAGAGTTGTGTCTTCTGTGATAATTTTGTTTCCTCTACTCTTTACAATTTCACTGTAAAGCCCTATATAATAGACACACTTCTCTGCTGCAGCCTTGAGAAGAAAAAGGCATTCTGGCCTCCCGGATCAGCCTTGTGTGATCCAGCCTAACAGTCGAAGGACATTGCCATGGCTACTTGATCCTTGGTGATTGGGGAAAGAGAGAAATTACCTTTGATTCAACAATCCACAGCCAGGTTTAAAGCTAACTTCAGAGGTATCTGGGAAAGTAAGCAAATCTGCTGCGAATAAGGATTCGCTACTGTTGAGCAGAACCTTTTATGATAAGCAAGTGGAGGAGATGGCAAGAAAGCTTGCTGACCCATGCACTACTCCCAGGCCGTAAGGAAATTGTCCTTGCAGATGTTTATTTGTAACATCACCTTTTCAGACAGATGCTGCCCTGTTACTGAGCATCAGCACTGGCATGTTGGTATCCAGCACATCAGTGCAGCCAGGTGAATGTCAGCCAGAGGAAAGCAGTCAGTGCCAAGATCCACTCAGGCACCATTGCTGTAACAGTGACAGAGCAAAACTGAACGAAACAACCCATGGTAGATGTAAAACTACTCAAGGGAAATAAAATTCATTCTGCTTCCAGTAGAAACAATTTCTCTCTACCATGCTGCTTTTACCCACCCACCACAGTGACTTTGTTAGTCAAGGTTTAAGCCTCCACTGTTTGTTTGGACTGTATTTATTTAAAAAACAAACAAACAAACAAAACAAAAACTCCCCCCAAAACCCTGTTCCATAGGAATACATAAAAATCTTCGTGTGAAACAATAGGTGTTTTCCATCACCTCCCACCATTCTCTTTGTGGTAGAACAACTCATATGGGTGGGGTGTCCCATTCATATAGCAGGGTATTAGGATAAGCTCAACAGCTTACAAGTGATCTGTAAGATGCTGCAACCATCACTGCATAAAGAAATTACTTGCATTGTTCCAACAATACTGACCTTGTCTCAGATACAAATATTTTTTTCTTATAAGTGTGTATTTAAATAAAGTGGGGGCAGGTGGGGAAGAGAGGAGAAGGGAGCATTTTTAAATGAGTAAATGCAAGGAGAGTAATGATGATGAAAAATTACTTCAATGAAGATTTGTTTGATGTAAGAGTGTGGTGCTCTGCTACTGAGATAAAAGTAAGAGGATCAGCTGGGAAAAATGTATGGGAAAAAAAATATGTGACCAATGTATGACGGTCTGACATTAAATTAGTGAATTACACCAAAGTGGAGAAGCAACAAAGGAAAAAACACTTTCAGGACACCACCAAAGTCACTAAGGAGCATTTGAATCAAGGCCAAAAGGACAGCTATCACTGTTGCCTTCAGCTTTCACCCTGCCATCAAAGAAGGACACCCTATTGTTCACTTTTAAAGGAAAACTACTGCAATGTTGTGCATTTTGTCTTACCTCTTTTGTTCCTTTAAGTAACATTAAAAATAACTTTTACTATAAAGAACAAAGCTGGAAGTCCTGAGTGACACTTCTGAACAAGTTTGTCAACTGTAAATGGTGTACTTAATTCTCATTTACACTAATGGTCTAGCAATAAAAAGGGGTCATCACCTTGGTTTAATGTAGATTTGCAATCACTTTCATCCTCTACTTTCAGCAGAGAGAAAATCCTTGGAGTGAATGGTAGAGTCCTGATTATGCTTTAGGTCAGCATGCTACAATGAGTAGTTCTTGGATTGCCACTGGAATGCAAAAAAAATCCCAGTTATAATTTGAAAAAATAAAAACTATGTGCCTCAGTTTCCACAGGTGCACACAAGAAAACAAAATAAGCCTTGAAAATAAGGGAGATTAACTTGCAAATATAAGTTAAAAAGTTCAACTAATTTTTGTTGGTTTAAATAAAGACATTGTGGCAATGCAAAGCAGAAAGCTTCTTGAATTGTTTCTTTTTTAAGGCTACTTAAAATTAAACAGTATTGAGATAAACTATTACCGTATCGTTGCTGTAAACACAAAATCTTGCATTTTGGGAATAAACGGGTAACAAGAACAAGGCACAGTGGAAGGGGATGTGTGCATGCTTGTGTAGAATGATTCAAATCACTCAATTTTCATTAAGAAAAAACAAACACTGAACATTTGAGTATATTTTAAAGCCAAAGATCATGTCTGCTGCAGCATGCCTCTGTAGCTTCCTCTGTGCAGACTAGTCCTATAGCTTTCAACCCAGAACAGATCTCTCTCTTCCCAGTTTGCCAGTAATCCTCAGACAGTGCCACCGATGTTTTTTGTTACTGTTTGAATAAAAAAAATCCTTATAACCAAGAAGCTATCAAAGATGTAATGTGGACCACAATTATGAGACCACATACTACATCACTTGTCTCCCTTTCCTTTTTCTACTTGGTGTAGACGAAGTCTATAGTTAGAGTTTGCTATTTTGCAATATAGTGTCTGAAATTAATTAAAGGTTTGGCACTTTTCACATGTTATGCAGATATATTTCCCCGTTACTACATTCTTCACCACACATTAGGTGTTAGAATGCACAGCACATTGCAGGAGAGATGGGTGTTGTTTCTACAAAAATAAAAACTGTAAAATGCAGATTTTTAAAATTATTTAGAATAAAGCACATTTTTGAATCATACAGGTAATCTACGAAACTCTCTTAAAAATAAAAAAGCAACAAGTTCTCCCTTCTTTTTCTACTTATGCTGTAACGATTTAAATTTCTCAAAGCATATGGTGAGAATCAGAATTATCCCTTCTCCACCCACTACTCCCAATTTCTTGCCTACTGATTTCAGCACCTAATCTATGGTGCTAAGACCAATTAGTGATACATCAAAAGTTTTTGCAGTTGTAAATTTTGGACCACTACAGAACGTTAGCACATGAGCTCCTCATTATAGGCACAGATATATGTGATCTTTGATCCATGTGATAAAAGATACATTCAAAATGTGTTTTCTTTGGCAACCTTACAATCTCCTAATTGAGTAAAAAAAAGCTAATTATATAGTTCTTCGCAAGGCTGGAATCTGCTATAATAAAGATTGTACACAAAAACTAAGTTGTAAATGAGAAAGGCTAATTTCACTTTCTTCCTTTTTCTGAAATTTGTTATTTCTAAAGTTGTAGAAAGTTATTTTTCACAAATCATATGCTCTAGTGAACGGTTTGAGGTTTCAAGGAGGTTGCTGGATTAATATTCTGAAAAAAAGTTCAGTCCCGCAGATGTGCGTAACTTGGCACAGCGCAGCCCCACCAAAGTCAATGAAACTAAAAGTCATGCCAGCTAAAATTAAGAATAAAAGCATAAATTAGTAAATGCCATGTTCTCCTGTTGGCTGGTTCCCAGTATGCCTTTTCTATTTGCATGAAGTATGTGGACCTAAAGCAAGCGGTGAAATCAATGGGGAAGCAGCACATTGTATGCTTTAATGCTCAGACTACTTGATAGGCTATTCATTTTCTCCTGCTGCTCCCCATCCCTCCACAAAGTCCTCGCATAGTCAGATATAAAAATAACAAATGGAACACTGCCATTTAATATTAGATTACCAGGAACACTTATTTATAGTCCTTTTCTTCCCCAGAGAGGTCTTTTTCTATCCTTTGGAACCTGTGCCCAAGCCCAGCGCCTATCAGCCTGCATTACCTTCAGCAGTGCATCAGGAAAGAAATAAAAACTGCTTGGAGCTGACAGGCAGATGTGACGGACTGGACACATTTAGTGCAAGTTGTGGCAGTCACACTCCAAAGTGCACTGGGAGGGATAGGGAGGCTGCAAGGATGATCTCTGTTTCTTCCCTCTGCTTCCCAGGGTGAAGAAATGGGGTCTGTCTTAGGACAGAAAAAAGAAGGTGAAGGGAGAGGGGAGGGGAGAAGGGAGCAGAGGAGAGGGAGAGAAAGAAGGAGAGATGGAGGGACGGACGTAAGGAAGGCAGGGAGAGAGGGAGGGGGGAAAGACAGAGTCCTCCTTCCTCCTGCCCATGAAGTTCCTTAGTCTCAGACCTAGCTGCTTAGATTGGCCACTGAGACAAACATTTTAATTTCACAGAGACACAAAATCACACTGGAATTTCCAGCATAAGTAAAAGCACTATCTAATCTGCAATGATTCAGAGAAGGAAATAGAAGCCCTTTGCTACAACTGTAACACTGCTACAAGAACTACAGAAATTTGTTGGAGATTTTTCACTCTTGAGAAAAGTTTTCTAAACATCATTTGCAGGAATTACTCCCTACACTGTAGTTTCTTTGGGATGAAGGGTGCAGAGATTTCTGTTAACAGACAAGGCTGGATTCTCATTTTTAAAATGTTTATTTCACTGATGAAGGGATAAGACCAGAAAAAAAGGATAAAATTCAAATGTACTAAATCTATTTCTTAAATTGTGTTCACATCAGGTTAATTCCCTTTTTCAATTTTTGAACTATAATAGTACTCTTGAAAGTAGCCTTTGAGGTACCATCAGGTATTCCACAACTCCTTTTCCTAACTGCATTTCCCACACTTACCCTGATTAGCAGCACAGGATGCCTTCCACATTGCCTGATTTATTTACTAGGGTTCTTCATGTCTCAATAATGTCCAGAAAAGACTCTCCCTGATATAACTAGGGTCACCACATTTTGGATATCACTGGTATATGCTGGTGAAGACTGTAGGTGGGTCAATATTGGGATCCTTTTTCTGGATTGCTCCTCCCCAGCTATTGAAAACCCCTAATATGACTTCTGAAATATCTACATTAAAGCACAATTAAATAATCTAATATCTTTCTCCATCTCTCCTGCTGAATGGCACAGAACAAATGTCCGGCTCTCTGGTTCAGAGGCAGATACACAGATTTCTATATTCCTCCTCCTTTTTCAAGACACCCACGTCCTCTAAATTTCTTTTTCTCTCCATGCAATAAAAAATGAAATAACATTGATTTCTTTTTTTATTTAATTCTTTTTTTTCCTAGCATACCTATATGACATGACAGTGAATAACAGCATATGCCAAGAAAACAATTACATAGTACCTCTGTATTGATTTGTCTAATTATATCTCTTTATTCAAAACGAAGTTGTTTGCTTGGACATGACTGGCAAACCAGAGTGGTTTGTGCACCTGTTTAACTTTTCACCTCAGTGTAGTTAATTATTTCTTAGAACAGATACCTGTAGAAACCTCTGACTTTCAAATGCTTTTCTGTCTAGTGGGCCTCCCCACCCCAGCCAGGAGCCCGGACAGACACCTGGAGAGGTGTTTGTGTCAAAGTCTTGTGGTAATCAAACATTTAAGTATCTCTGAGAATCTGAATGCCAGATGGAGCCTGGATTCGGAAATGCTGTGGTCACAGAGGATGGTGCCAATAAAAACTGCGCAGCTTTGCTATACCACACACAGTACCCAAGCAGGCATCTCTGTGTGCACTAGTGTTGTGTAGTCCTACCAGTTTGCATGGAGCAAGCTGAAAGGTATCCATGCAGCACCATGCACACATATAGGTATCGTACTCAGATGGAGGAAGGTACCATCTCGGAGTAGGTTTCACAAACTGAACTTTTATTTGGAGCTGAATGTGTAAACCTAGACAGTCAAGTACTACCAAGCACCCTAGGAGCAGGATGTTTGCCAGATAGCTGTAGCCGGGAGCACTTAACTGAGGAAGAGGTCACCAAATTCAACATTTTTCTTTGCCAGAGAGAACTGGAGTCCAAATCTTTTTCAATCCCAAGAGACTGCCCTAATCACCATGCTGTAAAATATTTATTTTGGTTTTCTTCTGTCGAAGAAAACTAATTACCATCACTAATGCATTAGGCAATGCCTTGTTGGGATGATTAAATGTTCAGTTGTGCAAAGGAACAGAATAGCTGCACACCCAGTCTGGGCACAGCATCTGGATCCTAGTGCTTCTCTTGATCCATGAGGGAGTTTTATGCAGCAGATGGGGATCATACCAGAGTATGGCAGGGTAGTCTCCCATCCAAAGAGAGCCATGACTTCTAGCTCTGTCTAACAAAGAAATGTTTTCCCATAGAGAATTTGCTGTGTGCGGCTCATCTTTTCTCATTCTGGTTGGGCATGGGTTGGGGAAGTGTGTGATGGACGAGCTGGGCAGCCTGGCCAAGGCTGCGTCTCTTGGGTGGATGTTCCTGGGTGGTACTCTCAGGCCAAGACAAGGGCTTTTCACATCTACTTTTTGGATTTACAGCTCTGCAAAGGCAAAGAGGCAAGAAAGCCACCCTGTGATTCTAGCCTGTTACTGTCAGCTGGGATTCTCAAAGTCACAGTGAAAAGCAGTGGCAGATCAGGATGCTCAGGTACGTCTGTTTTTCCCTTACTCATTACTCTCCACTGCCCAGTACCAATTCATGCTTCTGACTCATGGGTCATTGCTGCTGCTTGCCTGGGGACCTTTTGGGATGAGATGACACAACACAGCAGGTGGTAGTTACACTGAAAATTATTATTTAACTTTACTGTGGCAAATAGTTCAATATAAGCATGTTGCTGTCAGATGAATTCCTTGCCATAAAAACAAACAAAAGTGGGATCTTAGAGGCCCAAAATTACTTGTAAATTGAAATGTTTATCTAGTTTCAATCCATCTGCCTCACATATTCAGTTTCTGGTTTAGTCTTGTAAGAGGAAAAGGAAGGAGAGAAATCCAATGACACGAACCACTAATGACCACTCTAACAAGGCAGTGTTTAACCAAATAATAAAATTAATCAGAGCATAGCTGCACTGAAGTTCATTCTAAAGGTATAGCTTGCAAACTTAGAAAGTATCCAAACTAGTCTTGTGTCCTTTGAAATAAAACTGTAACATATACACACATATATACATATATATACATATATACAGCCATCTTTCTGCTCTTTCATATGTCCATCAGACAAGCCAGCCTCTTAAGCTTTTTTTTTCTTTTTTTTAAATCAGGTGCAGCTGAGCCTATTTAAACTCAAACACGTCCACAGGAAAAGCTAGCAATGCCCCTTGTTTTTCACAGCTAGGGAGACTGTTTGACCCAGGAATTGGAGATCCCATCTGGAATACCTGCTGGGGTTTAATCTCCTCGGCCCCATCTGCCCTCTGCGTTACTCTGGCTCAGCTGGTACCACGGGGCAGAGCTGGGCTCTCAGTGGTGTCACCTGGAGAGCGTGTCTGTGGGGGCATCAAAGGGAGAGCATAGCCCATCATAGCTCTCCGATGGGATCTGAACTCACTTGTCCTCATTCTCCTCTCCTACAGATTAGACACCAGTGTCATCCCCTGCCTTGGAGGAGTTATTTCTGATTTTCCCTGGTTTAAGAGAGCCATCAATACCTATGCCACCTGTGGCAAGGACAGTTTATTATGATGGACATTTCAACACTTTCTCATCAATGCTTCTCAACATTTTCCAGGGTACCTTGGAAATAGGATGCAGCTGGGCTTTCCAACAGCATATATAAACTTTACTTAATAAAGCTGAACAAACTAATTACAGCCAGGAAAAAAAGTTTTATATGTATTAGCATCTTTCCTGGATCCCAAATTAGCTGTTATTTAAAATTCTTCAATGAATGGTTTCTGAAAACATACCAGCCTGTAGCTTTCTTAGGAGAGAGTTGTTCTATTTTTTAAATTATTTTTATTCACAATTTGCTATCCATGTGGTGGGTCTTATCCTCTGAATCACATGGTTGTCTTTCTGCTCAAGAATCCCTGACTTGCAGTGGGGTTTTCAGCTCATCAACGGAAGAGTGTTACCAGCCATATTTATGTAAATAGATGTTCACACACATTTTGCACCATTCTTTCAATGAGTATTTTTAGAGACGAAGTCACGCCTTTAAATAGTTACAAAAAGCTACTAGGACAAGGTTACAAGTGTTGCTAGTTAGGAAAAAAAAAAATCCAGAGAAAAAGTTTGGAACGTATTGATTTACGAAAATCTGCAGAATTCCTCCAGAAATCAGAGAGGGTTGGGAGAACCCATATGGCCCACTTCAGCTTAAAAACCAGCTTCTTTTCCCTTTTCCTTTCCCTTTTCTTTCTTAGCTTGCCAAGGGGGCTCCTCAGCAGCCCCTGTGGGGCATTTAGAGGCCCCAGGGCTTGTGAAAGTCATAGCTCAGTGAGGAACAGCTGCCTCTGAAACAGCAACCTCTACCTTTTACAGCTGTGTGGGACCTTGGAGGGGAAAAGCCCTGCGGCTGCACTCCAGCTTGTTTTGGTAGGAAATGCCGAGGGGCAGAGGAAACATCATAGCTGCCAGACAAGGATACACCAAGTTCTGAAGGGGAAGGTTCCTCTGTAAATCACTTCTCCCTCCAGCTGGAGTTGCAAGCAGTGTGCAATCAAATCCAAAGTTAGTTAGCTTGTTTGCCTACTTGTTCCAGACACCTGCTGTATTTAATCAGCTGCTCTGATGATTTGGTGATTACTCCAGAAGCCGGGCTCCACTCACTCGGACCACTAGAGGGCTTGGGCTTGCTCCGGGAAAGTAGAAAAAAGCTGAGAAATTTTTCTTTTGTGCTTCACCTACGCATGTACAAATAAAAAGTGAGACCTATGAGGCACGTCTAGGTTTTATTTTCTTCGTGAAAGGTTTGCTTGGATATTTTGCTCCATACAGTCCTTTGGGATGATGAGCATGGGAGACGTACACCCTAACTCTGGGGAGAGATCTCTGCATCTTCGTAGAGACCTGTCAGACAAGACCAATACCCACAGATGTCTTATACCTGTGATCATCACTGGGATTTAGGACATTTTAGAAGTGGAGATTTTGTGGGTTTATCATTCCTGCTATGTATCATAAGCTTAAGAAATCTTGCTTAAGTTGACTCACTTTTGGAGAAAGAAAAAATCTGATTTAAAAATAAAGGCAACCCAGAATCAAAAACTAATTCTAATACCACATGTCCGCAGAACCACAGAGACCCCAAGTTCATCCTCCACAATTAAATTTGGTGTTAATATTGTCAAACACATGTAACCGTGGTTGTATGTATCTTACATGCTAACCATCCAAGCAAGGGCTTCAGTCCCATTTTTTTTGAACCACAAGGTTTCTTTTCCTGAAGTATCTCTACAGTCAAAATGGTAGTGACCATTATCAACACAGATAAAAAATGCAAAAATATTTAAATCTCTTAATACATTTGCTAAGGGATCATTTTCTTAATTTGAACCATTACTTCAGCAGAGCAATTAAGGAGCTAAGCTAACACTACTTATGGTATCATTCCACTTCGCAAGAAGAAACATATTATAAGGATGAGCTCCAATAAAGGATGAAAGTGCCAAAAGAAAGACTGGGCAGTTAAGTGCTTAAATCTAAAAATGAAACAAACTAAAATCCATTTGTGACTCCCTTATTGACTGCAGCTTCTTCCAGGTATTTACAGCTGTGTGCCTCTTCACAGACTCCTCCAGCCCTTGCCGCTACAGTTTTATCCTCTTTTATCCCAAGCCCAGCTGGGATCCAGAAACCACTTAAGCTGCTCATCCTAGGCTCTCTGCTCAAGTACTGGCAGCCTCTGTCTTCTCCCTCCATCTTTGCTTCTTAGCACATTAATTTGCCTTGACAACCACTTCCACAGCATGGAGTGCCAGCCTCCAAGTCTCTCAGTCTTAGACACAACTGCTCAGCTTATCAGTCCCTGACTCCTTGCCCCAAAGTCACAATGCTCAGAGTTCTAGCAAATCTTTCAATCCTTAGCTCTTTGCTGCTTCCTCAAAATCCCCATATCTGTAAGTCTCATGTCCCTTTTCTCGCGAAGTCCTTCAAACAGCCTAGTTACGGACTTTCCCCCTAGAAAGCCTACAGTTGTGTTTCTTTCCTGTTTTTCCACCTCAGTTGCGAGTATGTAACCTTGTCCTGCTGTGGTAGGCATCTTTTTGCTGTCTGAATCCTGGGTGCCAGTGGAAGAGTCCTGGACTGTGCAAAAGAAAGAACTCATCTCCTCTCAATCCTGGTGCTAGTCCTTACCAGATGGGAGCTGCAATTGAAAACTGACTGGCAGATTATTTTAAACCTGATTGAAGATGAACAGGTTTTTAATAGAATGACAAAGTGTACAGGACTAACAAATTTCTTGCAATGAAAGCACAGGAGATCTACTGCTTCTCAAAAGAAAACACACGAGATTTTAATGAGGAAAAATTATCCTCTTTTTTCTCCCTGTTTTTTAGAAAGGCTAATCTATCTGGCCTATCATTTCAAACTAGGTAAGCCAATTTAGTAAAAGACAATCCAACTGGTTTCTCTAGAAATGTAGACATGCAAGGACATATATGTGCACATGTAGAAGAGTCTGTTCAGTGATGGCTACTTTTTGTACAATATTTCTGATGTTCAAACTCTGCCTTGCCACCCCTCTTTCTGTCCTTATTCCTCCACTGCATATTTTTTGCTTTGCCTCAGTCTCACACACGTTCTTTCATGACACCAGTGAGAGTCTACCAGTCCTGTCCTGTCAGGTGCTCTCACTTTCTGCTTTCAGACTGCTCCTCATCATTCACCTTTCTGTTCAGTGGAGACTTTTACGGCTCCTGTGTTTGCAGCCTCCCTTCCCCTTTCTTAAAGGGCACAAGGAACCACGATTTGCCCACAGAACAGTAGGATGGTAGCAGTCCAGGAGAGTGAGGATGTTGGGTTGTAAGCTCTTGAAGACAAGGACTGTACCTGTGTTTCTCAGATATATTGATATTACTTTACCACCTACATAATGCTTAATAAAATGAACAGTGGCATCAATACACCTTCCCTTTGCTCCCTTTTCTGTAAGCTATTGTTGCTTATATTACATTGCTAACATAGAATTTACAGCATCATTTCTGCCTTTATTGGATTGAGATCCATTACTTTTTCAGCACCATTCATATAGATGATGTTATAAAATCAGAAGAATAAAAACTCTCCAGTTCCATGAAGGGAGCTATAGAGTCCAAAGCACTTTTATTCCAGTTGTATTTATTTCAATTATTCCTGTAACAGGACTGTTACCTAGCATGTAACACAGCCAAAAGGAGAGTTTAGAGGTCATCAGCAACATTTTGGCTTTTCTTTGCTTGTTACATAACTATTTAGGTAAGTTTGTCAAGTTTTAACACATATAGATGATGACCTAATGTAAGAACATACAGATCAGATGAGGTTTCAGAATAAATTACATACTATTAAGCACCCTTAGTGTTCTTAAATTAAAGCTTAATATATTCTTGTATATAAACACATACATAAAATTCTGTTTGTGAAAGACAAGTAGTGGTTAGGTCCAGCTTTCTTCATTTTGGATAGTTGGGCTACAGGCTCTATCTTCTCCTGTTTGCAGCTTGAAAAGAAGACTTCCTGGCAAAATGTTTTCCTTTAATGGTATTTTATTTTTACTTTGATTTTTATGAACATCTTCCCTTCTCTCTTAGTTCTTTGACATCTGCTGGTTCAGTATATGTCTCAATCATCTCCATAACTCTTAAGCATGAGGATTAACAGGGAAAAATGTGTTTCCCTGCCAGAAGCAAAATTGTTTCTCTCCTGCATTTCTTTCAGGTTTACAAAATCTCCCCAAAGAAAAGGCTATATACCTTTATATTTTCTCATAGGCAGGGCCCTGTGCATTCTTGCAAAACTGAGGAATTTTACAAGACTTTTCTCCTTGTAAAAGGTTATCATCCCCTAAAAAAAAAAAAAGAATTTGCAAAGTGCCTGAAACCATAGCATAGACAATGGGGACTTCCAAGTTTTGGACCCACTGATGATTAATTAAATGTCAGAGTTTACAAATGTCACTAATGGTTGTTTTAGCAAGACATATGCAATTCATGTGCTCATTCCATTACAAGCTTCCCACACTTGATAACTGCTGAAATGCCCCTATCCCTCTTGCCAAAATTTCCACCTTGCTACTTCCTCCAGCAGCTCATGAAAAGTAAGCTTTATTAATACATACATTTGAAATACTATGCAGGGTAAATTGAATGTAATATGAAAATTCAAAACATAGGAAATCTTGTGCTACATTATTATTTGTAACATTTAAGCAGTAGAAACCCCCATTTTAATTTACTTGCAATTGGCAGAAAATGCAGGAGAAAATACAGATTTAAAGCTTAGCTTGTTGCAGAGCACATAACTATTTTCATCTACTAAATAAAATGTCTGCATTAGCTTGTTGCCAGCATCAAAAGGGAAGGGAGTAATAAATAATAAGAAGGCAAAAGAAAATGGTCAAAAATTGAGATCAGCAGACAAAATCAGCAGACTTTAGTAAGGTTTTCGACACTGTCCCCTGTAAGATCCTCAGAGAGAAGCTGATGAAGTGTGGGCTGGATGAGCAGACAATGAGGTAGATAGATTGACAACTGACTGAACAGCTGAGCCCAGAGAGTGGTGGTCAGTGGCATGAAGTCTAGTTGGAGGCCAGTGACTAGCAGTGTACCCCTGGGATCAGTGCTGGGTCCAGTCCCATTCAACATCTTCATTCATGATCTGGATGATGGGGCAGAGTGTACCCCCAGCAAGTTTGCTGATGACACAAAACTGAGAGCAATGGCTGATACACAGAGTTTTGCCCCAGTCCAGAGGGACCTCAAGCAGGCTGGGGAAATGGGCTGGCAGAAACCTCATGAAGTTCAACAGGGGAAAGTGAAAAGTCCTGCACCTGGGAAGGAACAGTCCTGCGCACCACTAATACATGCTGGGGCCACTTGGCTGGAAAGCAGCTTGGCAGACAAGGACCTGGGAGTTCTGGTGGACACCAAGTTGAACATGAGCCGGTAATGTGCAAAGAAGGCTAATGGTATCCTGGGCTGCATTAGAAGTGTTACTAGCAGGTCAAGGGAGGTGGTCCTTCCCCTCTACTCAGCACTGGCGGGGCCAGTAAGGCTGGGTCCAGTTCTGGGCTCCCCAGTACAGGAAAGACATGGACATACTGGAGAATGTCTAGTAAAGGGCCACAAAGATGATGAAGGGAATGGAGCATTTCTCCTATGAGGAAAGGCTGGAGCTGCTCAGCTTGGAGAAGGCTCAGGGGGATCTCATCAATGTATACAAACACCTGACAGGAGGGTGCAGAGAAGACGGAGACAGGCTCTTTCCAGTGGTGCCCAGTGACAGGACCAGAGGCAATGGGCACAACCTGAAACACAGGATGTTCCCTCTGAACATCAGGAAACACTTTTTTACTGTGAGGGTGACTGAGCACTGGCACAGGTTGCTCAGTGAAGTTGTGGATTCTCCATCCTTGGAGATATTCAAAAGCTGTCTGGACACGGTCCTGCGCAACTGGCTCTAGGTGGCCCTGCTTGAGCAGGGGCATTGGACCAGATGACCTCCAGAGGTCCCTCCCAACCTCAGCCATTCTGTCATCCTGTGATTCTCTGAAAATTTCAAATTAAACTCCAAAAGCTAGTTTGGTACAATAATGAGCATATAAAACAGAGGATATAAATACCTGCTACTGGTGCCATCTCTAATACCTGTGGCTTAGTAGCAGGGTTATTAATGTCTTAATCTGAACTGTTTATCTTGCACTCCTACTATTATATTGTTTTTTGAATGTTCAGATAATTACTATAAATCAGTACGTTCTTTTTCACTGCTTTAAATCTCTTTGATTAATGAAGACTACCTAGACAATGTATTTTCCTTGTCTGAGTAGCTTCAAAAGGGAGAAAATACAGTTTTCTAATTTTTCTTCCCCCAAATTCACAGAGTTGGTCTCTGGAGAGGTAACTGGAACCAGTGATAATGGCACTTGGAGAACTGAATGTTTCTGACAAAGCTTCTGAAAACATAACAAGACCAAAGATTAAAAAAGACTCTGGCAGCTTGAGAGCCAAAGCAGCTGGCAGGCTGTGTAGGAAAATGAAAATATTCCCATTCTTAATAATCAGTGTGGAAAATCCACAGAGGAAAACCCATATTCTTTTTCACTTCGCCTTTCTATTTGGGTCATCAGTTTTTGTGATTTCTGGATGAGGCAACAGGCTGTTATGAAAATTGTCAGGAGACAGAGCTTTAACACAAGATATTAGAAATTCTAGGATAGGACTGAGTTGTCAAAGCAGATAGGCCACAGTAAATCCCTTAAGCCGCACTGGAACAGGCAAACACAAACAGGCAGCAGCACCTGAGGCTTACAATGGTTCTGAAATTGCAGTTCAAATCTTACAGGCTTATCAAGAAGTGCCCAACAATTCATCCTCTCACTTTCAAATGGATATTTATCCTGCAGCTACTATGGATCCATGAGGTTAATTAGGCATACTGTCATTTATTTAACAAAGAACAAAAGAGCTGTTCGTAAATAAAAGATTCTAAATGCATTTGTTCACTTAAAATTTATTAAAGTGTAAACATAAAGGAGCTAAAGCACTTCTAAAAATACTGTGTAGTATTTGTTTATTAGTCCTATGACCTTATTCTAGAAAATTTTACATAGTTGTTTGGATTATAAATTTTAGACTATCGACTTTTACAAACATATTCTATTCTAATTTATACTATTCTATTCTATTCTAAAATTTTAGACTATTGATTTTACAAACATACATGCATATAAGCCTATGGAAATCATCTGTCCAAACAGGGACTTTGGATTTCACAGCATTTGCGTAATTTGCCTTCCCCATCTTTAAAATTTTTCAATAATGAAAATAGCTCTCAGAGAACTTCTTAAGAGCAAACAAATGCTGAGTTTTAAAATGTGCTGAAAGTCTACAGTAATAATTATTATTGACTTATGCATATTCCAGTGTCCGGAGTGGTATCTGAGAAACCTGGGACAGCAAACGGCACTCCTGGTGAGGCCATGCAGATGCTCAGGTTGCCACTTTGAAGTACCAGAGACCCATTCCTCAAACACCGTATCAGCTGACAGCTGGCTGAGCTGTGTTCAGCATGGAGTTGCATGTAACGTAGGAGGAAATATATTGGCGAAAGACCAAACACTGAGGTAAGTAGGCATGAGATGTACAAAGAGAAACAAAGAATGAAAGGAGCTGAAAGATTGTGAAAAACTGAAATTCGATTTTATTAAGGGCCATTCAGGCAGGTCCAGTGGCACTTAGCAGTTCAACAGGACATTGCAACATACAAATTTCCCTGCAAACAGCCCATGCTGGTACAGCTGCTGACAGCTGGCTCATGTGGAACCAAGGTGTCCTGGTTTCAGCTGGGATAGAGTTAATTGTCTTCCTAGTAGCTAATACAGTGCTATGTTTTGAGTTCAGTATGAGAAGAATGTTGATAACACTGATGTTTTCAGTTGTTGCTAAGTAGTGTTTAGACTAAAGTCAAGGATTTTTCAGTTTCTCATCCCCAACCAGCGAGAAAGCTGGAGGGGCACAAGAAGTTGGCACAGGACACAGCCAGGGCAGCTGACCCAAAGTGCCAACGGGGTATTCCATACCATGTGACGTCACATCTAGTGTATTGTATTGGTTTTATGTGGCAAGGTTTTGGTGGGGGGGGTTACAGGGGTGGCTTCTGTAAGAAGCTGCTGGAAGCTTCCCCTGTGTTCGAGAGAGAGCGAGCCCATACCAGCTGGCTCTAAGACGGACCCGCCGCCGGCCAAGGCCGAGCCAATCAGTGATAGTGGTAACGCCTCTGTGATAACATTTTTAAGAAGGAAAAAAAAGTTGGGACGGGGAGAAAATAGCCACCGGAGAGAGGAGTGAGAACATGTAAGAGAAACAAGCCTGCGGACACCAAGGTCAGTGAAGAAGGAGGGGGAGGAGATGCTCCAGGCGCTGGAGCGAAGATTCCCCTGCAGCCCGTGGTGAAGACCCTGGTGAGGCAGGCTGTCCCCCTGCAGTCCAGGGAGGTCCACGGTGGGGCAGATATCCACCTGCAGCCCGTGGAGGACCCCACACTGGAGCAGGTGGGTTCCCGAAGGAGGCTGTGACCCTGTGGGAACCCTGCGCTGGAGCAGGTTCCTGGCAGGACCTGTGGATCTGTGGAGAGAGGAGCCCACGGAGCAGGGTTTCTGGCAGGACTTGTGACCCCGTGGGGGACCCACTCTGGAGCAGTTTGTGAAGAACTGCAGCCTGTGGGAATGGCCCATGTTGGAGAAGTTTGTGGAGGACTGTCTCCCGTGGGTGGGACCCCACGCTGGAGCAGGGGAAGAGTGTGGTGAATCCTGCCCCTGAGGAGGTGAAGCGGCAGAAAATAACATGTGATGACCGTAAACCCCATCCCTGTCCCCCTTGTGCCGCTGGGGGGGCTTGGTGGAGAAATCCGGGAGTGAAGTTGTGCCCGGGAAGAAGGGAGGGGTGGAGGGAAGGTGTTCTGAGATTTCGTTTTATTTCTCATTTACCTTACTCTGGCTGATTTGTAATAAATTGAGCTAATTTTCCCTAAGCTGAGTCTGTTTCGCCCGTGATGGTAATTAGTGAATGATCTCTCCTGTCCTTATCACGACCCGCAAGTTTTTTGTTATATTTTTCTGTCCCCTGTCCAGCTGAGGATGGGGGAGTGATAGAACGGCTTTGGTGGGCACCTGGCGTCCAGCCAGGGTCAACCCATCACATATATAAACTGGGAGGGAAGGGGGGCAGGGGGAATCTCTGCTTGGGGACTAGCTGGGTGTCGGTCGGTGGGTGGTGAGCAATTGCACTGCGCATCATTTGTACATTCCAATCCTTTTGTTACTACTAATGTCATTTTATTACTGTTATCATTATCATTATTAGTTTCTTCTTTTCTGTTCTATTAAACAGTTCTTATCCCAACCCACAAGTTTTAATTCTTTTCCCGATTTTCTCCCCCATCCCGCTGGATGGGGGGGAGTGAGTGAGCGGCTGCGTGGTGCTTAGTTGCTGGCTGGGGTTAAACCACGACACAAGGCCTTTCTGCCACAGGATGGAGAGAAGCAGGGCAGAAGATGGGCAGCAAAGGTCTAACAGCCAGCTCTGCTGACGCCTGCATCACTCAATAGATAGGGGGACCATGCTGGCAGTCACTGTTTCCAAAAGAACCTTCCTACCCCCAAGCAATAACTGTGGCCTCACATCCTTTCGCCAACCCAGGGACTCCCTTGTGAGCAGACACCAGACGCAGAAACACCAGTTTTCTAAAGGTCTGCCAAACTAGGCAGTGGAACAATAACATTTTGCTTTTCCCAGTATTCTGCTGTCCTAGCCAGGTACTGTCCTCTGGCTGATGGCTGGAGTGAGGCCTGTCACAGGCTTGCTGCTGGGTTATCAGAAACATTTGTACACAAATTCAGAGAGCCACATTCCCAGCTTTGGCTCGTGCTACCAGCTACAAAGTACTTGCTTCCAAGATGAGATTTGGACATTGTGAGGAAATTGAAAAAAATCTGAGGTGCTTTCATAGTCCTAATGATGGTCTGCTTTATACTTTGCATTAATTACCCACTGTTTCAGAGCGCCCAGACATACTGGTTCGGAGGTTGCTCTACCTTTTGTAAGCACGTGAAGAATCTTAGTTCCTTCATGAGTTGTCTAGGGTGGAGTATTTAACCACCTGTTACAGTTGCACGACTAGCCAAATCCAACAGGTGTTAAAACTCAGATTTATTCTTCAGCAAAAGTTAGTTAGAAGTAACATTTTATAAAACCACAGGCTCAATGATGTAAACAGACTTAATATTACACAGCTGACTTAAGAATCCCCAAGATTTAAAGTGATGGCTCAAAATGCACGTATCACTCACCTAAAAGCTGAGGGCTCTCTCCCTCAAGGAGTTACCTCGGACGGTGCCCCGACCCGAGGGGGAGTCCCCGACTACAGACCCGCTGCTCTGAGGAGGACTGCCAATATGTCCTCCGGCAGGACCCCATTTATACCCCTGTTGAATCTGACCTGTGGTCATTTAATCCTATTGGTGAGGAGGGTGACCTCAGTGTACCTGGCGCATCTCGATTGGCCAGTTCAAATTTCAACCTGCAGCCTCCAGGGTTTCCTTCCCCTTCTCCCTTCCTGGAGAAGTTTTGTTTCCTGCTGGCAGAATGGGGGGCGGGGGGGGGGGGAAATGTACTGCCACGCCACCCTACATCCCAGCTACCTTATCTTAAATCATGGTAATGGTTGTGGAAGAAGTCCCTGCAACAGCAGGGTGTCTTGACATGTAGCTGGCTTATGACCGGACACTACTTTGAAGTCTTCCAGTTGCATTTTATTTTCAGAGAGTAAATGGTGCAACTTTTTAAAAAGCAGCGCAGTAACAAGGGCCAAACACATGTGATGTGCAAATAAAACAAGAAATGAAAAAGAGTCAGCTCATAAGTGTTGGGTAAATCTTGTTGTCTTGGTGCTTCGAGAAACCTCTTCCTATCTATCATCTGCTTTGTTTTCCTAGTGCCATTAATTGCTCATGCCTTAGGAACCTGGATTTGTCACTAATAGCTGGGCTGTGGGATGTACACACTGCAATGTGGCTCGGTCTGCATTCTGATTGGGAACATGCTTCACTCATAATTCACTAAAGGGCATTTTTCAAAGAATGTTTTGCAAAAAAATAATAAATTCGTATTATACTGCTTGTTTTTATAATCTGATGATGGGGTTCTTACCTTTTAAGGTAAGATTTCTTGTGTCAAGAAATCCATCTCTTGAATATTTGCAACATAATGTGAAGAAATTAATTTAGTCACTTAGCATTGCATTTCCACTTGTAGTCTTGGACGAGTGTCAAAAACATGAGAGAAAGCCCTTTCCACAGGAAATCTACAATGAACAAACAGACATTGCTCCATCTGAGGTGAACTTGGAAACTGACAGTTGGGGCAGTCACAAGAAAATAAATAAAATCCCATACAGGCACTGAACTTGTCATCACTTTCTTACTGTTGATATTGCAAAAGACTTGTCCAGACAAATTTATCCATTTATTCTGCAAGACAAAAGCAGAAATACCTGACTATAGTTACAACAAACCCAGAAAATAATCCAACTGACAAATACTGCAAGTTTCACAGAAAGAAGCATAAAATGCCATTACAACTCAAAAATAGAAGGTGATGGATACCACAGAAACATTTTTTTTTAGTCACATTTTTTTCCATATTGCTAGACAGAAGCAACTGATGAAGCAGAGGAATGAAGAGAGGCAAAAGAATATAAAAAAGACTGAAGGCATGGAATAATAAATGGTGTGAAAGACCAAAGGTCTGAAAGAGAAATAGGAAAGATGTCTCAAAAGAAGAGAGGAAAGACCGCTCACACGTCAAGCATTGATTGGGCGACACTGTTTCATTAAAGGCTATATGTAGGGTACCAGCTTTAATAGAAGAGAGCATGGGAACAAATAGAGATGGACTAATTTAATGTGAGAATAATAAACTGGTTGAAAATTAGGCTTCAGTTCCCCTTAAATTATTCACAAATTATCATCAAATCAAGTTAATGCTTGGGAAATAATTTGAAAGGGGTAAGTGAGGCAGATTCACTGGGCTGGTGGTGCACTGTCCCTCTTTGCCTGAAGCAGCCAGGGGCCTGGAGGCACACGCCCAGGACAGGGCAAGAAACGTTCTCCTGATACCTCTGCGCACAGATGTTGCTTACTCAGGAGTATCCTACCTACCAGGTTACAAGACTTTTGAGGTGAAGACACTCTCAATTATTCCTAATGAGGCTGAATATACAATAATTCTATTATTGTTGTTGTTATTATTATGCTAGAGAGCTGCTAGGAAAATTGCACAGGCTGGGGATACCTGGTTTCTAGTCCCACCTCTGGTGAACACTGATCATGTCTATAGCAGAAACCAATAGTCTCAACTTCGGGAACCAGTGTCTAGAGCCACCCTGCATGCCCCAGGGCCTGTCTCCAGCGCATTTACCTTAGGAGCCTGGCCGATGCTTGCTGCACTTTGCTGGTGCATCTGCCTGTGTTTTCTTCCAAGGGAAACCAAAGTACACTGGGCTGTGAAGCAGTGTCCTACCAGGTCTCTGTCCAACAAGGCAAAGGAAAGCAGTGGGACATGTGTGTGGTCTTGAAAAACTGGAAATGCTCCTGAGCCCAACAGATTAGCAATAAACTTTTGAAACCATTTGTTAGCTGGGAACATGTCTCAAAGTTCATTAAGCATTATTGGGCAGCACTGATTTTGTTGTTGAAGACATCTAAGCATTTACCTGTTTGAAGTTGTATTACTATTACTATTTTGATGTTTTACAACTACCAAGAAATGCAATTTTGAGTTGACATCAAAAGGCTCATTACATGTCAAACAAAATTACATTTTTTCAGGTATTCATGTAGCCATAATTACACTGTCATCAACCTGCTTCACTTCACATTTCACACAGAAAAATCAATTATTCTCACATCTTAATTAACAAGAAATATGCCAGGTTAACTGCTTGAAGCAACCTGAATCATTGTATTCATTCTTATCAGGGTTTTATTTATCTTCGACATTAAAAGACAACATTAGCTCTGTAACATAGCATAATAAGCAGGCTGGCAAGGTTGCACTTGTAGAAGGGTATTTCACACTCTCTGTGCCAGAGCTTGTTTTCATTTTCTGATAACTTTACAATACTTGAAATGTTTGGGCTGAATTTTTGCAGCGTGGGCATCTATTTCAAAACAATTTTTCACACACATACCCACGCACGTGCACACACACACACAGAGTTACCATTACAGCTGAATAATTTAGATCTTTCAGAAAAAAAAGTGGGAGGGCTACAGGAAAATACATTATTTTTTCCAGCATAAAGAATGTTGATGACCTTCCCTCCAAAAGGGTACACCTTGGAGTTTGTGCTGAATGCATAGCAAGGGGGTAACGACCATGCTAGATTTTTTGCTTTTAACTTCTGCAAAAATCCTAGCTGAATATGACTTCTTATTTTTAGAAAAACCCTATTTCACACATGTAGTAAAGAGACATCCTAAATTGTTGCAGCTGAAAACTCCACAAAAACATCCTGTTCTGGGGTAAGTCGGACATTTCCCACCTCTGGACTGTGGTGCTGTGGTGGGGTGTGCTAGGTCTGGGGTAGATATGGGGAATCAGCCCAGGTCTGTGGGCTGCCATCATGTTGTACTTACCTGATTACACTCTGCTTCTTCCCTGCCCCATTTACTGCACAATGCAGGGGATGAACATGGGCTGTGAAGCAAAGGAGAGGGCTGGCTGCAGGACCCTGCCTTTATTTATGCAAAAACAGGGAGGTAAGGGAGGAACTGGGCAGGAGACAGCTCATGGAGAGAGGACAGTCTCCTTGCACGTCAATCACATCCTGCCCTGAAGAACCAGCTCCTTGCATTGCCCCAGATATAATGCCAAATAAAGGTGTTCAAACTTAAGAAGCTGAGGGAACCGACTTGAGGTCCTGGTGCCTGATGTTCTGAAGTGCCCAGACAGATATGTCAGCTGGGACTATGCTTTAAATGTTAAAAGTGCTAGTTTGTTATCCCCTAGAAAGTTTGAAATTAGATGTCCAAATGAGGTGGATAGGGTTTATATTCATTATCTCAACTCCCCAGCAATAAAAGTGAGATAATGCCTCACAGAAATTGTGAAAATGAGCAAGTTAATTGTTAATACATTACCAGACACATTGATTAATTACTGGGGTAATACAGTGACAAATGCCATTGAGAAGCATGTGAGGAAAGAAGCAATTCTGTCTGTACACCAGTAAACAAATAGTATTTGGTACATTAGATGTGAGGAGAAAGAGAATGTTGAAGGCTAGGAGAAAATAGAGGGTTTTTTTAATATATAGTTCTGATCTAAGCATCAGTGTTGCTGGCCACCAAGTGAGGCAGGGCATCTGTGGAAAGATTTAAATTTGTTTGTGTCTTTGGAGTGCAGGGCTAAATGAAGATCAGAGAAATTGAATTAATTTCAACATCTCCAAACTTATATTTGTTTTTGCAATGTGAACAGTATCTTTAGCTCATTTTGAGTGTCCCCTCCAAAAAAGTTAAATCACATATTAGTGATAAAAAAAAAAAAAAATCCTCCTCTCGGCAGTACTGTGGGTGTTGAGGTAATGAGGTCTGAAAATTTCTTAAATTTTCTGATTGTATCAAACTCATATTTGTCCTGGTTTCAGCTGGGATAGAGTTAACTGTCTTCCTAGTAGCTAATACAGTGCTATGTTTTGAGTTCAGTATGAGAAGAATGTTGATAACACTGATGTTCTCAGTTGTTGCTAAGTAGTGTTTAGTCTAAAGTGAAGGATTTTTCATCTTCCGATGCTCAGCCAGCGAGAAAGCTGGAGGGGCACAAGAAGTTGGCACAGGACAGAACCAGGGCAGCTGACCCAAAGTGGCCAACGGGGTATTCCATACCATGTGATGTCCCATTTAGTATAGGAAGTGGGAAGTGGGGGCAGGGAATCGCCGCTCCGGGACTGGCTGGGTGTTGGTCGGCAGGTGGTGACCAATTGCCCTGCGCATCATTTGTACATTCCAATCCTTTTATTACTACTGATGTCCTTTTATTAGTGTTATCATTATCTTTTCTGTTCTATTAAACTGTTCTTATCTCAACCCACGAGTTTTACTTCTTTTTCCCCATGGAAAATGGGCTTCTCAGGAACTTAAGCTCAATTAAAATTCCAGTTACTGATAACCTAACTAGTAAGTTAGATAAAAATCACCTCAATGTGAAGGATTCTTTTCAGCGACTTCAGGATAATATTAAAAAAAAAAATCTTGATTTTTAACTACATGAATGATCATCTCCACAGGAATACAAATAGGACTACGCAGAATGCTGTTCAAATCTTTAAATGCTTTTCTGCATTCTACTCCAACTATAATTTATTTTTAAAACACCTTACTTGAAATCTTGTGAGAATCACAGTTACATCTGGTTAAAAAAAAAGGAATAAAATTCACAAAAATGCTGACAGTATCCCCTTAGTTCCCTTTTGTGTCCAAATGCAACAAAATTAATGGTATCTGGGGGGGTGTTTATAAGCTTTCCTTTTTTACTTTCTTGCTTTTGCCACCTTGCCAGTTTTCAGAACTTTTTTTCAATGGTTAAAAAAAGTCACCAGGTGGCAGAATAAAGATTTGCATCATTTCCTTTGGGTTTGCAGGGATGTTGGTTTTTTTACTTTAGAACTCAGATTGTTTTCAAAAGTTGCAGAGTGGCAAACGGCAGCATGAAAATTTTTCCTCTGTAAAAATTCTTACCGATGGATTTTATATATTGACAAAGAAAAAAATAGAACAAATTTTCATAATGCTTTTTAAACCTCTAAAAAGTGTTTTAAATATATTTTTTCTGAAACCATTTTACTCCATCCCCTTCAAAAACTGGGGCTACAGAGGTAGGGTTATTTGACTGTTGCTCAGAGTAGACTGGAATGAAATATTTTCACCAGCTCCATATCCACTTCCAAGAATATTTTCTTTCCACTGTATTTCTTTAATTCTGACTTTAGTATGTACAATCATGAGTATAAGTAAAAATTAGTAATGAGATAGAAACAAATATATTCATGTGAGAAATGCACTCATGCTGAATTTCATTAATTTTACAAGTTTATTATAGAACAAAGGCAAACAGCGCTGGGCACATGGTCAAAACCAGAGGCACACTGGTTATACCCAAACTCGCCTTTTTATACACTATGTTTGTGGTGTTTCAAAGGGGTTATTTTAATATTTCAGGTATCTATTAACATAACTCCGCCCCAGACCACCCCCCACTTGCGCGCATCTCTTGTGGTTCAGAGGGGCCTTCAGGGATCTGCAAGGGATGAAGTCAGTAGTCTTCCTCTGGCTGCACTTTTCACCGTGTCGTTTTCCTTCAGTCACACTTTTCAATATTTTCACATTAAACTTCTATTTTTCTTTGTTCTTCTCTTATCTTTCATGTCAAATAATCTTTGACCCCCAAAATGCTGTTCCCATGCTAACAAATCACTCCTTATCTTCTTACTTGTGTTCTCAGTTTTACTCGTCCTTGAGTCCATATGTCTTTTTTTCTGTGTTTTCACAAATCTATCTACACATCCTTTAATTACTTGAGTTACAGGATGTCTTGTCAGAAGAAAATACGTATTCTGCTTGTGCCCATTTATTGCCTACAAACTATAAAATACAATTGATGTCTGGAATATATTAACTACATATTTCCCGTGTTAAGGCCTAATTTAGTGGCAGTGAGGCAAACATCCTTTCGGGACGTAGCTTATGCAGTAGTTAAGCAAATTTCAGTGTTCTCGTTTTGCGAAAGCCGATATACATTTCCCATTCAGTTTAGAGTGTAAGAAAGATTTTGATTGCCTGTGGTTTGGTTAAAGGCTGGTCACTGAGTTTCCATGAATTTCCTCAGTAATCTTCTGCACTAGCATTTGCAATAATATATTTAATTTTAAAAATGTAATGGAAGATTAATTAGAAAAAGCAGATACATGGAGTAGTTGGGTTATGCACCCTACAGGGGAGCACAGGCTGACTCTAAGAGGTAAATCATCCTGAGAAGAAAGCATGTTCCTTTCTGGGAAGTCCCAGGAGACCACATCCTGCACACTGGCACCAGATTCTTCCTCTCCAACACAAATCTTGCAAATTTTGTTTATAATTAAAGCAAAGTGATAGGGATGGAAAGCATAAGCACTGAGCTTAAATTCCAGTATTACACTCATTGACTGTCCTCTGTGAACTTCACAACTTGTGGAAGTAGATGTTTGATGAAGAAAAAGGGACTAAATAGCAACAAAACACAGAACTTGAGCAAGTGGGAGAGTAAATGGAAGGAGAACACCACATCTGGCAAGATATTCCTTATGCTTAGTACATTTCCTAGGGAAAAAAATGCATTAGTCTGATAGACCCTCCTGGCAACACTTGTGCATGACCGTCTTACATGTCTGTTTCTCCTTGAAAAATATTTGCATAAAAGCCAAAAAGTTGTCCAAATGCTGACCCTCATGAAGAAGTAATTACATTCTTGGTGCACTAAAGAATGTATTTAATGGAGGAAAAAAATATTTATTTTATATGCTTCTTGGGGATAGGAACAAAAAGTATTATGCTGTAAAGACAGTTTGTGTGTTTACATTCACATGCAGTAGTCTCTACAACTTGAAGAACACGGCAATTCGTAAATGTATGTTTCAGGTATCTGATGTAGATTTTTGCTTAATTTTTTTGTGAGTCAGCTCAGAACCTTTCAAATGCAGCAAAAGCACAGACAATAATTAGATGAAAAATCCCACTGGGTAGAAGTCAGTATAGAAATTCTCAGCTGTCTCACAGTTCAATTATTACACAGGCATTTGGTGTGACACTGGACAGAAAAAGGCCAGCTACTGTTGCCCCATCACTTTAATCTTTGTGGAAGTCTGTGAATGCTCTAAAGCCACTCCTGATCTTTGCTGTCAGGATCAAGCTTAATGCATGTAACTACAGCAGCAAATAGTGAGCACCAGGTAATTCCAGTTCCGCAAAGCATATTGAAACAAAACTTTGGCATCACTTCTGTGTTTAATGGCCACCAGATGTCCTAAAATACTGTACCTTCCACTAAGGCCATAAGGAGGAAACATTTGAAATCAAAAAGGAGAAATAATTTCAAAATATTCATTGATCCTTTTTTTTCAAAAGCTGTTGTTCATTTTATTTGTACTTAACTAGATTCTCTTTTTGCCTTCCTTCCCTTAGCATCTCTGTACTCATTCCTTTCAGGAGGATACTTCTGTAAGCAGCATGTCTTCTTCATAAATAATTATAAACTAAAGACTTTTAAAAATACTTCATAAAATATGTATGTATTTTTTAATGCCCATCACAGATGAAATGCTAGTTGTTTGCCAGCAAGTGGCCATCAAAAATTTTGTCCTGTGAAGAGCTGCAAAAGCTTTCTGAGATAATGTGAAAGAGGAGAATAAAGAGCGTGCACTGAGCCCTGGGAGACATTGCAGAGCTGTACAACTGGATGAACAAAGGAGAAACTTGGTAGTTTTGATTCACAGGCTGGGGTATTGCATGCTTACAGGCAGGTACAGAAACACCTCCTAGCCATGCTACTTTCTAAACATGAACATTGTTTAGAGCGTCAAGGTAAAATGAAGATGAGTTGTCTCTTACTTCATGCTGAAACCCCAAGTGATGCAGCAGTCTATCACATATAACCATTAATTTCCCTGGAGGATGCATCTCAAGTTTTCTTGCTTACCATAGAGAAGGTTCAAATAATGCAATTACCACACAAACTGTAGAGGTGGCTCATCATACATCTTATGGGGGCCAAGCCTGTAGGCAACCCTAGTGCCTTTAGGACAGCCAGACCTTTTTGAAGAAAATGAACTTGCAGTCTTTGGCAATACGTGTAGCAGTAAGGAAACATAAGCTCCACCAGAGACAGGAGCACTCAGAATATTATATAGCCTCAGCTATGTCAAGCATCCAGCCCCAGTTTATGTTAAAAATCTCTTACAGCTGGGCAAGTATTATCTAATGGAAAACATCCAAAAAAAGGAATACTGAAGTGCTTTTCTGAACCACCAGTTCTACAACTGCTTATTCCACTTGCCTGCACAAGATAGCTCTGCTAATAGTTTAACATGGCAAAAAAAAATGCACTCAGTCAACACTCAGACCTTGCAGGTTGTTTTTTGTTGTTGCTGTTTTTTTCTACCTTAGTTTTCTCTTTCTATTAACAGCTTGATTGTCGATCTGATGGCGGGAGTCATAACTCCTAACTGGGAGATAGAAGGACTTATTTCCTGCAGACCCACATGTATAGAACAAGTAGGAGGTTAGAGAGGCAAAATTCAACCACATTTCATACCCCAGGATTTGGTTTTTTTATTTATATAGTCTCTGCCACTTTCTAAGAATGGTTTTCAGAGAGGGAGTTATTGTTTATTCTTTGTATAGATGATTACAGATTGTGTTGAAATATCTGTAATTTTATCTTTAGATCTGCTTTAATTGTGGCACAATTTGGAATAACACTGACCACAGGAGTACGTGTAACTATTTTGTGGAATCTGTTTTTTTTCTGCAAAATTGAGGCTGTAAAAACTGGTAATTCTCTTCTCTCCATGTTGTCTAAATGCTAGTGACCTTTCCCTTTCTTCATTGAGTTAAATATTAAGAGTTAAGAAGAATAAAATTATAGAAAAACCTAAAGAATGAAAGAAAGAGCCATAGCTTATGTACAGAAGATTATCAGGTATGTGATAGAATCATGGCAAGGATTTACTAGCTCTAGCTCAATTTCTAAATAAGTTCTCTCTAAATGAGACTTGCAAATGATCTATAATCTCCTAGTCCTTCTAATGATAAAACAATATAAAAATACACGTCAATTGTCATTACCTGTCAGTACAATGTGTCTCTTTGCTATTGTACCTTCTTTTTCAGGGCAGGTCAAATGCTCATGGAGACATGTATAGCACACATGCACACTCACACACACAAAGGGCAAAGGAAAGGAACATGGAGTTGGATTGTGGTTATTTTTTTCTTTGGGTTTTTTGTTAGTTTGTTTCTGTTTGCAAAGACAGCAAGCACGAAGGCATCTGTGCCTGTCTAAATTCAGCCAAAACCATCTGCCAACAAATTGCAGCTAAAGGGTAGAAAATCTAATCGTGACTCAGAGGAGTTAGAAGGGAACGTGGGAGTGAGGGCCCAGGCAATAAGCTGCAGAGATGGGTAACAGTTGGCTGGAAAGGGATGGGAAGCAGTTAAATGAATGGGGGCCATCTATTCTTACCACATTTACACTACATGAACCCGATAATTAAATGAACAGTTATAGCGTAATGTACCGCAACACAGAGTGAGCTTTTTCAGATTCATGCACATGCTCTGCTCTTCCCCCCATGTATATCTTCGTCCTCCTCAGCTCCAAACCATCATCATTAAGAAACTTGCTGCACAGTAAATCTGTTCTTCTATACAATGACAGTTACCTGAAATCAATGCTGGCTCTGAGTTATGGTGGCATCATAAACTGTTCAATTGCCTTAATGGAATTATGTATCATTGCAATTATTTATTATTTATCACATCAGCTCTTAAGTTATTCCTTGCTATTTATCATATTATCCTGTGCAATGTACTTTTCATTTATGTTGTCTGGATTAGAAACGCATGAGGGAAAAATGCAGATAATTATTAGTATGTTTTCCTCTTCAGCAGAGAATGTTTTGGAAGACAGAGCAACAAACACAAGATACAAGAGCATAATGAGTAAAACTTGCTTAACTCAAAAAGTGGCTTCATTATCTGAGTTATCTCAAGGTAACTTCTACTTTTTTTCCCAATTGCCTGAGATAACTCTGGCCTTCTGTGATAAAGCTTGTGATTTTTACTGTACTCATATATGGGAACACTATTAAACACAAGTGCAACTATCAAGAAGATGCAGAAAACAGAACAAGACTTGAACCTGAGCTGTGTTGTATAGTAGAGAGAGAGCACTCTTGAACACTTCAGAATTATTATTACCACTATATATAGTGGTAATGTATCTATATAGTTGAATACAGTACACAGGATGCTCAAAAAAGATTCAAGAAATCAGAAATTCTGTTTTGGCAAAGATAGTCCCTAAATGCAGGGAAAGTCACAGCATGCAGAAGTCTTGTGGTTGTCACTTGGTCTCAGATTTTTCATCTGAGATGTATTTTTCCCATCTGCTTTCCAAGATGCAGAAGAGAGGGCAGATTGAACAATGAAGACTTTGGCCCCAACACAGGGCTTGCACCTTCTGCATTGAGCTGTGTTCCTGTTACACATAAGTTCTCTCTTGCATTTTTAGAAATGTTCTAGTCTCTCTAGAAAATCATCTTAGCTTCTTATGCTTCCATTTCCCCATCTCCTCCCTATATTGCCAGCTGAGAGTACAAGCTATATAGAGGTGCTTGTCACTCATCTGTAGAGTGCCTGGTGCAGTGGGAGGTGAAGGGCTACTGATAGAAATAGTGATAACGATAACCTTCTCTGTATGGGAAATTATATGGTGTGTATCTAAAAATCATTCAGCAAGCAGAGAGAAGGTTGACTTTTAAACTGAGAACAAAATGTCCTAGGTGGTCCCTTTCAGCCTTTGCATTGATCTAATTATAGGAAAGCTATCATTTACCAGAAGCTTCAAATATCAAAAATGACTAAGAGAAGGAGGTTATATTTAACCAAAAAATCCAAATACGAACTCAGATTTGAAAACAAATAAGAAATCAGATACAGAGAAGTGTATTTATTAAGAGTTTAACATGGGATGTTTCTGAAGAAGACTTCTAGGAATATTATGCTATTCTATATTCTCCTCAACCATATTTCAGTTTCAACTAGGCATTTTTTTCACAGAAGCTGTTGTTTCTCAGAAATGACATTCCAATATACTTCAAAGACAGACATGGCTAGACCCAATGATATATTTCACAAGAGGTTCTTGCCTCATTAGATGTTGTTCACGAAAATTTCACTACTAAGTGAAGGAAGAATTTATCCTGATGAAAAATCTGCAGGATTAATTTTCTTTTCTGATCCATTTCCATTGACTCATCCTGTATGAGGGCAGGTATGAATGCAGCTTGTACGTTCCAAAAGCCATTTCACTTTCACATTCCTCTTCAGAAAGAGTGGACCACTAGTTTCAAACCAATGAAAAGATCTTTGTCAGTATTTAAAGGATTCTAAACAGAATAGCCCTCTGGAAATGTTTTGTTATTCCTTTTTTACTTGCTGATCACAAACACTCACAAATAGGTAAAACAAATACCGATTTCATGTAATTTAAAAATTTCAAACCATAATTTTTCACAGATAAATCCATCAATGAAAACGAAAAGAATTTAAGCACAAGAAAATATACTAATACACTGAAATAAGCTATTGAACTATATAAATTAGAGTGATTCATTTGCCTAGTTACAAAAATTACACATGTCAATCTCTAGTCTGTTTTCCTTCAACTGCTAAATCATCAGTTGTATCCACCTTGAATGAAGCACTTGTCCTCTGACTGAAGGCTTTCACCCCACTACCCTGTGTAAAGAAATTAAATGCACATGAAACAACTTGTATTATGCTATCATTTTTTAATGTCACAGCTTGATTATTTAAAATAATTATAAATATATAGATACTTATTTTTGTAATAATACAAATAATATTAGAATTTAATAATAATAAAATATTATCTCACATTTCAAGGTAAAATAGCATAGCTATTTTATATATAGCCTATACTATATGATAATAGTGACGATTCAAGTGCAAATACCATATTAACTTATTTGAGAGATACCTGAATTTTCAGCCAAAGTAAGCAGCAGAAGAATATTTATCCAGGCAACAAGGAGTTGAAGAAGATTTTAGGCAGACAGGACCAAAAATAAATACATAAATAAAAAGCACTACTGAGGCATTCGGTTTTTTAGTATATAATAATTCAGGACCTCATTTTCAAATAACTTACATTAGGTGAATAGATAACTTACCAGCTGGCTAACCATGAAAAGGGCTAAGCTCCTCAAGTAATGAAGACTGTAAAACATATGCTCCAATTGCAAATTTCTGTTTAAAATTATTGACTTAAGCATGGGCTGAAGAATCTTGATGAATCCATGCCTGAATTAGGAACACAAAACTATGTTTCCTGAATTAAGAGTTCTGCCTGAGGAGCTCTAGAAGACCTGAGGCCTCCTGGCATTGTGTGTGGTTTGAATGCCACTGCCACAAAACTGCCAATCCTCCAGCAGCAAAAGCATCTACATTTATTTGTTGGACTTCTTGACAGTGACTAAAGTCTCCCTTTCCAGCTTTAAATTGACAAAGTGTCTATCATAGCCAGCAGATTGTTTCCTGGCCTGATTTTCCACCCTGAAATTGACTGTCTGAGCACTGTGAATGCTGGGATTTCCTTCCCACCACCAAAGCTTTTCGTAAGTACCAAGTAGCCGCTTCAAAGCATGAGATAACAACTAACAGCAGTGGTAGTTCACTGGCTTTTGCCTGGCTTGCTAGACTCTAAAACAATTTCTCTTTGCAAATCTGATTTTATAGCATTTTTACCTTCAGTCTTGCAAGCAAACAGGTGCTTAGTGCTAGCTCCATGAAGTGCTCTGGAAACCTTGCAGATGTCTTCCATATCAAATATAAGCTATTTGCTTTTACCTTCAAGATCAATGAGGGACATTAATCATATTACTTAGCATCCTGCCCAGCATCTCTCATCCCCATTAGCAAGAATTTGTCTCCTGCATCTGATCGGCCACTGCCTTAATGTCCTCTGTGGGCCTGTCATGTTTCCAAAAGGCAGCATTATGCCTTTGCCCAAGCCCCTGCATTTGTAAGAAGTCCTATAACACCATAAAAATTTCCTTATAATTCTCTGAAAACCTGTCTTTCAGAAAACCCAGAGCAGACAAAGCCTTGCTTGCTGGAATGATGGCCTCCTTGTTGACTAATCTTCCCTCTTCAGACCCTCTGATATTTCTATCTGCCTGTCTTTATCCATCACTCCAAAGAGACAACTCCATTGCCTCTCACGCCAGTCTAGAGGTGTACCATTAAGCAAGCAGTGGAATAAAAGGAGGAGCACAACCAACATTTCCTCTTTGTGTGACAGCATTTCGAAAGACTGACTGACCTGTACTCTTGTTTGAAAAGAAAGAGCAGATGCAGCACAATCCAGAAGGCATTTCAGGGCCATGAACCATGAGCTGAAGGAGGTATTTTTCTTGAGACCCACATGAAGACATCTCTGTCCTGTAGTGAAATAATAATTAAGGTGCAATCCTGACCTCAGAGCATCCTAGTGGCTAACTTGAAGAGTTCCTAATGCAGAATGTTGGCTGAGGTTAACTGGAGTTGGCTTTCATTTTCAGCAAACAAGAAATTAGCATGCACATGAAATTAAAATGGAACTTCAGGAAAAGTAACACCTTGAGAAAATGGCAAATATTTATGAACAATTAAAAAAAAACAGAGGGGGCAATGTAAAAACTAAAGAATTTCTTTCATTTTTACTTATTTTAAATTAACTGTTTTATTTCAGCCTTTCTAATACATTTCCTGTTTTCTTCCTGAAATTTTCATTTTCACTTTAAAATGGTTTAACCTTTAATGGGCAAAAAAGGCATGAAGAGCATGTATATTTAAGTAAATGTTGACAGTTTATGTCTTTCATTTAGTCTCAAAGTGAAACATTGAAGTTTTGGGACAAAGAAGATTTTTGTTTAAAACCTCCAAAGTTTCTGCTTTGACCTAATCAATTTCTCAGCTCAACTTACCAAAACAAAAAATCCATTTCTGATCCAGTTTTATGGTTAGTCCAAGTCCAAGGCATCTAACTCTTCTTACACAGTCTGTTGAGGCTTTGCAACTAATGTTTTACCTCAGATGTAGCTACCTTCATCTGTGCTGAGCACAACTGTAATTTAGAACAGAATTTATGAGCTCGGCCCAACTTTTGGAAAAGTTTAGCAGTATACTTTAATCACTGGGTTTGGGATAAGGTGATGGATTTCAACAAGGTATAAGAATTATGCAGGGATAAATATAGACTCTCAGGAAGAAAATACAAAAGTATGAGAGGCTATTAAACTTACAATGAAAGGTCTAGGAGCAAGAGGCATGGTAAGTGATTCATCCTACAGCTAACGAGCATACTTTTTGTCTAGCACTGATTATCTCTGTACCTCTTTGAATGCAGAGCTTGTACCAAAAAAAGTGAGGACTTTTTCACCTTCAAAATATACTCCTCCATAATACTTGAGAACTACCTAGGATGTATTTATGTATAGTTTAATTGTTGGAAATTTTTTTAATGCCTAAGAGCCCGTAAATATCTTAGAGAATCAAGAAATGGAAACCCATTTTAAAGAACTGCCTCTCAAGACACTGCCAGGGAAACAGGTATATTAGAGTAAAAGTTATTTTATTTTATCAGGCTAAGGAGGAAGGAGAGATCAAATAAAAACATGAAGTGGAGTCACTTGTTGGTCTTTCTGGTTTACTACCAATTTTATCCTCATTAAATAGGATGCTGAAGGTGAAGTATATCTTAGAAGGCTATTTACTCAGAAAAGGAATGCTTTCTGACTGGAAATGAGAGTATTGCCACAGAAAGGACAGGAGTGGAATATCAAATATTCCATTAGACCAAAGAGATAAAGATGTTTCTACCCTCAGCTATAGTTGGAGGTGTAAAAATGTAGTTGCCTTAGATAGGCAAAGCATGGAAACTACAAGCATGGAAAAAAGCTTTTACAAAAAGATATCCTGCATTTTCTGGCTACTCCAAGCATCCCAAAATGACAAATGCAGTGACAGTCCTTATGACAAATAAAGATTTGCTAGATTTTTTCATTACAACAGGTGACTTTTGTCTTCTCTTGTGAAGAGACCTTACAATAGACATTGAAGTCCTACTAAAGAGTGAGCACCCAGAAGCAGGGAGGGGGTTGGCATGGTAGAGTGTCAGAGAACCTGAGCCACCATGCTGTGCACAGCTTTTCAGTGGTCCAGGCACACCAGGGTATTGCCCACTACGCACCAGAAATTAAGAAGCTGAGAGTCAGATGAGAATAGCGGGAGTCACACCAATAATTAGTACAGTGATCTTTTGTGAATGAAAATGCAGCAAAGTAGGAATGTTCTCAATAGGACATAAAAGTAATCTGTGGAGTAAACAGGTCTTTCCTAGTTCTCTATAAGGCAGAAGGAAGAAGAATGAAAATTAATTTCTTTTTAACTGACACACACAAACACACATAAACGTAGCCATATATATGGCTATTCTCTGCTTGACTGACTTTTTGTCCCAACATTTTTATGTAGCAGGTAAGTATTATTATGTATGGCAGAGGATCTGCCATTGCTCTTCTTTGCAAGCCCCAGTTACTTGCAATCTGCCAAGGCAATTCACCTGACCCACGAGTCTTTATATAACCCCTTTCCTTGGGAGTCCTTTGAGAGAGAGCTGTGAGGTGGATCGATCTTTCTGTTGTCAGCATTAGTGTGCACTTGACTACTGTCTTTCCAGGGAAAGTCTGCCCAAACAGGTGATGGTATTTATCAATTGACATGACAGCCTAACCAACCCTGGAAAAAACAAAAGCTAATAATAACCATCAACTGTGTGGTTGCCAGTGACAGAAGAGTTCATCACATTCACAGTCTGCTCTCTGCACTCATCCGAGGACTGTTTGGGAAAGAGGGAAGTGGAGAGTGGACAGCACAAATTGCCACAGGGGCACAGCCCGCAGTTTTCATAGCCACTATTTTCATCCCTACTCAGTCTTGGGCAGGGAGTGGATACTGGGGACCAGGAATCCCTGGGCTTATAGCAGATGGTTGGGTTGACTGCACAGCTCATGCATATTTGGTATCACCATATAACAGAAGAGGACCAAAGTGTACACTCTTGGTCAGGAAGGCTTTAGCTGCACCTTTATAACAGTTGCTATTTATGTGTGCTTTTGTTTGCATGCCTCCCAGAGTGTGCAGCTATAACAACCAGACCATATTCTTCACCTAGGCTTGGACTCTAACACAGCTCACCAGAGGGACGTCTCTGCCTAACAAAGTCATGCATAATAAATAAAAAGGCCAGACAGATTTCACAGTGCTACCTACTATTTTGTTGACACAAAGAACAATGAGTACATTTCTTGTTCATGATGTAAAGGCCTATTCCAGACACTAACATAAACTCTCTTAAATTTCTCCTGGATGTACAGGTTAGAATTTTCATTCGTTTTCTGCAGTAAAAATTCACGTGAGGATATGACATCACATTGCATACATTATAAGGTATCACATGTTACATTATGTAAAACATGAAAACTCCAAATTGTGAATGTATCATTGATATAGCCATTAGCAGAATTGCAATTAGAGGAAATTTTAGAAGCCTTCACAACCAACAAAAGTTGAAAAAAGTCTGATAATCCCCATATGCAAAATAATCCATGTGTGATAGCATGAAAGGAAGGCCTAGCCGTCAAGCAGGCAGAATTGCAGTATCTAGAGAGAGGTCTCTATCATATCTCAGCCAACCCTTCAGGCCTTACCTCAGAGCTGTTCCTCCTTGAAGCAACACTAGAGAGCAAAAATAAGGGACAAATTCACGCTCCTCTCCTCTGTTTCTGTTTCCTTCCCTGCTTTTTATTTCTTAGAAATCAGTGCACATTCTTTACCATCAAGAAAAGGGCGATAACCCTGGGAAAAGAACTGACAGTGCATTTTCTAAGCCACATAGCTATAATACCTCACTGGTGAGTTGGAGAAGAACAAAAGTTAACCTAGGAAATCAATGATGCTGGAAAACAGTAGGATTCTGAGCATCTCAAAGTTTAGAACAGTGATCTCCTGAGTAACATCCATGAGGTCCTACTATTCGATATAAAATTTGTACATACTACCTGTGCTCTCTGAATCAATGCAGAAAGAGATATTGCTTTCTGGAAAAGAAAAACCTGCAGTAAGCAAAGTGACAGAAAAGATGTTCCACTAAATTCCACTTTAATTATTTCATCAAAATACTCACAGCCTTGAAAGCTGGTCCTGCTCCATGCACATATTTAGTGACTCTTCAGAAAATATAGGAAATTATTTATGCAACCAAAAGAAAATGGCATACAGTTACATTAAAAACTTTTATGAATGAGAAATATACTTGGATAGGAGTAAAGCTATGCATACAGAAACTACACCTGGAAACTATCTATCAGCTTGTAGTTTTATTTCATTCAAGCAATGGCCCCTGTTGTTTCTATCAGGGGTTTCCTTTGGACTTAAAAGAAATCAGGGAGGAGACCTGCTTTGCTCTTTAGAAGGCACATCTGAATCTGATGGTTTTATTTATGTAATATGATACTATTACAGTGGAGCAACATCACTGTGGTAGGTCTACTTTCAGTCTGTACCCACAGTTCAAGTCAGAAGTTGAAGTAGTAGATATCTCTGGGTACCTGGGGCAACTGACTTGTCAAAAGACATCATAAAAGATTAGAAGTCCTCAATAAATTTTGAGATCTTCTATAATTTCCCTGAATTGCCCTATGTATTAAAAAAAAAACAAGCCCCCAAACTTAAACCTCAAAAATTCTGTAATTTAGATGAGATTTTCCAGGGGACAGGAAGTTATGCCTGATTGGAAACACTAACTCCATAACTCTTAGGAAGTCTAGCAGTAAATTGGAGGAAAACAAGATATTGGCAGATGTAATATCCCTGATTGTGCTAACTTTTAGGTTTTTATATGTGCTATCATCATGATTCTCTTCAGATGGAATCCAACAGCAAACCTATAAAGTCCCTATTGGGAAATGTAAAGTTATTTTAAACTAAGAAAACAGAATTTAATATCAGCTCTTATAGCTTACTGCTTAGGGTCTTTGAAAATTATAAGCACATTAAATTGTTGGTCTAGTGTTATTAAAATAATATTTCATTTTTATTTTGCAGTCCATGCTTTAGAAAAGCTTTATGAACTCTCAACAGTTTTTCAAAGGCTGGTTACTTAGCAAGGTAGATCATACTGCCTCATTATCGCAAAAAATGGACAATTTTTTGTAAGGTATTGCTGACAGCAGTTTTCTATATATTATTAGTAAACTGAAACTAAAGGAGATACTGGGTTTTATGTCTTCCTTGAAACATTTCTTCATTGCTGCCACATATGGGTATTGAGTTGCACAACTAATTAGTTGTACTAAAACATTCTGCTGTACGAGTTACTTCACCTTCTCTCCTTGTTTGTCATACACCTGTTACAGCTTGTGTTTTCAAACTGTGCATGCTCTGGGACACAGGCTGGCACACACCATATGTTTGTGCAGCATCTACTACAATGAGGCCCCAACCTGGCTGAGGATTACCTGTGCCAATATTCATTTGAATAATTATAAACCCTAGGTCTGTGAGAGTTCTTCAAAAAACAAAAATGCACTGGAGCAAAAGATTTAAATATTTTCCTCTGCTTCATTGATGGGATTTATTAAGTCAAATGGTGCAAAAATTTGCATAGGCAGCACAGTTTATGACAGGTGCTTTTGCAAGAAGTCAGAGCATCACCTTAGAACATGAAATTTCTTTCTTGGGGAAATCCCAAAGATTTTATAATTGCTTGTGCTTCAACAGTGAAAAATTAATATTTCTGGATATTTTTCTTCAGGAGGTATTTGAAAAAACATTATTTTGGAATAGAGAAAATATTTTTAATTATGTCAAATGGCAGCATGCATATTAACTGCATGTATGTTATTTAAAATAAAATGTTACTATATGGAAAAGTTAAATTATCACACTTTCATTAAATCAAGCAGATATAAACACAGAGTTCCTTGTTTTTCCAGCAAAAAATAATTACAAACAGTCCTGTCATGAAATGTTTTGACATATGCAAACTTCATTTCTGATCAAGTAGTGTCAAAATCTGAAGACGGAGATAGAAACAAGATACATCTCTCCTGATTTAATGACTAAATGAAAATAATCATAGGGGGATGTACAATGTTCAAAGGGGATGTAAATTGCAGCAAATGTTTGAACTTTAAGATCTACAATTGAGTATTAACTCTCTGCCTTTTGCTTTAGCAGAAAATCTTGCTGTTGATCTGTAAAGGTCCTAGAAAGATGGGAAAAGATTGTGTAAAGCACCACCACATTTTCCCTTGCTGTGATGCTGATGTGTGTTTATTAGGTTTTGCTTCCCAGCCATATACATTTCATCTATAATTTTGTGTTAAGCCACAGCTCACCAAGCTGCAGGTTTTCTAAGATTAGGTTTTTAATCATGGGCACTCTTACCTGGTGAGAACTGGAGTTTCTTAAGGATTACTTTAACTTGCATAAGCTTTGGTTACCAAAGTACTATAGACCAGCTGAAAACTAAGAAGCACAAGTTCTCCACCTCCCATTTTCAAATTATTCTTCATATTCTTGTCCCACCTCAATAACATCCATGCAGCATGAGGAAGTGGTGTATGTATGAAGTCAACATGGGCAGCAGGGCTCTCCATGAAAAGAAATTCTCAGAGGCTTACTGCTAGCTTGGTCAAGTGACACAAAGCATCTGAAATGATCCTTGTTAGTAACAACTGCACCTGAAGACATGAGTGCAAAAAGACAAGGGAATTCACCGGCTAATATGCCCACAGCTATGCCAAGTCACCTCTCCTGTACAGACAACACTAGATTCTTTGGTCAGTAGCTATCCCTATATCAAAGGGCTGTAGAGGTAAAGTGAACTTGGACTACACTCAAACCTTGCTGCTCTTCCTCATATATATATTATACACCCATTCTAGGTGTAACCTAGGATATTATATTATGCCTCCCTGGCTGTTTGGCTAAATCTATGCCTCCTCTCTTGTGGAGAGACTCTTACAGGGGTACCAGCGCACAGATACTACAGGGAGTAATATTGTCCATCCCCTCCTATTTCTGCTCAGAAGCAGAGGACAGACTACCCATGCTTTTATCAGATGAGCTCTAAGAAGATAGACACACATGGTTTCATAATTCCAATATCTTCATTTGTCCAACACAGAAGATGTTCAAAGTTGATACCATCTTTTGTACCTGTAGTTCCAATTCTGAGATGGCTTAAGTCATAAATTACTTCAGTGAAATGGCATCCCATTTATTGTCAGGTTTGGTTCGCATTTTGACGTTACTCTTAAAAAGAGTAGAATGAAGAGAAGAGAAGAGAAGAGAAGAGAAGAGAAGAGAAGAGAAGAGAAAGCAAGTTATTCAATGTGTGTAGCTGTTACTCTAATGACTCTCACAAAAGCCGGCTTGTACCATTAATGTGCAAAGCTGGAGACTTAACTCACATCATGGTGATGACTAAGAATGCATTAGACCCCATAATCTTTGCCTCTAAAGATTTAAGAACAAGAAGCGTACAACAAACTACAACCAAACAAACAAACAAAAACCAACCCAGCCCTGAGTAGACAAATAGTAAAAGACCTGCTATAACAAAGCCTGGAAATGTCAAAGACTGCTGAAGAAAATCTAAATAGCCTTTCACACTAAATCTGAAAGCACACGATGCAAGTGAAAAGATACGTAGACAGAAAGTCTGAGCTACCAGTCTGGGATGAACCTGAGGCAAAACAGAGAAACTACTGGAAGATCCAGATTTAACACTTAAGAAAGCAGTTATAGCTTGTAGAGTAAATTAAGTTACCCAATGAAAAATGAAGTTTGCAGAATGTGAACCAGTCCGCTGAGGTAGACATATAAGCCAGCTATGAAAACAAAAAGACATCAGAGGGAAAAAAGCCAATGAAAAGCCAAGTCAGAACCCTCCAACAACAGATGGAGCTGAATGCAGTGTGGCAAACTTCATGAGCCAAATCAATACCAATTGTTGGAAAGAGAGGCACACTCTGTATTGGGTTACACTTACCAGAGTTTACAAGCTCTGGCACCACACTTAAAGCATGGACACAGAGGATGACCAGAGCAGTGGACAATTGTGCAGCCAAAAGCTAAGGATTATAAGTCTGAAAGTTAATGGGACATGAACACTGAGTCCACAAGCAAAGTGGAAATATAGCACTAGAGGAAAAGCCACATGCAGGAAGGGTAAAAGTTTGGGAACTTACCCAACATCCAGTTATGAGTGTAACAGGCCCTTTGTCTCCTCTATTGTGAACTTTCAGAAATCTGAGGAATTAAATAACTGGAAAAGTTTGAGAAAGTCTTGCAGGACACAGGACTGTGCTCATCTGAAGACCAAGTACATGTCGAAAAAGTTAGAAAGATCTTTAGCCTATGGCTGGAGTTGAAATAGAAGACAGTTAGTCTCACTTGGAGCTGTAGAGCAAGCAAAAAAAATGGCCACCGTTGCTATGTTGGCAAGATATAGGACTTTACCTACATATAGAACTAACATAAATACTAAATAAATCTGTGAAAAGGAAACATTTTTATTACCTACCAGGGGATAAATCCTTGGAAGAATGGCACAAAGCCCAGCTAGCAGGCTTTGCCAGACCTGCGCTGGGCCAATGTGACTGTCTCTGCATTGTCCTCCCGGACGCAGGAGCACAGAGGAGTGCGGTGACACCAGGCTGGCTCCAGACCCAGTCCTCTGGGCCCCACAGCTTGGCAGCAAGGAAGAGCTGAATAAGAACCACTGCGTTCCAGCTAAGGTAATTAGAGATCATCCAGTATTTTCTGGGTTTCTTCCTTTAAACAATCTCCTAGGCAGTTTCCACGAATAAGGGACAGCTGTGTGGAAAACTAATTTTTTATTTAGGAAAGGTTTTCTTAGATATATATTATCTTTCAGCCAAAAAGGAGAAGTATCAGACAAAGTCATCTTGTACTTACATAGTAAACATAACTTTGGCACGTGTGCTGCACTATAGATTTGCCCACTGTGAGACCATCTGATTTACTGGGGTTGATGTCAGACAGCCAGGTAGGTTTGACACATTTTGTCACAAACAATGCAAGATTGTCTAGACAAAGATGCTATCTCTGGCTCAGAAACAGTGTTTGCCTGCAGATCCTTGAGGTGCAGTAGAATAGTCTGGTGCTACATCAATGTATGTTTGTGTCTAAGCATGTGTCAGCAGTGTGTGCTGGCGTATTGGGCTTTATTAACAAAAACACAGCCAAGGAAAGTGATTATTTATGTTTACCTGGTACTCATTAGATCACATCTTGAATACTGCTCCCAGTTTTGGTTCTCAGTACAAGACAGACATTGGTAAACTGGAGTGAGTTCAGTGGAGGCCACCAGAATGGTCAGGGCTGGAGCACTTGCCTTGTGACCAGAAGCCTCAGGATCAGACCTGGTTCAACCTGAAGACAAGATGGCTTTGGGGGCACCTAATAGCAGCATGGCCCTATCTACAGGGAGGTTAGCAAGAATATAAATCCTTGTTATGGAGGTGCATGGTAGATGGACAAGAGACAACAGTCCCAGACTAAAAGAGAGGAAGTTCCAACTGGGTCCAAAGAAACAAGTTGTCCAAGGCTGTCCACAAGGACAGCCAAGCATTGGAACAGGTTGCCCAGAAACTTGTGGAGTTTTTGCCATGGAGGTTTTAAAGACCTGACTCAGCAAAGTCCTGAGCAACCTGGTCTAAACGCTGAATTCACTGCTAACTCTGTTTTAAGCAGGATGTTAAAACAGATGACCACCTGATGTCCCTTCCAACATGGAAGATCCAATGGAAGGCCATCTTCCAAGTTCTCACATGCTTAGCATTGGGTTATGCGAGCTACTGAGTATTTCCCATTTTCTTAAGGAAGGTCTGAGTGCAGAATAAGTCCATGAAGAGTGTTGAAAATTATAATGTGGAAAAATACAATTTCGATTCCAAAATGCTAATGATGAATGGATTAATAACAGGATGTCTTGACTGATAGCAGGAAGACTTAAGATTATGACTTTTAGAAAATCTCCAGCTCTTTTGACAGTCAGATCACATTTTGTTAGGAGCCAGTGTTGATTTAAGATTCTAACAGGAATGGTAAAATTTTGGCCTTGAGTTCACATAGTCGATATTTTCATTTTAAAGGGCTGCATCTGATTAGCCCATCATGCATTTTCCTGTTTTCTCAAATGTTTAATAATAGATGATGGAGAAAGCTGCAAGTCAGATTAATTAGTTTTTTTGAGTGTGTGTGTATGTGTGCATTAACATTACTGAATGGTCTGTTACTGCTTAATTAATCCTACAACATACTTCTTTACATTGATTCAGTATCATGCAGGTGTTCCAAGTTCAGCTACTCAAAGTTATGATAGACATCTAAGTCAGATAAAAATCAGAGGACCAGAGTTAAATGCCTAGTTTCCTTATATAATCCATGAATAAAATTAGATACTTCCATGAAAGGCAATCAGAACGTCATTAGCTCATCTATATTAACTTGTTTAGCTTATTAGCTACCACCTAGCTGACATTTGTCATAACCCATTTCAGAGGATAGCTAATGTTAGTGCTCTACATGGTAGCGAATGCCCCAATTAGAACAGGCCAGGAATTTTCCAATTAAATGGAGTAGGCATGAGAGGTTTTGCTGGAAAAGTGCCATATACTTGATGAAAACCATCAGGCTCAATACTCTTTTTTTCCCCTGAAATATAGCAGGAAGCCCTTCCACATAGAGGATCGGTACCCTGCAAACCTAATGAAGAGACAAAAGTCATGACTATAGGCAACTTGATTACAGGGACTATCTTACTGGAGTACAGATGTCTGCTAGCAGGTTATATACCCATAGCTTCCATTTCACCCAGAAACCAATTCATCCTGATAGAGTGTGTACATTTTCCACAAACTCTGGAGGTGGGTTTCATCTCAAGTATCTTTAGACACCTACGTGTATCGATATATCAGAGCTGCTCTGTTAGACTCCCTTCATTGTCAGCAGGGAGAAGCAGGTACCAAGAAAAATGATTCACCTGACCTGTCTTGGAGATCTGCTGAAGGACGAGATGACTCATACTTCAACAAATTGTATTACTCTCCAAGGATAAGAAAAGGAGTTTGGACAAGTAGCCCAGATGCAAGTAAATCCCACCCAAGAAAACAACACTGATCTATAAGTCTGGAAGCAATAGAAGTCTTCTAAGAAAAGGGACATACAGCCTCATTCCTACAGAAGAGCCATATTTGCAGTGTGCCTGCTTGAGAGATTATTAAAACAAAACCAAAAAAAAAAGCAGTATCACAGTACCATGATCAAAACCACAAGTCATACACTTGAAAATCAAACTTTTCTATGGGTTGAAGGTCTTCTTACATTGATAAAGCCATGGGAGATGAGAAAGATAATTTCTTTTTTCAAAATCTTTATATACTGAACAATATTGTATTAGCTCAATATCCCTGAACCAACCAGTGCAGCCCCTTCTGAGTACTATCACCTTTCCATTAACATGCAAAAGCATAGCTTGTGGCAAAGTAGGCAAAAAGAAGGAAAACATCTTTGGACCTCCCCTTGCTTCTCTCTGGGATGGTAAATTTTCTCCAAATCTGAAATTTGAAGGGCGCCACTCTAAGCACCAAAGAGTTCACAGCAAGTTCACAGCCAGTCTTTCCATTCCTGCTATTTCATCATTATAGGTAACTGTATTTCCTAGAGCCTTTCTTGAGGAGTTATATAATTTGGTGAAAATCTGTCTTGATCTCTGCCTCCTTTTTTTTTTTCTCCAAATGAAAAACTTAGTTTTCTCTCTGATGGCTGTAGAGGAAAGTTAACAAACTTGATTGGGAGAAAGTGCTCAGTCACAATTGAAAGAAACATGCTCAGAAGTCCCATAGCTGCCCTGGCTGCCTATAAGGCTGCCAGGCAGTCTCCCAGCCCCAGAGCTCAGCAGCACGGCTTCCCTAAGACCTCAGCTGCAAGATTAATTCCAGCTGCACAGAGTGACCCTCGGGGTCATCATAGCCTCAACACCACATAATGATGAAGGAAGGGACATGAAAGGAGTAGGTGGAGGCTGCAGGGGGAAATGCATACACTCCAAAAGAGAAGGGAAGCCAAAACGGTAGGGATGGACAATCTGACAGAATAACAGTGTGGTCACTAACCAAAACGTGACACGGTATGCTCAGAAAGCTAGGGAGGAAAGGAAAAAATTGCCCTGACTGTCTCCACTTAAGAAAAGAGTAGCAGTGCAGAGCCCTGGGTGCAACAGAGGGAGCGCAACAGCCACGTGGAGAGGTCATTGCCTTCTCCACAGCTGACAAGAGTAACCAGAGAGCACAAACATTCAGCAAAAGGGAGGTCAAAGCTCCTAGCAGGTTCAGCCTTTCAAAAGATTATGACAATGATGATGAACATTCAGCACTGCAGGCTGGTCTAGAAAAACAGCAGGAAGTTTCTCAATGATGTCTTCTGGATCTTCTTAATAAAGAGAAATGAAGCTTCTTTTTGAATACTGACATCACAGAAGAATGATGAACAGTCTACTCCTCTCTACAGGATTAAGTAAGGGAGAAAAATCTATCGGTCTTGTTTCTCACAAATTAGCTCACAGACATCAAAATGATAATGCAAGCACCTGCAAAAGTAATTACCCTTTTTGACCTGAGTGGCTAATCAACATATTGAGGCTGTGGTCACACATCCTGATCTGGCTGCGGCAAAACCAAGTGAAGAAGCTGCTAGCCCCAGCTTGTTCCCAGATATGTGCCACCACCACCGCTTTGCTGGAGGTTACTGACTTGTGGACCTGCTGGCATAACTATTCAGACAAGCACTCTCTGCCTCAACAAAAACAAGCCAGATGAGCTGAATTGCCATAAATATTAGGTCTTCTCTAGGCTGGACTATTGTAACTCAGCTGGGTCCTGAGGTGATCACCTGAGCAGTCACACCAGCAGTGCTGGGGGTCTCAAACCTCGGCTACCTCTGGTCAATGACTGTTTCTGTATGGAGAACAGAGACCAACCCTTTCCCCCTCATGCTGCTGGATTCAAACATCTCCAAGTGTCTTCCCTGACAACACTATCCCTACAAACTCTGTCTCTAGGGCTTTCCCAGGTGATATTAAAAATCTTTCTCTGACTTTCTGCTGCCTTGGCTGTCAGCTTCTCCGGTGTTTCTGCTGCCTCCAGCCTGCTCTCTCCCTGGTAGCTTATCTCACAATGCCCATCCTCCAGAAGAACCCTCCTCCCACGTAGCTCAGATCCCTGCAGCTGCTGTGCATTTTGAGTCATAGTTCCCAGTGCCTTGGTTGTCTGCTCAGTAAAGGAGCTTAACTCCTTTATGGCAGGGTAGCAAAGTGCATGGGTTCTTCAGGGAAATAGTAAATTAGCTGGTCCTTACTCTGCATTGAAACTAGGCACAGAGAATTACTATAAGGTAGAAATTTAAGTAACTCTCTAGTCCAGGAGGTACAGTGGGCTGGATTTTTGGGAAGGGACACTCTGAGAAATGTGCATGGGGCATTCCTGTGTTTAAGAAGTCTATCCCATCCTTCCCTGTGGTCTCATCCCCCAGCCACTGATGGCTGACCTGAAGGAAAACAGACCATTTCTGCTCTCTTGTCTGAACTGTTCTTTCCTTGTGTCTGAAGTAAAGCCTTGTGGCTGAAACACAGCCTCTGGTGAGCCTCCTGGCACCCATCAGCCTGAGCCCACCAGTGTGGGACTAGCCTGAACAGGGTTTCCCCAGCTCCCAGCACTATAGTATGTACCTTTAATATAAGTCTCTGGCTCGTGATTTCACTTTCAAATGAGGTACACAGTATAGTTAGAAGTGACAGTGAAAGGTGTATATCCTCATGGAGGTGCCTGCTGTTAAGTATTACAGCTGATTTCTCCCCAGAATTTTCCAGCACGTGCTTGCTGAGTTGCTTGTTGTATCTTGATTGGTATGTTTTAATTAAGAAAACCCATACAAAACCCATAGTGAACGTACACACTTGTAAATGAGGCAGAAATCAATAATACTGATTCGTTCTAATTTTCTGACATGTTTGTATCTCCTGGCCTCAGTCCATGTTTAGCGTGAGAGACTCCATGATTGTATTGGGTTTGTGTGGCAAGGTTTTAGTGGGGGGGGAGCTACAGGGGTGGCTTCTGTGACGAGCTGCTAGAAGCTTCCCCCATGTCCAATAGAGCCAATGCCAGCTGGCTCCAAGATGGACATGGCGCTGGCCAAGGCCGAGCCCATCAGCAACGGTGGTAGTGCTTCTGGGATAGCATGTTTAAGAAGGGCGGGGGGGGAACCCTGTGCAATTGCAGCCAGAGAGAAGAGTGAGAATATGTGAGAGGAACAACCCTGCAGACCCCAAGGTCAGTGAAGAAGGAGGGGCAGGAGGTGCTCCAGGTGCCGGAGCAGATTCCCCTGCAGCCTGTGGGGAAGACCATGGTGAGGCAGGCTGTCCCCCTGCAGCCCATGAAGGTCCACAGTGGAGCAGATATATACCTGCAGCCCGGGGAGGACCCCACGCCGGAGCAGCTGGATGCCCAAAGGAGGCTGTGAACCTGCGGGAAGCCTGTGCTGGAGCAGGCTCCTGGCAGGACCTGCGGATCTGTGGAGAGAGGAGCCCACGCTGGAGGAGATTTACTGGCAGGACTTGTGACCTTGCGGGGGACCCACACTGGTGCAGTCTGTGCCTGAAGGACTGCACCCTGTGGAAGGGACCCACCCTGGAGCAGTTCGTGAAGAACTGTAGCCCATGGGAAGGACCCACGTTAGACAAGTTCATAGAGACTGTCTCCTGTAGGAGGGACCCCCTGCTGGAGTAGGGGAAGAGTGAGGAGTCCTCCCCCTGAGGAGGAAGGAGCAGCAGAGACAAGGTGTGATGAACTGACCCCAGGCCCCATTCCCCATCCCCCTGTGCTGCTGGGTGGGAGGAGGGAGAGAAATAGGGAGTAAAGTTGAGCCTGGGAAGAAGGAAGGTGTGGGGGGAAGGTGGTTTTAAGATTTGGGGTTATTTCTCATTATTCTATTCTGACTTGATTGGTAATAAATTAAACTAATTTTCCCCAAGTCGAGTCTGTTTTGCCTGTGACGGTAATTGCTGAGTGATCTCTCCCTGTCCTTATCTTGACCCATGAGCCTTTTGTTATATTTTCTCTCCCCTGTCCAGCTGAGGAGTGGGAGTGATAGAGCGGCTTTGGTGGGCACCTGACATCCAGCCAGGGTCAACCTACCACAACAATGCACCACAAGAGGCCACGGGTAGAAAGCACTGGGCCTGTCATGACTGAGTCTTCTGCCATGAGATTTCTTGCCCAGTTTCTCAAGTTCATATAGAGACTGCACTGTTACCTGAACTTTCAGGTTTTCTCAGAATTGAATGAAATTTCTCAGACTGCAGTGCAGTCATCATTACTCTTTGTCATTGTGTAATCCCTCTTTGCTGAATGCAGCCCTATAAAGCTGTTCACCTCTAGTTCCCATTTGTTTTCATAAAGCCTATTTTCTTGAAAGGTTTCCTTGTATTGACAGCATATAGCATTTTTCTCCCTGAGATGTTTTTCATTCTGACCTGAAATCTTAATGCTCATCTCTGTTTTTTAATCTTTCAAGCTGTATCAATGGAACATTCTCTCAGGAATTTTTGTAACTATTTGGTTTTGATCTTTCTGTGATTCTTATGAGATCAGGGCCAGGAAAACTTCAAACAATATACAGTGGTTCAGTGGTTTGAAAGAGAGCTAAATTAGAACTGTATTTTTAAATACACAGATTGTGTGAGTTTCAATGAAGCTTAACGAATTTTACTTCTATATTTGTTTACTTTTGTTTTTATTCCACTAATCAACTCATGAAAATTTTTACTGAGCACAGGCCAATAGCTAAACTTGTTATGAGTCAGGTGTAAAAATGTAAAATCAATATAATCACTTTCTTGCTATCCTTCTCTTATAAAAGCACAGAGGGAATAAACATAGTGGAAAAATATGACAAACAGCATAGAATGTACAGAGGGAGTGGGAGCTAGTGCGTGACTGTTTGTTTCCATGCCCTAAAAGCCTTTCTTCTTCCAGCTTCTGCTATCCCAACTCTACAAGAGTAACTTGTCCCTCTAGGGTTGCCCTTAAACTATGGGAAATGTGTAGCCACATGCAACTAGCAGGAAGGCTGCAAGTGTTTCTTCTAGGGAGACTCTATTCCTGTTGGGGAGAAAAGAGTGGTGGTGCTCTTCAATCTAAAAGGGAGTACTTGAGTGAAAGGACAGCTGACCCTAGGCTGAACTAACTCGTCAGTGTGAGTGGGTACTCACCTGAGTAAAATGTTTCTCATGCTGGGCTCGGCTCTAGCAACTGATTTCTGGTGGAAATCTGCCAAAACATAGCCACGCCTGATGAAGTCTGGCAACAGCATGCTCAGTCCTTCAGCATACATGTTGTCCTCGGGTAGTTGCCTATGGGACAGAGGGGTCTCTGTAGACCCACACCCCCAGTGGTGTTGCCGGTATTAGTGTTTCTAGTATTCCTCGGTCATAAGAAGTAGCCTTGATAGGAGTCAGCATTAGGTTTTTATAGAGCACCTGGCCACTGTCCAAGCCTACTATTTGCTTCTTTCCTGCTAGGTAAAAATCTTCCTCCCACCCTCAGCTTAGAATACCACCATTACAAGCTTCACATTAATTAATTTGCTTTTGTAACACACCTAGTTTTTCTTCCAATATTCACTATCCTTCAGTGAAATGTTTCTGACGTGGATCTTTTCGGGCATTAACCTGACTTCATGAAATCCAGATAAGCACATAATAACTTGACATGCTTTAGATCAACCTTACTTTCAACCTCTAAATTCAGCTAGATATCCCCACCTACTTCATGAATCACTTCTGGGGACATTAATCTTTTGAACACAACCACAGTGCATAAACGTTAAGCACATCTGCACTGACATGGTCTTGTGTTTGCTTAGCTCACCCTCTAAAGTGTTCACAGTGCCTGATCTGCAGATTATGCACATACCAGTCTACCAAGGCAGGATGACTCCATGGTTGAAAAATCCCAGGCTGCTGGGAGGAGCCAGTATGCCCGATGCACATGTATCTTTTCCTAATGCTACCTGTCCACTGTGCTTGAAACTGCCATTGATAAGAGTTAGGCAGAATGAAAGCAGCATGGAGTGCAAGGGAAGCAGAGCCTCTGAGGGCTGGCAAAACTTTTAGCAGCTTGTAAGGTGTCTCTGCAAATCAGTACTGGATGTGTGCTGAACAGGGTGAATAAACATTACCACACATTGAGCACCTTAACTACCATGCAGCATCTTCTATGTAGAGTACGCTTCACACATGAGAAACATACTATTTAATACAAGCTCTATATGTGACTTATATGATCTCTGGCAGGTACATTTCACACCAGAATTTAAGTTGCTGTTACAGATCATGACGTGGAAATGCAAAGTAATATAATGTTAGCATAAAGATCTTGGCAAGATAAAAAAAAATACAGATGTTTGTATTTTTACTATATTACTTCATTCATTAAATTGTTAGTAAAAGTTCTGACATGATTTTGTTTTCCATTAAATGACTTATGATACTAAGATATTGCTTCTCTCTTATTTGTTTGTACTGGGGTTTTTTCTTCATTTCAGGCTCATTCTAAAAATGGAATTTCTTTCAGTAGAGGGTTTTAGGAACAGGTTAAACAAATGTCTGTTAGAAACTTGCTAGGTAGAAGTGATCCATTGCAGAGGGTTGCAATAGAAAAGTGATTGCCACCATAGGAAAGTTTCATCCAGGCTTTACTGCTATAACTTTCTGTATCTCTGCCCCTCTCCCGTTGCTTCACTGTTCCTCTCCTTTTTTTTTTCCCCTGCCCTGGGTTTGCTGCCACTCACTCCCTGACCCCTACCCAGTTCCTAACACTGATAACACCAACTTTCTAGTCAGTTCTGGGACTCCTGCTTCCTTGCCCAAAACCTAGATTCCTGACACTACCTCCTGGTCCTCTACCTTGGCTCCTGCCCCCTCTTCACACTCTCTTTTCCTCATCAGTTTGTTTCCACAGGCACAGCAAGGGCCCGAGTTAAGAGGCCTGCATGGACCCAGCTGACTGCAGCCTGAGCTACGTGTGCTGGCACGGAGTTGAGGTCCAGCAAAGCCAACTAGTCAGTGCTTCGTGCTTCGTGCCTTCTAAGTAGGAACTGCAGGAGCTGGGAGCAGGTGGATGACCATTTTTCCTTCCATGGCTACAGAGTACTGTATGTGATAGATGAGGTAAGTGTTTATGAACTCAGCATGGCATTCCTAGTTCAGCAGCATTCAATATACTTTCTCCCATTCTGTATAGAATGACATACCCATTCCATAGAAGGTATCTCTTGGAAAAGTATAGGACAAGGGCAGCACACAGCTTCCAAAACTTACCAGGTCTAATTACTCTTTAATTCTGGTTTTGTCATCTTGCACTTTCGTGTCATTATATTATGTTTTTTTTCTGAGCTCCCAGTGTCATGTAATAAGAAGTAAAAAAAAAATTAAAAAATAATCAAGTCCTCCTGATTGAAGTCAAAATTCACTTTGAAGGCTCAAAAGCTTGAAGACGGATTATAACAGATGTTGTTTTATTATTGCAAAGATTCACTGGTTTTAAGCAACACAGAGATCTTGGCAGGCCCAACATGAATAATTTTGCAGGGTTTAGGTTTGGCAGAATTGTAATTCCTCTTTATACACTTACCTGAGGGACTGGCACCCATAACGCTTCTCACAACCCCAAGAAAGCAAACTGTCCTGTAGAAGTGACAACTGTAGTAGCTAGAATGACCATTTTTCCTGCTGCTTTTATCTTCCTGAAAAGCTCGTCAGTGTCATCTACAGAGCAGCACTAAAGCTTCCGTCATATGCTGCCTTCATGCCTTCACCCCAGTTAGCTGGAATTGGAATTGTCTTTTGACTATATGTTTGCATGCAGGAGACTTCTAGCTCAAGGACCAATCACAGTAAAAATAATAGATACTAATGGCAAAATAGTTCTTTATGATCAAATATGATATTGACTTTTAAATTTTATACGACTGATTGATCTTAGGAAAATAAATCATATTCTCATCTTCATATGGAAAGTGGTAAAGGACCATTAATCTACTATCCCTTATGCACGATGTCATTCCATTGCAATGCTTCTCTATTACAGCAATTGACTGCATATCTATTATCCAAGAGTGGATAATTTTTCACTTAGAAACTGAATGTTTAGGAAGATATGCATGACAAAATTATACTTCTCAGCAGGCCCTTTTCATATACAGAGGCTATATTCCTTATTATTTCCGTACAACTGGGTGTATTATTTACTGACTGTTGAAAATTCTAGAGAATAAAGACGTGATATGGAAATTGCCATGGAAAATTATGGCAAGTCTTTAACCAAAGACTCATACCTTCTCTTCTGCTCCCAAGAGAATTGCAAGATGCAAAACCTATCTTTCAATGTAATGTAATGTAGTGAAATGCAATGTTTCCTCTATTTAGGGGAGCCAGTAGCTGCAAAATCAGTGCAGAACCACCTGATTCCTCACTATAATTTAGTTGGCAGCTGTGTGCAGAGCTCCGTGGGAGTAAGATTTGTTTGGGCTAGTGACACGAAAGGGATTCAGCAAGTGGGTTCATACACAGCATGAATCCACACACCAGAGCACTCTTGAAGGGGAGAAACCAAAACAATAAACCTCACCCATTAGATGGGTAGTGTGAGTGACAGCAACAGTCCTCAGGTAAACAACATTTGCACAATGAAAAAGGAGCTAGCCAATAACAACTGCTTTTTCTATGCACAAAGTCACTCTGTTTAGCCTTTCTTAATCTCCCAACAGTGCTGGAAGGGCTGTATGTAATGAACTGGCTTAGTGATTGGTACACAGGCTAAAAGGAGACTATGCTGAGAGTTATAGGATGGTTTGATTGTACACTGTCATGTGTCCCATTCAGTTTCAGCCATGACCTGGCCCAAACCTGGGGTGATATGGCTAAGAAGAGACTTCAAGTTTTGATCACGCATACCTTAATATCATGGCATACGTCCCAATCCAATATCAGGGAGGGTTCTTAAATGATCCCAAGAGCGAGATTAAGACACAAACGAGGTCAGATGCCATACAACCTTACAAGTTTTATTTCCTATAACAACTGATAATGGCAACAGGACAGAGGGAAGAAGAAAGGAAAACGAGGCAGGCCTAAGCAAGAAAACGGGAGAAATGCAGCAAGACTAGTTACCACCACCACGAAGCCAGCAACGTCCCGTTGACTCGGTCTCAGTGCAGGTGATGGGGGTCCAAGTTCCAGGTTGCAGCAGACAGACGATGATGAGTCCCAGTTTCAAGCACTGATTATCAATCCCTTGCAGTTCCTTTTTTCCAGTCCCTTGCAGTTCCTTTTTCGAGGGAGGAATACACAGTTTTTTCTGAAGAGTTCAGCCATTCCCACAGAGACTGCTAGCTTCAGGCGGATGTGGTGATTTCTTCAGGGCCTTCAGCATGTACTCCCCACAGCAACAGGATGCTGAGGCTAGCAAATGGTCAGCAAAGTCGAGACAAATATAGTCCAACCAGTCTCTTACAGTCTCTTACACCACCCTGTGGCTTGACATTGCTGTCCTCATGGTGGCATGAAAGACAAGGGTATAGAAAGAGGGAAAAAAGTTAACAACTTTCTATCGAAATGACTTAACATAGCACGGCAAAAGAAAAACCAAAGGTTAAAATAAGATGATTTGGCTTTCCAAGGCTTATTCTATGTTAATGCAATATTTCTACATTAAACAACAACATGAACCAACAACATGAACCAACAACAATATTATACCAATCAATTATACCAATTATAACATTTCTAAGTAAGTTAAACAACAACATCTAATATCTAACAACATCTACTTAACATCAACTAACCATTATAAATTTAACTAATTCTACAATATCAAAACATACTATAAATTGATTTTAAGGTTGCAAAGAATCACTAGAAAAACACGACGGCAGTTTACATGGTGGACATTTACAAGGACAAAAAAGAAGTATTAGAATAACTATTAAGATAACCGTTATCAAAGCAAAGGCTATATAATAAATTGGAATCAACACGAACACATAGTCATATTCCATCATTTTTTCGGCAATATACCACAAAATGGTCACAGCCCTAACAGTCCACGTGGTCCGCTGGTGTTGGGGTCCGCATGTGCAGCAGGAAAGCTGCTTTCTGTGCCCCCTTATCCTAAGGGACGTGTGTTGTCTGGTCCTAGAAACGTCTATCCCAGATTTGAACAAAGGTAAATAAACAATAACACTATTTAGCAATGATTAATACTATTCTACCCAAACATATAATAAGGTAACAATAACGATAACAATATTTACTAAAATGTGTCCCAGGCTGGGCCTAGGGATGTGCTCCTGGTCTTCCAGAACGGGGGGGAGAAGGTGGTTGTCTACATGAACAAGTACAATTACAAGATGGTTTACATGGACACTTACAAGACAAACACATACATACCACAAAAAAAATATAGCAAAAGCCAACAAAACAGCTGCCACAAAATTCCAAAACCATGCAGTACACTTGCAAGACAAACACATACATATAGAGAAAGCCAACAGAGCAACTGCCACAAAATTAAATATCAAAAGGGTATACATTCTGGCTGATTGCGGAGCTAAACATGGTGGTCTGACTAACCTGAGTGAGGGGGGGGTGCCTACGCAGTTCCACGCCCCCAGCCCAGAGCACATGTGCCTAAATAATTGATACTGTTGCGCACTTTGATTGGCAAATGACCCAAATCTGTTTTACACCATCAGGCGAGGCAATAGATACAAATCGCATGTTAGATAAAACACATTGGATTAATTGAATAAAACAAGGAATAATACATGGCAAAAACATCAAAGCGACAAATGCAATTAATAGATAAAACAGAAGCTGTTTTACCCATGGTGCTCCGGATAACCAAGACTATAAATGACCGTTCCAGCCATCCCATGTTTGAACGGGGACATGGGCTAGTTTCCTAATATCTGTGGTCAGTTGAAGAACTACTTCACCTACATCATCAATTTCCAAACAACAATTAGAGACATTTAATTTCCTACAGACTCCTCCCTTCGGCTAGTAAGTAATCCAAAACCGTGCGGTGTTGAAGGATTGCAGTGCGCATCTGTTGAGTTAAAAGATCTATAGCATTAACGGTTTATTGGTAATAATTTCTAAGACTGCTTGCAATTGAATTATGCGGTTCAAATTATAACTCGGTTCTCGTGCCCCTGCTATTGGTTCAGTGGGATTCCAAGTGGCAGGCCCATAATGTTCACTTATTCTTTCGGGAGGCCACTCATTTTCCCCCCACTTTTGTGTTCCACCTATTTTAATGTCAACAGATGGCTTGCTACATGCAATCCTTTTGTCCCCTAAATTATCATATAGTCTTACTCCCAATCGAGGACCACCCGCCTCTGGAAGAAGGAGAAACAGAGGTCGGATAATCGCTATATAACAAATCTCTGACCAATTTGCTGGTAGTTGTTTGTAGGCAGCACGTCCACAAATCCAATAATGGCCTTTTTTGGCTTTGGCACCATTAGCAAATGGTCCAGCTGCAGCCCTTGGCAATTGGAAATAAGTCATGTTCTCATTTCCCAAAGGGCTAAAAAAGGTCCTTGGCCTGTTGTTGTTTGTCTGGCCGGTACAATACCAGGCACCAGTGTGGTTTTTCCACTCACAAATTTGATGATAAATATGGTTTCCAGGCCATCGGAGAAAGAAGGTTTCATTTTTGTTCGACCAAAACCCTTTGAACCCTTTGTTGCATCTGGCTTCATCAAGCCACATCCATATTTAAACACCCCTATCTTCATTAACCAATTTATGTGTAAGTGTCCATTGACACCTGCTTTCTCCGACATTGACCCCCACCCTTCTGCGTGCGATTTAAACAATATCTACCCACAGTAGGAAATTGAATTGGCCATGTTCCACTATCATCCCAGGTGGTGCTATCAGTTTCACTATAATTACTTACGATTTGTGCTGCAGTGAGGGGTGTGGAGGTCCATGGCCAGCTTGACAAACCTAGAGGTCCTCTACAAACCAACAGTGACTCAGATTAAAGGTTTGGCTTACAGCTTTTGCTAACAAAACAAATTCGTTATCCTTAAAGGGATCATATGGGTTGGGGGGAGGTGGGGGAATTGGCTTCCCTTCACCCTCATAGGTAAATCCCCAACATAACATAATTAAAAATATCATCTGCTCCTTTTCTTCTGTGGGTACGTCTGGGTCGCTTGCTTCTTCCTGAAAATGAAACAAAAACAAATTCGCTTCTCAATTTAGAAAGAGGGAACAATCCATCTAGTATGAATCTTATGAATTTTTCCACAGGCATCTTTTGCCTTCCAGGTATATTTGTTAAGGGGTGTGTCCAACACCAGTGGCACTGTGCCCACTGTGGGAAGTTCGACCAAGACAGGTTGTCCTGGGAAATGAGGTGGGTTGCCAGGGTGATCAGGGCCATGTGGGGCTGGCATGATTGTTGGAGCTTTTGGACAGAATGCTGTGATCTTTGGACATCCATTTACTCCCCAGTGACTATTAACACTGGTCACTGCATCCCACATTCTCTCAGCCCATCCTGGCTTACGCGGTTTGAGGAAGCGTTTTAACAGACCATTGGTTCTTTCCACAATTCCATTTGTTTGTGAGTAATACGGAGTATGAAACACCGACAAAATTCCCTCCTGGGCTGCCCATTCCTGGACCACTTTGGCTGTGAAATGTGAGCCGTTATCTGATTGGATTGACTGTGGTTTGGGGAAAATTCCAAACCATTCTTTCAGAGCCTTTATTGTGTTTTCTCCTGTCGCCCTAGCACTAGTCTGGATACTATCCCCACACCTACCAGTATGTAATACTTTCCCTCTGACCCTCGAAAGGGACCGATGTAATCAATCTGCCAGGCCTCCCATAGGCCTTTTCCCTCTCTTAAATGCACCCTCCAGTGGGTGTCTGTCCAAACGGACGCAGCATTGTTCACAGGAAGACATACAAGTTTGACATTCTTCCCTGGTAACTGGCCACCCTCAGGCTTGTGCCTCACAACAGAGGTCCTTAACTCCTGAATGTTTCTGTTTTACATGTAGCCATTCTAACAGACATTCCCAATTTTCTACTATCTGGGTGCTTTGTAGGGGAGCTAGCCAGGCTAGCTCATCCACTTCGGCATTCCATCGGCTCACCGGGGCGTCATTTTGTTGATGAGATGCTACCCATGCTACTGCAAATTTCCCTTGTCTGGCAATGTTAAGAATATCTTGCCATTTTTCCTTTTGCTATACAGATATTCTACTGACCTCCCATCCATTTTCTTCCCAGAATGGAAGCCACTGAGTGCAACCTTTAAGCACAGCATAAGAATCAGTATAGATATAGACAGAAGAAGCAGATTGAGCCTCATGTTGAAAAACGCTCCACACAGCGATTAGTTCTCCTATTTGTGCACTACCTTCCCCTTTGGTAATGATCTGTTCCTTGGTATCTACTCGAAGTGCCACAGCTCGATATTTCCAAATTTTTCCTTCTCGCTTTGACGAGGCATATGTAAACCAGACATTTTGCAATTGTCTAGAAAATGGAGGAGCTACTTGTATTACAGACAAAAGCTCAGGTGTTTCCCTATTTGGGTTTACCTCATCTTGTATATTTAACACTTTCGTGGCTCCTTCAGACACAGAAAAATTTCACAATAGTGTTCTATTTGTGCATACAATTTCTGCACAGAGGCTCTCTGAGCCACCCCATCGGGGGGGAGTTCCTGCCAAAACTGCTTTGATCACTTTAAATGGACCTCTGAGCACTACAGGTTGTTGCTGGATGGTCCATTCAGCTTCTCTCAGAGCTAGACTAACTACAAATAGACCTTTTTCCCAAGTTGTATACCTGTTTTCAGCATCTTTAAAGCTACGAGAATAAAAAACAATGGGCTGAACAGGCCCCTCTGGACCCTTTTGCCACAAATGGATTGACAGTCTAGTCCTGGCAAACCCCCACTCAATTTGAAGCGGGTCTGTTGGGTGAATGGGACCAAGGGCCTGATAGGCATTCACTTCAAACACCAACAGCTGTAAAGCCTTGTCATGGACCTGAGTCCATTCCCACTGAGCTCACTTTCGCAACAAGTCATACAGGGGTCTAGCAATAATTGAGAAATCAGGAATATGTTTCCTCCAAAACACAAGCAACCCTAGTGCATGTTGTAAGTCTTTCTTTGATTACGGCATCTTGATCTGATCAAGAGAGGAAAGGGTATCCGGTGGGATACATGTCATGCCTCCTTTCCACCAGATTCCTAAAAATCTTACCTCTCTTGAAGGGGTTTGTATCTTCTCAGGTGGAATTGTCAACCCTATACTTTCTAAATGGGTGATGATGTCCTTCTGGGTTTCTCTAACTTCTTCTACCTGACTCCCTCCTATGAGCACATCATCTATATATTGATAGATCTTTACCTCTGCTTTTATGGGAATTGTTTCCAGCTCTTGCGCTAGAGCATGGTGAGCCAGCGTGGGGGAGTGCTTGTATCGTTGAGGCAGTTGTGTAAAGGTGTACTGTTGTCCTTCCCAGCTGAAGGCAAAGCGATCCTGGTCCTCAGGTTGTAAAGGGACCATAAAAAAACATATCCTTAACATCAGTTGTTGCCATGACAGGGTGGGATTGTTCCTGAATGGCAGCTATCAATTCAGCAATGTTTGATACGGCAGCAGTTAGTGGACCTGTGTTGGCATTGAGCCTCCTGTAATCTATTGTCAATCTCCATTTACAGTTTGGCTTTCGGACTGACCATGCTGCAGAGTTGAAGGGGGAGTGAGTGGGAACTACAACACCTTGTCTCTTTAAATCCTCCAGAACTGGCGTAATTCCTTCTCTTGCGTCTGTACTCTCCCATGAGACGGAACATCTCATCGATCTCTTTCTCCGCAGTGCCTCTACCCGAAACACCAAACGTCCGGCTAGTTCTCCCAGAAGGAAGCTGACAGCCCTGAAAGCTGATGCTCGTCTTCACCATCCCTGTGCAGCCTATTCACTGGCCCAACAGCCCTGGCATCAGCGTTCTTACAAGAGACGGAACATGTCATCGCTCTCACCCCTGGCAGTGTCACTTATGAAATAACACGTCGGGCAAGTTCTCCCAGAAGGAAGGTGCCAGGCCTGAAAGCTGATGCTGGTCTTCACCATCCCTGTGCAGCCTATTCGCTGGCCCAACAGCCCTGGCATCTGTGCTCTTCCAAGAGATGGAACATGTCATTGCTCTCATCCATGGCAGTGGCTTTTATGAAATAACACATGTCCGGCAAATTATCCCACAAGGAAGGTGCCAGGCCTGAAAGCTGATGCTGGTCTTCACCATCCCTGTGCAGCTTATTCGCTCGTCCAGCAGCCCTGGCATCTGTGATTTTCCTGACACGTAACATATCGTTTTCCTTCTCGTCAGTGCCTGCTTCTGAAACACCAAACGTCCGACAAGTTCTCCCATAAGGAAGGTGCCAGCCCTGAAAGCTGATGCTGGTCTTCACCATTCCTGTGCAGCTTATTCGCTCGTCGAACAGCCCTCGCATCTGTGCTCTTCCAAGAGACGGAACATGTCATCGCTCTCATCCATGGCAGTGTCATTTACGAAATAACTGATGTCCGGCAAGTTCTCCCACAAGGAAGGTGCCAGCCCTGAAAGCTGATGCTGGTCTTCACCATCCCTGTGCAGCCTATTCGCTGGCACAACTGCCTGGCATCTGTGATTTCTCAGACAAGGAACATCTCATCGTTTCCCTTCTCGGAAGTGCCTGCTTCTGAAACACTAAACGTCCGGCAAGTTCTCCCACATGGAAGGTGCCAGCCCTGAAAGCTGATGCTGGTCTTCACCATCCTTGTGCAGCCAATTCGCTGGCAAAACAAACCTGGCATCTGTGTTCTTCCAAGAGACGGAACATCTCCTCTTTTCCTTCTTGGCAGTGCCTGCTTCCGAAACACCAAAATTCTGGCAAGTTCTCCCACAAGGAAGGTGCCAGCCCTGAAAGCTGAAGCTGGTCTTCACCATCCCTGTGCAGCCTATTCACTGGCACAACAGCCCTGTCATCTGTGGATTTCCAAGAGATGGAACATGTCATCGCTCTCATCCATGGCAGTGCCATTTACGAAACACCAAAAGTCTGGTAAGTTTTCCCACAAGGAAGGTGCCAGCCCTGAAAGCTGATGCTGGTCTTCACCATCCCTGTGCAGTCCATTCGCTGGCCCAACAGCCCTGGCATCTGTGCCCTTCGAAGAGGCGGAACATGTCATCGCTCTCATCCCTGGCAGTGTCATTTATAAAATAACACGTGTCCGCCAAGTTCTCCCACAAGGAAGGTGCCAGCCCTGAAAGCTGATGCTGGTCTTCACCATCCCTGTGCAGTCTATTCGCTCGTCGAACAGCCCTGGCATCTGCGTTCTTACAAGAGACGGAACATGTCATCGCTCTCATCCCTGGCAGTGTCACTTATGAAATAACACGTCGGGCAAGTTCTCCTACAAGGAAGGTGCAGGCCCTGAAAGCTGATGCTGGTCTTCACCATCCCTGTGCAGCCTATTCGCTGGCCCAACAGCCCTGGCATCTGTGCTTTTCCAAGAGATGGAACATCTCATCTTTTCCTTCTTGGCAGTGCCTGCTTCCGAAACACCAAAATTCTGGCAAGTTCTCCCACAAGGAAGGTGCCAGCCCTGAAAGCTGATGCTGGTCTTCACCATCCCTGTGCAGCCTATTCGCTGGCCCAACAGCCCTGGCATCTGTGGTTTTCCAAGAGATGGAACAGGTCATCACTCTCATCCATGGTAGTGGCATTTACGAAATAACACGTCCGGCAAGTTCTCCAACAAGGAAGGTGCCAGGCCTGGAAGCTGATGCTGGTCTTCACCATCCTTGTGCAGCCTATTCGCTGGCCCAACAGCCCTGGCATCTGTGCTTTCTCAGAGACGGAACTTCTCATCGTTTTCCTTCTCGGCAGTGCCTGCTTCTGAAACACCAAACGTCCGGAAAGTTCTCCCACAAGGAAGGTGCCAGCCCTGAAAGCTGATGCTGGTCTTCACCATCCCTGTGCAGCCTCTTTGCTGGCATAATAAAACTGGCATCTGTGATTTCCCAAGAGACGGAACATGTCATCGCTCTCATCCATGGCAGTGCCTTTACGAAATAATAAACGTACGGCAAGTTCTCCCACAAGGAAGGTGCCAGGCCTGAAAGCTGATGCTGGTCTTCACCATCCCTGTGCAGCCTATTCGGTGGCACAACTGCCCTGAATTTTAACTTTTCCAAGAGAAGGAACATCTCATCGTTTTCCTTCTCACAGTACCTGCTTCTAAAGCACGAAATATCGGCTACTTCTCCCACAAGGAAGGCCCAAGCCCTGAAAGTTGATGCTGGTCTTCACCATCCCTGTGCAGCCTATTCGCTGGCCCAACAGCCCTGGCATCTGTGCTCTTCCAAGAGATGGAACATGTCATCGCTCTCATCCCTGGCAGTGGCATTTATGAAATAACACGTGTCCGGCAAGTTCTCCAACAAGGAAGGCCCAAGCCCTGAAAGCTGATGCTGCTCTTCACCATCCCTGTGCAGCCTATTCGCTGGCCCAACAGCCCTGGCATCTGTGCTTTCCCAAGAGATGGAACATCTCATCTTTTCCTTCTTGGCAGTGCCTGCTTCCGAAACACCAAAATTCTGGCAAGTTCTCCCACAAGGAAGGTGCCAGCCCTGAAAGCTGATGCTGGTCTTCACCATCCCTGTGCAGCCTATTCGCTGGCCCAACAGCCCTGGCATCTGTGCTTTCCCAAGAAACGGAACATGTCATCGCTCTCATCCCTGGCAGTGTCATTTATGAAATAACACGTCGGGAAAGTTCTCCCACAAGGAAGGTGCCAGGCCTGAAAGCTGATGCTGGTCTTCACCATCCCTGTGCAGCCTATTCGCTGGCACAACTGCCCTGGCATCTGTGCTTTCCCAAGAGACGTAACATCTCATCGTTTTCGTTTTCGGCAGTGCCTGATTCTGAAACAGTAAACGTCCGGCAAGTTCTCCAACATGGTAGGTGCCAGGCCTGAAAGCTGATGCTGGTCTTCACCATCCCTGTGCAGCCTATTCGCTGGCCCAACAGCCCTGGCATCTGTGCTCTTCCAAGAGATGGAACATGTCATTGCTCTCATCCATGGCAGTGGCTTTTATGAAATAACACATGTCCGGCAACTTATCCCACAAGGAAGGTGCCAGGCCTGAAAGCTGATGCTGGTCTTCACCATCCCTGTGCAGCTTATTCGCTCATCCAACAGCCCTGGCATCTGTGATTTTCCTGACACGTAAAGTCTCATCGTTTTCCTTCCCTTCAGTGCCTGTTTCTGAAACACCAAACGTCCGGCAGGTTCTCCCACAAGGAAGGTGCCAGCCCTGAAAGCTGATGCTGGTCTTCACCTTCCCTGTGCAGTCCATTCGCTGGCCCAACAGCCCTGGCATCTGTGCTCTTCCAAGAGATGGAACATGTCATCGCTCTCATCCCTGGCAGTGGCATTTATGAAATAACACGTGTCCGGCAAGTTCTCCAACAAGGAAGGCCCAAGCCCTGAAAGCTGATGCTGCTCTTCACCATCCCTGTGCAGCCTATTCGCTGGCCCAACAGCCCTGGCATCTGTGCTTTCCCAAGAGATGGAACATCTCATCTTTTCCTTCTTGGCAGTGCCTGCTTCCGAAACACCAAAATTCTGGCAAGTTCTCCCACAAGGAAGGTGCCAGGCCTGAAAGCTGATGCTGGTCTTCACCATCCCTGTGCAGCCTATTCGCTGGCCCAACAGCCCTGGCATCTGTGCTTTCCCAAGAAACGGAACATGTCATCGCTCTCATCCCTGGCAGTGTCATTTATGAAATAACACGTCGGGAAAGTTCTCCCACAAGGAAGGTGCCAGGCCTGAAAGCTGATGCTGGTCTTCACCATCCCTGTGCAGCCTATTCGCTGGCACAACTGCCCTGGCATCTGTGCTTTCCCAAGAGACGTAACATCTCATCGTTTTCGTTTTCGGCAGTGCCTGATTCTGAAACAGTAAACGTCCGGCAAGTTCTCCAACATGGTAGGTGCCAGGCCTGAAAGCTGATGCTGGTCTTCACCATCCCTGTGCAGCCTATTCGCTGGCCCAACAGCCCTGGCATCTGTGCTCTTCCCAAGAGATGGAACATGTCATTGCTCTCATCCATGGCAGTGGCTTTTATGAAATAACACATGTCCGGCAACTTATCCCACAAGGAAGGTGCCAGGCCTGAAAGCTGATGCTGGTCTTCACCATCCCTGTGCAGCTTATTCGCTCATCCAACAGCCCTGGCATCTGTGATTTTCCTGACACGTAAAGTCTCATCGTTTTCCTTCCCTTCAGTGCCTGCTTCTGAAACACCAAACGTCCGGCAGGTTCTCCCACAAGGAAGGTGCCAGCCCTGAAAGCTGATGCTGGTCTTCACCATCCCTGTGCAGCCTATTCGCTGGCCCAACAGCCCTGGCATCTGTGCTTTCCCAAGAGACGGAACATGTCATCGCTCTCATCCATGGCAGTGCCATTTACGAAATAATAAACTTACGGCAAGTTCTCCCACAAGGAAGGTGCCAGGCCTGAAAGCTGATGCTGGTCTTCACCATCCCTGTGCAGCCTATTCGCTGGCCCAACAGCCCTGGCATCTGTGCTTTCCCAAGAGATGGAACATCTCATCTTTTCCTTCTTGGCAGTGCCTGCTTCCGAAACACCAAAATTCTGGCAAGTTCTCCCACAAGGAAGGTGCCAGGCCTGAAAGCTGATGCTGGTCTTCACCATCCCTGTGCAGCCTATTCGCTGGCCCAACAGCCCTGGCATCTGTGCTTTCCCAAGAGATGGAACATCTCATCTTTTCCTTCTTGGCAGTGCCTGCTTCCGAAACACCAAAATTCTGGCAAGTTCTCCCACAAGGAAGGTGCCAGCCCTGAAAGCTGATGCTGGTCTTCACCATCCCAGTGCAGCCTATTCGCTGGCCCAACAGCCCTGGCATCTGTGCTTTCCCAAGAGATGGAACATCTCATCTTTTCCTTCTTGGCAGTGCCTGCTTCCGAAACACCAAAATTCTGGCAAGTTCTCCCACAAGGAAGGTGCCAGCCCTGAAAGCTGATGCTGGTCTTCACCATCGCTGTGCAGCCTATTCGCTGGCCCAACAGCCCTGGCATCTGTGCTCTTCCAAGAGATGGAACATGTCATCGCTCTCATCGCTGGCAGTGTCATTTATGAAATAACACGTCCGGCATGTTCTCCCACAATGAAGGTGCCAGGCCTGAAAGCTAATGCTAGTCTTCACCATCCCTGTGCAGCCTATTCGCTGGCACAACAGCCCTGGCATCTGTGATTTCTCAGACAAGGAACTTCTCATCGTTTTCGTTCTCGGCAGTGCCTGATTCTGAAACAGTAAACGTCCGGCAGGTTCTCCCACAAGGAAGGTGCCAGCCCTGAAAGCTGATGCTGGTCTTCACCATCCCTGTGCAGCCTATTCGCTGGCCCAACAGCCCTGGCATCTGTGCTCTTCCAAGAGATGGAACATGTCATCGCTCTCATCCATGGCAGTGGCTTTTATGAAATAACACATGTCCGGCAAATTATCCCACAAGGAAGGTGCCAGGCCTGAAAGCTGATGTTGCTCTTCACCATCCCTGTGCAGCTTATTCGCTCATCCAACACCCCTGGCATCTGTGATTTTCCTGACACGTAACATCTCATCGTTTTCCTTCTCTTCAGTGCCTGCTTCTGAAACACCAAACGTCCGACAAGTTCTCCCACAAGGAAGGTGCCAGGCCTGAAAGCTGATGCTGGTCTTCACCATCCCTGTGCAGCCTATTCGCTGGCACAACTGCCCTGGCATCTATGCTTTCCCAAGAGACGGAACATGTCATCGCTCTCATCAATGGCAGTGCCATTTACGAAATAATAAACTTACGGCAAGTTCTCCCACAAGGAAGGTGCCAGCCCTGAAAGCTGATGCTGGTCTTTACCATACTTGTGCAGCCTATTCACTGGCACAACAGCCCTGTCATCTGTGGTTCTCCAAGAGATGAAACATGTCATCGCTCTCATCCATGGTAGTGTCATTTATGAAATAACACGTCCGGCAGGTTCTCCCACAAGGAAGGTGCCAGCCCTGAAAGCTGATGCTGGTCTTCACCATCCCTGTGCAGCCTATTCGCTGGCCCAACAGCCCTGGCATCTGTGCTTTCCCAAGAGGTGGAACATCTCATCTTTTCCTTCTTGGCAGTGACTGCTTCCGAAACACCAAAATTCTGGCAAGTTCTCCCACAAGGAAGGTGCCAGGCCTGAAAGCTGATGCTGGTCTTCACCATCCCTGTGCAGCTTATTCGCTCATCCAACAGCCCTGGCATCTGTGATTTTCCTGACACGTAAAGTCTCATCGTTTTCCTTCCCTTCAGTGCCTGCTTCTGAAACACCAAACGTCCGGCAGGTTCTCCCACAAGTAAGGTGCCAGCCCTGAAAGCTGATGCTGGTCTTCACCATCCCAGTGCAGCCTATTCGCTGGCCCAACTGCCCTGGCATCTGTGCTTTCCCAAGAGACGGAACATCTCATAGCTCTCATCCATGGCAGTGCCATTTACGAAACACCAAAAGTCTGGCAAGTTCTCCCACAAGGAAGGTGCCAGCCCTGAAAGCTGATGTTGGTCTTCACCATACTTGTGCAGCCTATTCACTGGCCCAACAGCCCTGGCATCTGTGGTTTTCCAAGAGATGGAACATGTCATCGCTCTCATCCATGGTAGTGGCATTTATGAAATAACACGTCTGGCAAGTTCTCCCACATGGAAGGGGCCAGGCCTGAAAGCTGATGCTGGTCTTCACCATCCCTGTGCAGCCTATTCGCTGGCCCAACAGCCCTGGCATCTGTGCTCTTCCAAGAGACGGAACATGTCATCGCTCTCATCCCTGGCAGTGTCATTTATGAAATAACACGTCCGGCAAGTTCTCCCACAAGGAAGGTGCCAGCCCTGAAAGCTGAGGCTGGTCTTCACCATCCCTGTGCAGCCTATTCGCTGGCCCAACAGCCCTGGCATCTGTGCTTTCCCAAGAAACGGAACATGTCATCGCTCTCATCAATGGCAGTGCCATTTACGAAATAATAAACGTACGGCAAGTTCTCCCTCAAGGAAGGTGCCAGGCCTGAAAGCTGATGCTGGTCTTCACCATCCCTGTGCAGCCTATTCGCTGGCACAACAGCCCTGGCATCTGTGATTTCTCAGACAAGGAACATCTCATCGTTTTCCTTCTCGGAATTGCCTGCTTCTGAAACATTAAACGTCCGGCAAGTTCTCCCACATGGAAGGTGCCAGCCCTGAAAGCTGATGTTGGTCTTCACCATCCCTGTGCAGCCTATTCGCTGGCCCAACAGCCCTGGCATCTGTGTTCTTCCAAGAGACGGAACATGTCATCTTTTCCTTCTTGGCAGTGCCTGCTTCCGAAACACCAAAATTCTGGCAAGTTCTCCCACAAGGAAGGTGCCAGGCCTGAAAGCTGATGCTGGTCTTCACCATCCCTGTGCAGCCTATTCGCTGGCACAACTGCCCTGGCATCTGTGCTTTCCCAAGAGACTTAACATGTCATCGCTCTCATCCATGGCAGTGCCATTTACGAAATAATAAACTTACGGCAAGTTCTCCCACAAGGAAGGTGCCAGCCCTGAAAGCTGATGCTGGTCTTCACCATACTTGTGCAGCCTATTCACTGGCACAACAGCCCTGTCATCTGTGGTTTTCCAAGAGATGGAACATGTCATCGCTCTCATCCATGGTAGTGGCATTTATGAAATAACACGTCCGGCAGGTTCTCCCACAAGGAAGGTGCCAGCCCTGAAAGCTGATGCTGGTCTTCACCATCCCTGTGCAGCCTATTTGCTGGCCCAACAGCCCTGGCATCTGTGCTTTCCCAAGAGACGGAACATGTCATCGCTCTCATCCATGGCAGTGCCATTTACGAAATAATAAACGTACGGCAAGTTCTCCCACAAGGAAGGTGCCAGGCCTGAAAGCTGATGCTGGTCTTCACCATCCCTGTGCAGCCTATTCGCTGGCCCAACAGCCCTGGCATCTGTGCTTTCCCAAGAGACGGAACATGTCATCGCTCTCATCCCTGGCAGTGTCATTTATGAAATAACACGTCGGGAAAGTTCTCCCACAAGGAAGGTGCCAGCCCTGAAAGCTGATGCTGGTCTTCACCATCCCTGTGCAGCCTATTCGCTGGCACAACTGCCCTGGCATCTGTGCTTTCCCAAGAGACGTAACATCTCATCGTTTTCGTTTTCGGCAGTGCCTGATTCTGAAACAGTAAACGTCCGGCAAGTTCTCCAACATGGTAGGTGCCAGGCCTGAAAGCTGATGCTGGTCTTCACCATCCCTGTGCAGCCTATTCGCTGGCCCAACAGCCCTGGCATCTGTGCTCTTCCAAGAGATGGAACATGTCATTGCTCTCATCCATGGCAGTGGCTTTTATGAAATAACACATGTCCGGCAACTTATCCCACAAGGAAGGTGCCAGGCCTGAAAGCTGATGCTGGTCTTCACCATCCCTGTGCAGCTTATTCGCTCATCCAACAGCCCTGGCATCTGTGATTTTCCTGACATGTAACATCTCATCGTTTTCCTTCTCTTCAGTGCCTGCTTCTGAAACACCAAACGTCCGACAAGTTCTCCCACAAGGAAGGTGCCAGCCCTGAAAGCTGATGCTGGTCTTCACCATACTTGTGCAGCCTATTCACTGGCACAACAGCCCTGTCATCTGTGGTTTTCCAAGAGATGGAACATGTCATCGCTCTCATCCATGGTAGTGGCATTTATGAAATAACACGTCCGGCAGGTTCTCCCACAAGGAAGGTGCAAGCCCTGAAAGCTGATGCTGGTCTTCACCATCCCTGTGCAGCCTATTCGCTGGCCCAACAGCCCTGGCATCTGTGCTTTCCCAAGAGGTGGAACATCTCATCTTTTCCTTCTTGGCAGTGACTGCTTCCGAAACACCAAAATTCTGGCAAGTTCTCCCACAAGGAAGGTGCCAGGCCTGAAAGCTGATGCTGGTCTTCACCATCCCTGTGCAGCCTATTTACTGGCCCAACAGCCCTGGCATCTGTGCTCTTCCAAGAGATGGAACAAGTCATTGCTCTCATCCATGGCAGTGGCTTTTATGAAATAACACATGTCCAGCAAATTATCCCACAAGGAAGGTGCCAGGCCTGAAAGCTGATGTTGGTCTTCACCATCCCTGTGCAGCTTATTCGCTCGTCCAACAGCCCTGGCATCTGTGATTTTCCGGACACGTAACGTCTCATTGTTTTCCTTCTCTTCAGTGCCTGCTTCTGAAACACCAAACGTCCGGCAGGTTCTCCCACAAGGAAGGTGACAGCCCTGAAAGCTGATGCTGGTCTTCACCATCCCTGTGCAGCCTATTCGCTGGCCCAACAGCCCTGGCATCTGTGCTTTCCAAAGAGGTGGAACATCTCATCTTTTCCTTCTTGGCAGTGCCTGCTTCCGAAACACCAAAATTCTGGCAAGTTCTCCCACAAGGAAGGTGCCAGCCCTGAAAGCTGATGCTGGTCTTCACCATCCCTGTGCAGCCTATTCGCTGGCCCAACAGCCCTGGCATCTGTGCTCTTCCAAGAGACGGAACTTGTCATCGCTCTCATCCCTGGCAGTGTCATTTATGAAATAACACGTCCGGCAGGTTCTCCCACAAGGAAGGTGCCAGGCCTGAAAGCTGATGCTGGTCTTCACCATCCCTGTGCAGCCTATTCGCTGGCCCAACAGCCCTGGCATCTGTGCTTTCCCAAGAGACGGAACATGTCATCGCTCTCATCAATGGCAGTGCCATTTACGAAATAATAAACGTACGGCAAGTTCTCCCACAAGGAAGGTGCCAGGCCTGAAAGCTGATGCTGGTCTTCACCATCCCTGTGCAGCTTATTCGCTCATCCAACAGCCCTGGCATCTGTGATTTCTCAGACAAGGAACATCTCATCGTTTTCCTTCTCGGAAGTGCCTGCTTCTGAAACACTAAACGTCCGGCAAGTTCTCCCACATGGAAGGTGCCAGCCCTGAAAGCTGATGCTGGTCTTCACCATTCCTGTGCAGCTTATTCGCTCGTCGAACAGCCCTGGCATCTGTGTTCTTCCAAGAGACGGAACATCTCATCTTTTCATTCTTGGCAGTACCTGCTTCCGAAACACCAAAATTCTGGCAAGTTCTCCCACAAGGAAGGTGCCAGGCCTGAAAGCTGATGCTGGTCTTCACCATCCCTGTGCAGCCTATTCGCTGGCACAACTGCCCTGGCATCTGTGCTTTCCCAAGAGACGTAACATCTCATCGTTTTCGTTTTCGGCAGTGCCTGATTCTGAAACAGTAAACGTCCGGCAAGTTCTCCAACATGGTAGGTGCCAGGCCTGAAAGCTGATGCTGGTCTTCACCATCCCTGTGCAGCCTATTCGCTGGCCCAACAGCCCTGGCATCTGTGCTCTTCCAAGAGATGGAACATGTCATTGCTCTCATCCATGGCAGTGGCTTTTATGAAATAACACATGTCCGGCAACTTATCCCACAAGGAAGGTGCCAGGCCTGAAAGCTGATGCTGGTCTTCACCATCCCTGTGCAGCTTATTCGCTCATCCAACAGCCCTGGCATCTGTGATTTTCCTGACACGTAAAGTCTCATCGTTTTCCTTCCCTTCAGTGCCTGTTTCTGAAACACCAAACGTCCGGCAGGTTCTCCCACAAGGAAGGTGCCAGCCCTGAAAGCTGATGCTGGTCTTCACCTTCCCTGTGCAGTCCATTCGCTGGCCCAACAGCCCTGGCATCTGTGCTCTTCCAAGAGATGGAACATGTCATCGCTCTCATCCCTGGCAGTGGCATTTATGAAATAACACGTGTCCGGCAAGTTCTCCAACAAGGAAGGCCCAAGCCCTGAAAGCTGATGCTGCTCTTCACCATCCCTGTGCAGCCTATTCGCTGGCCCAACAGCCCTGGCATCTGTGCTTTCCCAAGAGATGGAACATCTCATCTTTTCCTTCTTGGCAGTGCCTGCTTCCGAAACACCAAAATTCTGGCAAGTTCTCCCACAAGGAAGGTGCCAGGCCTGAAAGCTGATGCTGGTCTTCACCATCCCTGTGCAGCCTATTCGCTGGCCCAACAGCCCTGGCATCTGTGCTTTCCCAAGAAACGGAACATGTCATCGCTCTCATCCCTGGCAGTGTCATTTATGAAATAACACGTCGGGAAAGTTCTCCCACAAGGAAGGTGCCAGGCCTGAAAGCTGATGCTGGTCTTCACCATCCCTGTGCAGCCTATTCGCTGGCACAACTGCCCTGGCATCTGTGCTTTCCCAAGAGACGTAACATCTCATCGTTTTCGTTTTCGGCAGTGCCTGATTCTGAAACAGTAAACGTCCCGCAAGTTCTCCAACATGGTAGGTGCCAGGCCTGAAAGCTGATGCTGGTCTTCACCATCCCTGTGCAGCCTATTCGCTGGCCCAACAGCCCTGGCATCTGTGCTCTTCCCAAGAGATGGAACATGTCATTGCTCTCATCCATGGCAGTGGCTTTTATGAAATAACACATGTCCGGCAACTTATCCCACAAGGAAGGTGCCAGGCCTGAAAGCTGATGCTGGTCTTCACCATCCCTGTGCAGCTTATTCGCTCATCCAACAGCCCTGGCATCTGTGATTTTCCTGACACGTAAAGTCTCATCGTTTTCCTTCCCTTCAGTGCCTGCTTCTGAAACACCAAACGTCCGGCAGGTTCTCCCACAAGGAAGGTGCCAGCCCTGAAAGCTGATGCTGGTCTTCACCATCCCTGTGCAGCCTATTCGCTGGCCCAACAGCCCTGGCATCTGTGCTTTCCCAAGAGACGGAACATGTCATCGCTCTCATCCATGGCAGTGCCATTTACGAAATAATAAACTTACGGCAAGTTCTCCCACAAGGAAGGTGCCAGGCCTGAAAGCTGATGCTGGTCTTCACCATCCCTGTGCAGCCTATTCGCTGGCCCAACAGCCCTGGCATCTGTGCTTTCCCAAGAGATGGAACATCTCATCTTTTCCTTCTTGGCAGTGCCTGCTTCCGAAACACCAAAATTCTGGCAAGTTCTCCCACAAGGAAGGTGCCAGGCCTGAAAGCTGATGCTGGTCTTCACCATCCCTGTGCAGCCTATTCGCTGGCCCAACAGCCCTGGCATCTGTGCTTTCCCAAGAGATGGAACATCTCATCTTTTCCTTCTTGGCAGTGCCTGCTTCCGAAACACCAAAATTCTGGCAAGTTCTCCCACAAGGAAGGTGCCAGCCCTGAAAGCTGATGCTGGTCTTCACCATCCCTGTGCAGCCTATTCGCTGGCCCAACAGCCCTGGCATCTGTGATTTCTCAGACAAGGAACATCTCATCTTTTCCTTCTTGGCAGTGCCTGCTTCCGAAACACCAAAATTCTGGCAAGTTCTCCCACAAGGAAGGTGCCAGGCCTGAAAGCTGATGCTGGTCTTCACCATCGCTGTGCAGCCTATTCGCTGGCCCAACAGCCCTGGCATCTGTGCTCTTCCAAGAGATGGAACATGTCATCGCTCTCATCGCTGGCAGTGTCATTTATGAAATAACACGTCCGGCATGTTCTCCCACAATGAAGGTGCCAGGCCTGAAAGCTAATGCTAGTCTTCACCATCCCTGTGCAGCCTATTCGCTGGCACAACAGCCCTGGCATCTGTGATTTCTCAGACAAGGAACTTCTCATCGTTTTCGTTCTCGGCAGTGCCTGATTCTGAAACAGTAAACGTCCGGCAGGTTCTCCCACAAGGAAGGTGCCAGCCCTGAAAGCTGATGCTGGTCTTCACCATCCCTGTGCAGCCTATTCGCTGGCCCAACAGCCCTGGCATCTGTGCTCTTCCAAGAGATGGAACATGTCATTGCTCTCATCCATGGCAGTGGCTTTTATGAAATAACACATGTCCGGCAAATTATCCCACAAGGAAGGTGCCAGGCCTGAAAGCTGATGTTGCTCTTCACCATCCCTGTGCAGCTTATTCGCTCATCCAACACCCCTGGCATCTGTGATTTTCCTGACACGTAACATCTCATCGTTTTCCTTCTCTTCAGTGCCTGCTTCTGAAACACCAAACGTCCGACAAGTTCTCCCACAAGGAAGGTGCCAGGCCTGAAAGCTGATGCTGGTCTTCACCATCCCTGTGCAGCCTATTCGCTGGCACAACTGCCCTGGCATCTATGCTTTCCCAAGAGACGGAACATGTCATCGCTCTCATCAATGGCAGTGCCATTTACGAAATAATAAACTTACGGCAAGTTCTCCCACAAGGAAGGTGCCAGCCCTGAAAGCTGATGCTGGTCTTTACCATACTTGTGCAGCCTATTCACTGGCACAACAGCCCTGTCATCTGTGGTTCTCCAAGAGATGAAACATGTCATCGCTCTCATCCATGGTAGTGTCATTTATGAAATAACACGTCCGGCAGGTTCTCCCACAAGGAAGGTGCCAGCCCTGAAAGCTGATGCTGGTCTTCACCATCCCTGTGCAGCCTATTCGCTGGCCCAACAGCCCTGGCATCTGTGCTTTCCCAAGAGGTGGAACATCTCATCTTTTCCTTCTTGGCAGTGACTGCTTCCGAAACACCAAAATTCTGGCAAGTTCTCCCACAAGGAAGGTGCCAGGCCTGAAAGCTGATGCTGGTCTTCACCATCCCTGTGCAGCTTATTCGCTCATCCAACAGCCCTGGCATCTGTGATTTTCCTGACACGTAAAGTCTCATCGTTTTCCTTCCCTTCAGTGCCTGCTTCTGAAACACCAAACGTCCGGCAGGTTCTCCCACAAGTAAGGTGCCAGCCCTGAAAGCTGATGCTGGTCTTCACCATCCCAGTGCAGCCTATTCGCTGGCCCAACTGCCCTGGCATCTGTGCTTTCCCAAGAGACGGAACATCTCATAGCTCTCATCCATGGCAGTGCCATTTACGAAACACCAAAAGTCTGGCAAGTTCTCCCACAAGGAAGGTGCCAGCCCTGAAAGCTGATGTTGGTCTTCACCATACTTGTGCAGCCTATTCACTGGCCCAACAGCCCTGGCATCTGTGGTTTTCCAAGAGATGGAACATGTCATCGCTCTCATCCATGGTAGTGGCATTTATGAAATAACACGTCTGGCAAGTTCTCCCACATGGAAGGGGCCAGGCCTGAAAGCTGATGCTGGTCTTCACCATCCCTGTGCAGCCTATTCGCTGGCCCAACAGCCCTGGCATCTGTGCTCTTCCAAGAGACGGAACATGTCATCGCTCTCATCCCTGGCAGTGTCATTTATGAAATAACACGTCCGGCAAGTTCTCCCACAAGGAAGGTGCCAGCCCTGAAAGCTGAGGCTGGTCTTCACCATCCCTGTGCAGCCTATTCGCTGGCCCAACAGCCCTGGCATCTGTGCTCTTCCAAGAGATGGAACATGTCATCGCTCTCATCAATGGCAGTGCCATTTACGAAATAATAAACGTACGGCAAGTTCTCCCTCAAGGAAGGTGCCAGGCCTGAAAGCTGATGCTGGTCTTCACCATCCCTGTGCAGCCTATTCGCTGGCACAACAGCCCTGGCATCTGTGATTTCTCAGACAAGGAACATCTCATCGTTTTCCTTCTCGGAATTGCCTGCTTCTGAAACATTAAACGTCCGGCAAGTTCTCCCACATGGAAGGTGCCAGCCCTGAAAGCTGATGTTGGTCTTCACCATCCCTGTGCAGCCTATTCGCTGGCCCAACAGCCCTGGCATCTGTGTTCTTCCAAGAGACATAACATCTCATCTTTTCCTTCTTGGCAGTGCCTGCTTCCGAAACACCAAAATTCTGGCAAGTTCTCCCACAAGGAAGGTGCCAGGCCTGAAAGCTGATGCTGGTCTTCACCATCCCTGTGCAGCCTATTCGCTGGCACAACTGCCCTGGCATCTGTGCTTTCCCAAGAGACTTAACATGTCATCGCTCTCATCCATGGCAGTGCCATTTACGAAATAATAAACTTACGGCAAGTTCTCCCACAAGGAAGGTGCCAGCCCTGAAAGCTGATGCTGGTCTTCACCATACTTGTGCAGCCTATTCACTGGCACAACAGCCCTGTCATCTGTGGTTTTCCAAGAGATGGAACATGTCATCGCTCTCATCCATGGTAGTGGCATTTATGAAATAACACGTCCGGCAGGTTCTCCCACAAGGAAGGTGCCAGCCCTGAAAGCTGATGCTGGTCTTCACCATCCCTGTGCAGCCTATTTGCTGGCCCAACAGCCCTGGCATCTGTGCTTTCCCAAGAGACGGAACATGTCATCGCTCTCATCCATGGCAGTGCCATTTACGAAATAATAAACGTACGGCAAGTTCTCCCACAAGGAAGGTGCCAGGCCTGAAAGCTGATGCTGGTCTTCACCATCCCTGTGCAGCCTATTCGCTGGCCCAACAGCCCTGGCATCTGTGCTTTCCCAAGAGACGGAACATGTCATCGCTCTCATCCCTGGCAGTGTCATTTATGAAATAACACGTCGGGAAAGTTCTCCCACAAGGAAGGTGCCAGCCCTGAAAGCTGATGCTGGTCTTCACCATCCCTGTGCAGCCTATTCGCTGGCACAACTGCCCTGGCATCTGTGCTTTCCCAAGAGACGTAACATCTCATCGTTTTCGTTTTCGGCAGTGCCTGATTCTGAAACAGTAAACGTCCGGCAAGTTCTCCAACATGGTAGGTGCCAGGCCTGAAAGCTGATGCTGGTCTTCACCATCCCTGTGCAGCCTATTCGCTGGCCCAACAGCCCTGGCATCTGTGCTCTTCCAAGAGATGGAACATGTCATTGCTCTCATCCATGGCAGTGGCTTTTATGAAATAACACATGTCCGGCAACTTATCCCACAAGGAAGGTGCCAGGCCTGAAAGCTGATGCTGGTCTTCACCATCCCTGTGCAGCTTATTCGCTCATCCAACAGCCCTGGCATCTGTGATTTTCCTGACATGTAACATCTCATCGTTTTCCTTCTCTTCAGTGCCTGCTTCTGAAACACCAAACGTCCGACAAGTTCTCCCACAAGGAAGGTGCCAGCCCTGAAAGCTGATGCTGGTCTTCACCATACTTGTGCAGCCTATTCACTGGCACAACAGCCCTGTCATCTGTGGTTTTCCAAGAGATGGAACATGTCATCGCTCTCATCCATGGTAGTGGCATTTATGAAATAACACGTCCGGCAGGTTCTCCCACAAGGAAGGTGCAAGCCCTGAAAGCTGATGCTGGTCTTCACCATCCCTGTGCAGCCTATTCGCTGGCCCAACAGCCCTGGCATCTGTGCTTTCCCAAGAGGTGGAACATCTCATCTTTTCCTTCTTGGCAGTGACTGCTTCCGAAACACCAAAATTCTGGCAAGTTCTCCCACAAGGAAGGTGCCAGGCCTGAAAGCTGATGCTGGTCTTCACCATCCCTGTGCAGCCTATTTACTGGCCCAACAGCCCTGGCATCTGTGCTCTTCCAAGAGATGGAACAAGTCATTGCTCTCATCCATGGCAGTGGCTTTTATGAAATAACACATGTCCAGCAAATTATCCCACAAGGAAGGTGCCAGGCCTGAAAGCTGATGTTGGTCTTCACCATCCCTGTGCAGCTTATTCGCTCGTCCAACAGCCCTGGCATCTGTGATTTTCCGGACACGTAACGTCTCATTGTTTTCCTTCTCTTCAGTGCCTGCTTCTGAAACACCAAACGTCCGGCAGGTTCTCCCACAAGGAAGGTGACAGCCCTGAAAGCTGATGCTGGTCTTCACCATCCCTGTGCAGCCTATTCGCTGGCCCAACAGCCCTGGCATCTGTGCTTTCCAAAGAGGTGGAACATCTCATCTTTTCCTTCTTGGCAGTGCCTGCTTCCGAAACACCAAAATTCTGGCAAGTTCTCCCACAAGGAAGGTGCCAGCCCTGAAAGCTGATGCTGGTCTTCACCATCCCTGTGCAGCCTATTCGCTGGCCCAACAGCCCTGGCATCTGTGCTCTTCCAAGAGACGGAACTTGTCATCGCTCTCATCCCTGGCAGTGTCATTTATGAAATAACACGTCCGGCAGGTTCTCCCACAAGGAAGGTGCCAGGCCTGAAAGCTGATGCTGGTCTTCACCATCCCTGTGCAGCCTATTCGCTGGCCCAACAGCCCTGGCATCTGTGCTTTCCCAAGAGACGGAACATGTCATCGCTCTCATCAATGGCAGTGCCATTTACGAAATAATAAACGTACGGCAAGTTCTCCCACAAGGAAGGTGCCAGGCCTGAAAGCTGATGCTGGTCTTCACCATCCCTGTGCAGCTTATTCGCTCATCCAACAGCCCTGGCATCTGTGATTTCTCAGACAAGGAACATCTCATCGTTTTCCTTCTCGGAAGTGCCTGCTTCTGAAACACTAAACGTCCGGCAAGTTCTCCCACATGGAAGGTGCCAGCCCTGAAAGCTGATGCTGGTCTTCACCATCCTTGTGCAGCCTATTCGCTGGCCCAACAGCCCTGGCATCTGTGTTCTTCCAAGAGACATAACATCTCATCTTTTCCTTCTTGGCAGTGACTGCTTCCGAAACACCAAACGTCTGGCAAGTTCTCCCACAAGGAAGGTGCCAGCCCTGAAAGCTGATGCTGGTCTTCACCATCCCTGTGCAGCCTATTCGCTCATCCAACAGCCCTGGCATCTGTGATTTTCCTGACACGTAAAGTCTCATCGTTTTCCTTCCCTTCAGTGCCTGCTTCTGAAACACCAAACGTCCGGCAGGTTCTCCCACAAGGAAGGTGCCAGCCCTGAAAGCTGATGCTGGTCTTCACCATCCCAGTGCAGCCTATTCGCTGGCCCAACAGCCCTGGCATCTGTGCTCTTCCAAGAGACGGAACATGTCATCGCTCTCATCCCTGGCAGTGTCATTTATGAAATAACACGTCCGGCAAGTTCTCCCACAAGGAAGGTGCCAGCCCTGAAAGCTGAGGCTGGTCTTCACCATCCCTGTGCAGCCTATTCGCTGGCCCAACAGCCCTGGCATCTGTGCTTTCCCAAGAAACGGAACATGTCATCGCTCTCATCAATGGCAGTGCCATTTACAAAATAATAAACGTACGGCAAGTTCTCCCTCAAGGAAGGTGCCAGGCCTGAAAGCTGATGCTGGTCTTCACCATCCCTGTGCAGCCTATTCGCTGGCACAACAGCCCTGGCATCTGTGATTTCTCAGACAAGGAACATCTCATCGTTTTCCTTCTCGGAATTGCCTGCTTCTGAAACATTAAACGTCCGGCAAGTTCTCCCACATGGAAGGTGCCAGCCCTGAAAGCTGATGTTGGTCTTCACCATCCCTGTGCAGCCTATTCGCTGGCCCAACAGCCCTGGCATCTGTGTTCTTCCAAGAGACGGAACATGTCATCTTTTCCTTCTTGGCAGTGCCTGCTTCCGAAACACCAAAATTCTGGCAAGTTCTCCCACAAGGAAGGTGCCAGCCCTGAAAGCTGATGCTGGTCTTCACCATCCCAGTGCAGCCTATTCGCTGGCCCAACAGCCCTGGCATCTGTGCTTTCCCAAGAGACGGAACATGTCATCGCTCTCATCCATGGCAGTGGCTTTTATGAAATAACACATGTCCGGCAAATTATCCCACAAGGAAGGTGCCAGGCCTGAAAGCTGATGTTGGTCTTCACCATCCCTGTGCAGCTTATTCGCTGGCCCAACAGCCCTGGCATCTGTGATTTTCCTAACACGTAACATCTCATCGTTTTCCTTCTCTTCAGTGCCTGCTTCTGAAACACCAAACGTCCGGCAAGTTCTCCCATAAGGAAGGTGCCAGCCCTGAAAGCTGATGCTGGTCTTCACCATCCCTGTGCAGCCTATTCGCTGGCACAACTGCCCTGGCATCTGTGCTTTCCCAAGAGACTTAACATGTCATCGCTCTCATCCATGGCAGTGCCATTTACGAAATAATAAACTTACGGCAAGTTCTCCCACAAGGAAGGTGCCAGCCCTGAAAGCTGATGCTGGTCTTCACCATACTTGTGCAGCCTATTCACTGGCACAACAGCCCTGTCATCTGTGGTTTTCCAAGAGATGGAACATGTCATCGCTCTCATCCATGGTAGTGGCATTTATGAAATAACACATCCGGCAGGTTCTCCCACAAGGAAGGTGCCAGCCCTGAAAGCTGATGCTGGTCTTCACCATCCCTGTGCAGCCTATTCGCTGGCCCAACAGCCCTGGCATCTGTGCTTTCCCAAGAGACGGAACATGTCATCGCTCTCATCCCTGGCAGTGTCATTTATGAAATAACACGTCGGGAAAGTTCTCCCACAAGGAAGGTGCCAGGCCTGAAAGCTGATGCTGGTCTTCACCATCCCTGTGCAGCCTATTCGCTGGCACAACTGCCCTGGCATCTGTGCTTTCCCAAGAGACGTAACATCTCATCGTTTTCGTTTTCGGCAGTGCCTGATTCTGAAACAGTAAACGTCCGGCAAGTTCTCCAACATGGTAGGTGCCAGGCCTGAAAGCTGATGCTGGTCTTCACCATCCCTGTGCAGCCTATTCGCTGGCCCAACAGCCCTGGCATCTGTGCTCTTCCAAGAGATGGAACATGTCATTGCTCTCATCCATGGCAGTGGCTTTTATGAAATAACACATGTCCGGCAACTTATCCCACAAGGAAGGTGCCAGGCCTGAAAGCTGATGCTGGTCTTCACCATCCCTGTGCAGCTTATTCGCTCATCCAACAGCCCTGGCATCTGTGATTTTCCTGACACGTAACATCTCATCGTTTTCCTTCTCTTCAGTGCCTGCTTCTGAAACACCAAACGTCCGACAAGTTCTCCCACAAGGAAGGTGCCAGCCCTGAAAGCTGATGCTGGTCTTCACCATCCCTGTGCAGCCTATTCGCTGGCACAACTGCCCTGGCATCTGTGCTTTCCCAAGAGACGGAACATGTCATCGCTCTCATCCATGGCAGTGCCATTTACGAAATAATAAACTTACGGCAAGTTCTCCCACAAGGAAAGTGCCAGCCCTGAAAGCTGATGCTGGTCTTCACCATACTTGTGCAGCCTATTCACTGGCACAACAGCCCTGTCATCTGTGGTTTTCCAAGAGATGGAACATGTCATCGCTCTCATCCATGGTAGTGGCATTTATGAAATAACACGTCCGGCAAGTTCTCCCACAAGGAAGGTGCCAGGCCTGAAAGCTGATGCTGGTCTTCACCATCCCTGTGCAGCCTATTCGCTGGCCCAACAGCCCTGGCATCTGTGCTTTCCGAAGAGGTGGAACATCTCATCTTTTCCTTCTTGGCAGTGACTGCTTCCGAAACACCAAAATTCTGGCAAGTTCTCCCACAAGGAAGGTGCCAGGCCTGAAAGCTGATGCTGGTCTTCACCATCCCTGTGCAGCCTATTTACTGGCCCAACAGCCCTGGCATCTGTGCTCTTCCAAGAGATGGAACAAGTCATTGCTCTCATCCATGGCAGTGGCTTTTATGAAATAACACATGTCCAGCAAATTATCCCACAAGGAAGGTGCCAGGCCTGAAAGCTGATGTTGGTCTTCACCATCCCTGTGCAGCTTATTCGCTCGTCCAACAGCCCTGGCATCTGTGATTTTCCGGACACGTAACGTCTCATCGTTTTCCTTCTCGTCAGTGCCTGTTTCTGAAACACCAAACGTCCGGCAGGTTCTCCCACAAGGAAGGTGACAGCCCTGAAAGCTGATGCTGGTCTTCACCATCCCTGTGCAGCCTATTCGCTGGCCCAACAGCCCTGGCATCTGTGCTTTCCAAAGAGGTGGAACATCTCATCTTTTCCTTCTTGGCAGTGCCTGCTTCCGAAACACCAAAATTCTGGCAAGTTCTCCCACAAGGAAGGTGCCAGCCCTGAAAGCTGATGCTGGTCTTCACCATCCCTGTGCAGCCTATTCGCTGGCCCAACAGCCCTGGCATCTGTGCTCTTCCAAGAGACGGAACTTGTCATCGCTCTCATCCCTGGCAGTGTCATTTATGAAATAACACGTCCGGCAGGTTCTCCCACAAGGAAGGTGCCAGCCCTGAAAGCTGATGCTGGTCTTCACCATCCCTGTGCAGCCTATTCGCTGGCCCAACAGCCCTGGCATCTGTGCTTTCCCAAGAGACGGAACATGTCATCGCTCTCATCAATGGCAGTGCCATTTACGAAATAATAAACGTACGGCAAGTTCTCCCACAAGGAAGGTGCCAGGCCTGAAAGCTGATGCTGGTCTTCACCATCCCTGTGCAGCTTATTCGCTCATCCAACAGCCCTGGCATCTGTGATTTCTAAGACAAGGAACATCTCATCGTTTTCCTTCTCGGAAGTGCCTGCTTCTGAAACACTAAACGTCCGGCAAGTTCTCCCACATGGAAGGTGCCAGCCCTGAAAGCTGATGCTGGTCTTCACCATTCCTGTGCAGCTCATTCGCTCGTCGAACAGCCCTGGCATCTGTGTTCTTCCAAGAGACGGAACATCTCATCTTTTCATTCTTGGCAGTGCCTGCTTCCGAAACACCAAAATTCTGGCAAGTTCTCCCACAAGGAAGGTGCCAGGCCTGAAAGCTGATGCTGGTCTTCACCATCCCTGTGCAGCCTATTCGCTGGCCCAACTGCCCTGGCATCTGTGCTCTTCCAAGAGGTGGAACATGTCATTGCTCTCATCCATGGCAGTGGCTTTTATGAAATAACACATGTCCGGCAGGTTCTCCCACAAGGAAGGTGCCAGCCCTGAAAGCTGATGCTGGTCTTCACCATCCCTGTGCAGCTTATTCGCTCATCCAACAGCCCTGGCATCTGTGATTTTCCTGACATGTAACATCTCATTGTTTTCCTTCTCTTCAGTGCCTGCTTCTGAAACACCAAACGTCCGGCAAGTTCTCCCATAAGGAAGGTGCCAGCCCTGAAAGCTGAGGCTGGTCTTCACCATTTCTGTGCAGCTTATTCGCTCGTCGAACAGCCCTGGCATCTGTGCTCTTCCAAGAGACAGAACATCTCATCTTTTCCTTCTTGGCAGTGCCTGCTTCCGAAACACCAAAATTCTGGCAAGTTCTCCCACAAGGAAGGTGCCAGCCCTGAAAGCTGATGCTGGTCTTCACCATCCCTGTGCAGCCTATTTGCTGGCCCAACAGCCCTGGCATCTGTGCTTTCCCAAGAGACGGAACATGTCATCGCTCTCATCCATGGCAGTGCCATTTACGAAATAATAAACTTACGGCAAGTTCTCCCACAAGGAAGGTGCCAGGCCTGAAAGCTGATGCTGGTCTTCACCATCCCTGTGCAGCCTATTCGCTGGCCCAACAGCCCTGGCATCTGTGCTTTCCCAAGAGATGGAACATCTCATCTTTTCCTTCTTGGCAGTGCCTGCTTCCGAAACACCAAAATTCTGGCAAGTTCTCCCACAAGGAAGGTGCCAGGCCTGAAAGCTGATTCTGGTCTTCACCATCCCTGTGCAGCCTATTCGCTGGCCCAACAGCCCTGGCATCTGTGCTTTCCCAAGAAACGGAACATGTCATCGCTCTCATCCCTGGCAGTGTCATTTATGAAATAACACGTCCGGCAAGTTCTCCCACAAGGAAGGTGCCAGCCCTGAAAGCTGAGGCTGGTCTTCACCATCCCTGTGCAGCCTATTCGCTGGCCCAACAGCCCTGGCATCTGTGCTTTCCCAAGAAACGGAACATGTCATCGCTCTCATCAATGGCAGTGCCATTTACAAAATAATAAACGTACGGCAAGTTCTCCCTCAAGGAAGGTGCCAGGCCTGAAAGCTGATGCTGGTCTTCACCATCCCTGTGCAGCCTATTCGCTGGCACAACAGCCCTGGCATCTGTGATTTCTCAGACAAGGAACATCTCATCGTTTTCCTTCTCGGAATTGCCTGCTTCTGAAACATTAAACGTCCGGCAAGTTCTCCCACATGGAAGGTGCCAGCCCTGAAAGCTGATGTTGGTCTTCACCATCCCTGTGCAGCCTATTCGCTGGCCCAACAGCCCTGGCATCTGTGTTCTTCCAAGAGACGGAACATGTCATCTTTTCCTTCTTGGCAGTGCCTGCTTCCGAAACACCAAAATTCTGGCAAGTTCTCCCACAAGGAAGGTGCCAGCCCTGAAAGCTGATGCTGGTCTTCACCATCCCAGTGCAGCCTATTCGCTGGCCCAACAGCCCTGGCATCTGTGCTTTCCCAAGAGACGGAACATGTCATCGCTCTCATCCATGGCAGTGGCTTTTATGAAATAACACATGTCCGGCAAATTATCCCACAAGGAAGGTGCCAGGCCTGAAAGCTGATGTTGGTCTTCACCATCCCTGTGCAGCTTATTCGCTGGCCCAACAGCCCTGGCATCTGTGATTTTCCTAACACGTAACATCTCATCGTTTTCCTTCTCTTCAGTGCCTGCTTCTGAAACACCAAAGGTCCGGCAAGTTCTCCCATAAGGAAGGTGCCAGCCCTGAAAGCTGATGCTGGTCTTCACCATCCCTGTGCAGCCTATTCGCTGGCACAACTGCCCTGGCATCTGTGCTTTCCCAAGAGACTTAACATGTCATCGCTCTCATCCATGGCAGTGCCATTTACGAAATAATAAACTTACGGCAAGTTCTCCCACAAGGAAGGTGCCAGCCCTGAAAGCTGATGCTGGTCTTCACCATACTTGTGCAGCCTATTCACTGGCACAACAGCCCTGTCATCTGTGGTTTTCCAAGAGATGGAACATGTCATCGCTCTCATCCATGGTAGTGGCATTTATGAAATAACACATCCGGCAGGTTCTCCCACAAGGAAGGTGCCAGCCCTGAAAGCTGATGCTGGTCTTCACCATCCCTGTGCAGCCTATTCGCTGGCCCAACAGCCCTGGCATCTGTGCTTTCCCAAGAGACGGAACATGTCATCGCTCTCATCCCTGGCAGTGTCATTTATGAAATAACACGTCGGGAAAGTTCTCCCACAAGGAAGGTGCCAGGCCTGAAAGCTGATGCTGGTCTTCACCATCCCTGTGCAGCCTATTCGCTGGCACAACTGCCCTGGCATCTGTGCTTTCCCAAGAGACGTAACATCTCATCGTTTTCGTTTTCGGCAGTGCCTGATTCTGAAACAGTAAACGTCCGGCAAGTTCTCCAACATGGTAGGTGCCAGGCCTGAAAGCTGATGCTGGTCTTCACCATCCCTGTGCAGCCTATTCGCTGGCCCAACAGCCCTGGCATCTGTGCTCTTCCAAGAGATGGAACATGTCATTGCTCTCATCCATGGCAGTGGCTTTTATGAAATAACACATGTCCGGCAACTTATCCCACAAGGAAGGTGCCAGGCCTGAAAGCTGATGCTGGTCTTCACCATCCCTGTGCAGCTTATTCGCTCATCCAACAGCCCTGGCATCTGTGATTTTCCTGACACGTAACATCTCATCGTTTTCCTTCTCTTCAGTGCCTGCTTCTGAAACACCAAACGTCCGACAAGTTCTCCCACAAGGAAGGTGCCAGCCCTGAAAGCTGATGCTGGTCTTCACCATCCCTGTGCAGCCTATTCGCTGGCCCAACAGCCCTGGCATCTGTGCTTTCCCAAGAGACGGAACATGTCATCGCTCTCATCAATGGCAGTGCCATTTACGAAATAATAAACGTACGGCAAGTTCTCCCACAAGGAAGGTGCCAGGCCTGAAAGCTGATGCTGGTCTTCACCATCCCTGTGCAGCTTATTCGCTCATCCAACAGCCCTGGCATCTGTGATTTCTAAGACAAGGAACATCTCATCGTTTTCCTTCTCGGAAGTGCCTGCTTCTGAAACACTAAACGTCCGGCAAGTTCTCCCACATGGAAGGTGCCAGCCCTGAAAGCTGATGCTGGTCTTCACCATTCCTGTGCAGCTCATTCGCTCGTCGAACAGCCCTGGCATCTGTGTTCTTCCAAGAGACGGAACATCTCATCTTTTCATTCTTGGCAGTGCCTGCTTCCGAAACACCAAAATTCTGGCAAGTTCTCCCACAAGGAAGGTGCCAGGCCTGAAAGCTGATGCTGGTCTTCACCATCCCTGTGCAGCCTATTCGCTGGCCCAACTGCCCTGGCATCTGTGCTCTTCCAAGAGGTGGAACATGTCATTGCTCTCATCCATGGCAGTGGCTTTTATGAAATAACACATGTCCGGCAGGTTCTCCCACAAGGAAGGTGCCAGCCCTGAAAGCTGATGCTGGTCTTCACCATCCCTGTGCAGCTTATTCGCTCATCCAACAGCCCTGGCATCTGTGATTTTCCTGACATGTAACATCTCATTGTTTTCCTTCTCTTCAGTGCCTGCTTCTGAAACACCAAACGTCCGGCAAGTTCTCCCATAAGGAAGGTGCCAGCCCTGAAAGCTGAGGCTGGTCTTCACCATTTCTGTGCAGCTTATTCGCTCGTCGAACAGCCCTGGCATCTGTGCTCTTCCAAGAGACAGAACATCTCATCTTTTCCTTCTTGGCAGTGCCTGCTTCCGAAACACCAAAATTCTGGCAAGTTCTCCCACAAGGAAGGTGCCAGCCCTGAAAGCTGATGCTGGTCTTCACCATCCCTGTGCAGCCTATTTGCTGGCCCAACAGCCCTGGCATCTGTGCTTTCCCAAGAGACGGAACATGTCATCGCTCTCATCCATGGCAGTGCCATTTACGAAATAATAAACTTACGGCAAGTTCTCCCACAAGGAAGGTGCCAGGCCTGAAAGCTGATGCTGGTCTTCACCATCCCTGTGCAGCCTATTCGCTGGCCCAACAGCCCTGGCATCTGTGCTTTCCCAAGAGATGGAACATCTCATCTTTTCCTTCTTGGCAGTGCCTGCTTCCGAAACACCAAAATTCTGGCAAGTTCTCCCACAAGGAAGGTGCCAGGCCTGAAAGCTGATTCTGGTCTTCACCATCCCTGTGCAGCCTATTCGCTGGCCCAACAGCCCTGGCATCTGTGCTTTCCCAAGAAACGGAACATGTCATCGCTCTCATCCCTGGCAGTGTCATTTATGAAATAACACGTCGGGAAAGTTCTCCCACAAGGAAGGTGCCAGGCCTGAAAGCTGATGCTGGTCTTCACCATCCCTGTGCAGCCTATTCGCTGGCACAACTGCCCTGGCATCTGTGCTTTCCCAAGAGACGTAACATCTCATCGTTTTCGTTTTCGGCAGTGCCTGATTCTGAAACAGTAAACGTCCGGCAAGTTCTCCAACATGGTAGGTGCCAGGCCTGAAAGCTGATGCTGGTCTTCACCATCCCTGTGCAGCCTATTCGCTGGCCCAACAGCCCTGGCATCTGTGCTCTTCCAAGAGACGGAACTTGTCATCGCTCTCATCCCTGGCAGTGTCATTTATGAAATAACACGTCCGGCAGGTTCTCCCACAAGGAAGGTGCCAGGCCTGAAAGCTGATGCTGGTCTTCACCATCCCTGTGCAGCCTATTCGCTGGCCCAACAGCCCTGGCATCTGTGCTTTCCCAAGAGACGGAACATGTCATCGCTCTCATCAATGGCAGTGCCATTTACGAAATAATAAACGTACGGCAAGTTCTCCCACAAGGAAGGTGCCAGGCCTGAAAGCTGATGCTGGTCTTCACCATCCCTGTGCAGCCTATTCGCTGGCACAACAGCCCTGGCATCTGTGATTTCTCAGACAAGGAACATCTCATCGTTTTCCTTCTCGGAAGTGCCTGCTTCTGAAACACTAAACGTCCGGCAAGTTCTCCCACATGGAAGGTGCCAGCCCTGAAAGCTGATGCTGGTCTTCACCATTCCTGTGCAGCTTATTCGCTCGTCGAACAGCCCTGGCATCTGTGTTCTTCCAAGAGACGGAACATCTCATCTTTTCCTTCTTGGCAGTGCCTGCTTCCGAAACACCAAAATTCTGGCAAGTTCTCCCACAAGGAAGGTGCCAGGCCTGAAAGCTGATGCTGGTCTTCACCATCCCTGTGCAGCCTATTCGCTGGCCCAACAGCCCTGGCATCTGTGCTCTTCCAAGAGACGGAACATGTCATTGCTCTCATCCATGGCAGTGGCTTTTATGAAATAACACATGTCCGGCAGGTTCTCCCACAAGGAAGGTGCCAGCCCTGAAAGCTGATGCTGGTCTTCACCATCCCTGTGCAGCTTATTCGCTCATCCAACAGCCCTGGCATCTGTGATTTTCCTGACATGTAACATCTCATTGTTTTCCTTCTCTTCAGTGCCTGCTTCTGAAACACCAAAATTCTGGCAAGTTCTCCCATAAGGAAGGTGCCAGCCCTGAAAGCTGAGGCTGGTCTTCACCATTTCTGTGCAGCTTATTCGCTCGTCGAACAGCCCTGGCATCTGTGCTCTTCCAAGAGACGGAACATCTCATCTTTTCCTTCTTGGCAGTGCCTGCTTCCGAAACACCAAAATTCTGGCAAGTTCTCCCACAAGGAAGGTGCCAGCCCTGAAAGCTGATGCTGGTCTTCACCATCCCTGTGCAGCCTATTTGCTGGCCCAACAGCCCTGGCATCTGTGCTTTCCCAAGAGACGGAACATGTCATCGCTCTCATCCATGGCAGTGCCATTTACGAAATAATAAACTTACGGCAAGTTCTCCCACAAGGAAGGTGCCAGGCCTGAAAGCTGATGCTGGTCTTCACCATCCCTGTGCAGCCTATTCGCTGGCCCAACAGCCCTGGCATCTGTGCTTTCCCAAGAGATGGAACATCTCATCTTTTCCTTCTTGGCAGTGCCTGCTTCCGAAACACCAAAATTCTGGCAAGTTCTCCCACAAGGAAGGTGCCAGGCCTGAAAGCTGATGCTGGTCTTCACCATCCCTGTGCAGCCTATTCGCTGGCCCAACAGCCCTGGCATCTGTGCTTTCCCAAGAAACGGAACATGTCATCGCTCTCATCCCTGGCAGTGTCATTTATGAAATAACACGTCGGGAAAGTTCTCCCACAAGGAAGGTGCCAGGCCTGAAAGCTGATGCTGGTCTTCACCATCCCTGTGCAGCCTATTCGCTGGCACAACTGCCCTGGCATCTGTGCTTTCCCAAGAGACGTAACATCTCATCGTTTTCGTTTTCGGCAGTGCCTGATTCTGAAACAGTAAACGTCCGGCAGGTTCTCCAACATGGTAGGTGCCAGGCCTGAAAGCTGATGCTGGTCTTCACCATCCCTGTGCAGCCTATTCGCTGGCCCAACAGCCCTGGCATCTGTGCTCTTCCAAGAGACGGAACTTGTCATCGCTCTCATCCCTGGCAGTGTCATTTATGAAATAACACGTCCGGCAGGTTCTCCCACAAGGAAGGTGCCAGGCCTGAAAGCTGATGCTGGTCTTCACCATCCCTGTGCAGCCTATTCGCTGGCCCAACAGCCCTGGCATCTGTGCTTTCCCAAGAGACGGAACATGTCATCGCTCTCATCAATGGCAGTGCCATTTACGAAATAATAAACGTACGGCAAGTTCTCCCACAAGGAAGGTGCCAGGCCTGAAAGCTGATGCTGGTCTTCACCATCCCTGTGCAGCCTATTCGCTGGCACAACAGCCCTGGCATCTGTGATTTCTCAGACAAGGAACATCTCATCGTTTTCCTTCTCGGAAGTGCCTGCTTCTGAAACACTAAACGTCCGGCAAGTTCTCCCACATGGAAGGTGCCAGCCCTGAAAGCTGATGCTGGTCTTCACCATTCCTGTGCAGCTTATTCGCTCGTCGAACAGCCCTGGCATCTGTGTTCTTCCAAGAGACGGAACATCTCATCTTTTCCTTCTTGGCAGTGCCTGCTTCCGAAACACCAAAATTCTGGCAAGTTCTCCCACAAGGAAGGTGCCAGCCCTGAAAGCTGATGCTGGTCTTCACCATCCCTGTGCAGCCTATTCGCTGGCCCAACAGCCCTGGCATCTGTGCTCTTCCAAGAGGTGGAAAATGTCATTGCTCTCATCCATGGCAGTGGCTTTTATGAAATAACACATGTCCGGCAGGTTCTCCCACAAGGAAGGTGCCAGCCCTGAAAGCTGATGCTGGTCTTCACCATCCCTGTGCAGCTTATTCGCTCATCCAACAGCCCTGGCATCTGTGATTTTCCTGACATGTAACATCTCATTGTTTTCCTTCTCTTCAGTGCCTGCTTCTGAAACACCAAAATTCTGGCAAGTTCTCCCATAAGGAAGGTGCCAGCCCTGAAAGCTGAGGCTGGTCTTCACCATTTCTGTGCAGCTTATTCGCTCGTCGAACAGCCCTGGCATCTGTGCTCTTCCAAGAGACGGAACATCTCATCTTTTCCTTCTTGGCAGTGCCTGCTTCCGAAACACCAAAATTCTGGCAAGTTCTCCCACAAGGAAGGTGCCAGCCCTGAAAGCTGATGCTGGTCTTCACCATCCCTGTGCAGCCTATTTGCTGGCCCAACAGCCCTGGCATCTGTGCTTTCCCAAGAGACGGAACATGTCATCGCTCTCATCCATGGCAGTGCCATTTACGAAATAATAAACTTACGGCAAGTTCTCCCACAAGGAAGGTGCCAGGCCTGAAAGCTGATGCTGGTCTTCACCATCCCTGTGCAGCCTATTCGCTGGCCCAACAGCCCTGGCATCTGTGCTTTCCCAAGAGATGGAACATCTCATCTTTTCCTTCTTGGCAGTGCCTGCTTCCGAAACACCAAAATTCTGGCAAGTTCTCCCACAAGGAAGGTGCCAGGCCTGAAAGCTGATGCTGGTCTTCACCATCCCTGTGCAGCCTATTCGCTGGCCCAACAGCCCTGGCATCTGTGCTTTCCCAAGAAACGGAACATGTCATCGCTCTCATCCCTGGCAGTGTCATTTATGAAATAACACGTCGGGAAAGTTCTCCCACAAGGAAGGTGCCAGGCCTGAAAGCTGATGCTGGTCTTCACCATCCCTGTGCAGCCTATTCGCTGGCACAACTGCCCTGGCATCTGTGCTTTCCCAAGAGACGTAACATCTCATCGTTTTCGTTTTCGGCAGTGCCTGATTCTGAAACAGTAAACGTCCGGCAGGTTCTCCAACATGGTAGGTGCCAGGCCTGAAAGCTGATGCTGGTCTTCACCATCCCTGTGCAGCCTATTCGCTGGCCCAACAGCCCTGGCATCTGTGCTCTTCCAAGAGACGGAACTTGTCATCGCTCTCATCCCTGGCAGTGTCATTTATGAAATAACACGTCCGGCAGGTTCTCCCACAAGGAAGGTGCCAGGCCTGAAAGCTGATGCTGGTCTTCACCATCCCTGTGCAGCCTATTCGCTGGCCCAACAGCCCTGGCATCTGTGCTTTCCCAAGAGACGGAACATGTCATCGCTCTCATCAATGGCAGTGCCATTTACGAAATAATAAACGTACGGCAAGTTCTCCCACAAGGAAGGTGCCAGGCCTGAAAGCTGATGCTGGTCTTCACCATCCCTGTGCAGCCTATTCGCTGGCACAACAGCCCTGGCATCTGTGATTTCTCAGACAAGGAACATCTCATCGTTTTCCTTCTCGGAAGTGCCTGCTTCTGAAACACTAAACGTCCGGCAAGTTCTCCCACATGGAAGGTGCCAGCCCTGAAAGCTGATGCTGGTCTTCACCATCCCTGTGCAGCTTATTCGCTCATCCAACAGCCCTGGCATCTGTGATTTTCCTGACACGTAACATCTCATCGTTTTCGTTCTCGTCAGTGCCTGATTCTGAAACACCAAATGTCTGGTAAGTTCTCCCAGAAGGAAGGTGCCAGCCCTGAAAGCTGATGCTGGTCTTCACCATCCTTGCGCAGCCTATTCACTGGCCCAACAGCCCTGGCACCTGTGGTTTTCCAAGAGATGGAACATGTCATCGCTCTCATCCATGGTAGTGGCATTTATGAAATAACACGTCCGGCAAGTTCTCCCAGAAGGAAGGTGCCAGCCCTGAAAGCTGATGCTGGTCTTCACCATCCCTGTGCAGTCTATTCGCTCGTCGAACAGCCCTGGCATCTGCGTTCTTACAAGAGACGGAAGATGTCATCGCTCTCATCCCTGGCAGTGTCACTTATGAAATAACACGTCGGGCAAGTTCTCCCTCAAGGAAGGTGCCAGGCCTGAAAGCTGATGCTGGTCTTCACCATCCCTGTGCAGCCTATTCGCTGGCCCAACAGCCCTGGCATCTGTGCTTTCCCAAGAGACGGAACATGTCATCGCTCTCATCCATGGCAGTGCCATTTACGAAATAATAAACGCACGGCAAGTTCTCCCACAAGGAAGGTGCCAGGCCTGAAAGCTGATGCTGGTCTTCACCATCCCTGTGCAGCCTATTCGCTGGCCCAACAGCCCTGGCATCTGTGCTCTTCCAAGAGATGGAACATGTCATTGCTCTCATCCATGGCAGTGGCTTTTATGAAATAACACATGTCCGGCAAATTATCCCACAAGGAAGGTGCCAGCCCTGAAAGCTGATGCTGGTCTTCACCATCCCTGTGCAGCTTATTCGCTCGTCCAGCAGCCCTGGCATCTGTGATTTTCCTGACACGTAACATATCGTTTTCCTTCTCGTCAGTGCCTGTTTCTGAAACACCAAACGTCCGGCAGGTTCTCCCACAAGGAAGGTGACAGCCCTGAAAGCTGATGCTGGTCTTCACCATCCCTGTGCAGCCTATTCGCTGGCCCAACAGCCCTGGCATCTGTGCTTTCCCAAGAGACGGAACATCTCATCTTTTCCTTCTTGGCAGTGCCTGCTTCCGAAACACCAAAATTCTGGCAAGTTCTCCCACAAGGAAGGTGCCAGCCCTGAAAGCTGATGCTGGTCTTCACCATCCCTGTGCAGCCTATTCGCTGGCCCAACAGCCCTGGCATCTGTGCTCTTCCAAGAGACGGAACAAGTCATCGCTCTCATCCCTGGCAGTGTCATTTATGAAATAACACGTCCGGCAGGTTCTCCCACAAGGAAGGTGCCAGGCCTGAAAGCTGATGCTGGTCTTCACCATCCCTGTGCAGCCTATTCGCTGGCCCAACAGCCCTGGCATCTGTGCTTTCCCAAGAGACGGAACATGTCATCGCTCTCATCAATGGCAGTGCCATTTACGAAATAATAAACGTACGGCAAGTTCTCCCACAAGGAAGGTGCCAGGCCTGAAAGCTGATGCTGGTCTTCACCATCCCTGTGCAGCCTATTCGCTGGCACAACAGCCCTGGCATCTGTGATTTCTCAGACAAGGAACATCTCATCGTTTTCCTTCTCGGAAGTGCCTGCTTCTGAAACACTAAACGTCCGGCAAGTTCTCCCACATGGAAGGTGCCAGCCCTGAAAGCTGATGCTGGTCTTCACCATTCCTGTGCAGCTTATTCGCTCGTCGAACAGCCCTGGCATCTGTGTTCTTCCAAGAGACGGAACATCTCATCTTTTCCTTCTTGGCAGTGCCTGCTTCCGAAACACCAAAATTCTGGCAAGTTCTCCCACAAGGAAGGTGCCAGCCCTGAAAGCTGATGCTGGTCTTCACCATCCCTGTGCAGCCTATTCGCTGGCACAACAGCCCTGGCATCTGTGATTTCTCAGACAAGGAACATCTCATCGTTTTCCTTCTCGGAAGTGCCTGCTTCTGAAACACTAAACGTCCGGCAAGTTCTCCCACATGGAAGGTGCCAGCCCTGAAAGCTGATGCTGGTCTTCACCATTCCTGTGCAGCTTATTCGCTCATCCAACAGCCCTGGCATCTGTGATTTTCCTGACACGTAACATCTCATCGTTTTCGTTCTCGGCAGTGCCTGATTCTGAAACACCAAATGTCTGGTAAGTTCTCCCAGAAGGAAGGTGCCAGCCCTGAAAGCTGATGCTGGTCTTCACCATCCTTGCGCAGCCTATTCACTGGCCCAACAGCCCTGGCACCTGTGGTTTTCCAAGAGATGGAACATGTCATCGCTCTCATCCATGGTAGTGGCATTTATGAAATAACACGTCCGGCAAGTTCTCCCAGAAGGAAGGTGCCAGCCCTGAAAGCTGATGCTGGTCTTCACCATCCCTGTGCAGTCTATTCGCTCGTCGAACAGCCCTGGCATCTGCGTTCTTACAAGAGACGGAAGATGTCATCGCTCTCATCCCTGGCAGTGTCACTTATGAAATAACACGTCGGGCAAGTTCTCCCTCAAGGAAGGTGCCAGGCCTGAAAGCTGATGCTGGTCTTCACCATCCCTGTGCAGCCTATTCGCTGGCCCAACAGCCCTGGCATCTGTGCTTTCCCAAGAGACGGAACATGTCATCGCTCTCATCCATGGCAGTGCCATTTACGAAATAATAAACGCACGGCAAGTTCTCCCACAAGGAAGGTGCCAGGCCTGAAAGCTGATGCTGGTCTTCACCATCCCTGTGCAGCCTATTCGCTGGCCCAACAGCCCTGGCATCTGTGCTCTTCCAAGAGATGGAACATGTCATTGCTCTCATCCATGGCAGTGGCTTTTATGAAATAACACATGTCCGGCAAATTATCCCACAAGGAAGGTGCCAGCCCTGAAAGCTGATGCTGGTCTTCACCATCCCTGTGCAGCTTATTCGCTCGTCCAGCAGCCCTGGCATCTGTGATTTTCCTGACACGTAACATATCGTTTTCCTTCTCGTCAGTGCCTGTTTCTGAAACACCAAACGTCCGGCAGGTTCTCCCACAAGGAAGGTGACAGCCCTGAAAGCTGATGCTGGTCTTCACCATCCCTGTGCAGCCTATTCGCTGGCCCAACAGCCCTGGCATCTGTGCTTTCCCAAGAGACGGAACATCTCATCTTTTCCTTCTTGGCAGTGCCTGCTTCCGAAACACCAAAATTCTGGCAAGTTCTCCCACAAGGAAGGTGCCAGCCCTGAAAGCTGATGCTGGTCTTCACCATCCCTGTGCAGCCTATTCGCTGGCCCAACAGCCCTGGCATCTGTGCTCTTCCAAGAGACGGAACAAGTCATCGCTCTCATCCCTGGCAGTGTCATTTATGAAATAACACGTCCGGCAGGTTCTCCCACAAGGAAGGTGCCAGGCCTGAAAGCTGATGCTGGTCTTCACCATCCCTGTGCAGCCTATTCGCTGGCCCAACAGCCCTGGCATCTGTGCTTTCCCAAGAGACGGAACATGTCATCGCTCTCATCAATGGCAGTGCCATTTACGAAATAATAAACGTACGGCAAGTTCTCCCACAAGGAAGGTGCCAGGCCTGAAAGCTGATGCTGGTCTTCACCATCCCTGTGCAGCCTATTCGCTGGCACAACAGCCCTGGCATCTGTGATTTCTCAGACAAGGAACATCTCATCGTTTTCCTTCTCGGAAGTGCCTGCTTCTGAAACACTAAACGTCCGGCAAGTTCTCCCACATGGAAGGTGCCAGCCCTGAAAGCTGATGCTGGTCTTCACCATTCCTGTGCAGCTTATTCGCTCGTCGAACAGCCCTGGCATCTGTGTTCTTCCAAGAGACGGAACATCTCATCTTTTCCTTCTTGGCAGTGCCTGCTTCCGAAACACCAAAATTCTGGCAAGTTCTCCCACAAGGAAGGTGCCAGGCCTGAAAGCTGATGCTGGTCTTCACCATCCCTGTGCAGCCTATTCGCTGGCCCAACTGCCCTGGCATCTGTGCTCTTCCAAGAGGTGGAACATGTCATTGCTCTCATCCATGGCAGTGGCTTTTATGAAATAACACATGTCCGGCAGGTTCTCCCACAAGGAAGGTGCCAGGCCTGAAAGCTGATGCTGGTCTTCACCATCCCTGTGCAGCTTATTCGCTCATCCAACAGCCCTGGCATCTGTGATTTTCCTGACACGTAACATCTCATTGTTTTCCTTCTCTTCAGTGCCTGCTTCTGAAACACCAAACGTCCGACAAGTTCTCCCATAAGGAAGGTGCCAGCCCTGAAAGCTGATGCTGGTCTTCACCATTCCTGTGCAGCTTATTCGCTCGTCGAACAGCCCTGGCATCTGTGCTCTTCCAAGAGACGGAACATCTCATCTTTTCCTTCTTGGCAGTGCCTGCTTCCGAAACACCAAAATTCTGGCAAGTTCTCCCACAAGGAAGGTGCCAGGCCTGAAAGCTGATGCTGGTCTTCACCATCCCTGTGCAGCCTATTCGCTGGCCCAACAGCCCTGGCATCTGTGCTTTCCCAAGAGACGTAACATCTCATCGTTTTCGTTCTCGGCAGTGCCTGATTCTGAAACACCAAATGTCTGGTAAGTTCTCCCAGAAGGAAGGTGCCAGCCCTGAAAGCTGATGCTGGTCTTCACCATCCTTGCGCAGCCTATTCACTGGCCCAACAGCCCTGGCACCTGTGGTTTTCCAAGAGATGGAACATGTCATCGCTCTCATCCATGGTAGTGGCATTTATGAAATAACACGTCCGGCAAGTTCTCCCAGAAGGAAGGTGCCAGCCCTGAAAGCTGATGCTGGTCTTCACCATCCCTGTGCAGTCTATTCGCTCGTCGAACAGCCCTGGCATCTGCGTTCTTACAAGAGACGGAAGATGTCATCGCTCTCATCCCTGGCAGTGTCACTTATGAAATAACACGTCGGGCAAGTTCTCCCACAAGGAAGGTGCCAGGCCTGAAAGCTGATGCTGGTCTTCACCATCCCTGTGCAGCCTATTCGCTGGCCCAACAGCCCTGGCATCTGTGCTTTCCCAAGAGACGGAACATGTCATCGCTCTCATCCATGGCAGTGCCATTTACGAAATAATAAACGCACGGCAAGTTCTCCCACAAGGAAGGTGCCAGCCCTGAAAGCTGATGCTGGTCTTCACCATCCCTGTGCAGCCTATTCGCTGGCCCAACAGCCCTGGCATCTGTGCTCTTCCAAGAGATGGAACATGTCATTGCTCTCATCCATGGCAGTGGCTTTTATGAAATAACACATGTCCGGCAAATTATCCCACAAGGAAGGTGCCAGCCCTGAAAGCTGATGCTGGTCTTCACCATCCCTGTGCAGCTTATTCGCTCGTCCAGCAGCCCTGGCATCTGTGATTTTCCTGACACGTAACATATCGTTTTCCTTCTCGTCAGTGCCTGTTTCTGAAACACCAAACGTCCGGCAGGTTCTCCCACAAGGAAGGTGCCAGCCCTGAAAGCTGATGCTGGTCTTCACCATCCCTGTGCAGCCTATTCGCTGGCCCAACAGCCCTGGCATCTGTGCTTTCCCAAGAGACGGAACATCTCATCTTTTCCTTCTTGGCAGTGCCTGCTTCCGAAACACCAAAATTCTGGCAAGTTCTCCCACAAGGAAGGTGCCAGGCCTGAAAGCTGATGCTGGTCTTCACCATCCCTGTGCAGCCTATTCGCTGGCCCAACAGCCCTGGCATCTGTGCTCTTCCAAGAGACGTAACATGTCATTGCTCTCATCCATGGCAGTGGCTTTTATGAAATAACACACGTCCGGCAGGTTCTCCCACAAGGAAGGTGCCAGCCCTGGAAGCTGATGCTGGTCTTCACCATTCCTGTGCAGCTTATTCGCTCGTCGAACAGCCCTGGCATCTGTGCTTTCCCAAGAGACGTAACATCTCATCGTTTTCGTTCTCGGCAGTGCCTGATTCTGAAACACCAAATGTCTGGTAAGTTCTCCCAGAAGGAAGGTGCCAGCCCTGAAAGCTGATGCTGGTCTTCACCATCCTTGCGCAGCCTATTCACTGGCCCAACAGCCCTGGCACCTGTGGTTTTCCAAGAGATGGAACATGTCATCTCTCTCATCCATGGTAGTGGCATTTATGAAATAACACGTCCGGCAAGTTCTCCCAGAAGGAAGGTGCCAGCCCTGAAAGCTGATGCTGGTCTTCACCATCCCTGTGCAGCCTATTCGCTGGCCCAACAGCCCTGGCATCTGTGCTTTCCCAAGAGACGGAACATGTCATCGCTCTCATCCATGGCAGTGCCATTTACGAAATAATAAACGCACGGCAAGTTCTCCCACAAGGAAGGTGCCAGGCCTGAAAGCTGATGCTGGTCTTCACCATCCCTGTGCAGCCTATTCGCTGGCCCAACAGCCCTGGCATCTGTGCTCTTCCAAGAGATGGAACATGTCATTGCTCTCATCCATGGCAGTGGCTTTTATGAAATAACACATGTCCGGCAAATTATCCCACAAGGAAGGTGCCAGGCCTGAAAGCTGATGCTGGTCTTCACCATCCCTGTGCAGCTTATTCGCTCGTCCAGCAGCCCTGGCATCTGTGATTTTCCTGACACGTAACATATCGTTTTCCTTCTTGGCAGTGCCTGCTTCCGAAACACCAAAATTCTGGCAAGTTCTCCCACAAGGAAGGTGCCAGGCCTGAAAGCTGATGCTGGTCTTCACCATCCCTGTGCAGCCTATTCGCTGGCCCAACAGCCCTGGCATCTGTGCTCTTCCAAGAGACGGAACTTGTCATCGCTCTCATCCCTGGCAGTGTCATTTATGAAATAACACGTCCGGCAGGTTCTCCCACAAGGAAGGTGCCAGGCCTGAAAGCTGATGCTGGTCTTCACCATCCCTGTGCAGCCTATTCGCTCGTCGAACAGCCCTGGCATCTGTGTTCTTCCAAGAGACGGAACATCTCATCTTTTCCTTCTTGGCAGTGCCTGCTTCCGAAACACCAAAATTCTGGCAAGTTCTCCCACAAGGAAGGTGCCAGGCCTGAAAGCTGATGCTGGTCTTCACCATCCCTGTGCAGCTTATTCGCTCATCCAACAGCCCTGGCATCTGTGATTTTCCTGACACGTAACATCTCATTGTTTTCCTTCTCTTCAGTGCCTGCTTCTGAAACACCAAAATTCTGGCAAGTTCTCCCATAAGGAAGGTGCCAGCCCTGGAAGCTGATGCTGGTCTTCACCATTCCTGTGCAGCTTATTCGCTCGTCGAACAGCCCTGGCATCTGTGCTCTTCCAAGTGACGGAACATCTCATCTTTTCCTTCTTGGCAGTGCCTGCTTCCGAAACACCAAAATTCTGGCAAGTTCTCCCACAAGGAAGGTGCCAGGCCTGAAAGCTGATGCTGGTCTTCACCATCCCTGTGCAGCCTATTCGCTGGCACAACAGCCCTGGCATCTGTGCTTTCCCAAGAGACGTAACATCTCATTGTTTTCCTTCTCGTCAGTGCCTGCTTCTGAAACACCAAACGTCCGACAAGTTCTCCCATAAGGAAGGTGCCAGCCCTGAAAGCTGATGCTGGTCTTCACCATCCTTGCGCAGCCTATTCACTGGCCCAACAGCCCTGGCACCTGTGGTTTTCCAAGAGATGGAACATGTCATCTCTCTCATCCATGGTAGTGGCATTTATGAAATAACACGTCCGGCAAGTTCTCCCACAAGGAAGGTGCCAGCCCTGAAAGCTGATGCTGGTCTTCACCATCCCTGTGCAGTCTATTCGCTCGTCGAACAGCCCTGGCATCTGCGTTCTTACAAGAGACGGAAGATGTCATCGCTCTCATCCCTGGCAGTGTCACTTATGAAATAACACGTCGGGCAAGTTCTCCCACAAGGAAGGTGCCAGCCCTGAAAGCTGATGCTGGTCTTCACCATCCCTGTGCAGCCTATTCGCTGGCCCAACAGCCCTGGCATCTGTGCTTTCCCAAGAGACGGAACATGTCATCGCTCTCATCCATGGCAGTGCCATTTACGAAATAATAAACGCACGGCAAGTTCTCCCACAAGGAAGGTGCCAGCCCTGAAAGCTGATGCTGGTCTTCACCATCCCTGTGCAGCCTATTCGCTGGCCCAACAGCCCTGGCATCTGTGCTCTTCCAAGAGATGGAACATGTCATTGCTCTCATCCATGGCAGTGGCTTTTATGAAATAACACATGTCCGGCAAATTATCCCACAAGGAAGGTGCCAGCCCTGAAAGCTGATGCTGGTCTTCACCATCCCTGTGCAGCTTATTCGCTCGTCCAGCAGCCCTGGCATCTGTGATTTTCCTGACACGTAACATATCGTTTTCCTTCTCGTCAGTGCCTGTTTCTGAAACACCAAACGTCCGGCAGGTTCTCCCACAAGGAAGGTGACAGCCCTGAAAGCTGATGCTGGTCTTCACCATCCCTGTGCAGCCTATTCGCTGGCCCAACAGCCCTGGCATCTGTGCTTTCCAAAGAGGTGGAACATCTCATCTTTTCCTTCTTGGCAGTGCCTGCTTCCGAAACACCAAAATTCTGGCAAGTTCTCCCACAAGGAAGGTGCCAGGCCTGAAAGCTGATGCTGGTCTTCACCATCCCTGTGCAGCCTATTCGCTGGCCCAACAGCCCTGGCATCTGTGCTCTTCCAAGAGACGGAACTTGTCATCGCTCTCATCCCTGGCAGTGTCATTTATGAAATAACACGTCCGGCAGGTTCTCCCACAAGGAAGGTGCCAGGCCTGAAAGCTGATGCTGGTCTTCACCATCCCTGTGCAGCGTATTCGCTCGTCGAACAGCCCTGGCATCTGTGTTCTTCCAAGAGACGGAACATCTCATCTTTTCCTTCTTGGCAGTGCCTGCTTCCGAAACACCAAAATTCTGGCAAGTTCTCCCACAAGGAAGGTGCCAGGCCTGAAAGCTGATGCTGGTCTTCACCATCCCTGTGCAGCTTATTCGCTCATCCAACAGCCCTGGCATCTGTGATTTTCCTGACACGTAACATCTCATTGTTTTCCTTCTCTTCAGTGCCTGCTTCTGAAACACCAAAATTCTGGCAAGTTCTCCCATAAGGAAGGTGCCAGCCCTGGAAGCTGATGCTGGTCTTCACCATTCCTGTGCAGCTTATTCGCTCGTCGAACAGCCCTGGCATCTGTGCTCTTCCAAGTGACGGAACATCTCATCTTTTCCTTCTTGGCAGTGCCTGCTTCCGAAACACCAAAATTCTGGCAAGTTCTCCCACAAGGAAGGTGCCAGGCCTGAAAGCTGATGCTGGTCTTCACCATCCCTGTGCAGCCTATTCGCTGGCACAACAGCCCTGGCATCTGTGCTTTCCCAAGAGACGTAACATCTCATCGTTTTCGTTCTCGGCAGTGCCTGATTCTGAAACACCAAATGTCTGGTAAGTTCTCCCACAAGGAAGGTGCCAGCCCTGAAAGCTGATGCTGGTCTTCACCATCCTTGCGCAGCCTAGCCCTGAAAGCTGATGCTGGTCTTCACCATCCTTGCGCAGCCTATTCGCTGGCCCAACAGCCCTGGCACCTGTGGTTTTCCAAGAGATGGAACATGTCATCTCTCTCATCCATGGTAGTGGCATTTATGAAATAACACGTCCGGCAAGTTCTCCCACAAGGAAGGTGCCAGCCCTGAAAGCTGATGCTGGTCTTCACCATCCCTGTGCAGTCTATTCGCTCGTCGAACAGCCCTGGCATCTGCGTTCTTACAAGAGACGGAAGATGTCATCGCTCTCATCCCTGGCAGTGTCACTTATGAAATAACACGTCGGGCAAGTTCTCCCACAAGGAAGGTGCCAGCCCTGAAAGCTGATGCTGGTCTTCACCATCCCTGTGCAGCCTATTCGCTGGCCCAACAGCCCTGGCATCTGTGCTCTTCCAAGAGACGGAACTTGTCATCGCTCTCATCCCTGGCAGTGTCATTTATGAAATAACACATGTCCGGCAGGTTCTCCCACAAGGAAGGTGCCAGGCCTGAAAGCTGATGCTGGTCTTCACCATCCCTGTGCAGCCTATTCGCTGGCCCAACAGCCCTGGCATCTGTGCTTTCCCAAGAGACGGAACATGTCATCGCTCTCATCAATGGCAGTGCCATTTACGAAATAATAAACGTACGGCAAGTTCTCCCACAAGGAAGGTGCCAGGCCTGAAAGCTGATGCTGGTCTTCACCATCCCTGTGCAGCCTATTCGCTGGCACAACAGCCCTGGCATCTGTGATTTCTCAGACAAGGAACATCTCATCGTTTTCCTTCTCGGAAGTGCCTGCTTCTGAAACACTAAACGTCCGGCAAGTTCTCCCACATGGAAGGTGCCAGCCCTGAAAGCTGATGCTGCTCTTCACCATTCCTGTGCAGCTTATTCGCTCGTCGAACAGCCCTGGCATCTGTGCTCTTCCAAGAGATGGAACATCTCATCTTTTCCTTCTTGGCAGTGCCTGCTTCCGAAACACCAAAATTCTGGCAAATTATCCCACAAGGAAGGTGCCAGCCCTGAAAGCTGATGCTGGTCTTCACCATCCCTGTGCAGCTTATTCGCTCGTCCAGCAGCCCTGGCATCTGTGATTTTCCTGACACGTAACATATCGTTTTCCTTCTCGTCAGTGCCTGTTTCTGAAACACCAAACGTCCGGCAGGTTCTCCCACAAGGAAGGTGACAGCCCTGAAAGCTGATGCTGGTCTTCACCATCCCTGTGCAGCCTATTCGCTGGCCCAACAGCCCTGGCATCTGTGCTCTTCCAAGAGATGGAACATGTCATTGCTCTCATCCATGGCAGGGGCTTTTATGAAATAACACATGTCCGGCAAATTATCCCACAAGGAAGGTGCCAGGCCTGAAAGCTGATGCTGGTCTTCACCATCCCTGTGCAGCTTATTCGCTCGTCCAGCAGCCCTGGCATCTGTGATTTTCCTGACACGTAACATATCGTTTTCCTTCTCGTCAGTGCCTGTTTCTGAAACACCAAACGTCCGGCAGGTTCTCCCACAAGGAAGGTGACAGCCCTGAAAGCTGATGCTGGTCTTCACCATCCCTGTGCAGCCTATTCGCTGGCCCAACAGCCCTGGCATCTGTGCTTTCCAAAGAGGTGGAACATCTCATCTTTTCCTTCTTGGCAGTGCCTGCTTCCGAAACACCAAAATTCTGGCAAGTTCTCCCACAAGGAAGGTGCCAGGCCTGAAAGCTGATGCTGGTCTTCCCCATCCCTGTGCAGCCTATTCGCTGGCACAACAGCCCTGGCATCTGTGATTTCTCAGACAAGGAACATCTCATCGTTTTCCTTCTCGGAAGTGCCTGCTTCTGAAACACTAAACGTCCGGCAAGTTCTCCCACATGGAAGGTGCCAGCCCTGAAAGCTGATGCTGCTCTTCACCATTCCTGTGCAGCTTATTCGCTCGTCGAACAGCCCTGGCATCTGTGCTCTTCCAAGAGATGGAACATCTCATCTTTTCCTTCTTGGCAGTGCCTGCTTCCGAAACACCAAAATTCTGGCAAATTATCCCACAAGGAAGGTGCCAGGCCTGAAAGCTGATGCTGGTCTTCACCATCCCTGTGCAGCTTATTCGCTCGTCCAGCAGCCCTGGCATCTGTGATTTTCCTGACACGTAACATATCGTTTTCCTTCTCGTCAGTGCCTGTTTCTGAAACACCAAACGTCCGGCAGGTTCTCCCACAAGGAAGGTGACAGCCCTGAAAGCTGATGCTGGTCTTCACCATCCCTGTGCAGCCTATTCGCTGGCCCAACAGCCCTGGCATCTGTGCTCTTCCAAGAGATGGAACATGTCATTGCTCTCATCCATGGCAGTGGCTTTTATGAAATAACACATGTCCGGCAAATTATCCCACAAGGAAGGTGCCAGCCCTGAAAGCTGATGCTGGTCTTCACCATCCCTGTGCAGCTTATTCGCTCGTCCAGCAGCCCTGGCATCTGTGATTTTCCTGACACGTAACATATCGTTTTCCTTCTCGTCAGTGCCTGTTTCTGAAACACCAAACGTCCGGCAGGTTCTCCCACAAGGAAGGTGACAGCCCTGAAAGCTGATGCTGGTCTTCACCATCCCTGTGCAGCCTATTCGCTGGCCCAACAGCCCTGGCATCTGTGCTTTCCAAAGAGGTGGAACATCTCATCTTTTCCTTCTTGGCAGTGCCTGCTTCCGAAACACCAAAATTCTGGCAAGTTCTCCCACAAGGAAGGTGCCAGGCCTGAAAGCTGATGCTGGTCTTCACCATCCCTGTGCAGCCTATTCGCTGGCCCAACAGCCCTGGCATCTGTGCTCTTCCAAGAGACGGAACTTGTCATCGCTCTCATCCCTGGCAGTGTCATTTATGAAATAACACGTCCGGCAGGTTCTCCAACAAGGAAGGTGCCAGGCCTGAAAGCTGATGCTGGTCTTCACCATCCCTGTGCAGCCTATTCGCTCGTCGAACAGCCCTGGCATCTGTGTTCTTCCAAGAGACGGAACATCTCATCTTTTCCTTCTTGGCAGTGCCTGCTTCCGAAACACCAAAATTCTGGCAAGTTCTCCCACAAGGAAGGTGCCAGGCCTGAAAGCTGATGCTGGTCTTCACCATCCCTGTGCAGCTTATTCGCTCATCCAACAGCCCTGGCATCTGTGATTTTCCTGACACGTAACATCTCATTGTTTTCCTTCTCTTCAGTGCCTGCTTCTGAAACACCAAAATTCTGGCAAGTTCTCCCATAAGGAAGGTGCCAGCCCTGGAAGCTGATGCTGGTCTTCACCATTCCTGTGCAGCTTATTCGCTCGTCGAACAGCCCTGGCATCTGTGCTCTTCCAAGTGACGGAACATCTCATCTTTTCCTTCTTGGCAGTGCCTGCTTCCGAAACACCAAAATTCTGGCAAGTTCTCCCACAAGGAAGGTGCCAGGCCTGAAAGCTGATGCTGGTCTTCACCATCCCTGTGCAGCCTATTCGCTGGCACAACAGCCCTGGCATCTGTGCTTTCCCAAGAGACGTAACATCTCATCGTTTTCGTTCTCGGCAGTGCCTGATTCTGAAACACCAAATGTCTGGTAAGTTCTCCCACAAGGAAGGTGCCAGCCCTGAAAGCTGATGCTGGTCTTCACCATCCTTGCGCAGCCTAGCCCTGAAAGCTGATGCTGGTCTTCACCATCCTTGCGCAGCCTATTCGCTGGCCCAACAGCCCTGGCACCTGTGGTTTTCCAAGAGATGGAACATGTCATCTCTCTCATCCATGGTAGTGGCATTTATGAAATAACACGTCCGGCAAGTTCTCCCACAAGGAAGGTGCCAGCCCTGAAAGCTGATGCTGGTCTTCACCATCCCTGTGCAGTCTATTCGCTCGTCGAACAGCCCTGGCATCTGCGTTCTTACAAGAGACGGAAGATGTCATCGCTCTCATCCCTGGCAGTGTCACTTATGAAATAACACGTCGGGCAAGTTCTCCCACAAGGAAGGTGCCAGCCCTGAAAGCTGATGCTGGTCTTCACCATCCCTGTGCAGCCTATTCGCTGGCCCAACAGCCCTGGCATCTGTGCTCTTCCAAGAGACGGAACTTGTCATCGCTCTCATCCCTGGCAGTGTCATTTATGAAATAACACGTCCGGCAGGTTCTCCCACAAGGAAGGTGCCAGGCCTGAAAGCTGATGCTGGTCTTCACCATCCCTGTGCAGCCTATTCGCTGGCCCAACAGCCCTGGCATCTGTGCTTTCCCAAGAGACGGAACATGTCATCGCTCTCATCAATGGCAGTGCCATTTACGAAATAATAAACGTACGGCAAGTTCTCCCACAAGGAAGGTGCCAGGCCTGAAAGCTGATGCTGGTCTTCACCATCCCTGTGCAGCCTATTCGCTGGCACAACAGCCCTGGCATCTGTGATTTCTCAGACAAGGAACATCTCATCGTTTTCCTTCTCGGAAGTGCCTGCTTCTGAAACACTAAACGTCCGGCAAGTTCTCCCACATGGAAGGTGCCAGCCCTGAAAGCTGATGCTGCTCTTCACCATTCCTGTGCAGCTTATTCGCTCGTCGAACAGCCCTGGCATCTGTGCTCTTCCAAGAGATGGAACATCTCATCTTTTCCTTCTTGGCAGTGCCTGCTTCCGAAACACCAAAATTCTGGCAAATTATCCCACAAGGAAGGTGCCAGGCCTGAAAGCTGATGCTGGTCTTCACCATCCCTGTGCAGCTTATTCGCTCGTCCAGCAGCCCTGGCATCTGTGATTTTCCTGACACGTAACATATCGTTTTCCTTCTCGTCAGTGCCTGTTTCTGAAACACCAAACGTCCGGCAGGTTCTCCCACAAGGAAGGTGACAGCCCTGAAAGCTGATGCTGGTCTTCACCATCCCTGTGCAGCCTATTCGCTGGCCCAACAGCCCTGGCATCTGTGCTCTTCCAAGAGATGGAACATGTCATTGCTCTCATCCATGGCAGGGGCTTTTATGAAATAACACATGTCCGGCAAATTATCCCACAAGGAAGGTGCCAGGCCTGAAAGCTGATGCTGGTCTTCACCATCCCTGTGCAGCTTATTCGCTCGTCCAGCAGCCCTGGCATCTGTGATTTTCCTGACACGTAACATATCGTTTTCCTTCTCGTCAGTGCCTGTTTCTGAAACACCAAACGTCCGGCAGGTTCTCCCACAAGGAAGGTGACAGCCCTGAAAGCTGATGCTGGTCTTCACCATCCCTGTGCAGCCTATTCGCTGGCCCAACAGCCCTGGCATCTGTGCTTTCCAAAGAGGTGGAACATCTCATCTTTTCCTTCTTGGCAGTGCCTGCTTCCGAAACACCAAAATTCTGGCAAGTTCTCCCACAAGGAAGGTGCCAGGCCTGAAAGCTGATGCTGGTCTTCCCCATCCCTGTGCAGCCTATTCGCTGGCACAACAGCCCTGGCATCTGTGATTTCTCAGACAAGGAACATCTCATCGTTTTCCTTCTCGGAAGTGCCTGCTTCTGAAACACTAAACGTCCGGCAAGTTCTCCCACATGGAAGGTGCCAGCCCTGAAAGCTGATGCTGCTCTTCACCATTCCTGTGCAGCTTATTCGCTCGTCGAACAGCCCTGGCATCTGTGCTCTTCCAAGAGATGGAACATCTCATCTTTTCCTTCTTGGCAGTGCCTGCTTCCGAAACACCAAAATTCTGGCAAATTATCCCACAAGGAAGGTGCCAGGCCTGAAAGCTGATGCTGGTCTTCACCATCCCTGTGCAGCTTATTCGCTCGTCCAGCAGCCCTGGCATCTGTGATTTTCCTGACACGTAACATATCGTTTTCCTTCTCGTCAGTGCCTGTTTCTGAAACACCAAACGTCCGGCAGGTTCTCCCACAAGGAAGGTGACAGCCCTGAAAGCTGATGCTGGTCTTCACCATCCCTGTGCAGCCTATTCGCTGGCCCAACAGCCCTGGCATCTGTGCTCTTCCAAGAGATGGAACATGTCATTGCTCTCATCCATGGCAGGGGCTTTTATGAAATAACACATGTCCGGCAAATTATCCCACAAGGAAGGTGCCAGGCCTGAAAGCTGATGCTGGTCTTCACCATCCCTGTGCAGCTTATTCGCTCGTCCAGCAGCCCTGGCATCTGTGATTTTCCTGACACGTAACATATCGTTTTCCTTCTCGTCAGTGCCTGTTTCTGAAACACCAAACGTCCGGCAGGTTCTCCCACAAGGAAGGTGACAGCCCTGAAAGCTGATGCTGGTCTTCACCATCCCTGTGCAGCCTATTCGCTGGCCCAACAGCCCTGGCATCTGTGCTTTCCAAAGAGGTGGAACATCTCATCTTTTCCTTCTTGGCAGTGCCTGCTTCCGAAACACCAAAATTCTGGCAAGTTCTCCCACAAGGAAGGTGCCAGGCCTGAAAGCTGATGCTGGTCTTCACCATCCCTGTGCAGCCTATTCGCTGGCCCAACAGCCCTGGCATCTGTGCTCTTCCAAGAGACGGAACTTGTCATCGCTCTCATCCCTGGCAGTGTCATTTATGAAATAACACGTCCGGCAGGTTCTCCCACAAGGAAGGTGCCAGGCCTGAAAGCTGATGCTGGTCTTCACCATCCCTGTGCAGCCTATTCGCTCGTCGAACAGCCCTGGCATCTGTGTTCTTCCAAGAGACGGAACATCTCATCTTTTCCTTCTTGGCAGTGCCTGCTTCCGAAACACCAAAATTCTGGCAAGTTCTCCCACAAGGAAGGTGCCAGGCCTGAAAGCTGATGCTGGTCTTCACCATCCCTGTGCAGCTTATTCGCTCATCCAACAGCCCTGGCATCTGTGATTTTCCTGACACGTAACATCTCATTGTTTTCCTTCTCTTCAGTGCCTGCTTCTGAAACACCAAAATTCTGGCAAGTTCTCCCATAAGGAAGGTGCCAGCCCTGGAAGCTGATGCTGGTCTTCACCATTCCTGTGCAGCTTATTCGCTCGTCGAACAGCCCTGGCCTCTGTGCTCTTCCAAGTGACGGAACATCTCATCTTTTCCTTCTTGGCAGTGCCTGCTTCCGAAACACCAAAATTCTGGCAAGTTCTCCCACAAGGAAGGTGCCAGGCCTGAAAGCTGATGCTGGTCTTCACCATCCCTGTGCAGCCTATTCGCTGGCACAACAGCCCTGGCATCTGTGCTTTCCCAAGAGACGTAACATCTCATCGTTTTCGTTCTCGGCAGTGCCTGATTCTGAAACACCAAATGTCTGGTAAGTTCTCCCACAAGGAAGGTGCCAGCCCTGAAAGCTGATGCTGGTCTTCACCATCCTTGCGCAGCCTAGCCCTGAAAGCTGATGCTGGTCTTCACCATCCTTGCGCAGCCTATTCGCTGGCCCAACAGCCCTGGCACCTGTGGTTTTCCAAGAGATGGAACATGTCATCTCTCTCATCCATGGTAGTGGCATTTATGAAATAACACGTCCGGCAAGTTCTCCCACAAGGAAGGTGCCAGCCCTGAAAGCTGATGCTGGTCTTCACCATCCCTGTGCAGTCTATTCGCTCGTCGAACAGCCCTGGCATCTGCGTTCTTACAAGAGACGGAAGATGTCATCGCTCTCATCCCTGGCAGTGTCACTTATGAAATAACACGTCGGGCAAGTTCTCCCACAAGGAAGGTGCCAGCCCTGAAAGCTGATGCTGGTCTTCACCATCCCTGTGCAGCCTATTCGCTGGCCCAACAGCCCTGGCATCTGTGCTCTTCCAAGAGACGGAACTTGTCATCGCTCTCATCCCTGGCAGTGTCATTTATGAAATAACACGTCCGGCAGGTTCTCCCACAAGGAAGGTGCCAGGCCTGAAAGCTGATGCTGGTCTTCACCATCCCTGTGCAGCCTATTCGCTGGCCCAACAGCCCTGGCATCTGTGCTTTCCCAAGAGACGGAACATGTCATCGCTCTCATCAATGGCAGTGCCATTTACGAAATAATAAACGTACGGCAAGTTCTCCCACAAGGAAGGTGCCAGGCCTGAAAGCTGATGCTGGTCTTCACCATCCCTGTGCAGCCTATTCGCTGGCACAACAGCCCTGGCATCTGTGATTTCTCAGACAAGGAACATCTCATCGTTTTCCTTCTCGGAAGTGCCTGCTTCTGAAACACTAAACGTCCGGCAAGTTCTCCCACATGGAAGGTGCCAGCCCTGAAAGCTGATGCTGGTCTTCACCATCCCTATGCAGCTTATTCGCTCGTCGAACAGCCCTGGCATCTGTGTTCTTCCAAGAGACGGAACATCTCATCTTTTCCTTCTTGGCAGTGCCTGCTTCCGAAACACCAAAATTCTGGCAAGTTCTCCCACAAGGAAGGTTCCAGCCCTGAAAGCTGATGCTGGTCTTCACCATCCCTGTGCAGCTTATTCGCTCATCCAACAGCCCTGGCATCTGTGATTTTCCTGACACGTAACATCTCATTGTTTTCCTTCTCTTCAGTGCCTGCTTCTGAAACACCAAAATTCTGGCAAGTTCTCCCATAAGGAAGGTGCCAGCCCTGGAAGCTGATGCTGGTCTTCACCATTCCTGTGCAGCTTATTCGCTCGTCGAACAGCCCTGGCATCTGTGCTCTTCCAAGAGACGGAACATCTCATCTTTTCCTTCTTGGCAGTGCCTGCTTCCAAAACACCAAAATTCTGGCAAGTTCTCCCACAAGGAAGGTGCCAGCCCTGAAAGCTGATGCTGGTCTTCACCATCCCTGTGCAGTCTATTCGCTCGTCGAACAGCCCTGGCATCTGCGTTCTTACAAGAGACGGAAGATGTCATCGCTCTCATCCCTGGCAGTGTCACTTATGAAATAACACGTCGGGCAAGTTCTCCCACAAGGAAGGTGCCAGGCCTGAAAGCTGATGCTGGTCTTCACCATCCCTGTGCAGCTTATTCACTCGTCCAGCAGCCCTGGCATCTGTGATTTTCCTGACACGTAACATATCGTTTTCCTTCTCGTCAGTGCCTGTTTCTGAAACACCAAACGTCCGGCAGGTTCTCCCACAAGGAAGGTGACAGCCCTGAAAGCTGATGCTGGTCTTCACCATCCCTGTGCAGCCTATTCGCTGGCCCAACAGCCCTGGCATCTGTGCTTTCCCAAGAGACGGAACATCTCATCTTTTCCTTCTTGGCAGTGCCTGCTTCCGAAACACCAAAATTCTGGCAAGTTCTCCCACAAGGAAGGTGCCAGCCCTGAAAGCTGATGCTGGTCTTCACCATCCCTGTGCAGCCTATTCGCTGGCCCAACAGCCCTGGCATCTGTGCTCTTCCAAGAGACGGAACTTGTCATCGCTCTCATCCCTGGCAGTGTCATTTATGAAATAACACGTCCGGCAGGTTCTCCCACAAGGAAGGTGCCAGGCCTGAAAGCTGATGCTGGTCTTCACCATCCCTGTGCAGCCTATTCGCTGGCCCAACAGCCCTGGCATCTGTGCTTTCCCAAGAGACGGAACATGTCATCGCTCTCATCAATGGCAGTGCCATTTACGAAATAATAAACGTACGGCAAGTTCTCCCACAAGGAAGGTGCCAGGCCTGAAAGCTGATGCTGGTCTTCACCATCCCTGTGCAGCCTATTCGCTGGCACAACAGCCCTGGCATCTGTGATTTCTCAGACAAGGAACATCTCATCGTTTTCCTTCTCGGAAGTGCCTGCTTCTGAAACACTAAACGTCCGGCAAGTTCTCCCACATGGAAGGTGCCAGCCCTGAAAGCTGATGCTGGTCTTCACCATTCCTGTGCAGCTTATTCGCTCGTCGAACAACCCTGGCATCTGTGTTCTTCCAAGAGACGGAACATCTCATCTTTTCCTTCTTGGCAGTGCCTGCTTCCGAAACACCAAAATTCTGGCAAATTATCCCACAAGGAAGGTGCCAGGCCTGAAAGCTGATGCTGGTCTTCACCATCCCTGTGCAGCTTATTCGCTCGTCCAGCAGCCCTGGCATCTGTGATTTTCCTGACACGTAACATATCGTTTTCCTTCTCGTCAGTGCCTGTTTCTGAAACACCAAACGTCCGACAAGTTCTCCCATAAGGAAGGTGCCAGGCCTGAAAGCTGATGCTGGTCTTCACCATTGCTGTGCAGCTTATTCGCTTGTCGAACAGCCCTGGCATCTGTGCTCTTCCAAGAGACGGAACATGTCATCGCTCTCATCCATGGCAGTGTCATTTACGAAATACCTGATGTCCGGCAAGTTCTCCCACATGGAAGGTGACAGCCCTGAAAGCTGATGCTGGTCTTCACCATCCCTGTGCAGCCTATTTGCTGGCCCAACAGCCCTGGCATCTGTGCTTTCCCAAGAGATGGAACATCTCATCTTTTCCTTCTTGCCAGTGCCTGCTTCCGAAACACCAAAATTCTGGCAAGTTCTCCCACAAGGAAGGTGCCAGCCCTGAAAGCTGGTGCTGGTCTTCACCATCCCTGTGCAGCCTATTCACTGGCCCAACAGCCCTGGCATCTGTGCTCTTCCAAGAGACGGAACATGTCATCTCTCTCATCCATGGCAGTGTCATTTATGAAATACCACGTCCGGCAAGTTCTCCCACAATGAAGGTGCCAGCCCTGAATGCTGATGCTGGTCTTCACCATCCCTGTGCAGCTTATTCGCTCGTCCAACAGCCCTGGCATCTGTGCTTTCCCAAGAGACGGAACATATCATCGTTTTCGTTCTCGGCAGTGCCTGATTCTGAAACAGTAAACGTCCGGCAGGTTCTCCCACAAGGAAGGTGCCAGCCCTGAAAGCTGATGCTGGTCTTCACCATCCCTGTGCAGCCTATTCGCTGGCCCAACAGCCCTGGCATCTGTGCTCTTCCAAGAGATGGAACATGTCATTGCTCTCATCCATGGCAGTGGCTTTTATGAAATAACACATGTCCGGCAAATTATCCCACAAGGAAGGTGCCAGGCCTGAAAGCTAATGCTGGTCTTCACCATCCCTGTGCAGCTTATTCGCTCGTCCAACAGCCCTGGCATCTGTGATTTTCCTGACACGTAAGATCTCATCGTTTTCCTTCTCTTCAGTGCCTGCTTCTGAAACACCAAACGTCCGGCAAGTTCTCCCATAAGGAAGGTGCCAGCCCTGAAAGCTGAGGCTGGTCTTCACCATCCCTGTGCAGTTTATTCGCTCGTCGAACAGCCCTGGCATCTGTGCTCTTCCAAGAGACGGAACATCTCATCTTTTCCTTCTTGGCAGTGCCTGCTTCCGAAACACCAAAATTTCTGGCAAGTTCTCCCACAAGGAAGGTGCCAGCCCTGAAAGCTGATGCTGGTCTTCACCATCCCTGTGCAGCCTATTCGCTGGCCCAACAGCACTGGCATCTGTGCTTTCCCATGAGACAGAACATGTCATCGCTCTCATCCATGGCAGTGCCATTTACGAAATAATAAACGTCCGGCAGGTTCTCCCACAAGGAAGGTGCCAGGCCTGAAAGCTGATGCTGGTATTCACCATCCCTGTGCAGCCTATTCGCTGGCCCAACCGCCCTGGCATTTGTGCTTTCCCAAGAGATGGAACATCTCATAGCTCTCATCCATGGCAGTGCCATTTACGAAACACCAAAAGTCTGGCAAGTTCTCCCACAAGGAAGGTGCCAGCCCTGAAAGCTGATGCTGGTCTTCACCATCCCTGTGCAGCCTATTCGCTGGCCCAACAGCCCTGGCATCTGTGCTTTCCCAAGAGACGGAACATGTCATCGCTCTCATCCCTGGCAGTGTCATTTATGAAATAACACGTCCGGCAAGTTCTCCCACAAGGAAGGTGCCAGCCCTGAAAGCTGATGCTGGTCTTCACCATCCCTGTGCAGCCTATTTGCTGGCCCAAGAGCCCTGGCATCTGTGCTCTTCCAAGAGATGGAACATGTCATTACTCTCATCCATGGCAGTGGCTTTTATGAAATAACACATGTCCGGCAAATTATCCCACAAGGAAGGTGCCAGCCCTGAAAGCTGATGCTGGTCTTCACCATCCCTGTGCAGCTTATTCGCTCGTCCAACAGCCCTGGCATCTGTGATTTTCCTGACACGTAACATCTCATCGTTTTCCTTCTCGGAAGTGCCTGCTTCTGAAACACCAAACGTCCAACAAGTTCTCCCATAAGGAAGGTGCCAGCCCTGAAAGCTGAGGCTGGTCTTCACCATTCCTGTGCAGCTTATTCGCTCGTCGAACAGCCCTGGCATCTGTGCTTTCCCAAGAGACGGAACATCTCATCTTTTCCTTCTTGGCAGTGCCTGCTTCCGAAACACCAAAATTCTGGCAAGTTCTCCCACAAGGAAGGTGCCAGCCCTGAAAGCTGATGCTGGTCTTCACCATCCCTGTGCAGCCTATTTGCTGGCACAACAGCCCTGGCATCTGTGCTTTCCCAAGAGACGGAACATGTCATCGCTCTCATCCCTGGCAGTGCCATTTACAAAGTAATAAACTTGCGGCAAGTTCTCCCACAAGGAAGGTGCCAGGCCTGAAAGCTGATGCTGGTCTTCACCATCCCTGTGCAGCCTATTCGCTGGCCCAACAGCCCTGGCATCTGTGCTTTCCCAAGAGACGGAACATCTCATAGCTCTCATCCATGGCAGTGCCATATACGAAACACCAAAATTCTGGCAAGTTCTCCCAGAAGGAAGGTGCCAGCCCTGAAAGCTGATGCTGGTCTTCACCATCCCTGTGCAGCCTATTCACTGGCACAACAGCCCTGTCATCTGTGGTTTTCCAAGAGATGGAACATGTCATCGCTCTCATCCATGGTAGTGGCCTTTATGAAATAACACGTCCGGCAAGTTCTCCCACATGGAAGGTGCCAGCCCTGAAAGCTGATGCTGGTCTTCACCATCCCTGTGCAGCCTATTCGCTCGTCGAACAGCCCTGGCATCTGTGCTTTCCCAAGAGGTGTAACATCTCATCTTTTCCTTCTTGGCAGTGCCTGCTTTCGAAACACCAAAATTCTGGCAAGTTCTCCCACAAGGAAGGTGCCAGGCCTGAAAGCTGATGCTGGTCTTCACCATCCCTGTGCAGCCTATTCGCTGGCCCAACAGCCCTGGCATCTGTGCTCTTCCAAGAGACGGAACTTGTCATCGCTCTCATCCCTGGCAGTGTCATTTATGAAATAACACGTCCGGCAGGTTCTCCCACAAGGAAGGTGCCAGCCCTGAAAGCTGATGCTGGTCTTCACCATCCCTGTGCAGCCTATTCGCTGGCCCAACAGCCCTGGCATCTGTGCTTTCCCAAGAGATGGAACATGTCATCGCTCTCATCAATGGCAGTGCCATTTACGAAATAATAAACGTACGGCAAGTTCTCCCACAAGGAAGGTGCCAGGCCTGAAAGCTGATGCTGGTCTTCACCATCCCTGTGCAGCCTATTCGCTGGCACAACAGCCCTGGCATCTGTGATTTCTCAGACAAGGAACATCTCATTGTTTTCCTTCTCAGAAGTGCCTGCTTCTGAAACACTAAACGTCTGGCAAGTTCTCCCACATGGAAGGTGCCAGCCCTGAAAGCTTATGCTGGTCTTCACCATTCCTGTGCAGCTTATTCGCTCGTCGAACAGCCCTGGCATCTGTGTTCTTCCAAGAGACGGAACATCTCATCTTTTCCTTCCTGGCAGTGCCTGCTTCCGAAACACCAAAATTCTGGCAAGTTCTCCCACAAGGAAGGTGCCAGGCCTGAAAGCTGATGCTGGTCTTCACCATCCCTGTGCAGCCTATTCGCTGGCCCAACAGCCCTGGCATCTGTGCTCTTCCAAGAGGTGGAAAATGTCATTGCTCTCATCCATGGCAGTGGCTTTTATGAAATAACACATGTCCGGCAAATTATCCCACAAGGAAGGTGCCAGCCCTGAAAGCTGATGCTGGTCTTCACCATCCCTGTGCAGCTTATTCGCTCATCCAACAGCCCTGGCATCTGTGATTTTCCTGACACGTAACATCTCATTGTTTTCCTTCTCTTCAGTGCCTGCTTCTGAAACACCAAACGTCCGACAAGTTCTCCCATAAGGAAGGTGCCAGCCCTGAAAGCTGATGCTGGTCTTCACCATTCCTGTGCAGCTTATTCGCTCGTCGAACAGCCCTGGCATCTGTGCTCTTCCAAGAGACGGAACATCTCATCTTTTCCTTCTTGGCAGTGCCTGCTTCCGAAACACCAAAATTCTGGCAAGTTCTCCCACAAGGAAGGTGCCAGCCCTGAAAGCTGATGCTGGTCTTCACCATCCCTGTGCAGCTTATTCGCTCGTCCAGCAGCCCTGGCATCTGTGATTTTCCTGACACGTAACATATCGTTTTCCTTCTCGTCAGTGCCTGTTTCTGAAACACCAAACGTCCGACAAGTTCTCCCACAAGGAATGTGCCACGCCTGAAAGCTGATGCTGGTCTTCACCATTCCTGTGCAGCTTATTCGCTCGTCGAACAGCCCTGACATCTGTGCTCTTCCAAGAGACAGAACATGTCATCGCTCTCATCCATGGCAGTGTCATTTACGAAATAACTGATGTCCGGCAAGTTCTCCCACAAGGAAGGTGCCAGCCCTAAAAGCTGATGCTGATCTTTACCATCCCTGTGCAGCCTATTCGCTGGCCCAACAGCCCTGGCATCTGTGATTTCCCACGAGATGGAACATCTCATCTTTTCCTTCTTGGCAGTGCCTGCTTCCGAAACACCAAAATTCTGGCAAGTTCTCCCACAAGAAAGGTGCCAGGCCTGAAAGCTGATGCTGGTCTTCACCATCCCTGTGCAGCCTATTCACTGGCCCAACAGCCCTGGCATCTGTGCTCTTCCAAGAGACGGAACATGTCATCGCTCTCATCCCTGGCAGTGTAATTTATGAAATAACACGTCCAGCAAGTTCTCCCACAAGGAAGGTGCCAGCCCTGAAAGCTGATGCTGGTCTTCACCATCCCTGTGGAGCTTATTCGCTCGTCCAACAGCCCTGGCATCTGTGCTTTCCCAAGAGACGTAATATCTCATCGTTTTCGTTCTCGGCAGTGCCTGCTTCTGAAACACCAAACGTCCGACAAGTTCTCCCATAAGGAAGGTGCCAGCCCTGAAAGCTGATGCTGGTCTTTGTAGGTTTCGGCGTTCGGAAGATCTCGCGATGTCACGGAAAGTTAGAGGGTTAGTCGCAGCCTTATGATGTGTCTGTAATCCCACCTACCCTTGTTAGTATAAAAGGAATTGACTGCGCAATAAAAGGCGGAAGTTGGCGCTCACACTGTGTGTGTTATCTGTCTCTTTCCCTGGTCTGGGGGGTGATCAGTGATCTAATCGCGGCACCTTGACATGCGGCGAACGCTACATAATGGTGACCCCGACGTGATCGGTCGCACTAGGCGACGATGGAACTTGCGCAAGTGATTCAGGTGTTGAAAGTGTTGGCTGATAAGGTGGGTGCTCACGGAACGATTAGGAGGGGCCCCACAGGCGAATGCATCCAATGGGTGCTGCGCCGGGGAGGGATGGGCTCTCCCAAAGAAGTATTAAGTCCCCCAAATTGGGGAGAGATTCGGGAGCTGTTGCTCCAGTCGGCACTTGCGGGTGAGCGCGGAGCTGCGGAACGATTACAAGTTTGGGGGAGAGTGGAGGAGGTAGTTACGGCAGTACGGAAAGCTGGGGAGTGTTGGTCGGCGGCGCGAGCTGTTTTGTTTGCGGATGAAGCGCCGGTTCAAAACCAAGGGGGGGCAGTGCCCCCAGGGACAGTGAGTCAGACTCGGACGGAGTGGGCGGCTGTGGAGCGGGGCTCACAGAGCGGTCCATCTCTGACTGAGAGCGTGGACACGGAGAGTGCGGCAGAGATGGAGGTTTTTCCGATAGAAACGGTACCAGCGGGGACGGGCGAGCCCCCTCTGCGGTGTCCATGGGAGGAGTTACGGCGGGAGGTTCGGAAGGACTTGGGGGAGTGCCTCTTGGACTGGGATCCAGGCGGGGACGTTAAGGGAGATTTGTACCGTTAGTTGAGAGAGTGGGAGGAACGGCCACCCGCGGAGGGGATAACTGGGAGGCAGCGGGGGTTGGAGACTGTGGCAGAGGAGGAAACACCCCCCGCGGGGGAAATCAGGCGCCCTTGCCGGGAGAGCGGACGGAGCCTCCTGAGCCTTTGCCTGAGCCTGTGCCTGCTGAGCCGTCAGCTGCACCCCCTCCGGCGCTTCCTCCGCCCCCTCCCTCCTCCCTTCCTTTCCGCCCCCCCCTCCGCCGCCTTGCAGCGGTGCGTGTCAGCCGGCCATGGAATGGCCGCCGCCAGTCGCGGCCGCGGCCGGCCCCCGGGCAGAACCATCCGCCCCCCCGCCACCGCCCTTTCATCCATCCCGCCTCTCGGAACCAGAGACGGTGAAACCAACCGCGCCCGCGATAGACGCGGAGCCGCCTGCAGTAGCCTCTGCAGACGAGAGGGAGAGGCATTGGAGGAGAGTAAAAAAAAAAAAAAAAAAAAAAAAAAGGAGGCGTTTCACTGGAAAGTCCTTGAGAAATTGAAGACTTTGTCCCAATGGCAACTGGGACGGCACCAGCGGGTGCTGGAGCCACTGATCCGACAGATTCTGACTGATAGAGTATTACACTTTAGAGGACTAGCAGACATTGAGTCCTTCAGAGAGGTTTTTAGAACAACATGCCTTATTGTATATAGAACTTGCTTTAGGTAAAAAGTGTGTTAAGCATAATTTGATTAAACATAGTGTGATTACGGGAAGACAGTGTGGGGTAAACGTAAAAGTTAGTTAAAGCCAAAATTAGGGGTAAGGTCTATTTCTATTAATAACCTGGGAACGAGGTTGATTGTGTTTCCACAGATACAGGCCCACGACGGACTCCTGTTGAATTTGCACGACCATCATCATCTGGAGCATCATAGATGGTGTGGCAATACGAATACCACCTCAGTCAAAAACTAATGTATAGGTCACCTTGGTTAACATAACAGGTCAAGATTCTCTGTGCACCGCAACCGCATCATAAAGCCCATGAACCAATAGACAAGATGGCTATGACTCGTGCAGCGCGCCTGGCCAGCGAGCGCATGCGTCATAGATTGCAGCCGAGGCAGACTTTTGGCACCCGCTGGCCACGTGTGCCAAAACCCGTTCCTCTGCAAATGTATAAATACCGGGATTTTCCGAAGAGCATCGGGCTGGTGTACGGTGAGGCCATCGTTGCCTCTGTGGGGACGCCCACGGAACGCTGGCACCTACCGATTGCTGGGCTGAGTTCGCGGAGCAAGATGACACAAGAATGTATGGATGGTTCATCTTCCTCATAGTCCTCATGGTTTGGGTCATTAGGGGTAATGGGTTGGCTTAAAGAATTATGGGCATTATTGTAGTTATTGTGATTTTAGCTATTGTAATAATTTTACCTTGTTCAGCTTGTTAAGTAAACTTGGCATCCCTCATAATAGCACCGACCAGGCCATTGTAGAACGAGCACATCGAACTTTAAAGGCCTTACTCGATCGGCTTAGGGAGGGGGAGCAGGAGGAGCCCTCCTGGTTACAGGAAAACACACCTGCTCTCCGTACACAGCGTCTTCTGTTAACTGGGTTAACTTCATTAAATCAGACAGTTCGAGGGGATCTGGAAGAGACGGCGGCGCAACGACACTTTACGAACACGGAAGAGAAAGGTCCCTACCCGTTGGTCAGCGTACGTGACTTTCAGACACGCCAATGGGATGGGCCGTTTGAGTTGCGTTGTCTTGGGCGAGGGTATGCCTGTGTACAGACACCTGAAGGGCTACTGAAATGGGTTCCTAGTCGTATGATTCATCCTGCCTTAACCTCGTAGTGTTTGAGTGTTTTTCCTACAGGTCGCTGTCATCCTTTCCTGGCTTGTGACACCTTGGGTATCTGCTACAAACTTCTGGCAGTGGATGCGAAGCCAGGTGGGGGACCCTGATGTGTATCTGGATGACGTCCCTCTCAGAGTCCATCAATACGTGCCTTTATGGGATCCGGCTGTCAGAGCTCGCAGCCAGGAATCCAGGTGCCTCAGACATTAAGCCTTAACATCAGTGCACCAATGATAAACTTTATAGAGTAATAGAAGTAATTCTTTCCAAGCCTCATGATGTATCTGTATAACTTTCAATCTACCTCCTGTGTGAATTTCTATAGGGGAGCTTTTTGCTCTTCAGGGTAAATGGGACATTTATGGGTGTTTAAGATAGAGTGTTTCAACTTAGTTGTAGAAATATGTTTATACTCATAGTACTTTACTTAATTATTTCTTGGTGTGGAATTGTTCATAATAATAGAGGCCAACTCGTCATAGAGAGGGGGGAGATGTAGGGTTCAGCGTTCGGAAGATCTCGCGATGTCACGGAAAGTTAGAGGGTTAGTCGCAGCCTTATGATGTGTCTGTAATCCCACCTACCCTTGTTAGTATAAAAGGAATTGACTGCGCAATAAAAGGCGGAAGTTGGCGCTCACACTGTGTGTGTTATCTGTCTCTTTCCCTGGTCTGGGGGGTGATCAGTGATCTAATCGCGGCACCTTGATATGCGGCGAACGCTACAGGTCTTCACCATCCCTGTGCAGTCTATTCGCTCGTCGAACAGCCCTGGCATCTGTGCTTTCCCAAGAGACTGAACATCTCATAGCTCTCATCCATGGCAGTGCCATTTACGAAACACCAAAAGTCTGGTAAGTTCTCCCAGAAGGAAGGTGCCAGCCCTGAAAGCTGATGCTGGTCTTCACCATCCCTGTGCAGCCTATTTGCTCGTTGAACAGCCCTGGCATCTCTGTTCTTCCAAGAGACATAACATCTCATATTTTCCTTCTTGGCCGTGCCTGCTTCCGAAACACCAAAATTCTGGCAAGTTCTCCCACAAGGAAGGTGCCAGGCCTGAAAGCTGATGCTGGTCTTCACCATCCCTGTGCAGCCTACTCGCTGGCCCAAGAGCCCTGGCATCTGTGCTCTTCCAAGAGATGGAACATGTCATTGTTCTCATCCATGGCAGTGGCTTTTATGAAATAACACATATCCGGCAAATTATCCCACAAGGAAGGTGCCAGGCCTGAAAGCTGATGCTGGTCTTCACCATCCCTGTGCAGCTTATTCGCTCATCCAACAGCCCTGGCATCTGTGATTTTCCTGACACGTAACATCTCATCGTTTTCCTTCTCTTCAGTGCCTGCTTCTGAAACACCAAACGTCCGACAAGTTCTCCCACAAGGAAGGTGCCAGCCCTGAAAGCTGATGCTGGTCTTCACCATTCCTGTGCAGCTTATTCGCTCGTCCAACAGCCCTGGCATCTGTGCTCTTCCAAGAGACGGAACATCTCATAGCTCTCATCCATGGCAGTGCCATTTACGAAATACTAAACGTACGGCAAGTTCTCCCACAAGGAAGGTGCCAGCCCTGAAAGCTGGTGCTGGTCTTCACCATCCCTGTGCAGCCTATTCGCTGGCACAACTGCCCTGGCATCTGTGCTCTTCCAAGAGACGCAACATTTCATCGCTCTCATCCCTGGCACTGTCATTTATGAAATAACACGTCCAGCAAGTTCTCCCACAAGGAAGGTGCCAGCCCTGAAAGCTGATGCTGGTCTTCACCATCCCTGTGCAGGCTATTCGCTGGCCCAACAGCCCTGGCATCTGTGCTTTCCCAAGAGATGGAACATCTCATCGTTTTCCTTCTCACAGTGCCTGCCACCGAAGCACCAAACACCGGCTACTTCTCCCACAAGGAAGGTGCCAGGCCTGAAAGCTGATGCTAGTCTTCACCATCCCTGTGCAGCCTATTCGCTGGCACAACTGCCCTGGCATCTGTGCTTTCCCAAGAGACGTAACATCTCATCGTTTTCGTTCTCGGCAGTGCCTGATTCTGAAACACTAAACGTCCGGCAGGTTCTCCCACAAGGAAGGTGCCAGCCCTGAAAGCTGATGCTGGTCTTCACCATCCCTGTGCAGCCTATTCACTGGCCCAACAGCCCTGGCATCTGTGCTTTCCCAAGAGGTGGAACATCTCCTCTTTTCCTTCTTGGCAGTGCCTGCTTCCGAAACACCAAAATTCTGGCAAGTTCTCCCACAAGGAAGGTGCCAGGCCTGAAAGCTGATGCTGGTCTTCACCATCCCTGTGCAGTCTATTCGCTTGTCGAACAGCCCTGGCATCTGTGCTCTTCGAAGAGACGGAACTTGTCATCGCTCTCATCCCTGGCAGTGTCACTTATGAAATAACACGTCGGGCAAGTTCTCCCAGAAGGAAGGTGCCAGGCCTGAAAGCTGATGCTGGTCTTCACCATCGCTGTGCAGCCTATTCACTGGCCCAACAGCCCTGGCATCTGTGCTCTTCCAAGAGACGGAAGATCTCCTCTTTTCCTTCTTGGCAGTGCCTGCTTCCGAAACAACAAAATTCTGGCAAATTCTCCTACATGGAGGGTGCCAGCCCTGAAAGCTGATGCTGGTCTTCACCATCCCTGTGCAGCCTATTTGCTGGCCCAACAGCCCTGGCATCTGTGCTTTCCCAAGAGATGGAACATCTCATCGTTTTCCTTCTCACAGTGCCTGCTTCCAAAGCACCAAACACCAGCTACTTCTCCCACAAGGAAGGTGCCAGGCCTGAAAGCTGATGCTAGTCTTCACCATCCCTGTGCAGCTTATTCAATGGCAAAAGAAACCTGGCATCTGTGATTTCTGAGACACGGTACATCTCATCGTTTTCCTTCTCAGCAGAGCCTGCTTCTAAAGCACGAAAGATCGGCTACTTCTCCCATAAGGAAGGTGCCAGCCCTGAAAGCTGATGCTGGTCTTCACCATCGCTGTGCAGCCTATTCGCTGGCCCAACAGCCCTGGCAGCTGTGGTTTTCCAAGAGATGGAACATGTCATCGCTCTCATCCATGGTAGTGGCATTTACGAAATAACACATGTCCGGCAAGTTTTCCCACAAGGAAGGTGCCAGCCCTGAAAGCTGATGCTGGTCTTCACCATCCCTGTGCAGCCTATTCGCTGGCCCAACAGCCCTGGCATCTGTGCTTTCCCAAGTGATGGAACATCTCATCGTTTTCCTTCTCACAGTGCCTGCTACCGAAGCACCAAACCCCGGCTACTTCTCCCACAAGGAAGGTGCCAGGCCTGAAAGCTGATGCTAGTCTTCACCATCCCTGTGCAGCTTATTCACTGGCAAAACAAACCTGGCATCTGTGATTTCTGAGACACGGAACATCTCATCGGTTTCCTTCTCGGCAGTGCCTGATTCTTAAGCACGAAATATCGGCTACTTCTCCCACAACGAAGGCCCCAGCCCTGAAAGCTGATGCTGGTCTTCACCATCCCTGTGCAGCCTATTCGCTGGCCCAACAGCCCTGGCATCTGTGCCTTCCCAAGAGATGGAACATCTCATCGTTTTCCTTCTCTGCAGTGCCTCCTTCCGAAACACCAAAATTCCGGCAAGTTCTCCCACAAGGAAGGTGGCAGGCCTGAAAGCTGATGCTGGTCTTCACCACCCCAGTGCAGCTTATTTGCTGGCCCAACAGCCCTGGCATCTGTGCTTTCCCAAGAGACGGAACATGTCATCGCTCTCATTCATGGCAGTGCCATTTACAAAATAATAAACGTACGGCAAGTTCTCCCACAAGGAAGGTGCCAGGCCTGAAAGCTGATGCTGGTCTTCACCATCCCTGTGCAGCCTATTCGCTGGCACAACAGCCCTGGCATCTGTGCTTTCCCAAGAGATGGAACATCTCATCGTTTTCGTCCTCGGCAGTGCCTGATTCTGAAACACCAAACGTCGGGCAAGTTCTCCCACAAGGAAGGTGCCAGCCCTGAAAGCTGATGCTGCTCTTCACCATCGCTGTGCAGCCTATTCGCTGGCCCAACAGCCCTGGCATCTGTGGTTTTCCAAGACATGGAACATGTCATCGCTATTATCCATGCAAGTGTCATTTACGAAATAACACGTCCGGCAAGTTCTCCCACAAGTAAAGTGCCAGCCCTGAAAGCTGATGCTGGTCTTCACCATCCCTGTGCAGCCTATTCGCTGGCCCAACAGCCCTGGCATCTGTGCTTTCTCAGAGACGGAACTTCTCATCGTTTTCCTTCACTTCAGTGCCTGCTTCTGAAACACCAAACGTCTGGCAAGTTCTCCCTCAAGGAAGGTGCCAGCCCTGAAAGCTGATGCTGGTCTTCACCATCCCTGTGCAGCCTATTCGCTGGCCCAACAGCCCTGGCATCTGTGCCTTCCCAAGAGATGGAACATCTCATCTTTTCCTTCTTGGCAGTGCCTGCTTCTGAAACACCAAACGTCTGGCAAGTTCTCCCTCAAGGAAGGTGCCAGGCCTGAAAGCTGATGCTGGTCTTCCCCATCCCTGTGCAGCCTATTCGCTGGCACAACTGACCTGGCATCTGTGATTTCCCAAGAGACGGAACATCTCATCGTTTTCGTTCTCGGCAGTGCCTGATTCTGAAACACTAAACGGATGGCAAGTTCTCCCAGAAGGAAGGTGCCAGCCCTGAAAGCTGATGCTGGTCTTCACCATCCCTGTGCAGCCTATTCGCTCGTTGAACAGCCCTGGCATCTGTGGTTTTCCAAGAGATGGAACATGTCATCGCTCTCATCCATGGCAGTGTCTTTTATGAATAACACGTGTCCGGCAAGTCCTCCCCTAAGGAAGGTGCCAGCCCTGAAAGCTGATGCTAGTCTTCACCATCCCTGTGAAGCTTATTCACTGGCAAAACAAACCTGGCATCTGTGATTTCTGAGACACGGAACATCTCATCGTTTTCCTTCTCGGCAGTGCCTGCTTCTGAAACACCAAAAATCTGGCAAGTTCTCCCACAAGGAAGGTGCCAGCCCTTAAAGCTGATGCTGGTCTTCACCATCCCTGTGCAGGCTATTCGCTGTCACAACAGCCCTGGCATCTGTGATTTTCCAAGAGACGGAACATGTCACCGCTCTCATCAATGGCAGTGTCATTTATGAATAACACCTGTCCGGCAAATTATCCCACAAGGAAGGTGCCAGGCCTGAAAGCTGATGCTGGTCTTCACCACCCCAGTGCAGCTTATTCGCTCGTCCAACAGCCCTGGCATCTGTGATTTTCCTGACACGTAACATCTCATCGTTTTCCTTCTCGGAAGTGCCTGCTTCTGAAACACCAAAATTCTGGCAAGTTCTCCCAGAAGGAAGGTGCCAGCCCTGAAAGCTGATGCTGGTCTTCACCATCCCTGTGCAGCCTATTCGCTCGTCGAACAGCCCTGGCATCTGTGGTTTTCCAAGAGACGGAACATGTCATCGCTCTCATCCATGGCAGTGTCTTTTATGAATAACACGTGTCCGGCAAGTCCTCCCCTAAGGAAGGTGCCAGCCCTGAAAGCTGATGCTAGTCTTCACCATCCCTGTGAAGCTTATTCACTGGCAAAACAAACCTGGCATCTGTGATTTCTGAGACACGGAACATCTCATCGTTTTCCTTCTCGGCAGTGCCTGCTTCTGAAACACCAAAAATCTGGCAAGTTCTCCCACAAGGAAGGTGCCAGCCCTTAAAGCTGATGCTGGTCTTCACCATCCCTGTGCAGGCTATTCGCTGTCACAACAGCCCTGGCATCTGTGATTTCCCAAGAGACGGAACATGTCATCGCTCTCATCCATGGTAGTGGCATTTACGAAATAACACATGTCCGGCAAGTTCTCCCACAAAGAAGGTGCCAGCCCTGAAAGCTGATGCTGGTCTTCACCATCCCTGTGCAGCTTATTCGCTCGTCGAACAGCCCTCGCATCTGTGGTTTTCCAAGAGACGGAACATGTCACCGCTCTCATCAATGGCAGTGTCATTTATGAATAACACCTGTCCGGCAAATTATCCCACAAGGAAGGTGCCAGGCCTGAAAGCTGATGCTGGTCTTCACCACCCCAGTGCAGCTTATTCGCTCGTCCAACAGCCCTGGCATCTGTGATTTTCCTGACACGTAACATCTCATCGTTTTCCTTCTCGGAAGTGCCTGCTTCTGAAACACCAAACGTCCGACAAGTTCTCCCATAAGGAAGGTGCCAGCCCTGAAAGCTGATGCTGGTCTTCACCATCCCTGTGCAGCCTATTCGCTGGCCCAACAGCCCTGGCATCTGTGCTTTCTCAGAGACGGAACTTCTCATCATTTTCCTTCTCGGCAGTGCCTTCTTCTGAAACACCAAACGTCCGGAAAGTTCTTCCACAAGGAAGGTGCCAGCCCTGAAAGCTGATGCTGATCTTCACTATCCCTGTGCAGCCTATTCGCTGGCCCAACAGCCCTGGCATCTGTGCCTTCCCAAGAGATGGAACATCTCATCTTTTCCTTCTCTGCAGTGCCTCCTTCCGAAACACCAAAATTCCGGCAAGTTCTCCCACAAGGAAGGTGACAGGCCTGAAAGCTGATGCTGGTCTTCACCACCCCAGTGCAGCTTATTTGCTGGCATAATAAAACTGGCATCTGTGCTTTCCCAAGAGACGGAACATGTCATCGCTCTCATTCATGGCAGTGCCATTTACAAAATAATAAACGTACGGCAAGTTCTCCCACAAGGAAGGTGCCAGGCCTGAAAGCTGATGCTGGTCTGCACCATCCCTGTGCAGCCTATTCGCTGGCCCAACAGCCCTGGCATCTGTGCTTTCCCAAGAGATGGAACATCTCATCGTTTTCGTCCTCGGCAGTGCCTGATTCTGAAACACCAAACGTCGGGCAAGTTCTCCCACAAGGAAGGTGCCAGGCCTGAAAGCTGATGCTGGTCTTCACCATCGCTGTGCAGCCTATTCGCTGGCCCAACAGCCCTGGCATCTGTGCTTTCCCAAGAGATGGAACATCTCATCGTTTTCGTTCTCGGCAGTGCCTGATTCTGAAACACCAAACGTCTGGCAAGTTCTCCCACAAGGAAGGTGCCAGCCCTGAAAGCTGATGCTGGTCTTCACCATCGCTGTGCAGCCTATTCGCTGGCACAACTGACCTGGCATCTGTGCTTTCCCAAGAGACGGAATATCTCATCATTTTCGTTCTCGGCAGTGCCTGATTCTGAAACACTAAACGTCCGGCAGGTTCTCCCACAAGGAAGGTGCCAGCCCTGAAAGCTGATGCTGGTCTTCACCATCGCTGTGCAGCCTATTCGCTGGCCCAACAGCCCTGGCATCTGTGGTTTTCCAAGAGATGGAACATGTCATCGCTATCATCCATGCAAGTGTCATTTACGAAATAACACGTCCGGCAAGTTCTCCCACAAGTAAGGTGCCAGCCCTGAAAGCTGATGCTGGTATTCACCATCCTTGTGCAGCCTATTCGCTGGCCCAACAGCCCTGGCATCTGTGCTTTCTCAGAGACGGAACTTCTCATCGTTTTCCTTCTTGGCAGTGCCTGCTTCTGAAACACCAAACGTCTGGCAAGTTCTCCCTCAAGGAAGGTGCCAGCCCTGAAAGCTGATGCTGGTCTTCACCATCCCTGTGCAGCCTATTCGCTGGCCCAACAGCCCTGGCATCTGTGCCTTCCCAAGAGATGGAACATCTCATCTTTTCCTTCTTGGCAGTGCCTGCTTCTGAAACACCAAACGTCTGGCAAGTTCTCCCTCAAGGAAGGTGCCAGGCCTGAAAGCTGATGCTGGTCTTCCCCATCCCTGTGCAGCCTATTCGCTGGCACAACTGACCTGGCATCTGTGATTTCCCAAGAGACGGAACATCTCATCGTTTTCATTCTCAGCAGTGCCTGATTCTGAAACACTAAACGGATGGCAAGTTCTCCCAGAAGGAAGGTGCCAGCCCTGAAAGCTGATGCTGGTCTTCACCATCCCTGTGAAGCCTATTCGCTCGTCGAACAGCCCTGGCATCTGTGGTTTTCCAAGAGACGGAACATGTCATCGCTCTCATCCATGGCAGTGTCTTTTATGAATAACACGTGTCCGGCAAGTCCTCCCCTAAGGAAGGTGCCAGCCCTGAAAGCTGATGCTAGTCTTCACCATCCCTGTGAAGCTTATTCACTGGCAAAACAAACCTGGCATCTGTGATTTCTGAGACACGGAACATCTCATCGTTTTCCTTCTCGGCAGTGCCTGCTTCTGAAACACCAAAAATCTGGCAAGTTCTCCCACAAGGAAGGTGCCAGCCCTGAAAGCTGATGCTGGTCTTCACCATCCCTGTGCAGGCTATTCGCTGTCACAACAGCCCTGGCATCTGTGATTTCCCAAGAGACGGAACATGTCATCGCTCTCATCCATGGCAGTGGCATTTACGAAATAACACATGTCCGGCAAGTTTTCCCACAAAGAAGGTGCCAGCCCTGAAAGCTGGTGCTGGTCTTCACCATCCCTGTGCAGCTTATTCACTGGCAAAACAAACCTGGCATCTGTGATTTCTGAGACACGGAACATCTCATCGTTTTCCTTCTCGGCAGTGCCTGCTTCTGAAACACCAAAAATCTGGCAAGTTCTCCCACAAGGAAGGTGCCAGGCCTGACAGCTGATGCTGGTCTTCACCATCCCTGTGCAGCCTATTCGCTGGCCCAACAGCCCTGGCATCTGTGGTTTTCCAAGAGATGGAACATGTCATCGCTTTCATCCATGGTAGTGGAATTTATCAAATAACACGTCCGGCAAGTTCTGCCAGAAGGAAGGTGCCAGCCCTGAAAGCTGATGCTGGTCTTCACCATCCCTGTGCAGCCTTTTCGCTGGCACAACTGCCCTGAGTTTTTACTTTTCCAAGAGAAGGAACATCTCATCGTTTTCCTTCTCACAGTGCCTGCTTCTAAAGCACGAAATATCGGCTACTTCGCCCACAAGGAAGGTGCCAGCCCTGAAAGCTGATGCTGGTCTTCACCATCCCTGTGCAGCCTATTCGCTGGCCCAACTGCCCTGGCATCTGTGCTTTCCCAAGACACGTAACATCTCATCTTTTCCTTCTTGGAAGTGCCTGCTTCTGAAACACTAAACGTCTGGCAAGTTCTCCCACAAGGAAGGTGCCAGCCCTGAAAGCTGAGGCTGGTCTTCACCATCCCTGTGCAGCCTAATCGCTGGCCCAACAGCCCTGGCATCTGTGCTTTCCCAAGAGATGGAACATCTCATCGTTTTCCTTCTCACAGTGCCTGCTACCGAAGCACCAAACACCGGCTAATTCTCCCAGAAGGAAGGTGCCAGGCCTGAAAGCTGATGCTAGTCTTCACCATCCCTGTGCAGCTTATTCACTGGCAAAACAAACCTGGCATCTGTGCTTTCCCAAGTGATGGAACATCTCATCGTTTTCCTTCTCACAGTGCCTGCTACCGAAGCACCAAACACCGGCTACTTCTCCCACAAGAAAGGTGCCAGCCCTGAAAGCTGATGCTAGTCTTCACCATCCCTGTGCAGCCTATTCGCTCGTCGAACAGCCCTGGCATCTGTGGTTTTCCAAGATACGGAACATGTCATCTTTTCCTTCTTGGAAGTGCCTGCTTCCGAAACACCAAAATTCTGACTAGCTCTCCCAGAAGGAAGGTGCCAGCCCTGAAAGCTGATGCTGTTCTTCACCATCCCTGTGCAGACTATTTGCTGGCACAACAGCCCTGGCATTTGTGCTTTCCCAAGAGACGTAACATGGCATCGCTCTCATCCATGGCAGTGCCATTTCCGAAACACCAAACGTCCGGCTACTTCTCCCACAAGGAAGGTGCCAGGCCTGAAAGCTGATGCTGGTCTTCACCATCCCTGTGCAGCCTATTTGCTGGCACAATAACCCTGGCATCTGTGATTTTTCAGACACGGAACATCTCATCGTTTTCCTTCTCACAGTGCCTGCTTCTGAAACACCAAACGTCCGGCAAGTTCTCCCACAAGGAAGGTGCCAGCCCTGAAAGCTGATGCTGGTCTTCACCATCCCTGTGCAGCCTATTCGCTGGCCCAAGAGCCCTGGCATCTGTGCTTTCCCAAGAGATGGAACATCTCATAGTTTTCCTTCTCACAGTGCCTTCTACCGAAGCACCAAACACCGGCTACTTCTCCCAAAAGGAAGGTGCCAGGCCTGAAAGCTGATGCTGGTCTTCACCATCCCTGTGCAGCTTATTCACTGGCAAAACAAACCTGGCATCTGTGATTTCTGAGACACGGAACATGTCATCGTTTTCCTTCTCGGCAGTGCCTGCTTCTGAAACAACAAAAATCTGGCAACTTCTCCCACAAGGAAGGTGCCAGCCCTTAAAACTGATGCTGGTCTTCACCATCCCTGTGCAGCCTATTCGCTCGTCGAACAGCCCTGGCATCTGTCCTCTTCGAAGAGACGGAACATGTCATCGCTCTCATCCATGGTAGTGGCATTTACGAAATAACACATGTCCGGCAAGTTTTCCCACAAGGAAGGTGCCAGGCCTGAAAGCTGATGCTGGTCTTCACCATCCCTGTGCAGCCTATTCGCTGGCAAAACAAACCTGGCATCTGTGTTCATCCAAGAGATGGAACATCTCACCGTTTTCCTTCTCACACTGCCTGCTACTGAAGCACCAAACACCGGCTACTTCTCCCACAAGGAAGGTGCCAGCCCTGAAAGCTGATGCTGGTCTTCACCATCCCTGTGCAGCCTATTCGCTCGTCGAACAGCCCTGGCATCTGTGGTTTTCCAAGATACGGAACATGTCATCTTTTCCTTCTTGGAAGTGCCTGCTTCCGAAACACCAAAATTCTGGCTAGTTCTCCCATATAGAAGGTGCCAGCCCTGAAAGCTGATACTGGTCTTCACCATCCCTGTGCAGCCTATTTGCTGGCCCAACAGCCCTGGCATCTGTGCTTTCCCAAGAGACGTAACATGGCATCGCTCTCATCAATGGCAGTGCCATTTCCGAAACACCAAACTTCCGGCAAGTTCTCCCACAAGGAAGGTGCCAGGCCTGAAAGCTGATGCTAGTCTTCACCATCCCTCTGCAGCCTATTCACTGGCCCAACAGCCCTGGCATCTGTGCTCTTCGAAGAGACGGAACATGTCATCGCTCTCATCCATGGTAGTGGCATTTACGAAATAACACATGTCCAGCAAGTTTTCCCACAAGGAAGGTGCCAGCCCTGAAAGCTGATGCTGGTCTTCACCATCCCTGTGCAGCCTATTCGCTGTCACAACAGCCCTGGCATCTGTGCTCTTCGAAGAGACGGAACATGTCATCGTTCTCATCCATGGTAGTGGCATTTACGAAATAACACATGTCCGGCAAGTTTTCCCACAAGGAAGGTGCCAGGCCTGAAAGCTGATGCTGGTCTTCACCATCCCTGTGCAGCCTATTCGCTGGCCCAACAGCCCTGGCATCTGTGATTAATGAGACACGGAACATCTCATCGTTTTCCTTCTCGGCAGTGCCTGCTTCTGAAATACCAAAAATCTGGCAAGTTCTCCCACAAGGAAGCTGCCAGCCCTGAAAGCTGATGCTGGACTTCACCATCCCTGTGCAGCCTATTCGCTGGCCCAACAGCCCTGGCTTCTGTGCTCTTCGAAGAGACGGAACATGTCATCGCTCTCATCCATGGTAGTGGCATTTACGAAATAACACATGTCCAGCAAGTTTTCCCACAAGGAAGGTGCCAGGCCTGAAAGCTGATGCTAGTCTTCACCATCCCTCTGCAGCCTATTCGCTGGCCCAACAGCCCTGGCATCTGTGATTTCTGAGACACGGAACTTCTCATCGTTTTCCTTCTCGGCAGTGCCTGCTTCTGAAACACCAAACGTCCGGCAAGATCTCCCACAAGGAAGGTGCCAGGCCTGAAAGCTGATGCTAGTCTTCACCATCCCTGTGCAGCCTATTCGCTGGCCCAACAGCCCTGGCAACTGTGATTTCTCAGACAAGGAACATCTCATCGTTTTCCTTCTCACAGTGCCTGCTTCTAAAGCACGAAATATCGGCTACTTCTCCCACAAGGAAGGTGCCAGCCCTGAAAGCTGATGCTGGTCTTCACTATCCCTGTGCAGCCTATTCGCTGGCCCAACAGCCCTGGCATCTGTGCTCTTCGAAGAGACGGAACATGTCATCGCTCTCATCCCTGGCAGTGTCATTTATGAAATAACACGTCTGGCAAGTTCTCCCATAAGGAAGGTGCCAGCCCTGAAAGCTGATGCTGGTCTTCACCATCCCTGTGCAGCCTATTCGCTGGCCCAACAGCCCTGGCATCTGTGCTTTCCCAAGTGATGGAACATCTCATCGTTTTCCTTCTCACAGTGCCTGCTACCGAAGCACCAAACCCCGGCTACTTCTCCCACAAGGAAGGTGCCAGGCCTGAAAGCTGATGCTAGTCTTCACCATCCCTGTGCAGCTTATTCACTGGCAAAACAAACCTGGCATCTGTGATTTCTGAGACACGGAACATCTCATCGTTTTCCTTCTCGGCAGTGCCTGCTTCTGAAACACTAAACGTCCGGCAAGTTTTCCCACAAGGAAGGTGCCAGGCCTGAAAGCTGATGCTGGTCTTCACCATCCCTGTGCAGCCTATTCGCTGGCCCAACAGCCCTGGCATCTGTGCTTTCCTAAGAGATGGAACATTTCATCGTTTTCCTTCTCACAGTGCCTGCTGCCGAAGCATCAAACACCGGCTACTTCTCCCACAAGGAAGGTGCCAGCCCTGAAAGCTGATGCTAGTCTTCACCATCCCTGTGCAGCCTATTCACTGGCCCAACAGCCCTGGCATCTGAGCTTTCCCAAGAGACGTAACATCTCATCGTTGTCGTTCTCGGCAGTGCCTGATTCTGAAACACTAAACGTCCGGCAGGTTCTCCCAGAAGGAAGGTGCCAGCCCTGAAAGCTGATGCTGGTCTTCACCATCCCTGTGCAGCCTATTCGCTGGCACAACAGCCCTGGCATCTGTGCTTTCCCAAGAGATGGAACATCTCATCGTTTTCCTTCTCACAGTGCCTGCTTCTAAAGCACGAATTATCAGCTACTTCTCCCACAAGGAAGGTGCCAGGCCTGAAAGCTGATGCTAGTCTTCACCATCCCTGTGCAGCTTATTAACTGGCAAAACAAAACTGGCATCTGTGATTTCTGAGACACGGAATATCTCATCGTTTTCCTTCTCGGCAGTGCCTGCTTCTAAAGCACAAAATATCGGCTACTTCTCCCACAAGGAAGGTGCCAGCCCTGAAAGCTGATGCTGGTCTTCACCATCGCTGTGCAGCCTATTCGCTGGCCCAACAGCCCTGGCATCTGTGCTCTTCAAAGAGACGGAACATGTCATCGCTCTCATCCATGGTAGTGGCATTTACGAAATAACACATGTCCGGCAAGTTTTCCCACAAGGAAGGTGCCAGCCCTGAAAGCTGATGCTGGTCTTCACCATCCCTGTGCAGCCTATTCGCTGGCCCAACTGCCCTGGCATCTGTGCTTTCCCAAGTGATGGAACATCTCATCGTTTTCCTTCTCACAGTGCCTGCTGCCGAAGCACCAAACACCAGCTACTTCTCCCACAAGGAAGGTGGCAGGCCTGAAAGCTGATGCTAGTCTTCACCATCCCTGTGCAGCCTATTCACTGGCCCAACAGCCCTGGCATCTGTGCTTTCCCAAGAGACGTAACATCTCATCGTTGTCGTTCTCGGCAGTGCCTGATTCTGAAACACTAAACGTCCGGCAGGTTCTCCCAGAAGGAAGGTGCCAGCCCTGAAAGCTGATGCTGGTCTTCACCATCCCTGTGCAGCCTATTCGCTGGCACAACAGCCCTGGCATCTGTGCTTTCCCAAGAGATGGATCATCTCATCGTCTTCCTTCTCACAGTGCCTGCTTCTAAAGCACGAATTATCGGCTACTTCTCCCAAAAGGAAGGTGCCAGGCCTGAAAGCTGATGCTAGTCTTCACCATCCCTGTGCAGCTTATTAACTGGCAAAATAAAACTGGCATCTGTGATTTCTGAGACACGGAACATCTCATCGTTTTCCTTCTCGGCAGTGCCTGCTTCTAAAGCACGAAATATCGGCTACTTCTCCCACAAGGAAGGTGCCAGGCCTGAAAGCTGATGCTGGTCTTCACCATCCCTGTGCAGCCTATTCGCTGGCCCAACAGCCCTGGCATCTGTGCTCTTCAAAGAGACGGAACATGTCATCGCTCTCATCCATGGTAGTGGCATTTACAAAATAACACATGTCCGGCAAGTTTTCCCACAAGGAAGGTGCCAAGCCTGAAAGCTGATGCTGGTCTTCACCATCCCTGTGCAGCCTATTCGCTGGCCCAACTGCCCTGGCATCTGTGCTTTCCCAACAGATGGAACATCTCATCGTTTTCCTTCTCACAGTGCCTGCTGCCGAAGCACCAAACACCGGCTACTTCTCCCACAAGGAAGGTGCCAGGCCTGAAAGCTGATGCTGGTCTTCACCATCCCTGTGCAGCCTATTCGCTCGTCCAACAGCCCTGGCATCTGTGCTTTCCCAACAGATGGAACATCTCATCGTTTTCCTTCTCGGCAGTGCCTGCTTCTGAAACACCAAACGTCTGGCAAGTTCTCCCAGAAGGAAGGTGCCAGCCCTGAAAGCTGATGCTGGTCTTCACCATCCCTGTGCAGCCTATTCGCTGGCCCAACAGCCCTGGCATCTGTGCTCTTCGAAGAGACGGAACATGTCATCGCTCTCATCCATGGTAGTGGCATTTACGAAATAACACATGTCCGGCAAGTTTTCCCACAAGGAAGGTGCCAGCCCTGAAAGCTGATGCTGGTCTTCACCATCCCTGTGCAGCCTATTCGCTGGCCCAACAGCCCTGGCATCTGTGCTTTCCCAAGAGATGGAACATCTCATCGTTTTCCTTCTCACAGTGCCTGCTACCGAAGCACCAAACACAGGCTACTTCTCCCACAAGGAAGGTGCCAGGCCTGAAAGCTGATGCTAGTCTTCACCATCCCTCTGCAGCTTATTAACTGGCAAAACAAAACTGGCATCTGTGATTTCTGAGACACGGAACATATCATCATTTTCCTTCTCGGCAGTGCCTGCTTCTAAAGCACGAAATATCGGCTACTTCTCCCACAAGGAAGGTGCCAGCCCTGAAAGCTGATGCTGGTCTTCACCATCGCTGTGCAGCCTATTCGCTGGCCCTGCATCTGTGCTCTTCGAAGAGACGGAACATGTCATCGCTCTCATCCCTGGCAGTGTCATTAATGAAATAACACGTCTGGCAAGTTCTCCCACAAGGAAGGTGCCAGCCCTGAAAGCTGATGCTGGTCTTCACCATCCCTGTGCAGCCTATTCGCTGGCCCAACTGCCCTGGCATCTGTGCTTTCCCAACAGATGGAACATCTCATCGTTTTCCTTCTCACAGTGCCTGCTACCGAAGCACCAAACCCCGGCTACTTCTCCCACAAGGAAGGTGCCAGGACTGAAAGCTGATGCTAGTCTTCACCATCCCTGTGCAGCTTATTCACTGGCAAAACAAACCTGGCATCTGTGATTTCTGAGACACGGAACATCTCATCGTTTTCCTTCTCAGCAGTGCCTGCTTCTGAAACACTAAACGTCCGGCAAGTTTTCCCACAAGGAAGGTGCCAGGCCTGAAAGCTGATGCTGGTCTTCACCATCGCTGTGCAGCCTATTCGCTGGCCCAACAGCCCTGGCATCTGTGCTTTCCTAAGAGATGGAACATTTCATCGTTTTCCTTCTCACAGTGCCTGCTGCCGAAGCATCAAACACCGGCTACTTCTCCCACAAGGAAGGTGCCAGCCCTGAAAGCTGATGCTAGTCTTCACCATCCCTGTGCAGCCTATTCACTGGCCCAACAGCCCTGGCATCTGAGCTTTCCCAAGAGACGTAACATCTCATCGTTGTCGTTCTCGGCAGTGCCTGATTCTGAAACACTAAACGTCCGGCAGGTTCTCCCAGAAGGAAGGTGCCAGCCCTGAAAGCTGATGCTGGTCTTCACCATCCCTGTGCAGCCTATTCGCTGGCACAACAGCCCTGGCATCTGTGCTTTCCCAAGAGATGGAACATCTCATCGTTTTCCTTCTCACAGTGCCTGCTTCTAAAGCACGAATTATCAGCTACTTCTCCCACAAGGAAGGTGCCAGGCCTGAAAGCTGATGCTAGTCTTCACCATCCCTGTGCAGCTTATTAACTGGCAAAACAAAACTGGCATCTGTGATTTCTGAGACACGGAATATCTCATCGTTTTCCTTCTCGGCAGTGCCTGCTTCTAAAGCACAAAATATCGGCTACTTCTCCCACAAGGAAGGTGCCAGGCCTGAAAGCTGATGCTGGTCTTCACCATCCCTGTGCAGCCTATTCGCTGGCCCAACAGCCCTGGCATCTGTGCTCTTCGAAGAGACGGAACATGTCATCGCTCTCATCCATGGTAGTGGCATTTACGAAATAACACATGTCCGGCAAGTTTTCCCACAAGGAAGGTGCCAGCCCTGAAAGCTGATGCTGGTCTTCACCATCCCTGTGCAGCCTATTCGCTGGCCCAACTGCCCTGGCATCTGTGCTTTCCCAAGTGATGGAACATCTCATCGTTGTCGTTCTCGGCAGTGCCTGATTCTGAAACACTAAACGTCTGGCAAGTTCTCCCACAAGGAAGGTGCCAGCCCTGAAAGCTGATGCTGGTCTTCACCATCCCTGTGCAGCCTATTCGCTGGCCCAACAGCCCTGGCATCTGTGCTCTTCGAAGAGACGGTACATGTCATCGCTCTCATCCCTGGCAGTGTCATTTATGAAATAACACATGTCCGGCAAGTTCTCCCACAAGGAAGGTGCCAGGCCTGAAAGCTGATGCTGGTCTTCACCATCCCTGTGCAGCCTATTCGCTGGCCCAACAGCCCTGGCATCTGTGCTCTTCGAAGAGACGGAACATGTCATCGCTCTCATCCATGGTAGTGGCATTTACGAAATAACACATGTCCGGCAAGTTCTCCCACAAGGAAGGTGCCAGCCCTGAAAGCTGATGCTGGTCTTCACCATCCCTGTGCAGCCTATTCGCTGGCCCAACAGCCCTGGCATCTGTGCTTTCCCAAGAGATGGAACATCTCATCGTTTTCCTTCTCACAGTGCCTGCTACCGAAGCACGAAACACCGGCTACTTCTCCCACAAGGAAGGTGCCAGGCCTGAAAGCTGATGCTAGTCTTCACCATCCCTGTGCAGCTTATTAACTGGCAAAACAAAACTGGCATCTGTGATTTCTGAGACACGGAACATATCATCGTTTTCCTTCTCGGCAGTGCCTGCTTCTAAAGCACGAAATATCGGCTACTTCTCCCACAAGGAAGGTGCCAGGCCTGAAAGCTGATGCTAGTCTTCACCATCACTGTGCAGCCTATTCGCTGGCCCTGCATCTGTGCTCTTCGAAGAGACGGAACATGTCATCGCTCTCATCCATGGTAGTGGCATTTACGAAATAACACATGTCCGGCAAGTTCTCCCACAAGGAAGGTGCCAGGCCTGAAAGCTGATGCTGGTCTTCACCATCCCTGTGCAGCCTATTCGCTGGCCCAACAGCCCTGGCATCTGTGCTTTCCCAAGAGATGGAACATCTCATCGTTTTCCTTCTCACAGTGCCTGCTACCGAAGCACGAAACACCGGCTACTTCTCCCACAAGGAAGGTGCCAGGCCTGAAAGCTGATGCTAGTCTTCACCATCCCTGTGCAGCTTATTAACTGGCAAAACAAAACTGGCATCTGTGATTTCTGAGACACGGAACATATCATCGTTTTCCTTCTCGGCAGTGCCTGCTTCTAAAGCACGAAATATCGGCTACTTCTCCCACAAGGAAGGTGCCAGCCCTGAAAGCTGATGCTGGTCTTCACCATCGCTGTGCAGCCTATTCGCTGGCCCTGCATCTGTGCTCTTCGAAGAGACGGAACATGTCATCGCTCTCATCCCTGGCAGTGTCATTAATGAAATAACACGTCTGGCAAGTTCTCCCACAAGGAAGGTGCCAGCCCTGAAAGCTGATGCTGGTCTTCACCATCCCTGTGCAGCCTATTCGCTGGCCCAACTGCCCTGGCATCTGTGCTTTCCCAACAGATGGAACATCTCATCGTTTTCCTTCTCACAGTGCCTGCTACCGAAGCACCAAACCCCGGCTACTTCTCCCACAAGGAAGGTGCCAGGACTGAAAGCTGATGCTAGTCTTCACCATCCCTGTGCAGCTTATTCACTGGCAAAACAAACCTGGCATCTGTGATTTCTGAGACACGGAACATCTCATCGTTTTCCTTCTCAGCAGTGCCTGCTTCTGAAACACTAAACGTCCGGCAAGTTTTCCCACAAGGAAGGTGCCAGGCCTGAAAGCTGATGCTGGTCTTCACCATCGCTGTGCAGCCTATTCGCTGGCCCAACAGCCCTGGCATCTGTGCTTTCCTAATAGATGGAACATTTCATCGTTTTCCTTCTCACAGTGCCTGCTGCCGAAGCATCAAACACTGGCTACTTCTCCCACAAGGAAGGTGCCAGCCCTGAAAGCTGATGCTAGTCTTCACCATCCCTGTGCAGCCTATTCACTGGCCCAACAGCCCTGGCATCTGTGCTTTCTCAGAGGCGGAACTTCTCATCGTTTTCCTTCTCGGCAGTGCCTGCTTCTGAAACACCAAACGTCCGGCTACTTCTCCCACAAGGAAGGTGCCAGCCCTGAAAGCTGATGCTGGTCTTCACCATCCCTGTGCAGCCTATTCGCTGGCACAACAGCCCTGGCATCTGTGCTTTCCCAAGAGATGGAACATCTCATCGTTTTCCTTCTCACAGTGCCTGCTTCTAAAGCACGAATTATCAGCTACTTCTCCCACAAGGAAGGTGCCAGGCCTGAAAGCTGATGCTAGTCTTCACCATCCCTGTGCAGCTTATTAACTGGCAAAACAAAACTGGCATCTGTGATTTCTGAGACACGGAATATCTCATCGTTTTCCTTCTCGGCAGTGCCTGCTTCTAAAGCACAAAATATCGGCTACTTCTCCCACAAGGAAGGTGCCAGGCCTGAAAGCTGATGCTGGTCTTCACCATCCCTGTGCAGCCTATTCGCTGGCCCAACAGCCCTGGCATCTGTGCTCTTCGAAGAGACGGAACATGTCATCGCTCTCATCCATGGTAGTGGCATTTACGAAATAACACATGTCCGGAAAGTTCTCCAACAAGGAAGGTGCCAGGCCTGAAAGCTGATGCTGGTCTTCACCATCCCTGTGCAGCCTATTCGCTGGCCCAACTGCCCTGGCATCTGTGCTTTCCCAAGTGATGGAACATCTCATCGTTGTCGTTCTCGGCAGTGCCTGATTCTGAAACACTAAACGTCTGGCAAGTTCTCCCACAAGGAAGGTGCCAGCCCTGAAAGCTGATGCTGGTCTTCACCATCCCTGTGCAGCCTATTCGCTGGCCCAACAGCCCTGGCATCTGTGCTCTTCGAAGAGACGGTACATGTCATCGCTCTCATCCCTGGCAGTGTCATTTATGAAATAACACATGTCCGGCAAGTTCTCCCACAAGGAAGGTGCCAGGCCTGAAAGCTGATGCTGGTCTTCACCATCCCTGTGCAGCCTATTCGCTGGCCCAACAGCCCTGGCATCTGTGCTCTTCGAAGAGACGGAACATGTCATCGCTCTCATCCCTGGCAGTGTCACCTATGAAATAACACATGTCCGGCAAGTTTTCCCACAAGGAAGGTGCCAGCCCTGAAAGCTGATGCTGGTCTTCACCATCCCTGTGCAGCCTATTCGCTGGCCCAACAGCCCTGGCATCTGTGCTTTCCCAAGAGATGGAACATCTCATCGTTTTCCTTCTCACAGTGCCTGCTACCGAAGCACGAAACACCGGCTACTTCTCCCACAAGGAAGGTGCCAGGCCTGAAAGCTGATGCTAGTCTTCACCATCCCTGTGCAGCTTATTAACTGGCAAAACAAAACTGGCATCTGTGATTTCTGAGACACGGAACATATCATCGTTTTCCTTCTCGGCAGTGCCTGCTTCTAAAGCACGAAATATCGGCTACTTCTCCCACAAGGAAGGTGCCAGGCCTGAAAGCTGATGCTAGTCTTCACCATCACTGTGCAGCCTATTCGCTGGCCCTGCATCTGTGCTCTTCGAAGAGACGGAACATGTCATCGCTCTCATCCATGGTAGTGGCATTTACGAAATAACACATGTCCGGCAAGTTCTCCCACAAGGAAGGTGCCAGGCCTGAAAGCTGATGCTGGTCTTCACCATCCCTGTGCAGCCTATTCGCTGGCCCAACAGCCCTGGCATCTGTGCTCTTCGAAGAGACGGAACATGTCATCGCTCTCATCCATGGTAGTGGCATTTACGAAATAACACATGTCCGGCAAGTTTTCCCACAAGGAAGGTGCCAGGCCTGAAAGCTGATGCTGGTCTTCACCATCCCTGTGCAGCCTATTCGCTGGCCCAACAGCCCTGGCATCTGTGCTTTCCCAACAGATGGAACATCTCATCCTTTTCCTTCTCACAGTGCCTGCTTCTAAAGCACGAAATATCGGCTACTTCTCCCACAAGGAAGGTGCCAGGCCTGAAAGCTGATGCTAGTCTTCACCATCCCTGTGCAGCTTATTAACTGGCAAAACAAAACTGGCATCTGTGATTTCTGAGACACGGAACATCTCATCGTTTTCCTTCTCGGCAGTGCCTGCTTCTAAAGCATGAAATATCGGCTACTTCTCCCACAAGGAAGGTGCCAGGCCTGAAAGCTGATGCTGGTCTTCACCATCCCTGTGCAGCCTATTCGCTGGCCCAACAGCCCTGGCATCTGTGCTCTTCGAAGAGACGGAACATGTCATCGCTCTCATCCATGGTAGTGGCATTTACGAAATAACACATGTCCGGCAAGTTCTCCCACAAGGAAGGTGCCAGCCCTGAAAGCTGATGCTGGTCTTCACCATCCCTGTGCAGCCTATTCGCTGGCCCAACAGCCCTGGCATCTGTGCTTTCCCAAGAGATGGAACATCTCATCGTTTTCCTCCTCACAGTGCCTGCTACCGAAGCATCAAACACTGGCTACTTCTCCCACAAGGAAGGTGCCAGCCCTGAAAGCTGATGCTGGTCTTCACCATCCCTGTGCAGCCTATTCGCTGGCCCAACTGCCCTGGCATCTGTGCTTTCCCAACAGATGGAACATCTCATCGTTTTCCTTCTCACAGTGCCTGCTGCCGAAGCACCAAACACCGGCTACTTCTATCACAAGGAAGGTGCCAGGCCTGAAAGCTGATGCTAGTCTTCACCATCGCTGTGCAGCCTATTCACTGGCCCAACAGCCCTGGCATCTGTGCTTTCCCAAGAGACGTAACATCTCATCGTTGTCGTTCTCGGCAGAGCCTGATTCTGAAACACTAAACGTCCGGCAGGTTCTCCCAGAAGGAAGGTGCCAGCCCTGAAAGCTGATGCTGGTCTTCACCATCCCTGTGCAGCCTATTCGCTGGCACAACAGCCCTGGCATCTGTGCTTTCCCAACAGATGGAACATCTCATCGTTTTCCTTCTCACAGTGCCTGCTTCTAAAGCACGAATTATCGGCTACTTCTCCCAAAAGGAAGGTGCCAGGCCTGAAAGCTGATGCTAGTCTTGACCATCCCTGTGCAGCTTATTAACTGGCAAAATAAAACTGGCATCTGTGATTTCTGAGACACGGAACATCTCATCGTTTTCCTTCTCGGCAGTGCCTGCTTCTAAAGCACGAAATATCGGCTACTTCTCCCACTAGGAAGGTGCCAGCCCTGAAAGCTGATGCTGGCCTTCACCATCCCTGTGCAGCCTATTCGCTGGCCCAACAGCCCTGGCATCTGTGCTCTTCAAAGAGACGGAACATGTCATCGCTCTCATCCATGGTAGTGGCATTTACAAAATAACACATGTCCGGCAAGTTTTCCCACAAGGAAGGTGCCAGGCTTGAAAGCTGATGCTGGTCTTCACCATCCCTGTGCAGCCTATTCGCTGGCCCAACTGCCCTGGCATCTGTGCTTTCCCAACAGATGGAACATCTCATCGTTTTCCTTCTCGGCAGTGCCTGCTTCTGAAACACCAAACGTCTGGCAAGTTCTCCCACAAGGAAGGTGCCAGCCCTGAAAGCTGATGCTGGTCTTCACCATCCCTGTGCAGCCTATTCGCTGGCCCAACAGCCCTGGCATCTGTGCTCTTCGAAGAGACGGTACATGTCATCGCTCTCATCCCTGGCAGTGTCATTTATGAAATAACACATGTCCGGCAAGTTCTCCCACAAGGAAGGTGCCAGGCCTGAAAGCTGATGCTGGTCTTCACCATCCCTGTGCAGCCTATTCGCTGGCCCAACAGCCCTGGCATCTGTGCTCTTCGAAGAGACGGAACATGTCATCGCTCTCATCCATGGTAGTGGCATTTACGAAATAACACATGTCCGGCAAGTTTTGCCACAAGGAAGGTGCCAGCCCTGAAAGCTGATGCTGGTCTTCACCATCCCTGTGCAGCCTATTCGCTGGCCCAACAGCCCTGGCATCTGTGCTTTCCCAAGAGATGGAACATCTCATCGTTTTCCTTCTCACAGTGCCTGCTACCGAAGCACCAAACACCGGCTACTTCTCCCACAAGGAAGGTGCCAGGCCTGAAAGCTGATGCTAGTCTTCACCATCCCTGTGCAGCTTATTAACTGGCAAAACAAAACTGGCATCTGTGATTTCTGAGACACGGAACATATCATCGTTTTCCTTCTCGGCAGTGCCTGCTTCTAAAGCACGAAATATCGGCTACTTCTCCCACAAGGAAGGTGCCAGCCCTGAAAGCTGATGCTGGTCTTCACCATCGCTGTGCAGCCTATTCGCTGGCCCTGCATCTGTGCTCTTCGAAGAGACGGAACATGTCATCGCTCTCATCCATGGTAGTGGCATTTACGAAATAACACATGTCCGGCAAGTTCTCCCACAAGGAAGGTGCCAGGCCTGAAAGCTGATGCTGGTCTTCACCATCCCTGTGCAGCCTATTCGCTGGCCCAACAGCCCTGGCATCTGTGCTCTTCGAAGAGACGGAACATGTCATCGCTCTCATCCATGGTAGTGGCATTTACGAAATAACACATGTCCGGCAAGCTTTCCCACAAGGAAGGTGCCAGCCCTGAAAGCTGATGCTGGTCTTCACCATCCCTGTGCAGCCTATTCGCTGGCCCAACAGCCCTGGCATCTGTGCTTTCCCAAGAGATGGAACATCTCATCCTTTTCCTTCTCACAGTGCCTGCTTCTAAAGCACGAAAGATCGGCTACTTCTCCCACAAGGAAGGTGCCAGGCCTGAAAGCTGATGCTGGTCTTCACCATCCCTGTGCAGCCTATTCGCTGGCCCAACAGCCCTGGCATCTGTGCTCTTCGAAGAGACGGAACATGTCATCGCTCTCATCCATCGTAGTGGCATTTACGAAATAACACATGTCCGGCAAGTTCTCCCACAAGGAAGGTGCCAGCCCTGAAAGCTGATGCTGGTCTTCACCATCCCTGTGCAGCCTATTCGCTGGCCCAACAGCCCTGGCATCTGTGCTTTCCCAACAGATGGAACATCTCATCGATTTCCTCCTCACAGTGCCTGCTACCGAAGCATCAAACACTGGCTACTTCTCCCACAAGGAAGGTGCCAGCCCTGAAAGCTGATGCTGGTCTTCACCATCCCTGTGCAGCCTATTCGCTGGCCCAACTGCCCTGGCATCTGTGCTTTCCCAACAGATGGAACATCTCATCGTTTTCCTTCTCACAGTGCCTGCTACCGAAGCATCAAACACTGGCTACTTCTCCCACAAGGAAGGTGCCAGGCCTGAAAGCTGATGCTGGTCTTCACCATCCCTGTGCAGCCTATTCACTGGCCCAACAGCCCTGGCATCTGTGCTTTCCCAACAGATGGAACATCTCATCGTTTTCCTTCTCACAGTGCCTGCTGCCGAAGCACCAAACACCGGCTACTTCTCCCACAAGGAAGGTGCCAGGCCTGAAAGCTGATGCTAGTCTTCACCATCCCTGTGCAGCCTATTCGCTGGCAAAACAAACCTGGCATCTGTGATTTCTGAGACACGGAACATCTCATCGTTTTCCTTCTCGGCAGTGCCTGCTTCTGAAACACCAAAAATCTGGCAAGTTCTCGTACAAGGAGGGCCCCAGCCCTTAAACCTGATGCTGGTCTTCACCATCCCTGTGCAGCCTATTCGCTGGCCCAACAGCCCTGTCATCTGTGCTTTCTCAGAGACGGAACTTCTCATCGTTTTCCTTCTCGGCAGTGCCTGCTTCTGAAACACCAAACGTCCGGAAAGTTCTCCCAGAAGGAAGGTGCCAGCCCTGAAAGCTGATGCTGGTCTTCACCATCCCTGTGCAGCCTATTCACTGGCCCAACAGCCCTGGCATCTGTGCTTTCCCAACAGATGGAACATCTCATCGTTTTCCTTCTCACAGTGCCTGCTGCCGAAGCACCAAACACCGGCTACTTCTCCCACAAGGAAGGTGCCAGGCCTGAAAGCTGATGCTGGTCTTCACCATCCCTGTGCAGCCTATTCGCTGGCCCAACTGCCCTGGCATCTGTGCTTTCCCAACAGATGGAACATCTCATCGTTTTCCTTCTCACAGTGCCTGCTGCCGAAGCACCAAACACCGGCTACTTCTCCCACAAGGAAGGTGCCAGGCCTGAAAGCTGATGCTAGTCTTCACCATCCCTGTGCAGCCTATTCGCTCGTCCAACAGCCCTGGCATCTGTGCTTTCCCAAGAGATGGAACATCTCATCGTTTTCCTTCTCGGCAGTGCCTGCTTCTGAAACACCAAACGTCTGGCAAGTTCTCCCACAAGGAAGGTGCCAGCCCTGAAAGCTGATGCTGGTCTTCACCATCCCTGTGCAGCCTATTCGCTGGCCCAACAGCCCTGGCATCTGTGCTTTCCCAAGAGATGGAACTTCTCATCGTTTTCCTTCTCGGCAGTGCCTGCTTCTGAAACACCAAACGTCCGGAAATTTCGCCCACAAGGAAGGTGCCAGCCCTGAAAGCTGATGCTGGTCTTCACCATCCCTGTGCAGCCTATTCGCTGGCCCAACAGCCCTGGCATCTGTGCTTTCCCAAGAGATGGAACATCTCATCGTTTTCCTTCTCGGCAGTGCCTGCTTCTAAAGCATGAAATATCGGCTACTTCTCCCACAAGGAAGGTGCCAGGCCTGAAAGCTGATGCTGGTCTTCACCATCGCTGTGCAGCCTATTCGCTGGCCCAACAGCCCTGGCATCTGTGCTCTTCGAAGAGACGGAACATGTCATCGCTCTCAACCATGGTAGTGGCATTTACGAAATAACACATGTCCGGCAAGTTCTCCCACAAGGAAGGTGCCAGCCCTGAAAGCTGATGCTGGTCTTCACCATCCCTGTGCAGCCTATTCGCTGGCCCAACAGCCCTGGCATCTGTGCTTTCCCAAGAGATGGAACATCTCATCGTTTTCCTCCTCACAGTGCCTGCTACCGAAGCATCAAACACTGGCTACTTCTCCCACAAGGAAGGTGCCAGCCCTGAAAGCTGATGCTGGTCTTCACCATCCCTGTGCAGCCTATTCGCTGGCCCAACTGCCCTGGCATCTGTGCTTTCCCAACAGATGGAACATCTCATCGTTTTCCTTCTCACAGTGCCTGCTGCCGAAGCACCAAACACCGGCTACTTCTCCCACAAGGAAGGTGCCAGGCCTGAAAGCTGATGCTGGTCTTCACCATCCCTGTGCAGCCTATTCGCTCGTCCAACAGCCCTGGCATCTGTGCTTTCCCAAGAGATGGAACTTCTCATCGTTTTCCTTCTCGGCAGTGCCTGCTTCTGAAACACCAAACGTCCGGAAAGTTCTCCAACAAGGAAGGTGCCAGGCCTGAAAGCTGATGCTGGTCTTCACCATCCCTGTGCAGCCTATTCGCTCGTCGAACAGCCCTGGCATCTGTGCTTTCCCAACAGATGGAACATCTCATCGTTTTCCTTCTCACAGTGCCTGCTACCGAAGCATCAAACACTGGCTACTTCTCCCACAAGGAAGGTGCCAGGCCTGAAAGCTGATGCTGGTCTTCACCATCCCTGTGCAGCCTATTCGCTGGTCCAACAGCCCTGGCATCTGTGCTTTCCCAACAGATGGAACATCTCATCGTTTTCCTTCTCACAGTGCCTGCTGCCGAAGCACCAAACACCGGCTACTTCTCCCACAAGGAAGGTGCCAGGCCTGAAAGCTGATGCTAGTCTTCACCATCCCTGTGCAGCCTATTCGCTGCCAAAACAAACCTGGCATCTGTGATTTCTGAGACACGGAACATCTCATCGTTTTCCTTCTCGGCAGTGCCTGCTTCTGAAACACCAAAAATCTGGCAAGTTCTCCCACAAGGAGGGCCCCAGCCCTTAAACCTGATGCTGGTCTTCACCATCCCTGTGCAGCCTATTCGCTGGCCCAACAGCCCTGGCATCTGTGCTTTCTCAGAGACGGAACTTCTCATCGTTTTCCTTCTCGGCAGTGCCTGCTTCTGAAACACCAAACGTCCGGAAAGTTCTCCCAGAAGGAAGGTGCCAGCCTTGAAAGCTGATGCTGGTCTTCACCATCCCTGTGCAGCCTATTCACTGGCCCAACAGCCCTGGCATCTGTGCTTTCCCAACAGATGGAACATCTCATCGTTTTCCTTCTCACAGTGCCTGCTACCGAAGCATCAAACACTGGCTACTTCTCCCACAAGGAAGGTGCCAGCCCTGAAAGCTGATGCTGGTCTTCACCATCCCTGTGCAGCCTATTCGCTGGCCCAACTGCCCTGGCATCTGTGCTTTCCCAACAGATGGAACATCTCATCATTTTCCTTCTCAAAGTGCCTGCTGCCGAAGCACCAAACACCGGCTACTTCTCCCACAAGGAAGGTGCCAGGCCTGAAAGCTGATGCTGGTCTTCACCATCCCTGTGCAGCCTATTCGCTGGCCCAACAGCCCTGGCATCTGTGCTCTTCGAAGAGACGGAACATGTCATCGCTCTCATCCATGGTAGTGGCATTTACGAAATAACACATGTCCGGCAAGTTTTCCCACAAGGAAGGTGCCAGGCCTGAAAGCTGATGCTGGTCTTCACCATCCCTGTGCAGCCTATTCGCTGGCCCAACAGCCCTGGCATCTGTGCTTTCCCAAGAGATGGAACATCTCATCCTTTTCCTTCTCACAGTGCCTGCTTCTAAAGCACGAAATATCGGCTACTTCTCCCACAAGGAAGGTGCCAGGCCTGAAAGCTGATGCTAGTCTTCACAATCCCTGTGCAGCTTATTAACTGGCAAAACAAAACTGGCATCTGTGATTTCTGAGACACGGAACATCTCATCGTTTTCCTTCTCGGCAGTGCCTGCTTCTAAAGCATGAAATATCGGCTACTTCTCCCACAAGGAAGGTGCCAGGCCTGAAAGCTGATGCTGGTCTTCACCATCCCTGTGCAGCCTATTCGCTGGCCCAACAGCCCTGGCATCTGTGCTCTTCGAAGAGACGGAACATGTCATCGCTCTCATCCATCGTAGTGGCATTTACGAAATAACACATGTCCGGCAAGTTCTCCCAGAAGGAAGGTGCCAGCCCTGAAAGCTGATGCTGGTCTTCACCATCCCTGTGCAGCCTATTCGCTGGCCCAACAGCCCTGGCATCTGTGCTTTCCCAAGAGATGGAACATCTCATCGATTTCCTCCTCACAGTGCCTGCTACCGAAGCATCAAACACTGGCTACTTCTCCCACAAGGAAGGTGCCAGCCCTGAAAGCTGATGCTGGTCTTCACCATCCCTGTGCAGCCTATTCGCTGGCCCAACTGCCCTGGCATCTGTGCTTTCCCAACAGATGGAACATCTCATCGTTTTCCTTCTCACAGTGCCTGCTACCGAAGCATCAAACACTGGCTACTTCTCCCACAAGGAAGGTGCCAGGCCTGAAAGCTGATGCTGGTCTTCACCATCCCTGTGCAGCCTATTCGCTGGCCCAACAGCCCTGGCATCTGTGCTTTCCCAACAGATGGAACATCTCATCGTTTTCCTTCTCACAGTGCCTGCTGCCGAAGCACCAAACACCGGCTACTTCTCCCACAAGGAAGGTGCAGGCCTGAAAGCTGATGCTAGTCTTCACCATCCCTGTGCAGCCTATTCGCTGGCAAAACAAACCTGGCATCTGTGATTTCTGAGACACGGAACATCTCATCGTTTTCCTTCTCGGCAGTGCCTGCTTCTGAAACACCAAAAATCTGGCAAGTTCTCGTACAAGGATGGCCCCAGCCCTTAAACCTGATGCTGGTCTTCACCATCCCTGTGCAGCCTATTCGCTGGCCCAACAGCCCTGGCATCTGTGCTTTCTCAGAGACGGAACTTCTCATCGTTTTCCTTCTCGGCAGTGCCTGCTTCTGAAACACCAAACGTCCGGAAAGTTCTCCCAGAAGGAAGGTGCCAGCCCTGAAAGCTGATGCTGGTCTTCACCATCCCTGTGCAGCCTATTCACTGGCCCAACAGCCCTGGCATCTGTGCTTTCCCAACAGATGGAACATCTCATCGTTTTCCTTTTCACAGTGCCTGCTACCGAAGCATCAAACACTGGCTACTTCTCCCACAAGGAAGGTGCCAGCCCTGAAAGCTGATGCTGGTCTTCACCATCCCTGTGCAGCCTATTCGCTGGCCCAACTGCCCTGGCATCTGTGCTTTCCCAACAGATGGAACATCTCATCGTTTTCCTTCTCACAGTGCCTGCTGCCGAAGCACCAAACACCGGCTACTTCTCCCACAAGGAAGGTGCCAGGCCTGAAAGCTGATGCTAGTCTTCACCATCCCTGTGCAGCCTATTCGCTCGTCCAACAGCCCTGGCATCTGTGCTTTCCCAAGAGATGGAACATCTCATCGTTTTCCTTCTCGGCAGTGCCTGCTTCTGAAACACCAAACGTCTGGCAAGTTCTCCCACAAGGAAGGTGCCAGCCCTGAAAGCTGATGCTGGTCTTCACCATCCCTGTGCAGCCTATTCGCTGGCCCAACAGCCCTGGCATCTGTGCTTTCCCAAGAGATGGAACTTCTCATCGTTTTCCTTCTCGGCAGTGCCTGCTTCTGAAACACCAAACGTCCGGAAATTTCGCCCACAAGGAAGGTGCCAGCCCTGAAAGCTGATGCTGGTCTTCACCATCCCTGTGCAGCCTATTCGCTGGCCCAACAGCCCTGGCATCTGTGCTTTCCCAAGAGATGGAACATCTCATCGTTTTCCTTCTCGGCAGTGCCTGCTTCTAAAGCATGAAATATCGGCTACTTCTCCCACAAGGAAGGTGCCAGGCCTGAAAGCTGATGCTGGTCTTCACCATCGCTGTGCAGCCTATTCGCTGGCCCAACAGCCCTGGCATCTGTGCTCTTCGAAGAGACGGAACATGTCATCGCTCTCAACCATGGTAGTGGCATTTACGAAATAACACATGTCCGGCAAGTTTTCCCACAAGGAAGGTGCCAGCCCTGAAAGCTGATGCTGGTCTTCACCATCCCTGTGCAGCCTATTCGCTGGCCCAACAGCCCTGGCATCTGTGCTTTCCCAAGAGATGGAACATCTCATCGTTTTCCTCCTCACAGTGCCTGCTACCGAAGCATCAAACACTGGCTACTTCTCCCACAAGGAAGGTGCCAGCCCTGAAAGCTGATGCTGGTCTTCACCATCCCTGTGCAGCCTATTCGCTGGCCCAACTGCCCTGGCATCTGTGCTTTCCCAACAGATGGAACATCTCATCGTTTTCCTTCTCACAGTGCCTGCTGCCGAAGCACCAAACACCGGCTACTTCTCCCACAAGGAAGGTGCCAGGCCTGAAAGCTGATGCTGGTCTTCACCATCCCTGTGCAGCCTATTCGCTCGTCCAACAGCCCTGGCATCTGTGCTTTCCCAAGAGATGGAACTTCTCATCGTTTTCCTTCTCGGCAGTGCCTGCTTCTGAAACACCAAACGTCCGGAAAGTTCTCCAACAAGGAAGGTGCCAGGCCTGAAAGCTGATGCTGGTCTTCACCATCCCTGTGCAGCCTATTCGCTCGTCGAACAGCCCTGGCATCTGTGCTTTCCCAAGAGATGGAACTTCTCATCGTTTTCCTTCTCGGCAGTGCCTGCTTCTGAAACACCAAATGTCCGGAAATTTCGCCCACAAGGAAGGTGCCAGCCCTGAAAGCTGATGCTGGTCTTCACCATCCCTGTGCAGCCTATTCGCTCGTCCAACAGCCCTGGCATCTGTGCTTTCCCAACAGATGGAACATCTCATCGTTTTCCTTCTCACAGTGCCTGCTACCGAAGCATCAAACACTGGCTACTTCTCCCACAAGGAAGGTGCCAGCCCTGAAAGCTGATGCTGGTCTTCACCATCCCTGTGCAGCCTATTCGCTGGCCCAACTGCCCTGGCATCTGTGCTTTCCCAACAGATGGAACGTCTCATCGTTTTCCTTCTCACAGTGCCTGCTGCCGAAGCACCAAACACCGGCTACTTCTCCCACAAGGAAGGTGCCAGGCCTGAAAGCTGATGCTGGTCTTCACCATCCCTGTGCAGCCTATTTGCTCGTCCAACAGCCCTGGCATCTGTGCTTTCCCAAGAGATGGAACATCTCATCGTTTTCCTTCTCGGCAGTGCCTGCTTCTGAAACACCAAACGTCTGGCAAGTTCTTCCACAAGGAAGGTGCCAGCCCTGAAAGCTGATGCTGGTCTTCACCATCCCTGTGCAGCCTATTCGCTGGCCCAACAGCCCTGGCATCTGTGCTTTCCCAACAGATGGAACATCTCATCGTTTTCCTTCTCACAGTGCCTGCTACCGAAGCACCAAACACCGGCTACTTCTCCCACAAGGAAGGTGCCAGGCCTGAAAGCTGATGCTGCTCTTCACCATCCCTGTGCAGCTTATTAACTGGCAAAACAAAACTGGCATCTTTGATTTCTGAGACACGGAACATCTCAACGTTTTCCTTCTCAGCAGTGCCTGCTTCTAAAGCACGAAATATCGGCTACTTCTCCCACAAGGAAGGTGCCAGGCCTGAAAGCTGATGCTGGTCTTCACCATCCCTGTGCAGCCTATTCGCTGGCCCAACAGCCCTGGCATCTGTGCTCTTCGAAGAGACGGAACATGTCATCGCTCTCATCCATGGTAGTGGCATTTACGAAATAACACATGTCCAGCAAGTTTTCCCACAAGGAAGGTGCCAGGCCTGAAAGCTGATGCTGGTCTTCACCATCCCTGTGCAGCCTATTCGCTGGCCCAACAGCCCTGGCATCTGTGCTTTCCCAAGTGATGGAACATCTCATCGTTTTCCTTCTCACAGTGCCTGCTACCGAAGCACCAAACACCGGCTACTTCTCCCAAAAGGAAGGTGCCAGGCCTGAAAGCTGATGCTAGTCTTCACCATCCCTGTGCAGCTTATTAACTGGCAAAATAAAACTGGCATCTGTGATTTCTGAGACACGGAACATCTCATCGTTTTCCTTCTCGGCAGTGCCTGCTTCTAAAGCACGAAATATCGGCTACTTCTCCCACAAGGAAGGTGCCAGGCCTGAAAGCTGATGCTGGTCTTCACCATCCCTGTGCAGCCTATTCGCTGGCCCAACAGCCCTGGCATCTGTGCTCTTCAAAGAGACGGAACATGTCATCGCTCTCATCCATGGTAGTGGCATTTACAAATTAACACATATCCGGCAAGTTTTCCCACAAGGAAGGTGCCAGCCCTGAAAGCTGATGCTGGTCTTCACCATCCCTGTGCAGCCTATTCGCTGGCCCAACTGCCCTGGCATCTGTGCTTTCCCAACAGATGGAACATCTCATCGTTTTCCTTCTCACAGTGCCTGCTGCCGAAGCATCAAACACCGGCTACTTCTCCCACAAGGAAGGTGCCAGGCCTGAAAGCTGATGCTGGTCTTCACCATCCCTGTGCAGCCTATTCGCTCGTCCAACAGCCCTGGCATCTGTGCTTTCCCAACAGATGGAACATCTCATCGTTTTCCTTCTCGGCAGTGCCTGCTTCTGAAACACCAAACGTCTGGCAAGTTCTCCCACAAGGAAGGTGCCAGCCCTGAAAGCTGATGCTGGTCTTCACCATCCCTGTGCAGCTTATTAACTGGCAAAACAAAACTGGCATCTGTGATTTCTGAGACACGGAACATCTCATCGTTTTCCTTCTCGGCAGTGCCTGCTTCTAAAGCACGAAATATCGGCTACTTCTCCCACAAGGAAGGTGCCAGCCCTGAAAGCTGATGCTGGTCTTCACCATCCCTGTGCAGCCTATTCGCTGGCCCAACAGCCCTGCATCTGTGCTCTTCGAAGAGACGGAACATGTCATCGCTCTCATCCATGGTAGTGGCATTTACGAAATAACACATGTCCGGCAAGTTCTCCCACAAGGAAGGTGCCAGGCCTGAAAGCTGATGCTGGTCTTCACCATCCCTGTGCAGCCTATTCGCTGGCCCAACAGCCCTGGCATCTGTGCTCTTCGAAGAGACGGAACATGTCATCCCTCTCATCCATGGTAGTGGCATTTACGAAATAACACATGTCCGGCAAGTTTTCCCACAAGGAAGGTGCCAGGCCTGAAAGCTGATGCTGGTCTTCACCATCCCTGTGCAGCCTATTCGCTGGCCCAACAGCCCTGGCATCTGTGCTTTCCCAAGAGATGGAACATCTCATCCTTTTCCTTCTCACAGTGCCTGCTTCTAAAGCACGAAATATCGGCTACTTCTCCCACAAGGAAGGTGCCAGGCCTGAAAGCTGATGCTAGTCTTCACCATCCCTGTGCAGCTTATTAACTGGCAAAATAAAACTGGCATCTGTGATTTCTGAGACACGGAACATCTCATCGTTTTCCTTCTCGGCAGTGCCTGCTTCTAAAGCACGAAATATCGGCTACTTCTCCCACAAGGAAGGTGCCAGGCCTGAAAGCTGATGCTGGTCTTCACCATCCCTGTGCAGCCTATTCGCTGGCCCAACAGCCCTGGCATCTGTGCTCTTCAAAGAGACGGAACATGTCATCGCTCTCATCCATGGTAGTGGCATTTACAAATTAACACATATCCGGCAAGTTTTCCCACAAGGAAGGTGCCAGGCCTGAAAGCTGATGCTGGTCTTCACCATCCCTGTGCAGCCTATTCGCTGGCCCAACTGCCCTGGCATCTGTGCTTTCCCAACAGATGGAACATCTCATCGTTTTCCTTCTCACAGTGCCTGCTGCCGAAGCACCAAACACCGGCTACTTCTCCCACAAGGAAGGTGCCAGGCCTGAAAGCTGATGCTGGTCTTCACCATCCCTGTGCAGCCTATTCGCTCGTCCAACAGCCCTGGCATCTGTGCTTTCCCAACAGATGGAACATCTCATCGTTTTCCTTCTCGGCAGTGCCTGCTTCTGAAACACCAAACGTCTGGCAAGTTCTCCCACAAGGAAGGTGCCAGCCCTGAAAGCTGATGCTGGTCTTCACCATCCCTGTGCAGCTTATTAACTGGCAAAACAAAACTGGCATCTGTGATTTCTGAGACACGGAACATCTCATCGTTTTCCTTCTCGGCAGTGCCTGCTTCTAAAGCACGAAATATCGGCTACTTCTCCCACAAGGAAGGTGCCAGCCCTGAAAGCTGATGCTGGTCTTCACCATCCCTGTGCAGCCTATTCGCTGGCCCAACAGCCCTGCATCTGTGCTCTTCGAAGAGACGGAACATGTCATCGCTCTCATCCATGGTAGTGGCATTTACGAAATAACACATGTCCGGCAAGTTCTCCCACAAGGAAGGTGCCAGGCCTGAAAGCTGATGCTGGTCTTCACCATCCCTGTGCAGCCTATTCGCTGGCCCAACAGCCCTGGCATCTGTGCTTTCCTAAGAGATGGAACATTTCATCGTTTTCCTCCTCACAGTGCCTGCTACCGAAGCATCAAACACTGGCTACTTCTCCCACAAGGAAGGTGCCAGCCCTGAAAGCTGATGCTGGTCTTCACCATCCCTGTGCAGCCTATTCGCTGGCCCAACTGCCCTGGCATCTGTGCTTTCCCAACAGATGGAACATCTCATCGTTTTCCTTCTCACAGTGCCTGCTGCCGAAGCACCAAACACCGGCTACTTCTATCACAAGGAAGGTGCCAGGCCTGAAAGCTGATGCTGGTCTTCACCATCCCTGTGCAGCCTATTCGCTCGTCCAACAGCCCTGGCATCTGTGCTTTCTCAGAGGCGGAACTTCTCATCGTTTTCCTTCTCGGCAGTGCCTGCTTCTGAAACACCAAACGTCCGGCTACTTCTCCCACAAGGAAGGTGCCAGGCCTGAAAGCTGATGCTGGTCTTCACCATCCCTGTGCAGCTTATTAACTGGCAAAACAAAACTGGCATCTGTGATTTCTGAGACACGGAACATCTCATCGTTTTCCTTCTCGGCAGTGCCTGATTCTGAAACACTAAACGTCCGGCAGGTTCTCCCAGAAGGAAGGTGCCAGCCCTGAAAGCTGATGCTGGTCTTCACCATCCCTGTGCAGCCTATTCGCTGGCACAACAGCCCTGGCATCTGTGCTTTCCCAAGAGATGGAACATCTCATCGTTTTCCTTCTCACAGTGCCTGCTTCTAAAGCACGAATTATCGGCTACTTCTCCCAAAAGGAAGGTGCCAGGCCTGAAAGCTGATGCTAGTCTTCACCATCCCTGTGCAGCTTATTAACTGGCAAAATAAAACTGGCATCTGTGATTTCTGAGACACGGAACATCTCATCGTTTTCCTTCTCGGCAGTGCCTGCTTCTAAAGCACGAAATATCGGCTACTTCTCCCACAAGGAAGGTGCCAGGCCTGAAAGCTGATGCTGGTCTTCACCATCGCTGTGCAGCCTATTCGCTGGCCCAACAGCCCTGGCATCTGTGCTCTTCAAAGAGACGGAACATGTCATTGCTCTCATCCATGGTAGTGGCATTTACAAATTAACACATGTCCGGCAAGTTTTCCCACAAGGAAGGTGCCAGGCCTGAAAGCTGATGCTGGTCTTCACCATCCCTGTGCAGCCTATTCGCTGGCCCAACTGCCCTGGCATCTGTGCTTTCCCAACAGATGGAACATCTCATCGTTTTCCTTCTCACAGTGCCTGCTGCCGAAGCACCAAACACCGGCTACTTCTCCCACAAGGAAGGTGCCAGGCCTGAAAGCTGATGCTAGTCTTCACCATCCCTGTGCAGCTTATTAACTGGCAAAACAAAACTGGCATCTGTGATTTCTGAGACACGGAACATCTCATCGTTTTCCTTCTCGGCAGTGCCTGCTTCTAAAGCACGAAATATCGGCTACTTCTCCCACAAGGAAGGTGCCAGGCCTGAAAGCTGATGCTGGTCTTCACCATCCCTGTGCAGCCTATTCGCTGGCCCAACAGCCCTGGCATCTGTGCTCTTCAAAGAGACGGAACATGTCATCGCTCTCATCCATGGTAGTGGCATTTACGAAATAACACATGTCCGGCAAGTTCTCCCACAAGGAAGGTGCCAGGCCTGAAAGCTGATGCTGGTCTTCACCATCCCTGTGCAGCCTATTCGCTGGCCCAACAGCCCTGGCATCTGTGCTCTTCGAAGAGACGGAACATGTCATCGCTCTCATCCATGGTAGTGGCATTTACGAAATAACACGTCCGGCAAGTTTTCCCACAAGGAAGGTGCCAGGCCTGAAAGCTGATGCTGGTCTTCACCATCCCTGTGCAGCCTATTCGCTGGCCCAACAGCCCTGGCATCTGTGCTTTCCCAAGAGATGGAACATCTCATCCTTTTCCTTCTCACAGTGCCTGCTTCTAAAGCACGAAATATCGGCTACTTCTCCCACAAGGAAGGTGCCAGGCCTGAAAGCTGATGCTAGTCTTCACCATCCCTCTGCAGCTTATTAACTGGCAAAACAAAACTGGCATCTGTGATTTCTGAGACACGGAACATCTCATCGTTTTCCTTCTCGGCAGTGCCTGCTTCTAAAGCACGAAATATCGGCTACTTCTCCCACAAGGAAGGTGCCAGCCCTGAAAGCTGATGCTGGTCTTCACCATCGCTGTGCAGCCTATTCGCTGGCCCAACAGCCCTGGCATCTGTGCTCTTCGAAGAGACGGAACATGTCATCGCTCTCATCCATGGTAGTGGCATTTACGAAATAACACATGTCCGGCAAGTTCTCCCACAAGGAAGGTGCCAGGCCTGAAAGCTGATGCTGGTCTTCACCATCCCTGTGCAGCCTATTCGCTGGCCCAACAGCCCTGGCATCTGTGCTTTCCTAAGAGATGGAACATTTCATCGTTTTCCTCCTCACAGTGCCTGCTACCGAAGCATCAAACACTGGCTACTTCTCCCACAAGGAAGGTGCCAGCCCTGAAAGCTGATGCTGGTCTTCACCATCCCTGTGCAGCCTATTCGCTGGCCCAACTGCCCTGGCATCTGTGCTTTCCCAACAGATGGAACATCTCATCGTTTTCCTTCTCACAGTGCCTGCTGCCGAAGCACCAAACACCGGCTACTTCTCCCACAAGGAAGGTGCCAGCCCTGAAAGCTGATGCTGGTCTTCACCATCCCTGTGCAGCCTATTCGCTCGTCCAACAGCCCTGGCATCTGTGCTTTCCCAAGAGATGGAACATCTCATCGTTTTCCTTCTCGGCAGTGCCTGCTTCTGAAACACCAAACGTCTGGCAAGTTCTCCCACAAGGAAGGTGCCAGCCCTGAAAGCTGATGCTGGTCTTCACCATCGCTGTGCAGCCTATTCGCTGGCCCAAAAGCCCTGGCATCTGTGCTCTTCGAAGAGACGGAACATGTCATCGCTCTCATCCATGGTAGTGTCATTTATGAAATAACACGTCTGGCAAGTTCTCCCACAAGGAAGGTGCCAGGCCTGAAAGCTGATGCTGGTCTTCACCATCCCTGTGCAGCCTATTCGCTGGCCCAACAGCCCTGGCATCGGTGGTTTTCCAAGAGACGGAACATGTCATCGCTCTCACCCATGGTAGTGGCATTTACGAAATAACACATGTCCGGCAAGTTCTCCCATAAGGAAGGTGCCAGGCCTGAAAGCTGATGCTGGTCTTCACCATCCCTGTGCAGCCTATTTGCTGGCCCAACAGCCCTGGCATCTGTGCTTTCCCAAGAGATGGAACATCTCATCGTTTTCCTTCTCACAATGCCTGCTACCGAAGCACCAAACACCGGCTACTTCTCCCACAAGGAAGGTGCCAGCCCTGAAAGCTGATGCTGGTCTTCACCATCCCTGTGCAGCCTATTCACTGGCCCAACAGCCCTGGCATCTGTGATTTCTGAGACACGGAACATCTCATCGTTTTCCTTCTCGGCAGTGCCTGCTTCTGAAACACCAAACGTCTGGCAAGTTCTCCCTCAAGGAAGGTGCCCAGCCCTGAAAGCTGATGCTGGTCTTCACCATCCCTGTGCACCCTATTCGCTGGCCCAATAGCCCTGGCATCTGTGCTCTTCGAAGAGACGGAACATGTCATCGCTCTCACCCATGGTAGTGGCATTTACGAAATAACACATGTCCGGCAAGTTTTCCCACAAGGAAGGTGCCAGCCCTGAAAGCTGATGCTGTTCTTCACCATCCCTGTGCAGCCTATTCGCTGGCCCAACAGCCCTGGCATCTGTGCTTTCCCAACAGATGGAACATCTCATCGTTTTCCTTCTCACAGTGCCTGCTACCGAAGCACCAAACACCTGCTACTTCTCCCACAAGGAAGGTGCCAGGCCTGAAAGCTGATGCTAGTCTTCACCATCCCTGTGCAGCTTATTCACTGGCAAAACAAAACTGGCATCTGTGATTTCTGAGACACGGAACATCTCATCGTTTTCCTTCTCGGCAGTGCCTGCTTCTGAAACACTAAAAATCTGGCAAGTTCTCCCACAAGGAAGGTGCCAGCCCTTAAACCTGATGCTGGTCTTCACCATCCCTGTGCAGCCTATTCGCTGTCTCAACAGCCCTGGCATCTGTGATTTCTCAGACAAGGAACATCTCATCGTTTTCCTTCTCGGCAGTGCCTGCTTCTGAAACACTAAACGTCCGGCAAGTTTTCCCACAAGGAAGGTGCCAGGCCTGAAAGCTGATGCTGGTCTTCACCATCCCTGTGCAGCCTATTCGCTCGTCGAACAGCCCTGGCATCGGTGGTTTTCCAAGAGACGGAACATGTCATCGCTCTCATTCATGGCAGTGTCATTTATGAATAACGTGTCCAGCAAGTTCTCCCATAAGGAAGGTGCCAGGCCTGAAAGCTGATGCTGGTCTTCACCATCCCTGTGCAGCCTATTCGCTGGCCCAACAACCCTGGCATCTGTGCTTTTCCAAGAGATGGAACATCTCATCGTTTTCCTTCTCGGCAGTCCCTGCTTCCGAAACACCAAACGTCCGGCAAGTTCTCCCGCAAGGAAGGTGCCAGCCCTGAAAGCTGATGCTGGTCTTCACCATCCCTGTGCAGCCTATTTGCTGGCCCAACAGCCCTGGCAGCTGTGGTTTTCCAAGAGATGGAACATGTCATCGCTCTCATCCATGGTAGTGGCATTTACGAAACAACACGTCCAGCAAGTTCTCCCACAAGGAAGGTGCCAGCCCTGAAAGCTGATGCTGGTCTTCACCATCCTTGTGCAGCCTATTCGCTGGCCCAACAGCCCTGGCATCTGTGTTCTTCCAAGAGACATAACATCTCATATTTTCCTTCTTGGCAGTGCCTGCTTCTGAAACACCAAAATTCTGGCTAGTTCTCCCACAAGGAAGGTGCCAGGCCTGAAAGCTGAAGCTGGTCTTCACCATCCCTGTGCAGCCTATTCGCTGGCCCAACTGCCCTGGCATCTGTGCTTTCCCAACAGATGGAACATCTCATCGTTTTCCTTCTCACAGTGCCTGCTGCCGAAGCACCAAACACCGGCTACTTCTCCCACAAGGAAGGTGCCAGGCCTGAAAGCTGATGCTGGTCTTCACCATCCCTGTGCAGCCTATTCGCTCGTCCAACAGCCCTGGCATCTGTGCTTTCCCAACAGATGGAACATCTCATCGTTTTCCTTCTCGGCAGTGCCTGCTTCTGAAACACCAAACGTCTGGCAAGTTCTCCCACAAGGAAGGTGCCAGCCCTGAAAGCTGATGCTGGTCTTCACCATCCCTGTGCAGCTTATTAACTGGCAAAACAAAACTGGCATCTGTGATTTCTGAGACACGGAACATCTCATCGTTTTCCTTCTCGGCAGTGCCTGCTTCTAAAGCACGAAATATCGGCTACTTCTCCCACAAGGAAGGTGCCAGCCCTGAAAGCTGATGCTGGTCTTCACCATCGCTGTGCAGCCTATTCGCTGGCCCAACAGCCCTGCATCTGTGCTCTTCGAAGAGACGGAACATGTCATCGCTCTCATCCATGGTAGTGGCATTTACGAAATAACACATGTCCGGCAAGTTCTCCCACAAGGAAGGTGCCAGGCCTGAAAGCTGATGCTGGTCTTCACCATCCCTGTGCAGCCTATTCGCTGGCCCAACAGCCCTGGCATCTGTGCTTTCCTAAGAGATGGAACATTTCATCGTTTTCCTCCTCACAGTGCCTGCTACCGAAGCATCAAACACTGGCTACTTCTCCCACAAGGAAGGTGCCAGCCCTGAAAGCTGATGCTGGTCTTCACCATCCCTGTGCAGCCTATTCGCTGGCCCAACTGCCCTGGCATCTGTGCTTTCCCAACAGATGGAACATCTCATCGTTTTCCTTCTCACAGTGCCTGCTGCCGAAGCACCAAACACCGGCTACTTCTATCACAAGGAAGGTGCCAGGCCTGAAAGCTGATGCTGGTCTTCACCATCCCTGTGCAGCCTATTCGCTCGTCCAACAGCCCTGGCATCTGTGCTTTCTCAGAGGCGGAACTTCTCATCGTTTTCCTTCTCGGCAGTGCCTGCTTCTGAAACACCAAACGTCCGGCTACTTCTCCCACAAGGAAGGTGCCAGGCCTGAAAGCTGATGCTGGTCTTCACCATCCCTGTGCAGCTTATTAACTGGCAAAACAAAACTGGCATCTGTGATTTCTGAGACACGGAACATCTCATCGTTTTCCTTCTCGGCAGTGCCTGATTCTGAAACACTAAACGTCCGGCAGGTTCTCCCAGAAGGAAGGTGCCAGCCCTGAAAGCTGATGCTGGTCTTCACCATCCCTGTGCAGCCTATTCGCTGGCACAACAGCCCTGGCATCTGTGCTTTCCCAAGAGATGGAACATCTCATCGTTTTCCTTCTCACAGTGCCTGCTTCTAAAGCACGAATTATCGGCTACTTCTCCCAAAAGGAAGGTGCCAGGCCTGAAAGCTGATGCTAGTCTTCACCATCCCTGTGCAGCTTATTAACTGGCAAAATAAAACTGGCATCTGTGATTTCTGAGACACGGAACATCTCATCGTTTTCCTTCTCGGCAGTGCCTGCTTCTAAAGCACGAAATATCGGCTACTTCTCCCACAAGGAAGGTGCCAGGCCTGAAAGCTGATGCTGGTCTTCACCATCGCTGTGCAGCCTATTCGCTGGCCCAACAGCCCTGGCATCTGTGCTCTTCAAAGAGACGGAACATGTCATTGCTCTCATCCATGGTAGTGGCATTTACAAATTAACACATGTCCGGCAAGTTTTCCCACAAGGAAGGTGCCAGGCCTGAAAGCTGATGCTGGTCTTCACCATCCCTGTGCAGCCTATTCGCTGGCCCAACTGCCCTGGCATCTGTGCTTTCCCAACAGATGGAACATCTCATCGTTTTCCTTCTCACAGTGCCTGCTGCCGAAGCACCAAACACCGGCTACTTCTCCCACAAGGAAGGTGCCAGGCCTGAAAGCTGATGCTAGTCTTCACCATCCCTCTGCAGCTTATTAACTGGCAAAACAAAACTGGCATCTGTGATTTCTGAGACACGGAACATCTCATCGTTTTCCTTCTCGGCAGTGCCTGCTTCTAAAGCACGAAATATCGGCTACTTCTCCCACAAGGAAGGTGCCAGGCCTGAAAGCTGATGCTGGTCTTCACCATCCCTGTGCAGCCTATTCGCTGGCCCAACAGCCCTGGCATCTGTGCTCTTCAAAGAGACGGAACATGTCATCGCTCTCATCCATGGTAGTGGCATTTACGAAATAACACATGTCCGGCAAGTTCTCCCACAAGGAAGGTGCCAGGCCTGAAAGCTGATGCTGGTCTTCACCATCCCTGTGCAGCCTATTCGCTGGCCCAACAGCCCTGGCATCTGTGCTCTTCGAAGAGACGGAACATGTCATCGCTCTCATCCATGGTAGTGGCATTTACGAAATAACACGTCCGGCAAGTTTTCCCACAAGGAAGGTGCCAGGCCTGAAAGCTGATGCTGGTCTTCACCATCCCTGTGCAGCCTATTCGCTGGCCCAACAGCCCTGGCATCTGTGCTTTCCCAAGAGATGGAACATCTCATCCTTTTCCTTCTCACAGTGCCTGCTTCTAAAGCACGAAATATCGGCTACTTCTCCCACAAGGAAGGTGCCAGGCCTGAAAGCTGATGCTAGTCTTCACCATCCCTCTGCAGCTTATTAACTGGCAAAACAAAACTGGCATCTGTGATTTCTGAGACACGGAACATCTCATCGTTTTCCTTCTCGGCAGTGCCTGCTTCTAAAGCACGAAATATCGGCTACTTCTCCCACAAGGAAGGTGCCAGCCCTGAAAGCTGATGCTGGTCTTCACCATCGCTGTGCAGCCTATTCGCTGGCCCAACAGCCCTGGCATCTGTGCTCTTCGAAGAGACGGAACATGTCATCGCTCTCATCCATGGTAGTGGCATTTACGAAATAACACATGTCCGGCAAGTTCTCCCACAAGGAAGGTGCCAGGCCTGAAAGCTGATGCTGGTCTTCACCATCCCTGTGCAGCCTATTCGCTGGCCCAACAGCCCTGGCATCTGTGCTTTCCTAAGAGATGGAACATTTCATCGTTTTCCTCCTCACAGTGCCTGCTACCGAAGCATCAAACACTGGCTACTTCTCCCACAAGGAAGGTGCCAGCCCTGAAAGCTGATGCTGGTCTTCACCATCCCTGTGCAGCCTATTCGCTGGCCCAACTGCCCTGGCATCTGTGCTTTCCCAACAGATGGAACATCTCATCGTTTTCCTTCTCACAGTGCCTGCTGCCGAAGCACCAAACACCGGCTACTTCTCCCACAAGGAAGGTGCCAGCCCTGAAAGCTGATGCTGGTCTTCACCATCCCTGTGCAGCCTATTCGCTCGTCCAACAGCCCTGGCATCTGTGCTTTCCCAAGAGATGGAACATCTCATCGTTTTCCTTCTCGGCAGTGCCTGCTTCTGAAACACCAAACGTCTGGCAAGTTCTCCCACAAGGAAGGTGCCAGCCCTGAAAGCTGATGCTGGTCTTCACCATCGCTGTGCAGCCTATTCGCTGGCCCAAAAGCCCTGGCATCTGTGCTCTTCGAAGAGACGGAACATGTCATCGCTCTCATCCATGGTAGTGTCATTTATGAAATAACACGTCTGGCAAGTTCTCCCACAAGGAAGGTGCCAGGCCTGAAAGCTGATGCTGGTCTTCACCATCCCTGTGCAGCCTATTCGCTGGCCCAACAGCCCTGGCATCGGTGGTTTTCCAAGAGACGGAACATGTCATCGCTCTCACCCATGGTAGTGGCATTTACGAAATAACACATGTCCGGCAAGTTCTCCCATAAGGAAGGTGCCAGGCCTGAAAGCTGATGCTGGTCTTCACCATCCCTGTGCAGCCTATTTGCTGGCCCAACAGCCCTGGCATCTGTGCTTTCCCAAGAGATGGAACAACTCATCGTTTTCCTTCTCACAATGCCTGCTACCGAAGCACCAAACACCGGCTACTTCTCCCACAAGGAAGGTGCCAGCCCTGAAAGCTGATGCTGGTCTTCACCATCCCTGTGCAGCCTATTCACTGGCCCAACAGCCCTGGCATCTGTGATTTCTGAGACACGGAACATCTCATCGTTTTCCTTCTCGGCAGTGCCTGCTTCTGAAACACCAAACGTCTGGCAAGTTCTCCCTCAAGGAAGGTGCCCAGCCCTGAAAGCTGATGCTGGTCTTCACCATCCCTGTGCACCCTATTCGCTGGCCCAATAGCCCTGGCATCTGTGCTCTTCGAAGAGACGGAACATGTCATCGCTCTCACCCATGGTAGTGGCATTTACGAAATAACACATGTCCGGCAAGTTTTCCCACAAGGAAGGTGCCAGCCCTGAAAGCTGATGCTGTTCTTCACCATCCCTGTGCAGCCTATTCGCTGGCCCAACAGCCCTGGCATCTGTGCTTTCCCAACAGATGGAACATCTCATCGTTTTCCTTCTCACAGTGCCTGCTACCGAAGCACCAAACACCTGCTACTTCTCCCACAAGGAAGGTGCCAGGCCTGAAAGCTGATGCTAGTCTTCACCATCCCTGTGCAGCTTATTCACTGGCAAAACAAAACTGGCATCTGTGATTTCTGAGACACGGAACATCTCATCGTTTTCCTTCTCGGCAGTGCCTGCTTCTGAAACACTAAAAATCTGGCAAGTTCTCCCACAAGGAAGGTGCCAGCCCTTAAACCTGATGCTGGTCTTCACCATCCCTGTGCAGCCTATTCGCTGTCTCAACAGCCCTGGCATCTGTGATTTCTCAGACAAGGAACATCTCATCGTTTTCCTTCTCGGCAGTGCCTGCTTCTGAAACACTAAACGTCCGGCAAGTTTTCCCACAAGGAAGGTGCCAGGCCTGAAAGCTGATGCTGGTCTTCACCATCCCTGTGCAGCCTATTCGCTCGTCGAACAGCCCTGGCATCGGTGGTTTTCCAAGAGACGGAACATGTCATCGCTCTCATTCATGGCAGTGTCATTTATGAATAACGTGTCCAGCAAGTTCTCCCATAAGGAAGGTGCCAGGCCTGAAAGCTGATGCTGGTCTTCACCATCCCTGTGCAGCCTATTCGCTGGCCCAACAACCCTGGCATCTGTGCTTTTCCAAGAGATGGAACATCTCATCGTTTTCCTTCTCGGCAGTCCCTGCTTCCGAAACACCAAACGTCCGGCAAGTTCTCCCGCAAGGAAGGTGCCAGCCCTGAAAGCTGATGCTGGTCTTCACCATCCCTGTGCAGCCTATTTGCTGGCCCAACAGCCCTGGCAGCTGTGGTTTTCCAAGAGATGGAACATGTCATCGCTCTCATCCATGGTAGTGGCATTTACGAAACAACACGTCCAGCAAGTTCTCCCACAAGGAAGGTGCCAGCCCTGAAAGCTGATGCTGGTCTTCACCATCCTTGTGCAGCCTATTCGCTGGCCCAACAGCCCTGGCATCTGTGTTCTTCCAAGAGACATAACATCTCATATTTTCCTTCTTGGCAGTGCCTGCTTCTGAAACACCAAAATTCTGGCTAGTTCTCCCACAAGGAAGGTGCCAGGCCTGAAAGCTGAAGCTGGTCTTCACCACCCCTGTGCAGCCTATTTGCTGGCCCAACAGCCCTGGCATCTGAGCTTTCCCAAGAGACGTAACATCTCATCGTTGTCGTTCTCGGCAGTGCCTGCTTCTGAAACACTAAACATCCGGCAGGTTCTCCCACAAGGAAGGTGCCAGCCCTGAAAGCTGATGCTGGTCTTCACCATCCCTGTGCAGCCTATTCGCTGGCCCAACAGCCCTGGCATCTGTGCTTTCCCAACAGATGGAACATCTCATCGTTTTCCTTCTCACAATGCCTGCTACCGAAGCACCAAACACCGGCTACTTCTCCCACAAGGAAGGTGCCAGCCCTGAAAGCTGATGCTGGTCTTCACCATCCCTGTGCAGCCTATTCGCTGGCCCAACAGCCCTGGCATCTGTGCTTTCCCAACAGATGGAACATCTCATCGTTTTCCTTCTCACAGTGCCTGCTGCCGAAGCACCAAACACCGGCTACTTCTCCCACAAGGAAGGTGCCAGGCCTGAAAGCTGATGCTAGTCTTCACCATCCCTGTGCAGCTTATTCACTGGCAAAACAAACCTGGCATCTGTGATTTCTGAGACACGGAACATCTCATCGTTTTCCTTCTCGGCAGTGCCTGCTTCTGAAACACCAAACGTCTGGCAAGTTCTCCCTCAAGGAAGGTGCCAGGCCTGAAAGCTGATGCTGGTCTTCACCATCCCTGTGCAGCCTATTCGCTGGCCCAACAGCCCTGGCATCTGTGCTCTTCGAAGAGACGGAACATGTCATCGCTCTCACCCATGGTAGTGGCATTTACGAAATAACACATGTCCGGCAAGTTCTCCCACAAGGAAGGTGCCAGCCCTGAAAGCTGATGCTGGTCTTCACCATCCCTGTGCAGCCTATTCGCTGGCCCAACAGCCCTGGCATCTGTGCTTTCCCAACAGATGGAACATCTCATCGTTTTCCTTCTCACAGTGCCTGCTACCGAAGCACCAAACACCGGCTACTTCTCCCACAAGGAAGGTGCCAGGCCTGAAAGCTGATGCTAGTCTTCACCATCCCTGTGAAGCTTATTCACTGGCAAAACAAACCTGGCATCTGTGATTTGTGAGACACGGAACATCTCATCGTTTTCCTTCTCGGCAGTGCCTGCTTCTGAAACACCAAACGTCCGGCAGGTTCTCCCAGAAGGAAGGTGCCAGCCCTGAAAGCTGATGCTGGTCTTCACCATCCCTGTGCAGCCTATTCGCTGGCCCAACAGCCCTGGCATCTGTGCTTTCCCAAGAGATGGAACATCTCATCGTTTTCCTTCTCACAATGCCTGCTACCGAAGCACCAAACACCTGCTACTTCTCCCACAAGGAAGGTGCCAGGCCTGAAAGCTGATGCTGGTCTTCACCATCCCTGTGCAGCCTATTCGCTGGCCCAACAGCCCTGGCATCTGTGCTTTCCCAACAGATGGAACATCTCATCGTTTTCCTTCTCACAGTGCCTGCTGCCGAAGCACCAAACACCGGCTACTTCTCCCACAAGGAAGGTGCCAGCCCTGAAAGCTGATGCTAGTCTTCACCATCCCTGTGCAGCTTATTCACTGGCAAAACAAACCTGGCATCTGTGATTTCTGAGACACGGAACATCTCATCGTTTTCCTTCTCGGCAGTGCCTGCTTCTGAAACACCAAACGTCCGGCAGGTTCTCCCAGAAGGAAGGTGCCAGCCCTGAAAGCTGATGCTGGTCTTCACCATCCCTGTGCAGCCTATTCGCTGGCCCAACAGCCCTGGCATCTGTGATTTCCCAACAGATGGAACATCTCATCGTTTTCCTTCTCACAGTGCCTGCTTCTAAAGCACGAATTATCGGCTACTTCTCCCACAAGGAAGGTGCCAGGCCTGAAAGCTGATGCTAGTCTTCACCATCCCTGTGCAGCTTATTCACTGGCAAAACAAACCTGGCATCTGTGATTTCTGAGACACGGAACATCTCATCGTTTTCCTTCTCGGCAGTGCCTGCTTCTAAAGCACGAAATATCGGCGACTTCTCCCACAAGGAAGGTGCCAGCCCTTAAACTTCATGCTGGTCTTCACCATCCCTGTGCAGCCTATTCGCTGTCTCAACAGCCCTGGCATCTGTGATTTCCCAAGAGACGGAACATGTCATCGCTCTCATCCGTGGCAGTGCCATTTACGAAATACTAAACGTACGGCAAGTTCTCCCTCAAGGAAGCTGCCAGGCCTGAAAGCTGACGCTGGTCTTCACCAACCCTGTGCAGCCTATTCGCTGGCCCAACAGCCCTGGCATCTGTGCTCTTCGAAGAGACGGAAAATGTCATCGCTCTCATCCCTGGCAGTGTCACCTATAAAATAACACATGTCCGGCAAGTTCTCCCACAAGGAAGGTGCCAGCCCTGAAAGCTGATGCTGGTCTTCACCATCGCTGTGCAGCCTATTCGCTGGCCCAACAGCCCTGGCATCTGTGCTTTCCCAACAGATGGAACATGTCATCGCTCTCATCCATGGTAGTGTCATTTACGAAATAACACGTCCGGCAAGTTCTCCCGCAAGGAAGGTGCCAGCCCTGAAAGCTGATGCTGGTCTTCACCATCCCTGTGCAGCCTATTCGCTGGCCCAACAGCCCTGGCATCTGTGCTTTCTCAGAGACGGATCTTATCGTTTTCCTTCTCGGCAGTGCCTGCTTCTGAAACACCAAACGTCTGGCAAGTTCTCCCACAAGGAAGGTGCCAGCCCTGAAAGCTGATGCTGGTCTTCACCATCCCTGTGCAGCCTATTCGCTGGCCCAACAGCCCTGGCATCTGTGCTTTCCCAAGTGATGGAACATCTCATCGTTTTCCTTCTCACAGTGCCTGCTACCGAAGCACCAAACACCGGCTACTTCTCCCACAAGGAAGGTGCCAGGCCTGAAAGCTGATGCTAGTCTTCACCATCCCTGTGCAGCTTATTCACTGGCAAAACAAACCTGGCATCTGTGATTTCTGAGACACGGAACATCTCATCGTTTTCCTTCTCGGCAGTGCCTGCTTCTGAAACACTAAAAATCTGGCAAGTTCTCCCACAAGGAAGGTGCCAGCCCTTAAACCTCATGCTGGTCTTCACCATCCCTGTGCAGCCTATTCGCTGGCACAACAGCCCTGGCATCTGTGATTTCTCAGACAAGGAACATCTCATCGTATTCCTTCTCGGCAATGCCTGCTTCTGAAACACTAAACGTCCGGCAAGTTCTCCCATAAGGAAGGTGCCAGCCCTTAAACCTGATGCTGGTCTTCAGAATCCCTGTGCAGCCTATTCGCTGGCAAAACAAACCTGGCATCTGTGCTTTCCCAAGAGATGGAACATGTCATCGCTCTCATCCCTGGCAGTGTCACTTATGAAATAACACATGTCCGGCAAGTTTTCCCACAAGGAAGGTGCCAGGCCTGAAAGCTGATGCTGGACTTCACCATCCCTGTGCAGCCTATTCGCTGGCCCAACAGCCCTGGCATCTGTGATTAATGAGACACTGAACATCTCATCGTTTTCCTTCTCGGCAGTGCCTGCTTCTGAAATACCAAAAATCTGGCAAGTTCTCCCACAAGGAAGCTGCCAGCCCTGAAAGCTGATGCTGGACTTCACCATCCCTGTGCAGCCTATTCGCTGGCCCAACAGCCCTGGCTTCTGTGCTCTTCGAAGAGACGGAACATGTCATCGCTCTCATCCATGGTAGTGGCATTTACGAAATAACACATGTCCACCAAGTTTTCCCACAAGGAAGGTGCCAGGCCTGAAAGCTGATGCTAGTCTTCACCATCCCTCTGCAGCCTATTCGCTGGCCCAACAGCCCTGGCATCTGTGATTTCTGAGACACGGAACTTCTCATCGTTTTCCTTCTCGGCAGTGCCTGCTTCTGAAACACCAAACGTCCGGCAAGATCTCCCACAAGGAAGGTGCCAGGCCTGAAAGCTGATGCTGGTCTTCACCATCCCTGTGCAGCCTATTCGCTGGCCCAACTGCCCTGGCATCTGTGCTTTCCCAACAGATGGAACATCTCATCGTTTTCCTTCTCACAGTGCCTGCTGCCGAAGCACCAAACACCGGCTACTTCTCCCACAAGGAAGGTGCCAGGCCTGAAAGCTGATGCTAGTCTTCACCATCCCTGTGCAGCCTATTCGCTGGCCCAACAGCCCTGGCATCTGAGCTTTCCCAAGAGACGTAACATCTCATCGTTGTCGTTCTCGGCAGTGCCTGATTCTGAAACACTAAACGTCCGGCAGGTTCTCCCAGAAGGAAGGTGCCAGGCCTGAAAGCTGATGCTGGTCTTCACCATCCCTGTGCAGCCTATTCGCTGGCCCAACTGCCCTGGCATCTGTGCTTTCCCAACAGATGGAACATCTCATCGTTTTCCTTCTCACAGTGCCAGCTGCCGAAGCACCAAACACCGGCTACTTCTCCCACAAGGAAGGTGCCAGCCCTGAAAGCTGATGCTGGTCTTCACCATCCCTGTGCAGCCTATTCGCTGGCACAACAGCCCTGGCATCTGTGCTTTCCCAAGAGATGGAACATCTCATCGTTTTCCTTCTCACAGTGCCTGCTTCTAAAGCACGAATTATCGGCTACTTCTCCCACAAGGAAGGTGCCAGGCCTGAAAGCTGATGCTAGTCTTCACCATCCCTGTGCAGCTTATTCACTGGCCCAACAGCCCTGGCATCTGTGCTTTCCCAAGAGACGTAACATCTCATCGTTGTCGTTCTCGGCAGTGCCTGATTCTGAAACACTAAACGTCTGGCAAGTTCTCCCACAAGGAAGGTGCCAGCCCTGAAAGCTGATGCTGGTCTTCACCATCCCTGTGCAGCCTATTCGCTGGCCCAACAGCCCTGGCATCTGTGCTCTTCGAAGAGACGGAACATGTCATCGCTCTCATCCATGGTAGTGGCATTTACGAAATAACACATGTCCGGCAAGTTCTCCCACAAGGAAGGTGCCAGGCCTGAAAGCTGATGCTGGTCTTCACCATCCCTGTGCAGCCTATTCGCTGGCCCAACAGCCCTGGCATCTGTGCTTTCCTAAGAGATGGAACATTTCATCGTTTTCCTCCTCACAGTGCCTGCTACCGAAGCATCAAACACTGGCTACTTCTCCCACAAGGAAGGTGCCAGCCCTGAAAGCTGATGCTGGTCTTCACCATCCCTGTGCAGCCTATTCGCTGGCCCAACTGCCCTGGCATCTGTGCTTTCCCAACAGATGGAACATCTCATCGTTTTCCTTCTCACAGTGCCTGCTGCCGAAGCACCAAACACCGGCTACTTCTATCACAAGGAAGGTGCCAGGCCTGAAAGCTGATGCTAGTCTTCACCATCCCTGTGCAGCCTATTCACTGGCCCAACAGCCCTGGCATCTGTGCTTTCCCAAGAGACGTAACATCTCATCGTTGTCGTTCTCGGCAGAGCCTGATTCTGAAACACTAAACGTCCGGCAGGTTCTCCCAGAAGGAAGGTGCCAGCCCTGAAAGCTGATGCTGGTCTTCACCATCCCTGTGCAGCCTATTCGCTGGCACAACAGCCCTGGCATCTGTGCTTTCCCAACAGATGGAACATCTCATCGTTTTCCTTCTCACAGTGCCTGCTTCTAAAGCACGAATTATCGGCTACTTCTCCCAAAAGGAAGGTGCCAGGCCTGAAAGCTGATGCTAGTCTTCACCATCCCTGTGCAGCTTATTAACTGGCAAAATAAAACTGGCATCTGTGATTTCTGAGACACGGAACATCTCATCGTTTTCCTTCTCGGCAGTGCCTGCTTCTAAAGCACGAAATATCAGCTACTTCTCCCACAAGGAAGGTGCCAGCCCTGAAAGCTGATGCTGGTCTTCACCATCGCTGTGCAGCCTATTCGCTGGCCCAACAGCCCTGGCATCTGTGCTCTTCAAAGAGACGGAACATGTCATCGCTCTCAACCATGGTAGTGGCATTTACAAAATAACACATGTCCGGCAAGTTTTCCCACAAGGAAGGTGCCAGGCCTGAAAGCTGATGCTGGTCTTCACCATCCCTGTGCAGCCTATTCGCTGGCCCAACTGCCCTGGCATCTGTGCTTTCCCAAGAGATGGAACATCTCATCGTTTTCCTCCTCACAGTGCCTGCTACCGAAGCATCAAACACTGGCTACTTCTCCCACAAGGAAGGTGCCAGCCCTGAAAGCTGATGCTGGTCTTCACCATCCCTGTGCAGCCTATTCGCTGGCCCAACTGCCCTGGCATCTGTGCTTTCCCAACAGATGGAACATCTCATCGTTTTCCTTCTCACAGTGCCTGCTGCCGAAGCACCAAACACCGGCTACTTCTATCACAAGGAAGGTGCCAGGCCTGAAAGCTGATGCTGGTCTTCACCATCCCTGTGCAGCCTATTCGCTCGTCCAACAGCCCTGGCATCTGTGCTTTCCCAAGAGATGGAACTTCTCATCGTTTTCCTTCTCGGCAGTGACTGCTTCTGAAACACCAAACGTCCGGAAAGTTCTCCCACAAGGAAGGTGCCAGGCCTGAAAGCTGATGCTGGTCTTCACCATCCCTGTGCAGCCTATTCGCTGGCCCAACAGCCCTGGCATCTGTGCTTTCCCAAGAGATGGAACATCTCATCGTTTTCCTTCTCACAGTGCCTGCTACCGAAGCACCAAACACCGGCTACTTCTCCCACAAGGAAGGTGCCAGGCCTGAAAGCTGATGCTGCTCTTCACCATCCCTGTGCAGCTTATTAACTGGCAAAACAAAACTGGCATCTTTGATTTCTGAGACACGGAACATCTCAACGTTTTCCTTCTCAGCAGTGCCTGCTTCTAAAGCACGAAATATCGGCTACTTCTCCCACAAGGAAGGTGCCAGGCCTGAAAGCTGATGCTGGTCTTCACCATCGCTGTGCAGCCTATTCGCTGGCCCAACAGCCCTGGCATCTGTGCTCTTCGAAGAGACGGAACATGTCATCGCTCTCATCCATGGTAGTGGCATTTACGAAATAACACATGTCCGGCAAGTTTTCCCACAAGGAAGGTGCCAGCCCTGAAAGCTGATGCTGGTCTTCACCATCCCTGTGCAGCCTATTCGCTGGCCCAACAGCCCTGGCATCTGTGCTTTCCCAAGTGATGGAACATCTCATCGTTTTCCTTCTCACAGTGCCTGCTACCGAAGCACCAAACACCGGCTACTTCTCCCACAAGGAAGGTGCCAGGCCTGAAAGCTGATGCTGGTCTTCACCATCCCTGTGCAGCCTATTCGCTGGCCCAACTGCCCTGGCATCTGTGCTTTCCCAACAGATGGAACATCTCATCGTTTTCCTTCTCACAGTGCCTGCTGCCGAAGCACCAAACACCGGCTACTTCTATCACAAGGAAGGTGCCAGGCCTGAAAGCTGATGCTGGTCTTCACCATCCCTGTGCAGCCTATTCGCTCGTCCAACAGCCCTGGCATCTGTGCTTTCCCAAGAGATGGAACTTCTCATCGTTTTCCTTCTCGGCAGTGCCTGCTTCTGAAACACCAAACGTCCGGAAAGTTCTCCCACAAGGAAGGTGCCAGGCCTGAAAGCTGATGCTGGTCTTCACCATCCCTGTGCAGCCTATTCGCTCGTCCAACAGCCCTGGCATCTGTGCTTTCCCAAGAGATGGAACATCTCATCGTTTTCCTTCTCACAGTGCCTGCTACCGAAGCACCAAACACCGGCTACTTCTCCCACAAGGAAGGTGCCAGGCCTGAAAGCTGATGCTGCTCTTCACCATCCCTGTGCAGCTTATTAACTGGCAAAACAAAACTGGCATCTTTGATTTCTGAGACACGGAACATCTCAACGTTTTCCTTCTCAGCAGTGCCTGCTTCTAAAGCACGAAATATCGGCTACTTCTCCCACAAGGAAGGTGCCAGCCCTGAAAGCTGATGCTGGTCTTCACCATCCCTGTGCAGCCTATTCGCTGGCCCAACAGCCCTGGCATCTGTGCTCTTCGAAGAGACGGAACATGTCATCGCTCTCATCCATGGTAGTGGCATTTACGAAATAACACATGTCCGGCAAGTTTTCCCACAAGGAAGGTGCCAGGCCTGAAAGCTGATGCTGGTCTTCACCATCCCTGTGCAGCCTATTCGCTGGCCCAACAGCCCTGGCATCTGTGCTTTCCCAAGTGATGGAACATCTCATCGTTTTCCTTCTCACAGTGCCTGCTACCGAAGCACCAAACACCGGCTACTTCTCCCACAAGGAAGGTGCCAGGCCTGAAAGCTGATGCTGGTCTTCACCATCCCTGTGCAGCCTATTCGCTCGTCCAACAGCCCTGGCATCTGTGCTTTCCCAACAGATGGAACATCTCATCGTTTTCCTTCTCGGCAGTGCCTGCTTCTGAAACACCAAACGTCTGGCAAGTTCTCCCACAAGGAAGGTGCCAGCCCTGAAAGCTGATGCTGGTCTTCACCATCCCTGTGCAGCTTATTAACTGGCAAAACAAAACTGGCATCTGTGATTTCTGAGACACGGAACATCTCATCGTTTTCCTTCTCGGCAGTGCCTGCTTCTAAAGCACGAAATATCGGCTACTTCTCCCACAAGGAAGGTGCCAGGCCTGAAAGCTGATGCTGGTCTTCACCATCCCTGTGCAGCCTATTCGCTGGCCCAACAGCCCTGGCATCTGTGCTTTCCCAAGAGATGGAACATCTCATCCTTTTCCTTCTCACAGTGCCTGCTTCTAAAGCACGAAATATCGGCTACTTCTCCCACAAGGAAGGTGCCAGGCCTGAAAGCTGATGCTAGTCTTCACCATCCCTGTGCAGCTTATTAACTGGCAAAACAAAACTGGCATCTGTGATTTCTGAGACACGGAACATCTCATCGTTTTCCTTCTCGGCAGTGCCTGCTTCTAAAGCACGAAATATCGGCTACTTCTCCCACAAGGAAGGTGCCAGCCCTGAAAGCTGATGCTGGTCTTCACCATCGCTGTGCAGCCTATTCGCTGGCCCAACAGCCCTGGCATCTGTGCTCTTCGAAGAGACGGAACATGTCATCGCTCTCATCCATGGTAGTGGCATTTACAAAATAACACATGTCCGGCAAGTTCTCCCACAAGGAAGGTGCCAGCCCTGAAAGCTGATGCTGGTCTTCACCATCCCTGTGCAGCCTATTCGCTGGCCCAACTGCCCTGGCATCTGTGCTTTCCCAAGAGATGGAACATCTCATCGTTTTCCTTCTCACAGTGCCTGCTACCGAAGCATCAAACACTGGCTACTTCTCCCACAAGGAAGGTGCCAGCCCTGAAAGCTGATGCTGGTCTTCACCATCCCTGTGCAGCCTATTCGCTGGCCCAACTGCCCTGGCATCTGTGCTTTCCCAACAGATGGAACATCTCATCGTTTTCCTTCTCACAGTGCCTGCTGCCGAAGCACCAAACACCGGCTACTTCTATCACAAGGAAGGTGCCAGGCCTGAAAGCTGATGCTAGTCTTCACCATCCCTGTGCAGCCTATTCACTGGCCCAACAGCCCTGGCATCTGTGCTTTCCCAAGAGACGTAACATCTCATCGTTGTCGTTCTCGGCAGAGCCTGATTCTGAAACACTAAACGTCCGGCAGGTTCTCCCAGAAGGAAGGTGCCAGCCCTGAAAGCTGATGCTGGTCTTCACCATCCCTGTGCAGCCTATTCGCTGGCACAACAGGCCTGGCATCTGTGCTTTCCCAACAGATGGAACATCTCATCGTTTTCCTTCTCACAGTGCCTGCTTCTAAAGCACGAATTATCGGCTACTTCTCCCAAAAGGAAGGTGCCAGGCCTGAAAGCTGATGCTAGTCTTCACCATCCCTGTGCAGCTTATTAACTGGCAAAATAAAACTGGCATCTGTGATTTCTGAGACACGGAACATCTCATCGTTTTCCTTCTCGGCAGTGCCTGCTTCTAAAGCACGAAATATCGGCTACTTCTCCCACAAGGAAGGTGCCAGCCCTGAAAGCTGATGCTGGTCTTCACCATCGCTGTGCAGCCTATTCGCTGGCCCAACAGCCCTGGCATCTGTGCTCTTCAAAGAGACGGAACATGTCATCGCTCTCAACCATGGTAGTGGCATTTACAAAATAACACATGTCCGGCAAGTTTTCCCACAAGGAAGGTGCCAGGCCTGAAAGCTGATGCTGGTCTTCACCATCCCTGTGCAGCCTATTCGCTGGCCCAACTGCCCTGGCATCTGTGCTTTCCCAAGAGATGGAACATCTCATCGTTTTCCTCCTCACAGTGCCTGCTACCGAAGCATCAAACACTGGCTACTTCTCCCACAAGGAAGGTGCCAGGCCTGAAAGCTGATGCTGGTCTTCACCATCCCTGTGCAGCCTATTCGCTCGTCCAACAGCCCTGGCATCTGTGCTTTCCCAACAGATGGAACATCTCATCGTTTTCCTTCTCACAGTGCCTGCTACCGAAGCACCAAACACCGGCTACTTCTCCCACAAGGAAGGTGCCAGGCCTGAAAGCTGATGCTGGTCTTCACCATCCCTGTGCAGCCTATTCGCTCGTCCAACAGCCCTGGCATCTGTGCTTTCCCAACAGATGGAACATCTCATCGTTGTCGTTCTCGGCAGAGCCTGATTCTGAAACACTAAACGTCCGGCAGGTTCTCCCAGAAGGAAGGTGCCAGCCCTGAAAGCTGATGCTGGTCTTCACCATCCCTGTGCAGCCTATTCGCTGGCACAACAGCCCTGGCATCTGTGCTTTCCCAAGAGATGGAACATCTCATCGTTTTCCTTCTCACAGTGCCTGCTTCTAAAGCACGAATTATCGGCTACTTCTCCCAAAAGGAAGGTGCCAGGCCTGAAAGCTGATGCTAGTCTTCACCATCCCTGTGCAGCTTATTAACTGGCAAAATAAAACTGGCATCTGTGATTTCTGAGACACGGAACATCTCATCGTTTTCCTTCTCGGCAGTGCCTGCTTCTAAAGCACGAAATATCGGCTACTTCTCCCACAAGGAAGGTGCCAGCCCTGAAAGCTGATGCTGGTCTTCACCATCGCTGTGCAGCCTATTCGCTGGCCCAACAGCCCTGGCATCTGTGCTCTTCAAAGAGACGGAACATGTCATCGCTCTCAACCATGGTAGTGGCATTTACAAAATAACACATGTCCGGCAAGTTTTCCCACAAGGAAGGTGCCAGGCCTGAAAGCTGATGCTGGTCTTCACCATCCCTGTGCAGCCTATTCGCTGGCCCAACTGCCCTGGCATCTGTGCTTTCCCAACAGATGGAACATCTCATCGTTTTCCTTCTCACAGTGCCTGCTGCCGAAGCACCAAACACCGGCTACTTCTATCACAAGGAAGGTGCCAGGCCTGAAAGCTGATGCTGGTCTTCACCATCCCTGTGCAGCCTATTCGCTCGTCCAACAGCCCTGGCATCTGTGCTTTCCCAAGAGATGGAACTTCTCATCGTTTTCCTTCTCGGCAGTGCCTGCTTCTGAAACACCAAACGTCCGGAAAGTTCTCCCACAAGGAAGGTGCCAGGCCTGAAAGCTGATGCTGGTCTTCACCATCCCTGTGCAGCCTATTCGCTCGTCCAACAGCCCTGGCATCTGTGCTTTCCCAACAGATGGAACATCTCATCGTTTTCCTTCTCACAGTGCCTGCTACCGAAGCATCAAACACTGGCTACTTCTCCCACAAGGAAGGTGCCAGGCCTCAAAGCTGATGCTGGTCTTCACCATCCCTGTGCAGCCTATTCGCTGGCCCAACAGCCCTGGCATCTGTGCTTTCCCAACAGATGGAACATCTCATCGTTTTCCTTCTCACAGTGCCTGCTACCGAAGCACCAAACACCGGCTACTTCTCCCACAAGGAAGGTGCCAGGCCTGAAAGCTGATGCTGCTCTTCACCATCCCTGTGCAGCTTATTAACTGGCAAAACAAAACTGGCATCTTTGATTTCTGAGACACGGAACATCTCAACGTTTTCCTTCTCAGCAGTGCCTGCTTCTAAAGCACGAAATATCGGCTACTTCTCCCACAAGGAAGGTGCCAGCCCTGAAAGCTGATGCTGGTCTTCACCATCCCTGTGCAGCCTATTCGCTGGCCCAACAGCCCTGGCATCTGTGCTCTTCGAAGAGACGGAACATGTCATCGCTCTCATCCATGGTAGTGGCATTTACGAAATAACACATGTCCGGCAAGTTCTCCCACAAGGAAGGTGCCAGGCCTGAAAGCTGATGCTGGTCTTCACCATCCCTGTGCAGCCTATTCGCTGGCCCAACAGCCCTGGCATCTGTGCTTTCCCAAGTGATGGAACATCTCATCGTTTTCCTTCTCACAGTGCCTGCTACCGAAGCACCAAACACCGGCTACTTCTCCCACAAGGAAGGTGCCAGGCCTGAAAGCTGATGCTGGTCTTCACCATCCCTGTGCAGCCTATTCGCTCGTCCAACAGCCCTGGCATCTGTGCTTTCCCAACAGATGGAACATCTCATCGTTTTCCTTCTCGGCAGTGCCTGCTTCTGAAACACCAAACGTCTGGCAAGTTCTCCCACAAGGAAGGTGCCAGCCCTGAAAGCTGATGCTGGTCTTCACCATCCCTGTGCAGCTTATTAACTGGCAAAACAAAACTGGCATCTGTGATTTCTGAGACACGGAACATCTCATCGTTTTCCTTCTCGGCAGTGCCTGCTTCTAAAGCACGAAATATCGGCTACTTCTCCCACAAGGAAGGTGCCAGCCCTGAAAGCTGATGCTGGTCTTCACCATCGCTGTGCAGCCTATTCGCTGGCCCAACAGCCCTGGCATCTGTGCTCTTCGAAGAGACGGAACATGTCATCGCTCTCATCCATGGTAGTGGCATTTACGAAATAACACATGTCCGGCAAGTTCTCCCACAAGGAAGGTGCCAGGCCTGAAAGCTGATGCTTGTCTTCACCATCCCTGTGCAGCCTATTCGCTGGCCCAACAGCCCTGGCATCTGTGCTCTTCGAAGAGACGGAACATGTCATCGCTCTCATCCATGGTAGTGGCATTTACGAAATAACACATGTCCGGCAAGTTTTCCCACAAGGAAGGTGCCAGGCCTGAAAGCTGATGCTGGTCTTCACCATCCCTGTGCAGCCTATTCGCTGGCCCAACAGCCCTGGCATCTGTGCTTTCCCAAGAGATGGAACATCTCATCCTTTTCCTTCTCACAGTGCCTGCTTCTAAAGCACGAAATATCGGCTACTTCTCCCACAAGGAAGGTGCCAGGCCTGAAAGCTGATGCTAGTCTTCACCATCCCTGTGCAGCTTATTAACTGGCAAAACAAAACTGGCATCTGTGATTTCTGAGACACGGAACATCTCATCGTTTTCCTTCTCGGCAGTGCCTGCTTCTAAAGCACGAAATATCGGCTACTTCTCCCACAAGGAAGGTGCCAGCCCTGAAAGCTGATGCTGGTCTTCACCATCGCTGTGCAGCCTATTCGCTGGCCCAACAGCCCTGGCATCTGTGCTCTTCGAAGAGACGGAACATGTCATCGCTCTCATCCATGGTAGTGGCATTTACAAAATAACACATGTCCGGCAAGTTCTCCCACAAGGAAGGTGCCAGCCCTGAAAGCTGATGCTGGTCTTCACCATCCCTGTGCAGCCTATTCGCTGGCCCAACTGCCCTGGCATCTGTGCTTTCCCAAGAGATGGAACATCTCATCGTTTTCCTTCTCACAGTGCCTGCTACCGAAGCATCAAACACTGGCTACTTCTCCCACAAGGAAGGTGCCAGGCCTGAAAGCTGATGCTGGTCTTCACCATCCCTGTGCAGCCTATTCGCTGGCCCAACTGCCCTGGCATCTGTGCTTTCCCAACAGATGGAACATCTCATCGTTTTCCTTCTCACAGTGCCTGCTGCCGAAGCACCAAACACCGGCTACTTCTATCACAAGGAAGGTGCCAGGCCTGAAAGCTGATGCTAGTCTTCACCATCCCTGTGCAGCCTATTCACTGGCCCAACAGCCCTGGCATCTGTGCTTTCCCAAGAGACGTAACATCTCATCGTTGTCGTTCTCGGCAGAGCCTGATTCTGAAACACTAAACGTCCGGCAGGTTCTCCCAGAAGGAAGGTGCCAGCCCTGAAAGCTGATGCTGGTCTTCACCATCCCTGTGCAGCCTATTCGCTGGCACAACAGCCCTGGCATCTGTGCTTTCCCAACAGATGGAACATCTCATCGTTTTCCTTCTCACAGTGCCTGCTTCTAAAGCACGAATTATCGGCTACTTCTCCCAAAAGGAAGGTGCCAGGCCTGAAAGCTGATGCTAGTCTTCACCATCCCTGTGCAGCTTATTAACTGGCAAAATAAAACTGGCATCTGTGATTTCTGAGACACGGAACATCTCATCGTTTTCCTTCTCGGCAGTGCCTGCTTCTAAAGCACGAAATATCGGCTACTTCTCCCACAAGGAAGGTGCCAGCCCTGAAAGCTGATGCTGGTCTTCACCATCGCTGTGCAGCCTATTCGCTGGCCCAACAGCCCTGGCATCTGTGCTCTTCAAAGAGACGGAACATGTCATCGCTCTCAACCATGGTAGTGGCATTTACAAAATAACACATGTCCGGCAAGTTTTCCCACAAGGAAGGTGCCAGGCCTGAAAGCTGATGCTGGTCTTCACCATCCCTGTGCAGCCTATTCGCTGGCCCAACTGCCCTGGCATCTGTGCTTTCCCAACAGATGGAACATCTCATCGTTTTCCTCCTCACAGTGCCTGCTACCGAAGCATCAAACACTGGCTACTTCTCCCACAAGGAAGGTGCCAGCCCTGAAAGCTGATGCTGGTCTTCACCATCCCTGTGCAGCCTATTCGCTGGCCCAACTGCCCTGGCATCTGTGCTTTCCCAACAGATGGAACATCTCATCGTTTTCCTTCTCACAGTGCCTGCTGCCGAAGCACCAAACACCGGCTACTTCTATCACAAGGAAGGTGCCAGGCCTGAAAGCTGATGCTGGTCTTCACCATCCCTGTGCAGCCTATTCGCTCGTCCAACAGCCCTGGCATCTGTGCTTTCCCAAGAGATGGAACTTCTCATCGTTTTCCTTCTCGGCAGTGCCTGCTTCTGAAACACCAAACGTCCGGAAAGTTCTCCCACAAGGAAGGTGCCAGGCCTGAAAGCTGATGCTGGTCTTCACCATCCCTGTGCAGCCTATTCGCTCGTCCAACAGCCCTGGCATCTGTGCTTTCCCAACAGATGGAACATCTCATCGTTTTCCTTCTCACAGTGCCTGCTACCGAAGCATCAAACACTGGCTACTTCTCCCACAAGGAAGGTGCCAGGCCTGAAAGCTGATGCTGGTCTTCACCATCCCTGTGCAGCCTATTCGCTGGCCCAACAGCCCTGGCATCTGTGCTTTCCCAAGAGATGGAACATCTCATCGTTTTCCTTCTCACAGTGCCTGCTACCGAAGCACCAAACACCGGCTACTTCTCCCACAAGGAAGGTGCCAGGCCTGAAAGCTGATGCTGCTCTTCACCATCCCTGTGCAGCTTATTAACTGGCAAAACAAAACTGGCATCTTTGATTTCTGAGACACGGAACATCTCAACGTTTTCCTTCTCAGCAGTGCCTGCTTCTAAAGCACGAAATATCGGCTACTTCTCCCACAAGGAAGGTGCCAGCCCTGAAAGCTGATGCTGGTCTTCACCATCCCTGTGCAGCCTATTCGCTGGCCCAACAGCCCTGGCATCTGTGCTCTTCGAAGAGACGGAACATGTCATCGCTCTCATCCATGGTAGTGGCATTTACGAAATAACACATGTCCGGCAAGTTTTCCCACAAGGAAGGTGCCAGGCCTGAAAGCTGATGCTGGTCTTCACCATCCCTGTGCAGCCTATTCGCTGGCCCAACAGCCCTGGCATCTGTGCTTTCCCAAGTGATGGAACATCTCATCGTTTTCCTTCTCACAGTGCCTGCTACCGAAGCACCAAACACCGGCTACTTCTCCCACAAGGAAGGTGCCAGGCCTGAAAGCTGATGCTGGTCTTCACCATCCCTGTGCAGCCTATTCGCTCGTCCAACAGCCCTGGCATCTGTGCTTTCCCAAGAGATGGAACATCTCATCGTTGTCGTTCTCGGCAGAGCCTGATTCTGAAACACTAAACGTCCGGCAGGTTCTCCCAGAAGGAAGGTGCCAGGCCTGAAAGCTGATGCTGGTCTTCACCATCCCTGTGCAGCCTATTCGCTGGCACAACAGCCCTGGCATCTGTGCTTTCCCAACAGATGGAACATCTCATCGTTTTCCTTCTCACAGTGCCTGCTTCTAAAGCACGAATTATCGGCTACTTCTCCCAAAAGGAAGGTGCCAGGCCTGAAAGCTGATGCTAGTCTTCACCATCCCTGTGCAGCTTATTAACTGGCAAAATAAAACTGGCATCTGTGATTTCTGAGACACGGAACATCTCATCGTTTTCCTTCTCGGCAGTGCCTGCTTCTAAAGCACGAAATATCGGCTACTTCTCCCACAAGGAAGGTGCCAGCCCTGAAAGCTGATGCTGGTCTTCACCATCGCTGTGCAGCCTATTCGCTGGCCCAACAGCCCTGGCATCTGTGCTCTTCAAAGAGACGGAACATGTCATCGCTCTCAACCATGGTAGTGGCATTTACAAAATAACACATGTCCGGCAAGTTTTCCCACAAGGAAGGTGCCAGGCCTGAAAGCTGATGCTGGTCTTCACCATCCCTGTGCAGCCTATTCGCTGGCCCAACTGCCCTGGCATCTGTGCTTTCCCAACAGATGGAACATCTCATCGTTTTCCTTCTCACAGTGCCTGCTGCCGAAGCACCAAACACCGGCTACTTCTATCACAAGGAAGGTGCCAGGCCTGAAAGCTGATGCTGGTCTTCACCATCCCTGTGCAGCCTATTCGCTCGTCCAACAGCCCTGGCATCTGTGCTTTCCCAAGAGATGGAACTTCTCATCGTTTTCCTTCTCGGCAGTGCCTGCTTCTGAAACACCAAACGTCCGGAAAGTTCTCCCACAAGGAAGGTGCCAGGCCTGAAAGCTGATGCTGGTCTTCACCATCCCTGTGCAGCCTATTCGCTCGTCCAACAGCCCTGGCATCTGTGCTTTCCCAACAGATGGAACATCTCATCGTTTTCCTTCTCACAGTGCCTGCTACCGAAGCATCAAACACTGGCTACTTCTCCCACAAGGAAGGTGCCAGGCCTGAAAGCTGATGCTGCTCTTCACCATCCCTGTGCAGCTTATTAACTGGCAAAACAAAACTGGCATCTTTGATTTCTGAGACACGGAACATCTCAACGTTTTCCTTCTCAGCAGTGCCTGCTTCTAAAGCACGAAATATCGGCTACTTCTCCCACAAGGAAGGTGCCAGCCCTGAAAGCTGATGCTGGTCTTCACCATCCCTGTGCAGCCTATTCGCTGGCCCAACAGCCCTGGCATCTGTGCTCTTCGAAGAGACGGAACATGTCATCGCTCTCATCCATGGTAGTGGCATTTACGAAATAACACATGTCCGGCAAGTTTTCCCACAAGGAAGGTGCCAGGCCTGAAAGCTGATGCTGGTCTTCACCATCCCTGTGCAGCCTATTCGCTGGCCCAACAGCCCTGGCATCTGTGCTTTCCCAAGTGATGGAACATCTCATCGTTTTCCTTCTCACAGTGCCTGCTACCGAAGCACCAAACACCGGCTACTTCTCCCACAAGGAAGGTGCCGGGCCTGAAAGCTGATGCTGGTCTTCACCATCCCTGTGCAGCCTATTCGCTCGTCCAACAGCCCTGGCATCTGTGCTTTCCCAACAGATGGAACATCTCATCGTTTTCCTTCTCGGCAGTGCCTGCTTCTGAAACACCAAACGTCTGGCAAGTTCTCCCACAAGGAAGGTGCCAGCCCTGAAAGCTGATGCTGGTCTTCACCATCCCTGTGCAGCTTATTAACTGGCAAAACAAAACTGGCATCTGTGATTTCTGAGACACGGAACATCTCATCGTTTTCCTTCTCGGCAGTGCCTGCTTCTAAAGCACGAAATATCGGCTACTTCTCCCACAAGGAAGGTGCCAGCCCTGAAAGCTGATGCTGGTCTTCACCATCGCTGTGCAGCCTATTCGCTGGCCCAACAGCCCTGCATCTGTGCTCTTCGAAGAGACGGAACATGTCATCGCTCTCATCCATGGTAGTGGCATTTACGAAATAACACATGTCCGGCAAGTTCTCCCACAAGGAAGGTGCCAGCCCTGAAAGCTGATGCTGGTCTTCACCATCCCTGTGCAGCCTATTCGCTGGCCCAACAGCCCTGGCATCTGTGCTCTTCGAAGAGACGGAACATGTCATCGCTCTCATCCATGGTAGTGGCATTTACGAAATAACACATGTCCGGCAAGTTTTCCCACAAGGAAGGTGACAGGCCTGAAAGCTGATGCTGGTCTTCACCATCCCTGTGCAGCCTATTCGCTGGCCCAACAGCCCTGGCATCTGTGCTTTCCCAACAGATGGAACATCTCATCCTTTTCCTTCTCACAGTGCCTGCTTCTAAAGCACGAAATATCGGCTACTTCTCCCAAAAGGAAGGTGCCAGGCCTGAAAGCTGATGCTAGTCTTCACCATCCCTCTGCAGCTTATTAACTGGCAAAACAAAACTGGCATCTGTGATTTCTGAGACACGGAACATCTCATCGTTTTCCTTCTCGGCAGTGCCTGCTTCTAAAGCACGAAATATCGGCTACTTCTCCCACAAGGAAGGTGCCAGCCCTGAAAGCTGATGCTGGTCTTCACCATCCCTGTGCAGCCTATTCGCTGGCCCAACAGCCCTGGCATCTGTGCTCTTCGAAGAGACGGAACATGTCATCGCTCTCATCCATGGTAGTGGCATTTACGAAATAACACATGTCCGGCAAGTTCTCCCACAAGGAAGGTGCCAGGCCTGAAAGCTGATGCTGGTCTTCACCATCCCTGTGCAGCCTATTCGCTGGCCCAAAAGCCCTGGCATCTGTGCTTTCCTAAGAGATGGAACATTTCATCGTTTTCCTCCTCACAGTGCCTGCTACCGAAGCATCAAACACTGGCTACTTCTCCCACAAGGAAGGTGCCAGCCCTGAAAACTGATGCTGGTCTTCACCATCCCTGTGCAGCCTATTCGCTGGCCCAACAGCCCTGGCATCTGTGCTTTCCCAACAGATGGAACATCTCATCGTTTTCCTTCTCACAGTGCCTGCTGCCGAAGCACCAAACACCGGCTACTTCTCCCACAAGGAAGGTGCCAGGCCTGAAAGCTGATGCTGGTCTTCACCATCCCTGTGCAGCCTATTCGCTCGTCCAACAGCCCTGGCATCTGTGCTTTCCCAAGTGATGGAACATCTCATCGTTTTCCTTCTCACAGTGCCTGCTTCTAAAGCACGAAATATCGGCTACTTCTCCCACAAGGAAGGTGCCAGGCCTGAAAGCTGATGCTAGTCTTCACCATCCCTCTGCAGCTTATTAACTGGCAAAACAAAACTGGCATCTGTGATTTCTGAGACACGGAACATCTCATCGTTTTCCTTCTCGGCAGTGCCTGATTCTGAAACACTAAACGTCCGGCAGGTTCTCCCAGAAGGAAGGTGCCAGCCCTGAAAGCTGATGCTGGTCTTCACCATCCCTGTGCAGCCTATTCGCTGGCACAACAGCCCTGGCATCTGTGCTTTCCCAAGAGATGGAACATCTCATCGTTTTCCTTCTCACAGTGCCTGCTTCTAAAGCACGAATTATCGGCTACTTCTCCCACAAGGAAGGTGCCAGGCCTGAAAGCTGATGCTACTCTTCACCATCCCTGTGCAGCTTATTAACTGGCAAAATAAAACTGGCATCTGTGATTTCTGAGACACGGAACATCTCATCGTTTTCCTTCTCGGCAGTGCCTGCTTCTAAAGCATGAAATATCGGCTACTTCTCCCACAAGGAAGGTGCCAGGCCTGAAAGCTGATGCTGGTCTTCACCATCGCTGTGCAGCCTATTCGCTTGCCCAACAGCCCTGGCATCTGTGCTCTTCAAAGAGACGGAACATGTCATCGCTCTCATCCATGGTAGTGGCATTTACAAATTAACACATGTCCGGCAAGTTTTCCCACAAGGAAGGTGCCAGGCCTGAAAGCTGATGCTGGTCTTCACCATCCCTGTGCAGCCTATTCGCTGGCCCAACTGCCCTGGCATCTGTGCTTTCCCAACAGATGGAACATCTCATCGTTTTCCTTCTCACAGTGCCTGCTGCCGAAGCACCAAACACCGGCTACTTCTCCCACAAGGAAGGTGCCAGGCCTGAAAGCTGATGCTAGTCTTCACCATCCCTGTGCAGCTTATTAACTGGCAAAACAAAACTGGCATCTGTGATTTCTGAGACACGGAACATCTCATCGTTTTCCTTCTCGGCAGTGCCTGCTTCTAAAGCACGAAATATCGGCTACTTCTCCCACAAGGAAGGTGCCAGCCCTGAAAGCTGATGCTGGTCTTCACCATCCCTGTGCAGCCTATTCGCTGGCCCAACAGCCCTGCATCTGTGCTCTTCGAAGAGACGGAACATGTCATCGCTCTCATCCATGGTAGTGGCACTTACGAAATAACACATGTCCGGCAAGTTCTCCCACAAGGAAGGTGCCAGGCCTGAAAGCTGATGCTGGTCTTCACCATCCCTGTGCAGCCTATTCGCTGGCCCAACAGCCCTGGCATCTGTGCTCTTCGAAGAGACGGAACATGTCATCGCTCTCATCCATGGTAGTGGCATTTACGAAATAACACGTCCGGCAAGTTTTCCCACAAGGAAGGTGCCAGGCCTGAAAGCCGATGCTGGTCTTCACCATCCCTGTGCAGCCTATTCGCTGGCCCAACAGCCCTGGCATCTGTGCTTTCCCAAGAGATGGAACATCTCGTCCTTTTCCTTCTCACAGTGCCTGCTTCTAAAGCACGAAATATCGGCTACTTCTCCCACAAGGAAGGTGCCAGGCCTGAAAGCTGATGCTAGTCTTCACCATCCCTCTGCAGCTTATTAACTGGCAAAACAAAACTGGCATCTGTGATTTCTGAGACACGGAACATCTCATCGTTTTCCTTCTCGGCAGTGCCTGCTTCTAAAGCACGAAATATCGGCTACTTCTCCCACAAGGAAGGTGCCAGCCCTGAAAGCTGATGCTGGTCTTCACCATCCCTGTGCAGCCTATTCGCTGGCCCAACAGCCCTGGCATCTGTGCTCTTCGAAGAGACGGAACATGTCATCGCTCTCATCCATGGTAGTGGCATTTACGAAATAACACATGTCCGGCAAGTTCTCCCACAAGGAAGGTGCCAGCCCTGAAAGCTGATGCTGGTCTTCACCATCCCTGTGCAGCCTATTCGCTGGCCCAACAGCCCTGGCATCTGTGCTTTCCTAAGAGATGGAACATTTCATCGTTTTCCTCCTCACAGTGCCTGCTACCGAAGCATCAAACACTGGCTACTTCTCCCACAAGGAAGGTGCCAGCCCTGAAAGCTGATGCTGGTCTTCACCATCCCTGTGCAGCCTATTCGCTGGCCCAACTGCCCTAGCATCTGTGCTTTCCCAACAGATGGAACATCTCATCGTTTTCCTTCTCACAGTGCCTGCTGCCGAAGCACCAAACACCGGCTACTTCTCCCACAAGGAAGGTGCCAGGCCTGAAAGCTGATGCTGGTCTTCACCATCCCTGTGCAGCCTATTCGCTAGTCCAACAGCCCTGGCATCTGTGCTTTCCCAAGAGATGGAACATCTCATCGTTTTCCTTCTCGGCAGTGCCTGCTTCTGAAACACCAAACGTCTGGCAAGTTCTCCCACAAGGAAGGTGCCAGCCCTGAAAGCTGATGCTGGTCTTCACCATCCCTGTGCACCCTATTCGCTGGCCCAACAGCCCTGGCATCTGTGCTCTTCGAAGAGATGTAACATGTCATCGCTCTCATCCCTGGTAGTGTCATTTATGAAATAACACATGTCCACCAAGTTTTCCCACAAGGAAGGTGCCAGCCCTGAAAGCTGATGCTGGTCTTCACCATCCCTGTGCAGCCTATTCGCTGGCCCAACAGCCCTGGCATCTGTGCTCTTCGAAGAGACGGAACATGTCATCGCTCTCATCCATGGTAGTGGCATTTACGAAATAACACATGTCCGGCAAGTTTTCCCACAAGGAAGGTGCCAGGCCTGAAAGCTGATGCTGGTCTTCACCATCCCTGTGCAGCCTATTCGCTGGCCCAACAGCCCTGGCATCTGTGCTTTCCCAAGAGATGGAACATCTCATCGTTTTTCTTCTCGGCAGTGCGTGCTACCGAAGCACCAAACACCGGCTACTTCTCCCACAAGGAAGGTGCCAGTCCTGAAAGCTGATGCTAGTCTTCACCATCCCTGTGCAGCCTATTCACTGGCCCAACAGCCCTGGCATCTGAGCTTTCCCAAGAGACGTAACATCTCATCGTTGTCGTTCTCGGCAGTGCCTGATTCTGAAACACTAAACGTCCGGCAGGTTCTCCCAGAAGGAAGGTGCCAGCCCTGAAAGCTGATGCTGGTCTTCACCATCCCTGTGCAGCCTATTCGCTGGCCCAACAGCCCTGGCATCTGTGCTTTCCCAAGTATATGGAACATCTCATCGTTTTCCTTCTCACAGTGCCTGCTACCGAAGCACCAAACACCGGCTACTTCTCCCACAAGGAAGGTGCCAGGCCTGAAAGCTGATGCTGGTCTTCACCATCCCTGTGCAGCCTATTCGCTCATCGAACAGCCCTGGCATCTGTGTTCTTCCAAGAGACATAACATCTCATCTTTTCCTTCTTGGCAGTGCCTGCTTCCCAAACACCAAAATTCTGGCAAGTTCTCCCACAAGGAAGGTGCCAGACCTGAAAGCTGGTGCTGTTCTTCACCAACCCTGTGCAGCCTATTTGCTGGCCCAACAGCCCTGGCATCTGTGCTTTCCTCAGAGACGTAACATCTCATCGTTGTCGTTCTCGGCAGAGCCTGATTCTGAAACACTAAACGTCCGACAGGTTCTCCCAGAAGGAAGGTGCCAGCCCTTAAACCTGATGCTGGTCTTCACCATCCCTGTGCAGCCTATTCGCTGTCTCAACAGCCCTGGCATCTGTGATTTCTCAGACAAGGAACATCTCAACGTTTTCCTTCTCGGCAGTGCCTGCTTCTGAAACACTAAACGTCCGGCAAGTTTTCCCACAAGGAAGGTGCCAGCCCTGAAAGCTGATGCTGGTCTTCACCATCCCTGTGCAGCCTATTCGCTGGCCCAACAGCCCTGGCATCTGTGCTCTTCGAAGAGACGGAACATGTCATCGCTCTCATCCCTGGCAGTGTCACTTATGAAATAACACATGTCCGGCATGTTCTCCCACAAGGAAGGTGCCAGCCCTGAAAGCTGATGCTGGTCTTCACCATCGCTGTGCAGCCTATTCGCTGGCCCAACAGCCCTGGCAGCTGTGCTTTTCCAAGAGATGGAACATGTCATCGCTCTCATCCATGGTAGTGGCATTTACCAAATAACACGTCCGGCAAGTTCTCCCACAAGGAAGGTGCCAGGCCTGAAAGCTGATGCTGGTCTTCACCATCCCTGTGCAGCCTATTCGCTGGCCCAACAGCCCTGGCATCTGTGCTTTCCCAAGTGATGGAATATCTCATCGTTTTCCTTCTCACAGTGCCTGCTACCGAAGCACCAAACACCGGCTACTTCTCCCACAAGGAAGGTGCCAGCCCTGAAAGCTGATGCTGGTCTTCACCATCCCTGTGCAGCCTATTCGCTGGCCCAACAGCCCTGGCATCGGTGGTTTTCCAAGAGACGGAACATGTCATCGCTCTCACCCATGGTAGTGGCATTTACGAAATAACACATGTCCGGCAAGTTCTCCCATAAGGAAGGTGCCAGGCCTGAAAGCTGATGCTGGTCTTCACCATCCCTGTGCAGCCTATTCGCTGGCCCAACAGCCCTGGCATCTGTGCTTTCCCAAGAGATGGAACATCTCATCGTTGTCCTTCTCAGCAGTGCCTGCTTCTGAAACACCAAACGTCTGGCAAGTTCTCCCACAAGGAACGTGCCAGCCCTGAAAGCTGATGCTGGTCTTCACCATCGCTGTGCAGCCTATTCGCTGGCCCAACAGCCCTGGCAGCTGTGGTTTTCCAAGAGATGGAACATGTCATCGCTCTCATCCATGGTAGTGGCATTTACGAAATAACACGTCCAGCAAGTTCTCCCACAAGGAAGGTGCCAGCCCTGAAAGCTGATGCTGGTCTTCACCGTCCTTGTGCAGCCTATTCGCTGGCCCAACAGCCCTGGCATCTGTGTTCTTCCAAGAGACATAACATCTCATATATTCCTTCTTGGCAGTGCCTGCTTCTGAAACACCAAAATTCTGGCTAGTTCTCCCACAAGGAAGGTGCCAGGCCTGAAAGCTGAAGCTGGTCTTCACCACCCCTGTGCAGCCTATTTGCTGGCCCAACAGCCCTGGCATCTGAGCTTTCCCAAGAGACGTAACATCTCATCGTTGTCGTTCTCGGCAGTGCCTGCTTCTGAAACACTAAACATCCGGCAGGTTCTCCCACAAGGAAGGTGCCAGCCCTGAAAGCTGATGCTGGTCTTCACCATCCCTGTGCAGCCTATTCGCTGGCCCAACAGCCCTGGCATCTGTGCTTTCCCAAGAGATGGAACATCTCATCGTTTTCCTTCTCACAATGCCTGCTACCGAAGCAAGAAAACACCGGCTACTTCTCCCACAAGGAAGGTGCCAGCCCTGAAAGCTGATGCTGGTCTTCACCATCCCTGTGCAGCCTATTCGCTGGCCCAACAGCCCTGGCATCTGTGCTTTCCCAAGAGATGGAACATCTCATCGTTTTCCTTCTCACAATGCCTGCTACCGAAGCACCAAACACCGGCTACTTCTCCCACAAGGAAGGTGCCAGCCCTGAAAGCTGATGCTGGTCTTCACCATCCCTGTGCAGCCTATTCGCTGGCCCAACAGCCCTGGCATCTGTGATTTCTGAGACACGGAACATCTCATCGTTTTCCTTCTCGGCAGTGCCTGCTTCTGAAACACCAAACGTCTGGCAAGTTCTCCCTCAAGGAAGGTGCCAGCCCTGAAAGCTGATGCTGGTCTTCACCATCCCTGTGCAGCCTATTCGCTGGCCCAATAGCCCTGGCATCTGTGCTCTTCGAAGAGACGGAACATGTCATCGCTCTCACCCATGGTAGTGGCATTTACGAAATAACACATGTCCGGCAAGTTTTCCCACAAGGAAGGTGCCAGCCCTGAAAGCTGATGCTGTACTTCACCATCCCTGTGCAACCTATTCGCTGGCCCAACAGCCCTGGCATCTGTGCTTTCCCAAGTGATGGAACATCTCATCGTTTTCCTTCTCACAGTGCCTGCTACCGAAGCACCAAACACCTGCTACTTCTCCCACAAGGAAGGTGCCAGGCCTGAAAGCTGATGCTAGTCTTCACCATCCCTGTGCAGCTTATTCACTGGCAAAACAAACCTGGCATCTGTGATTTGTGAGACACGGAACATCTCATCGTTTTCCTTCTCGGCAGTGCCTGCTTCTGAAACACTAAAAATCTGGCAAGTTCTCCCACAAGGAAGGTGCCAGCCCTTAAACCTGATGCTGGTCTTCACCATCCCTGTGCAGCCTATTCGCTGTCTCAACAGCCCTGGCATCTGTGATTTCTCAGACAAGGAACATCTCATGGTTTTCCTTCTCGGCAGTGCCTGCTTCTGAAACACTAAACGTCCGGCAAGTTTTCCCACAAGGAAGGTGCCAGGCCTGAAAGCTGATGCTGGTCTTCACCATCCCTGTGCAGCCTATTCGCTCGTCGAACAGCCCTGGCATCGGTGGTTTTCCAAGAGACGGAACATGTCATCGCTCTCATTCATGGCAGTGTCATTTATGAATAACGTGTCCGGCAAGTTCTCCCATAAGGAAGGTGCCAGGCCTGAAAGCTGATGCTGGTCTTCACCATCCCTGTGCAGCCTATTCGCTGGCCCAACAACCCTGGCATCTGTGCTTTTCCAAGAGATGGAACATCTCATCGTTTTCCTTCTCGGCAGTCCCTGCTTCCGAAACACCAAACGTCCGGCAAGTTCTCCCGCAAGGAAGGTGCCAGCCCTGAAAGCTGATGCTGGTCTTCACCATCCCTGTGCAGCCTATTTGCTGGCCCAACAGCCCTGGCAGCTGTGGTTTTCCAAGAGATGGAACATGTCATCGCTCTCATGCATGGTAGTGGCATTTACGAAATAACACGTCCAGCAAGTTCTCCCACAAGGAAGGTGCCAGCCCTGAAAGCTGATGCTGGTCTTCACCATCCTTGTGCAGCCTATTCGCTGGCCCAACAGCCCTGGCATCTGTGTTCTTCCAAGAGACATAACATCTCATATTTTCCTTCTTGGCAGTGCCTGCTTCTGAAACACCAAAATTCTGGCTAGTTCTCCCACAAGGAAGGTGCCAGCCCTGAAAGCTGAAGCTGGTCTTCACCACCCCTGTGCAGCCTATTTGCTGGCCCAACAGCCCTGGCATCTGAGCTTTCCCAAGAGACGTAACATCTCATCGTTGTCGTTCTCGGTAGTGCCTGCTTCTGAAACACTAAACATCCGGCAGGTTGTCCCACAAGGAAGGTGCCAGCCCTGAAAGCTGATGCTGGTCTTCACCATCCCTGTGCAGCCTATTCGCTGGCCCAACAGCCCTGGCATCTGTGGTTTTCCAAGAGATGGAACATGTCATCGCTCTCATCCATGGTAGTGTCATTTCCGAAACACCAAACGTCCGGCAAGTTCTCCCAGAAGGAAGGTGCCAGCCCTGAAAGCTGATGCTGGTCTTCACCATCCCTGTGCAGCCTATTCGCTGGCCCAACAGCCCTGGCATCTGTGCTTTCCCAAGAGATGGAACATCTCATCGTTTTCCTTCTCACAATGCCTGCTACCGAAGCACCAAACACCTGCTACTTCTCCCACAAGGAAGGTGCCAGGCCTGAAAGCTGATGCTGGTCTTCACCATCGCTGTGCAGCCTATTCGCTGGCCCAACTGCCCTGGCATCTGTGCTTTCCCAACAGATGGAACATCTCATCGTTTTCCTTCTCACAGTGCCTGCTACCGAAGCACCAAACACCTGCTACTTCTCCCACAAGGAAGGTGCCAGGCCTGAAAGCTGATGCTGGTCTTCACCATCGCTGTGCAGCCTATTCGCTGGCCCAACAGCCCTGGCATCTGTGCTTTCCCAACAGATGGAACATCTCATCGTTTTCCTTCTCACAGTGCCTGCTTCTAAAGCACGAAATATCGGCTACTTCTCCCACAAGGAAGGTGCCAGGCCTGAAAGCTGATGCTAGTCTTCACCATCCCTGTGCAGCTTATTCACTGGCAAAACAAACCTGGCATCTGTGATTTCTCAGACACGGAACATCTCATCGTTGTCGTTCTCGGCAGTGCCTGATTCTGAAACACCAAACGTCCGGCAGGTTCTCCCAGAAGGAAGGTGCCAGCCCTGAAAGCTGATGCTGGTCTTCACCATCCCTGTGCAGCCTATTCGCTGGCCCAACAGCCCTGGCATCTGTGGTTTTCCAAGAGACGGAACATCTCATCGTTTTCCTTCTCACAGTGCCTGCTGCCGAAGCACCAAACACCGGCTACTTCTCCCACAAGGAAGGTGCCAGGCCTGAAAGCTGATGCTAGTCTTCACCATCCCTGTGCAGCCTATTCGCTGGCCCAACAGCCCTGGCATCTGTGCTTTCCCAACAGATGGAACATCTCATCGTTTTCCTTCTCACAGTGCCAGCTTATAAAGCACGAATTATCGGCTACTTCTCCCACAAGGAAGGTGCCAGGCCTGAAAGCTGATGCTAGTCTTCACCATCCCTGTGCAGCCTATTCGCTGGCCCAACAGCCCTGGCATCTGTGCTTTCCCAACAGATGGAACATCTCATCGTTTTCCTTCTCACAGTGCCTGCTGCCGAAGCACCAAACACCGGCTACTTCTCCCACAAGGAAGGTGCCAGGCCTGAAAGCTGATGCTAGCCTTCACCATCCCTGTGCAGCTTATTCACTGGCAAAACAAACCTGGCATCTGTGATTTCTGAGACACGGAACATCTCATCGTTTTCCTTCTCAGCAGTGCCTGCTTCTAAAGCACGAAATATCGGCTACTTCTCCCGCAAGGAAGGTGCCCAGCCTGAAAGCTGATGCTGGTCTTCACCATCCCTGTGCAGCCTATTCGCTGGCCCTACAGCCCTGGCATCTGTGCTCTTCGAAGAGACAGAACATGTCATCGCTCTCATCCATGGTAGTGGCATTAACGAAATAACACATGTCCGGCAAGTTTTCCCACAAGGAAGGTGCCAGCCCTGAAAGCTGATGCTGGTCTTCACCATCCCTGTGCAGCCTATTCGCTGGCCCAACAGCCCTGGCATCTGTGCTTTCCCAACAGATGGAACATCTCATCGTTTTCCTTCTCACAGTGCCAGCTTATAAAGCACGAATTATCGGCTACTTCTCCCACAAGGAAGGTGCCAGGCCTGAAAGCTGATGCTAGTCTTCACCATCCCTGTGCAGCTTATTCACTGGCAAAACAAACCTGGCATCTGTGATTTCTGAGATACGGAACATCTCATCGTTTTCCTTCTCGGCAGTGCCTGCTTCTAAAGCACGAAATATCGGCTACTTCTCCCTCAAGGAAGGTGCCAGCCCTGAAAGCTGATGCTGGTCTTCACCATCCCTGTGCAGCCTATTCACTGGCCCAACAGCCCTGGCTCTGTGCTCTTCGAAGAGACGGAACATGTCATCGCTCTCACCCATGGTAGTGGCATTTATGAAATAACACATGTCCGGCAAGTTTTCCCACAAGGAAGGTGCCAGGCCTGAAAGCTGATCCTGGTCTTCACCATCCCTGTGCAGCCTATTCGCTGGCCCAACAGCCCTGGCATCTGTGCTTTCCCAAGTGATGGAACATCTCATCGTTTTCCTTCTCACAGTGCCTGCTACCGAAGCACCAAACACCGGCTACTTCTCCCACAAGGAAGGTGCCAGCCCTGAAAGCTGATGCTGGTCTTCACCATACCTGTGCAGCCTATTCGCTGCCCCAACTGCCCTGGCATCTGTGCTTTCCCAACAGATGGAACATCTCATCGTTTTCCTTCTCACAGTGCCTGCTACCGAAGCACCAAACACCTGCTACTTCTCCCACAAGGAAGGTGCCAGGCCTGAAAGCTGATGCTAGTCTTCACCATCCCTGTGCAGCTTATTCACTGGCAAAACTAACCTGGCATCTGTGATTTCTGAGACACGGAACATCTCATCGTTTTCCTTCTCGGCAGTGCCTGCTTCTGAAACACCAAACGTCTGGCAAGTTCTCCCTCAAGGAAGGTGCCAGGCCTGAAAGCTGATGCTGGTCTTCACCATCCCTGTGCAGCCTATTCGCTGGCCCAACAGCCCTGGCATCTGTGCTTTCCCAAGTGATGGAACATCTCATCGTTTTCCTTCTCACAGTGCTTGCTACCGAAGCACCAAACACCGGCTACTTCTCCCACAAGGAAGGTGCCAGGCCTGAAAGCTGATGCTAGTCTTCACCATCCCTGTGCAGCTTATTCACTGGCAAAACAAACCTGGCATCTGTGATTTCTGAGACACGGAACATCTCATCGTTTTCCTTCTCGGCAGTGCCTGCTTCTGAAACACCAAACGTCTGGCAAGTTCTCCCTCAAGGAAGGTGCCAGGCCTGAAAGCTGATGCTGGTCTTCACCATCCCTGTGCAGCCTATTCGCTGGCCCAACAGCCCTGGCATCTGTGCTCTTCGAAGAGACGGAACATGTCATCGCTCTCACCCATGGTAGTGGCATTTACGAAATAACACATGTCCGGCAAGTTCTCCCACAAGGAAGGTGCCAGCCCTGAAAGCTGATGCTGGTCTTCACCATCCCTGTGCAGCCTATTCGCTGGCCCAACAGCCCTGGCATCTGTGCTTTCCCAACAGATGGAACATCTCATCGTTTTCCTTCTCACAGTGCCTGCTACCGAAGCACCAAACACCGGCTACTTCTCCCACAAGGAAGGTGCCAGGCCTGAAAGCTGATGCTAGTCTTCACCATCCCTGTGAAGCTTATTCACTGGCAAAACAAACCTGGCATCTGTGATTTGTGAGACACGGAACATCTCATCGTTTTCCTTCTCGGCAGTGCCTGCTTCTGAAACACCAAACGTCCGGCAGGTTCTCCCAGAAGGAAGGTGCCAGCCCTGAAAGCTGATGCTGGTCTTCACCATCCCTGTGCAGCCTATTCGCTGGACCAACAGCCCTGGCATCTGTGCTTTCCCAAGAGATGGAACATCTCATCGTTTTCCTTCTCACAATGCCTGCTACCGAAGCACAAAACACCTGCTACTTCTCCCACAAGGAAGGTGCCAGGCCTGAAAGCTGATGCTGGTCTTCACCATCCCTGTGCAGCCTATTCGCTGGCCCAACAGCCCTGGCATCTGTGCTTTCCCAACAGATGGAACATCTCATCGTTTTCCTTCTCACAGTGCCTGCTGCCGAAGCACCAAACACCGGCTACTTCTCCCACAAGGAAGGTGCCAGGCCTGAAAGCTGATGCTGGTCTTCACCATCCCTGTGCAGCCTATTCGCTGGCCCAACAGCCCTGGCATCTGTGCTTTCCCAACAGATGGAACATCTCATCGTTTTCCTTCTCACAGTGCCTGCTGCCGAAGCACCAAACACCGGCTACTTCTCCCACAAGGAAGGTGCCAGCCCTGAAAGCTGATGCTGGTCTTCACCATCCCTGTGCAGCCTATTCGCTGGCCCAACAGCCCTGGCATCTGTGATTTCCCAACAGATGGAACATCTCATCGTTTTCCTTCTCACAGTGCCTGCTTCTAAAGCACGAATTATCGGCTACTTCTCCCACAAGGAAGGTGCCAGGCCTGAAAGCTGATGCTAGTCTTCACCATCCCTGTGCAGCTTATTAACTGGCAAAACAAAACTGGCATCTGTGATTTCTGAGACACGGAACATCTCATCGTTTTCCTTCTCGGCAGTGCCTGCTTCTAAAGCACGAAATATCGGCTACTTCTCCCACAAGGAAGGTGCCAGCCCTTAAACTTCATGCTGGTCTTCACCATCCCTGTGCAGCCTATTCGCTGTCTCAACAGCCCTGGCATCTGTGCTTTCCCAAGAAACGGAACATGTCATCGCTCTCATCCGTGGCAGTGCCATTTATGAAATACTAAACGTACGGCAAGTTCTCCCTCAAGGAAGCTGCCAGGCCTGAAAGCTGACGCTGGTCTTCACCAACCCTGTGCAGCCTATTCGCTGGCCCAACAGCCCTGGCATCTGTGCTCTTCGAAGAGACGGAACATGTCATCGCTCTCATCCCTGGCAGTGTCACCTATAAAATAACACATGTCCGGCAAGTTCTCCCACAAGGAAGGTGCCAGCCCTGAAAGCTGATGCTGGTCTTCACCATCGCTGTGCAGCCTATTCGCTGGCCCAACAGCCCTGGCATCTGTGCTTTCCCAACAGATGGAACATGTCATCGCTCTCATCCATGGTAGTGTCATTTACGAAATAACACGTCCGGCAAGTTCTCCCACAAGGAAGGTGCCAGGCCTGAAAGCTGATGCTGGTCTTCACCATCCCTGTGCAGCCTATTCGCTGGCCCAACAGCCCTGGCATCTGTGCTTTCGAAGAGACGGATCTTATCGTTTTCCTTCTCGGCAGTGCCTGCTTCTGAAACACCAAACGTCTGGCAAGCTCTCCCTCAAGGAAGGTGCCAGGCCTGAAAGCTGATGCTGGCTTTCACCATCCATGTGCAGCCTATTCGCTGGCCCAACAGCCCTGGCATCTGTGCTTTCCCAAGTGATGGAACATCTCATCGTTTTCCTTCTCACAGTGCCTGCTACCGAAGCACCAAACACCGGCTACTTCTCCCACAAGGAAGGTGCCAGGCCTGAAAGCTGATGCTAGTCTTCACCATCCCTGTGAAGCTTATTCACTGGCAAAACAAACCTGGCATCTGTGATTTGTGAGACACGGAACATCTCATCGTTTTCCTTCTCGGCAGTGCCTGCTTCTGAAACACTAAAAATCTGGCAAGTTCTCCCACAAGGAAGGTGCCAGCCCTTAAACCTCATGCTGGTCTTCACCATCCCTGTGCAGCCTATTCGCTGTCTCAACAGCCCTGGCATCTGTGATTTCTCAGACAAGGAACTTCTCATCGTTTTCCTTCTCGGCAATGCCTGCTTCTGAAACACTAAACGTCCGGCAAGTTCTCCCATAAGGAAGGTGCCAGCCCTTAAACCTGATGCTGGTCTTCACCATCCCTGTGCAGCCTATTCGCTGGCCCTACAGCCCTGGCATCTGTGCTTTCCCAAGAGATGGAACATGTCATCGCTCTCATCCCTGGCAGTGTCACTTATGAAATAACACATGTCCGGCAGGTTCTCCCACAAGGAAGGTGCCAGCCCTGAAAGCTGATGCTGGTCTTCACCATCCCTGTGCAGCCTATTCACTGGCCCAACAGCCCTGGCATCTGTGCTCTTCGAAGAGACGGAACATGTCATCGCTCTCATCCCTGGCAGTGTCACTTATGAAATAACACATGTCCGGCAAGTTCTCCCACAAGGAAGGTGCCAGCCCTGAAAGCTGATGCTGGTCTTCACCATCCCTGTGCAGCTTATTCTCTGGCCCAACTGCCCTGGCATCTGTGCTTTCCCAAGAGATGGAACAACTCATCGTTTTCCTTCTCACAGTGCCTGCTGCCGAAGCACTAAACACCGGCTACTTCTCCCACAAGGAAGGTGCCAGGCCTGAAAGCTGTTGCTGGTCTTCACCATCCCTGTGCAGCCTATTCGCTGGACCAACAGCCCTGGCATCTGTGCTTTCCCAAGTGATGGAACATCTCATCGTTTTCCTTCTCACAGTGCCTGCTACCGAAGCACCAAACACCGGCTACTTCTCCCACAAGGAAGGTGCCAGGCCTGAAAGCTGATGCTAGTCTTCACCATCCCTGTGCAGCTTATTCACTGGCAAAACAAACCTGGCATCTTTGATTTCTGAGACACGGAACATCTCATCGTTTTCCTTCTCGGCAGTGCCTGCTTCTGAAACACCAAACGTCTGGCAAGTTCTCCCTCAAGGAAGGTGCCAGCCCTGAAAGCTGATGCTGGTCTTCACCATCCCTGTGCAGCCTATTCGCTGGCCCAACAGCCCTGGCATCTGTGCTTTCCCAAGTGATGGAACATCTCATCGTTTTCCTTCTCACAGTGCCTGCTACCGAAGCACCAAACACCTGCTACTTCTCCCACAAGGAAGGTGCCAGGCCTGAAAGCTGATGCTAGTCTTCACCATCCCTGTGCAGCTTATTCACTGGCAAAACAAACCTGGCATCTGTGATTTCTGAGACACGGAACATCTCATCGTTTTCCTTCTCGGCAGTGCCTGCTGCCGAAGCACGAAACACCGGCTACTTCTCCCACAAGAAAGGTGCCAGGCCTGAAAGCTGATGCTAGTCTTCACCATCCCTGTGCAGCCTATTCACTGGCCCAACAGCCCTGGCATCTGTGCTTTCCCAACAGATGGAACATCTCATCGTTTTCCTTCTCACAGTGCCTGCTGCCGAAGCACGAAACACCGGCTACTTCTTCCACAAGGAAGGTGCCAGGCCTGAAAGCTGATGCTGGTCTTCACCATCCCTGTGCAGCCTATTCGCTGGCCCAACAGCCCTGGCATCTGTGCTTTCCCAAGTGATGGAACATCTCATCGTTTTCCTTCTCACAGTGCCTGCTACCGAAGCACCAAACACCGGCTACTTCTCCCACAAGGAAGGTGCCAGGGCTGAAAGCTGATGCTAGTCTTCACCATCCCTGTGAAGCTTATTCACTGGCAAAACAAACCTGGCATCTTTGATTTGTGAGACACGGAACATCTCATCGTTTTCCTTCTCGGCAATGCCTGCTTCTGAAACACTAAACGTCCGGCAAGTTCTCCCATAAGGAAGGTGCCAGCCCTGAAAGCTGATGCTGGTCTTCACCATCCCTGTGCAGCCTATTCGCTGGCCCAACAGCCCTGGCATCTGTGCTCTTCGAAGAGACGGAACATGTCATCGCTCTCATCCATGGTAGTGGCATTTACGAAATAACACATGTCCGGAAAGTTCTCCCACAAGGAAGGTGCCAGGCCTGAAAGCTGATGCTGGTCTTCACCATCCCTGTGCAGCCTATTCGCTGGCCCAACAGCCCTGGCATCTGTGCTTTCCCAACAGATGGAACATCTCATCGTTTTCCTTCTCACAGTGCCTGCTTCTAAAGCACGAATTATCGGCTACTTCTCCCACAAGGAAGGTGCCAGGCCTGAAAGCTGATGCTAGTCTTCACCATCCCTGTGCAGCTTATTCACTGGCAAAACAAACCTGGCATCTGTGATTTCTGAGACACGGAACATCTCATCGTTTTCCTTCTCGGCAGTGCCTGCTTCTAAAGCACGAAATATCGGCTACTTCTCCCACAAGGAAGGTGCCAGCCCTTAAACTTCATGCTGGTCTTCACCATCCCTGTGCAGCCTATTCGCTGTCTCAACAGCCCTGGCATCTGTGCTTTCCCAAGAGACGGAACATGTCATCGCTCTCATCCGTGGCAGTGCCATTTACGAAATACTAAACGTACGGCAAGTTCTCCCTCAAGGAAGGTGCCAGGCCTGAAAGCTGACGCTGGTCTTCACCAACCCTGTGCAGCCTATTCGCTGGCCCAACAGCCCTGGCATCTGTGCTCTTCGAAGAGACGGAACATGTCATCGCTCTCATCCCTGGCAGTGTCACCTATAAAATAACACATGTCCGGCAAGTTCTCCCACAAGGAAGGTGCCAGCCCTGAAAGCTGATGCTGGTCTTCACCATCGCTGTGCAGCCTATTCGCTGGCCCAACAGCCCTGGCATCTGTGCTTTCCCAACAGATGGAACATGTCATCGCTCTCATCCATGGTAGTGTCATTTACGAAATAACACGTCCGGCAAGTTCTCCCACAAGGAAGGTGCCAGGCCTGAAAGCTGATGCTGGTCTTCACCATCCTTGTGCAGCCTATTCGCTGGCCCAACAGCCCTGGCATCTGTGCTTTCTCAGAGACGGATCTTATCGTTTTCCTTCTCGGCAGTGCCTGCTTCTGAAACACCAAACGTCTGGCAAGCTCTCCCACAAGGAAGGTGCCAGCCCTGAAAGCTGATGCTGGTCTTCACCATCCCTGTGCAGCCTATTCGCTGGCCCAACAGCCCTGGCATCTGTGCTTTCCCAAGTATATGGAACATCTCATCGTTTTCCTTCTCACAGTGCCTGCTGCCGAAGCACCAAACACCGGCTACTTCTCCCACAAGGAAGGTGCCAGGCCTGAAAGCTGATGCTGGTCTTCACCATCCCTGTGCAGCCTATTCGCTCATCGAACAGCCCTGGCATCTGTGTTCTTCCAAGAGACATAACATCTCATCTTTTCCTTCTTGGCAGTGCCTGCTTCCCAAACACCAAAATTCTGGCAAGTTCTCCCACAAGGAAGGTGCCAGACCTGAAAGCTGGTGCTGTTCTTCACCAACCCTGTGCAGCCTATTTGCTGGCCCAACAGCCCTGGCATCTGTGCTTTCCTCAGAGACGTAACATCTCATCGTTGTCGTTCTCGGCAGTGCCTGATTCTGAAACACTAAACGTCCGACAGGTTCTCCCAGAAGGAAGGTGCCAGCCCTTAAACCTGATGCTGGTCTTCACCATCCCTGTGCAGCCTATTCGCTGTCTCAACAGCCCTGGCATCTGTGATTTCTCAGACAAGGAACATCTCAACGTTTTCCTTCTCGGCAGTGCCTGCTTCTGAAACACTAAACGTCCGGCAAGTTTTCCCACAAGGAAGGTGCCAGCCCTGAAAGCTGATGCTGGTCTTCACCATCCCTGTGCAGCCTATTCGCTGGCCCAACAGCCCTGGCATCTGTGCTCTTCGAAGAGACGGAACATGTCATCGCTCTCATCCCTGGCAGTGTCACTTATGAAATAACACATGTCCGGCAAGTTCTCCCACAAGGAAGGTGCCAGCCCTGAAAGCTGATGCTGGTCTTCACCACCGCTGTGCAGCCTATTCGCTGGCCCAACAGCCCTGGCAGCTGTGGTTTTCCAAGGGATGGAACATGTCATCGCTCTCATCCGTGGTAGTGGCATTTACCAAATAACACGTCCGGCAAGTTCTCCCACAAGGAAGGTGCCAGCCCTGAAAGCTGATGCTGGTCTTCACCATCCCTGTGCAGCCTATTCGCTGGCCCAACAGCCCTGGCATCTGTGCTTTCTCAGACACGGAACTTCTCATCGTTTTCCTTCTCGGCAGTGCCTGCTTCTGAAACACCAATCGTCTGGCAAGTTCTCCCTCAAGGAAGGTGCCAGGCCTGAAAGCTGATGCTGGTCTTCACCATCCCTGTGCAGCCTATTCGCTGGCCCAACAGCCCTGGCATCTGTGCTTTCCCAAGTGATGGAATATCTCATCGTTTTCCTTCTCACAGTGCCTGCTACCGAAGCACCAAACACCGGCTACTTCTCCCACAAGGAAGGTGCCAGCCCTGAAAGCTGATGCTGGTCTTCACCATCCTTGTGCAGCCTATTCGCTGGCCCAACAGCCCTGGCATCTGTGTCCTTCCAAGAGACATAACATCTCATATTTTCCTTCTTGGCAGTGCCTGCTTCTGAAACACCAAAATTCTGGCTAGTTCTCCCACAAGGAAGGTGCCAGGCCTGAAAGCTGAAGCTGGTCTTCACCACCCCTGTGCAGCCTATTTGCTGGCCCAACAGCCCTGGCATCTGTGCTTTCCCAAGAGACGTAACATCTCATCGTTGTCGTGCTCGGCAGTGCCTGCTTCTGAAACACTAAACATCCGGCAGGTTCTCCCACAAGGAAGGTGCCAGCCCTGAAAGCTGATGCTGGTCTTCACCATCCCTGTGCAGCCTATTCGCTGGCCCAACAGCCCTGGCATCTGTGCTTTCCCAAGAGATGGAACATCTCATCGTTTTCCTTCTCACAATGCCTGCTACCGAAGCACCAAACACCGGCTACTTCTCCCACAAGGAAGGTGCCAGGCCTGAAAGCTGATGCTGGTCTTCACCATCCCTGTGCAGCCTATTCGCTGGCCCAACTGCCCTGGCATCTGTGCTTTCCCAACAGATGGAACATCTCATCGTTTTCCTTCTCACAGTGCCTGCTGCCGAAGCACCAAACACCGGCTACTTCTCCCACAAGGAAGGTGCCAGGCCTGAAAGCTGATGCTAGCCTTCACCATCCCTGTGCAGCTTATTAACTGGCAAAACAAACCTGGCATCTGTGATTTCTGAGACACGGAACATCTCATCGTTTTCCTTCTCGGCAGTGCCTGCTTCTGAAACACCAAACGTCTGGCAAGTTCTCCCTCAAGGAAGGTGCCAGCCCTGAAAGCTGATGCTGGTCTTCACCATCCCTGTGCAGCCTATTCGCTGGCCCAACAGCCCTGGCATCTGTGCTCTTCGAAGAGACGGAACATGTCATCGCTCTCACCCATGGTAGTGGCATTTACGAAATAACACATGTCCGGCAAGTTTTCCCACAAGGAAGGTGCCAGCCTTGAAAGCTGATGCTGTTCTTCACCATCGCTGTGCAGCCTATTCGCTGGCCCAACAGCCCTGGCATCTGTGCTTTCCCAAGTGATGGAACATCTCATCGTTTTCCTTCTCACAGTGCCTGCTACCGAAGCACCAAACACCTGCTACTTCTCCCACAAGGAAGGTGCCAGGCCTGAAAGCTGATGCTAGTCTTCACCATCCCTGTGCAGCTTATTCACTGGCAAAACAAACCTGGCATCTGTGATTTCTGAGACACGGAACATCTCATCGTTTTCCTTCTCGGAAGTGCCTGCTTCTGAAACACTAAAAATCTGGCAAGTTCTCCCACAAGGAAGGTGCCAGCCCTTAAACCTGATGCTGGTCTTCACCATCCCTGTGCAGCCTATTCGCTGTCTCAACAGCCCTGGCATCTGTGATTTCTCAGACAAGGAACATCTCATCGTTTTCCTTCTCGGCAGTGCCTGCTTCTGAAACACTAAACGTCCGGCAAGTTTTCCCACAAGGAAGGTGCCAGGCCTGAAAGCTGATGCTGGTCTTCACCATCCCTGTGCAGCCTATTCGCTCGTCGAACAGCCCTGGCATCGGTGGTTTTCCAAGAGACGGAACATGTCATCGCTCTCATTCATGGCAGTGTCATTAATGAATAACGTGTCCGGCAAGTTCTCCCATAAGGAAGGTGCCAGGCCTGAAAGCTGATGCTGGTCTTCACCATCCCTGTGCAGCCTATTCGCTGGCCCAACACCCCTGGCATCTGTGCTTTTCCAAGAGATGGAACATCTCATCGTTTTCCTTCTCGGCAGTCCCTGCTTCCGAAACACCAAACGTCCGGCAAGTTCTCCCGCAAGGAAGGTGCCAGCCCTGAAAGCTGATGCTGGTCTTCACCATCCCTGTGCAGCCTATTTGCTGGCCCAACAGCCCTGGCATCTGTGGTTTTCCCAAGAGACGTAACATCTCATCGTTGTCGTTCTCGGCAGTGCCTGCTTCTGAAACACTAAACATCCGGCAGGTTCTCCCACAAGGAAGGTGCCAGCCCTGAAAGCTGATGCTGGTCTTCACCATCGCTGTGCAGCCTATTCGCTGGCCCAACAGCCCTGGCATCTGTGCTTTCCCAACAGATGGAACATCTCATCGTTTTCCTTCTCACAGTGCCTGCTTCTAAAGCACGAAATATCGGCTACTTCTCCCACAAGGAAGGTGCCAGGCCTGAAAGCTGATGCTAGTCTTCACCATCCCTGTGCAGCTTATTCACTGGCAAAACAAACCTGGCATCTGTGATTTCTGAGACACGGAACATCTCATCGTTGTCGTTCTCGGCAGTGCCTGATTCTGAAACACCAAACGTCCGGCAGGTTCTCCCAGAAGGAAGGTGCCAGCCCTGAAAGCTGATGCTGGTCTTCACCATCCCTGTGCAGCCTATTCGCTGGCCCAACAGCCCTGGCATCTGTGGTTTTCCAAGAGACGGAACATGTCATCGCTCTCACCCATGGTAGTGGCATTTACGAAACAACACATGTCCGGAAAGTTCTCCCATAAGGAAGGTGCCAGCCCTGAAAGCTGATGCTGGTCTTCACCATCGCTGTGCAGCCTATTCGCTGGACCAACAGCCCTGGCATCTGTGCTTTCCCAACAGATGGAACATCTCATCGTTTTCCTTCTCACAGTGCCTGCTGCCGAAGCACAAAACACCGGCTACTTCTCCCACAAGGAAGGTGCCAGGCCTGAAAGCTGATGCTAGTCTTCACCATCCCTGTGCAGCTTATTCACTGGCAAAACAAACCTGGCATCTGTGATTTCTGAGACACGGAACATCTCATCGTTTTCCTTCTCAGCAGTGCCTGCTTCTAAAGCACGAAATATCGGCTACTTCTCCCGCAAGGAAGGTGCCCAGCCTGAAAGCTGATGCTGGTCTTCACCATCCCTGTGCAGCCTATTCGCTGGCCCTACAGCCCTGGCATCTGTGCTCTTCGAAGAGACGGAACATGTCATCGCTCTCATCCATGGTAGTGGCATTAACGAAATAACACATGTCCGGCAAGTTTTCCCACAAGGAAGGTGCCAGCCCTGAAAGCTGATGCTGGTCTTCACCATCCCTGTGCAGCCTATTCGCTCATCGAACAGCCCTGGCATCTGTGATTTCCCAACAGATGGAACATCTCATCGTTTTCCTTCTCACAGTGCCAGCTTATAAAGCACGAATTATCGGCTACTTCTCCCACAAGGAAGGTGCCAGGCCTGAAAGCTGATGCTAGTCTTCACCATCCCTGTGCAGCTTATTCACTGGCAAAACAAACCTGGCATCTGTGATTTGTGAGATACGGAACATCTCATCGTTTTCCTTCTCGGCAGTGCCTGCTTCTAAAGCACGAAATATCGGCTACTTCTCCCTCAAGGAAGGTGCCAGCCCTGAAAGCTGATGCTGGTCTTCACCATCCCTGTGCAGCCTATTCACTGGCCCAACAGCCCTGGCTCTGTGCTCTTCGAAGAGACGGAACATGTCATCGCTCTCACCCATGGTAGTGGCATTTACGAAATAACACATGTCCGGCAAGTTTTCCCACAAGGAAGGTGCCAGCCCTGAAAGCTGATGCTGGTCTTCACCATCCCTGTGCAGCCTATTCGCTGGCCCAACAGCCCTGGCATCTGTGCTTTCCCAAGTGATGGAACATCTCATCGTTTTCCTTCTCACAGTGCCTGCTACCGAAGCACCAAACACCGGCTACTTCTCCCACAAGGAAGGTGCCAGCCCTGAAAGCTGATGCTGGTCTTCACCATCCCTGTGCAGCCTATTCGCTGGCCCAACTGCCCTGGCATCTGTGCTTTCCCAACAGATGGAACATCTCATCGTTTTCCTTCTCACAGTGCCTGCTACCGAAGCACCAAACACCTGCTACTTCTCCCACAAGGAAGGTGCCAGGCCTGAAAGCTGATGCTAGTCTTCACCATCCCTGTGCAGCTTATTCACTGGCAAATCAAACCTGGCATCTGTGATTTCTGAGACACGGAACATCTCATCGTTTTCGTTCTCGGCAGTGCCTGCTTCTGAAACACCAAACGTCTGGCAAGTTCTCCCTCAAGGAAGGTGCCAGGCCTGAAAGCTGATGCTGGTCTTCACCATCCCTGTGCAGCCTATTCGCTGGCCCAACAGCCCTGGCATCTGTGCTTTCCCAACAGATGGAACATCTCATCGTTTTCCTTCTCACAGTGCCTGCTACCGAACCACCAAACACCGGCTACTTCTCCCACAAGGAAGGTGCCAGGCCTGAAAGCTGATGCTAGTCTTCACCATCCCTGTGCAGCTTATTCACTGGCAAAACAAACCTGGCATCTGTGATTTCTGAGACACGGAACATCTCATCGTTTTCCTTCTCGGCAGTGCCTGCTTCTGAAACACCAAACGTCTGGCAAGTTCTCCCTCAAGGAAGGTGCCAGGCCTGAAAGCTGATGCTGGTCTTCACCATCCCTGTGCAGCCTATTCGCTGGCCCAACAGCCCTGGCATCTGTGCTCTTCGAAGAGACGGAACATGTCATCGCTCTCACCCATGGTAGTGGCATTTACGAAATAACACATGTCCGGCAAGTTCTCCCACAAGGAAGGTGCCAGCCCTGAAAGCTGATGCTGGTCTTCACCATCCCTGTGCAGCCTATTCGCTGGCCCAACAGCCCTGGCATCTGTGCTTTCCCAACAGATGGAACATCTCATCGTTTTCCTTCTCACAGTGCCTGCTACCGAAGCACCAAACACCGGCTACTTCTCCCACAAGGAAGGTGCCAGGCCTGAAAGCTGATGCTAGTCTTCACCATCCCTGTGAAGCTTATTCACTGGCAAAACAAACCTGGCATCTGTGATTTGTGAGACACGGAACATCTCATCGTTTTCCTTCTCGGCAGTGCCTGCTTCTGAAACACCAAACGTCCGGCAGGTTCTCCCAGAAGGAAGGTGCCAGCCCTGAAAGCTGATGCTGGTCTTCACCATCCCTGTGCAGCCTATTCGCTGGCCCAACAGCCCTGGCATCTGTGCTTTCCCAACAGATGGAACATCTCATCGTTTTCCTTCTCGGCAGTGCCTGCTACCGAAGCACAAAACACCTGCTACTTCTCCCACAAGGAAGGTGCCAGGCCTGAAAGCTGATGCTGGTCTTCACCATCGCTGTGCAGCCTATTCGCTGGCCCAACTGCCCTGGCATCTGTGCTTTCCCAACAGATGGAACATCTCATCGTTTTCCTTCTCACAGTGCCTGCTGCCGAAGCACCAAACACCGGCTACTTCTCCCACAAGGAAGGTGCCAGGCCTGAAAGCTGATGCTAGTCTTCACCATCCCTGTGCAGCTTATTCACTGGCAAAACAAACCTGGCATCTGTGATTTCTGAGACACGGAACATCTCATCGTTTTCCTTCTCGGCAGTGCCTGCTTCTGAAACACCAAACGTCCGGCAGGTTCTCCCAGAAGGAAGGTGCCAGCCCTGAAAGCTGATGCTGGTCTTCACCATCCTTGTGCAGCCTATTCGCTGGCCCAACAGCCCTGGCATCTGTGGTTTTCCAAGAGACGGAACATGTCATCGCTCTCACCCATGGTAGTGGCATTTACGAAACAACACATGTCCGGAAAGTTCTCCCACAAGGAAGGTGCCAGCCCTGAAAGCTGATGCTGGTCTTCACCATCCCTGTGCAGCCTATTCGCTGGCCCAACAGCCCTGGCATCTGTGCTTTCCCAACAGATGGAACATCTCATCGTTTTCCTTCTCACAGTGCCTGCTTCTAAAGCACGAATTATCGGCTACTTCTCCCACAAGGAAGGTGCCAGCCCTGAAAGCTGATGCTGGTCTTCACCATCCCTGTGCAGCTTATTCACTGGCAAAACAAACCTGGCATCTGTGATTTCTGAGACACGGAACATCTCATCGTTTTCCTTCTCGGCAGTGCCTGCTTCTAAAGCACGAAATATCGGCTACTTCTCCCACAAGGAAGGTGCCAGCCCTTAAACTTCATGCTGGTCTTCACCATCCCTGTGCAGCCTATTCGCTGTCTCAACAGCCCTGGCATCTGTGCTTTCCCAAGAGACGGAACATGTCATCGCTCTCATCCGTGGCAGTGCCATTTACGAAATACTAAACGTACGGCAAGTTCTCCCTCAAGGAAGGTGCCAGGCCTGAAAGCTGACGCTGGTCTTCACCAACCCTGTGCAGCCTATTCGCTGGCCCAACAGCCCTGGCATCTGTGCTCTTCGAAGAGACGGAACATGTCATCGCTCTCATCCCTGGCAGTGTCACCTATAAAATAACACATGTCCGGCAAGTTCTCCCACAAGGAAGGTGCCAGCCCTGAAAGCTGATGCTGGTCTTCACCATCCCTGTGCAGCCTATTCGCTGGCCCAACAGCCCTGGCATCTGTGCTTTCCCAACAGATGGAACATGTCATCGCTCTCATCCATGGTAGTGTCATTTACGAAATAACACGTCCGGCAAGTTCTCCCACAAGGAAGGTGCCAGGCCTGAAAGCTGATGCTGGTCTTCACCATCCTTGTGCAGCCTATTCGCTGGCCCAACAGCCCTGGCATCTGTGCTTTCTCAGAGACGGATCTTATCGTTTTCCTTCTCGGCAGTGCCTGCTTCTGAAACACTAAAAATCTGGCAAGTTCTCCCACAAGGAAGGTGCCAGCCCTTAAACCTCATGCTGGTCTTCACCATCCCTGTGCAGCCTATTCGCTGTCTCAACAGCCCTGGCATCTGTGATTTCTCAGAGAAGGAACTTCTCATCGTTTTCCTTCTCGGCAATGCCTGCTTCTGAAACACTAAACGTCCGGAAAGTTCTCCCATAAGGAAGGTGCCAGCCCTTAAACCTGATGCTGGTCTTCACCATCCCTGTGCAGCCTATTCGCTGGCCCTACAGCCCTGGCATCTGTGCTTTCCCAAGAGATGGAACATGTCATCTCTCTCATCCCTGGCAGTGTCACTTATGAAATAACACAAGTCCGGCAGGTTCTCCCACAAGGAAGGTGCCAGCCCTGAAAGCTGATGCTGGTCTTCACCATCCCTGTGCAGCCTATTCACTGGCCCAACAGCCCTGGCATCTGTGCTCTTCGAAGAGACGGAACATGTCATCGCTCTCATCCCTGGCAGTGTCACTTATGAAATAACACATGTCCGGCAAGTTCTCCCACAAGGAAGGTGCCAGCCCTGAAAGCTGATGCTGGTCTTCACCATCCCTGTGCAGCTTATTCTCTGGCCCAACTGCCCTGGCATCTGTGCTTTCCCATGATATGGAACAACTCATCGTTTTCCTTCTCACAGTGCCTGCTGCCGAAGCACTAAACACCGGCTACTTCTCCCACAAGGAAGGTGCCAGGCCTGAAAGCTGATGCTGGTCTTCACCATCCCTGTGCAGCCTATTCGCTGGCCCAACAGCCCTGGCATCTGTGCTTTCCCAAGTGATGGAACATCTCATCGTTTTCCTTCTCACAGTGCCTGCTACCGAAGCACCAAACACCGGCTACTTCTCCCACAAGGAAGGTGCCAGGCCTGAAAGCTGATGCTAGTCTTCACCATCCCTGTGCAGCTTATTCACTGGCCCAACAGCCCTGGCATCTGTGATTTCTGAGACACGGAACATCTCATCGTTTTCCTTCTCGGCAGTGCCTGCTTCTGAAACACCAAACGTCTGGCAAGTTCTCCCTCAAGGAAGGTGCCAGCCCTGAAAGCTGATGCTGGTCTTCACCATCCCTGTGCAGCCTATTCGCTGGCCCAACAGCCCTGGCATCTGTGCTTTCCCAAGTGATGGAACATCTCATCGTTTTCCTTCTCACAGTGCCTGCTACCGAAGCACCAAACACCGGCTACTTCTCCCACAAGGAAGGTGCCAGGCCTGAAAGCTGATGCTAGTCTTCACCATCCCTGTGCAGCTTATTCACTGGCAAAACAAACCTGGCATCTGTGATTTCTGAGACACGGAACATCTCATCGTTTTCCTTCTCGGCAGTGCCTGCTGCCGAAGCACGAAACACCGGCTACTTCTCCCACAAGGAAGGTGCCAGCCCTGAAAGCTGATGCTGGTCTTCACCATCCCTGTGCAGCCTATTCGCTGTCTCAACAGCCCTGGCATCTGTGCCTTCCCAAGAGACGGAACATGTCATCGCTCTCATCCGTGGCAGTGCCATTTACGAAATAATAAACGTACGGCAAGTTCTCCCTCAAGGAAGGTGCCAGCCCTGAATGCTGATGCTGGTCTTCACCATCCCTGTGCAGCCTATTCGCTGGCCCAACAGCCCTGGCATCTGTGCTTTCCCAAGAGATGGAACATCTCATCGATCTCCTTCTCGGCAGTGCCTGCTTCTGAAACACCAGACGTCTGGCAAGTTCTCCCTCAAGGAAGGTGCCAGCCCTGAAAGCTGATGCTGGTCTTCACCATCCCTGTGCAGCCTATTCGCTGGCCCTACTGCCCTGGCATCTGTGCTTTCCCAAGTGATGGAACATCTCATCGTTTTCCTTCTCACAGTGCCTGCTACCGAAGCACCAAACACCGGCTACTTCTCCCACAAGGAAGGTGCCAGGCCTGAAAGCTGATGCTAGTCTTCACCATCCCTGTGCAGCTTATTCACTGGCAAAACAAACCTGGCATCTGTGATTTCTCAGACACGGAACATCTCATCGTTTTCCTTCTCGGCAGTGCCTGCTTCTGAAACACCAAAAATCTGGCAAGTTCTCCCACAAGGAAGGTGCCAGCCCTTAAACCTGATGCTGGTCTTCACCATCCCTGTGCAGCCTATTCGCTGCCCCAACAGCCCTGGCATCTGTGCTCTTCGAAGAGATGGAACATGTCATCGCTCTCATCCCTGGCAGTGTCACCTACGAAATAACACATGTCCGGCAAGTTCTCCCACAAGGAAGGTGCCAGCCCTGAAAGCTGATGCTGGTCTTCACCATCCCTGTGCAGCCTGTTCGCTGGACCAACAGCCCTGGCAGCTGTGGTTTTCCAAGAGATGGAACATGTCATCGCTCTCATCCATGGTAGTGGCATTTACAAAATAACACGTCCGGCAAGTTCTCCCACAAGAAAGGTGCCAGGCCTGAAAGCTGATGCTGGTCTTCACCATCCTTGTGCAGCCTATTCGCTGGCCCAACAGCCCTGGCATCTGTGCTTTCTCAGAGACGGAACTTATCGTTTTCCTTCTCGGCAGTGCCTGCTTCTGAAACACCAAACGTCTGGCAAGTTCTCCCTCAAGGAAGGTGCCAGGCCTGAAAGCTGATGCTGGTCTTCACCATCCCTGTGCAGCCTATTCGCTGGCCCAACAGCCCTGGCATCTGTGCTTTCCCAAGAGATGGAACATTTCATCGTTTTCCTTCTCACAGTGCCTGCTACCGAAGCACGAAACACCGGCTACTTCTCCCACAAGGAAGGTGCCAGGCCTGAAAGCTGATGCTAGTCTTCACCATCCCTGTGCAGCTTATTCACTGGCAAAACAAACCTGGCATCTGTGATTTCTGAGACACGGAACATCTCATCGTTTTCCTTCTCGGCAGTGCCTGCTTCTGAAACACCAAACGTCTGGCAAGTTCTCCCTCAAGGAAGGTGCCAGCCCTGAAAGCTGATGCTGGTCTTCACCATCCCTGTGCAGCCTATTCGCTGGCCCAACAGCCCTGCCATCTGTGCTCTTCGAAGAGACAGAACATGTCATCGCTCTCACCCATGGTAGTGGCATGTACGAAATAACACATGTCCGGTAAGTTCTCCCATAAGGAAGGTGCCAGGCCTGAAAGCTGATGCTGGTCTTCACCATCCCTGTGCAGCCTATTCGCTGGCCCAACAGCCCTGGCATCTGTGCTTTCCCAAGTGATGGAACATCTCATCGTTTTCCTTCTCACAGTGCCTGCTACCGAAGCACCAAACAGCGGCTACTTCTCCCACAAGGAAGGTGCCAGGCCTGAAAGCTGATGCTGGTCTTCACCATCCCTGTGCAGCCTATTCGCTGGCTCAACAGCCCTGGCATCTGTGCTTTCCCAACAGATGGAACATCTCATCGTTTTCCTTCTCACAGTGCCTGCTGCCGAAGCACGAAACACCGGCTACTTCTCCCACAAGGAAGGTGCCAGGCCTGAAAGCTGATGCTAGTCTTCACCATCCCTGTGCAGCCTATTCGCTGGCCCAACAGCCCTGGCATCTGTGCTTTCCCAAGTGATGGAACATCTCATCGTTTTCCTTCTCACAGTGCCTGCTACCGAAGCACTAAACACCGGCTACTTCTCCCACAAGGAAGGTGCCAGGCCTGAAAGCTGATGCTAGTCTTCACCATCCCTGTGCAGCTTATTCACTGGCAAAACAAACCTGGCATCTGTGATTTCTGAGACACGGAACATCTCATCGTTTTCGTTCTCGGCAGTGCCTGCTTCTGAAACACCAAAAATCTGGCAAGTTCTCCCACAAGGAAGGTGCCAGCCCTTAAACCTGATGCTGGTCTTCACCATCGCTGTGCAGCCTATTGGCTGGCCCAACACCCCTGGCATCTGTGCTCTTCGAAGAGACGGAACATGTCATCGCTCTCATCCCTGGCAGTGTCACCTACGAAATAACACATGTCCGGCAAGTTCTCCCACAAGGAAGGTGCCAGCCCTGAAAGCTGATGCTGGTCTTCACCATCGCTGTGCAGCCTATTCGCTGGCCCAACAGCCCTGGCATCTGTGCTTTCCCAAGTGATGGAACATCTCATCGTTTTCCTTCTCACAGTGCCTGCTACCGAAGCACCAAACACCGGCTACTTCTCCCACAAGGAAGGTGCCAGCCCTGAAATCTGATGCTGGTCTTCACCATCCCTGTGCAGCCTATTCGCTGGCCCAACAGCCCTGGCATCTGTGCTTTCCCAACAGATGGAACATCTCATCGTTTTCCTTCTCACAGTGCCTGCTACCGAACCACCAAACACCGGTTACTTCTCCCACAAGGAAGGTGCCAGGCCTGAAAGCTGATGCTGGTCTTCACCATCCCTGTGCAGCTTATTCACTGGCAAAACAAACCTGGCATCTATGATTTCTGAGACACGGAACATCTCATCGTTTTCCTTCTCGGCAGTGCCTGCTTCTGAAACACCAAAAATCTGCCAAGTTCTCCCACAAGGAAGGTGCCAGCCCTTAAACCTGATGATGGTCTTCACCATCCCTGTGCAGCCTATTCGCTGTCTCAACAGCCCTGGCATCTGTGCTTTCCCAAGAGACGGAACATGTCATCGCTCTCATCCGTGGCAGTGCCATTTACGAAATAATAAACGTACGGCAAGTTCTCCCTCAAGGAAGGTGCCAGCCTGAAAGCTGATGCTGGTCTTCACCATCCCTGTGCAGCCTATTCGCTGGCCCAACAGCCCTGGCATCTGTGCTCTTCGAAGAGACGGAACATGTCATCGCTCTCATCCCTGGCAGTGTCATTTATGAAATAACACATCTGGCAAGTTCTCCCACAAGGAAGGTGCCAGCCCTGAAAGCTGATGCTGGTCTTCACCATCCCTGTGCAGCCTATTCGCTGGCCCAACAGCCCTGGCATCTGTGCTTTCCCAAGTGATGGAACATCTCATTGTTTTCCTTCTCACAGTGCCTGCTACCGAAGCACCAAACACCGGCTACTTCTCCCACAAGGAAGGTGCCAGGCCTGAAAGCTGATGCTGGTCTTCACCATCCCTGTGCAGCCTATTCGCTGGCCCAACAGCCCTGGCATCTGTGCTCTTCGAAGAGACGGAACATGTCATCGCTCTCATCCCTGGCAGTGTCACCTACGAAATAACACATGTCCGGCAAGTTCTCCCACAAGGAAGGTGCCAGGCCTGAAAGCTGATGCTGGTCTTCACCATCCTTGTGCAGCCTATTCGCTGGCCCAACTGCCCTGGCATCTGTGCTTTCTCAGAGACGGAACTTATCGTTTTCCTTCTCGGCAGTGCCTGCTTCTGAAACACCAAACGTCTGGCAAGTTCTCCCATACGGAAGGTGCCAGGCCTGAAAGCTGATGCTGGTCTTCACCATCCCTGTGCAGCCTATTCGCTGGCCCAACAGCCCTGGCATCTGTGCTTTCCCAAGTGATGGAACATTTCATCGTTTTCCTTCTCACAGTGCCTGCTGCCGAAGCACCAAACACCGGCTACTTCTCCCACAAGGAAGGTGCCAGGCCTGAAAGCTGATGCTAGTCTTCACCATCCCTGTGCAGCTTATTCACTGGCAAAACAAACCTGGCATCTGTGATTTCTGAGACACGGAACATCTCATCGTTTTCCTTCTCGGCAGTGCCTGCTTCTGAAACACCAAACGTCTGGCAAGATCTCCCTCAAGGAAGGTGCCAGCCCTGAAAGCTGATGCTGGTCTTCACCATCGCTGTGCAGCCTATTCGCTGGCCCAACAGCCCTGCATCTGTGCTCTTCGAAGTGACGGAACATGTCATCGCTCTCATCCCTGGCAGTGTCATTTATGAAATAACACGTCGGGCAAGTTCTCCCATAAGGTAGGTGCCAGCCCTGAAAGCTGATGCTGGTCTTCACCATCCCTGTGCAGCCTATTCGCTCGTCGAACAACCCTGGCATCTGTGTTCTTCCAAGAGACGGAACATCTCATCTTTTCCTTCTTGGCAATGCCTGCTTCCCAAACACCAAATTTTTGGCTAGTTCTCCCAGAAGGAAGGTGCCAGGCCTGAAAGCTGATGCTGGTCTTCACCATCCCTGTGCAGCCTATTGGCTGGCCCAACAGCCCTGGCATCTGTGCTTTCCCAAGAGACGTAACAGCTCATCTTTGTCGTGTTCGGCAGTGCCTGATTCTGAAACACTAAACATCCGGCAGGTTCTCCCACAAGGAAGGTGCCAGCCCTGAAAGCTGATGCTGGTCTTCACCATCCCTGTGCAGCCTATTCGCTGGCCCAACTGCCCTGGCATCTGTGCTTTCCCAAGAGACGGAACATGTCATCGCTCTCATCCATGGCAGTGCCATTTACGAAATAATTAAATGTACGGCAAGTTCTCCCACAAGGAAGGTGCCAGCCCTGAAAGCTGATGCTGGTCTTCACTATACCTGTGCAGCCTATTCGCTGGCCCACCTGCCCTGGCATCTGTGCTTTCCCAAGAGATGGAACATCTCATCGTTTTCCTTCTCACAATGCCTGCTTCTGAAACACCAAAAATCTGGCAAGTTCTCCCACAAGGAAGGTGCCAGCCCTTAAACCTGATGCTGGTCTTCACCATCCCTGTGCAGCCTATTCGCTGTCTCAACAGCCCTGGCATCTGTGCTTTCCCAAGTGATGGAACATCTCATCGTTTTTCTTCTCACAGTTCCTGCTACCGAAGCACAAAACACCGGCTACTTCTCCCACAAGGAAGGTGCCAGCCCTGAAAGCTGATGCTGGTCTTCACCATCCCTGTGCAGCCTATTCGCTGGCCCAACAGCCCTGGCATCTGTGCTTTCCCAAGAGACGTAAAAATCTCATCTTTGTCGTTCTCGGCAGTGCCTGCTTCTGAAACACTAAACGTCCGGCAGGTTCTCCCACAAGGAAGGTGCCAGCCCTGAAAGCTGATGCTGGTCTTCACCATCCCTGTGCAGCCTATTCGCTGGCCCAACAGCCCTGGCATCTGTGCTTTTCGAAGTGACGGAACATGTCATCGCTCTCATCCCTGGCAGTGTCACCTACGAAATAACACGTCCGGCAAGTTCTCCCACAAGGAAGGTGCCAGCCCTGAAAGCTGATGCTGGTCTTCACCATCCCTGTGCAGCCTATTCGCTGGCCCAACAGCCCTGGCATCTGTGCTTTCCCAAGTGATGGAACATCTCATCGTTTTCCTTCTCACAGTGCCTGCTACCGAAGCACCAAACACCGGCTACTTCTCCCACAAGGAAGGTGCCAGGCCTGAAAGCTGATGCTAGTCTTCACCATCCCTGTGCAGCTTATTCACTGGCAAAACAAACCTGGCATCTGTGATTTCTGAGACACAGAACATCTCATCGTTTTCGTTCTCGGCAGTGCCTGCTTCTGAAACACCAAAAATCTGGCAAGTTCTCCCACAAGGAAGGTGCCAGCCCTTAAACCTGATGCTGGTCTTCACCATCGCTGTGCAGCCTATTGGCTGGCCCAACACCCCTGGCATCTGTGCTCTTCGAAGAGACGGAACATGTCATCGCTCTCATCCCTGGCAGTGTCACCTACGAAATAACACATGTCCGGCAAGTTCTCCCACAAGGAAGGTGCCAGCCCTGAAAGCTGATGCTGGTCTTCACCATCGCTGTGCAGCCTATTCGCTGGCCCAACAGCCCTGGCATCTGTGCTTTCCCAAGTGATGGAACATCTCATCGTTTTCCTTCTCACAGTGCCTGCTACCGAAGCACCAAACACCGGCTACTTCTCCCACAAGGAAGGTGCCAGCCCTGAAATCTGATGCTGGTCTTCACCATCCCTGTGCAGCCTATTCGCTGGCCCAACAGCCCTGGCATCTGTGCTTTCCCAACAGATGGAACATCTCATCGTTTTCCTTCTCACAGTGCCTGCTACCGAACCACCAAACACCGGTTACTTCTCCCACAAGGAAGGTGCCAGGCCTGAAAGCTGATGCTGGTCTTCACCATCCCTGTGCAGCTTATTCACTGGCAAAACAAACCTGGCATCTATGATTTCTGAGACACGGAACATCTCATCGTTTTCCTTCTCGGCAGTGCCTGCTTCTGAAACACCAAAAATCTGCCAAGTTCTCCCACAAGGAAGGTGCCAGCCCTTAAACCTGATGATGGTCTTCACCATCCCTGTGCAGCCTATTCGCTGTCTCAACAGCCCTGGCATCTGTGCTTTCCCAAGAGACGGAACATGTCATCGCTCTCATCCGTGGCAGTGCCATTTACGAAATAATAAACGTACGGCAAGTTCTCCCTCAAGGAAGGTGCCAGCCTGAAAGCTGATGCTGGTCTTCACCATCCCTGTGCAGCCTATTGGCTGGCCCAACAGCCCTGGCATCTGTGCTCTTCGAAGAGACGGAACATGTCATCGCTCTCATCCCTGGCAGTGTCATTTATGAAATAACACATCTGGCAAGTTCTCCCACAAGGAAGGTGCCAGCCCTGAAAGCTGATGCTGGTCTTCACCATCCCTGTGCAGCCTATTCGCTGGCCCAACAGCCCTGGCATCTGTGCTTTCCCAAGTGATGGAACATCTCATTGTTTTCCTTCTCACAGTGCCTGCTACCGAAGCACCAAACACCGGCTACTTCTCCCACAAGGAAGGTGCCAGGCCTGAAAGCTGATGCTGGTCTTCACCATCCCTGTGCAGCCTATTCGCTGGCCCAACAGCCCTGGCATCTGTGCTCTTCGAAGAGACGGAACACCTCATCGTTTTCCTTCTCACAATGCCTGCTTCTGAAACACCAAAAATCTGGCAAGTTCTCCCACAAGGAAGGTGCCAGCCCTGAAAGCTGATGCTGGTCTTCACCATCCCTGTGCAGCCTATTCGCTGTCTCAACAGCCCTGGCATCTGTGCTTTCCCAAGTGATGGAACATCTCATCGTTTTTCTTCTCACAGTTCCTGCTACCGAAGCACCAAACACCGGCTACTTCTCCCACAAGGAAGGTGCCAGCCCTGAAAGCTGATGCTGGTCTTCACCATCCCTGTGCAGCCTATTCGCTGGCCCAACAGCCCTGGCATCTGTGCTTTCCCAAGAGACGTAAAATCTCATCTTTGTCGTTCTCGGCAGTGCCTGATTCTGAAACACTAAACGTCCGGCAGGTTCTCCCACAAGGAAGGTGCCAGCCCTGAAAGCTGATGCTGGTCTTCACCATCCCTGTGCAGCCTATTCGCTGGCCCAACAGCCCTGGCATCTGTGCTTTTCGAAGTGACGGAACATGTCATCGCTCTCATCCCTGGCAGTGTCACCTACGAAATAACACGTCCGGCAAGTTCTCCCATAAGGAAGGTGCCAGCCCTGAAAGCTGATGCTGGTCTTCACCATCCCTGTGCAGCCTATTCGCTGGACCAACAGCCCTGGCATCTGTGCTTTCCCAAGTGATGGAACATCTCATCGTTTTCCTTCTCACAGTGCCTGCTACCGAAGCACCAAACACCGGCTACTTCTCCCACAAGGAAGGTGCCAGGCCTGAAAGCTGATGCTAGTCTTCACCATCCCTGTGAAGCTTATTCACTGGCAAAACAAACCTGGCATCTGTGATTTCTGAGACACGGAACATCTCATCGTTTTCCTTCTCGGCAGTGCCTGCTTCTGAAACACCAAAAATCTGGCAAGTTCTCCCACAAGGAAGGTGCCAGCCCTTAAACCTGATGCTGGTCTTCACCATCCCTGTGCAGCTTATTCGCTGGCTCAACAGCCCTGGCATCTGTGCTTTCCCAAGAGATGGAACATTTCATCGTTTTCCTTCTCACAGTGCCTGCTGCCGAAGCACGAAACACCGGCTATTTCTCCCACAAGGAAGGTGCCAGGCCTGAAAGCTGATGCTAGTCTTCACCATCCCTGTGCAGCCTATTCGCTGGCCCAACAGCCCTGGCATCTGTGCTTTCCCAACAGATGGAACATCTCATCGTTTTCCTTCTCACAGTGCCTGCTTCTGAAACACTAAACGTCCGGCAGGTTCTCCCACAAGGAAGGTGCCAGCCCTGAAAGCTGATGCTGGTCTTCACCATCCCTGTGCAGCCTATTCGCTGGCCCAACTGCCCTGGCATCTGTGCTTTCCCAAGAGACGGAACATGTCATCGCTCTCATCCATGGCAGTGCCATTTACGAAATAATTAAACGTACGGCAAGTTCTCCCACAAGGAAGGTGCCAGCCCTGAAAGCTGATGCTGGTCTTCACTATACCTGTGCAGCCTATTCGCTGGCCCACCTGCCCTGGCATCTGTGCTTTCCCAAGAGATGGAACATCTCATCGTTTTCCTTCTCACAGTGCCTGCTACCGAAGCACCAAAAATCTGGCAAGTTCTCCCACAAGGAAGGTGCCAGCCCTTAAACCTGATGCTGGTCTTCACCATCCCTGTGCAGCCTATTCGCTGTCTCAACAGCTCTGGCATCTGTGCTTTCCCAAGTGATGGAACATCTCATCGTTTTTCTTCTCACAGTGCCTGCTACCGAAGCACCAAACACCGGCTACTTCTCCCACAAGGAAGGTGCCAGCCCTGAAAGCTGATGCTGGTCTTCACCATCCCTGTGCAGCCTATTCACTGGCCCAACAGCCCTGGCATCTGTGCTCTTCGAAGAGACGGAACATGTCATCGCTCTCATCCCTGGCAGTGTCATTTATGAAATAACACGTCTGGCAAGTTCTCCCACAAGGAAGGTGCCAGCCCTGAAAGCTGATGCTAGTCTTCACCATCCCTGTGCAGCCTATTCACTGGCAAAACAAACCTGCCATCTGTGATTTCTGAGACACGGAACATCTCATCGTTTTCCTTCTCGGCAGTGCCTGCTTCTGAAACACCAAACGTCTGGCAAGTTCTCCCTCAAGGAAGGTGCCAGCCTTGAAAGCTGATGCTGGTCTTCACCATCCCTGTGCAGCCTATTCGCTTGCCCAACAGCCCTGGCATCTGTGCTTTCCCAAGTGATGGAACATCTCATCATTTTCCTTCTCACAGTGCCTGCTACCGAAGCACCAAACACCGGCTACTTCTCCCACAAGGAAGGTGCCAGGCCTGAAAGCTGATGCTAGTCTTCACCATCCCTGTGCAGCTTATTCACTGGCAAAACAAAACTGGCATCTTTGATTTCTGAGACACGGAACATCTCATTGTTTTCCTTCTCGGCAGTGCCTGCTTCTGAAACACCAAACGTCTCGTAAGTTCTCCCTCAAGGAAGGTGCCAGCCCTGAAAGCTGATGCTGGTCTTCACCATCCCTGTGCAGCCTATTCGCTTGCCCAACAGCCCTGGCATCTGTGCTTTCCCAAGTGATGGAACATCTCATCGTTTTCCTTCTCACAGTGCCTGCTACCGAAGCACCAAACACCGGCTACTTCTCCCACAAGGAAGGTGCCAGGCCTGAAAGCTGATGCTAGTCTTCACCATCCCTGTGAAGCTTATTCACTGGCAAAACAAACCTGGCATCTGTGATTTCTGAGACACGGAACATCTCATCGTTTTCCTTCTCGGCAGTGCCTGCTTCTGAAACACCAAAAATCTGGCAAGTTCTCCCACAAGGAAGGTGCCAGCCCTGAAACCTGATGCTGGTCTTCACCATCCCTGTGCAGCTTATTCACTGGCAAAACAAACCTGGCATCTGTGATTTCTGAGACACGGAACATCTCATCGTTTTCCTTCTCGGCAGTGCCTGCTACCGAAGCACCAAACACCGGCTACTTCTCCCACAAGGAAGGTGCCAGGCCTGAATGCTGATGCTAGTCTTCACCATCCCTGTGCAACTTATTCACTGGCAAAACAAACCTGGCATCTTTGATTTCTGAGACACGGAACATCTCATCGTTTTCCTTCTCGGCAGTGCCTGCTTCTGAAACACCAAACGTCTGGCAAGTTCTCCCACAAGGAAGGCGCCAGCCCTGAAAGCTGATGCTGGTCTTCACCATCCCTGTGCAGCCTATTCGCTGGCCCAACAGCCCTGGCATCTGTGCTTTCCCAACAGATGGAACATCTCATCGTTTTCCTTCTCACAGTGCCTGCTACCGAAGCACCAAACACCCCCTACTTCTCCCACAAGAAAGGCGCCAGCCCTGAAAGCTGATGCTGGTCTTCACCATCCCTGTGCAGCCTATTCGCTGGACCAACAGCCCTGGCATCTGTGCTCTTCGAAGAGACGGAACATGTCATCGCTCTCATCCATGGTAGTGGCATTTACGAAATAACACATGTCCGGCAAGTTCTCCCATAAGGAAGGTGCCAGCCCTGAAAGCTGATGCTGGTCTTCACCATCCCTGTGCAGCCTATTCGCTGGCCCAACTGCCCTGGCATCTGTGCTTTCCCAAGAGATGGAACATCTCATCGTTTTCCTTCTCACAGTGGCTGCTACCAAAGCACCAAATACCGGCTACTTCTCCCACAAGGAAGGTGCCAGGCCTGAAAGCTGATGCTAGTCTTCACCATCCCTGTGCAGCTTATTCACTGGCAAATCAAACCTGGCATCTGTGATTTCTGAGACACGGAACATCTCATCGTTTTCCTTCTCGGCAGTGCCTGCTTCTGAATCACCAAACGTCTGGCAAGTTCTCCCACAAGGAAGGTGCCAGGCCTGAAAGCTGATGCTGGTCTTCACCATCCCTGTGCAGCCTATTCGCTGGCCCAACAGCCCTGGCATCTGTGCTCTTCGAAGAGACGGAACATGTCATCGCTCTCATCCATGGTAGTGGCATTTACGAAATAACACATGTCCGGCAAGTTCTCCCACAAGGAAGGTGCCAGCCCTGAAAGCTGATGCTGGTCTTCACCATCCCTGTGCAGCCTATTCGCTGGCCCAACAGCCCTGGCATCTGTGCTTTCCCAAGTGATGGAACATCTCATCGTTTTCCTTCTCACAGTGCCTGCTACCGAAGCACCAAACACCGGCTACTTCTCCCACAAGGAAGGTGCCAGGCCTGAAAGCTGATGCTAGTCTTCACCATCCCTGTGCAGCTCATTCACTGGCAAAACAAACCTGGCATCTGTGATTTCTGAGACAAGGAACATCTCATCGTTTTCCTTCTCGGCAGTGCCTGCTTCTGAAACACCAAAAATCTGCCAAGTTCTCCGACAAGGAAGATGCCAGGACTGAAAGCTGATGCTAGTCTTCACCATCCCTGTGCAGCCTATTCGCTGTCTCAACAGCCCTGGCATCTGTGCTTTCCCAAGAGACGGAACATGTCATCGCTCTCATCCGTGGCAGTGCCATTTACGAAATAATAAACCTACGGCAAGTTCTCCCTCAAGGAAGGTGCCAGGCCTGAAAGCTGATGCTGGTCTTCACCATCCCTGTGCAGCCTATTCGCTGGCCCAACAGCCCTGGCATCTGTGCTCTTCGAAGAGACGGAACATGTCATCGCTCTCATCCCTGGCAGTGTCACCTATGAAATAACACATGTCCGGCAAGTTCTCCCACAAGGAAGGTGCCAGCCCTGAAAGCTGATGCTGGTCTTCACCATCCCTGTGCAGCCTATTCGCTGGCCCAACAGCCCTGGCAGCTGTGGTTTTCCAAGAGATGGAACATGTCATCGCTCTCATCCATGGTAGTGTCATTTATGAAATAACACGTCTGGCAAGTTCTCCCACAAGGAAGGTGCCAGCCCTGAAAGCTGATGCTGGTCTTCACCATCCCTGTGCAGCCTATTCGCTGGCCCAACAGCCCTGGCATCTGTGCTCTTCGAAGAGACGGAACATGTCATCGCTCTCATCCATGGTAGTGGCATTTACGAAATAACACATGTCCGGCAAGTTCTCCCACAAGGAAGGTGCCAGCCCTGAAAGCTGATGCTGGTCTTCACCATCCCTGTGCAGCCTATTCGCTGGCCCAACAGCCCTGGCATCTGTGCTTTCCCAAGTGATGGAACATCTCATCGTTTTCCTTCTCACAGTGCCTGCTACCGAAGCACCAAACACCGGCTACTTCTCCCACAAGGAAGGTGCCAGGCCTGAAAGCTGATGCTAGTCTTCACCATCCCTGTGCAGCTCATTCACTGGCAAAACAAACCTGGCATCTGTGATTTCTGAGACAAGGAACATCTCATCGTTTTCCTTCTCGGCAGTGCCTGCTTCTGAAACACCAAAAATCTGCCAAGTTCTCCGACAAGGAAGATGCCAGGACTGAAAGCTGATGCTAGTCTTCACCATCCCTGTGCAGCCTATTCGCTGTCTCAACAGCCCTGGCATCTGTGCTTTCCCAAGAGACGGAACATGTCATCGCTCTCATCCGTGGCAGTGCCATTTACGAAATAATAAACCTACGGCAAGTTCTCCCTCAAGGAAGGTGCCAGGCCTGAAAGCTGATGCTGGTCTTCACCATCCCTGTGCAGCCTATTCGCTGGCCCAACAGCCCTGGCATCTGTGCTCTTCGAAGAGACGGAACATGTCATCGCTCTCATCCCTGGCAGTGTCACCTATGAAATAACACATGTCCGGCAAGTTCTCCCACAAGGAAGGTGCCAGCCCTGAAAGCTGATGCTGGTCTTCACCATCCCTGTGCAGCCTATTCGCTGGCCCAACAGCCCTGGCAGCTGTGGTTTTCCAAGAGATGGAACATGTCATCGCTCTCATCCATGCTAGTGTCATTTATGAAATAACACGTCTGGCAAGTTCTCCCACAAGGAAGGTGCCAGCCCTGAAAGCTGATGCTGGTCTTCACCATCCCTGTGCAGCCTATTCGCTGGCCCAACAGCCCTGGCATCTGTGCTTTCCCAAGTGATGGAACATCTCATCGTTTTCCTTCTCACAGTGCCTGCTACCGAAGCACCAAACAGCGGCTACTTCTCCCACAAGGAAGGTGCCAGGCCTGAAAGCTGATGCTAGTCTTCACCATCCCTGTGCAGCCTATTCGCTGGCCCAACAGCCCTGGCATCTGTGATTTCTGAGACACGGAACATCTCATCGTTTTCCTTCTCGGCAGTGCCTGCTTCTGAAACACCAAACGTCTGGCAAGTTCTCCCTCAAGGAAGGTGCCAGCCCTGAAAGCTGATGCTGGTCTTCACCATCCCTGTGCAGCCTATTCGCTGTCTCAACAGCCCTGGCATCTGTGCTTTCCCAAGAGACGGAACATGTCATCGCTCTCATCCGTGGCAGTGCCATTTACGAAATAATAAACGTACGGCAAGTTCTCCCTCAAGGAAGGTGCCAGCCCTGAAAGCTGATGCTGGTCTTCACCATCCCTGTGCAGCCTATTCGCTGGACCAACAGCCCTGGCATCTGTGCTCTTCGAAGAGACGGAACATGTCATCGCTCTCATCCCTGGCAGTGTCTTTTATGAAATAACACGTCGGGCAAGTTCTCCCACAAGGAAGGTGCCAGCCCTGAAAGCTGATGCTGGTCTTCACCATCCCTGTGCAGCCGTCTTCGCTCGTCGAACAGCCCTGGCATCTGCGTTCTTGCAAGAGACGGAACATCTCATCTTTTCCTTCTTGGCAATGCCTGCTTCCCAAACACCAAATTTCTGGCTAGTTCTCCCTCAAGGAAGGTGCCAGCCTGAAAGCTGATGCTGGTCTTCACCATCCCTGTGCAGCCTATTTGCTGGCCCAACTGCCCTGGCATCTGTGCTTTCCCAAGAGACGGAACATGTCATCGCTCCCATCCATGGCAGTGCCATTTACGAAATAATTAAACGTACGGCAAGTTCTCCCACAAGGAAGGTGCCAGCCCTGAAAGCTGATGCTAGTCTTCACCATCCCTGTGAAGCTTATTCACTGGCAAAACAAACCTGGCATCTGTGATTTCTGAGACACGGAACATCTCATCCATTCCTTCTCGGCAGTGCCTGCTTCTGAAACACCAAAAATCTGGCAAGTTCTCCCACAAGGAAGGTGCCAGGCCTGAAAGCTGATGCTGGTCTTCACCATCCCTGTGCAGCCTATTCGCTGGCCCAACAGCCCTGGCATCTGTGCTCTTCGAAGAGACGGAACATGTCATCGCTCTCATCCATGGTAGTGGCATTTACGAAATAACACATGTCCGGCAAGTTCTCCCACAAGGAAGGTGCCAGCCCTGAAAGCTGATGCTGGTCTTCACCATCCCTGTGCAGCCTATTCGCTGGCCCAACAGCCCTGGCATCTGTGCTTTCCCAAGTGATGGAACATCTCATCGTTTTCCTTCTCACAGTGCCTGCTACCGAAGCACCAAACACCGGCTACTTCTCCCACAAGGAAGGTGCCAGGCCTGAAAGCTGATGCTAGTCTTCACCATCCCTGTGCAGCTCATTCACTGGCAAAACAAACCTGGCATCTGTGATTTCTGAGACAAGGAACATCTCATCGTTTTCCTTCTCGGCAGTGCCTGCTTCTGAAACACCAAAAATCTGCCAAGTTCTCCGACAAGGAAGATGCCAGGACTGAAAGCTGATGCTAGTCTTCACCATCCCTGTGCAGCCTATTCGCTGTCTCAACAGCCCTGGCATCTGTGCTTTCCCAAGAGACGGAACATGTCATCGCTCTCATCCGTGGCAGTGCCATTTACGAAATAATAAACGTACGGCAAGTTCTCCCTCAAGGAAGGTGCCAGGCCTGAAAGCTGATGCTGGTCTTCACCATCCCTGTGCAGCCTATTCGCTGGCCCAACAGCCCTGGCATCTGTGCTCTTCGAAGAGACGGAACATGTCATCGCTCTCATCCCTGGCAGTGTCACCTATGAAATAACACATGTCCGGCAAGTTCTCCCACAAGGAAGGTGCCAGCCCTGAAAGCTGATGCTGGTCTTCACCATCCCTGTGCAGCCTATTCGCTGGCCCAACAGCCCTGGCAGCTGTGGTTTTCCAAGAGATGGAACATGTCATCGCTCTCATCCATGCTAGTGTCATTTATGAAATAACACGTCTGGCAAGTTCTCCCACAAGGAAGGTGCCAGCCCTGAAAGCTGATGCTGGTCTTCACCATCCCTGTGCAGCCTATTCGCTGGCCCAACAGCCCTGGCATCTGTGCTTTCCCAAGTGATGGAACATCTCATCGTTTTCCTTCTCACAGTGCCTGCTACCGAAGCACCAAACAGCGGCTACTTCTCCCACAAGGAAGGTGCCAGGCCTGAAAGCTGATGCTAGTCTTCACCATCCCTGTGCAGCCTATTCGCTGGCCCAACAGCCCTGGCATCTGTGATTTCTGAGACACGGAACATCTCATCGTTTTCCTTCTCGGCAGTGCCTGCTTCTGAAACACCAAACGTCTGGCAAGTTCTCCCTCAAGGAAGGTGCCAGCCCTGAAAGCTGATGCTGGTCTTCACCATCCCTGTGCAGCCTATTCGCTGTCTCAACAGCCCTGGCATCTGTGCTTTCCCAAGAGACGGAACATGTCATCGCTCTCATCCGTGGCAGTGCCATTTACGAAATAATAAACGTACGGCAAGTTCTCCCTCAAGGAAGGTGCCAGCCCTGAAAGCTGATGCTGGTCTTCACCATCCCTGTGCAGCCTATTCGCTGGCCCAACAGCCCTGGCATCTGTGCTCTTCGAAGAGACGGAACATGTCATCGCTCTCATCCCTGGCAGTGTCATTTATGAAATAACACGTCGGGCAAGTTCTCCCACAAGGAAGGTGCCAGCCCTGAAAGCTGATGCTGGTCTTCACCATCCCTGTGCAGCCGTCTTCGCTCGTCGAACAGCCCTGGCATCTGCGTTCTTGCAAGAGACGGAACATCTCATCTTTTCCTTCTTGGCAATGCCTGCTTCCCAAACACCAAATTTCTGGCTAGTTCTCCCTCAAGGAAGGTGCCAGCCTGAAAGCTGATGCTGGTCTTCACCATCCCTGTGCAGCCTATTTGCTGGCCCAACTGCCCTGGCATCTGTGCTTTCCCAAGAGACGGAACATGTCATCGCTCCCATCCATGGCAGTGCCATTTACGAAATAATTAAACGTACGGCAAGTTCTCCCACAAGGAAGGTGCCAGCCCTGAAAGCTGATGCTAGTCTTCACCATCCCTGTGAAGCTTATTCACTGGCAAAACAAACCTGGCATCTGTGATTTCTGAGACACGGAACATCTCATCCATTCCTTCTCGGCAGTGCCTGCTTCTGAAACACCATAAATCTGGCAAGTTCTCCCACAAGGAAGGTGCCAGCCCTGAAAGCTGATGCTGGTCTTCACCATCCCTGTGCAGCCTATTCGCTGGCCCAACTGCCCTGGCATCTGTGCTTTCCCAAGACACGGAACATCTCATCGTTTTCCTTCTCACAATGCCTGCTACCGAAGCACCAAACACCGGCTACTTCTCCCACAAGGAAGGTGCCAGGCCTGAAAGCTGATGCTAGTCTTCACCATCCCTGTGCAGCCTATTCGCTGTCTCAACAGCCCTGGCATCTGTGCTTTCCCAAGAGACGGAACATGTCATCGCTCTCATCCATGGCAGTGCCATTTACGAAATAATAAACGTACGGAAAGTTCTCCCACAAGGAAGGTGCCAGGCCTGAAAGCTGATGCTGGTCTTCACCATCCCTGTGCAGCCTATTCGCTGGCCCAACAGCCCTGGCATCTGTGCTCTTCGAAGAGACGGAACTTATCGTTTTCCTTCTCGGCAGTGCCTGCTTCTGAAACACCAAACGTCTGGCAAGTTCTCCCTCAAGGAAGGTGCCAGGCCTGAAAGCTGATGCTAGTCTTCACCATCCCTGTGCAGCCTATTCGCTGGCCCAACAGCCCTGGCATCTGTGCTTTCCCAACAGATGGAACATCTCATCGGTTTCCTTCTCACAGTGCCTGCTTCTGAAACACTAAACGTCCGGCAGGTTCTCCCACAAGGAAGGTGCCAGCCCTGAAAGCTGATGCTGGTCTTCACCATCCCTGTGCAGCCTATTCGCTGGCCCAACTGCCCTGGCATCTGTGCTTTCCCAAGAGACCGAACATGTCATCGCTCTCATCCATGGCAGTGCCATTTACGAAATAATTAAACGTACGGCAAGTTCTCCCACAAGGAAGGTGCCAGCCCTGAAAGCTGATGCTGGTCTTCACTATACCTGTGCAGCCTATTCGCTGGCCCACCTGCCCTGGCATCTGTGCTTTCCCAAGAGATGGAACATCTCATCGTTTTCCTTCTCACAATGCCTGCTTCTGAAACACCAAAAATCTGGCAAGTTCTCCCACAAGGAAGGTGCCAGCCCTTAAACCTGATGCTGGTCTTCACCATCCCTGTGCAGCCTATTCGCTGTCTCAACAGCCCTGGCATCTGTGCTTTCCCAAGTGATGGAACATGTCATCGTTTTTCTTCTCACAGTGCCTGCTACCGAAGCACCAAACACCGGCTACTTCTCCCACAAGGAAGGTGCCAGCCCTGAAAGCTGATGCTGGTCTTCACCATCCCTGTGCAGCCTATTCGCTGGCCCAACAGCCCTGGCATCTGTGCTCTTCGAAGAGACGGAACATGTCATCGCTCTCATCCCTGGCAGTGTCATTTATGAAATAACACGTCTGGCAAGTTCTCCCACAAGGAAGGTGCCAGCCCTGAAAGCTGATGCTAGTCTTCACCATCCCTGTGCAGCCTATTCACTGGCAAAACAAACCTGGCATCTTTGATTTCTGAGACACGGAACATCTCATCGTTTTCCTTCTCGGCAGTGCCTGCTTCTGAAACACCAAACGTCTGGCAAGTTCTCCCTCAAGGAAGGTGCCAGCCTTGAAAGCTGATGCTGGTCTTCACCATCCCTGTGCAGCCTATTCGCTTGCCCAACAGCCCTGGCATCTGTGCTTTCCCAAGTGATGGAACATCTCATCATTTTCCTTCTCACAGTGCCTGCTACCGAAGCACCAAACACCGGCTACTTCTCCCACAAGGAAGGTGCCAGGCCTGAAAGCTGATGCTAGTCTTCACCATCCCTGTGCAGCTTATTCACTGGCAAAACAAACCTGGCATCTTTGATTTCTGAGACACGGAACATCTCATTGTTTTCCTTCTCGGCAGTGCCTGCTTCTGAAACACCAAACGTCTCGCAAGTTCTCCCTCAAGGAAGGTGCCAGGCCTGAAAGCTGATGCTGGTCTTCACCATCCCTGTGCAGCCTATTCGCTTGCCCAACAGCCCTGGCATCTGTGCTTTCCCAAGTGATGGAACATCTCATCGTTTTCCTTCTCACAGTGCCTGCTACCGAAGCACCAAACACCGGCTACTTCTCCCACAAGGAAGGTGCCAGGCCTGAAAGCTGATGCTAGTCTTCACCATCCCTGTGAAGCTTATTCACTGGCAAAACAAACCTGGCATCTGTGATTTCTGAGACACGGAACATCTCATCGTTTTCCTTCTCGGCAGTGCCTGCTTCTGAAACACCAAAAATCTGGCAAGTTCTCCCTCGAGGAAGGAGCCAGCCCTGAAAGCTGATGCTGGTCTTCACCATCCCTGTGCAGCTTATTCACTGGCAAAACAAACCTGGCATCTGTGATTTCTGAGACACGGAACATCTCATCGTTTTCCTTCTCGGCAGTGCCTGCTACCGAAGCACCAAACACCGGCTACTTCTCCCACAAGGAAGGTGCCAGGCCTGAATGCTGATGCTAGTCTTCACCATCCCTGTGCAACTTATTCACTGGCAAAACAAACCTGGCATCTTTGATTTCTGAGACACGGAACATCTCATCGTTTTCCTTCTCGGCAGTGCCTGCTTCTGAAACACCAAACGTCTGGCAAGTTCTCCCACAAGGAAGGCGCCAGCCCTGAAAGCTGATGCTGGTCTTCACCATCCCTGTGCAGCCTATTCGCTGGCCCAACAGCCCTGGCATCTGTGCTCTTCGAAGTGACGCAACATGTCATCGCTCTCATCCCTGGCAGTGTCATTTATGAAATAACACGTCTGGCAAGTTCTCCCACAAGGAAGGTGCCAGCCCTGAAAGCTGATGCTGGTCTTCACCATCCCTGTGCAGCCTATTGGCTGGCTCAACAGCCCTGGCATCTGTGCTTTCCCAACAGATGGAACATCTCATCGTTTTCCTTCTCACAGTGCCTGCTACCGAAGCACCAAACACCGGCTACTTCTCCCACAAGAAAGGCGCCAGCCCTGAAAGCTGATGCTGGTCTTCACCATCCCTGTGCAGCCTATTCGCTGGACCAACAGCCCTGGCATCTGTGCTCTTCGAAGAGACGGAACATGTCATCGCTCTCATCCATGGTAGTGGCATTTACGAAATAACACATGTCCGGCAAGTTCTCCCATAAGGAAGGTGCCAGCCCTGAAAGCTGATGCTGGTCTTCACCATCGCTGTGCAGCCTATTCGCTGGCCCAACTGCCCTGGCATCTGTGCTTTCCCAAGAGATGGAACATCTCATCGTTTTCCTTCTCACAGTGCCTGCTACCAAAGCACCAAATACCGGCTACTTCTCCCACAAGGAAGGTGCCAGGCCTGAAAGCTGATGCTAGTCTTCACCATCCCTGTGCAGCTTATTCACTGGCAAATCAAACCTGGCATCTGTGATTTCTGAGACACGGAACATCTCATCGTTTTCCTTCTCGGCAGTGCCTGCTTCTGAATCACCAAACGTCTGGCAAGTTCTCCCACAAGGAAGGTGCCAGGCCTGAAAGCTGATGCTGGTCTTCACCATCCCTGTGCAGCCTATTCGCTGGCCCAACAGCCCTGGCATCTGTGCTCTTCGAAGAGACGGAACATGTCATCGCTCTCATCCATGGTAGTGGCATTTACGAAATAACACATGTCCGGCAAGTTCTCCCACAAGGAAGGTGCCAGCCCTGAAAGCTGATGCTGGTCTTCACCATCCCTGTGCAGCCTATTCGCTGGCCCAACAGCCCTGGCATCTGTGCTTTCCCAACAGATGGAACATCTCATCGTTTTCCTTCTCACAGTGCCTGCTACCGAAGCACCAAACACCGGCTACTTCTCCCACAAGGAAGGTGCCAGGCCTGAAAGCTGATGCTAGTCTTCACCATCCCTGTGCAGCTCATTCACTGGCAAAACAAACCTGGCATCTGTGATTTCTGAGACACGGAACATCTCATCGTTTTCCTTCTCGGCAGTGCCTGCTTCTGAAACACCATAAATCTGGCAAGTTCTCCGACAAGGAAGGTGCCAGGCCTGAAAGCTGATGCTAGTCTTCACCATCCCTGTGCAGCCTATTCGCTGTCTCAACAGCCCTGGCATCTGTGCTTTCCCAAGAGACGGAACATGTCATCGCTCTCATCCGTGGCAGTGCCATTTACGAAATAATAAACCTACAGCAAGTTCTCCCTCAAGGAAGGTGCCAGGCCTGAAAGCTGATGCTGGTCTTCACCATCCCTGTGCAGCCTATTCGCTGGCCCAACAGCCCTGGCATCTGTGCTCTTCGAAGAGACGGAACATGTCATCGCTCTCATCCCTGGCAGTGTCACCTATGAAATAACACATGTCCGGCAAGTTCTCCCACAAGGAAGGTGCCAGCCCTGAAAGCTGATGCTGGTCTTCACCATCCCTGTGCAGCCTCTTCGCTCGTCGAACAGCCCTGGCATCTGTGTTCTTCCAAGAGACGGAACATCTCATCTTTTCCTTCTTGGCAATGCCTGCTTCCCAAACACCAAATTTCTTGCTAGTTCTCCCTCAAGGAAGGTGCCAGCCTGAAAGCTGATGCTGGTCTTCACCATCCCTGTGCAGCCTATTTGCTGGCCCAACTGCCCTGGCATCTGTGCTTTCCCAAGAGACGGAACATGTCATCGCTCCCATCCATGGCAGTGCCATTTACGAAATAATTAAACGTACGGCAAGTTCTCCCACAAGGAAGGTGCCAGCCCTGAAAGCTGATGCTAGTCTTCACCATCCCTGTGAAGCTTATTCACTGGCAAAACAAACCTGGCATCTGTGATTTCTGAGACACGGAACATCTCATCCATTCCTTCTCGGCAGTGCCTGCTTCTGAAACACCATAAATCTGGCAAGTTCTCCCACAAGGAAGTTGCCAGCCCTGAAACCTGATGCTGGTCTTCACCATCCCTGTGCAGCCTATTCGCTGGCCCAACTGCCCTGGCATCTGTGCTTTCCCAAGACACGGAACATCTCATCGTTTTCCTTCTCACAATGCCTGCTACCGAAGCACCAAACACCGGCTACTTCTCCCACAAGGAAGGTGCCAGGCCTGAAAGCTGATGCTAGTCTTCACCATCCCTGTGCAGCCTATTCGCTGTCTCAACAGCCCTGGCATCTGTGCTTTCCCAAGAGACGGAACATGTCATCGCTCTCATCCATGGCAGTGCCATTTACGAAATAATAAACGTACGGAAAGTTCTCCCACAAGGAAGGTGCCAGGCCTGAAAGCTGATGCTGGTCTTCACCATCCCTGTGCAGCCTATTCGCTGGCCCAACAGCCCTGGCATCTGTGCTCTTCGAAGAGACGGAACTTATCGTTTTCCTTCTCGGCAGTGCCTGCTTCTGAAACACCAAACGTCTGGCAAGTTCTCCCTCAAGGAAGGTGCCAGGCCTGAAAGCTGATGCTGGTCTTCACCATCCCTGTGCAGCCTGTTCGCTGGCCCAACAGCCCTGGCATCTGTGCTTTCCCAAGAGATGGAACATTTCATCGTTTTCCTTCTCACAGTGCCTGCTACCGAAGCACCAAACACCGGCTACTTCTCCCACAAGGAAGGTGCCAGGCCTGAAAGCTGATGCTGGTCTTCACCATCCCTGTGAAGCTTATTTCACTGGCAAAACAAACCTGGCATCTGTGACTTCTGAGACACGGAACATCTCATCGTTTTCCTTCTCGGCAGTGCCTGCTTCTGAAACACCAAACGTCTGGCAAGTTCTCCCACAAGGAAGGTGCCAGCCCTGAAAGCTGATGCTGGTCTTCACCATCCCTGTGCAGCCTATTCTCTGTCTCAACAGCCCTGGCATCTGTGCTTTCCCAAGAGACGGAACATGTCATCGCTCTCATCCGTGGCAGTGCCATTTACGAAATAATAAACGTACGGCAAGTTCTCCCACAAGGAAGGTGCCAGGCCTGAAAGCTGATGCTGGTCTTCACCATCCCTGTGCAGCCTATTCGCTGGCCCAACAGCCCTGGCATCTGTGCTCTTCGAAGAGACGGAACATGTCATCGCTCTCATCCCTGGCAGTGTCACCTATGAAATAACACATGTCCGGCAAGTTCTCCCACAAGGAAGGTGCCAGCCCTGAAAGCTGATGCTGGTCTTCACCATCCCTGTGCAGCCTATTCGCTGGCTCAACAGCCCTGGCAGCTGTGGTTTTCCAAGAGATGGAACATGTCATTGCTCTCATCCATGGTAGTGGCATTTACGAAATAACACGTCCGGCAAGTTCTCCCACAAGGAAGGTGCCAGCCCTGAAAGCTGATGCTAGTCTTCACCATCCCTGTGAAGCTTATTCACTGGCAAAACAAACCTGGCATTTTTGATTTCTGAGACACGGAATATCTCATCGTTTTCCTTCTCGGCAGTGCCTGCTTCTGAAACACCAAACGTCTGGCAAGTTCTCCCTCAAGGAAGGTGCCAGGCCTGAAAGCTGATGCTGGTCTTCACCATCCCTGTGCAGCCTATTCATGGACCAACAGCCCTGGCATCTGTGCTCTTCGAAGAGACGGAACATGTCATCGCTCTCATCCCTGGCAGTGTCATTTATGAAATAACACGTCTGGCAAGTTCTCCCACAAGGAAGGTGCCAGCCCTGAAAGCTGATGCTGGTCTTCACCATCCCTGTGCAGCCTATTCGCTGTCTCAACAGCCCTGGCATCTGTGCTTTCCCAAGAGACGGAACATGTCATCGCTCTCATCCGTGGCAGTGCCATTTACGAAATAATAAACCTACGGCAAGTTCTCCCTCAAGGAAGGTGCCAGGCCTGAAAGCTGATGCTGGTCTTCACCATCCCTGTGCAGCCTATTCGCTGGCCCAACAGCCCTGGCATCTGTGCTCTTCGAAGAGACGGAACATGTCATCGCTCTCATCCCTGGCAGTGTCACCTATGAAATAACACATGTCCGGCAAGTTCTCCCACAAGGAAGGTGCCAGCCCTGAAAGCTGATGCTGGTCTTCACCATCCCTATGCAGCCTATTCGCTGGCCCAACAGCCCTGGCATCTGTGCTTTCCCAAGAGATGGAACATCTCATCGTTTTCCTTCTCGGCAGTGCCTGCTTCTGACACAACAAACGTCTGGCAAGTTTTCCCACAAGGAAGGTGCCAGCCCTGAAAGCTGATGCTAGTCTTCACCATCCCTGTGCAGCTTATTCACTGGCAAAACAAACCTGGCATCTGTGATTTCTGAGACACGGAACATCTCATCGTTTTCCTTCTCGGCAGTGCCTGCTTCTGAAACACCACAAATCTGGCAAGTTCTCCCACAAGGAAGGTGCCAGCCCTGAAAGCTGATGCTGGTCTTCACCATCCCTGTGCAGCCTATTCGCTGGCCCAACAGCCCTGGCATCTGTTCTCTTCGAAGAGACGGAACATGTCATCGCTCTCACCCATGGTAGTGTCATTTACGAAATAACACATGTCCGGCAAGTTCTCCCACAAGGAAGGTGCCAGCCCTGAAAGCTGGTGCTGGTCTTCACCATCCCTGTGCAGCCTATTGGCTGGCCCAACAGCCCTGGCATCTGTGCTTTCCCAAGTGATGGAACATCTCATCGTTTTCCTTCTCACAGTGCCTGCTACCGAAGCACGAAACACCGGCTACTTCTCCCACAAGGAAGGTGCCAGGCCTGAAAGCTGATGCTAGTCTTCACCATCCCTGTGCAGCTTATTCACTGGCAAAACAAACCTGGCATCTGTGATTTCTGAGACACGGAACATCTCATCGTTTTCCTTCTCGGCAGTGCCTGCTTCTGAAACACCAAACGTCTGGCAAGTTCTCCCACAAGGAAGGTGCCAGCCCTGAAAGCTGATGCTGGTCTTCACCATCCCTGTGCAGCCTATTCGCTGTCTCAACAGCCCTGGCATCTGTGCTTTCCCAAGAGACGGAACATGTCATCGCTCTCATCCATGGCAGTGCCATTTACGAAATAATAAACGTACGGCAAGTTCTCCCACAAGGAAGGTGCCAGCCCTGAAAGCTGATGCTGGTCTTCACCATCCCTGTGCAGCCTATTCACTGGCCCTACTGCCCTGGCATCTGTGCTTTCCCAACAGATGGAACATCTCATCGTTTTCCTTCTCACAGTGCCTGCTGCCGAAGCACGAAACACCGGCTACTTCTCCCACAAGGAAGGTGCCAGGCCTGAAAGCTGATGCTAGTCTTCACCATCCCTGTGCAGCCTATTCACTGGCCCAACAGCCCTGGCATCTGTGCTTTCCCAAGTGATGGAACATCTCATCGTTTTCCTTCTCACAGTGCCTGCTACCGAAGCACCAAACACCGGTTACTTCTCCCACAAGGAAGGTGCCAGGCCTGAAAGCTGATGCTAGTCTTCACCATCCCTGTGCAGCTTATTCACTGGCAAAACAAACCTGGCATCTTTGATTTCTGAGACACGGAACATCTCATCGTTTTCCTTCTCGGCAGTGCCTGCTTCTGAAACACCAAACGTCTGGCAAGTTCTCCCTCAAGGAAGGTGCCAGGCCTGAAAGCTGATGCTGGTCTTCACCATCCCTGTGCAGCCTATTCGCTGTCTCAACAGCCCTGGCATCTGTGCTTTCCCAAGAGACGGAACATGTCATCGCTCTCATCCGTGGCAGTGCCATTTACGAAATAATAAACGTACGGCAAGTTCTCCCTCAAGGAAGGTGCCAGGCCTGAAAGCTGATGCTGGTCTTCACCATCCCTGTGCAGCCTATTCGCTGGCCCAACAGCCCTGGAATCTGTGCTCTTCGAAGAGACGGAACATGTCATCGCTCTCATCCCTGGCAGTGTCACCTATGAAATAACACATGTCCGGCAAGTTCTCCCACAAGGAAGGTGCCAGCCCTGAAAGCTGATGCTGGTCTTCACCATCCCTGTGCAGCCTATTCGCTGGCCCAACTGCCCTGGCATCTGTGCTTTCTCAGAGACGGAACTTATCGTTTTCCTTCTCGGCAGTGCCTGCTTCTGAAACACCAAACATCTGCAAGTTCTCCCTCAAGGAAGGTGCCAGGCCTGAAAGCTGATGCTGGTCTTCACCATCCCTGTGCAGCCTATTCGCTCGTCGAACAGCCCTGGCATCTGTGTTCTTCCAAGAGACGGAACATCTCATCTTTTCCTTCTTGGCAATGCCTGCTTCCCAAACACCAAATTTCTGGCTAGTTCTCCCAGAAGGAAGGTGCCAGGCCTGAAAGCTGATGCTGGTCTTCACCATCCCTGTGCAGCCTATTGGCTGGCCCAACAGCCCTGGCATCTGTGCTTTCCCAAGAGACGGAACAGCTCATCTTTGTCGTGTTCGGCAGTGCCTGATTCTGAAACACTAAACGTCCGGCAGGTTCTCCCACAAGGAAGGTGCCAGCCCTGAAAGCTGATGCTGGTCTTCACCATCCCTGTGCAGCCTATTCGCTGGCCCAACTGCCCTGGCATCTGTGCTTTCCCAAGAGACGGAACATGTCATCGCTCTCATCCATGGCAGTGCCATTTACGAAATAATTAAACGTACGGCAAGTTCTCCCACAAGGAAGGTGCCAGCCCTGAAAGCTGATGCTGGTCTTCACCATCCCTGTGCAGCCTATTCGCTGGCCCAACTGCCCTGGCATCTGTGCTTTCCCAAGAGATGGAACATCTCATCGTTTTCCTTCTCACAATGCCTGCTACCGAAGCACCAAACACCGGCTACTTCTCCCACAAGGAAGGTGCCAGGCCTGAAATCTGATGCTAGTCTTCACCATCCCTGTGCAGCCTATTCGCTGTCTCAACAGCCCTGGCATCTGTGCTTTCCCAAGAGACGGAACATGTCATCGCTCTCTTCCGTGGCAGTGCCATTTACGAAATAATAAACGTACGGCAAGTTCTCCCTCAAGGAAGGTGCCAGGCCTGAAACCTGATGCTGGTCTTCACCATCCCTGTGCAGCCTATTCGCTGGCCCAACAGCCCTGGCATCTGTGCTCTTCCAAGAGACGGAACATGTCATCGCTCCCATCCATGGCAGTGCCATTTACGAAATAATTAAACGTACGGCAAGTTCTCCCACAAGGAAGGTGCCAGCCCTGAAAGCTGATGCTAGTCTTCACCATCCCTGTGAAGCTTATTCACTGGCAAAACAAACCTGGCATCTGTGATTTCTGAGACACGGAACATCTCATCCTTTTCCTTCTCGGCAGTGCCTGCTTCTGAAACACCATAAATCTGGCAAGTTCTCCCACAAGGAAGGTGCCAGCCCTTAAACCTGATGCTGGTCTTCACCATCCCTGTGCAGCCTATTCGCTGTCTCAACAGCCCTGGCATCTGTGCTTTCCCAAGAGACGGAACATGTCATCGCTCTCATCCATGGCAGTGCCATTTACGAAATAATAAACGTACGGCAAGTTCTCCCACAAGGAAGGTGCCAGGCCTGAAAGCTGATGCTGGTCTTCACCATCCCTGTGCAGCCTATTCGCTGGCCCTACTGCCCTGGCATCTGTGCTTTCCCAACAGATGGAACATCTCATCGTTTTCCTTCTCACAGTGCCTGCTGCCGAAGCACGAAACACCGGCTACTTCTCCCACAAGGAAGGTGCCAGGCCTGAAAGCTGATGCTAGTCTTCACCATCCCTGTGCAGCCTATTCACTGGCCCAACAGCCCTGGCATCTGTGCTTTCCCAAGTGATGGAACATCTCATCATTTTCCTTCTCACACTGCCTGCTACCGAAGCACCAAACACCGGTTACTTCTCCCACAAGGAAGGTGCCAGGCCTGAAAGCTGATGCTAGTCTTCACCATCCCTGTGCAGCTTATTCACTGGCAAAACAAACCTGGCATCTTTGATTTCTGAGACACGGAACATCTCATCGTTTTCCTTCTCGGCAGTGCCTGCTTCTGAAACACCAAACGTCTGGCAAGTTCTCCCTCAAGGAAGGTGCCAGGCCTGAAAGCTGATGCTGGTCTTCACCATCCCTGTGCAGCCTATTGGCTGGCCCAACAGCCCTGGCATCTGTGCTTTCCCAAGAGACGGAACATGTCATCGCTCTCATCCGTGGCAGTGCCATTTACGAAATAATAAACGTACGGCAAGTTCTCCCTCAATGAAGGTGCCAGGCCTGAAAGCTGATGCTGGTCTTCACCATCCCTGTGCAGCCTATTCGCTGGCCCAACAGCCCTGGCATCTGTGCTCTTCGAAGAGACGGAACATGTCATCGCTCTCATCCCTGGCAGTGTCACCTATGAAATAACACATGTCCGGCAAGTTTTCCCACAAGGAAGGTGCCAGCCCTGAAAGCTGATGCTGGTCTTCACCATCCCTGTGCAGCCTATTCGCTGGCCCAACAACCCTGGCATCTGTGCTCTTCGAAGAGACGGAACATGTCATCGCTCTCATCCCTGGCAGTGTCACCTATGAAATAACACATGTCCGGCAAGTTCTCCCACAAGGAAGGTGCCAGCCCTGAAAGCTGATGCTGGTCTTCACCATCCCTGTGCAGCCTATTCGCTGGCCCAACTGCCCTGGCATCTGTGCTTTCTCAGAGACGGAACTTATCGTTTTCCTTCTCGGCAGTGCCTGCTTCTGAAACACCAAACGTCTGCAAGTTCTCCCTCAAGGAAGGTGCCAGCCCTGTAAGCTGATGCTGGTCTTCACCATCCCTGTGCAGCCTATTCGCTCGTCGAACAGCCCTGGCATCTGTGTTCTTCCAAGAGACGGAACATCTCATCTTTTCCTTCTTGGCAATGCCTGCTTCCCAAACACCAAATTTCTGGCTAGTTCTCCCAGAAGTAAGGTGCCAGGCCTGAAAGCTGATGCTGGTCTTCACCATCCCTGTGCAGCCTATTGGCTGGCCCAACAGCCCTGGCATCTGTGCTTTCCCAAGAGACGTAACAGCTCATCTTTGTCGTGTTCGGCAGTGCCTGATTCTGAAACACTAAACGTCCGGCAGGTTCTCCCACAAGGAAGGTGCCAGGTCTGAAAGCTGATGCTGGTCTTCACCATCCCTGTGCAGCCTATTCGCTGGCCCAACTGCCCTGGCATCTGTGCTTTCCCAAGAGACGGAACATGTCATCGCTCTCATCCGTGGCAGTGCCATTTACGAAATAATTAAACGTACGGCAAGTTCTCCCACAAGGAAGGTGCCAGGCCTGAAAGCTGATGCTGGTCTTCACCATCCCTGTGCAGCCTATTCACTGGCCCAACAGCCCTGGCATCTGTGCTTTCCCAAGTGATGGAACATCTCATCGTTTTCCTTCTCACAGTGCCTGCTACCGAAGCACCAAACACCGGCTACTTCTCCCACAAGGAAGGTGCCAGGCCTGAAAGCTGATGCTAGTCTTCACCATCCCTGTGCAGCCTATTCGCTGTCTCAACAGCCCTGGCATCTGTGCTTTCCCAAGAGACGGAACATGTCATCGCTCTCATCCGTGGCAGTGCCATTTACGAAATAATAAACCTACGGCAAGTTCTCCCTCAAGGAAGGTGCCAGGCCTGAAAGCTGATGCTGGTCTTCACCATCCCTGTGCAGCCTATTCGCTGGCCCAACAGCCCTGGCATCTGTGCTCTTCGAAGAGACGGAACATGTCATCGCTCTCATCCCTTGCAGTGTCACCTATGAAATAACACATGTCCGGCAAATTCTCCCACAAGGAAGGTGCCAGGCCTGAAAGCTGATGCTGGTCTTCACCATCCCTGTGCAGCCTATTCGCTGGCCCAACTGCCCTGGCATCTGTGCTTTCCCAAGAGACGGAACATGTCATCGCTCCCATCCATAGCAGTGCCATTTACGAAATAATTAAACGTACGGCAAGTTCTCCCACAAGGAAGGTGCCAGCCCTGAAAGCTGATGCTAGTCTTCACCATCCCTGTGAAGCTTATTCACTGGCAAAACAAACCTGGCATCTGTGATTTCTGAGACACGGAACATCTCATCCTTTTCCTTCTCGGCAGTGCCTGCTTCTGAAACACCATAAATCTGGCAAGTTCTCCTACAAGGAAGGTGCCAGCCCTTAAACCTGATGCTGGTCTTCACCATCCCTGTGCAGCCTATTCGCTGTCTCAACAGCCCTAGCATCTGTGCTTTCCCAAGAGACGGAACATGTCATCGCTCTCATCCATGGCAGTGCCATTTACGAAATAATAAACGTACGGCAAGTTCTCCCACAAGGAAGGTGCCAGGCCTGAAAGCTGATGCTGGTCTTCACCATCCCTGTGCAGCCTATTCGCTGGCCCTACTGCCCTGGCATCTGTGCTTTCCCAACAGATGGAACATCTCATCGTTTTCCTTCTCACAGTGCCTGCTGCCGAAGCACGAAACACCGGCTACTTCTCCCACAAGGAAGGTGCCAGGCCTGAAAGCTGATCCTAGTCTTCACCATCCCTGTGCAGCCTATTCACTGGCCCAACAGCCCTGGCATCTGTGCTTTCCCAAGTGATGGAACATCTCATCGTTTTCCTTCTCACAGTGCCTGCTACCGAAGCACCAAACACCGGTTACTTCTCCCACAAGGAAGGTGCCAGGCCTGAAAGCTGATGCTAGTCTTCACCATCCCTGTGCAGCTTATTCACTGGCAAAACAAACCTGGCATCTTTGATTTCTGAGACACGGAACATCTCATCGTTTTCCTTCTCGGCAGTGCCTGCTTCTGAAACACCAAACGTCTGGCAAGTTCTCCCTCAAGGAAGGTGCCAGGCCTGAAAGCTGATGCTGGTCTTCACCATCCCTGTGCAGCCTATTGGCTGGCCCAACAGCCCTGGCATCTGTGCTTTCCCAAGAGACGGAACATGTCATCGCTCTCATCCGTGGCAGTGCCATTTACGAAATAATAAACGTACGGCAAGTTCTCCCTCAATGAAGGTGCCAGGCCTGAAAGCTGATGCTGGTCTTCACCATCCCTGTGCAGCCTATTCGCTGGCCCAACAGCCCTGGCATCTGTGCTCTTCGAAGAGACGGAACATGTCATCGCTCTCATCCCTGGCAGTGTCACCTATGAAATAACACATGTCCGGCAAGTTTTCCCACAAGGAAGGTGCCAGCCCTGAAAGCTGATGCTGGTCTTCACCATCCCTGTGCAGCCTATTCGCTGGCCCAACAACCCTGGCATCTGTGCTCTTCGAAGAGACGGAACATGTCATCGCTCTCATCCCTGGCAGTGTCACCTATGAAATAACACATGTCCGGCAAGTTCTCCCACAAGGAAGGTGCCAGCCCTGAAAGCTGATGCTGGTCTTCACCATCCCTGTGCAGCCTATTCGCTGGCCCAACTGCCCTGGCATCTGTGCTTTCTCAGAGACGGAACTTATCGTTTTCCTTCTCGGCAGTGCCTGCTTCTGAAACACCAAACGTCTGCAAGTTCTCCCTCAAGGAAGGTGCCAGCCCTGTAAGCTGATGCTGGTCTTCACCATCCCTGTGCAGCCTATTCGCTCGTCGAACAGCCCTGGCATCTGTGTTCTTCCAAGAGACGGAACATCTCATCTTTTCCTTCTTGGCAATGCCTGCTTCCCAAACACCAAATTTCTGGCTAGTTCTCCCAGAAGTAAGGTGCCAGGCCTGAAAGCTGATGCTGGTCTTCACCATCCCTGTGCAGCCTATTGGCTGGCCCAACAGCCCTGGCATCTGTGCTTTCCCAAGAGACGTAACAGCTCATCTTTGTCGTGTTCGGCAGTGCCTGATTCTGAAACACTAAACGTCCGGCAGGTTCTCCCACAAGGAAGGTGCCAGGTCTGAAAGCTGATGCTGGTCTTCACCATCCCTGTGCAGCCTATTCGCTGGCCCAACTGCCCTGGCATCTGTGCTTTCCCAAGAGACGGAACATGTCATCGCTCTCATCCGTGGCAGTGCCATTTACGAAATAATTAAACGTACGGCAAGTTCTCCCACAAGGAAGGTGCCAGGCCTGAAAGCTGATGCTGGTCTTCACCATCCCTGTGCAGCCTATTCACTGGCCCAACAGCCCTGGCATCTGTGCTTTCCCAAGTGATGGAACATCTCATCGTTTTCCTTCTCACAGTGCCTGCTACCGAAGCACCAAACACCGGCTACTTCTCCCACAAGGAAGGTGCCAGGCCTGAAAGCTGATGCTAGTCTTCACCATCCCTGTGCAGCCTATTCGCTGTCTCAACAGCCCTGGCATCTGTGCTTTCCCAAGAGACGGAACATGTCATCGCTCTCATCCGTGGCAGTGCCATTTACGAAATAATAAACCTACGGCAAGTTCTCCCTCAAGGAAGGTGCCAGGCCTGAAAGCTGATGCTGGTCTTCACCATCCCTGTGCAGCCTATTCGCTGGCCCAACAGCCCTGGCATCTGTGCTCTTCGAAGAGACGGAACATGTCATCGCTCTCATCCCTGGCAGTGTCACCTATGAAATAACACATGTCCGGCAAATTCTCCCACAAGGAAGGTGCCAGGCCTGAAAGCTGATGCTGGTCTTCACCATCCCTGTGCAGCCTATTCGCTGGCCCAACTGCCCTGGCATCTGTGCTTTCCCAAGAGACGGAACATGTCATCGCTCCCATCCATAGCAGTGCCATTTACGAAATAATTAAACGTACGGCAAGTTCTCCCACAAGGAAGGTGCCAGCCCTGAAAGCTGATGCTAGTCTTCACCATCCCTGTGAAGCTTATTCACTGGCAAAACAAACCTGGCATCTGTGATTTCTGAGACACGGAACATCTCATCCTTTTCCTTCTCGGCAGTGCCTGCTTCTGAAACACCATAAATCTGGCAAGTTCTCCCACAAGGAAGGTGCCAGCCCTTAAACCTGATGCTGGTCTTCACCATCCCTGTGCAGCCTATTCGCTGTCTCAACAGCCCTAGCATCTGTGCTTTCCCAAGAGACGGAACATGTCATCGCTCTCATCCATGGCAGTGCCATTTACGAAATAATAAACGTACGGCAAGTTCTCCCACAAGGAAGGTGCCAGGCCTGAAAGCTGATGCTGGTCTTCACCATCCCTGTGCAGCCTATTCGCTGGCCCTACTGCCCTGGCATCTGTGCTTTCCCAACAGATGGAACATCTCATCGTTTTCCTTCTCACAGTGCCTGCTGCCGAAGCACGAAACACCGGCTACTTCTCCCACAAGGAAGGTGCCAGGCCTGAAAGCTGATCCTAGTCTTCACCATCCCTGTGCAGCCTATTCACTGGCCCAACAGCCCTGGCATCTGTGCTTTCCCAAGTGATGGAACATCTCATCGTTTTCCTTCTCACAGTGCCTGCTACCGAAGCACCAAACACCGGCTACTTCTCCCACAAGGAAGGTGCCATGTCTGAAAGCTGATGCTAGTCTTCACCATCCCTGTGCAGCTTATTCACTGGCAAAACAAACCTGGCATCTTTGATTTCTGAGACACGGAACATCTCATCGTTTTCCTTCTCGGCAGTGCCTGCTTCTGAAACACCAAACGTCTGGCAAGTTCTCCCTCAAGGAAGGTGCCAGGCCTGAAAGCTGATGCTGGTCTTCACCATCCCTGTGCAGCCTATTCGCTGGCCCAACTGCCCTGGCATCTGTGCTTTCCCAAGAGACGGAACATGTCATCGCTCCCATCCATGGCAGTGCCATTTACGAAATAATTAAACGTACGGCAAGTTCTCCCACAAGGAAGGTGCCAGCCCTGAAAGCTGATGCTAGTCTTCACCATCCCTGTGAAGCTTATTCACTGGCAAAACAAACCTGGCATCTGTGATTTCTGAGACACGGAACATCTCATCCTTTTCCTTCTCGGCAGTGCCTGCTTCTGAAACACCATAAATCTGGCAAGTTCTCCCACAAGGAAGGTGCCAGCCCTTAAACCTGATGCTGGTCTTCACCATCCCTGTGCAGCCTATTCGCTGTCTCAACAGCCCTGGCATCTGTGCTTTCCCAAGAGACGGAACATGTCATCGCTCTCATCCATGGCAGTGCCATTTACGAAATAATAAACGTACGGCAAGTTCTCCCACAAGGAAGGTGCCAGGCCTGAAAGCTGATGCTGGTCTTCACCATCCCTGTGCAGCCTATTCGCTGGCCCTACTGCCCTGGCATCTGTGCTTTCCCAACAGATGGAACATCTCATCGTTTTCCTTCTCACAGTGCCTGCTGCCGAAGCACGAAACACCGGCTACTTCTCCCACAAGGAAGGTGCCAGGCCTGAAAGCTGATGCTAGTCTTCACCATCCCTGTGCAGCCTATTCACTGGCCCAACAGCCCTGGCATCTGTGCTTTCCCAAGTGATGGAACATCTCATCGTTTTCCTTCTCACAGTGCCTGCTACCGAAGCACCAAACACCGGTTACTTCTCCCACAAGGAAGGTGCCAGGTCTGAAAGCTGATGCTAGTCTTCACCATCCCTGTGCAGCTTATTCACTGGCAAAACAAACCTGGCATCTGTGATTTCTGAGACACGGAACACCTCATCGTTTTCCTTCTCGGCAGTGCCTGCTACTGAAACACCAAACGTCTGGCAAGTTCTCCCTCAAGGAAGGTGCCAGGCCTGAAAGCTGATGCTGGTCTTCACCATCCCTGTGCAGCCTATTCGCTGGCCCAACTGCCCTGGCATCTGTGCTTTCCCAAGAGACGGAACATGTCATCGCTCCCATCCATGGCAGTGCCATTTACGAAATAATAAACGTACGGCAAGTTCTCCCTCAATGAAGGTGCCAGGCCTGAAAGCTGATGCTAGTTTTCACCATCCCTGTGAAGCTTATTCACTGGCAAAACAAACCTGGCATCTGTGATTTCTGAGACACGGAACATCTCATCCTTCTCCTTCTCGGCAGTGCCTGCTTCTGAAACACCATAAATCTGGCAAGTTCTCCCACAAGGAAGGTGCCAGCCCTGAAAGCTGATGCTGGTCTTCACCATCCCTGTGCAGCCTATTCGCTGTCTCAACAGCCCTGGCATCTGTGCTTTCCCAAGAGACGGAACATGTCATCGCTCTCATCCATGGCAGTGCCTTTTACGAAATAATAAACGTACGGCAAGTTCTCCCACAAGGAAGGTGCCAGGCCTGAAAGCTGATGCTGGTCTTCACCATCCCTGTGCAGCCTATTCGCTGGCCCAACAACCCTGGCATCTGTGCTCTTCGAAGAGACGGAACTTATCGTTTTCCTTCTCGGCAGTGCCTGCTTCTGAAACAGCAAACGTCTGGCAAGTTCTCCCTCAAGGAAGGTGCCAGGCCTGAAAGCTGATGCTGGTCTTCACCATCCCTGTGCAGCCTATTCGCTGGCCCAACAGCCCTGGCATCTGTGCTTTCCCAAGAGATGGAACATTTCATCGTTTTCCTTCTCACAGTGCCTGCTACCGAAGCACCAAACACCGGCTACTTCTCCCACAAGGAAGGTGCCAGGCCTGAAAGCTGATGCTGGTCTTCACCATCCCTGTGCAGCCTATTCGCTGGCCCAACAGCTCTGGCATCTGTGCTCTTCGAAGAGACGGAACATGTCATCGCTCTCATCCGTGGCAGTGCCATTTACGAAATAATAAACGTACGGCAAGTTCTCCCTCAAGGAAGGTGCCAGCCCTGAAAGCTGATGCTGGTCTTCACCATCCCTGTGCAGCCTATTCGCTGGCCCAACAGCCCTGGCATCTGTGCTCTTCGAAGAGACGGAACATGTCATCGCTCTCATCCCTGGCAGTGTCACCTATGAAATAACACATGTCCGGCAAGTTCTCCCACAGGGAAGGTGCCAGCCCTGAAAGCTGATGCTGGTCTTCACCATCCCTGTGCAGCCTATTCGCTGGCTCAACAGCCCTGGCAGCTGTGGTTTTCCAAGAGATGGAACATGTCATTGCTCTCATCCATGGTAGTGGCATTTACGAAATAACACGTCCGGCAAGTTCTCCCACAAGGAAGGTGCCAGGCCTGAAAGCTGATGCTAGTCTTCACCATCCCTGTGCAGCTTATTCACTGGCAAAACAAACCTGGCATCTTTGATTTCTGAGACACGGAATATCTCATCGTTTTCCTTCTCGGCACTGCCTGCTTCTGAAACACCAAACGTCTGGCAAGTTCTCCCTCAAGGAAGGTGCCAGGCCTGAAAGCTGATGCTGGTCTTCACCATCCCTGTGCAGCCTATTCGCTGGACCAACAGCCCTGGCATCTGTGCTCTTCGAAGAGACGGAACATGTCATCGCTCTCATCCCTGGCACTGTCATTTATGAAATAACACTTCTGGCAAGTTCTCCCACAAGGAAGGTGCCAGCCCTGAAAGCTGATGCTGGTCTTCACCATCCCTGTGCAGCCTATTCGCTGTCTCAACAGCCCTGGCATCTGTGCTTTCCCAAGAGACGGAACATGTCATCGCTCTCATCCGTGGCAGTGCCATTTACGAAATAATAAACGTACGGCAAGTTCTCCCTCAAGGAAGGTGCCAGGCCTGAAAGCTGATGCTGGTCTTCACCATCCCTGTGCAGCCTATTCGCTGGCCCAACAGCCCTGGCATCTGTGCTCTTCGAAGAGACGGAACATGTCATCGCTCTCATCCCTGGCAGTGTCACCTATGAAATAACACATGTCCGGCAAGTTCTCCCATAAGGAAGGTGCCAGCCCTGAAAGCTGATGCTGGTCTTCACCATCCCTGTGCAGCCTATTCGCTGGCCCAACAGCCCTGGCATCTGTGCTTTCCCAACAGATGGAACATCTCATCGTTTTCCTTCTCACAGTGCCTGCTACCGAAGCACCAAACACCGGTTACTTCTCCCACAAGGAAGGTGCCAGGTCTGAAAGCTGATGCTAGTCTTCACCATCCCTGTGCAGCTTATTCACTGGCAAAACAAACCTGGCATCTTTGATTTCTGAGACACGGAACATCTCATCGTTTTCCTTCTCGGCAGTGCCTGCTTCTGAAACACCAAACGTCTGGCAAGTTCTCCCTCAAGGAAGGTGCCAGGCCTGAAAGCTGATGCTGGTCTTCACCATCCCTGTGCAGCCTATTGGCTGGCCCAACAGCCCTGGCATCTGTGCTTTCCCAAGAGACGGAACATGTCATCGCTCTCATCCGTGGCAGTGCCATTTACGAAATAATAAACGTACGGCAAGTTCTCCCTCAAGGAAGGTGCCAGGCCTGAAAGGTGATGCTGGTCTTCACCATCCCTGTGCAGCCTATTCGCTGGCCCAACAGCCCTGGCATCTGTGCTCTTCGAAGAGACGGAACATGTCATCGCTCTCATCCCTGGCAGTGTCACCTATGAAATAACACATGTCCGGCAAGTTTTCCCACAAGGAAGGTGCCAGCCCTGAAAGCTGATGCTGGTCTTCACCATCCCTGTGCAGCCTATTCGCTGGCCCAACAACCCTGGCATCTGTGCTCTTCGAAGAGACGGAACATGTCATCGCTCTCATCCCTGGCAGTGTCACCTATGAAATAACACATGTCCGGCAAGTTCTCCCACAAGGAAGGTGCCAGCCCTGAAAGCTGATGCTGGTCTTCACCATCCCTGTGCAGCCTATTCGCTGGCCCAACTGCCCTGGCATCTGTGCTTTCTCAGAGACGGAACTTATCGTTTTCCTTCTCGGCAGTGCCTGCTTCTGAAACACCAAACGTCTGCAAGTTCTCCCTCAAGGAAGGTGCCAGCCCTGTAAGCTGATGCTGGTCTTCACCATCCCTGTGCAGCCTATTCGCTCGTCGAACAGCCCTGGCATCTGTGTTCTTCCAAGAGACGGAACATCTCATCTTTTCCTTCTTGGCAATGCCTGCTTCCCAAACACCAAATTTCTGGCTAGTTCTCCCAGAAGGAAGGTGCCAGCCCTGAAAGCTGATGCTGGTCTTCACCATCCCTGTGCAGCCTATTCGCTGGCCCAACTGCCCTGGCATCTGTGCTTTCCCAAGAGACGGAACATGTCATCGCTCTCATCCATGGCAGTGCCATTTACGAAATAATTAAACGTACGGCAAGTTCTCCCACAAGGAAGGTGCCAGGCCTGAAAGCTGATGCTGGTCTTCACCATCCCTGTGCAGCCTATTCGCTGGCCCAACAGCCCTGGCATCTGTGCTCTTCGAAGAGACGGAACATGTCATCGCTCTCATCCCTGGCAGTGTCACCTATGAAATAACACATGTCCGGCAAATTCTCCCACAAGGAAGGTGCCAGGCCTGAAAGCTGATGCTGGTCTTCACCATCCCTGTGCAGCCTATTCGCTGTCTCAACAGCCCTGGCATCTGTGCTTTCCCAAGAGACGGAACATGTCATCGCTCTCATCCGTGGCAGTGCCATTTACGAAATAATAAACCTACGGCAAGTTCTCCCTCAATGAAGGTGCCAGGCCTGAAAGCTGATGCTGGTCTTCACCATCCCTGTGCAGCCTATTCGCTGGCCCAACAGCCCTGGCATCTGTGCTCTTCGAAGAGACGGAACATGTCATCGCTCTCATCCCTGGCAGTGTCACCTATGAAATAACACATGTCCGGCAAATTCTCCCACAAGGAAGGTGCCAGGCCTGAAAGCTGATGCTGGTCTTCACCATCCCTGTGCAGCCTATTCGCTGGCCCAACTGCCCTGGCATCTGTGCTTTCCCAAGAGACGGAACATGTCATCGCTCCCATCCATGGCAGTGCCTTTTAGGTAATAATAAACGTACGGCAAGTTCTCCCACAAGGAAGGTGCCAGGCCTGAAAGCTGATGCTGGTCTTCACCATCCCTGTGCAGCCTATTCGCTGGCCCAACAACCCTGGCATCTGTGCTCTTTGAAGAGACGGAACTTATCGTTTTCCTTCTCGGCAGTGCCTGCTTCTGAAACAGCAAACGTCTGGCAAGTTCTCCCTCAAGGAAGGTGCCAGCCCTGAAAGCTGATGCTGGTCTTCACCATCCCTGTGCAGCCTATTCGCTGGCCCAACAGCCCTGGCATCTGTGCTTTCCCAAGAGATGGAACATTTCATCGTTTTCCTTCTCACAGTGCCTGCTACCGAAGCACCAAACACCGGTTACTTCTCCCACAAGGAAGGTGCCAGGCCTGAAAGCTGATGCTGGTCTTCACCATCCCTGTGAAGCTTATTCACTGGCAAAACAAACCTGGCATCTGTGACTTCTGAGACACGGAACATCTCATCGTTTTCCTTCTCGGCAGTGCCTGCTTCTGAAACACCAAACGTCTGGCAAGTTCTCCCACAAGGAAGGTGCCAGCCCTTAAACCTGATGCTGGTCTTCACCATCCCTGTGCAGCCTATTCGCTGTCTCAACAGCCCTGGCATCTGTGCTTTCCCAAGAGACGGAACATGTCATCGCTCTCATCCGTGGCAGTGCCATTTACGAAATAATAAACGTACGGCAAGTTCTCCCTCAAGGAAGGTGCCAGGCCTGAAAGCTGATGCTGGTCTTCACCATCCCTGTGCAGCCTATTCGCTGGCCCAACAGCCCTGGCATCTGTGCTCTTCGAAGAGACGGAACATGTCATCGCTCTCATCCCTGGCAGTGTCACCTATGAAATAACACATGTCCGGCAAGTTCTCCCACAAGGAAGGTGCCAGGCCTGAAAGCTGATGCTGGTCTTCACCATCCCTGTGCAGCCTATTCGCTGGCTCAACAGCCCTGGCAGCTGTGGTTTTCCAAGAGATGGAACATGTCATTGCTCTCATCCATGGTAGTGGCATTTACGAAATAACACGTCCGGCAAGTTCTCCCACAAGGAAGGTGCCAGGCCTGAAAGCTGATGCTAGTCTTCACCATCCCTGTGCAGCTTATTCACTGGCAAAACAAACCTGGCATCTTTGATTTCTGAGACACGGAATATCTCATCGTTTTCCTTCTCGGCAGTGCCTGCTTCTGAAACACCAAACGTCTGGCAAGTTCTCCCTCAAGGAAGGTGCCAGGCCTGAAAGCTGATGCTGGTCTTCACCATCCCTGTGCAGCCTATTCGCTGTCTCAACAGCCCTGGCATCTGTGCTTTCCCAAGAGACGGAACATGTCATCGCTCTCATCCGTGGCAGTGCCATTTACGAAATAATAAACGTACGGCAAGTTCTCCCTCAAGGAAGGTGCCAGGCCTGAAAGCTGATGCTGGTCTTCACCATCCCTGTGCAGCCTATTCACTGGCCCAACAGCCCTGGCATCTGTGCTTTCCCAAGTGATGGAACATCTCATCGTTTTCCTTCTCACAGTGCCTGCTACCGAAGCACCAAACACCGGTTACTTCTCCCACAAGGAAGGTGCCAGGCCTGAAAGCTGATGCTAGTCTTCACCATCCCTGTGCAGCTTATTCACTGGCAAAACAAACCTGGCATCTTTGATTTCTGAGACACGGAACATCTCATCGTTTTCCTTCTCGGCAGTGCCTGCTTCTGAAACACCAAACGTCTGGCAAGTTCTCCCTCAAGGAAGGTGCCAGGCCTGAAAGCTGATGCTGGTCTTCACCATCCCTGTGCAGCCTATTCGCTGTCTCAACAGCCCTGGCATCTGTGCTTTCCCAAGAGACGGAACATGTCATCGCTCTCATCCGTGGCAGTGCCATTTACGAAATAATAAACGTACGGCAAGTTCTCCCTCAATGAAGGTGCCAGGCCTGAAAGGTGATGCTGGTCTTCACCATCCCTGTGCAGCCTATTCGCTGGCCCAACAGCCCTGGCATCTGTGCTCTTCGAAGAGACGGAACATGTCATCGCTCTCATCCCTGGCAGTGTCACCTATGAAATAACACATGTCCGGCAAGTTTTCCCACAAGGAAGGTGCCAGCCCTGAAAGCTTATGCTGGTCTTCACCATCCCTGTGCAGCCTATTCGCTGGCCCAACAACCCTGGCATCTGTGCTCTTCGAAGAGACGGAACATGTCATCGCTCTCATCCCTGGCAGTGTCACCTATGAAATAACACATGTCCGGCAAGTTCTCCCACAAGGAAGGTGCCAGCCCTGAAAGCTGATGCTGGTCTTCACCATCCCTGTGCAGCCTATTCGCTGGCCCAACTGCCCTGGCATCTGTGCTTTCTCAGAGACGGAACTTATCGTTTTCCTTCTCGGCAGTGCCTGCTTCTGAAACACCAAACGTCTGCAAGTTCTCCCTCAAGGAAGGTGCCAGCCCTGTAAGCTGATGCTGGTCTTCACCATCCCTGTGCAGCCTATTCGCTCGTCGAACAGCCCTGGCATCTGTGTTCTTCCAAGAGACGGAACATCTCATCTTTTCCTTCTTGGCAATGCCTGCTTCCCAAACACCAAATTTCTGGCTAGTTCTCCCAGAAGGAAGGTGCCAGGCCTGAAAGCTGATGCTGGTCTTCACCATCCCTGTGCAGCCTATTGGCTGGCCCAACAGCCCTGGCATCTGTGCTTTCCCAAGAGACATAACAGCTCATCTTTGTCGTGTTCGGCAGTGCCTGATTCTGAAACACTAAACGTCCGGCAGGTTCTCCCACAAGGAAGGTGCCAGGTCTGAAAGCTGATGCTGGTCTTCACCATCCCTGTGCAGCCTATTCGCTGGCCCAACTGCCCTGGCATCTGTGCTTTCCCAAGAGACGGAACATGTCATCGCTCTCATCCGTGGCAGTGCCATTTACGAAATAATTAAACGTCCGGGAGGTTCTCCCACAAGGAATGTGCCAGCCCTGAAAGCTGATGCTGGTCTTCACCATCCCTGTGCAGCCTATTCGCTGGCCCAACTGCCCTGGCATCTGTGCTTTCCCAAGAGACGGAACATGTCATCGCTCTCATCCATGGCAGTGCCATTTACGAAATAATTAAACGTACGGCAAGTTCTCCCACAAGGAAGGTGCCAGGCCTGAAAGCTGATGCTGGTCTTCACCATACCTGTGCAGCCTATTCGCTGGCCCAACAGCCCTGGCATCTGTGCTCTTCGAAGAGAGGGAACATGTCATCGCTCTCATCCCTGGCAGTGTCACCTATGAAATAACACATGTCCGGCAAGTTCTCCCACAAGGAAGGTGCCAGCCCTGAAAGCTGATGCTGGTCTTCACCATACCTGTGCAGCCTATTCGCTGGCCCAACTGCCCTGGCATCTGTGCTTTCCCAACAGATGGAACATCTCATCGTTTTCCTTCTCACAATGCCTGCTTCCGAAGCACCAAACACCGGCTACTTCTCCCACAAGGAAGGTGCCAGGCCTGAAAGCTGATGCTAGTCTTCACCGTCCCTGTGCAGCCTATTCGCTGTCTCAACAGCCCTGGCATCTGTGCTTTCCCAAGAGACGGAACATGTCATCGCTCTCATCCGTGGCAGTGCCATTTACGAAATAATAAACGTACGGCAAGTTCACCCTCAAGGAAGGTGCCAGCCCTGAAAGCTTATGCTGGTCTTCACCATCCCTGTGCAGCCTATTCGCTGGCCCAACAGCCCTGGCATCTGTGCTCTTCGAAAAGACGGAACATATCATCGCTCTCATCCCTGGCAGTGTCACCTATGAAATAACACATGTGGGGCAAATTCTCCCACAAGGAAGGTGCCAGCCCTGAAAGCTGATGCTGGTCTTCACCATCCCTGTGCAGCCTATTCGCTAGCCCAACTGCCCTGGCATCTGTGCTTTCCCAAGAGACGGAACATGTCATCGCTCTCATCCATGGCAGTGCCATTTACGAAATAATAAACGTACGGCAAGTTCTCCCACAAGGAAGGTGCCAGGCCTGAAAGCTGATGCTGGTCTTCACCATCCCTGTGCAGCCTATTCGCTGGCCCAACAACCCTGGCATCTGTGCTCTTCGAAGAGACGGAACTTATCGTTTTCCTTCTCGGCAGTGCCTGCTTCTGAAACACCAAACGTCTGGCAAGTTCTCCCTCAAGGAAGGTGCCAGGCCTGAAAGCTGATGCTGGTCTTCACCATCCCTGTGCAGCCTATTCGCTGGCCCAACAGCCCTGGCATCTGTGCTTTCCCAACAGATGGAACATCTCATCGTTTTCCTTCTCACAGTGCCTGCTACCGAAGCACCAAACACCGGCTACTTCTCCCACAAGGAAGGTGCCAGGCCTGAAAGCTGATGCTGGTCTTCACCATCCTTGTGCAGCCTATTCGCTGGCCCAACAGCCCTGGCATCTGTGCTTTCTCAGAGACGGAACTTATCGTTTTCCTTCTCGGCAGTGCCTGCTTCTGAAACACCAAACGTCTGCAAGTTCTCCCTCAAGGAATGTGCCAGCCCTGAAAGCTGATGCTGGTCTTCACCATCCCTGTGCAGCCTATTCGCTCGTCGAACAGCCCTGGCATCTGTGTTCTTCCAAGAGACAGAACATCCCATCTTTTCCTTCTTGGCAATGCCTGCTTCCCAAACACCAAATTTCTGGCTAGTTCTCCCAGAAGGAAGGTGCCAGGCCTGAAAGCTGATGCTGGTCTTCACCATCCCTGTGCAGCCTATTGGCTGGCCCAACAGCCCTGGCATCTGTGCTTTCCCAAGAGACGTAACAGCTCATCTTTGTCGTGTTCGGCAGTGCCTGATTCTGAAACACTAAACGTCCGGCAGGTTCTCCCACAAGGAAGGTGCCAGGCCTGAAAGCTGATGCTGGTCTTCACCATCCCTGTGCAGCCTATTCGCTGGCCCAACTGCCCTGGCATCTGTGCTCTTCGAAGAGACAGAACATGTCATCGCTCTCATCCGTGGCAGTGCCATTTACGAAATAATAAACGTACGGCAAGTTCTCCCTCAAGGAAGGTGCCAGGCCTGAAAGCTGATGCTGGTCTTCACCATCCCTGTGCAGCCTATTCGCTGGCCCAACAGCCCTGGCATCTGTGCTCTTCGAAAAGACGGAACATGTCATCGCTCTCATCCCTGGCAGTGTCACCTATGAAATAACACATGTGGGGCAAATTCTCCCACAAGGAAGGTGCCAGCCCTGAAAGCTGATGCTGGTCTTCACCATCCCTGTGCAGCCTATTCGCTAGCCCAACTGCCCTGGCATCTGTGCTTTCCCAAGAGACGGAACATGTCATCGCTCTCATCCATGGCAGTGCCATTTACGAAATAATAAACGTACGGCAAGTTCTCCCACAAGGAAGGTGCCAGGCCTGAAAGCTGATGCTGGTCTTCACCATCCCTGTGCAGCCTATTCGCTGGCCCAACAGCCCTGGCATCTGTGCTTTCCCAACAGATGGAACATCTCATCGTTTTCCTTCTCACAGTGCCTGCTACCGAAGCACCAAACACCGGCTACTTCTCCCACAAGGAAGGTGCCAGGCCTGAAAGCTGATGCTAGTCTTCACCATCCCTGTGAAGCTTATTCACTGGCAAAACAAACCTGGCATCTGTGACTTCTGAGACACGGAACATCTCATCGTTTTCCTTCTCGGCAGTGCCTGCTTCTGAAACACCAAACGTCTGGCAAGTTCTCCCACAAGGAAGGTGCCAGCCCTTAAACCTGATGCTGGTCTTCACCATCCCTGTGCAGCCTATTCGCTAGCCCAACTGCCCTGGCATCTGTGCTTTCCCAAGAGACGGAACATGTCATCGCTCTCATCCATGGCAGTGCCATTTACGAAATAATAAACGTCCGGCAAGTTCTCCCACAAGGAAGGTGCCAGGCCTGAAAGCTGATGCTGGTCTTCACCATCCCTGTGCAGCCTATTCGCTGGCCCAACAGCCCTGGCATCTGTGCTCTTCGAAGAGACGGAACATGTCATCGCTCTCATCCATGGTAGTGGCATTTACGAAATAACACTTGTCCGGCAAGTTTTCCCACAAGGGAGGTGCCAGGCCTGAAAGCTGATGCTAGTCTTCACCATCCCTGTGCAGCCTATTCGCTGGCCCAACAGCCCTGGCATCTGTGCTTTCCCAACAGATGGAACATCTCATCGTTTTCCTTCTCGGAAGTGCCTGCTTCTGAAACACCAAACGTCTGGCAAGTTCTCCCTCAAGGAAGGTGCCAGGCCTGAAAGCTGATGCTGGCTTTCACCATCCATGTGCAGCCTATTCGCTGTCTCAACAGCCCTGGCATCTGTGATTTCTGAGACACGGAACATCTCATCGTTTTCCTTCTCGGCACTGCCTGCTTCTTAAACACCAAACGTCTCGCAAGTTCTCCCTCAAGGAAGGTGCCAGGCCTGAAAGCTGATGCTCGCTTTCACCATCCATGTGCAGCCTATTCGCTGTCTCAACAGCCCTGGCATCTGTGATTTCTCAGAGAAGGAACATCTCATCGTATTCCTTCTCGGCAGTGCCTGCTTCTGAAACACTAAATGTCCGGCAAGTTCTCCCAGAAGGAAGGTGCCAGCCCTGAAAGCTGATGCTGGTCTTCACCATCCCTGTGCAGCCTATTCGCTGGCCCAACAGCCCTGGCATCTGTGCTTTCCCAACAGATGGAACATCTCATCGTTTTCCTTCTCGGAAGTGCCTGCTTCTGAAACACTAAACGTCCGGCAAGTTCTCCCACAAGGAAGGTGCCAGGCCTGAAAGCTGATGCTGGTCTTCACCATCCCTGTGCAGCCTATTCACTGGCCCAACAGCCCTGGCATCTGTGCTCTTCGAAGAGACGGAACATGTCATCGCTCTCATCCATGGTAGTGGCATTTACGAAATAACACTTGTCCGGCAAGTTTTCCCACAAGGGAGGTGCCAGGCCTGAAAGCTGATGCTGGTCTTCACCATCCCTGCGCAACCTATTCGCTGGCCCAACAGCCCTGGCATCTGTGCTTTCCCAACAGATGGAACATCTCATCGTTTTCCTTCTCACAGTGCCTGCTACCGAAGCACCAAACACTGGCTACTTCTCCCACAAGGAAGGTGCCAGGCCTGAAAGCTGATGCTAGTCTTCACCATCCCTGTGCAGCTTATTCACTGGCAAAACAAACCTGGCATCTCTGATAAGGAACATGTCATCGTTTTCCTTCTCGGCAGTGCCTGCTTCTGAAACACTAAACGTCCGGCAAGTTTTCCCACAGGGAAGGTGCCAGGCCTGAAAGCTGATGCTGGTCTTCACCATCCCTGTGCAGCCTATTCGCTGGCCCAACAGGCCTGGCATCTGTGCTTTCCCAAGAGACGGAACATGTCATCGCTCTCATCCATGGTAGTGGCATTTACGAAATAACACATGTCCGGCTACTTCTCCCACAAGGAAGGTGCCAGGCCTGAAAGCTGATGTTAGTCTTCACCATCCCTGTGCAGCTTATTCACTGGCAAAACAAACCTGTCATCTGTGATTTCTGAGACACGGAACATCTCATCGTTTTCCTTCTCGGCAGTGCCTGCTTCTGAAACACCAAACGTCCGGCAAGTTCTCCCTCAAGGAAGGTGCCAGCCCTGAAAGCTGATGCTGGTCTTCACCATCCCTGTGCAGCCTATTCGCTGGCCCAACAGCCCTGGCATCGGTGTTCTTCCAAGAGACATAACATCTCATCTTTTCCTTCTTGGCAAAGCCTGCTTCCCAAACACCAAAATTCTGGCAAGTTCTCCCACAAGGAAGGTGCCAGGCCTGAAAGCTGATGCTAGTCTTCACCATCCCTGTGCAGCCTATTCACTGGCCCAACTGCCCTGGCATCTGTATTCTTCCAAGAGACATAACTTCTCATATTTTCCTTCTCGGCAGTGCCTGCTTCTGAAACACCAAACGTCTGGCAAGTTCTCCCACAAGGAAGGTGCCAGCCCTGAAAGCTGATGCTAGTCTTCACCATCCCTGTGCAGCTTATTCACTGGCCCAACAGCCCTGGCATTTGTGATTTCTGAGACACGGAACATCTCATCGTTTTCCTTCTCGGCAGTGCCTGCTTCTGAAACACCAAACGTCTGGCAAATTCTCCCACAAGGAAGGTGCCAGGCCTGAAAGCTGATGCTAGTCTTCACCATCCCTGTGCAGCCTATTCGCTGGCCAAACAGCCCTGGCATCTGTGCTCTTCGAAGAGAGGGAACATGTCATGGCTCTCATCTATGGTAGTGGCATTTACGAAATAATACATGTCCGGCAAGTTTTCCCACAAGGAAGGTGCCAGCCCTGAAAGCTGATGCTGGTCTTCACCATCCCTGTGCAGCCTATTCGCTGTCTCAACAGCCCTGGCATCTGTGATTTCTGAGACACGGAACATCTCATCGTTTTCCTTCTCGGCAGTGCCTGCTTCTGAAACACTAAACGTCCGGCAAGTTCTCCCACAAGGAAGGTGCCAGGCCTGAAAGCTGATGCTGGTCTTCACCATCCCTGCGCAGCCTATTCGCTCGTCGAACAGCCCTGGCATCTGTGCTTTCCCAACAGATGGAACATCTCATCGTTTTCCTTCTCACAGTGCCTGCTTCTGAAACACCAAACGTCCGGCAAGTTCTCCCACAAGGAAGGTGCCAGGCCTGAAAGCTGATGCTAGTCTTCACCATCCCTGTGCAGCTTATTGACTGGCAAAACAGCCCTGGCATCTGTGATTTCTGAGACACGGAACATCTCATCGTTTTCCTTCTCGGCAGTGCCTGCTTCTGAAACACCAAACGTCTGGCAAGTTCTCCCTCAAGGAAGGTGCCAGGCCTGAAAGCTGATGCTGGCTTTCACCATCCATGTGCAGCCTATTCGCTGTCTCAACAGCCCTGGCATCTGTGATTTCTGAGACACGGAACATCTCATCGTTTTCCTTCTCGGCACTGCCTGCTTCTTAAACACCAAACGTCTCGCAAGTTCTCCCACAAGGAAGGTGCCAGCCCTGAAAGCTGATGCTGGTCTTCACCATCCCTGTGCAGCCTATTCGCTGGCCCAACAGCCCTGGCATCTCTGCTCTTCCAAGAGACGGAACATGTCATCGGTCTCATCCCTGGCAGTGGCATTTAAGAAATAACATATGTCCGGCAAGTTTTCCCACAAGGAAGGTGCCAGCCCTGAAAGCTGATGCTGGTCTTCACCATCCCTGTGCAGCCTATTCGCTGTCTCAACAGCCCTGGCATCTGTGATTTCTGAGACACGGAACATCTCATCGTTTTCCTTCTCGGCAGTGCCTGCTTCTGACACACGAAAAAATCTGGCAAGTTCTCCCACAAGGAAGGTGCCAGCCCTGAAAGCTGATGCTGGTCTTCACCATCCCTGTGCAGCCTATTCGCTGGCCCAACAGCCCTGGCATCGGTGTTCTTCCAAGAGACATAGCATCTCATCTTTTCCTTCTTGGCAAAGCCTGCTTCCCAAACACCAAAATTCTGGCAAGTTCTCCCACAAGGAAGGTGCCAGGCCTGAAAGCTGATGCTAGTCTTCACCATCCCTGTGCAGCCTATTCACTGGCCCAACTGCCCTGGCATCTGTATTCTTCCAAGAGACATAACTTCTCATATTTTCCTTCTCGGCAGTGCCTGCTTCTGAAACACCAAACGTCTGGCAAGTTCTCCCTCAAGGAAGGTGCCAGGCCTGAAAGCTGATGCTAGTCTTCACCATCCCTGTGCAGCCTATTCGCTGGCCCAACAGCCCTGGCATCTGTGGTTTTCCAAGAGACTGAACATGTCATCGCTCTCATCCATGGTAGTGGCATTTACGAAATAACACGTCCGGCAAGTTTTCCCACAAGGAATGTGCCAGGCCTGAAAGCTGATGCTAGTCTTCACCATCCCTGTGCAGCTTATTCACTGGCAAAACATACCTGGCATCTGTGATTTCTGAGACAAGGAACATGTCATCGTTTTCCTTCTCGGCAGTGCCTGCTTCTGAAACACTAAACGTCCGGCAAGTTTTCCCACAAGGAAGGTGCCAGCCCTGAAAGCTGTTGCTGGTCTTCACCATCCCTGTGCAGCCTAGTCGCTGGCCCAACAGCCCTGGCATTTGTGGTTTTCCAAGAGACGGAACATGTCATCTCTGTCATCCATGCTAGTGGCATTTACGAAATAACACATGTCCGGCAAGTTTTCCCACAAGGAAGGTGCCAGGTCTAAAAGCTGATGCTAGTCTTCACCATCCCTGTGCAGCCTATTCGCTGGCCCAACAGCCCTGGCATCTGTGCTTTCCCAACAGATGGAACATCTCATCGGTTTCCTTCTCACAGTGCCTGCTACCGAAGCACCAAATACCGGCTACTTCTCCCACAAGGAAGGTGCCAGCCCTGAAAGCTGATGCTAGTCTTCACCATCCCTGTGCAGCTTATTCACTGGCCCAACAGCCCTGGCATTTGTGATTTCTGAGACACGGAACATCTCATCGTTTTCCTTCTCGGCAGTGCCTGCTTCTGAAACACCAAACGTCTGGCAAGTTCTCCCTCAAGGAAGGTGCCAGGCCTGAAAGCTGATGCTGGCTTTCACCATCCATGTGCAGCCTATTCGCTGTCTCAACAGCCCTGGCATCTGTGATTTCTCAGACAAGGAACATCTCATCGTTTTCCTTCTCGGCAGTGCCTGCTTCTGAAACACTAAACGTCCGGCAAGTTCTCCCACATGGAAGGTGCCAGGCCTGAAAGCTGATGCTGGTCTTCACCATCCCTGTGCAGCTTATTCACTGGCAAAACAAACCTGGCATCTGTGATTTCTGAGACACGGAACATCTCATCGTTTTCCTTCTCGGCAGTGCCTGCTTCTGAAACACGAAAAAATCTGGCAAGTTCTCCCACAAGGAAGGTGCCAGCCCTGAAAGCTGATGCTAGTCTTCACCATCCCTGTGCAGCTTATTCACTGGCCCAACAGCCCTGGCATCTGTGATTTCTGAGACACGGAACATCTCATCGTTTTCCTTCTCGGCAGTGCCTGCTACTGAAACACTAAATGTCCGGCAAGTTCTCCCACAAGGAAGGTGCCAGCCCTGAAAGCTGATGCTGGTCTTCACCATCCCTGTGCAGCCTAGTCGCTGGCCCAACAGCCCTGGCATTTGTGCTTTCCCAACAGATGGAACATCTCATCGTTTTCCTTCTCACAGTGCCTGCTACCGAAGCACCAAACACCGGCTACTTCTCCCACAAGGAAGGTGCCAGCCCTGAAAGCTGATGCTAGTCTTCACCATCCCTGTGCAGCTTATTCACTGGCAAAACAAACCTGGCATTTGTGATTTCTGAGACACGGAACATCTCATCGTTTTCCTTCTCGGCAGTGCCTGCTTCTGAAACACCAAACGTCTGGCAAGTTCTCCCACAAGGAAGGTGCCAGGCCTGAAAGCTGATGCTGGTCTTCACCATCCCTGTGCAGCCTATTCGCTGTCTCAACAGCCCTGGCATCTGTGATTTCTCAGACAAGGAACATCTCATCGTTTTCCTTCTCGGCAGTGCCTGCTTCTGAAACACAAAACGTCTGGCAAGTTCTCCCACATGGAAGGTGCCAGGCCTGAAAGCTGATGCTGGTCTTCACCATCCCTGTGCAGCCTATTCGCTGGCCCAACAGCCCTGGCATCTGTGCTCTTCGAAGAGACGGAACATGTCATCGCTCTCATCCATGGTAGTGGCATTTACGAAATAACACATGTCCGGCAAGTTTTCCCACAAGGAAGGTGCCAGCTCTGAAAGCTGATGCTGGTCTTCACCATCCCTGTGCAGCCTATTCGCTGTCTCAACAGCCCTGGCATCTGTGATTTCTCAGACAAGGAACATCTCATCGTTTTCCTTCTCGGCAGTGCCTGCTTCTGAAACACTAAATGTCCGGCAAGTTCTCCCAGAAGGAAGGTGCCAGCCCTGAAAGCTGATGCTGGTCTTCACCATCCCTGTGCAGCTTATTCGCTGGCCCAACTGCCCTGGCATCTGTGCTTTCCCAACAGATGGAACATCTCATCGTTTTCCTTCTCACAGTGCCTGCTACCGAAGCACCAAATACCGGCTACTTCTCCCACAAGGAAGGTGCCAGGCCTGAAAGCTGATGCTAGTCTTCACCATCCCTGTGCAGCTTATTCACTGGCAAAACAAACCTGGCATCTGTGCTCGTCGAAGAGAGGGAACATGTCATCGCTCTCATCCATGGTAGTGGCATTTACGAAATAACACATGTCCGGCAAGTTTTCCCACAAGGAAGGTGCCAGCCCTGAAAGCTGATGCTAGTCTTCACCATCCCTGTGCAGCTTATTCACTGGCAAAACAAACCTGGCATCTGTGATTTCTGAGACACGGAACATCTCATCGTTTTCCTTCTCGGCAGTGCCTGCTTCTGAAACACCAAACGTCTGGCAAGTTCTCCCTCAAGGAAGGTGTTAGCCCTGAAAGCTGATGCTGGTCTTCACCATCCCTGTGCAGCCTATTCGCTGTCTCAACAGCCCTGGCATCTGTGATTTCTGAGACACGGAACATCTCATCGTTTTCCTTCTCGGCACTGCCTGCTTCTTAAACACCAAACGTCTGGCAAGTTCTCCCTCAAGGAAGGTGCCAGGCCTGAAAGCTGATGCTGGCTTTCACCATCCATGTGCAGCCTTTTCGCTGTCTCAACAGCCCTGGCATCTGTGATTTCTCAGAGAAGGAACATCTCATCGTATTCCTTCTCGGCAGTGCCTGCTTCTGAAAAACTAAATGTCCGGCAAGTTCTCCCAGAAGGAAGGTGCCAGCCCTGAAAGCTGATGCTGGTCTTCACCATCCCTGTGCAGCCTATTCGCTGGCCCAACAGCCCTGGCATCTGTGCTTTCCCAACAGATGGAACATCTCATCGTTTTCCTTCTCGGAAGTGCCTGCTTCTGAAACACTAAACGTCCGGCAAGTTCTCCCACAAGGAAGGTGCCAGGCCTGAAAGCTGATGCTGGTCTTCACCATCCCTGTGCAGCCTATTCGCTGGCCCAACAGCCCTGGCATCTGTGCTCTTCGAAGAGACGGAACATGTCATCGCTCTCATCCATGGTAGTGGCATTTACGAAATAACACTTGTCCGGCAAGTTTTCCCACAAGGGAGGTGCCAGGCCTGAAAGCTGATGCTGGTCTTCACCATCCCTGCGCAACCTATTCGCTGGCCCAACAGCCCTGGCATCTGTGCTTTCCCAACAGATGGAACATCTCATCGTTTTCCTTCTCACAGTGCCTGCTACCGAAGCACCAAACACTGGCTACTTCTCCCACAAGGAAGGTGCCAGCCCTGAAAGCTGATGCTGGTCTTCACCATCCCTGTGCAGCCTATTCGCTGGCCCAACAGCCCTGGCATCGGTGTTCTTCCAAGAGACATAACATCTCATCTTTTCCTTCTTGGCAAAGCCTGCTTCCCAAACACCAAAATTCTGGCAAGTTCTCCCACAAGAAAGGTGCCAGGCCTGAAAGCTGATGCTAGTCTTCACCATCCCTGTGCAGCCTATTCACTGGCCCAACTGCCCTGGCATCTGTATTCTTCCAAGAGACATAACTTCTCATATTTTCCTTCTCGGCAGTGCCTGCTTCTGAAACACCAAACGTCTGGCAAGTTCTCCCACAAGGAAGGTGCCAGCCCTGAAAGCTGATGCTAGTCTTCACCATCCCTGTGCAGCTTATTCACTGGCCCAACAGCCCTGGCATTTGTGATTTCTGAGACACGGAACATCTCATCGTTTTCCTTCTCGGCAGTGCCTGCTTCTGAAACACCAAACGTCTGGCAAGTTCTCCCACAAGGAAGGTGCCAGGCCTGAAAGCTGATGCTGATCTTCACCATCCCTGTGCAGCCTATTCGCTGGCCAAACAGCCCTGGCATCTGTGCTCTTCGAAGAGAGGGAACATGTCATCGCTCTCATCTATGGTAGTGGCATTTACGAAATAATACATGTCCGGCAAGTTTTCCCACAAGGAAGGTGCCAGCCCTGAAAGCTGATGCTGGTCTTCACCATCCCTGTGCAGCCTATTCGCTGTCTCAACAGCCCTGGCATCTGTGATTTCTGAGACACGGAACATCTCATCGTTTTCCTTCTCGGCAGTGCCTGCTTCTGAAACACTAAACGTCCGGCAAGTTCTCCCACAAGGAAGGTGCCAGGCCTGAAAGCTGATGCTGGTCTTCACCATCCCTGCGCAGCCTATTCGCTCGTCTAACAGCCCTGGCATCTGTGCTTTCCCAACAGATGGAACATCTCATCGTTTTCCTTCTCACAGTGCCTGCTTCTGAAACACCAAACGTCCGGCAAGTTCTCCCACAAGGAAGGTGCCAGGCCTGAAAGCTGATGCTAGTCTTCACCATCCCTGTGCAGCTTATTGACTGGCAAAACAGCCCTGGCATCTGTGATTTCTGAGACACGGAACATCTCATCGTTTTCCTTCTCGGCAGTGCCTGCTTCTGAAACACCAAACGTCTGGCAAGTTCTCCCTCAAGGAAGGTGCCAGGCCTGAAAGCTGATGCTGGCTTTCACCATCCATGTGCAGCCTATTCGCTGTCTCAACAGCCCTGGCATCTGTGATTTCTGAGACACGGAACATCTCATCGTTTTCCTTCTCGGCACTGCCTGCTTCTTAAACACCAAACGTCTCGCAAGTTCTCCCACAAGGAAGGTGCCAGGCCTGAAAGCTGATGCTGGTCTTCACCATCCCTGTGCAGCCTATTCGCTGGCCCAACAGCCCTGGCATCTCTGCTCTTCCAAGAGACGGAACATGTCATCGGTCTCATCCCTGGCAGTGGCATTTAAGAAATAACATATGTCCGGCAAGTTTTCCCACAAGGAAGGTGCCAGCCCTGAAAGCTGATGCTGGTCTTCACCATCCCTGTGCAGCCTATTCGCTGTCTCAACAGCCCTGGCATCTGTGATTTCTGAGACACGGAACATCTCATCGTTTTCCTTCTCGGCAGTGCCTGCTTCTGACACACGAAAAAATCTGGCAAGTTCTCCCACAAGGAAGGTGCCAGCCCTGAAAGCTGATGCTGGTCTTCACCATCCCTGTGCAGCCTATTCGCTGGCCCAACAGCCCTGGCATCGGTGTTCTTCCAAGAGACATAGCATCTCATCTTTTCCTTCTTGGCAAAGCCTGCTTCCCAAACACCAAAATTCTGGCAAGTTCTCCCACAAGGAAGGTGCCAGGCCTGAAAGCTGATGCTAGTCTTCACCATCCCTGTGCAGCCTATTCACTGGCCCAACTGCCCTGGCATCTGTATTCTTCCAAGAGACATAACTTCTCATATTTTCCTTCTCGGCAGTGCCTGCTTCTGAAACACCAAACGTCTGGCAAGTTCTCCCTCAAGGAAGGTGCCAGGCCTGAAAGCTGATGCTAGTCTTCACCATCCCTGTGCAGCCTATTCGCTGGCCCAACAGCCCTGGCATCTGTGGTTTTCCAAGAGACTGAACATGTCATCGCTCTCATCCATGGTAGTGGCATTTACGAAATAACACGTCCGGCAAGTTTTCCCACAAGGAAGGTGCCAGGCCTGAAAGCTGATGCTAGTCTTCACCATCCCTGTGCAGCTTATTCACTGGCAAAACATACCTGGCATCTGTGATTTCTGAGACAAGGAACATGTCATCGTTTTCCTTCTCGGCAGTGCCTGCTTCTGAAACACTAAACGTCCGGCAAGTTTTCCCACAAGGAAGGTGCCAGCCCTGAAAGCTGTTGCTGGTCTTCACCATCCCTGTGCAGCCTAGTCGCTGGCCCAACAGCCCTGGCATTTGTGGTTTTCCAAGAGACGGAACATGTCATCTCTGTCATCCATGCTAGTGGCATTTACGAAATAACACATGTCCGGCAAGTTTTCCCACAAGGAAGGTGCCAGGTCTAAAAGCTGATGCTAGTCTTCACCATCCATGTGCAGCTTATTCACTGGCAAAACAAACCTGGCATCTGTGATTTCTCAGACAAGGAACATCTCATCGTATTCCTTCTCGGCAGTGCCTGCTACTGAAGCACTAAATGTCCGGCAAGTTCTCCCAGAAGGAAGGTGCCAGCCCTGAAAGCTGATGCTGGTCTTCACCATCCCTGTGCAGCCTATTCGCTGGCCCAACAGCCCTGGCATCTGTGCTTTCCCAAGAGATGGAACATCTCATCGGTTTCCTTCTCACAGTGCCTGCTACCGAAGCACCAAATACCGGCTACTTCTCCCACAAGGAAGGTGCCAGCCCTGAAAGCTGATGCTAGTCTTCACCATCCCTGTGCAGCTTATTCACTGGCCCAACAGCCCTGGCATTTGTGATTTCTGAGACACGGAACATCTCATCGTTTTCCTTCTCGGCAGTGCCTGCTTCTGAAACACCAAACGTCTGGCAAGTTCTCCCTCAAGGAAGGTGCCAGGCCTGAAAGCTGATGCTGGCTTTCACCATCCCTGTGCAGCCTATTCGCTGTCTCAACAGCCCTGGCATCTGTGATTTCTCAGACAAGGAACATCTCATCGTTTTCCTTCTCGGCAGTGCCTGCTTCTGAAACACCAAACGTCCGGCAAGTTCTCCCACAAGGAAGGTGCCAGGCCTGAAAGCTGATGCTGGTCTTCACCATCCCTGTGCAGCTTATTCACTGGCAAAACAAACCTGGCATCTGTGATTTCTGAGACACGGAACATCTCATCGTTTTCCTTCTCGGCAGTGCCTGCTTCTGAAACACGAAAAAATCTGGCAAGTTCTCCCACAAGGAAGGTGCCAGCCCTGAAAGCTGATGCTGGTCTTCACCATCCCTGTGAAGCCTATTCGCTCGTCGAACAGCCCTGGCATCTGTGGTTTTCCAAGAGACGGAACATGTCATCGCTCTCATCCATGGCAGTGTCTTTTATGAATAACACGTGTCCGGCAAGTCCTCCCCTAAGGAAGGTGCCAGCCCTGAAAGCTGATGCTAGTCTTCACCATCCCTGTGAAGCTTATTCACTGGCAAAACAAACCTGGCATCTGTGATTTCTGAGACACGGAACATCTCATCGTTTTCCTTCTCGGCACTGCCTGCTTCTGAAACACTAAACGTCCGGCAAGTTTTCCCACAAGGAAGGTGCCAGCCCTGAAAGCTGATGCTGGTCTTCACCATCCCTGTGCAGCCTAGTCGCTGGCCCAACAGCCCTGGCATTTGTGGTTTTCCAAGAGACGGAACATGTCATCTCTCTCATCCATGCTAGTGGCATTTACGAAATAACACATGTCCGGCAAGTTTTCCCACAAGGAAGGTGCCAGGTCTAAAAGCTGATGCTAGTCTTCACCATCCATGTGCAGCTTATTCACTGGCAAAACAAACCTGGCATCTGTGATTTCTCAGACAAGGAACATCTCATCGTATTCCTTCTCGGCAGTGCCTGCTACTGAAACACTAAATGTCCGGCAAGTTCTCCCAGAAGGAAGGTGCCAGCCCTGAAAGCTGATGCTGGTCTTCACCATCCCTGTGCAGCCTATTCGCTGGCCCAACAGCCCTGGCATCTGTGCTTTCCCAACAGATGGAACATCTCATCGTTTTCCTTCTCACAGTGCCTGCTACCGAAGCACCAAATACCGGCTACTTCTCCCACAAGGAAGGTGCCAGGCCTGAAAGCTGATGCTAGTCTTCACCATCCCTGTGCAGCTTATTCACTGGCAAAACAAACCTGGCATCTGTGCTCGTCGAAGAGAGGGAACATGTCATCGCTCTCATCCATGGTAGTGGCATTTACGAAATAACACATGTCCGGCAAGTTTTCCCACAAGGAAGGTGCCAGCCCTGAAAGCTGATGCTGGTCTTCACCATCCCTGTGCAGCCTATTCGCTGGCCCAACAGCCCTGGCATCTGTGCTCTTCCAAGAGACGGAACATGTCATCGGTCTCATCCCTGGCAGTGGCATTTAAGAAATAACATATGTCCGGCAAGTTTTCCCACAAGGAAGGTGCCAGCCCTGAAAGCTGATGCTGGTCTTCACCATCCCTGTGCAGCCTATTCGCTGGCAAAACAAACCTGGCATCTGTGATTTCAGAGACACGGAACATCTCATCGTTTTCCTTCTCGGCAGTGCCTGCTTCTGAAACACCAAACGTCTGGCAAGTTCTCCCTCAAGGAAGGTGCCAGGCCTGAAAGCTGATGCTGGCTTTCACCATCCATGTGCAGCCTATTCGCTGTCTCAACAGCCCTGGCATCTGTGATTTCTGAGACACGGAACATCTCATCGTTTTCCTTCTCGGCACTGCCTGCTTCTTAAACACCAAACGTCTCGCAAGTTCTCCCACAAGGAAGGTGCCAGGCCTGAAAGCTGATGCTGGTCTTCACCATCCCTGTGCAGCCTATTCGCTGGCCCAACAGCCCTGGCATCTCTGCTCTTCCAAGAGACGGAACATGTCATCGGTCTCATCCCTGGCAGTGGCATTTAAGAAATAACATATGTCCGGCAAGTTTTCCCACAAGGAAGGTGCCAGCCCTGAAAGCTGATGCTGGTCTTCACCATCCCTGTGCAGCCTATTCGCTGTCTCAACAGCCCTGGCATCTGTGATTTCTGAGACACGGAACATCTCATCGTTTTCCTTCTCGGCAGTGCCTGCTTCTGAAACACGAAAAAATCTGGCAAGTTCTCCCACAAGGAAGGTGCCAGCCCTGAAAGCTGATGCTGGTCTTCACCATCCCTGTGCAGCCTATTCGCTGGCCCAACAGCCCTGGCATCGGTGTTCTTCCAAGAGACATAGCATCTCATCTTTTCCTTCTTGGCAAAGCCTGCTTCCCAAACACCAAACGTCTGGCAAGTTCTCCCTCAAGGAAGGTGCCAGGCCTGAAAGCTGATGCTGGTCTTCACCATCCCTGTGCAGCCTATTCGCTGGCCCAACAGCCCTGGCATCTGTGGTTTTCCAAGAGACTGAACATGTCATCGCTCTCATCCATGGTAGTGGCATTTACGAAATAACACGTCCGGCAAGTTTTCCCACAAGGAAGGTGCCAGGCCTGAAAGCTGATGCTAGTCTTCACCATCCCTGTGCAGCTTATTCACTGGCAAAACATACCTGGCATCTGTGATTTCTGAGACAAGGAACATGTCATCGTTTTCCTTCTCGGCAGTGCCTGCTTCTGAAACACTAAACGTCCGGCAAGTTTTCCCACAAGGAAGGTGCCAGCCCTGAAAGCTGTTGCTGGTCTTCACCATCCCTGTGCAGCCTAGTCGCTGGCCCAACAGCCCTGGCATTTGTGGTTTTCCAAGAGACGGAACATGTCATCTCTGTCATCCATGCTAGTGGCATTTACGAAATAACACATGTCCGGCAAGTTTTCCCACAAGGAAGGTGCCAGGTCTAAAAGCTGATGCTAGTCTTCACCATCCATGTGCAGCTTATTCACTGGCAAAACAAACCTGGCATCTGTGATTTCTCAGACAAGGAACATCTCATCGTATTCCTTCTCGGCAGTGCCTGCTACTGAAACACTAAATGTCCGGCAAGTTCTCCCAGAAGGAAGGTGCCAGCCCTGAAAGCTGATGCTGGTCTTCACCATCCCTGTGCAGCCTATTCGCTGGCCCAACAGCCCTGGCATCTGTGCTTTCCCAACAGATGGAACATCTCATCGGTTTCCTTCTCACAGTGCCTGCTACCGAAGCACCAAATACCGGCTACTTCTCCCACAAGGAAGGTGCCAGCCCTGAAAGCTGATGCTAGTCTTCACCATCCCTGTGCAGCTTATTCACTGGCCCAACAGCCCTGGCATTTGTGATTTCTGAGACACGGAACATCTCATCGTTTTCCTTCTCGGCAGTGCCTGCTTCTGAAACACCAAACGTCTGGCAAGTTCTCCCTCAAGGAAGGTGCCAGGCCTGAAAGCTGATGCTGGCTTTCACCATCCATGTGCAGCCTATTCGCTGTCTCAACAGCCCTGGCATCTGTGATTTCTCAGACAAGGAACATCTCATCGTTTTCCTTCTCGGCAGTGCCTGCTTCTGAAACACTAAACGTCCGGCAAGTTCTCCCACATGGAAGGTGCCAGGCCTGAAAGCTGATGCTGGTCTTCACCATCCCTGTGCAGCTTATTCACTGGCAAAACAAACCTGGCATCTGTGATTTCTGAGACACGGAACATCTCATCGTTTTCCTTCTCGGCAGTGCCTGCTTCTGAAACACGAAAAAATCTGGCAAGTTCTCCCACAAGGAAGGTGCCAGCCCTGAAAGCTGATGCTAGTCTTCACCATCCCTGTGCAGCTTATTCACTGGCCCAACAGCCCTGGCATCTGTGATTTCTGAGACACGGAACATCTCATCGTTTTCCTTCTCGGCACTGCCTGCTTCTGAAACACTAAACGTCCGGCAAGTTTTCCCACAAGGAAGGTGCCAGCCCTGAAAGCTGATGCTGGTCTTCACCATCCCTGTGCAGCCTAGTCGCTGGCCCAACAGCCCTGGCATTTGTGGTTTTCCAAGAGACGGAACATGTCATCTCTCTCATCCATGCTAGTGGCATTTACGAAATAACACATGTCCGGCAAGTTTTCCCACAAGGAAGGTGCCAGGTCTAAAAGCTGATGCTAGTCTTCACCATCCATGTGCAGCTTATTCACTGGCAAAACAAACCTGGCATCTGTGATTTCTCAGACAAGGAACATCTCATCGTATTCCTTCTCGGCAGTGCCTGCTACTGAAACACTAAATGTCCGGCAAGTTCTCCCAGAAGGAAGGTGCCAGCCCTGAAAGCTGATGCTGGTCTTCACCATCCCTGTGCAGCCTATTCGCTGGCCCAACAGCCCTGGCATCTGTGCTTTCCCAACAGATGGAACATCTCATCGTTTTCCTTCTCACAGTGCCTGCTACCGAAGCACCAAACACCGGCTACTTCTCCCACAAGGAAGGTGCCAGCCCTGAAAGCTGATGCTAGTCTTCACCATCCCTGTGCAGCTTATTCACTGGCAAAACAAACCTGGCATTTGTGATTTCTGAGACACGGAACATCTCATCGTTTTCCTTCTCGGCAGTGCCTGCTTCTGAAACACCAAACGTCTGGCAAGTTCTCCCACAAGGAAGGTGCCAGGCCTGAAAGCTGATGCTGGTCTTCACCATCCCTGTGCAGCCTATTCGCTGTCTCAACAGCCCTGGCATCTGTGATTTCTCAGACAAGGAACATCTCATCGTTTTCCTTCTCGGCAGTGCCTGCTTCTGAAACACAAAACGTCTGGCAAGTTCTCCCACATGGAAGGTGCCAGGCCTGAAAGCTGATGCTGGTCTTCACCATCCCTGTGCAGCCTATTCGCTGGCCCAACAGCCCTGGCATCTGTGCTCTTCGAAGAGACGGAACATGTCATCGCTCTCATCCATGGTAGTGGCATTTACGAAATAACACATGTCCGGCAAGTTTTCCCACAAGGAAGGTGCCAGCTCTGAAAGCTGATGCTGGTCTTCACCATCCCTGTGCAGCCTATTCGCTGTCTCAACAGCCCTGGCATCTGTGATTTCTCAGACAAGGAACATCTCATCGTTTTCCTTCTCGGCAGTGCCTGCTTCTGAAACACTAAATGTCCGGCAAGTTCTCCCAGAAGGAAGGTGCCAGCCCTGAAAGCTGATGCTGGTCTTCACCATCCCTGTGCAGCTTATTCGCTGGCCCAACTGCCCTGGCATCTGTGCTTTCCCAACAGATGGAACATCTCATCGTTTTCCTTCTCACAGTGCCTGCTACCGAAGCACCAAATACCGGCTACTTCTCCCACAAGGAAGGTGCCAGGCCTGAAAGCTGATGCTAGTCTTCACCATCCCTGTGCAGCTTATTCACTGGCAAAACAAACCTGGCATCTGTGCTCGTCGAAGAGAGGGAACATGTCATCGGTCTCATCCATGGTAGTGGCATTTACGAAATAACATATGTCCGGCAAGTTTTCCCACAAGGAAGGTGCCAGCCCTGAAAGCTGATGCTGGTCTTCACCATCCCTGTGCAGCCTATTCGCTGGCCCAACAGCCCTGGCATCTGTGCTCTTCCAAGAGACGGAACATGTCATCGGTCTCATCCCTGGCAGTGGCATTTAAGAAATAACATATGTCCGGCAAGTTTTCCCACAAGGAAGGTGCCAGCCCTGAAAGCTGATGCTGGTCTTCACCATCCCTGTGCAGCCTATTCGCTGGCAAAACAAACCTGGCATCTGTGATTTCTGAGACACGGAACATCTCATCGTTTTCCTTCTCGGCAGTGCCTGCTTCTGAAACACCAAACGTCTGGCAAGTTCTCCCTCAAGGAAGGTGCCAGGCCTGAAAGCTGATGCTGGTCTTCACGATCCCTGTGCAGCCTAGTCGCTGTCTCAACAGCCATGGCATCTGTGATTTCTCAGAGAAGGAACATCTCATCGTATTCCTTCTCGGCAGTGCCTGCTTCTGAAACACTAAATGTCCGGCAAGTTCTCCCAGAAGGAAGGTGCCAGCCCTGAAAGCTGATGCTGGTCTTCACCATCCCTGTGCAGCCTATTCGCTGGCCCAACAGCCCTGGCATCTGTGCTTTCCCAACAGATGGAACATCTCATCGTTTTCCTTCTCGGAAGTGCCTGCTTCTGAAACACTAAACGTCCGGCAAGTTCTCCCACAAGGAAGGTGCCAGGCCTGAAAGCTGATGCTAGTCTTCACCATCCCTGTGCAGCTTAGTCACTGGCAAAACAAACCTGGCATCTGTGATTTCTGAGACACGGAACATCTCATCGTTTTCCTTCTCGGCACTGCATGCTTCTTAAACGCCAAACGTCTGGCAAGTTCTCCCTCAAGGAAGGTGCCAGGCCTGAAAGCTGATGCCGGTCTTCACCATCCCTGTGCAGCCTATTCACTGGCCCAACAGCCCTGGCATCTGTGCTCTTCGAAGAGACGGAACATGTCATCGCTCTCATCCATGGTAGTGGCATTTACGAAATAACACATGTCCGGCAAGTTTTCCCACAAGGAAGGTGCCAGCTCTGAAAGCTGATGCTGGTCTTCACCATCCCTGTGCAGCCTATTCGCTGGCCCAACAGCCCTGGCATCTGTGCTTTCCCAACAGATGGAACATCTCATCGTTTTCCTTCTCGGCAGTGCCTGCTTCTGAAACACTAAACGTCCGGCAAGTTGTCCCACAAGGAAGGTGCCAGTCCTGAAAGCTGATGCTAGTCTTCACCATCCCTGTGCAGCTTATTCACTGGCAAAACAGCCCTGGCATTTGTGATTTCTCAGACAAGGAACATTTCATCGTATTCCTTCTCGGCAGTGCCTGCTTCTGAAACACTAAATGTCCGGCAAGTTCTGCCAGAAGGAAGGTGCCAGCCCTGAAAGCTGATGCTGGTCTTCACCATCCCTGTGCAGCCTATTCGCTGGCCCAACAGCCCTGGCATCTGTGCTTTCCCAACAGATGGAACATCTCATCGTTTTCCTTCTCGGCAGTGCCTGCTTCTGAAACACTAAACGTCCGGCAAGTTGTCCCACAAGGAAGGTGCCAGTCCTGAAAGCTGATGCTAGTCTTCACCATCCCTGTGCAGCTTATTCACTGGCAAAACAGCCCTGGCATTTGTGATTTCTCAGACAAGGAACATCTCATCGTATTCCTTCTCGGCAGTGCCTGCTTCTGAAACACTAAATGTCCGGCAAGTTCTGCCAGAAGGAAGGTGCCAGCCCTGAAAGCTGATGCTGGTCTTCACCATCCCTGTGCAGCCTATTCGCTGTCTCAACAGCCCTGGCATCTGTGATTTCTCAGACAAGGAACATCTCATCGTTTTCCTTCTCGGCAGTGCCTGCTTCTGAAACACAAAACGTCCGGCAAGTTTTCCCACAAGGAAGGTGCCAGCTCTGAAAGCTGATGCTGGTCTTCACCATCCCTGTGCAGCCTATTCGCTGTCTCAACAGCCCTGGCATCTGTGATTTCTCAGACAAGGAACATCTCATCGTTTCCCTTCTCGGCAGTGCCTGCTTCTGAAACACTAAATGTCCGGCAAGTTCTCCCAGAAGGAAGGTGCCAGCCCTGAAAGCTGATGCTGGTCTTCACCATCCCTGTGCAGCCTATTCGCTGGCCCAACAGCCCTGGCATCTGTGCTTTCCCAACAGATGGAACATCTCATCGTTTTCCTTCTCGGCAGTGCCTGCTTCTGAAACACTAAACGTCCGGCAAGTTGTCCCACAAGGAAGGTGCCAGTCCTGAAAGCTGATGCTAGTCTTCACCATCCCTGTGCAGCTTATTCACTGGCAAAACAGCCCTGGCATTTGTGATTTCTCAGACAAGGAACATCTCATCGTATTCCTTCTCGGCAGTGCCTGCTTCTGAAACACTAAATGTCCGGCAAGTTCTCCCAGAAGGAAGGTGCCAGCCCTGAAAGCTGATGCTGGTCTTCACCATCCCTGTGCAGCCTATTCGCTGGCCCAACAGCCCTGGCATCTGTGCTTTCCCAACAGATGGAACATCTCATCGTTTTCCTTCTCACAGTGCCTGCTACAGAAGCACCAAATACCGGCTACTTCTCCCACAAGGAAGGTGCCAGCCCTGAAAGCTGATGCTAGTCTTCACCATCCCTGTGCAGCTTATTCACTGGCCCAACAGCCCTGGCATCTGTGATTTCTGAGACACGGAACATCTCATCGTTTTCCTTCTCGGCAGTGCCTGCTTCTGAAACACCAAACGTCTGGCAAGTTCTCCCACAAGGAAGGTGCCAGGCCTGAAAGCTGATGCTGGTCTTCACCATCCCTGTGCAGCCTAGTCGCTGGCCCAACAGCCCTGGCATCTGTGCTCTTCGAAGAGACGGAACATGTCATCGCTCTCATCCATGGTAGTGGCATTTACGAAATAACACGTCTGGCAAGTTTTCCCACAAGGAAGGTGCCAGCTCTGAAAGCTGATGATGGTCTTCACCATCCCTGTGCAGCTTATTCACTGGCAAAACAAACCTGGCATCTTTGCTTTCCCAAGAGATGGAACATTTCATCCGTCTCATCCCTGGCAGTGTCACTTACGAAATAACACATGTCCGGCAAGTTTTCCCACAAGGAAGGTGCCAGCCCTGAAAGCTGATGCTGGTCTTCACCATCCCTGTGCAGCCTATTCGCTGTCTCAACAGCCCTGGCATCTGTGATTTCTGAGACACGGAACATCTCATCGTATTCCTTCTCGGCAGTGCCTGCTTCTGAAACACTAAACGTCCGGCAAGTTCTCCCACAAGGAAGGTGCCAGGCCTGAAAGCTGATGCTGGTCTTCACCATCCCTGTGCAGCCTATTCGCTGGCCCAACAGCCCTGGCATCTGTGCTTTCCCAACAGATGGAACATCTCATCGTTTTCCTTCTCACAGTGCCTGCTACCGAAGCACCAAACACCGGCTACTTCTCCCACAAGGAAGGTGCCAGGCCTGAAAGCTGATGCTAGTCTTCACCATCCCTGTGCAGCTTATTCACTGGCAAAACAAACCTGGCATCTGTGATTTCTGAGACACGGAACATCTCATCGTTTTCCTTCTCGGCAGTGCCTGCTTCTGAAACACCAAACGTCTGGCAAGTTCTCCCTCAAGGAAGGTGCCAGCCCTGAAAGCTGATGCTGGTCTTCACCATCCCTGTGCAGCCTATTCGCTGGCCCAACAGCCCTGGCATCTGTGCTCTTCGAAGAGAGGGAACATGTCATCGCTCTCATCTATGGTAGTGGCATTTACGAAATAACACATGTCCGGCAAGTTTTCCCACAAGGAAGGTGCCAGGCCTGAAAGCTGATGCTAGTCTTCACCATCCCTGTGCAGCTTATTCACTGGCAAAACAAACCTGGCATCTGTGATTTCTGAGACACGGAACATCTCATCGTTTTCCTTCTCGGCAGTGCCTGCTTCTGAAACACCAAACGTCTGGCAAGTTCTCCCTCAAGGAAGGTGCCAGGCCTGAAAGCTGATGCTGGTCTTCACCATCCCTGTGCAGCCTATTCGCTGTCTCAACAGCCCTGGCATCTGTGATTTCTCAGACAAGGAACATCTCATCGTATTCCTTCTCGGCAGTGCCTGCTTCTGAAACACTAAATGTCCGGCAAGTTCTCCCAGAAGGAAGGTGCCAGCCCTGAAAGCTGATGCTGGTCTTCACCATCCCTGTGCAGCCTATTCGCTGGCCCAACAGCCCTGGCATCTGTGCTTTCCCAACAGATGGAACATCTCATCGTTTTCCTTCTCACAGTGCCTGCTACCGAAGCACCAAATACCGGCTACTTCTCCCACAAGGAAGGTGCCAGCCCTGAAAGCTGATGCTAGTCTTCACCATCCCTGTGCAGCTTATTCACTGGCCCAACAGCCCTGGCATCTGTGATTTCTGAGACACGGAACATCTCATCGTTTTCCTTCTCGGCAGTGCCTGCTTCTGAAACACCAAACGTCTGGCAAGTTCTCCCTCAAGGAAGGTGCCAGGCCTGAAAGCTGATGCTGGTCTTCACCATCCCTGTGCAGCCTAGTCGCTGGCCCAACAGCCCTGGCATCTGTGCTCTTCGAAGAGACGGAACATGTCATCGCTCTCATCCATGGTAGTGGCATTTACGAAATAACACGTCTGGCAAGTTTTCCCACAAGGAAGGTGCCAGCTCTGAAAGCTGATGATGGTCTTCACCATCCCTGTGCAGCTTATTCACTGGCAAAACAAACCTGGCATCTTTGCTTTCCCAAGAGATGGAACATTTCATCCGTCTCATCCCTGGCAGTGTCACTTACGAAATAACACATGTCCGGCAAGTTTTCCCACAAGGAAGGTGCCAGCCCTGAAAGCTGATGCTGGTCTTCACCATCCCTGTGCAGCCTATTCGCTGTCTCAACAGCCCTGGCATCTGTGATTTCTGAGACACGGAACATCTCATCGTATTCCTTCTCGGCAGTGCCTGCTTCTGAAACACTAAATGTCCGGCAAGTTCTGCCAGAAGGAAGGTGCCAGCCCTGAAAGCTGATGCTGGTCTTCACCATGCCTGTGCAGCCTATTCGCTGGCCCAACAGCCCTGGCATCTGTGCTTTCCCAAGTGATGGAACATCTTATCGTTTTCCTTCTCACAGTGCCTGCTACCGAAGCACCAAACACCGGCTACTTCTCCCACAAGGAAGGTGCCAGGCCTGAAAGCTGATGCTAGTCTTCACCATCCCTGTGCAGCTTATTCACTGGCAAAACAAACCTGGCATCTGTGATTTCTGAGACACGGAACATCTCATCGTTTTCCTTCTCGGCAGTGCCTGCTTCTGAAACACCAAACGTCTGGCAAGTTCTCCCTCAAGGAAGGTGTTAGCCCTGAAAGCTGATGCTGGTCTTCACCATCCCTGTGCAGCCTATTCGCTGGCCCAACAGCCCTGGCATCTGTGCTTTCCCAACAGATGGAACATCTCATCGTTTTCCTTCTCGGAAGTGCCTGCTTCTGAAACACCAAACGTCTGGCAAGTTCTCCCTCAAGGAAGGTGCCAGGCCTGAAAGCTGATGCTGGCTTTCACCATCCATGTGCAGCCTATTCGCTGTCTCAACAGCCCTGGCATCTGTGATTTCTGAGACACGGAACATCTCATCGTTTTCCTTCTCGGCACTGCCTGCTTCTTAAACACCAAACGTCTGGCAAGTTCTCCCTCAAGGAAGGTGCCAGGCCTGAAAGCTGATGCTGGCTTTCACCATCCATGTGCAGCCTTTTCGCTGTCTCAACAGCCCTGGCATCTGTGATTTCTCAGAGAAGGAACATCTCATCGTATTCCTTCTCGGCAGTGCCTGCTTCTGAAAAACTAAATGTCCGGCAAGTTCTCCCAGAAGGAAGGTGCCAGCCCTGAAAGCTGATGCTGGTCTTCACCATCCCTGTGCAGCCTATTCGCTGGCCCAACAGCCCTGGCATCTGTGCTTTCCCAACAGATGGAACATCTCATCGTTTTCCTTCTCGGAAGTGCCTGCTTCTGAAACACTAAACGTCCGGCAAGTTCTCCCACAAGGAAGGTGCCAGGCCTGAAAGCTGATGCTGGTCTTCACCATCCCTGTGCAGCCTATTCGCTGGCCCAACAGCCCTGGCATCTGTGCTCTTCGAAGAGACGGAACATGTCATCGCTCTCATCCATGGTAGTGGCATTTACGAAATAACACTTGTCCGGCAAGTTTTCCCACAAGGGAGGTGCCAGGCCTGAAAGCTGATGCTAGTCTTCACCATCCCTGTGCAGCCTATTCACTGCCCCAACTGCCCTGGCATCTGTATTCTTCCAAGAGACATAACTTCTCATATTTTCCTTCTCGGCAGTGCCTGCTTCTGAAACACCAAACGTCTGGCAAGTTCTCCCACAAGGAAGGTGCCAGCCCTGAAAGCTGATGCTAGTCTTCACCATCCCTGTGCAGCTTATTCACTGGCCCAACAGCCCTGGCATTTGTGATTTCTGAGACACGGAACATCTCATCGTTTTCCTTCTCGGCAGTGCCTGCTTCTGAAACACCAAACGTCTGGCAAGTTCTCCCACAAGGAAGGTGCCAGGCCTGAAAGCTGATGCTGATCTTCACCATCCCTGTGCAGCCTATTCGCTGGCCAAACAGCCCTGGCATCTGTGCTCTTCGAAGAGAGGGAACATGTCATCGCGCTCATCTATGGTAGTGGCATTTACGAAATAATACATGTCCGGCAAGTTTTCCCACAAGGAAGGTGCCAGCCCTGAAAGCTGATGCTGGTCTTCACCATCCCTGTGCAGCCTATTCGCTGGCCAAACAGCCCTGGCATCTGTGCTCTTCGAAGAGAGGGAACATGTCATCGCTCTCATCTATGGTAGTGGCATTTACGAAATAATACATGTCCGGCAAGTTTTCCCACAAGGAAGGTGCCAGCCCTGAAAGCTGATGCTGGTCTTCACCATCCCTGTGCAGCCTATTCGCTGTCTCAACAGCCCTGGCATCTGTGATTTCTGAGACACGGAACATCTCATCGTTTTCCTTCTCGGCAGTGCCTGCTTCTGAAACACTAAACGTCCGGCAAGTTCTCCCACAAGGAAGGTGCCAGGCCTGAAAGCTGATGCTGGTCTTCACCATCCCTGCGCAGCCTATTCGCTCGTCTAACAGCCCTGGCATCTGTGCTTTCCCAACAGATGGAACATCTCATCGTTTTCCTTCTCACAGTGCCTGCTTCTGAAACACCAAACGTCCGGCAAGTTCTCCCACAAGGAAGGTGCCAGGCCTGAAAGCTGATGCTAGTCTTCACCATCCCTGTGCAGCTTATTGACTGGCAAAACAGCCCTGGCATCTGTGATTTCTGAGACACGGAACATCTCATCGTTTTCCTTCTCGGCAGTGCCTGCTTCTGAAACACCAAACGTCTGGCAAGTTCTCCCTCAAGGAAGGTGCCAGGCCTGAAAGCTGATGCTGGCTTTCACCATCCATGTGCAGCCTATTCGCTGTCTCAACAGCCCTGGCATCTGTGATTTCTGAGACACGGAACATCTCATCGTTTTCCTTCTCGGCACTGCCTGCTTCTGACACACGAAAAAATCTGGCAAGTTCTCCCACAAGGAAGGTGCCAGCCCTGAAAGCTGATGCTGGTCTTCACCATCCCTGTGCAGCCTAGTCGCTGGCCCAACAGCCCTGGCATTTGTGGTTTTCCAAGAGACGGAACATGTCATCTCTCTCATCCATGCTAGTGGCATTTACGAAATAACACATGTCCGGCAAGTTTTCCCACAAGGAAGGTGCCAGGTCTAAAAGCTGATGCTAGTCTTCACCATCCATGTGCAGCTTATTCACTGGCAAAACAAACCTGGCATCTGTGATTTCTCAGACAAGGAACATCTCATCGTATTCCTTCTCGGCAGTGCCTGCTACTGAAACACTAAATGTCCGGCAAGTTCTCCCAGAAGGAAGGTGCCAGCCCTGAAAGCTGATGCTGGTCTTCACCATCCCTGTGCAGCCTATTCGCTGGCCCAACAGCCCTGGCATCTGTGCTTTCCCAAGAGATGGAACATCTCATCGGTTTCCTTCTCACAGTGCCTGCTACCGAAGCACCAAATACCGGCTACTTCTCCCACAAGGAAGGTGCCAGCCCTGAAAGCTGATGCTAGTCTTCACCATCCCTGTGCAGCCTATTCGCTGGCCCAACAGCCCTGGCATCGGTGTTCTTCCAAGAGACATAGCATCTCATCTTTTCCTTCTTGGCAAAGCCTGCTTCCCAAACACCAAAATTCTGGCAAGTTCTCCCACAAGGAAGGTGCCAGGCCTGAAAGCTGATGCTAGTCTTCACCATCCCTGTGCAGCCTATTCACTGGCCCAACTGCCCTGGCATCTGTATTCTTCCAAGAGACATAACTTCTCATATTTTCCTTCTCGGCAGTGCCTGCTTCTGAAACACCAAACGTCTGGCAAGTTCTCCCTCAAGGAAGGTGCCAGGCCTGAAAGCTGATGCTGGTCTTCACCATCCCTGTGCAGCCTATTCGCTGGCCCAACAGCCCTGGCATCTGTGGTTTTCCAAGAGACTGAACATGTCATCGCTCTCATCCATGGTAGTGGCATTTACGAAATAACACGTCCGGCAAGTTTTCCCACAAGGAAGGTGCCAGGCCTGAAAGCTGATGCTAGTCTTCACCATCCCTGTGCAGCTTATTCACTGGCAAAACATACCTGGCATCTGTGATTTCTGAGACAAGGAACATGTCATCGTTTTCCTTCTCGGCAGTGCCTGCTTCTGAAACACTAAACGTCCGGCAAGTTTTCCCACAAGGAAGGTGCCAGCCCTGAAAGCTGATGCTGGTCTTCACCATCCCTGTGCAGCCTATTCGCTGGCCCAACAGCCCTGGCATCTGTGCTCTTCGAAGAGACGGAACATGTCATCGCTCTCATCCATGGTAGTGGCATTTACGAAATAACACATGTCCGGCAAGTTTTCCCACAAGGAAGGTGCCAGCTCTGAAAGCTGATGCTGGTCTTCACCATCCCTGTGCAGCCTATTCGCTGTCTCAACAGCCCTGGCATCTGTGATTTCTCAGACAAGGAACATCTCATCGTTTTCCTTCTCGGCAGTGCCTGCTTCTGAAACACTAAATGTCCGGCAAGTTCTCCCAGAAGGAAGGTGCCAGCCCTGAAAGCTGATGCTGGTCTTCACCATCCCTGTGCAGCCTATTCGCTGGCCCAACAGCCCTGGCATCTGTGCTTTCCCAACAGATGGAACATCTCATCGTTTTCCTTCTCACAGTGCCTGCTACCGAAGCACCAAACACCGGCTACTTCTCCCACAAGGAAGGTGCCAGGCCTGAAAGCTGATGCTAGTCTTCACCATCCCTGTGAAGCTTATTCACTGGCAAAACAAACCTGGCATCTGTGACTTCTGAGACACGGAACATCTCATCGTTTTCCTTCTCGGCAGTGCCTGCTTCTGAAACACCAAACGTCTGGCAAGTTCTCCCACAAGGAAGGTGCCAGCCCTTAAACCTGATGCTGGTCTTCACCATCCCTGTGCAGCCTATTCGCTGGCCCAACTGCCCTGGCATCTGTGCTTTCCCAAGAGATGGAACATTTCATCCGTCTCATCCCTGGCAGTGTCACTTACGAAATAACACATGTCCGGCAAGTTTTCCCACAAGGAAGGTGCCAGCCCTGAAAGCTGATGCTGGTCTTCACCATCCCTGTGCAGCCTATTCGCTGTCTCAACAGCCCTGGCATCTGTGATTTCTGAGACACGGAACATCTCATCGTATTCCTTCTCGGCAGTGCCTGCTTCTGAAACACTAAATGTCCGGCAAGTTCTGCCAGAAGGAAGGTGCCAGCCCTGAAAGCTGATGCTGGTCTTCACCATCCCTGTGCAGCCTATTCGCTGGCCCAACAGCCCTGGCATCTGTGCTTTCCCAAGTGATGGAACATCTTATCGTTTTCCTTCTCACAGTGCCTGCTACCGAAGCACCAAACACCGGCTACTTCTCCCACAAGGAAGGTGCCAGGCCTGAAAGCTGATGCTAGTCTTCACCATCCCTGTGCAGCTTATTCACTGGCAAAACAAACCTGGCATCTGTGATTTCTGAGACACGGAACATCTCATCGTTTTCCTTCTCGGCAGTGCCTGCTTCTGAAACACCAAACGTCTGGCAAGTTCTCCCTCAAGGAAGGTGTTAGCCCTGAAAGCTGATGCTGGTCTTCACCATCCCTGTGCAGCCTATTCGCTGGCCCAACAGCCCTGGCATCTGTGCTTTCCCAACAGATGGAACATCTCATCGTTTTCCTTCTCGGAAGTGCCTGCTTCTGAAACACCAAACGTCTGGCAAGTTCTCCCTCAAGGAAGGTGCCAGGCCTGAAAGCTGATGCTGGCTTTCACCATCCATGTGCAGCCTATTCGCTGTCTCAACAGCCCTGGCATCTGTGATTTCTGAGACACGGAACATCTCATCGTTTTCCTTCTCGGCAGTGCCTGCTTCTGAAACACCAAACGTCTGGCAAGTTCTCCCTCAAGGAAGGTGCCAGGCCTGAAAGCTGATGCTGATCTTCACCATCCCTGTGCAGCCTATTCGCTGGCCAAACAGCCCTGGCATCTGTGCTCTTCGAAGAGAGGGAACATGTCATCGCTCTCATCTATGGTAGTGGCATTTACGAAATAATACATGTCCGGCAAGTTTTCCCACAAGGAAGGTGCCAGCCCTGAAAGCTGATGCTGGTCTTCACCATCCCTGTGCAGCCTATTCGCTGGCCAAACAGCCCTGGCATCTGTGCTCTTCGAAGAGAGGGAACATGTCATCGCTCTCATCTATGGTAGTGGCATTTACGAAATAATACATGTCCGGCAAGTTTTCCCACAAGGAAGGTGCCAGCCCTGAAAGCTGATGCTGGTCTTCACCATCCCTGTGCAGCCTATTCGCTGTCTCAACAGCCCTGGCATCTGTGATTTCTGTGTCACGGAACATCTCATCGTTTTCCTTCTCGGCAGTGCCTGCTTCTGAAACACTAAACGTCCGGCAAGTTCTCCCACAAGGAAGGTGCCAGGCCTGAAAGCTGATGCTGGTCTTCACCATCCCTGCGCAGCCTATTCGCTCGTCTAACAGCCCTGGCATCTGTGCTTTCCCAACAGATGGAACATCTCATCGTTTTCCTTCTCACAGTGCCTGCTTCTGAAACACCAAACGTCCGGCAAGTTCTCCCACAAGGAAGGTGCCAGGCCTGAAAGCTGATGCTAGTCTTCACCATCCCTGTGCAGCTTATTGACTGGCAAAACAGCCCTGGCATCTGTGATTTCTGAGACACGGAACATCTCATCGTTTTCCTTCTCGGCACTGCCTGCTTCTTAAACACCAAACGTCTCGCAAGTTCTCCCACAAGGAAGGTGCCAGGCCTGAAAGCTGATGCTGGTCTTCACCATCCCTGTGCAGCCTATTCGCTGGCCCAACAGCCCTGGCATCTCTGCTCTTCCAAGAGACGGAACATGTCATCGGTCTCATCCCTGGCAGTGGCATTTAAGAAATAACATATGTCCGGCAAGTTTTCCCACAAGGAAGGTGCCAGCCCTGAAAGCTGATGCTGGTCTTCACCATCCCTGTGCAGCCTATTCGCTGTCTCAACAGCCCTGGCATCTGTGATTTCTGAGACACGGAACATCTCATCGTTTTCCTTCTCGGCAGTGCCTGCTTCTGACACACGAAAAAATCTGGCAAGTTCTCCCACAAGGAAGGTGCCAGCCCTGAAAGCTGATGCTGGTCTTCACCATCCCTGTGCAGCCTATTCGCTGGCCCAACAGCCCTGGCATCGGTGTTCTTCCAAGAGACATAGCATCTCATCTTTTCCTTCTTGGCAAAGCCTGCTTCCCAAACACCAAAATTCTGGCAAGTTCTCCCACAAGGAAGGTGCCAGGCCTGAAAGCTGATGCTAGTCTTCACCATCCCTGTGCAGCCTATTCACTGGCCCAACTGCCCTGGCATCTGTATTCTTCCAAGAGACATAACTTCTCATATTTTCCTTCTCGGCAGTGCCTGCTTCTGAAACACCAAACGTCTGGCAAGTTCTCCCTCAAGGAAGGTGCCAGGCCTGAAAGCTGATGCTGGTCTTCACCATCCCTGTGCAGCCTATTCGCTGGCCCAACAGCCCTGGCATCTGTGGTTTTCCAAGAGACTGAACATGTCATCGCTCTCATCCATGGTAGTGGCATTTACGAAATAACACGTCCGGCAAGTTTTCCCACAAGGAAGGTGCCAGGCCTGAAAGCTGATGCTAGTCTTCACCATCCCTGTGCAGCTTATTCACTGGCAAAACATACCTGGCATCTGTGATTTCTGAGACAAGGAACATGTCATCGTTTTCCTTCTCGGCAGTGCCTGCTTCTGAAACACCAAACGTCTGGCAAGTTCTCCCTCAAGGAAGGTGCCAGGCCTGAAAGCTGATGCTGGCTTTCACCATCCATGTGCAGCCTATTCGCTGGCCCAACAGCCCTGGCATCTCTGCTCTTCCAAGAGACGGAACATGTCATCGGTCTCATCCCTGGCAGTGGCATTTAAGAAATAACATATGTCCGGCAAGTTTTCCCACAAGGAAGGTGCCAGCCCTGAAAGCTGATGCTGGTCTTCACCATCCCTGTGCAGCCTATTCGCTGTCTCAACAGCCCTGGCATCTGTGATTTCTGAGACACGGAACATCTCATCGTTTTCCTTCTCGGCAGTGCCTGCTTCTGACACACGAAAAAATCTGGCAAGTTCTCCCACAAGGAAGGTGCCAGGCCTGAAAGCTGATGCTAGTCTTCACCATCCCTGTGCAGCCTATTCGCTGGCCCAACAGCCCTGGCATCTGTATTCTTCCAAGAGACATAACTTCTCATATTTTCCTTCTCGGCAGTGCCTGCTTCTGAAACACCAAACGTCTGGCAAGTTCTCCCTCAAGGAAGGTGCCAGGCCTGAAAGCTGATGCTGGTCTTCACCATCCCTGTGCAGCCTAGTCGCTGGCCCAACAGCCCTGGCATCTGTGGTTTTCCAAGAGACTGAACATGTCATCGCTCTCATCCATGGTAGTGGCATTTACGAAATAACACATGTCCGGCAAGTTTTCCCACAAGGAAGGTGCCAGGTCTAAAAGCTGATGCTAGTCTTCACCATCCATGTGCAGCTTATTCACTGGCAAAACAAACCTGGCATCTGTGATTTCTCAGACAAGGAACATCTCATCGTATTCCTTCTCGGCAGTGCCTGCTACTGAAACACTAAATGTCCGGCAAGTTCTCCCAGAAGGAAGGTGCCAGCCCTGAAAGCTGATGCTGGTCTTCACCATCCCTGTGCAGCCTATTCGCTGGCCCAACAGCCCTGGCATCTGTGCTTTCCCAACAGATGGAACATCTCATCGTTTTCCTTCTCACAGTGCCTGCTACCGAAGCACCAAATACCGGCTACTTCTCCCACAAGGAAGGTGCCAGCCCTGAAAGCTGATGCTAGTCTTCACCATCCCTGTGCAGCTTATTCACTGGCCCAACAGCCCTGGCATTTGTGATTTCTGAGACACGGAACATCTCATCGTTTTCCTTCTCGGCAGTGCCTGCTTCTGAAACACCAAACGTCTGGCAAGTTCTCCCTCAAGGAAGGTGCCAGGCCTGAAAGCTGATGCTGGCTTTCACCATCCCTGTGCAGCCTATTCGCTGTCTCAACAGCCCTGGCATCTGTGATTTCTCAGACAAGGAACATCTCATCGTTTTCCTTCTCGGCAGTGCCTGCTTCTGAAACACTAAACGTCCGGCAAGTTCTCCCACATGGAAGGTGCCAGGCCTGAAAGCTGATGCTGGTCTTCACCATCCCTGTGCAGCTTATTCACTGGCAAAACAAACCTGGCATCTGTGATTTCTGAGACACGGAACATCTCATCGTTTTCCTTCTCGGCAGTGCCTGCTTCTGAAACACGAAAAAATCTGGCAAGTTCTCCCACAAGGAAGGTGCCAGCCCTGAAAGCTGATGCTAGTCTTCACCATCCCTGTGCAGCTTATTCACTGGCCCAACAGCCCTGGCATCTGTGCTTTCCCAAGTGATGGAACATCTCATCGTTTTCCTTCTCACAGTGCCTGCTACCGAAGCACCAAACACCGGCTACTTCTCCCACAAGGAAGGTGTTAGCCCTGAAAGCTGATGCTGGTCTTCACCATCCCTGTGCAGCCTATTCGCTGTCTCAACAGCCCTGGCATCTGTGATTTCTCAGACAAGGAACATCTCATCGTATTCCTTCTCGGCAGTGCCTGCTTCTGAAACACTAAATGTCCGGCAAGTTCTGCCAGAAGGAAGGTGCCAGGCCTGAAAGCTGATGCTGGTCTTCACCATCCCTGTGCAGCCTATTCGCTGGCCCAACAGCCCTGGCATCTGTGCTTTCCCAACAGATGGAACATCTCATCGTTTTCCTTCTCACAGTGCCTGCTACCGAAGCACCAAATACCGGCTACTTCTCCCACAAGGAAGGTGCCAGGCCTGAAAGCTGATGCTAGTCTTCACCATCCCTGTGCAGCTTATTCACTGGCCCAACAGCCCTGGCATCTGTGATTTCTGAGACACGGAACATCTCATCGTTTTCCTTCTCGGCAGTGCGTGCTTCTGAAACACCAAAAATCTGGCAAGTTCTCCCACAAGGAAGGTGCCAGGCCTGAAAGCTGAAGCTGGTCTTCACCATCCCTGTGCAGCCTATTCGCTGTCTCAACAGCCCTGGCATCTGTGCTCTTCGAAGAGAGGGAACATGTCATCGCTCTCATCTATGGTAGTGGCATTTACGAAATAACACATGTCCGGCAAGTTTTCCCACAAGGAAGGTGCCAGGCCTGAAAGCTGATGCTAGTTTTCACCATCCCTGTGCAGCTTATTCACTGGCAAAACAAACCTGGCATCTGTGATTTCTGAGACACGGAACAGCTCATCGTTTTCCTTCTCGGCAGTGCCTGCTTCTGAAACACCAAACGTCTGGCAAGTTCTCCCTCAAGGAAGGTGCCAGGCCTGAAAGCTGATGCTGGTCTTCACCATCCCTGTGCAGCCTAGTCGCTGTCTCAACAGCCCTGGCATCTGTGATTTCTCAGACAAGGAACATCTCATCGTATTCCTTCTCGGCAGTGCCTGCTTCTGAAACACTAAATGTCCGGCAAGTTCTCCCAGAAGGAAGGTGCCAGCCCTGAAAGCTGATGCTGGTCTTCACCATCCCTGTGCAGCCTATTCGCTGGCCCAACAGGCCTGGCATCTGTGCTTTCCCAAGAGATGGAACATCTTATCGTTTTCCTTCTCACAGTGCCTGCTACCGAAGCACCAAACACCGGCTACTTCTCCCACAAGGAAGGTGCCAGGCCTGAAAGCTGATGCTAGTCTTCACCATCCCTGTGCAGCTTAGTCACTGGCAAAACAAACCTGGCATCTGTGATTTCTGAGACACGGAACATCTCATCGTTTTCCTTCTCGGCAGTGCCTGCTTCTGAAACACCAAACGTCTGGCAAGTTCTCCCTCAAGGAAGGTGCCAGGCCTGAAAGCTGATGCTGGTCTTCACCATCCCTGTGCAGCCTAGTCGCTGTCTCAACAGCCCTGGCATCTGTGATTTCTCAGACAAGGAACATCTCATCGTATTCCTTCTCGGCAGTGCCTGCTTCTGAAACACTAAATGTCCGGCAAGTTCTCCCAGAAGGAAGGTGCCAGCCCTGAAAGCTGATGCTGGTCTTCACCATCCCTGTGCAGCCTATTCGCTGGCCCAACAGCCCTGGCATCTGTGCTTTCCCAAGTGATGGAACATCTCATCGTTTTCCTTCTCACAGTGCCTGCTACCGAAGCACCAAACACCGGCTACTTCTCCCACAAGGAAGGTGCCAGCCCTGAAAGCTGATGCTAGTCTTCACCATCCCTGTGCAGCTTATTCACTGGCAAAACAAACCTGGCATCTGTGATTTCTGAGACACGGAACATCTCATCGTTTTCCTTCTCGGCAGTGCCTGCTTCTGAAACACCAAACGTCTGGCAAGTTCTCCCTCAAGGAAGGTGTTAGCCCTGAAAGCTGATGCTGGTCTTCACCATCCCTGTGCAGCCTATTCGCTGTCTCAACAGCCCTGGCATCTGTGATTTCTCAGACAAGGAACATCTCATCGTATTCCTTCTCGGCAGTGCCTGCTTCTGAAACACTAAATGTCCGGCAAGTTCTGCCAGAAGGAAGGTGCCAGGCCTGAAAGCTGATGCTGGTCTTCACCATCCCTGTGCAGCCTATTCGCTGGCCCAACAGCCCTGGCATCTGTGCTTTCCCAACAGATGGAACATCTCATCGTTTTCCTTCTCACAGTGCCTGCTACCGAAGCACCAAATACCGGCTACTTCTCCCACAAGGAAGGTGCCAGGCCTGAAAGCTGATGCTAGTCTTCACCATCCCTGTGCAGCTTATTCACTGGCCCAACAGCCCTGGCATCTGTGATTTCCCAACAGATGGAACATCTCATCGTTTTCCTTCTCACAGTGCCTGCTACCGAAGCACCAAATACCGGCTACTTCTCCCACAAGGAAGGTGCCAGCCCTGAAAGCTGATGCTAGTCTTCACCATCCCTGTGCAGCCTATTCGCTGTCTCAACAGCCCTGGCATCTGTGATTTCCCAACAGATGGAACATCTCATCGTTTTCCTTCTCGGCAGTGCCTGCTTCTGAAACACCAAACGTCTGGCAAGTTCTCCCTCAAGGAAGGTGCCAGGCCTGAAAGCTGATGCTGGTCTTCACCATCCTTGTGCAGCCTATTCGCTGTCTCAACAGCCCTGGCATCTGTGATTTCTCAGACAAGGAACATCTCATCGTTTTCCTTCTCGGCAGTGCCTGCTTCTGAAACACAAAACGTCTGGCAAGTTCTCCCAGAAGGAAGGTGCCAGCCCTGAAAGCTGATGCTGGTCTTCACCATCCCTGTGCAGCCTATTCGCTGGCCCAACAGCCCTGGCATCTGTGCTCTTCGAAGAGACGGAACATGTCATCGCTCTCATCCATGGTAGTGGCATTTACGAAATAACACATGTCCGGCAAGTTCTCCCTCAAGGAAGGTGTTAGCCCTGAAAGCTGATGCTGGTCTTCACCATCCCTGTGCAGCCTATTCGCTGGCCCAACAGGCCTGGCATCTGTGCTCTTCGAAGAGACGGAACATGTCATCGCTCTCATCCATGGTAGTGGCATTTACGAAATAACACATGTCCGGCAAGTTCTCCCAGAAGGAAGGTGCCAGCCCTGAAAGCTGATGCTGGTCTTCACCATCCCTGTGCAGCCTATTCGCTGGCCCAACTGCCCTGGCATCTGTGCTTTCCCAACAGATGGAACATCTCATCATTTTCCTTCTCACAGTGCCTGCTACCGAAGCACCAAATACCGGCTACTTCTCCCACAAGGAAGGTGCCAGGCCTGAAAGCTGATGCTAGTCTTCACCATCCCTGTGCAGCTTATTCACTGGCAAAACAAACCTGGCATCTGTGATTTCTGAGACACGGAACATCTCATCGTTTTCCTTCTCGGCAGTGCCTGCTTCTGAAACACCAAACGTCTGGCAAGTTCTCCCTCAAGGAAGGTGTTAGCCCTGAAAGCTGATGCTGGTCTTCACCATCCCTGTGCAGCCTATTCGCTGTCTCAACAGCCCTGGCATCTGTGATTTCTCAGACAAGGAACATCTCATCGTTTTCCTTCTCGGCAGTGCCTGCTTCTGAAACACTAAATGTCCGGCAAGTTCTGCCAGAAGGAAGGTGCCAGCCCTGAAAGCTGATGCTGGTCTTCACCATCCCTGTGCAGCCTATTCGCTGGCTCAACAGCCCTGGCATCTGTGCTTTCCCAAGTGATGGAACATCTCATCGTTTTCCTTCTCACAGTGCCTGCTACCGAAGCACCAAACACCGGCTACTTCTCCCACAAGGAAGGTGCCAGGCCTGAAAGCTGATGCTAGTCTTCACCATCCCTGTGCAGCTTATTCACTGGCCCAACAGCCCTGGCATCTGTGATTTCTGAGACACGGAACATCTCATCGTTTTCCTTCTCGGCAGTGCGTGCTTCTGAAACACCAAACGTCTGGCAAGTTCTCCCTCAAGGAAGGTGTTAGCCCTGAAAGCTGATGCTGGTCTTCACCATCCCTGTGCAGCCTATTCGCTGTCTCAACAGCCCTGGCATCTGTGATTTCTCAGACAAGGAACATCTCATCGTATTCCTTCTCGGCAGTGCCTGCTTCTGAAACACTAAATGTCCGGCAAGTTCTGCCAGAAGGAAGGTGCCAGCCCTGAAAGCTGATGCTGCTCTTCACCATCCCTGTGCAGCCTATTCGCTGGCCCAACAGCCCTGGCATCTGTGCTTTCCCAACAGATGGAACATCTCATCGTTTTCCTTCTCACAGTGCCTGCTACCGAAGCACCAAACACCGGCTACTTCTCCCACAAGGAAGGTGCCAGGCCTGAAAGCTGATGCTAGTCTTCACCATCCCTGTGCAGCTTATTCACTGGCAAAACAAACCTGGCATCTGTGATTTCTGAGACACGGAACATCTCATCGTTTTCCTTCTCGGCAGTGCCTGCTTCTGAAACACCAAACGTCTGGCAAGTTCTCCCTCAAGGAAGGTGCCAGGCCTGAAAGCTGATGCTGGTCTTCACCATCCCTGTGCAGCCTAGTCGCTGTCTCAACAGCCCTGGCATCTGTGATTTCTCAGACAAGGAACATCTCATCGTATTCCTTCTCGGCAGTGCCTGCTTCTGAAACACTAAATGTCCGGCAAGTTCTCCCAGAAGGAAGGTGCCAGCCCTGAAAGCTGATGCTGGTCTTCACCATCCCTGTGCAGCCTATTCGCTGGCCCTACTGCCCTGGCATCTGTGCTTTCCCAACAGATGGAACATCTCATCGTTTTCCTTCTCACAGTGCCTGCTACCGAAGCACCAAACACCGGCTACTTCTCCCACAAGGAAGGTGCCAGCCCTGAAAGCTGATGCTAGTCTTCACCATCCCTGTGCAGCTTATTCACTGGCAAAACAAACCTGGCATCTGTGATTTCTGAGACACGGAACATCTCATCGTTTTCCTTCTTGGCAGTGCCTGCTTCTGAAACACTAAACGTCCGGCAAGTTCTCCCACATGGAAGGTGCCAGGCCTGAAAGCTGATGCTGGTCTTCACCATCCCTGCGCAGCCTATTCGCTCGTCGAACAGCCCTGGCATCTGTGCTTTCCCAACAGATGGAACATCTCATCGTTTTCCTTCTCACAGTGCCTGCTACCGAAGCACCAAACACCGGCTACTTCTCCCACAAGGAAGGTGCCAGGCCTGAAAGCTGATGCTAGTCTTCACCATCCCTGTGCAGCTTATTCACTGGCAAAACAAACCTGGCATCTGTGATTTCTGAGACACGGAACATCTCATCGTTTTCCTTCTCGGCAGTGCCTGCTTCTGAAACACCAAACGTCTGGCAAGTTCTCCCTCAAGGAAGGTGTTAGCCCTGAAAGCTGATGCTGGTCTTCACCATCCCTGTGCAGCCTATTCGCTGTCTCAACAGCCCTGGCATCTGTGATTTCTCAGACAAGGAACATCTCATCGTATTCCTTCTCGGCAGTGCCTGCTTCTGAAACACTAAATGTCCGGCAAGTTCTGCCAGAAGGAAGGTGCCAGCCCTGAAAGCTGATGCTGCTCTTCACCATCCCTGTGCAGCCTATTCGCTGGCCCAACAGCCCTGGCATCTGTGCTTTCCCAACAGATGGAACATCTCATCGTTTTCCTTCTCACAGTGCCTGCTACCGAAGCACCAAATACCGGCTACTTCTCCCACAAGGAAGGTGCCAGCCCTGAAAGCTGATGCTAGTCTTCACCATCCCTGTGCAGCTTATTCACTGGCCCAACAGCCCTGGCATCTGTGATTTCTGAGACACGGAACATCTCATCGTTTTCCTTCTCGGCAGTGCGTGCTTCTGAAACACCAAAAATCTGGCAAGTTCTCCCACAAGGAAGGTGCCAGGCCTGAAAGCTGATGCTGGTCTTCACCATCCCTGTGCAGCCTATTCGCTGTCTCAACAGCCCTGGCATCTGTGATTTCTCAGACAAGGAACATCTCATCGTATTCCTTCTCGGCAGTGCCTGCTTCTGAAACACTAAATGTCCGGCAAGTTCTCCCAGAAGGAAGGTGCCAGCCCTGAAAGCTGATGCTGGTCTTCACCATCCCTGTGCAGCCTATTCGCTGGCCCAACAGCCCTGGCATCTGTGCTCTTCCAAGAGACGGAACATGTCATCGGTCTCATCCCTGGCAATGGCATTTAAGAAATAACATATGTCCGGCAAGTTTTCTTACAAGGAAGGTGCCAGCCCTGAAAGCTGATGCTGGTCTTCACCATCCCTGTGCAGCCTATTCGCTGTCTCAACAGCCCTGGCATCTGTGCTCTTCGAAGAGAGGGAACATGTCATCGCTCTCATCTATGGTAGTGGCATTTACGAAATAACACATGTCCGGCAAGTTTTCCCACAAGGAAGGTGCCAGGCCTGAAAGCTGATGCTAGTCTTCACCATCCCTGTGCAGCTTATTCACTGGCAAAACAAACCTGGCATCTGTGATTTCTGAGACACGGAACATCTCATCGTTTTCCTTCTCACAGTGCCTGCTTCTGAAACACCAAACGTCTGGCAAGTTCTCCCTCAAGGAAGGTGCCAGGCCTGAAAGCTGATGCTGGTCTTCACCATCCCTGTGCAGCCTAGTCGCTGTCTCAACAGCCCTGGCATCTGTGATTTCTCAGACAAGGAACATCTCATCGTATTCCTTCTCGGCAGTGCCTGCTTCTGAAACACTAAATGTCCGGCAAGTTCTCCCACATGGAAGGTGCCAGCCCTGAAAGCTGATGCTGGTCTTCACCATCCCTGTGCAGCCTATTCGCTTGCCCAACAGCCCTGGCATCTGTGCTTTCCCAACAGATGGAACATCTCATCGTTTTCCTTCTCACAGTGCCTGCTACCGAAGCACCAAATACCGGCTACTTCTCCCACAAGGAAGGTGCCAGCCCTGAAAGCTGATGCTGGTCTTCACCATCCCTGTGCAGCTTATTCACTGGCCCAACAGCCCTGGCATCTGTGATTTCTGAGACACGGAACATCTCATCGTTTTCCTTCTCGGCAGTGCCTGCTTCTGAAACACCAAACGTCTGGCAAGTTCTCCCACAAGGAAGGCGCCAGCCCTGAAAACTGATGCTGATCTTCACCATCCCTGTGCAGCCTATTCGCTGTCTCAACAGCCCTGGCATCTGTGATTTCTCAGACAAGGAACATCTCATCGTTTTCCTTCTCGGCAGTGCCTGCTTCTGAAACACTAAATGTCTGGCAAGTTCTCCCACAAGGAAGGTGCCAGCCCTGAAAGCTGATGCTGGTCTTCACCATCCTTGTGCAGCCTATTCGCTGGCCCAACAGCCCTGGCATCTGTGCTTTCCCAACAGATGGAACATCTCATCGTTTTCCTTCTCACAGTGCCTGCTACCGAAGCACCAAATACCGGCTACTTCTCCCACAAGGAAGGTGCCAGCCCTGAAAGCTGATGCTAGTCTTCACCATCCCTGTGCAGCTTATTCACTGGCCCAACAGCCCTGGCATCTGTGATTTCTGAGACACGGAACATCTCATCGTTTTCCTTCTCGGCAGTGCGTGCTTCTGAAACACCAAAAATCTGGCAAGTTCTCCCACAAGGAAGGTGCCAGGCCTGAAAGCTGATGCTGGTCTTCACCATCCCTGTGCAGCCTATTCGCTGTCTCAACAGCCCTGGCATCTGTGCTCTTCGAAGAGAGGGAACATGTCATCGCTCTCATCTATGGTAGTGGCATTTACGAAATAACACATGTCCGGCAAGTTTTCCCACAAGGAAGGTGCCAGGCCTGAAAGCTGATGCTAGTCTTCACCATCCCTGTGCAGCTTAGTCACTGGCAAAACAAACCTGGCATCTGTGATTTCTGAGACACGGAACATCTCATCGTTTTCCTTCTCGGCAGTGCCTGCTTCTGAAACACTAAATGTCCGGCAAGTTCTCCCTCAAGGAAGGTGTCAGCCCTGAAAGCTGATGCTGGTCTTCACCATCCCTGTGCAGCCTATTCGCTGGCCCAACAGCCCTGGCATCTTTGCTTTCCCAAGAGATGGAACATTTCATCCGTCTCATCCCTGGCAGTGTCACTTACGAAATAACACATGTCCGGCAAGTTTTCCCACAAGGAAGGTGCCAGCCCTGAAAGCTGATGCTGGTCTTCACCATCCCTGTGCAGCCTATTCGCTGGCCAAACAGCCCTAGCATCTGTGCTTTCCCAAGAGATGGAGCATTTCATCGTTTTCCTTCTCACAGTGCCTGCTACCGAAGCACCAAACACCGGCTACTTCTCCCACAAGGAAGGTGCCAGCCCTGAAAGCTGATGCTAGTCTTCACCATCCCTGTGCAGCTTAGTCACTGGCAAAACAAACCTGGCATCTGTGATTTCTGAGACACGGAACATCTCATCGTTTTCCTTCTCGGCACTGCCTGCTTCTTAAACACCAAACGTCTGGCAAGTTCTCCCACAAGGAAGGTGCCAGGCCTGAAAGCTGATGCTGGTCTTCACCATCCCTGTGCAGCCTATTCGCTGTCTCAACAGCCCTGGCATCTGTGATTTCTCAGACAAGGAACATCTCATCGTATTCCTTCTCGGCAGTGCCTGCTTCTGAAACACTAAATGTCCGGCAAGTTCTCCCAGAAGGAAGGTGCCAGCCCTGAAAGCTGATGCTGGTCTTCAACATCCCTGTGCAGCCTATTCGCTGGCCCAACAGCCCTGGCATCTGTGCTTTCCCAACAGATGGAACATCTCATCGTTTTCCTTCTCACAGTGCCTGCTACCGAAGCACCAAATACCGGCTACTTCTCCCACAAGGAAGGTGCCAGGCCTGAAAGCTGATGCTAGTCTTCACCATCCCTGTGCAGCTTATTCACTGGCAAAACAAACCTGGCATCTGTGATTTCCCAACAGATGGAACATCTCATCGTTTTCCTTCTCAGCAGTGCCTGCTTCTGAAACACCAAAAATCTGGCAAGTTCTCCCACAAGGAAGGTGCCAGCCCTGAAAGCTGATGCTGGTCTTCACCATCCCTGTGCAGCCTATTCGCTGGCCCAACAGCCCTGGCATCTGTGCTCTTCGAAGAGACGGAACATGTCATCGCTCTCATCCATGGTAGTGGCATTTACGAAATAACACGTCTGGCAAGTTTTCCCACAAGGAAGGTGCCAGCTCTGAAAGCTGATGCTGGTCTTCACCATCCCTGCGCAACCTATTCGCTGGCCCAACAGCCCTGGCATCTGTGATTTCCCAACAGATGGAACATCTCATCGTTTTCCTTCTCACAGTGCCTGCTACCGAAGCACCAAACACCGGCTACTTCTCCCACAAGGAAGGTGCCAGGCCTGAAAGCTGATGCTAGTCTTCACCATCCCTGTGCAGCTTATTCACTGGCAAAACAAACCTGGCATCTCTGATAAGGAACATCTCATCGTTTTCCTTCTCGGCAGTGCCTGCTTCTGAAACACCAAACGCCTGGCAAGTTCTCCCTCAAGGAAGGTGCCAGCCCTGAAAGCTGATGCTGGTCTTCACCATCCCTGTGCAGCCTATTCGCTGGCCCAACAGCCCTGGCATCTGTGCTTTCCCAAGAGATGGAACATGTCATCGCTCTTATCCATGGTAGTGGCATTTACGAATTAACACATCCGGCAAGTTCTCCCACAAGGAAGGTGCCAGCCCTGAAAGCTGATGCTGGTCTTCACCATCCTTGTGCAGCCTATTCGCTGGCCCAACAGCCCTGGCATCTGTGCTCTTCGAAGAGACGGAACATGTCATCGTTTTTCTTCTCACAGTGCCTGCTAGCGAAGCACCAAACACCGGATACTTCTCCCACAAGGAAGGTGCCAGCCCTGAAAGCTGATGCTAGTCTTCACCATCCCTGTGCAGCCTATTCGCTGTCTCAACAGCCCTGGCATCTGTGATAAGGAACATGTCATCGTTTTCCTTCTCGGCAGTGCCTGATTCTGAAACACCAAACGTCTGGCAAGTTCTCCCTCAAGGAAGGTGCCAGCCCTGAAAGCTGATGCTGGTCTTCACCATCCCTGTGCAGCCTATTCGCTGTCTCAACAGCCCTGGCATCTGTGGTTTTCCAAGAGACTGAACATGTCATCGCTCTCATCCATGGTAGTGGCATTTACGAAATAACACATGTCCGGCAAGTTTTCCCACAAGGAAGGTGCCAGGCCTGAAAGCTGATGCTAGTCTTCACCATCCCTGTGCAGCTTATTCACTGGCAAAACATACCTGGCATCTGTGATTTCTGAGACAAGGAACATGTCATCGTTTTCCTTCTCGGCAGTGCCTGCTTCTGAAACACTAAACGTCCGGCAAGTTTTCCCACAAGGAAGGTGCCAGCCCTGAAAGCTGATGCTGGTCTTCACCATCCCTGTGCAGCCTAGTCGCTGGCCCAACAGCCCTGGCATTTGTGGTTTTCCAAGAGACGGAACATGTCATCTCTCTCATCCATGGTAGTGGCATTTACGAAATAACACGTCCGGCTAGTTTTCCCACAAGGAAGGTGCCAGGTCTAAAAGCTGATGCTAGTCTTCACCATCCCTGTGCAGCCTATTCGCTGGCCCAACAGGCCTGGCATCTGTGCTCGTCGAAGAGAGGGAACATGTCATCGCTCTCATCCATGGTAGTGGCATTTACGAAATAACACATGTCCGGCAAGTTTTCCCACAAGGAAGGTGCCAGCCCTGAAAGCTGATGCTGGTCTTCACCATCCCTGTGCAGCCTATTCGCTCGTCGAACAGCCCTGGCATCTGTGCTTTCCCAACAGATGGAACATCTCATCGTTTTCATCTCACAGTGCCTGCTACCGAAGCACCAAACACCGGCTACTTCTCCCACAAGGAAGGTGCCAGGCCTGAAAGCTGATGCTAGTCTTCACCATCCCTGTGCAGCTTATTCACTGGCAAAACAAACCTGGCATCTGTGATTTCTGAGACACGGAACATCTCATCGTTTTCCTTCTCGGCAGTGCCTGCTTCTGAAACACTAAATGTCCGGCAAGTTCTGCCAGAAGGAAGGTGCCAGCCCTGAAAGCTGATGCTGGTCTTCACCATCCCTGTGCAGCCTATTCGCTGGCCCAACAGCCCTGGCATCTGTGCTTTCCCAACAGATGGAACATCTCATCGTTTTCCTTCTCACAGTGCCTGCTACCGAAGCACCAAATACCGGCTACTTCTCCCACAAGGAAGGTGCCAGCCCTGAAAGCTGATGCTAGTCTTCACCATCCCTGTGCAGCTTATTCACTGGCAAAACAAACCTGGCATCTGTGATTTCTGAGACACGGAACATCTCATCGTTTTCCTTCTCGGCAGTGCGTGCTTCTGAAACACCAAAAATCTGGCAAGTTCTCCCACAAGGAAGGTGCCAGGCCTGAAAGCTGATGCTGGTCTTCACCATCCCTGTGCAGCCTAGTCGCTGTCTCAACAGCCCTGGCATCTGTGCTCTTCGAAGAGAGGGAACATGTCATCGCTCTCATCTATGGTAGTGGCATTTACGAAATAACACATGGCCGGCAAGATTTCCCACAAGGAAGGTGCCAGGCCTGAAAGCTGATGCTGGTCTTCACCATCCCTGTGCAGGTTATTCACTGGCAAAACAAACCTGGCATCTGTGATTTCTGAGACACGGAACATCTCATCGTTTTCCTTCTCGGCAGTGCCTGCTTCTGAAACACCAAACGTCTGGCAAGTTCTCCCTCAAGGAAGGTGCCAGGCCTGAAAGCTGATGCTGGTCTTCACCATCCCTGTGCAGCCTAGTCGCTGTCTCAACAGCCCTGGCATCTGTGATTTCTCAGACAAGGAACATCTCATCGTATTCCTTCTCGGCAGTGCCTGCTTCTGAAACACTAAATGTCCGGCAAGTTCTCCCAGAAGGAAGGTGCCAGCCCTGAAAGCTGATGCTGGTCTTCACCATCCCTGTGCAGCCTATTCGCTGGCCCAACAGCCCTGGCATCTGTGCTTTCCCAAGAGATGGAACATCTCATCGTTGTCGTTCTCGGCAGTGCCTGATTCTGCAACACTAAACGTCCGGCAGGTTCTCCCACAAAGAAGGTGCCAGCCCTGAAAGCTGATGCTGGTCTTCACCATCGCTGTGCAGCCTATTCGCTGGCCCAACAGGCCTGGCATCTGTGCTTTCCCAAGAGATGGAACATTTCATCGCTCTTATCCATGGTAGTGGCATTTACGAAATAACACATGTCCGGCAAGTTTTCCCACAAGGAAGGTGCCAGGCCTGAAAGCTGATGCTAGTCTTCACCATCCCTGTGCAGCCTATTCGCTGGCCCAACAGCCCTGGCATCTGTGCTCTTCCAAGAGACGGAACATGTCATCGGTCTCATCCCTGGCAGTGGCATTTAAGAAATAACATATGTCCGGCAAGTTTTCCCACAAGGAAGGTGCCAGCCCTGAAAGCTGATGCTGGTCTTCACCATCCCTGTGCAGCTTATTCACTGGCAAAACAAACCTGGCATCTGTGATTTCTGAGACACGGAACATCTCATCGTTTTCCTTCTCGGCAGTGCCTGCTTCTGAAACACGAAAAAATCTGGCAAGTTCTCCCACAAGGAAGGTGCCAGCCCTTAAACCTGATGTTGGTCTTCACCATCCCTGTGCAGCCTATTCGCTGTCTCACAAGCCCTGGCATCTGTGATTTCTGAGACACGGAACATCTCATCGTTTTCCTTCTCGGCAGTGCCTGCTTCTGAAACACTAAACGTCCGGCAAGTTCTCCCACAAGGAATGTGCCAGGCCTGAAAGCTGATGCTGGTCTTCACCATCCCTGTGCAGCCTATTCGCTGTCTCAACAGCCCTGGCTTCTGTGCTCTTCGAAGAGAGGGAACATGTCATCGCTCTCATCTATGGTAGTGGCATTTACGAAAAAACACATGTCCGGCAAGTTTTCCCACAAGGAAGGTGCCAGCCCTGAAAGCTGATGCTGGTCTTCACCATCGCTGTGCAGCCTATTCGCTGGCCCAACAGCCCTGGCATCTGTGCTTTCCCAAGTGATGGAACATCTCATCGTTTTCCTTCTCACAGTGCCTGCTACCGAAGCACCAAACACCGGCTACTTCTCCCACAAGGAAGGTGCCAGGCCTGAAAGGTGATGCTAGTCTTCACCATCCCTGTGCAGCTTATTCACTGGCAAAACAAACCTGGCATCTGTGATTTCTGAGACACGGAACATCTCATCGTTTTCCTTCTCGGCACTGCCTGCTTCTTAAACACCAAACGTCTGGCAAGTTCTCCCACAAGGAAGGTGCCAGGCCTGAAAGCTGATGCTGGTCTTCACCATCCCTGTGCAGCCTATTCGCTGTCTCAACAGCCCTGGCATCTGTGATTTCTCAGACAAGGAACATCTCATCGTTTTCCTTCTTGGCAGTGCCTGCTTCTGAAACAGTAAACGTCCGGCAAGTTCTCCCACATGGAAGGTGCCAGGCCTGAAAGCTGATGCTGGTCTTCACCATCCCTGTGCAGCCTATTCGCTGGCCCAACAGCCCTGGCATCTGTGCTTTCCCAAGTGATGGAACATCTCATCGTTTTCCTTCTCACAGTGCCTGCTACTGAAGCACCAAACACCGGCTACTTCTCCCACAAGGAAGGTGCCAGGCCTGAAAGGTGATGCTAGTCTTCACCATCCCTGCGCAGCCTATTCGCTCGTCGAACAGCCCCGGCATCTGTGCTTTCCCAACAGATGGAACATCTCATCGTTTTCCTTCTCACAGTGCCTGCTACCGAAGCACCAAATACCGGCTACTTCTCCCACAAGGAAGGTGCCAGCCCTGAAAGCTGATGCTAGTCTTCACCATCCCTGTGCAGCTTATTCACTGGCAAAACAAACCTGGCATCTGTGATTTCCCAACAGATGGAACATCTCATCGTTTTCCTTCTCAGCAGTGCCTGCTTCTGAAACACCAAAAATCTGGCAAGTTCTCCCACAAGGAAGGTGCCAGCCCTGAAAGCTGATGCTGGTCTTCACCATCCCTGTGCAGCCTATTCGCTGGCCCAACAGCCCTGGCATCTGTGCTCTTCGAAGAGACGGAACATGTCATCGCTCTCATCCATTGTAGTGGCATTTACGAAATAACACGTCTGGCAAGTTTTCCCACAAGGAAGGTGCCAGCTCTGAAAGCTGATGCTGGTCTTCACCATCCCTGTGCAGCCTATTTGCTGGCCCAACAGCCCTGGCATCTTTGCTTTCCCAAGAGATGGAACATTTCATCCGTCTCATCCCTGGCAGTGTCACTTACGAAATAACACATGTCCGGCAAGTTCTCCCACAAGGAAGGTGCCAGCCCTGAAAGCTGATGCTGGTCTTCACCATCCCTGTGCAGCCTATTCGCTGGCCCAACAGCCCTGGCATCTGTGCTCTTCGAAGAGACGGAACATGTCATCGTTTTTCTTCTCACAGTGCATGCTACCGAAGCACCAAACACCGGATACTTCTCCCACAAGGAAGGTGCCAGCCCTGAAAGCTGATGCTAGTCTTCACCATCCCTGTGCAGCCTATTCGCTGTCTCAACAGCCCTGGCATCTGTGATAAGGAACATGTCATCGTTTTCCTTCTCGGCAGTGCCTGATTCTGAAACACTAAACGTCTGGCAAGTTTTCCCACAAGGAAGGTGCCAGCCCTGAAAGCTGATGCTGGTCTTCACCATCCCTGTGCAGCCTATTCGCTGGCCCAACAGGCCTGGCATCTGTGCTTTCCCAAGAGATGGAACATTTCATCGCTCTCATCCATGGTAGTGGCATTTACGAAATAACACATGTCCGGCTACTTCTCCCACAAGGAAGGTGCCAGGCCTGAAAGCTGATGTTAGTCTTCACCATCCCTGTGCAGCTTATTCACTGGCAAAACAAACCTGGCATCTGTGATTTCTGAGACACGGAACATCTCATCGTTTTCCTTCTCGGCAGTGCCTGCTTCTGAAACACCAAACGTCCGGCAAGTTCTCCCTCAAGGAAGGTGCCAGCCCTGAAAGCTGATGCTGGTCTTCACCATCCCTGTGCAGCTTATTCACTGGCAAAACAAACCTGGCATCGGTGTTCTTCCAAGAGACATAACATCTCATCTTTTCCTTCTTGGCAAAGCCTGCTTCCCAAACACCAAAATTCTGGCAAGTTCTCCCACAAGGAAGGTGCCAGCCCTGAAAGCTGATGCTAGTCTTCACCATCCCTGTGCAGCCTATTCGCTGGCAAAACAAACCTGGCATCTGTGATTTCTGAGACACGGAACATCTCATCGTTTTCCTTCTCGGCAGTGCCTGCTTCTGAAACACCAAACGTCTGGCAAGTTCTCCCTCAAGGAAGGTGCCAGGCCTGAAAGCTGATGCTGGCTTTCACCATCCATGTGCAGCCTATTCGCTGTCTCAACAGCCCTGGCATCTGTGATTTCTGAGACACGGAACATCTCATCGTTTTCATTCTCGGCACTGCCTGCTTCTTAAACACCAAACGTCTGGCAAGTTTTCCCACAAGGAAGGTGCCAGCCCTGAAAGCTGATGCTGGTCTTCACCATCCCTGTGCAGCCTATTCGCTGGCCCAACAGCCCTGGCATCTGTGCTCTTCCAAGAGACGGAACATGTCATCGGTCTCATCCCTGGCAGTGGCATTTAAGAAATAACATATGTCCGGCAAGTTTTCCCACGAGGAAGGTGCCAGGCCTGAAAGCTGATGCTGGTCTTCACCATCCCTGTGCAGCTTATTCACTGGCAAAACAAACCTGGCATCTGTGATTTCTGAGACACGGAACATCTCATCGTTTTCCTTCTCGGCAGTGCCTGCTTCTGAAACACGAAAAAATCTGGCAAGTTCTCCCACAAGGAAGGTGCCAGCCCTTAAACCTGATGTTGGTCTTCACCATCCCTGTGCAGCCTATTCGCTGTCTCACAAGCCCTGGCATCTGTGATTTCTGAGACACGGAACATCTCATCGTTTTCCTTCTCGGCAGTGCCTGCTTCTGAAACACTAAACGTCCGGCAAGTTCTCCCACAAGGAAGGTGCCAGGCCTGAAAGCTGATGCTGGTCTTCACCATCCCTGTGCAGCCTATTCGCTGGCCCAACAGCCCTGGCATCTGTGCTCTTCGAAGAGAGGGAACATGTCATCGCTCTCATCTATGGTAGTGGCATTTACGAAATAACACATGTCCGGCAAGTTTTCCCACAAGGAAGGTGCCAGCCCTGAAAGCTGATGCTGGTCTTCACCATCCCTATGCAGCCTATTCGCTGGCCCAACAGCCCTGGCATCTGTGCTTTCCCAAGTGATGGAACATCTCATCGTTTTCCTTCTCACAGTGCCTGCTACCGAAGCACCAAACACCGGCTACTTCTCCCACAAGGAAGGTGCCAGGCCTGAAAGCTGATGTTAGTCTTCACCATCCCTGTGCAGCTTATTCACTGGCAAAACAAACCTGGCATCTGTGATTTCTGAGACACGGAACATCTCATCGTTTTCCTTCTCGGCACTGCCTGCTTCTGAAACACCAAACGTCTGGCAAGTTCTCCCACAAGGAAGGTGCCAGGCCTGAAAGCTGATGCTGGTCTTCACCATCCCTGTGCAGCTAATTCGCTGTCTCAACAGCCCTGGCATCTGTGATTTCTCAGACAAGGAACATCTCATCGTTTTCCTTCTTGGCAGTGCCTGCTTCTGAAACACTAAACGTCCGGCAAGTTCTCCCACATGGAAGGTGCCAGGCCTGAAAGGTGATGCTAGTCTTCACCATCCCTGCGCAGCCTATTCGCTGGCCCAACAGCCCTGGCATCTGTGCTTTCCCAAGTGATGGAACATCTCATCGTTTTCCTTCTCACAGTGCCTGCTACCGAAGCACCCAACACCGGCTACTTCTCCCACAAGGAAGGTGCCAGCCCTGAAAGCTGATGCTAGTCTTCACCATCCCTGTGCAGCTTATTCACTGGCAAAACAAACCTGGCATCTGTGATTTCCCAACAGATGGAACATCTCATCGTTTTCCTTCTCAGCAGTGCCTGCTTCTGAAACACCAAAAATCTGGCAAGTTCTCCCACAAGGAAGGTGCCAGCCCTGAAAGCTGATGCTGGTCTTCACCATCCCTGTGCAGCCTATTCGCTGGCCCAACAGCCCTGGCATCTGTGCTCTTCGAAGAGACGGAACATGTCATCGCTCTCATCCATGGTAGTGGCATTTACGAAATAACACGTATGGCAAGTTTTCCCACAAGGAAGGTGCCAGCTCTGAAAGCTGATGCTGGTCTTCACCATCCCTGTGCAGCCTATTTGCTGGCCCAACAGCCCTGGCATCTTTGCTTTCCCAAGAGATGGAACATTTCATCCGTCTCATCCCTGCCAGTGTCACTTACGAAATAACACATGTCCGGCAAGTTTTCCCACAAGGAAGGTGCCAGCCCTGAAAGCTGATGCTGGTCTTCACCATCCCTGTGCAGCCTATTCGCTGGCCCAACAGCCCTGGCATCTGTGCTTTCCCAAGTGATGGAACATCTCATCGTTTTCCTTCTCACAGTGCCTGCTACCGAAGCACCAAACACCGGATACTTCTCCCACAAGGAAGGTGCCAGGCCTGAAAGCTGATGCTAGTCTTCACCATCCCTGTGCAGCTTATTCACTGGCAAAACAAACCTGCCATCTGTGATTTCTGACACACGGAACATCTCATCGTTTTCCTTCTCGGCAGTGCCTGCTTCTGAAACACCAAACGTCTGGCAAGTTCTCCCACAAGGAAGGTACCAGGCCTGAAAGCTGATGCTGGTCTTCACCATCCCTGTGCAGCTTATTCACTGGCAAAACAAACCTGGCATCTGTGATTTCTGAGACACGGAACATCTCATCGTTTTCCTTCTCGGCACTGCCTGCTTCTTAAACACCAAACGTCTGGCAAGTTCTCCCACAAGGAAGGTACCAGGCCTGAAAGCTGATGCTGGTCTTCACCATCCCTGTGCAGCCTATTCGCTGTCTCAACAGCCCTGGCATCTGTGCTCTTCGAAGAGAGGGAACATGTCATCGCTCTCATCTATGGTAGTGGCATTTACGAAATAACACATGTCCGGCAAGTTTTCCCACAAGGAAGGTGCCAGGCCTGAAAGCTGATGCTAGTTTTCACCATCCCTGTGCAGCTTATTCACTGGCAAAACAAACCTGGCATCTGTGATTTCTGAGACACGGAACATCTCATCGTTTTCCTTCTCGGCAGTGCCTGCTTCTGAAACACCAAACGTCTGGCAAGTTCTCCCTCAAGGAAGGTGCCAGGCCTGAAAGCTGATGCTGGTCTTCACCATCCCTGTGCAGCCTAGTCGCTGTCTCAACAGCCCTGGCATCTGTGATTTCTCAGACAAGGAACATCTCATCGTATTCCTTCTCGGCAGTGCCTGCTTCTGAAACACTAAATGTCCGGCAAGTTCTCCCAGAAGGAAGGTGCCAGCCCTGAAAGCTGATGCTGGTCTTCACCATCCCTGTGCAGCCTATTCGCTGGCCCAACAGCCCTGGCATCTGTGCTTTCCCAACAGATGGAACATCTCATCGTTTTCCTTCTCACAGTGCCTGCTACCGAAGCACCAAACACCGGCTACTTCTCCCACAAGGAAGGTGCCAGCCCTGAAAGCTGATGCTAGTCTTCACCATCCCTGTGCAGCTTATTCACTGGCAAAACAAACCTGGCATCTGTGATTTCTGAGACACGGAACATCTCATCGTTTTCCTTCTCGGCACTGCCTGCTTCTTAAACACCAAACGTCTGGCAAGTTCTCCCACATGGAAGGTGCCAGGCCTGAAAGCTGATGCTGGTCTTCACCATCCCTGCGCAGCCTATTCGCTCGTCGAACAGCCCTGGCATCTGTACTTTCCCAACAGATGGAACATCTCATCGTTTTCCTTCTCACAGTGCCTGCTACCGAAGCACCAAACACCGGCTACTTCTCCCACAAGGAAGGTGCCAGGCCTGAAAGCTGATGCTAGTCTTCACCATCCCTGTGCAGCTTAGTCACTGGCAAAACAAACCTGGCATCTGTGATTTCTGAGACACGGAACATCTCATCGTTTTCCTTCTCGGCAGTGCCTGCTTCTTAAACACCAAACGTCTGGCAAGTTCTCCCACAAGGAAGGTGCCAGGCCTGAAAGCTGATGCTGGTCTTCACCATCCCTGTGCAGCCTATTCGCTGTCTCAACAGCCCTGGCATCTGTGATTTCTCAGACAAGGAACATCTCATCGTTTTCCTTCTCGGCAGTGCCTGCTTCTGAAACACTAAACGTCCGGCAAGTTCTCCCACAAGGAAGGTGCCAGCCCTGAAAGCTGATGCTGGTCTTCACCATCCCTGCGCAGCCTATTCGCTCGTCGAACAGCCCTGGCATCTGTGCTTTCCCAACAGATGGAACATCTCATCGTTTTCCTTCTCACAGTGCCTGCTACCGAAGCACCAAACACCGGCTACTTCTCCCACAAGGAAGGTGCCAGGCCTGAAAGCTGATGCTAGTCTTCACCATCCCTGTGCAGCTTATTCACTGGCCCAACAGCCCTGGCATCTGTGATTTCTGAGACACGGAACATCTCATCGTTTTCCTTCTCGGCAGTGCCTGCTTCTGAAACACCAAACGTCTGGCAAGTTCTCCCTCAAGGAAGGTGTTAGCCCTGAAAGCTGATGCTGGTCTTCACCATCCCTGTGCAGCGTATTCGCTGTCTCAGCAGCCCTGGCATCTGTGATTTCTCAGACAAGGAACATCTCATCGTATTCCTTCTCGGCAGTGCCTGCTTCTGAAACACTAAATGTCCGGCAAGTTCTGCCAGAAGGAAGGTGCCAGCCCTGAAAGCTGATGCTGGTCTTCACCATCCCTGTGCAGCCTAGTCGCTGTCTCAACAGCCCTGGCATCTGTGCTTTCTCAGACAAGGAACATCTCATCGTTTTCCTTCTTGGCAGTGCCTGCTTCTGAAACACTAAATGTCCGGCAAGTTCTCCCACAAGGAAGGTGCCAGCCCTGAAAGCTGATGCTGGTCTTCACCATCCCTGTGCAGCCTATTCGCTGGCCCAACAGCCCTGGCATCTGTGCTTTCCCAACAGATGGAACATCTCATCGTTTTCCTTCTCACAGTGCCTGCTACCGAAGCACCAAATACCGGCTACTTCTCCCACAAGGAAGGTGCCAGCCCTGAAAGCTGATGCTGGTCTTCACCATCCCTGTGCAGCCTATTCGCTGGCCCAACAGCCCTGGCATCTGTGATTTCTGAGACACGGAACATCTCATCGTTTTCCTTCTCGGCAGTGCGTGCTTCTGAAACACCAAAAATCTGGCAAGTTCTCCCACAAGGAAGGTGCCAGGCCTGAAAGCTGATGCTGGTCTTCACCATCCCTGTGCAGCCTATTCGCTGTCTCAACAGCCCTGGCATCTGTGCTCTTCGAAGAGAGGGAACATGTCATCGCTCTCATCTATGGTAGTGGCATTTACGAAATAACACATGTCCGGCAAGTTTTCCCACAAGGAAGGTGCCAGGCCTGAAAGCTGATGCTAGTCTTCACCATCCCTGTGCAGCTTAGTCACTGGCAAAACAAACCTGGCATCTGTGATTTCTGAGACACGGAACATCTCATCGTTTTCCTTCTCGGCAGTGCCTGCTTCTGAAACACCAAACGTCTGGCAAGTTCTCCCTCAAGGAAGGTGCCAGGCCTGAAAGCTGATGCTGGTCTTCACCATCCCTGTGCAGCCTAGTCGCTGTCTCAACAGCCCTGGCATCTGTGATTTCTCAGACAAGGAACATCTCATCGTATTCCTTCTCGGCAGTGCCTGCTTCTGAAACACTAAATGTCCGGCAAGTTCTCCCTCAAGGAAGGTGTCAGCCCTGAAAGCTGATGCTGGTCTTCACCATCCCTGTGCAGCCTATTCGCTGGCCCAACAGCCCTGGCATCTTTGCTTTCCCAAGAGATGGAACATTTCATCTGTCTCATCCCTGGCAGTGTCACTTACGAAATAACACATGTCCGGCAAGTTTTCCCACAAGGAAGGTGCCAGCCCTGAAAGCTGATGCTGGTCTTCACCATCCCTGTGCAGCCTATTCGCTGGCCAAACAGCCCTAGCATCTGTGCTTTCCCAAGAGATGGAGCATTTCATCGTTTTCCTTCTCACAGTGCCTGCTACCGAAGCACCAAACACCGGCTACTTCTCCCACAAGGAAGGTGCCAGCCCTGAAAGCTGATGCTAGTCTTCACCATCCCTGTGCAGCTTAGTCACTGGCAAAACAAACCTGGCATCTGTGATTTCTGAGACACGGAACATCTCATCGTTTTCCTTCTCGGCACTGCCTGCTTCTTAAACACCAAACGTCTGGCAAGTTCTCCCACAAGGAAGGTGCCAGGCCTGAAAGCTGATGCTGGTCTTCACCATCCCTGTGCAGCCTATTCGCTGTCTCAACAGCCCTGGCATCTGTGATTTCTCAGACAAGGAACATCTCATCGTTTTCCTTCTCGGCAGTGCCTGCTTCTGAAACACTAAACGTCCGGCAAGTTCTCCCACAAGGAAGGTGCCAGCCCTGAAAGCTGATGCTGGTCTTCACCATCCCTGCGCAGCCTATTCGCTCGTCGAACAGCCCTGGCATCTGTGCTTTCCCAACAGATGGAACATCTCATCGTTTTCCTTCTCACAGTGCCTGCTACCGAAGCACCAAACACCGGCTACTTCTCCCACAAGGAAGGTGCCAGGCCTGAAAGCTGATGCTAGTCTTCACCATCCCTGTGCAGCTTATTCACTGGCCCAACAGCCCTGGCATCTGTGATTTCTGAGACACGGAACATCTCATCGTTTTCCTTCTCGGCAGTGCCTGCTTCTGAAACACCAAACGTCTGGCAAGTTCTCCCTCAAGGAAGGTGTTAGCCCTGAAAGCTGATGCTGGTCTTCACCATCCCTGTGCAGCGTATTCGCTGTCTCAGCAGCCCTGGCATCTGTGATTTCTCAGACAAGGAACATCTCATCGTATTCCTTCTCGGCAGTGCCTGCTTCTGAAACACTAAATGTCCGGCAAGTTCTGCCAGAAGGAAGGTGCCAGCCCTGAAAGCTGATGCTGGTCTTCACCATCCCTGTGCAGCCTATTCGCTGGCCCAACTGCCCTGGCATCTCTGCTTTCCCAACAGATGGAACATCTCATCGTTTTCCTTCTCACAGTGCCTGCTACCGAAGCACCAAATACCGGCTACTTCTCCCACAAGGAAGGTGCCAGGCCTGAAAGCTGATGCTAGTCTTCACCATCCCTGTGCAGCTTATTCACTGGCAAAACAAACCTGGCATCTGTGCTCGTCGAAGAGAGGGAACATGTCATCGCTCTCATCCATGGTAGTGGCATTTACGAAATAACACATCCGGCAAGTTCTCCCACAAGGAAGGTGCCAGCCCTGAAAGCTGATGCTGGTCTTCACCATCCCTGTGCAGCCTATTCGCTGGCCCAACAGCCCTGGCATCTGTGATTTCTGAGACACGGAACATCTCATCGTATTCCTTGTCGGCAGTGCCTGCTTCTGAAACACCAAACGTCTGGCAAGTTCTCCCTCAAGGAAGGTGCCAGGCCTGAAAGCTGATGCTGGTCTTCACCATCCCTGTGCAGCCTAGTCGCTGTCTCAACAGCCCTGGCATCTGTGATTTCTCAGACAAGGAACATCTCATCGTATTCCTTCTCGGCAGTGCCTGCTTCTGAAACACTAAATGTCCGGCAAGTTCTCCCAGAAGGAAGGTGCCAGCCCTGAAAGCTGATGCTGGTCTTCAACATCCCTGTGCAGCCTATTCGCTGGCCCAACAGCCCTGGCATCTGTGCTTTCCCAACAGATGGAACATCTCATCGTTTTCCTTCTCACAGTGCCTGCTACCGAAGCACCAAATACCGGCTACTTCTCCCACAAGGAAGGTGCCAGGCCTGAAAGCTGATGCTAGTCTTCACCATCCCTGTGCAGCTTATTCACTGGCAAAACAAACCTGGCATCTGTGATTTCCCAACAGATGGAACATCTCATCGTTTTCCTTCTCAGCAGTGCCTGCTTCTGAAACACCAAAAATCTGGCAAGTTCTCCCACAAGGAAGGTGCCAGCCCTGAAAGCTGATGCTGGTCTTCACCATCCCTGTGCAGCCTATTCGCTGGCCCAACAGCCCTGGCATCTGTGCTCTTCGAAGAGACGGAACATGTCATCGCTCTCATCCATGGTAGTGGCATTTACGAAATAACACGTCTGGCAAGTTTTCCCACAAGGAAGGTGCCAGCTCTGAAAGCTGATGCTGGTCTTCACCATCCCTGCGCAACCTATTCGCTGGCCCAACAGCCCTGGCATCTGTGATTTCCCAACAGATGGAACATCTCATCGTTTTCCTTCTCACAGTGCCTGCTACCGAAGCACCAAACACCGGCTACTTCTCCCACAAGGAAGGTGCCAGGCCTGAAAGCTGATGCTAGTCTTCACCATCCCTGTGCAGCTTATTCACTGGCAAAACAAACCTGGCATCTCTGATAAGGAACATCTCATCGTTTTCCTTCTCGGCAGTGCCTGCTTCTGAAACACCAAACGCCTGGCAAGTTCTCCCTCAAGGAAGGTGCCAGCCCTGAAAGCTGATGCTGGTCTTCACCATCCCTGTGCAGCCTATTCGCTGGCCCAACAGCCCTGGCATCTGTGCTCTTCCAAGAGACGGAACATGTCATCGGTCTCACCCATGGCACTGGCATTTAAGAAATAACACATGTCCGGCAAGTTTTCCCAAAAGGAAGGTGCCAGCCCTGAAAGCTGATGCTGGTCTTCACCATCCCTGTGCAGCCTATACGCTGGCCCAACAGCCCTGGCATCTGTGCTTTCCCAAGAGATGGAACATGTCATCGCTCTTATCCATGGTAGTGGCATTTACGAAATAACACATCCGGCAAGTTCTCCCACAAGGAAGGTGCCAGCCCTGAAAGCTGATGCTGGTCTTCACCATCCTTGTGCAGCCTATTCGCTGGCCCAACAGCCCTGGCATCTGTGCTCTTCGAAGAGACGGAACATGTCATCGTTTTTCTTCTCACAGTGCCTGCTACCGAAGCACCAAACACCGGATACTTCTCCCACAAGGAAGGTGCCAGCCCTGAAAGCTGATGCTAGTCTTCACCATCCCTGTGCAGCCTATTCGCTGTCTCAACAGCCCTGGCATCTGTGATAAGGAACATGTCATCGTTTTCCTTCTCGGCAGTGCCTGATTCTGAAACACCAAACGTCTGGCAAGTTCTCCCTCAAGGAAGGTGCCAGCCCTGAAAGCTGATGCTGGTCTTCACCATCCCTGTGCAGCCTATTCGCTGTCTCAACAGCCCTGGCATCTGTGGTTTTCCAAGAGACTGAACATGTCATCGCTCTCATCCATGGTAGTGGCATTTACGAAATAACACATGTCCGGCAAGTTTTCCCACAAGGAAGGTGCCAGGCCTGAAAGCTGATGCTAGTCTTCACCATCCCTGTGCAGCCTATTCGCTGGCCCAACAGCCATGGCATCTGTACTCTTCGAAGAGACGGAACATGTCATCGCTCTCATCCATGGTAGTGGCGTTTACGAAATAACACGTCCGGCAAGTTTTCCCACAAGGAAGGTGCCAGGCCTGAAAGCTGATGCTAGTCTTCACCATCCCTGTGCAGCCTATTCGCTGTCTCAACAGCCCTGGCATCTGTGATTTCTGAGACAAGGAACATGTCATCGTTTTCCTTCTCGGCAGTGCCTGCTTCTGAAACACTAAACGTCCGGCAAGTTTTCCCACAAGGAAGGTGCCAGCCCTGAAAGCTGATGCTGGTCTTCACCATCCCTGTGCAGCCTAGTCGCTGGCCCAACAGCCCTGGCATTTGTGGTTTTCCAAGAGACGGAACATGTCATCTCTCTCATCCATGGTAGTGGCATTTACGAAATAACACGTCCGGCAAGTTTTCCCACAAGGAAGGTGCCAGGTCTAAAAGCTGATGCTAGTCTTCACCATCCCTGTGCAGCTTATTCACTGGCAAAACAAACCTGGCATCTGTGCTCGTCGAAGAGAGGGAACATGTCATCGCTCTCATCCATGGTAGTGGCATTTACGAAATAACACATGTCCGGCAAGTTTTCCCACAAGGAAGGTGCCAGCCCTGAAAGCTGATGCTGGTCTTCACCATCCCTGTGCAGCCTATTCGCTGGCCCAACAGCCCTGGCATCTGTGCTCTTCCAAGAGACGGAACATGTCATCGGTCTCATCCCTGGCAGTGGCATTTAAGAAATAACATATGTCCGGCAAGTTTTCCCACAAGGAAGGTGCCAGCCCTGAAAGCTGATGCTAGTCTTCACCATCCCTGTGCAGCCTATTCGCTGTCTCAACAGCCCTGGCATCTGTGATTTCTCAGACAAGGAACATCTCATCGTTTTCCTTCTCGGCAGTGCCTGCTTCTGAAACACTAAACGTCCGGCAAGTTCTCCCACATGGAAGGTGCCAGGCCTGAAAGCTGATGCTGGTCTTCACCATCCCTGTGCAGCTTATTCACTGGCAAAACAAACCTGGCATCTGTGATTTCTGAGACACGGAACATCTCATCGTTTTCCTTCTCGGCAGTGCCTGCTTCTGAAACACGAAAAAATCTGGCAAGTTCTCCCACAAGGAAGGTGCCAGCCCTTAAACCTGATGTTGGTCTTCAGCATCCCTGTGCAGCCTATTCGCTGTCTCAAAAGCCCTGGCATCTGTGATTTCTGAGACACGGAACATCTCATCGTTTTCCTTCTCGGCAGTGCCTGCTTCTGAAACACCAAACGTCTGGCAAGTTCTCCCTCAAGGAAGGTGTTAGCCCTGAAAGCTGATGCTGGTCTTCACCATCCCTGTGCAGCCTATTCGCTGGCCCAACAGCCCTGGCATCTGTGATTTCTCAGACAAGGAACATCTCATCGTATTCCTTCTCGGCAGTGCCTGCTTCTGAAACACTAAATGTCCGGCAAGTTCTGCCAGAAGGAAGGTGCCAGGCCTGAAAGCTGATGCTGGTCTTCACCATCCCTGTGCAGCCTATTCGCTGGCCCAACAGCCCTGGCATCTGTGCTTTCCCAACAGATGGAACATCTCATCGTTTTCCTTCTCACAGTGCCTGCTACCGAAGCACCAAATACCGGCTACTTCTCCCACAAGGAAGGTGCCAGGCCTGAAAGCTGATGCTAGTCTTCACCATCCCTGTGCAGCTTATTCACTGGCCCAACAGCCCTGGCATCTGTGATTTCTGAGACACGGAACATCTCATCGTTTTCCTTCTCGGCAGTGCCTGCTTCTGAAACACTAAATGTCCGGCAAGTTCTCCCAGAAGGAAGGTGCCAGCCCTGAAAGCTGATGCTGGTCTTCACCATCCCTGTGCAGCCTATTCGCTGGCCCAACAGCCCTGGCATCTGTGCTTTCCCAAGAGATGGAACATCTCATCGTTTTCCTTCTCACAGTGCCTGCTACCGAAGCACCAAATACCGGCTACTTCTCCCACAAAGAAGGTGCCAGCCCTGAAAGCTGATGCTGGTCTTCACCATCGCTGTGCAGCCTATTCGCTGGCCCAACAGCCCTGGCATCTGTGCTTTCCCAAGAGATGGAACATTTCATCGCTCTCATCCATGGTAGTGGCATTTACGAAATAACACATGTCCGGCAAGTTTTCCCACAAGGAAGGTGCCAGGCCTGAAAGCTGATGCTAGTCTTCACCATCCCTGTGCAGCCTATTCGCTGGCCCAACAGCCCTGGCATCTGTGCTCTTCCAAGAGACGGAACATGTCATCGCTCTCATCCCTGGCAGTGGCATTTAAGAAATAACATATGTCCGGCAAGTTTTCCCACAAGGAAGGTGCCAGCCCTGAAAGCTGATGCTGGTCTTCACCATCCCTGTGCAGCTTATTCACTGGCAAAACAAACCTGGCATCTGTGATTTCTGAGACACGGAACATCTCATCGTTTTCCTTCTCGGCAGTGCCTGCTTCTGAAACACGAAAAAATCTGGCAAGTTCTCCCACAAGGAAGGTGCCAGCCCTTAAACCTGATGTTGGTCTTCACCATCCCTGTGCAGCCTATTCGCTGTCTCACAAGCCCTGGCATCTGTGATTTCTGAGACACGGAACATCTCATCGTTTTCCTTCTCGGCAGTGCCTGCTTCTGAAACACTAAATGTCCGGCAAGTTCTGCCAGAAGGAAGGTGCCAGCCCTGAAAGCTGATGCTGGTCTTCACCATCCCTGTGCAGCCTATTCGCTGTCTCAACAGCCCTGGCATCTGTGCTCTTCGAAGAGAGGGAACATGTCATCGCTCTCATCTATGGTAGTGGCATTTACGAAATAACACATGTCCGGCAAGTTTTCCCACAAGGAAGGTGCCAGCCCTGAAAGCTGATGCTGGTCTTCACCATCCCTGTGCAGCCTATTCGCTGGCCCAACAGCCCTGGCATCTGTGCTTTTCCAAGTGATGGAACATCTCATCGTTTTCCTTCTCACAGTGCCTGCTACCGAAGCACCAAACACCGGCTACTTCTCCCACAAGGAAGGTGCCAGGCCTGAAAGGTGATGCTAGTCTTCACCATCCCTGTGCAGCTTATTCACTGGCAAAACAAACCTGGCATCTGTGATTTCTGAGACACGGAACATCTCATCGTTTTCCTTCTCGGCACTGCCTGCTTCTTAAACACCAAACGTCTGGCAAGTTCTCCCACAAGGAAGGTGCCAGGCCTGAAAGCTGATGCTGGTCTTCACCATCCCTGTGCAGCCTATTCGCTGTCTCAACAGCCCTGGCATCTGTGATTTCTCAGACAAGGAACATCTCATCGTTTTCCTTCTTGGCAGTGCCTGCTTCTGAAACAGTAAACGTCCGGCAAGTTCTCCCACATGGAAGGTGCCAGGCCTGAAAGCTGATGCTGGTCTTCACCATCCCTGTGCAGCCTATTCGCTGGCCCAACAGCCCTGGCATCTGTGCTTTCCCAAGTGATGGAACATCTCATCGTTTTCCTTCTCACAGTGCCTGCTACTGAAGCACCAAACACCGGCTACTTCTCCCACAAGGAAGGTGCCAGGCCTGAAAGGTGATGCTAGTCTTCACCATCCCTGCGCAGCCTATTCGCTCGTCGAACAGCCCCGGCATCTGTGCTTTCCCAACAGATGGAACATCTCATCGTTTTCCTTCTCACAGTGCCTGCTACCGAAGCACCAAATACCGGCTACTTCTCCCACAAGGAAGGTGCCAGCCCTGAAAGCTGATGCTAGTCTTCACCATCCCTGTGCAGCTTATTCACTGGCAAAACAAACCTGGCATCTGTGATTTCCCAACAGATGGAACATCTCATCGTTTTCCTTCTCAGCAGTGCCTGCTTCTGAAACACCAAAAATCTGGCAAGTTCTCCCACAAGGAAGGTGCCAGCCCTGAAAGCTGATGCTGGTCTTCACCATCCCTGTGCAGCCTATTCGCTGGCCCAACAGCCCTGGCATCTGTGCTCTTCGAAGAGACGGAACATGTCATCGCTCTCATCCATGGTAGTGGCATTTACGAAATAACACGTCTGGCAAGTTTTCCCACAAGGAAGGTGCCAGCTCTGAAAGCTGATGCTGGTCTTCACCATCCCTGTGCAGCCTATTTGCTGGCCCAACAGCCCTGGCATCTTTGCTTTCCCAAGAGATGGAACATTTCATCCGTCTCATCCCTGGCAGTGTCTCTTACGAAATAACACATGTCCGGCAAGTTCTCCCACAAGGAAGGTGCCAGCCCTGAAAGCTGATGCTGGTCTTCACCATCGCTGTGCAGCCTATTCGCTGGCCCAACAGCCCTGGCATCTGTGCTTTCCCAAGAGATGGAACATGTCATCGCTCTTATCCATGGTAGTGGCATTTACGAAATAACACATCCGGCAAGTTCTCCCACAAGGAAGGTGCCAGCCCTGAAAGCTGATGCTGGTCTTCACCATCCCTGTGCAGCCTATTCGCTGGCCCAACAGCCCTGGCATCTGTGCTCTTCGAAGAGACGGAACATGTCATCGTTTTTCTTCTCACAGTGCATGCTACCGAAGCACCAAACACCGGATACTTCTCCCACAAGGAAGGTGCCAGCCCTGAAAGCTGATGCTAGTCTTCACCATCCCTGTGCAGCCTATTCGCTGTCTCAACAGCCCTGGCATCTGTGATAAGGAACATGTCATCGTTTTCCTTCTCGGCAGTGCCTGATTCTGAAACACTAAACGTCTGGCAAGTTTTCCCACAAGGAAGGTGCCAGCCCTGAAAGCTGATGCTGGTCTTCACCATCCCTGTGCAGCCTATTCGCTGGCCCAACAGGCCTGGCATCTGTGCTTTCCCAAGAGATGGAACATTTCATCGCTCTCATCCATGGTAGTGGCATTTACGAAATAACACATGTCCGGCTACTTCTCCCACAAGGAAGGTGCCAGGCCTGAAAGCTGATGTTAGTCTTCACCATCCCTGTGCAGCTTATTCACTGGCAAAACAAACCTGGCATCTGTGATTTCTGAGACACGGAACATCTCATCGTTTTCCTTCTCGGCAGTGCCTGCTTCTGAAACACCAAACGTCCGGCAAGTTCTCCCTCAAGGAAGGTGCCAGCCCTGAAAGCTGATGCTGGTCTTCACCATCCCTGTGCAGCCTATTCGCTGGCCCAACAACCCTGGCATCGGTGTTCTTCCAAGAGACATAACATCTCATCTTTTCCTTCTTGGCAAAGCCTTCTTCCCAAACACCAAAATTCTGGCAAGTTCTCCCACAAGGAAGGTGCCAGCCCTGAAAGCTGATGCTGGTCTTCACCATCCCTGTGCAGCCTATTCGCTGTCTCACAAGCCCTGGCATCTGTGATTTCTGAGACACGGAACATCTCATCGTTTTCCTTCTCGGCAGTGCCTGCTTCTTAAACACCAAACGTCTGGCAAGTTTTCCCACAAGGAAGGTGCCAGCCCTGAAAGCTGATGCTGGTCTTCACCATCCCTGTGCAGCCTATTCGCTGGCCCAACAGCCCTGGCATCTGTGCTCTTCCAAGAGACGGAACATGTCATCGGTCTCATCCCTGGCAGTGGCATTTAAGAAATAACATATGTCCGGCAAGTTTTCCCACAAGGAAGGTGCCAGGCCTGAAAGCTGATGCTGGTCTTCACCATCCCTGTGCAGCTTATTCACTGGCAAAACAAACCTGGCATCTGTGATTTCTGAGACACGGAACATCTCATCGTTTTCCTTCTCGGCAGTGCCTGCTTCTGAAACACGAAAAGATCTGGCAAGTTCTCCCACAAGGAAGGTGCCAGCCCTGAAAGCTGATGCTGGTCTTCACCATCCCTGTGCAGCCTATTCGCTGTCTCACAAGCCCTGGCATCTGTGATTTCTGAGACACGGAACATCTCATCGTTTTCCTTCTCGGCAGTGCCTGCTTCTGAAACACTAAACGTCCGGCAAGTTCTCCCACAAGGAAGGTGCCAGGCCTGAAAGCTGATGCTGGTCTTCACCATCCCTGTGCAGCCTATTCGCTGGCCCAACAGCCCTGGCATCTGTGCTCTTCGAAGAGAGGGAACATGTCATCGCTCTCATCTATGGTAGTGGCATTTACGAAATAACACATGTCCGGCAAGTTTTCCCACAAGGAAGGTGCCAGCCCTGAAAGCTGATGCTGGTCTTCACCATCCCTGTGCAGCCTATTCGCTGGCCCTACAGCCCTGGCATCTGTGCTTTCCCAAGTGATGGAACATCTCATCGTTTTCCTTCTCACAGTGCCTGCTACCGAAGCACCAAACACCGGCTACTTCTCCCACAAGGAAGGTGCCAGGCCTGAAAGCTGATGCTAGTCTTCACCATCCCTGTGCAGCTTATTCACTGGCAAAACAAACCTGGCATCTGTGATTTCTGAGACACGGAACATCTCATCGTTTTCCTTCTCGGCAGTGCCTGCTTCTGAAACACCAAACGTCTGGCAAGTTCTCCCACAAGGAAGGTGCCAGGCCTGAAAGCTGATGCTGGTCTTCACCATCCCTGTGCAGCCTATTCGCTGTCTCAACAGCCCTGGCATCTGTGATTTCTCAGACAAGGAACATCTCATCGTTTTCCTTCTTGGCAGTGCCTGCTTCTGAAACACTAAACGTCCGGCAAGTTCTCCCACATGGAAGGTGCCAGGCCTGAAAGGTGATGCTAGTCTTCACCATCCCTGTGCAGCCTATTCGCTGGCCCAACAGCCCTGGCATCTGTGCTTTCCCAAGTGATGGAACATCTCATCGTTTTCCTTCTCACAGTGCCTGCTACCGAAGCACCCAACACCGGCTACTTCTCCCACAAGGAACGTGCCAGCCCTGAAAGCTGATGCTAGTCTTCACCATCCCTGTGCAGCTTATTCACTGGCAAAACAAACCTGGCATCTGTGATTTCCCAACAGATGGAACATCTCATCGTTTTCCTTCTCAGCAGTGCCTGCTTCTGAAACACCAAAAATCTGGCAAGTTCTCCCACAAGGAAGGTGCCAGCCCTGAAAGCTGATGCTGGTCTTCACCATCCCTGTGCAGCCTATTCGCTGGCCCAACAGCCCTGGCATCTGTGCTCTTCGAAGAGACGGAACATGTCATCGCTCTCATCCATGGTAGTGGCATTTACGAAATAACACGTATGGCAAGTTTTCCCAAAAGGAAGGTGCCAGCTCTGAAAGCTGATGCTGGTCTTCACCATCCCTGTGCAGCCTATTTGCTGGCCCAACAGCCCTGGCATCTTTGCTTTCCCAAGAGATGGAACATTTCATCCGTCTCATCCCTGCCAGTGTCACTTACGAAATAACACATGTCCGGCAAGTTTTCCCACAAGGAAGGTGCCAGCCCTGAAAGCTGATGCTGGTCTTCACCATCCCTGTGCAGCCTATTCGCTGGCCCAACAGCCCTGGCATCTGTGCTTTCCCAAGTGATGGAACATCTCATCGTTTTCCTTCTCACAGTGCCTGCTACCGAAGCACCAAACACCGGATACTTCTCCCACAAGGAAGGTGCCAGGCCTGAAAGCTGATGCTAGTCTTCACCATCCCTGTGCAGCTTATTCACTGGCAAAACAAACCTGCCATCTGTGATTTCTGACACACGGAACATCTCATCGTTTTCCTTCTCGGCAGTGCCTGCTTCTGAAACACCAAACGTCTGGCAAGTTCTCCCTCAAGGAAGGTGCCAGCCCTGAAAGCTGATGCTGGTCTTCACCATCCCTGTGCAGCCTATTCGCTGGCCCAACAGCCCTGGCATCTGTGCTCTTCCAAGAGACGGAACATGTCATCGGTCTCATCCATGGCACTGGCATTTAAGAAATAACACATGTCCGGCAAGTTTTCCCAAAAGGAAGGTGCCAGCCCTGAAAGCTGATGCTGGTCTTCACCATCCCTGTGCAGCCTATTCGCTATCCCAACAGCCCTGGCATCTGTGCTCTTCCAAGAGACGGAACATGTCATCGGTCTCATCCCTGGCAGTGGCATTTAAGAAATAACATATGTCCGGCAAGTTTTCCCACAAGGAAGGTGCCAGGCCTGAAAGCTGATGCTGGTCTTCACCATCCCTGTGCAGCTTATTCACTGGCAAAACAAACCTGGCATCTGTGATTTCTGAGACACGGAACATCTCATCGTTTTCCTTCTCGGCACTGCCTGCTTCTTAAACACCAAACGTCTGGCAAGTTCTCCCACAAGGAAGGTACGAGGCCTGAAAGCTGATGCTGGTCTTCACCATCCCTGTGCAGCCTATTCGCTGTCTCAACAGCCCTGGCATCTGTGATTTCTCAGACAAGGAACATGTCATCGTTTTCCTTCTCGGCAGTGCCTGATTCTGAAACACTAAACGTCTGGCAAGTTTTCCCACAAGGAAGGTGCCAGCCCTGAAAGCTGATGCTGGTCTTCACCATCCCTGTGCAGCCTATTCGCTGGCCCAACAGGCCTGGCATCTGTGCTTTCCCAAGAGATGGAACATTTCATCGCTCTCATCCATGGTAGTGGCATTTACGAAATAACACATGTCCGGCTACTTCTCCCACAAGGAAGGTGCCAGGCCTGAAAGCTGATGTTAGTCTTCACCATCCCTGTGCAGCTTATTCACTGGCAAAACAAACCTGGCATCTGTGATTTCTGAGACACGGAACATCTCATCGTTTTCCTTCTCGGCAGTGCCTGCTTCTGAAACACCAAACGTCTGGCAAGTTCTCCCTCAAGGAAGGTGTTAGCCCTGAAAGCTGATGCTGGTCTTCACCATCCCTGTGCAGCCTATTCGCTGGCCCAACAGCCCTGGCATCTGTGCTTTCCCAACAGATGGAACATCTCATCGTTTTCCTTCTCGGAAGTGCCTGCTTCTGAAACACCAAACGTCTGGCAAGTTCTCCCTCAAGGAAGGTGCCAGGCCTGAAAGCTGATGCTGGCTTTCACCATCCATGTGCAGCCTATTCGCTGTCTCAACAGCCCTGGCATCTGTGATTTCTGAGACACGGAACATCTCATCGTTTTCCTTCTCGGCAGTGCCTGCTTCTGAAACACCAAACGTCTGGCAAGTTCTCCCTCAAGGAAGGTGCCAGGCCTGAAAGCTGATGCTGGCTTTCACCATCCATGTGCAGCCTATTCGCTGTCTCAACAGCCCTGGCATCTGTGATTTCTGAGACACGGAACATCTCATCGTTTTCCTTCTCGGCACTGCCTGCTTCTTAAACACCAAACGTCTCGCAAGTTCTCCCACAAGGAAGGTGCCAGGCCTGAAAGCTGATGCTGGTCTTCACCATCCCTGTGCAGCCTATTCGCTGGCCCAACAGCCCTGGCATCTCTGCTCTTCCAAGAGACGGAACATGTCATCGGTCTCATCCCTGGCAGTGGCATTTAAGAAATAACATATGTCCGGCAAGTTTTCCCACAAGGAAGGTGCCAGCCCTGAAAGCTGATGCTGGTCTTCACCATCCCTGTGCAGCCTATTCGCTGTCTCAACAGCCCTGGCATCTGTGATTTCTGAGACACGGAACATCTCATCGTTTTCCTTCTCGGCAGTGCCTGCTTCTGACACACGAAAAAATCTGGCAAGTTCTCCCACAAGGAAGGTGCCAGCCCTGAAAGCTGATGCTGGTCTTCACCATCCCTGTGCAGCCTATTCGCTGGCCCAACAGCCCTGGCATCGGTGTTCTTCCAAGAGACATAGCATCTCATCTTTTCCTTCTTGGCAAAGCCTGCTTCCCAAACACCAAAATTCTGGCAAGTTCTCCCACAAGGAAGGTGCCAGGCCTGAAAGCTGATGCTAGTCTTCACCATCCCTGTGCAGCCTATTCACTGGCCCAACTGCCCTGGCATCTGTATTCTTCCAAGAGACATAACTTCTCATATTTTCCTTCTCGGCAGTGCCTGCTTCTGAAACACCAAACGTCTGGCAAGTTCTCCCTCAAGGAAGGTGCCAGGCCTGAAAGCTGATGCTGGTCTTCACCATCCCTGTGCAGCCTATTCGCTGGCCCAACAGCCCTGGCATCTGTGGTTTTCCAAGAGACTGAACATGTCATCGCTCTCATCCATGGTAGTGGCATTTACGAAATAACACGTCCGGCAAGTTTTCCCACAAGGAAGGTGCCAGGCCTGAAAGCTGATGCTAGTCTTCACCATCCCTGTGCAGCTTATTCACTGGCAAAACATACCTGGCATCTGTGATTTCTGAGACAAGGAACATGTCATCGTTTTCCTTCTCGGCAGTGCCTGCTTCTGAAACACCAAACGTCTGGCAAGTTCTCCCTCAAGGAAGGTGCCAGGCCTGAAAGCTGATGCTGGCTTTCACCATCCATGTGCAGCCTATTCGCTGGCCCAACAGCCCTGGCATCTCTGCTCTTCCAAGAGACGGAACATGTCATCGGTCTCATCCCTGGCAGTGGCATTTAAGAAATAACATATGTCCGGCAAGTTTTCCCACAAGGAAGGTGCCAGCCCTGAAAGCTGATGCTGGTCTTCACCATCCCTGTGCAGCCTATTCGCTGTCTCAACAGCCCTGGCATCTGTGATTTCTGAGACACGGAACATCTCATCGTTTTCCTTCTCGGCAGTGCCTGCTTCTGACACACGAAAAAATCTGGCAAGTTCTCCCACAAGGAAGGTGCCAGGCCTGAAAGCTGATGCTAGTCTTCACCATCCCTGTGCAGCCTATTCGCTGGCCCAACAGCCCTGGCATCTGTATTCTTCCAAGAGACATAACTTCTCATATTTTCCTTCTCGGCAGTGCCTGCTTCTGAAACACCAAACGTCTGGCAAGTTCTCCCTCAAGGAAGGTGCCAGGCCTGAAAGCTGATGCTGGTCTTCACCATCCCTGTGCAGCCTAGTCGCTGGCCCAACAGCCCTGGCATCTGTGGTTTTCCAAGAGACTGAACATGTCATCGCTCTCATCCATGGTAGTGGCATTTACGAAATAACACATGTCCGGCAAGTTTTCCCACAAGGAAGGTGCCAGGTCTAAAAGCTGATGCTAGTCTTCACCATCCATGTGCAGCTTATTCACTGGCAAAACAAACCTGGCATCTGTGATTTCTCAGACAAGGAACATCTCATCGTATTCCTTCTCGGCAGTGCCTGCTACTGAAACACTAAATGTCCGGCAAGTTCTCCCAGAAGGAAGGTGCCAGCCCTGAAAGCTGATGCTGGTCTTCACCATCCCTGTGCAGCCTATTCGCTGGCCCAACAGCCCTGGCATCTGTGCTTTCCCAACAGATGGAACATCTCATCGTTTTCCTTCTCACAGTGCCTGCTACCGAAGCACCAAATACCGGCTACTTCTCCCACAAGGAAGGTGCCAGCCCTGAAAGCTGATGCTAGTCTTCACCATCCCTGTGCAGCTTATTCACTGGCCCAACAGCCCTGGCATTTGTGATTTCTGAGACACGGAACATCTCATCGTTTTCCTTCTCGGCAGTGCCTGCTTCTGAAACACCAAACGTCTGGCAAGTTCTCCCTCAAGGAAGGTGCCAGGCCTGAAAGCTGATGCTGGCTTTCACCATCCATGTGCAGCCTATTCGCTGTCTCAACAGCCCTGGCATCTGTGATTTCTCAGACAAGGAACATCTCATCGTTTTCCTTCTCGGCAGTGCCTGCTTCTGAAACACTAAACGTCCGGCAAGTTCTCCCACATGGAAGGTGCCAGGCCTGAAAGCTGATGCTGGTCTTCACCATCCCTGTGCAGCTTATTCACTGGCAAAACAAACCTGGCATCTGTGATTTCTGAGACACGGAACATCTCATCGTTTTCCTTCTCGGCAGTGCCTGCTTCTGAAACACGAAAAAATCTGGCAAGTTCTCCCACAAGGAAGGTGCCAGCCCTGAAAGCTGATGCTAGTCTTCACCATCCCTGTGCAGCTTATTCACTGGCCCAACAGCCCTGGCATCTGTGCTTTCCCAAGTGATGGAACATCTCATCGTTTTCCTTCTCACAGTGCCTGCTACCGAAGCACCAAACACCGGCTACTTCTCCCACAAGGAAGGTGTTAGCCCTGAAAGCTGATGCTGGTCTTCACCATCCCTGTGCAGCCTATTCGCTGTCTCAACAGCCCTGGCATCTGTGATTTCTCAGACAAGGAACATCTCATCGTATTCCTTCTCGGCAGTGCCTGCTTCTGAAACACTAAATGTCCGGCAAGTTCTGCCAGAAGGAAGGTGCCAGGCCTGAAAGCTGATGCTGGTCTTCACCATCCCTGTGCAGCCTATTCGCTGGCCCAACAGCCCTGGCATCTGTGCTTTCCCAACAGATGGAACATCTCATCGTTTTCCTTCTCACAGTGCCTGCTACCGAAGCACCAAATACCGGCTACTTCTCCCACAAGGAAGGTGCCAGGCCTGAAAGCTGATGCTAGTCTTCACCATCCCTGTGCAGCTTATTCACTGGCCCAACAGCCCTGGCATCTGTGATTTCTGAGACACGGAACATCTCATCGTTTTCCTTCTCGGCAGTGCGTGCTTCTGAAACACCAAAAATCTGGCAAGTTCTCCCACAAGGAAGGTGCCAGGCCTGAAAGCTGAAGCTGGTCTTCACCATCCCTGTGCAGCCTATTCGCTGTCTCAACAGCCCTGGCATCTGTGCTCTTCGAAGAGAGGGAACATGTCATCGCTCTCATCTATGGTAGTGGCATTTACGAAATAACACATGTCCGGCAAGTTTTCCCACAAGGAAGGTGCCAGGCCTGAAAGCTGATGCTAGTTTTCACCATCCCTGTGCAGCTTATTCACTGGCAAAACAAACCTGGCATCTGTGATTTCTGAGACACGGAACATCTCATCGTTTTCCTTCTCGGCAGTGCCTGCTTCTGAAACACCAAACGTCTGGCAAGTTCTCCCTCAAGGAAGGTGCCAGGCCTGAAAGCTGATGCTGGTCTTCACCATCCCTGTGCAGCCTAGTCGCTGTCTCAACAGCCCTGGCATCTGTGATTTCTCAGACAAGGAACATCTCATCGTATTCCTTCTCGGCAGTGCCTGCTTCTGAAACACTAAATGTCCGGCAAGTTCTCCCAGAAGGAAGGTGTCAGCCCTGAAAGCTGATGCTGGTCTTCACCATCCCTGTGCAGCCTATTCGCTGGCCCAACAGCCCTGGCATCTGTGCTTTCCCAAGAGATGGAACATCTTATCGTTTTCCTTCTCACAGTGCCTGCTACCGAAGCACCAAACACCGGCTACTTCTCCCACAAGGAAGGTGCCAGGCCTGAAAGCTGATGCTAGTCTTCACCATCCCTGTGCAGCTTAGTCACTGGCAAAACAAACCTGGCATCTGTGATTTCTGAGACACGGAACATCTCATCGTTTTCCTTCTCGGCAGTGCCTGCTTCTGAAACACCAAACGTCTGGCAAGTTCTCCCTCAAGGAAGGTGCCAGGCCTGAAAGCTGATGCTGGTCTTCACCATCCCTGTGCAGCCTAGTCGCTGTCTCAACAGCCCTGGCATCTGTGATTTCTCAGACAAGGAACATCTCATCGTATTCCTTCTCGGCAGTGCCTGCTTCTGAAACACTAAATGTCCGGCAAGTTCTCCCAGAAGGAAGGTGCCAGCCCTGAAAGCTGATGCTGGTCTTCACCATCCCTGTGCAGCCTATTCGCTGGCCCAACAGCCCTGGCATCTGTGCTTTCCCAAGTGATGGAACATCTCATCGTTTTCCTTCTCGGCAGTGCCTGCTACCGAAGCACCAAACACCGGCTACTTCTCCCACAAGGAAGGTGCCAGCCCTGAAAGCTGATGCTAGTCTTCACCATCCCTGTGCAGCTTATTCACTGGCAAAACAAACCTGGCATCTGTGATTTCTGAGACACGGAACATCTCATCGTTTTCCTTCTCGGCAGTGCCTGCTTCTGAAACACCAAACGTCTGGCAAGTTCTCCCTCAAGGAAGGTGTTAGCCCTGAAAGCTGATGCTGGTCTTCACCATCCCTGTGCAGCCTATTCGCTGTCTCAACAGCCCTGGCATCTGTGATTTCTCAGACAAGGAACATCTCATCGTATTCCTTCTCGGCAGTGCCTGCTTCTGAAACACTAAATGTCCGGCAAGTTCTGCCAGAAGGAAGGTGCCAGGCCTGAAAGCTGATGCTGGTCTTCACCATCCCTGTGCAGCCTATTCGCTGGCCCAACAGCCCTGGCATCTGTGCTTTCCCAACAGATGGAACATCTCATCGTTTTCCTTCTCACAGTGCCTGCTACCGAAGCACCAAATACCGGCTACTTCTCCCACAAGGAAGGTGCCAGGCCTGAAAGCTGATGCTAGTCTTCACCATCCCTGTGCAGCTTATTCACTGGCCCAACAGCCCTGGCATCTGTGATTTCTGAGACACGGAACATCTCATCGTTTTCCTTCTCGGCAGTGCCTGCTTCTGAAACACCAAACGTCTGGCAAGTTCTCCCACAAGGAAGGTGCCAGCCCTGAAAGCTGATGCTGGTCTTCACCATCCCTGTGCAGCCTAGTCGCTGTCTCAACAGCCCTGGCATCTGTGATTTCTCAGACAAGGAACATCTCATCGTATTCCTTCTCGGCAGTGCCTGCTTCTGAAACACTAAATGTCCGGCAAGTTCTCCCAGAAGGAAGGTGCCAGCCCTGAAAGCTGATGCTGGTCTTCACCATCCCTGTGCAGCCTATTCGCTAGCCCAACAGCCCTGGCATCTGTGCTTTCCCAAGAGATGGAACATCTCATCGTTTTCCTTCTCACAGTGCCTGCTACCGAAGCACCAAATACCGGCTACTTCTCCCACAAGGAAGGTGCCAGCCCTGAAAGCTGATGCTAGTCTTCACCATCCCTGTGCAGCCTATTCGCTGTCTCAACAGCACTGGCATCTGTGATTTCCCAACAGATGGAACATCTCATCGTTTTCCTTCTCGGCAGTGCCTGCTTCTGAAACACCAAACGTCTGGCAAGTTCTCCCTCAAGGAAGGTGCCAGGCCTGAAAGCTGATGCTGGTCTTCACCATCCTTGTGCAGCCTATTCGCTGTCTCAACAGCCCTGGCATCTGTGATTTCTCAGACAAGGAACATCTCATCGTTTTCCTTCTCGGCAGTGCCTGCTTCTGAAACACAAAACGTCTGGCAAGTTCTCCCAGAAGGAAGGTGCCAGCCCTGAAAGCTGATGCTGGTCTTCACCATCCCTGTGCAGCCTATTCGCTGGCCCAACAGCCCTGGCATCTGTGCTCTTCGAAGAGACGGAACATGTCATCGCTCTCATCCATGGTAGTGGCATTTACGAAATAACACATGTCCGGCAAGTTCTCCCTCAAGGAAGGTGTTAGCCCTGAAAGCTGATGCTGGTCTTCACCATCCCTGTGCAGCCTATTCGCTGGCCCAACAGGCCTGGCATCTGTGCTCTTCGAAGAGACGGAACATGTCATCGCTCTCATCCATGGTAGTGGCATTTACGAAATAACACATGTCCGGCAAGTTCTCCCAGAAGGAAGGTGCCAGCCCTGAAAGCTGATGCTGGTCTTCACCATCCCTGTGCAGCCTATTCGCTGGCCCAACTGCCCTGGCATCTGTGCTTTCCCAACAGATGGAACATCTCATCGTTTTCCTTCTCACAGTGCCTGCTACCGAAGCACCAAATACCGGCTACTTCTCCCACAAGGAAGGTGCCAGGCCTGAAAGCTGATGCTAGTCTTCACCATCCCTGTGCAGCTTATTCACTGGCAAAACAAACCTGGCATCTGTGATTTCTGAGACACGGAACATCTCATCGTTTTCCTTCTCGGCAGTGCCTGCTTCTGAAACACCAAACGTCTGGCAAGTTCTCCCTCAAGGAAGGTGTTAGCCCTGAAAGCTGATGCTGGTCTTCACCATCCCTGTGCAGCCTATTCGCTGGCCCAACAGCCCTGGCATCTGTGGTTTTCCAAGAGACTGAACATGTCATCGCTCTCATCCATGGTAGTGGCATTTACGAAATAACACGTCCGGCAAGTTTTCCCACAAGGAAGGTGCCAGGCCTGAAAGCTGATGCTAGTCTTCACCATCCCTGTGCAGCTTATTCACTGGCAAAACATACCTGGCATCTGTGATTTCTGAGACAAGGAACATGTCATCGTTTTCCTTCTCGGCAGTGCCTGCTTCTGAAACACCAAACGTCTGGCAAGTTCTCCCTCAAGGAAGGTGCCAGGCCTGAAAGCTGATGCTGGCTTTCACCATCCATGTGCAGCCTATTCGCTGGCCCAACAGCCCTGGCATCTCTGCTCTTCCAAGAGACGGAACATGTCATCGGTCTCATCCCTGGCAGTGGCATTTAAGAAATAACATATGTCCGGCAAGTTTTCCCACAAGGAAGGTGCCAGCCCTGAAAGCTGATGCTGGTCTTCACCATCCCTGTGCAGCCTATTCGCTGTCTCAACAGCCCTGGCATCTGTGATTTCTGAGACACGGAACATCTCATCGTTTTCCTTCTCGGCAGTGCCTGCTTCTGACACACGAAAAAATCTGGCAAGTTCTCCCACAAGGAAGGTGCCAGGCCTGAAAGCTGATGCTAGTCTTCACCATCCCTGTGCAGCCTATTCGCTGGCCCAACAGCCCTGGCATCTGTATTCTTCCAAGAGACATAACTTCTCATATTTTCCTTCTCGGCAGTGCCTGCTTCTGAAACACCAAACGTCTGGCAAGTTCTCCCTCAAGGAAGGTGCCAGGCCTGAAAGCTGATGCTAGTCTTCACCATCCCTGTGCAGCCTAGTCGCTGGCCCAACAGCCCTGGCATCTGTGGTTTTCCAAGAGACTGAACATGTCATCGCTCTCATCCATGGTAGTGGCATTTACGAAATAACACATGTCCGGCAAGTTTTCCCACAAGGAAGGTGCCAGGTCTAAAAGCTGATGCTAGTCTTCACCATCCATGTGCAGCTTATTCACTGGCAAAACAAACCTGGCATCTGTGATTTCTCAGACAAGGAACATCTCATCGTATTCCTTCTCGGCAGTGCCTGCTACTGAAACACTAAATGTCCGGCAAGTTCTCCCAGAAGGAAGGTGCCAGCCCTGAAAGCTGATGCTGGTCTTCACCATCCCTGTGCAGCCTATTCGCTGGCCCAACAGCCCTGGCATCTGTGCTTTCCCAACAGATGGAACATCTCATCGTTTTCCTTCTCACAGTGCCTGCTACCGAAGCACCAAATACCGGCTACTTCTCCCACAAGGAAGGTGCCAGCCCTGAAAGCTGATGCTAGTCTTCACCATCCCTGTGCAGCTTATTCACTGGCCCAACAGCCCTGGCATTTGTGATTTCTGAGACACGGAACATCTCATCGTTTTCCTTCTCGGCAGTGCCTGCTTCTGAAACACCAAACGTCTGGCAAGTTCTCCCTCAAGGAAGGTGCCAGGCCTGAAAGCTGATGCTGGCTTTCACCATCCATGTGCAGCCTATTCGCTGTCTCAACAGCCCTGGCATCTGTGATTTCTCAGACAAGGAACATCTCATCGTTTTCCTTCTCGGCAGTGCCTGCTTCTGAAACACTAAACGTCCGGCAAGTTCTCCCACATGGAAGGTGCCAGGCCTGAAAGCTGATGCTGGTCTTCACCATCCCTGTGCAGCTTATTCACTGGCAAAACAAACCTGGCATCTGTGATTTCTGAGACACGGAACATCTCATCGTTTTCCTTCTCGGCAGTGCCTGCTTCTGAAACACGAAAAAATCTGGCAAGTTCTCCCACAAGGAAGGTGCCAGCCCTGAAAGCTGATGCTAGTCTTCACCATCCCTGTGCAGCTTATTCACTGGCCCAACAGCCCTGGCATCTGTGCTTTCCCAAGTGATGGAACATCTCATCGTTTTCCTTCTCACAGTGCCTGCTACCGAAGCACCAAACACCGGCTACTTCTCCCACAAGGAAGGTGTTAGCCCTGAAAGCTGATGCTGGTCTTCACCATCCCTGTGCAGCCTATTCGCTGTCTCAACAGCCCTGGCATCTGTGATTTCTCAGACAAGGAACATCTCATCGTATTCCTTCTCGGCAGTGCCTGCTTCTGAAACACTAAATGTCCGGCAAGTTCTGCCAGAAGGAAGGTGCCAGGCCTGAAAGCTGATGCTGGTCTTCACCATCCCTGTGCAGCCTATTCGCTGGCCCAACAGCCCTGGCATCTGTGCTTTCCCAACAGATGGAACATCTCATCGTTTTCCTTCTCACAGTGCCTGCTACCGAAGCACCAAATACCGGCTACTTCTCCCACAAGGAAGGTGCCAGGCCTGAAAGCTGATGCTAGTCTTCACCATCCCTGTGCAGCTTATTCACTGGCCCAACAGCCCTGGCATCTGTGATTTCTGAGACACGGAACATCTCATCGTTTTCCTTCTCGGCAGTGCGTGCTTCTGAAACACCAAAAATCTGGCAAGTTCTCCCACAAGGAAGGTGCCAGGCCTGAAAGCTGAAGCTGGTCTTCACCATCCCTGTGCAGCCTATTCGCTGTCTCAACAGCCCTGGCATCTGTGCTCTTCGAAGAGAGGGAACATGTCATCGCTCTCATCTATGGTAGTGGCATTTACGAAATAACACATGTCCGGCAAGTTTTCCCACAAGGAAGGTGCCAGGCCTGAAAGCTGATGCTAGTTTTCACCATCCCTGTGCAGCTTATTCACTGGCAAAACAAACCTGGCATCTGTGATTTCTGAGACACGGAACATCTCATCGTTTTCCTTCTCGGCAGTGCCTGCTTCTGAAACACCAAACGTCTGGCAAGTTCTCCCTCAAGGAAGGTGCCAGGCCTGAAAGCTGATGCTGGTCTTCACCATCCCTGTGCAGCCTAGTCGCTGTCTCAACAGCCCTGGCATCTGTGATTTCTCAGACAAGGAACATCTCATCGTATTCCTTCTCGGCAGTGCCTGCTTCTGAAACACTAAATGTCCGGCAAGTTCTCCCAGAAGGAAGGTGTCAGCCCTGAAAGCTGATGCTGGTCTTCACCATCCCTGTGCAGCCTATTCGCTGGCCCAACAGCCCTGGCATCTGTGCTTTCCCAAGAGATGGAACATCTTATCGTTTTCCTTCTCACAGTGCCTGCTACCGAAGCACCAAACACCGGCTACTTCTCCCACAAGGAAGGTGCCAGGCCTGAAAGCTGATGCTAGTCTTCACCATCCCTGTGCAGCTTAGTCACTGGCAAAACAAACCTGGCATCTGTGATTTCTGAGACACGGAACATCTCATCGTTTTCCTTCTCGGCAGTGCCTGCTTCTGAAACACCAAACGTCTGGCAAGTTCTCCCTCAAGGAAGGTGCCAGGCCTGAAAGCTGATGCTGGTCTTCACCATCCCTGTGCAGCCTAGTCGCTGTCTCAACAGCCCTGGCATCTGTGATTTCTCAGACAAGGAACATCTCATCGTATTCCTTCTCGGCAGTGCCTGCTTCTGAAACACTAAATGTCCGGCAAGTTCTCCCAGAAGGAAGGTGCCAGCCCTGAAAGCTGATGCTGGTCTTCACCATCCCTGTGCAGCCTATTCGCTGGCCCAACAGCCCTGGCATCTGTGCTTTCCCAAGTGATGGAACATCTCATCGTTTTCCTTCTCGGCAGTGCCTGCTACCGAAGCACCAAACACCGGCTACTTCTCCCACAAGGAAGGTGCCAGCCCTGAAAGCTGATGCTAGTCTTCACCATCCCTGTGCAGCTTATTCACTGGCAAAACAAACCTGGCATCTGTGATTTCTGAGACACGGAACATCTCATCGTTTTCCTTCTCGGCAGTGCCTGCTTCTGAAACACCAAACGTCTGGCAAGTTCTCCCTCAAGGAAGGTGTTAGCCCTGAAAGCTGATGCTGGTCTTCACCATCCCTGTGCAGCCTATTCGCTGTCTCAACAGCCCTGGCATCTGTGATTTCTCAGACAAGGAACATCTCATCGTATTCCTTCTCGGCAGTGCCTGCTTCTGAAACACTAAATGTCCGGCAAGTTCTGCCAGAAGGAAGGTGCCAGGCCTGAAAGCTGATGCTGGTCTTCACCATCCCTGTGCAGCCTATTCGCTGGCCCAACAGCCCTGGCATCTGTGCTTTCCCAACAGATGGAACATCTCATCGTTTTCCTTCTCACAGTGCCTGCTACCGAAGCACCAAATACCGGCTACTTCTCCCACAAGGAAGGTGCCAGGCCTGAAAGCTGATGCTAGTCTTCACCATCCCTGTGCAGCTTATTCACTGGCCCAACAGCCCTGGCATCTGTGATTTCTGAGACACGGAACATCTCATCGTTTTCCTTCTCGGCAGTGCCTGCTTCTGAAACACCAAACGTCTGGCAAGTTCTCCCACAAGGAAGGTGCCAGCCCTGAAAGCTGATGCTGGTCTTCACCATCCCTGTGCAGCCTAGTCGCTGTCTCAACAGCCCTGGCATCTGTGATTTCTCAGACAAGGAACATCTCATCGTATTCCTTCTCGGCAGTGCCTGCTTCTGAAACACTAAATGTCCGGCAAGTTCTCCCAGAAGGAAGGTGCCAGCCCTGAAAGCTGATGCTGGTCTTCACCATCCCTGTGCAGCCTATTCGCTAGCCCAACAGCCCTGGCATCTGTGCTTTCCCAAGAGATGGAACATCTCATCGTTTTCCTTCTCACAGTGCCTGCTACCGAAGCACCAAATACCGGCTACTTCTCCCACAAGGAAGGTGCCAGCCCTGAAAGCTGATGCTAGTCTTCACCATCCCTGTGCAGCCTATTCGCTGTCTCAACAGCACTGGCATCTGTGATTTCCCAACAGATGGAACATCTCATCGTTTTCCTTCTCGGCAGTGCCTGCTTCTGAAACACCAAACGTCTGGCAAGTTCTCCCTCAAGGAAGGTGCCAGGCCTGAAAGCTGATGCTGGTCTTCACCATCCTTGTGCAGCCTATTCGCTGTCTCAACAGCCCTGGCATCTGTGATTTCTCAGACAAGGAACATCTCATCGTTTTCCTTCTCGGCAGTGCCTGCTTCTGAAACACAAAACGTCTGGCAAGTTCTCCCAGAAGGAAGGTGCCAGCCCTGAAAGCTGATGCTGGTCTTCACCATCCCTGTGCAGCCTATTCGCTGGCCCAACAGCCCTGGCATCTGTGCTCTTCGAAGAGACGGAACATGTCATCGCTCTCATCCATGGTAGTGGCATTTACGAAATAACACATGTCCGGCAAGTTCTCCCTCAAGGAAGGTGTTAGCCCTGAAAGCTGATGCTGGTCTTCACCATCCCTGTGCAGCCTATTCGCTGGCCCAACAGGCCTGGCATCTGTGCTCTTCGAAGAGACGGAACATGTCATCGCTCTCATCCATGGTAGTGGCATTTACGAAATAACACATGTCCGGCAAGTTCTCCCAGAAGGAAGGTGCCAGCCCTGAAAGCTGATGCTGGTCTTCACCATCCCTGTGCAGCCTATTCGCTGGCCCAACTGCCCTGGCATCTGTGCTTTCCCAACAGATGGAACATCTCATCGTTTTCCTTCTCACAGTGCCTGCTACCGAAGCACCAAATACCGGCTACTTCTCCCACAAGGAAGGTGCCAGGCCTGAAAGCTGATGCTAGTCTTCACCATCCCTGTGCAGCTTATTCACTGGCAAAACAAACCTGGCATCTGTGATTTCTGAGACACGGAACATCTCATCGTTTTCCTTCTCGGCAGTGCCTGCTTCTGAAACACCAAACGTCTGGCAAGTTCTCCCTCAAGGAAGGTGTTAGCCCTGAAAGCTGATGCTGGTCTTCACCATCCCTGTGCAGCCTATTCGCTGGCCCAACAGCCCTGGCATCTGTGGTTTTCCAAGAGACTGAACATGTCATCGCTCTCATCCATGGTAGTGGCATTTACGAAATAACACGTCCGGCAAGTTTTCCCACAAGGAAGGTGCCAGGCCTGAAAGCTGATGCTAGTCTTCACCATCCCTGTGCAGCTTATTCACTGGCAAAACATACCTGGCATCTGTGATTTCTGAGACAAGGAACATGTCATCGTTTTCCTTCTCGGCAGTGCCTGCTTCTGAAACACCAAACGTCTGGCAAGTTCTCCCTCAAGGAAGGTGCCAGGCCTGAAAGCTGATGCTGGCTTTCACCATCCATGTGCAGCCTATTCGCTGGCCCAACAGCCCTGGCATCTCTGCTCTTCCAAGAGACGGAACATGTCATCGGTCTCATCCCTGGCAGTGGCATTTAAGAAATAACATATGTCCGGCAAGTTTTCCCACAAGGAAGGTGCCAGCCCTGAAAGCTGATGCTGGTCTTCACCATCCCTGTGCAGCCTATTCGCTGTCTCAACAGCCCTGGCATCTGTGATTTCTGAGACACGGAACATCTCATCGTTTTCCTTCTCGGCAGTGCCTGCTTCTGACACACGAAAAAATCTGGCAAGTTCTCCCACAAGGAAGGTGCCAGGCCTGAAAGCTGATGCTAGTCTTCACCATCCCTGTGCAGCCTATTCGCTGGCCCAACAGCCCTGGCATCTGTATTCTTCCAAGAGACATAACTTCTCATATTTTCCTTCTCGGCAGTGCCTGCTTCTGAAACACCAAACGTCTGGCAAGTTCTCCCTCAAGGAAGGTGCCAGGCCTGAAAGCTGATGCTAGTCTTCACCATCCCTGTGCAGCCTAGTCGCTGGCCCAACAGCCCTGGCATCTGTGGTTTTCCAAGAGACTGAACATGTCATCGCTCTCATCCATGGTAGTGGCATTTACGAAATAACACATGTCCGGCAAGTTTTCCCACAAGGAAGGTGCCAGGTCTAAAAGCTGATGCTAGTCTTCACCATCCATGTGCAGCTTATTCACTGGCAAAACAAACCTGGCATCTGTGATTTCTCAGACAAGGAACATCTCATCGTATTCCTTCTCGGCAGTGCCTGCTACTGAAACACTAAATGTCCGGCAAGTTCTCCCAGAAGGAAGGTGCCAGCCCTGAAAGCTGATGCTGGTCTTCACCATCCCTGTGCAGCCTATTCGCTGGCCCAACAGCCCTGGCATCTGTGCTTTCCCAACAGATGGAACATCTCATCGTTTTCCTTCTCACAGTGCCTGCTACCGAAGCACCAAATACCGGCTACTTCTCCCACAAGGAAGGTGCCAGCCCTGAAAGCTGATGCTAGTCTTCACCATCCCTGTGCAGCTTATTCACTGGCCCAACAGCCCTGGCATTTGTGATTTCTGAGACACGGAACATCTCATCGTTTTCCTTCTCGGCAGTGCCTGCTTCTGAAACACCAAACGTCTGGCAAGTTCTCCCTCAAGGAAGGTGCCAGGCCTGAAAGCTGATGCTGGCTTTCACCATCCATGTGCAGCCTATTCGCTGTCTCAACAGCCCTGGCATCTGTGATTTCTCAGACAAGGAACATCTCATCGTTTTCCTTCTCGGCAGTGCCTGCTTCTGAAACACTAAACGTCCGGCAAGTTCTCCCACATGGAAGGTGCCAGGCCTGAAAGCTGATGCTGGTCTTCACCATCCCTGTGCAGCTTATTCACTGGCAAAACAAACCTGGCATCTGTGATTTCTGAGACACGGAACATCTCATCGTTTTCCTTCTCGGCAGTGCCTGCTTCTGAAACACGAAAAAATCTGGCAAGTTCTCCCACAAGGAAGGTGCCAGCCCTGAAAGCTGATGCTAGTCTTCACCATCCCTGTGCAGCTTATTCACTGGCCCAACAGCCCTGGCATCTGTGCTTTCCCAAGTGATGGAACATCTCATCGTTTTCCTTCTCACAGTGCCTGCTACCGAAGCACCAAACACCGGCTACTTCTCCCACAAGGAAGGTGTTAGCCCTGAAAGCTGATGCTGGTCTTCACCATCCCTGTGCAGCCTATTCGCTGTCTCAACAGCCCTGGCATCTGTGATTTCTCAGACAAGGAACATCTCATCGTATTCCTTCTCGGCAGTGCCTGCTTCTGAAACACTAAATGTCCGGCAAGTTCTGCCAGAAGGAAGGTGCCAGGCCTGAAAGCTGATGCTGGTCTTCACCATCCCTGTGCAGCCTATTCGCTGGCCCAACAGCCCTGGCATCTGTGCTTTCCCAAGAGATGGAACATCTTATCGTTTTCCTTCTCACAGTGCCTGCTACCGAAGCACCAAATACCGGCTACTTCTCCCACAAGGAAGGTGCCAGGCCTGAAAGCTGATGCTAGTCTTCACCATCCCTGTGCAGCTTATTCACTGGCCCAACAGCCCTGGCATCTGTGATTTCTGAGACACGGAACATCTCATCGTTTTCCTTCTCGGCAGTGCGTGCTTCTGAAACACCAAAAATCTGGCAAGTTCTCCCACAAGGAAGGTGCCAGGCCTGAAAGCTGAAGCTGGTCTTCACCATCCCTGTGCAGCCTATTCGCTGTCTCAACAGCCCTGGCATCTGTGCTCTTCGAAGAGAGGGAACATGTCATCGCTCTCATCTATGGTAGTGGCATTTACGAAATAACACATGTCCGGCAAGTTTTCCCACAAGGAAGGTGCCAGGCCTGAAAGCTGATGCTAGTTTTCACCATCCCTGTGCAGCTTATTCACTGGCAAAACAAACCTGGCATCTGTGATTTCTGAGACACGGAACATCTCATCGTTTTCCTTCTCGGCAGTGCCTGCTTCTGAAACACCAAACGTCTGGCAAGTTCTCCCTCAAGGAAGGTGCCAGGCCTGAAAGCTGATGCTGGTCTTCACCATCCCTGTGCAGCCTAGTCGCTGTCTCAACAGCCCTGGCATCTGTGATTTCTCAGACAAGGAACATCTCATCGTATTCCTTCTCGGCAGTGCCTGCTTCTGAAACACTAAATGTCCGGCAAGTTCTCCCAGAAGGAAGGTGCCAGCCCTGAAAGCTGATGCTGGTCTTCACCATCCCTGTGCAGCCTATTCGCTGGCCCAACAGCCCTGGCATCTGTGCTTTCCCAAGAGATGGAACATCTTATCGTTTTCCCTCTCACAGTGCCTGCTACCGAAGCACCAAACACCGGCTACTTCTCCCACAAGGAAGGTGCCAGGCCTGAAAGCTGATGCTAGTCTTCACCATCCCTGTGCAGCTTAGTCACTGGCAAAACAAACCTGGCATCTGTGATTTCTGAGACACGGAACATCTCATCGTTTTCCTTCTCGGCAGTGCCTGCTTCTGAAACACCAAACGTCTGGCAAGTTCTCCCTCAAGGAAGGTGCCAGGCCTGAAAGCTGATGCTGGTCTTCACCATCCCTGTGCAGCCTAGTCGCTGTCTCAACAGCCCTGGCATCTGTGATTTCTCAGACAAGGAACATCTCATCGTATTCCTTCTCGGCAGTGCCTGCTTCTGAAACACTAAATGTCCGGCAAGTTCTCCCAGAAGGAAGGTGCCAGCCCTGAAAGCTGATGCTGGTCTTCACCATCCCTGTGCAGCCTATTCGCTGGCCCAACAGCCCTGGCATCTGTGCTTTCCCAAGTGATGGAACATCTCATCGTTTTCCTTCTCGGCAGTGCCTGCTACCGAAGCACCAAACACCGGCTACTTCTCCCACAAGGAAGGTGCCAGCCCTGAAAGCTGATGCTAGTCTTCACCATCCCTGTGCAGCTTATTCACTGGCAAAACAAACCTGGCATCTGTGATTTCTGAGACACGGAACATCTCATCGTTTTCCTTCTCGGCAGTGCCTGCTTCTGAAACACCAAACGTCTGGCAAGTTCTCCCTCAAGGAAGGTGTTAGCCCTGAAAGCTGATGCTGGTCTTCACCATCCCTGTGCAGCCTATTCGCTGTCTCAACAGCCCTGGCATCTGTGATTTCTCAGACAAGGAACATCTCATCGTATTCCTTCTCGGCAGTGCCTGCTTCTGAAACACTAAATGTCCGGCAAGTTCTGCCAGAAGGAAGGTGCCAGGCCTGAAAGCTGATGCTGGTCTTCACCATCCCTGTGCAGCCTATTCGCTGGCCCAACAGCCCTGGCATCTGTGCTTTCCCAACAGATGGAACATCTCATCGTTTTCCTTCTCACAGTGCCTGCTACCGAAGCACCAAATACCGGCTACTTCTCCCACAAGGAAGGTGCCAGGCCTGAAAGCTGATGCTAGTCTTCACCATCCCTGTGCAGCTTATTCACTGGCCCAACAGCCCTGGCATCTGTGATTTCTGAGACACGGAACATCTCATCGTTTTCCTTCTCGGCAGTGCCTGCTTCTGAAACACCAAACGTCTGGCAAGTTCTCCCTCAAGGAAGGTGCCAGGCCTGAAAGCTGATGCTGGTCTTCACCATCCCTGTGCAGCCTAGTCGCTGTCTCAACAGCCCTGGCATCTGTGATTTCTCAGACAAGGAACATCTCATCGTATTCCTTCTCGGCAGTGCCTGCTTCTGAAACACTAAATGTCCGGCAAGTTCTCCCAGAAGGAAGGTGCCAGCCCTGAAAGCTGATGCTGGTCTTCACCATCCCTGTGCAGCCTATTCGCTAGCCCAACAGCCCTGGCATCTGTGCTTTCCCAAGAGATGGAACATCTCATCGTTTTCCTTCTCACAGTGCCTGCTACCGAAGCACCAAATACCGGCTACTTCTCCCACAAGGAAGGTGCCAGCCCTGAAAGCTGATGCTAGTCTTCACCATCCCTGTGCAGCCTATTCGCTGTCTCAACAGCCCTGGCATCTGTGATTTCCCAACAGATGGAACATCTCATCGTTTTCCTTCTCGGCAGTGCCTGCTTCTGAAACACCAAACGTCTGGCAAGTTCTCCCTCAAGGAAGGTGCCAGGCCTGAAAGCTGATGCTGGTCTTCACCATCCTTGTGCAGCCTATTCGCTGTCTCAACAGCCCTGGCATCTGTGCTCTTCGAAGAGACGGAACATGTCATCGCTCTCATCCATGGTAGTGGCATTTACGAAATAACACATGTCCGGCAAGTTCTCCCTCAAGGAAGGTGTTAGCCCTGAAAGCTGATGCTGGTCTTCACCATCCCTGTGCAGCCTATTCGCTGGCCCAACAGGCCTGGCATCTGTGCTCTTCGAAGAGACGGAACATGTCATCGCTCTCATCCATGGTAGTGGCATTTACGAAATAACACATGTCCGGCAAGTTCTCCCAGAAGGAAGGTGCCAGCCCTGAAAGCTGATGCTGGTCTTCACCATCCCTGTGCAGCCTATTCGCTGGCCCAACTGCCCTGGCATCTGTGCTTTCCCAACAGATGGAACATCTCATCGTTTTCCTTCTCACAGTGCCTGCTACCGAAGCACCAAACACCGGCTACTTCTCCCACAAGGAAGGTGCCAGGCCTGAAAGCTGATGCTAGTCTTCACCATCCCTGTGCAGCTTATTCACTGGCCCAACAGCCCTGGCATCTGTGATTTCTGAGACACGGAACATCTCATCGTTTTCCTTCTCGGCAGTGCCTGCTTCTGAAACACCAAACGTCTGGCAAGTTCTCCCTCAAGGAAGGTGTTAGCCCTGAAAGCTGATGCTGGTCTTCACCATCCCTGTGCAGCCTATTCGCTGTCTCAACAGCCCTGGCATCTGTGATTTCTCAGACAAGGAACATCTCATCGTTTTCCTTCTCGGCAGTGCCTGCTTCTGAAACACTAAATGTCCGGCAAGTTCTGCCAGAAGGAAGGTGCCAGCCCTGAAAGCTGATGCTGCTCTTCACCATCCCTGTGCAGCCTATTCGCTGGCCCAACAGCCCTGGCATCTGTGCTTTCCCAACAGATGGAACATCTCATCGTTTTCCTTCTCACAGTGCCTGCTACCGAAGCACCAAACACCGGCTACTTCTCCCACAAGGAAGGTGCCAGGCCTGAAAGCTGATGCTAGTCTTCACCATCCCTGTGCAGCTTATTCACTGGCAAAACAAACCTGGCATCTGTGATTTCTGAGACACGGAACATCTCATCGTTTTCCTTCTCGGCAGTGCCTGCTTCTGAAACACCAAACGTCTGGCAAGTTCTCCCTCAAGGAAGGTGCCAGGCCTGAAAGCTGATGCTGGTCTTCACCATCCCTGTGCAGCCTAGTCGCTGTCTCAACAGCCCTGGCATCTGTGATTTCTCAGACAAGGAACATCTCATCGTATTCCTTCTCGGCAGTGCCTGCTTCTGAAACACTAAATGTCCGGCAAGTTCTCCCAGAAGGAAGGTGCCAGCCCTGAAAGCTGATGCTGGTCTTCACCATCCCTGTGCAGCCTATTCGCTGGCCCTACTGCCCTGGCATCTGTGCTTTCCCAACAGATGGAACATCTCATCGTTTTCCTTCTCACAGTGCCTGCTACCGAAGCACCAAACACCGGCTACTTCTCCCACAAGGAAGGTGCCAGCCCTGAAAGCTGATGCTAGTCTTCACCATCCCTGTGCAGCTTATTCACTGGCAAAACAAACCTGGCATCTGTGATTTCTGAGACACGGAACATCTCATCGTTTTCCTTCTTGGCAGTGCCTGCTTCTGAAACACTAAACGTCCGGCAAGTTCTCCCACATGGAAGGTGCCAGGCCTGAAAGCTGATGCTGGTCTTCACCATCCCTGCGCAGCCTATTCGCTCGTCGAACAGCCCTGGCATCTGTGCTTTCCCAACAGATGGAACATCTCATCGTTTTCCTTCTCACAGTGCCTGCTACCGAAGCACCAAACACCGGCTACTTCTCCCACAAGGAAGGTGCCAGGCCTGAAAGCTGATGCTAGTCTTCACCATCCCTGTGCAGCTTATTCACTGGCAAAACAAACCTGGCATCTGTGATTTCTGAGACACGGAACATCTCATCGTTTTCCTTCTCGGCAGTGCCTGCTTCTGAAACACCAAACGTCTGGCAAGTTCTCCCTCAAGGAAGGTGTTAGCCCTGAAAGCTGATGCTGGTCTTCACCATCCCTGTGCAGCCTATTCGCTGTCTCAACAGCCCTGGCATCTGTGATTTCTCAGACAAGGAACATCTCATCGTATTCCTTCTCGGCAGTGCCTGCTTCTGAAACACTAAATGTCCGGCAAGTTCTGCCAGAAGGAAGGTGCCAGCCCTGAAAGCTGATGCTGGTCTTCACCATCCCTGTGCAGCCTATTCGCTGGCCCAACTGCCCTGGCATCTGTGCTTTCCCAACAGATGGAACATCTCATCGTTTTCCTTCTCACAGTGCCTGCTACCGAAGCACCAAATACCGGCTACTTCTCCCACAAGGAAGGTGCCAGCCCTGAAAGCTGATGCTAGTCTTCACCATCCCTGTGCAGCTTATTCACTGGCCCAACAGCCCTGGCATCTGTGATTTCTGAGACACGGAACATCTCATCGTTTTCCTTCTCGGCAGTGCGTGCTTCTGAAACACCAAAAATCTGGCAAGTTCTCCCACAAGGAAGGTGCCAGGCCTGAAAGCTGATGCTGGTCTTCACCATCCCTGTGCAGCCTATTCGCTGTCTCAACAGCCCTGGCATCTGTGATTTCTCAGACAAGGAACATCTCATCGTATTCCTTCTCGGCAGTGCCTGCTTCTGAAACACTAAATGTCCGGCAAGTTCTGCCAGAAGGAAGGTGCCAGGCCTGAAAGCTGATGCTGGTCTTCACCATCCCTGTGCAGCCTATTCGCTGGCCCAACAGCCCTGGCATCTGTGCTTTCCCAACAGATGGAACATCTCATCGTTTTCCTTCTCACAGTGCCTGCTACCGAAGCACCAAATACCGGCTACTTCTCCCACAAGGAAGGTGCCAGGCCTGAAAGCTGATGCTAGTCTTCACCATCCCTGTGCAGCTTATTCACTGGCCCAACAGCCCTGGCATCTGTGATTTCTGAGACACGGAACATCTCATCGTTTTCCTTCTCGGCAGTGCGTGCTTCTGAAACACCAAAAATCTGGCAAGTTCTCCCACAAGGAAGGTGCCAGGCCTGAAAGCTGAAGCTGGTCTTCACCATCCCTGTGCAGCCTATTCGCTGTCTCAACAGCCCTGGCATCTGTGCTCTTCGAAGAGAGGGAACATGTCATCGCTCTCATCTATGGTAGTGGCATTTACGAAATAACACATGTCCGGCAAGTTTTCCCACAAGGAAGGTGCCAGGCCTGAAAGCTGATGCTAGTTTTCACCATCCCTGTGCAGCTTATTCACTGGCAAAACAAACCTGGCATCTGTGATTTCTGAGACACGGAACATCTCATCGTTTTCCTTCTCGGCAGTGCCTGCTTCTGAAACACCAAACGTCTGGCAAGTTCTCCCTCAAGGAAGGTGCCAGGCCTGAAAGCTGATGCTGGTCTTCACCATCCCTGTGCAGCCTAGTCGCTGTCTCAACAGCCCTGGCATCTGTGATTTCTCAGACAAGGAACATCTCATCGTATTCCTTCTCGGCAGTGCCTGCTTCTGAAACACTAAATGTCCGGCAAGTTCTCCCAGAAGGAAGGTGTCAGCCCTGAAAGCTGATGCTGGTCTTCACCATCCCTGTGCAGCCTATTCGCTGGCCCAACAGCCCTGGCATCTGTGCTTTCCCAAGAGATGGAACATCTTATCGTTTTCCTTCTCACAGTGCCTGCTACCGAAGCACCAAACACCGGCTACTTCTCCCACAAGGAAGGTGCCAGGCCTGAAAGCTGATGCTAGTCTTCACCATCCCTGTGCAGCTTAGTCACTGGCAAAACAAACCTGGCATCTGTGATTTCTGAGACACGGAACATCTCATCGTTTTCCTTCTCGGCAGTGCCTGCTTCTGAAACACCAAACGTCTGGCAAGTTCTCCCTCAAGGAAGGTGCCAGGCCTGAAAGCTGATGCTGGTCTTCACCATCCCTGTGCAGCCTAGTCGCTGTCTCAACAGCCCTGGCATCTGTGATTTCTCAGACAAGGAACATCTCATCGTATTCCTTCTCGGCAGTGCCTGCTTCTGAAACACTAAATGTCCGGCAAGTTCTCCCAGAAGGAAGGTGCCAGCCCTGAAAGCTGATGCTGGTCTTCACCATCCCTGTGCAGCCTATTCGCTGGCCCAACAGCCCTGGCATCTGTGCTTTCCCAAGTGATGGAACATCTCATCGTTTTCCTTCTCGGCAGTGCCTGCTACCGAAGCACCAAACACCGGCTACTTCTCCCACAAGGAAGGTGCCAGCCCTGAAAGCTGATGCTAGTCTTCACCATCCCTGTGCAGCTTATTCACTGGCAAAACAAACCTGGCATCTGTGATTTCTGAGACACGGAACATCTCATCGTTTTCCTTCTCGGCAGTGCCTGCTTCTGAAACACCAAACGTCTGGCAAGTTCTCCCTCAAGGAAGGTGTTAGCCCTGAAAGCTGATGCTGGTCTTCACCATCCCTGTGCAGCCTATTCGCTGTCTCAACAGCCCTGGCATCTGTGATTTCTCAGACAAGGAACATCTCATCGTATTCCTTCTCGGCAGTGCCTGCTTCTGAAACACTAAATGTCCGGCAAGTTCTGCCAGAAGGAAGGTGCCAGGCCTGAAAGCTGATGCTGGTCTTCACCATCCCTGTGCAGCCTATTCGCTGGCCCAACAGCCCTGGCATCTGTGCTTTCCCAACAGATGGAACATCTCATCGTTTTCCTTCTCACAGTGCCTGCTACCGAAGCACCAAATACCGGCTACTTCTCCCACAAGGAAGGTGCCAGGCCTGAAAGCTGATGCTAGTCTTCACCATCCCTGTGCAGCTTATTCACTGGCCCAACAGCCCTGGCATCTGTGATTTCTGAGACACGGAACATCTCATCGTTTTCCTTCTCGGCAGTGCCTGCTTCTGAAACACCAAACGTCTGGCAAGTTCTCCCACAAGGAAGGTGCCAGCCCTGAAAGCTGATGCTGGTCTTCACCATCCCTGTGCAGCCTAGTCGCTGTCTCAACAGCCCTGGCATCTGTGATTTCTCAGACAAGGAACATCTCATCGTATTCCTTCTCGGCAGTGCCTGCTTCTGAAACACTAAATGTCCGGCAAGTTCTCCCAGAAGGAAGGTGCCAGCCCTGAAAGCTGATGCTGGTCTTCACCATCCCTGTGCAGCCTATTCGCTAGCCCAACAGCCCTGGCATCTGTGCTTTCCCAAGAGATGGAACATCTCATCGTTTTCCTTCTCACAGTGCCTGCTACCGAAGCACCAAATACCGGCTACTTCTCCCACAAGGAAGGTGCCAGCCCTGAAAGCTGATGCTAGTCTTCACCATCCCTGTGCAGCCTATTCGCTGTCTCAACAGCACTGGCATCTGTGATTTCCCAACAGATGGAACATCTCATCGTTTTCCTTCTCGGCAGTGCCTGCTTCTGAAACACCAAACGTCTGGCAAGTTCTCCCTCAAGGAAGGTGCCAGGCCTGAAAGCTGATGCTGGTCTTCACCATCCTTGTGCAGCCTATTCGCTGTCTCAACAGCCCTGGCATCTGTGATTTCTCAGACAAGGAACATCTCATCGTTTTCCTTCTCGGCAGTGCCTGCTTCTGAAACACAAAACGTCTGGCAAGTTCTCCCAGAAGGAAGGTGCCAGCCCTGAAAGCTGATGCTGGTCTTCACCATCCCTGTGCAGCCTATTCGCTGGCCCAACAGCCCTGGCATCTGTGCTCTTCGAAGAGACGGAACATGTCATCGCTCTCATCCATGGTAGTGGCATTTACGAAATAACACATGTCCGGCAAGTTCTCCCTCAAGGAAGGTGTTAGCCCTGAAAGCTGATGCTGGTCTTCACCATCCCTGTGCAGCCTATTCGCTGGCCCAACAGGCCTGGCATCTGTGCTCTTCGAAGAGACGGAACATGTCATCGCTCTCATCCATGGTAGTGGCATTTACGAAATAACACATGTCCGGCAAGTTCTCCCAGAAGGAAGGTGCCAGCCCTGAAAGCTGATGCTGGTCTTCACCATCCCTGTGCAGCCTATTCGCTGGCCCAACTGCCCTGGCATCTGTGCTTTCCCAACAGATGGAACATCTCATCGTTTTCCTTCTCACAGTGCCTGCTACCGAAGCACCAAATACCGGCTACTTCTCCCACAAGGAAGGTGCCAGGCCTGAAAGCTGATGCTAGTCTTCACCATCCCTGTGCAGCTTATTCACTGGCAAAACAAACCTGGCATCTGTGATTTCTGAGACACGGAACATCTCATCGTTTTCCTTCTCGGCAGTGCCTGCTTCTGAAACACCAAACGTCTGGCAAGTTCTCCCTCAAGGAAGGTGTTAGCCCTGAAAGCTGATGCTGGTCTTCACCATCCCTGTGCAGCCTATTCGCTGGCCCAACAGCCCTGGCATCTGTGGTTTTCCAAGAGACTGAACATGTCATCGCTCTCATCCATGGTAGTGGCATTTACGAAATAACACGTCCGGCAAGTTTTCCCACAAGGAAGGTGCCAGGCCTGAAAGCTGATGCTAGTCTTCACCATCCCTGTGCAGCTTATTCACTGGCAAAACATACCTGGCATCTGTGATTTCTGAGACAAGGAACATGTCATCGTTTTCCTTCTCGGCAGTGCCTGCTTCTGAAACACCAAACGTCTGGCAAGTTCTCCCTCAAGGAAGGTGCCAGGCCTGAAAGCTGATGCTGGCTTTCACCATCCATGTGCAGCCTATTCGCTGGCCCAACAGCCCTGGCATCTCTGCTCTTCCAAGAGACGGAACATGTCATCGGTCTCATCCCTGGCAGTGGCATTTAAGAAATAACATATGTCCGGCAAGTTTTCCCACAAGGAAGGTGCCAGCCCTGAAAGCTGATGCTGGTCTTCACCATCCCTGTGCAGCCTATTCGCTGTCTCAACAGCCCTGGCATCTGTGATTTCTGAGACACGGAACATCTCATCGTTTTCCTTCTCGGCAGTGCCTGCTTCTGACACACGAAAAAATCTGGCAAGTTCTCCCACAAGGAAGGTGCCAGGCCTGAAAGCTGATGCTAGTCTTCACCATCCCTGTGCAGCCTATTCGCTGGCCCAACAGCCCTGGCATCTGTATTCTTCCAAGAGACATAACTTCTCATATTTTCCTTCTCGGCAGTGCCTGCTTCTGAAACACCAAACGTCTGGCAAGTTCTCCCTCAAGGAAGGTGCCAGGCCTGAAAGCTGATGCTAGTCTTCACCATCCCTGTGCAGCCTAGTCGCTGGCCCAACAGCCCTGGCATCTGTGGTTTTCCAAGAGACTGAACATGTCATCGCTCTCATCCATGGTAGTGGCATTTACGAAATAACACATGTCCGGCAAGTTTTCCCACAAGGAAGGTGCCAGGTCTAAAAGCTGATGCTAGTCTTCACCATCCATGTGCAGCTTATTCACTGGCAAAACAAACCTGGCATCTGTGATTTCTCAGACAAGGAACATCTCATCGTATTCCTTCTCGGCAGTGCCTGCTACTGAAACACTAAATGTCCGGCAAGTTCTCCCAGAAGGAAGGTGCCAGCCCTGAAAGCTGATGCTGGTCTTCACCATCCCTGTGCAGCCTATTCGCTGGCCCAACAGCCCTGGCATCTGTGCTTTCCCAACAGATGGAACATCTCATCGTTTTCCTTCTCACAGTGCCTGCTACCGAAGCACCAAATACCGGCTACTTCTCCCACAAGGAAGGTGCCAGCCCTGAAAGCTGATGCTAGTCTTCACCATCCCTGTGCAGCTTATTCACTGGCCCAACAGCCCTGGCATTTGTGATTTCTGAGACACGGAACATCTCATCGTTTTCCTTCTCGGCAGTGCCTGCTTCTGAAACACCAAACGTCTGGCAAGTTCTCCCTCAAGGAAGGTGCCAGGCCTGAAAGCTGATGCTGGCTTTCACCATCCATGTGCAGCCTATTCGCTGTCTCAACAGCCCTGGCATCTGTGATTTCTCAGACAAGGAACATCTCATCGTTTTCCTTCTCGGCAGTGCCTGCTTCTGAAACACTAAACGTCCGGCAAGTTCTCCCACATGGAAGGTGCCAGGCCTGAAAGCTGATGCTGGTCTTCACCATCCCTGTGCAGCTTATTCACTGGCAAAACAAACCTGGCATCTGTGATTTCTGAGACACGGAACATCTCATCGTTTTCCTTCTCGGCAGTGCCTGCTTCTGAAACACGAAAAAATCTGGCAAGTTCTCCCACAAGGAAGGTGCCAGCCCTGAAAGCTGATGCTAGTCTTCACCATCCCTGTGCAGCTTATTCACTGGCCCAACAGCCCTGGCATCTGTGCTTTCCCAAGTGATGGAACATCTCATCGTTTTCCTTCTCACAGTGCCTGCTACCGAAGCACCAAACACCGGCTACTTCTCCCACAAGGAAGGTGTTAGCCCTGAAAGCTGATGCTGGTCTTCACCATCCCTGTGCAGCCTATTCGCTGTCTCAACAGCCCTGGCATCTGTGATTTCTCAGACAAGGAACATCTCATCGTATTCCTTCTCGGCAGTGCCTGCTTCTGAAACACTAAATGTCCGGCAAGTTCTGCCAGAAGGAAGGTGCCAGGCCTGAAAGCTGATGCTGGTCTTCACCATCCCTGTGCAGCCTATTCGCTGGCCCAACAGCCCTGGCATCTGTGCTTTCCCAAGAGATGGAACATCTTATCGTTTTCCTTCTCACAGTGCCTGCTACCGAAGCACCAAATACCGGCTACTTCTCCCACAAGGAAGGTGCCAGGCCTGAAAGCTGATGCTAGTCTTCACCATCCCTGTGCAGCTTATTCACTGGCCCAACAGCCCTGGCATCTGTGATTTCTGAGACACGGAACATCTCATCGTTTTCCTTCTCGGCAGTGCGTGCTTCTGAAACACCAAAAATCTGGCAAGTTCTCCCACAAGGAAGGTGCCAGGCCTGAAAGCTGAAGCTGGTCTTCACCATCCCTGTGCAGCCTATTCGCTGTCTCAACAGCCCTGGCATCTGTGCTCTTCGAAGAGAGGGAACATGTCATCGCTCTCATCTATGGTAGTGGCATTTACGAAATAACACATGTCCGGCAAGTTTTCCCACAAGGAAGGTGCCAGGCCTGAAAGCTGATGCTAGTTTTCACCATCCCTGTGCAGCTTATTCACTGGCAAAACAAACCTGGCATCTGTGATTTCTGAGACACGGAACATCTCATCGTTTTCCTTCTCGGCAGTGCCTGCTTCTGAAACACCAAACGTCTGGCAAGTTCTCCCTCAAGGAAGGTGCCAGGCCTGAAAGCTGATGCTGGTCTTCACCATCCCTGTGCAGCCTAGTCGCTGTCTCAACAGCCCTGGCATCTGTGATTTCTCAGACAAGGAACATCTCATCGTATTCCTTCTCGGCAGTGCCTGCTTCTGAAACACTAAATGTCCGGCAAGTTCTCCCAGAAGGAAGGTGCCAGCCCTGAAAGCTGATGCTGGTCTTCACCATCCCTGTGCAGCCTATTCGCTGGCCCAACAGCCCTGGCATCTGTGCTTTCCCAAGAGATGGAACATCTTATCGTTTTCCCTCTCACAGTGCCTGCTACCGAAGCACCAAACACCGGCTACTTCTCCCACAAGGAAGGTGCCAGGCCTGAAAGCTGATGCTAGTCTTCACCATCCCTGTGCAGCTTAGTCACTGGCAAAACAAACCTGGCATCTGTGATTTCTGAGACACGGAACATCTCATCGTTTTCCTTCTCGGCAGTGCCTGCTTCTGAAACACCAAACGTCTGGCAAGTTCTCCCTCAAGGAAGGTGCCAGGCCTGAAAGCTGATGCTGGTCTTCACCATCCCTGTGCAGCCTAGTCGCTGTCTCAACAGCCCTGGCATCTGTGATTTCTCAGACAAGGAACATCTCATCGTATTCCTTCTCGGCAGTGCCTGCTTCTGAAACACTAAATGTCCGGCAAGTTCTCCCAGAAGGAAGGTGCCAGCCCTGAAAGCTGATGCTGGTCTTCACCATCCCTGTGCAGCCTATTCGCTGGCCCAACAGCCCTGGCATCTGTGCTTTCCCAAGTGATGGAACATCTCATCGTTTTCCTTCTCGGCAGTGCCTGCTACCGAAGCACCAAACACCGGCTACTTCTCCCACAAGGAAGGTGCCAGCCCTGAAAGCTGATGCTAGTCTTCACCATCCCTGTGCAGCTTATTCACTGGCAAAACAAACCTGGCATCTGTGATTTCTGAGACACGGAACATCTCATCGTTTTCCTTCTCGGCAGTGCCTGCTTCTGAAACACCAAACGTCTGGCAAGTTCTCCCTCAAGGAAGGTGTTAGCCCTGAAAGCTGATGCTGGTCTTCACCATCCCTGTGCAGCCTATTCGCTGTCTCAACAGCCCTGGCATCTGTGATTTCTCAGACAAGGAACATCTCATCGTATTCCTTCTCGGCAGTGCCTGCTTCTGAAACACTAAATGTCCGGCAAGTTCTGCCAGAAGGAAGGTGCCAGGCCTGAAAGCTGATGCTGGTCTTCACCATCCCTGTGCAGCCTATTCGCTGGCCCAACAGCCCTGGCATCTGTGCTTTCCCAACAGATGGAACATCTCATCGTTTTCCTTCTCACAGTGCCTGCTACCGAAGCACCAAATACCGGCTACTTCTCCCACAAGGAAGGTGCCAGGCCTGAAAGCTGATGCTAGTCTTCACCATCCCTGTGCAGCTTATTCACTGGCCCAACAGCCCTGGCATCTGTGATTTCTGAGACACGGAACATCTCATCGTTTTCCTTCTCGGCAGTGCCTGCTTCTGAAACACCAAACGTCTGGCAAGTTCTCCCTCAAGGAAGGTGCCAGGCCTGAAAGCTGATGCTGGTCTTCACCATCCCTGTGCAGCCTAGTCGCTGTCTCAACAGCCCTGGCATCTGTGATTTCTCAGACAAGGAACATCTCATCGTATTCCTTCTCGGCAGTGCCTGCTTCTGAAACACTAAATGTCCGGCAAGTTCTCCCAGAAGGAAGGTGCCAGCCCTGAAAGCTGATGCTGGTCTTCACCATCCCTGTGCAGCCTATTCGCTAGCCCAACAGCCCTGGCATCTGTGCTTTCCCAAGAGATGGAACATCTCATCGTTTTCCTTCTCACAGTGCCTGCTACCGAAGCACCAAATACCGGCTACTTCTCCCACAAGGAAGGTGCCAGCCCTGAAAGCTGATGCTAGTCTTCACCATCCCTGTGCAGCCTATTCGCTGTCTCAACAGCCCTGGCATCTGTGATTTCCCAACAGATGGAACATCTCATCGTTTTCCTTCTCGGCAGTGCCTGCTTCTGAAACACCAAACGTCTGGCAAGTTCTCCCTCAAGGAAGGTGCCAGGCCTGAAAGCTGATGCTGGTCTTCACCATCCTTGTGCAGCCTATTCGCTGTCTCAACAGCCCTGGCATCTGTGATTTCTCAGACAAGGAACATCTCATCGTTTTCCTTCTTGGCAGTGCCTGCTTCTGAAACACAAAACGTCTGGCAAGTTCTCCCAGAAGGAAGGTGCCAGCCCTGAAAGCTGATGCTGGTCTTCACCATCCCTGTGCAGCCTATTCGCTGGCCCAACAGCCCTGGCATCTGTGCTCTTCGAAGAGACGGAACATGTCATCGCTCTCATCCATGGTAGTGGCATTTACGAAATAACACATGTCCGGCAAGTTCTCCCTCAAGGAAGGTGTTAGCCCTGAAAGCTGATGCTGGTCTTCACCATCCCTGTGCAGCCTATTCGCTGGCCCAACAGGCCTGGCATCTGTGCTCTTCGAAGAGACGGAACATGTCATCGCTCTCATCCATGGTAGTGGCATTTACGAAATAACACATGTCCGGCAAGTTCTCCCAGAAGGAAGGTGCCAGCCCTGAAAGCTGATGCTGGTCTTCACCATCCCTGTGCAGCCTATTCGCTGGCCCAACTGCCCTGGCATCTGTGCTTTCCCAACAGATGGAACATCTCATCGTTTTCCTTCTCACAGTGCCTGCTACCGAAGCACCAAATACCGGCTACTTCTCCCACAAGGAAGGTGCCAGCCCTGAAAGCTGATGCTAGTCTTCACCATCCCTGTGCAGCTTATTCACTGGCAAAACAAACCTGGCATCTGTGATTTCTGAGACACGGAACATCTCATCGTTTTCCTTCTCGGCAGTGCCTGCTTCTGAAACACCAAACGTCTGGCAAGTTCTCCCTCAAGGAAGGTGTTAGCCCTGAAAGCTGATGCTGGTCTTCACCATCCCTGTGCAGCCTATTCGCTGTCTCAACAGCCCTGGCATCTGTGATTTCTCAGACAAGGAACATCTCATCGTATTCCTTCTCGGCAGTGCCTGCTTCTGAAACACTAAATGTCCGGCAAGTTCTGCCAGAAGGAAGGTGCCAGCCCTGAAAGCTGATGCTGGTCTTCACCATCCCTGTGCAGCCTATTCGCTGGCCCAACAGCCCTGGCATCTGTGCTTTCCCAAGTGATGGAACATCTCATCGTTTTCCTTCTCACAGTGCCTGCTACCGAAGCACCAAACACCGGCTACTTCTCCCACAAGGAAGGTGCCAGGCCTGAAAGCTGATGCTAGTCTTCACCATCCCTGTGCAGCTTATTCACTGGCCCAACAGCCCTGGCATCTGTGATTTCTGAGACACGGAACATCTCATCGTTTTCCTTCTCGGCAGTGCCTGCTTCTGAAACACCAAACGTCTGGCAAGTTCTCCCTCAAGGAAGGTGTTAGCCCTGAAAGCTGATGCTGGTCTTCACCATCCCTGTGCAGCCTATTCGCTGTCTCAACAGCCCTGGCATCTGTGATTTCTCAGACAAGGAACATCTCATCGTTTTCCTTCTCGGCAGTGCCTGCTTCTGAAACACTAAATGTCCGGCAAGTTCTGCCAGAAGGAAGGTGCCAGCCCTGAAAGCTGATGCTGCTCTTCACCATCCCTGTGCAGCCTATTCGCTGGCCCAACAGCCCTGGCATCTGTGCTTTCCCAACAGATGGAACATCTCATCGTTTTCCTTCTCACAGTGCCTGCTACCGAAGCACCAAACACCGGCTACTTCTCCCACAAGGAAGGTGCCAGGCCTGAAAGCTGATGCTAGTCTTCACCATCCCTGTGCAGCTTATTCACTGGCAAAACAAACCTGGCATCTGTGATTTCTGAGACACGGAACATCTCATCGTTTTCCTTCTCGGCAGTGCCTGCTTCTGAAACACCAAACGTCTGGCAAGTTCTCCCTCAAGGAAGGTGCCAGGCCTGAAAGCTGATGCTGGTCTTCACCATCCCTGTGCAGCCTAGTCGCTGTCTCAACAGCCCTGGCATCTGTGATTTCTCAGACAAGGAACATCTCATCGTATTCCTTCTCGGCAGTGCCTGCTTCTGAAACACTAAATGTCCGGCAAGTTCTCCCAGAAGGAAGGTGCCAGCCCTGAAAGCTGATGCTGGTCTTCACCATCCCTGTGCAGCCTATTCGCTGGCCCTACTGCCCTGGCATCTGTGCTTTCCCAACAGATGGAACATCTCATCGTTTTCCTTCTCACAGTGCCTGCTACCGAAGCACCAAACACCGGCTACTTCTCCCACAAGGAAGGTGCCAGCCCTGAAAGCTGATGCTAGTCTTCACCATCCCTGTGCAGCTTATTCACTGGCAAAACAAACCTGGCATCTGTGATTTCTGAGACACGGAACATCTCATCGTTTTCCTTCTTGGCAGTGCCTGCTTCTGAAACACTAAACGTCCGGCAAGTTCTCCCACATGGAAGGTGCCAGGCCTGAAAGCTGATGCTGGTCTTCACCATCCCTGCGCAGCCTATTCGCTCGTCGAACAGCCCTGGCATCTGTGCTTTCCCAACAGATGGAACATCTCATCGTTTTCCTTCTCACAGTGCCTGCTACCGAAGCACCAAACACCGGCTACTTCTCCCACAAGGAAGGTGCCAGGCCTGAAAGCTGATGCTAGTCTTCACCATCCCTGTGCAGCTTATTCACTGGCAAAACAAACCTGGCATCTGTGATTTCTGAGACACGGAACATCTCATCGTTTTCCTTCTCGGCAGTGCCTGCTTCTGAAACACCAAACGTCTGGCAAGTTCTCCCTCAAGGAAGGTGTTAGCCCTGAAAGCTGATGCTGGTCTTCACCATCCCTGTGCAGCCTATTCGCTGTCTCAACAGCCCTGGCATCTGTGATTTCTCAGACAAGGAACATCTCATCGTATTCCTTCTCGGCAGTGCCTGCTTCTGAAACACTAAATGTCCGGCAAGTTCTGCCAGAAGGAAGGTGCCAGCCCTGAAAGCTGATGCTGGTCTTCACCATCCCTGTGCAGCCTATTCGCTGGCCCAACTGCCCTGGCATCTGTGCTTTCCCAACAGATGGAACATCTCATCGTTTTCCTTCTCACAGTGCCTGCTACCGAAGCACCAAATACCGGCTACTTCTCCCACAAGGAAGGTGCCAGCCCTGAAAGCTGATGCTAGTCTTCACCATCCCTGTGCAGCTTATTCACTGGCCCAACAGCCCTGGCATCTGTGATTTCTGAGACACGGAACATCTCATCGTTTTCCTTCTCGGCAGTGCGTGCTTCTGAAACACCAAAAATCTGGCAAGTTCTCCCACAAGGAAGGTGCCAGGCCTGAAAGCTGATGCTGGTCTTCACCATCCCTGTGCAGCCTATTCGCTGTCTCAACAGCCCTGGCATCTGTGATTTCTCAGACAAGGAACATCTCATCGTATTCCTTCTCGGCAGTGCCTGCTTCTGAAACACTAAATGTCCGGCAAGTTCTCCCAGAAGGAAGGTGCCAGCCCTGAAAGCTGATGCTGGTCTTCACCATCCCTGTGCAGCCTATTCGCTGGCCCAACAGCCCTGGCATCTGTGCTCTTCCAAGAGACGGAACATGTCATCGGTCTCATCCCTGGCAATGGCATTTAAGAAATAACATATGTCCGGCAAGTTTTCCCACAAGGAAGGTGCCAGCCCTGAAAGCTGATGCTGGTCTTCACCATCCCTGTGCAGCCTATTCGCTGTCTCAACAGCCCTGGCATCTGTGATTTCTCAGACAAGGAACATCTCATCGTTTTCCTTCTCGGCAGTGCCTGCTTCTGAAACACTAAACGTCCGGCAAGTTCTCCCACATGGAAGGTGCCAGGCCTGAAAGCTGATGCTGGTCTTCACCATCCCTGTGCAGCCTATTCGCTGTCTCAACAGCCCTGGCATCTGTGCTCTTCGAAGAGAGGGAACATGTCATCGCTCTCATCTATGGTAGTGGAATTTACGAAATAACACATGTCCGGCAAGTTTTCCCACAAGGAAGGTGCCAGGCCTGAAAGCTGATGCTAGTCTTCACCATCCCTGTGCAGCTTATTCACTGGCAAAACAAACCTGGCATCTGTGATTTCTGAGACACGGAACATCTCATCGTTTTCCTTCTCGGCAGTGCCTGCTTCTGAAACACCAAACGTCTGGCAAGTTCTCCCTCAAGGAAGGTGCCAGGCCTGAAAGCTGATGCTGGTCTTCACCATCCCTGTGCAGCCTAGTCGCTGTCTCAACAGCCCTGGCATCTGTGATTTCTCAGACAAGGAACATCTCATCGTATTCCTTCTCGGCAGTGCCTGCTTCTGAAACACTAAATGTCCGGCAAGTTCTCCCTCATGGAAGGTGCCAGCCCTGAAAGCTGATGCTGGTCTTCACCATCCCTGTGCAGCCTATTCGCTTGCCCAACAGCCCTGGCATCTGTGCTTTCCCAACAGATGGAACATCTCATCGTTTTCCTTCTCACAGTGCCTGCTACCGAAGCACCAAATACCGGCTACTTCTCCCACAAGGAAGGTGCCAGCCCTGAAAGCTGATGCTGGTCTTCACCATCCCTGTGCAGCTTATTCACTGGCAAAACAAACCTGGCATCTGTGATTTCTGAGACACGGAACATCTCATCGTTTTCCTTCTCGGCAGTGCCTGCTTCTGAAACACCAAACGTCTGGCAAGTTCTCCCACAAGGAAGGCGCCAGCCCTGAAAACTGATGCTGATCTTCACCATCCCTGTGCAGCCTATTCGCTGTCTCAAAAGCCCTGGCATCTGTGATTTCTCAGACAAGGAACATCTCATCGTTTTCCTTCTCGGCAGTGCCTGCTTCTGAAACACTAAATGTCTGGCAAGTTCTCCCACAAGGAAGGTGCCAGCCCTGAAAGCTGATGCTGGTCTTCACCATCCTTGTGCAGCCTATTCGCTGGCCCAACAGCCCTGGCATCTGTGCTTTCCCAACAGATGGAACATCTCATCGTTTTCCTTCTCACAGTGCCTGCTACCGAAGCACCAAATACCGGCTACTTCTCCCACAAGGAAGGTGCCAGCCCTGAAAGCTGATGCTAGTCTTCACCATCCCTGTGCAGCTTATTCACTGGCCCAACAGCCCTGGCATCTGTGATTTCTGAGACACGGAACATCTCATCGTTTTCCTTCTCGGCAGTGCGTGCTTCTGAAACACCAAAAATCTGGCAAGTTCTCCCACAAGGAAGGTGCCAGGCCTGAAAGCTGATGCTGGTCTTCACCATCCCTGTGCAGCCTATTCGCTGTCTCAACAGCCCTGGCATCTGTGCTCTTCGAAGAGAGGGAACATGTCATCGCTCTCATCCATGGTAGTGGCATTTACGAAATAACACATGTCCGGCAAGTTTTCCCACAAGGAAGGTGCCAGGCCTGAAAGCTGATGCTAGTCTTCACCATCCCTGTGCAGCTTAGTCACTGGCAAAACAAACCTGGCATCTGTGATTTCTGAGACACGGAACATCTCATCGTTTTCCTTCTCGGCAGTGCCTGCTTCTGAAACACCAAACGTCTGGCAAGTTCTCCCTCAAGGAAGGTGCCAGGCCTGAAAGCTGATGCTGGTCTTCACCATCCCTGTGCAGCCTAGTCGCTGTCTCAACAGCCCTGGCATCTGTGATTTCTCAGACAAGGAACATCTCATCGTATTCCTTCTCGGCAGTGCCTGCTTCTGAAACACTAAATGTCCGGCAAGTTCTCCCTCAAGGAAGGTGTCAGCCCTGAAAGCTGATGCTGGTCTTCACCATCCCTGTGCAGCCTATTCGCTGGCCCAACAGCCCTGGCATCTTTGCTTTCCCAAGAGATGGAACATTTCATCCGTCTCATCCCTGGCAGTGTCACTTACGAAATAACACATGTCCGGCAAGTTTTCCCACAAGGAAGGTGCCAGCCCTGAAAGCTGATGCTGGTCTTCACCATCCCTGTGCAGCCTATTCGCTGGCCAAACAGCCCTAGCATCTGTGCTTTCCCAAGAGATGGAGCATTTCATCGTTTTCCTTCTCACAGTGCCTGCTACCGAAGCACCAAACACCGGCTACTTCTCCCACAAGGAAGGTGCCAGCCCTGAAAGCTGATGCTAGTCTTCACCATCCCTGTGCAGCTTAGTCACTGGCAAAACAAACCTGGCATCTGTGATTTCTGAGACACGGAACATCTCATCGTTTTCCTTCTCGGCACTGCCTGCTTCTTAAACACCAAACGTCTGGCAAGTTCTCCCACAAGGAAGGTGCCAGGCCTGAAAGCTGATGCTGGTCTTCACCATCCCTGTGCAGCCTATTCGCTGTCTCAACAGCCCTGGCATCTGTGATTTCTCAGACAAGGAACATCTCATCGTATTCCTTCTCGGCAGTGCCTGCTTCTGAAACACTAAATGTCCGGCAAGTTCTCCCAGAAGGAAGGTGCCAGCCCTGAAAGCTGATGCTGGTCTTCACCATCGCTGTGCAGCCTATTCGCTGGCCCAACAGGCCTGGCATCTGTGCTTTCCCAAGAGATGGAACATTTCATCGCTCTCATCCATGGTAGTGGCATTTACGAAATAACACATGTCCGGCAAGTTTTCCCACAAGGAAGGTGCCAGGCCTGAAAGCTGATGCTAGTCTTCACCATCCCTGTGCAGCCTATTCGCTGGCCCAACAGCCCTGGCATCTGTGCTCTTCCAAGAGACGGAACATGTCATCGGTCTCATCCCTGGCAGTGGCATTTAAGAAATAACATATGTCCGGCAAGTTTTCCCACAAGGAAGGTGCCAGCCCTGAAAGCTGATGCTGGTCTTCACCATCCCTGTGCAGCTTATTCACTGGCAAAACAAACCTGGCATCTGTGATTTCTGAGACACGGAACATCTCATCGTTTTCCTTCTCGGCAGTGCCTGCTTCTGAAACACGAAAAAATCTGGCAAGTTCTCCCACAAGGAAGGTGCCAGCCCTTAAACCTGATGTTGGTCTTCACCATCCCTGTGCAGCCTATTCGCTGTCTCACAAGCCCTGGCATCTGTGATTTCTGAGACACGGAACATCTCATCGTTTTCCTTCTCGGCAGTGCCTGCTTCTGAAACACTAAACGTCCGGCAAGTTCTCCCACAAGGAAGGTGCCAGGCCTGAAAGCTGATGCTGGTCTTCACCATCCCTGTGCAGCCTATTCGCTGTCTCAACAGCCCTGGCTTCTGTGCTCTTCGAAGAGAGGGAACATGTCATCGCTCTCATCTATGGTAGTGGCATTTACGAAATAACACATGTCCGGCAAGTTTTCCCACAAGGAAGGTGCCAGCCCTGAAAGCTGATGCTGGTCTTCACCATCGCTGTGCAGCCTATTCGCTGGCCCAACAGCCCTGGCATCTGTGCTTTCCCAAGTGATGGAACATCTCATCGTTTTCCTTCTCACAGTGCCTGCTACCGAAGCACCAAACACCGGCTACTTCTCCCACAAGGAAGGTGCCAGGCCTGAAAGGTGATGCTAGTCTTCACCATCCCTGTGCAGCTTATTCACTGGCAAAACAAACCTGGCATCTGTGATTTCTGAGACACGGAACATCTCATCGTTTTCCTTCTCGGCACTGCCTGCTTCTTAAACACCAAACGTCTGGCAAGTTCTCCCACAAGGAAGGTGCCAGGCCTGAAAGCTGATGCTGGTCTTCACCATCCCTGTGCAGCCTATTCGCTGTCTCAACAGCCCTGGCATCTGTGATTTCTCAGACAAGGAACATCTCATCGTTTTCCTTCTTGGCAGTGCCTGCTTCTGAAACAGTAAACGTCCGGCAAGTTCTCCCACATGGAAGGTGCCAGGCCTGAAAGCTGATGCTGGTCTTCACCATCCCTGTGCAGCCTATTCGCTGGCCCAACAGCCCTGGCATCTGTGCTTTCCCAAGTGATGGAACATCTCATCGTTTTCCTTCTCACAGTGCCTGCTACTGAAGCACCAAACACCGGCTACTTCTCCCACAAGGAAGGTGCCAGGCCTGAAAGGTGATGCTAGTCTTCACCATCCCTGCGCAGCCTATTCGCTCGTCGAACAGCCCCGGCATCTGTGCTTTCCCAACAGATGGAACATCTCATCGTTTTCCTTCTCACAGTGCCTGCTACCGAAGCACCAAATACCGGCTACTTCTCCCACAAGGAAGGTGCCAGCCCTGAAAGCTGATGCTAGTCTTCACCATCCCTGTGCAGCTTATTCACTGGCAAAACAAACCTGGCATCTGTGATTTCCCAACAGATGGAACATCTCATCGTTTTCCTTCTCAGCAGTGCCTGCTTCTGAAACACCAAAAATCTGGCAAGTTCTCCCACAAGGAAGGTGCCAGCCCTGAAAGCTGATGCTGGTCTTCACCATCCCTGTGCAGCCTATTCGCTGGCCCAACAGCCCTGGCATCTGTGCTCTTCGAAGAGACGGAACATGTCATCGCTCTCATCCATGGTAGTGGCATTTACGAAATAACACGTCTGGCAAGTTTTCCCACAAGGAAGGTGCCAGCTCTGAAAGCTGATGCTGGTCTTCACCATCCCTGTGCAGCCTATTTGCTGGCCCAACAGCCCTGGCATCTTTGCTTTCCCAAGAGATGGAACATTTCATCCGTCTCATCCCTGGCAGTGTCACTTACGAAATAACACATGTCCGGCAAGTTCTCCCACAAGGAAGGTGCCAGCCCTGAAAGCTGATGCTGGTCTTCACCATCCCTGTGCAGCCTATTCGCTGGCCCAACAGCCCTGGCATCTGTGCTTTCCCAAGAGATGGAACATGTCATCGCTCTTATCCATGGTAGTGGCATTTACGAAATAACACATCCGGCAAGTTCTCCCACAAGGAAGGTGCCAGCCCTGAAAGCTGATGCTGGTCTTCACCATCCCTGTGCAGCCTATTCGCTGGCCCAACAGCCCTGGCATCTGTGCTCTTCGAAGAGACGGAACATGTCATCGTTTTTCTTCTCACAGTGCATGCTACCGAAGCACCAAACACCGGATACTTCTCCCAGAAGGAAGGTGCCAGCCCTGAAAGCTGATGCTAGTCTTCACCATCCCTGTGCAGCCTATTCGCTGTCTCAACAGCCCTGGCATCTGTGATAAGGAACATGTCATCGTTTTCCTTCTCGGCAGTGCCTGATTCTGAAACACTAAACGTCTGGCAAGTTTTCCCACAAGGAAGGTGCCAGCCCTGAAAGCTGATGCTGGTCTTCACCATCCCTGTGCAGCCTATTCGCTGGCCCAACAGGCCTGGCATCTGTGCTTTCCCAAGAGATGGAACATTTCATCGCTCTCATCCATGGTAGTGGCATTTACGAAATAACACATGTCCGGCTACTTCTCCCACAAGGAAGGTGCCAGGCCTGAAAGCTGATGTTAGTCTTCACCATCCCTGTGCAGCTTATTCACTGGCAAAACAAACCTGGCATCTGTGATTTCTGAGACACGGAACATCTCATCGTTTTCCTTCTCGGCAGTGCCTGCTTCTGAAACACCAAACGTCCGGCAAGTTCTCCCTCAAGGAAGGTGCCAGCCCTGAAAGCTGATGCTGGTCTTCACCATCCCTGTGCAGCCTATTCGCTGGCCCAACAGCCCTGGCATCGGTGTTCTTCCAAGAGACATAACATCTCATCTTTTCCTTCTTGGCAAAGCCTGCTTCCCAAACACCAAAATTCTGGCAAGTTCTCCCACAAGGAAGGTGCCAGCCCTGAAAGCTGATGCTAGTCTTCACCATCCCTGTGCAGCCTATTCGCTGGCAAAACAAACCTGGCATCTGTGATTTCTGAGACACGGAACATCTCATCGGTTTCCTTCTCGGCAGTGCCTGCTTCTGAAACACCAAACGTCTGGCAAGTTCTCCCTCAAGGAAGGTGCCAGGCCTGAAAGCTGATGCTGGCTTTCACCATCCATGTGCAGCCTATTCGCTGTCTCAACAGCCCTGGCATCTGTGATTTCTGAGACACGGAACATCTCATCGTTTTCATTCTCGGCACTGCCTGCTTCTTAAACACCAAACGTCTGGCAAGTTTTCCCACAAGGAAGGTGCCAGCCCTGAAAGCTGATGCTGGTCTTCACCATCCCTGTGCAGCCTATTCGCTGGCCCAACAGCCCTGGCATCTGTGCTCTTCCAAGAGACGGAACATGTCATCGGTCTCATCCCTGGCAGTGGCATTTAAGAAATAACATATGTCCGGCAAGTTTTCCCACAAGGAAGGTGCCAGGCCTGAAAGCTGATGCTGGTCTTCACCATCCCTGTGCAGCTTATTCACTGGCAAAACAAACCTGGCATCTGTGATTTCTGAGACACGGAACATCTCATCGTTTTCCTTCTCGGCAGTGCCTGCTTCTGAAACACGAAAAAATCTGGCAAGTTCTCCCACAAGGAAGGTGCCAGCCCTTAAACCTGATGTTGGTCTTCACCATCCCTGTGCAGCCTATTCGCTGTCTCACAAGCCCTGGCATCTGTGATTTCTGAGACACGGAACATCTCATCGTTTTCCTTCTCGGCAGTGCCTGCTTCTGAAACACTAAACGTCCGGCAAGTTCTCCCACAAGGAAGGTGCCAGGCCTGAAAGCTGATGCTGGTCTTCACCATCCCTGTGCAGCCTATTCGCTGGCCCAACAGCCCTGGCATCTGTGCTTTCCCAAGTGATGGAACATCTCATCGTTTTCCTTCTCACAGTGCCTGCTACCGAAGCACCAAACACCGGCTACTTCTCCCACAAGGAAGGTGCCAGGCCTGAAAGCTGATGTTAGTCTTCACCATCCCTGTGCAGCTTATTCACTGGCAAAACAAACCTGGCATCTGTGATTTCTGAGACACGGAACATCTCATCGTTTTCCTTCTCGGCACTGCCTGCTTCTGAAACACCAAACGTCTGGCAAGTTCTCCCACAAGGAAGGTGCCAGGCCTGAAAGCTGATGCTGGTCTTCACCATCCCTGTGCAGCCTATTCGCTGTCTCAACAGCCCTGGCATCTGTGATTTCTCAGACAAGGAACATCTCATCGTTTTCCTTCTTGGCAGTGCCTGCTTCTGAAACACTAAACGTCCGGCAAGTTCTCCCACATGGAAGGTGCCAGGCCTGAAAGGTGATGCTAGTCTTCACCATCCCTGCGCAGCCTATTCGCTGGCCCAACAGCCCTGGCATCTGTGCTTTCCCAAGTGATGGAACATCTCATCGTTTTCCTTCTCACAGTGCCTGCTACCGAAGCACCCAACACCGGCTACTTCTCCCACAAGGAAGGTGCCAGCCCTGAAAGCTGATGCTAGTCTTCACCATCCCTGTGCAGCTTATTCACTGGCAAAACAAACCTGGCATCTGTGATTTCCCAACAGATGGAACATCTCATCGTTTTCCTTCTCAGCAGTGCCTGCTTCTGAAACACCAAAAATCTGGCAAGTTCTCCCACAAGGAAGGTGCCAGCCCTGAAAGCTGATGCTGGTCTTCACCATCCCTGTGCAGCCTATTCGCTGGCCCAACAGCCCTGGCATCTGTGCTCTTCGAAGAGACGGAACATGTCATCGCTCTCATCCATGGTAGTGGCATTTACGAAATAACACGTATGGCAAGTTTTCCCACAAGGAAGGTGCCAGCTCTGAAAGCTGATGCTGGTCTTCACCATCCCTGTGCAGCCTATTTGCTGGCCCAACAGCCCTGGCATCTTTGCTTTCCCAAGAGATGGAACATTTCATCCGTCTCATCCCTGCCAGTGTCACTTACGAAATAACACATGTCCGGCAAGTTTTCCCACAAGGAAGGTGCCAGCCCTGAAAGCTGATGCTGGTCTTCACCATCCCTGTGCAGCCTATTCGCTGGCCCAACAGCCCTGGCATCTGTGCTTTCCCAAGTGATGGAACATCTCATCGTTTTCCTTCTCACAGTGCCTGCTACCGAAGCACCAAACACCGGATACTTCTCCCACAAGGAAGGTGCCAGGCCTGAAAGCTGATGCTAGTCTTCACCATCCCTGTGCAGCCTATTCGCTGTCTCAACAGCCCTGGCATCTGTGATAAGGAACATGTCATCGTTTTCCTTCTCGGCAGTGCCTGATTCTGAAACACTAAACGTCTGGCAAGTTTTCCCACAAGGAAGGTGCCAGCCCTGAAAGCTGATGCTGGTCTTCACCATCCCTGTGCAGCCTATTCGCTGGCCCAACAGGCCTGGCATCTGTGCTTTCCCAAGAGATGGAACATTTCATCGCTCTCATCCATGGTAGTGGCATTTACGAAATAACACATGTCCGGCTACTTCTCCCACAAGGAAGGTGCCAGGCCTGAAAGCTGATGTTAGTCTTCACCATCCCTGTGCAGCTTATTCACTGGCAAAACAAACCTGGCATCTGTGATTTCTGAGACACGGAACATCTCATCGTTTTCCTTCTCGGCAGTGCCTGCTTCTGAAACACCAAACGTCCGGCAAGTTCTCCCTCAAGGAAGGTGCCAGCCCTGAAAGCTGATGCTGGTCTTCACCATCCCTGTGCAGCCTATTCGCTGGCCCAACAACCCTGGCATCGGTGTTCTTCCAAGAGACATAACATCTCATCTTTTCCTTCTTGGCAAAGCCTGCTTCCCAAACACCAAAATTCTGGCAAGTTCTCCCACAAGGAAGGTGCCAGCCCTGAAAGCTGATGCTAGTCTTCACCATCCCTGTGCAGCCTATTCGCTGGCAAAACAAACCTGGCATCTGTGATTTCTGAGACACGGAACATCTCATCGTTTTCCTTCTCGGCAGTGCCTGCTTCTGAAACACCAAACGTCTGGCAAGTTCTCCCTCAAGGAAGGTGCCAGGCCTGAAAGCTGATGCTGGCTTTCACCATCCATGTGCAGCCTATTCGCTGTCTCAACAGCCCTGGCATCTGTGATTTCTGAGACACGGAACATCTCATCGTTTTCATTCTCGGCACTGCCTGCTTCTTAAACACCAAACGTCTGGCAAGTTTTCCCACAAGGAAGGTGCCAGCCCTGAAAGCTGATGCTGGTCTTCACCATCCCTGTGCAGCCTATTCGCTGGCCCAACAGCCCTGGCATCTGTGCTCTTCCAAGAGACGGAACATGTCATCGGTCTCATCCCTGGCAGTGGCATTTAAGAAATAACATATGTCCGGCAAGTTTTCCCACAAGGAAGGTGCCAGCCCTGAAAGCTGATGCTGGTCTTCACCATCCCTGTGCAGCTTATTCACTGGCAAAACAAACCTGGCATCTGTGATTTCTGAGACACGGAACATCTCATCGTTTTCCTTCTCGGCAGTGCCTGCTTCTGAAACACGAAAAAATCTGGCAAGTTCTCCCACAAGGAAGGTGCCAGCCCTTAAACCTGATGTTGGTCTTCACCATCCCTGTGCAGCCTATTCGCTGTCTCACAAGCCCTGGCATCTGTGATTTCTGAGACACGGAACATCTCATCGTTTTCCTTCTCGGCAGTGCCTGCTTCTGAAACACTAAACGTCCGGCAAGTTCTCCCACAAGGAAGGTGCCAGGCCTGAAAGCTGATGCTGGTCTTCACCATCCCTGTGCAGCCTATTCGCTGGCCCAACAGCCCTGGCATCTGTGCTCTTCGAAGAGAGGGAACATGTCATCGCTCTCATCTATGGTAGTGGCATTTACGAAATAACACATGTCCGGCAAGTTTTCCCACAAGGAAGGTGCCAGCCCTGAAAGCTGATGCTGGTCTTCACCATCCCTGTGCAGCCTATTCGCTGGCCCAACAGCCCTGGCATCTGTGCTTTCCCAAGTGATGGAACATCTCATCGTTTTCCTTCTCACAGTGCCTGCTACCGAAGCACCAAACACCGGCTACTTCTCCCACAAGGAAGGTGCCAGGCCTGAAAGCTGATGTTAGTCTTCACCATCCCTGTGCAGCTTATTCACTGGCAAAACAAACCTGGCATCTGTGATTTCTGAGACACGGAACATCTCATCGTTTTCCTTCTCGGCACTGCCTGCTTCTGAAACACCAAACGTCTGGCAAGTTCTCCCACAAGGAAGGTGCCAGGCCTGAAAGCTGATGCTGGTCTTCACCATCCCTGTGCAGCCTATTCGCTGTCTCAACAGCCCTGGCATCTGTGATTTCTCAGACAAGGAACATCTCATCGTTTTCCTTCTTGGCAGTGCCTGCTTCTGAAACACTAAACGTCCGGCAAGTTCTCCCACATGGAAGGTGCCAGGCCTGAAAGGTGATGCTAGTCTTCACCATCCCTGCGCAGCCTATTCGCTGGCCCAACAGCCCTGGCATCTGTGCTTTCCCAAGTGATGGAACATCTCATCGTTTTCCTTCTCACAGTGCCTGCTACCGAAGCACCCAACACCGGCTACTTCTCCCACAAGGAAGGTGCCAGCCCTGAAAGCTGATGCTAGTCTTCACCATCCCTGTGCAGCTTATTCACTGGCAAAACAAACCTGGCATCTGTGATTTCCCAACAGATGGAACATCTCATCGTTTTCCTTCTCAGCAGTGCCTGCTTCTGAAACACCAAAAATCTGGCAAGTTCTCCCACAAGGAAGGTGCCAGCCCTGAAAGCTGATGCTGGTCTTCACCATCCCTGTGCAGCCTATTCGCTGGCCCAACAGCCCTGGCATCTGTGCTCTTCGAAGAGACGGAACATGTCATCGCTCTCATCCATGGTAGTGGCATTTACGAAATAACACGTATGGCAAGTTTTCCCACAAGGAAGGTGCCAGCTCTGAAAGCTGATGCTGGTCTTCACCATCCCTGTGCAGCCTATTTGCTGGCCCAACAGCCCTGGCATCTTTGCTTTCCCAAGAGATGGAACATTTCATCCGTCTCATCCCTGCCAGTGTCACTTACGAAATAACACATGTCCGGCAAGTTTTCCCACAAGGAAGGTGCCAGCCCTGAAAGCTGATGCTGGTCTTCACCATCCCTGTGCAGCCTATTCGCTGGCCCAACAGCCCTGGCATCTGTGCTTTCCCAAGTGATGGAACATCTCATCGTTTTCCTTCTCACAGTGCCTGCTACCGAAGCACCAAACACCGGATACTTCTCCCACAAGGAAGGTGCCAGGCCTGAAAGCTGATGCTAGTCTTCACCATCCCTGTGCAGCTTATTCACTGGCAAAACAAACCTGCCATCTGTGATTTCTGACACACGGAACATCTCATCGTTTTCCTTCTCGGCAGTGCCTGCTTCTGAAACACCAAACGTCTGGCAAGTTCTCCCACAAGGAAGGTACCAGGCCTGAAAGCTGATGCTGGTCTTCACCATCCCTGTGCAGCTTATTCACTGGCAAAACAAACCTGGCATCTGTGATTTCTGAGACACGGAACATCTCATCGTTTTCCTTCTCGGCAGTGCCTGCTTCTGAAACACCAAACGTCTGGCAAGTTCTCCCACAAGGAAGGTACCAGGCCTGAAAGCTGATGCTGGTCTTCACCATCCCTGTGCAGCCTATTCGCTGTCTCAACAGCCCTGGCATCTGTGCTCTTCGAAGAGAGGGAACATGTCATCGCTCTCATCTATGGTAGTGGCATTTACGAAATAACACATGTCCGGCAAGTTTTCCCACAAGGAAGGTGCCAGGCCTGAAAGCTGATGCTAGTTTTCACCATCCCTGTGCAGCTTATTCACTGGCAAAACAAACCTGGCATCTGTGATTTCTGAGACACGGAACATCTCATCGTTTTCCTTCTCGGCAGTGCCTGCTTCTGAAACACCAAACGTCTGGCAAGTTCTCCCTCAAGGAAGGTGCCAGGCCTGAAAGCTGATGCTGGTCTTCACCATCCCTGTGCAGCCTAGTCGCTGTCTCAACAGCCCTGGCATCTGTGATTTCTCAGACAAGGAACATCTCATCGTATTCCTTCTCGGCAGTGCCTGCTTCTGAAACACTAAATGTCCGGCAAGTTCTCCCAGAAGGAAGGTGCCAGCCCTGAAAGCTGATGCTGGTCTTCACCATCCCTGTGCAGCCTATTCGCTGGCCCAACAGCCCTGGCATCTGTGCTTTCCCAACAGATGGAACATCTCATCGTTTTCCTTCTCACAGTGCCTGCTACCGAAGCACCAAACACCGGCTACTTCTCCCACAAGGAAGGTGCCAGCCCTGAAAGCTGATGCTAGTCTTCACCATCCCTGTGCAGCTTATTCACTGGCAAAACAAACCTGGCATCTGTGATTTCTGAGACACGGAACATCTCATCGTTTTCCTTCTCGGCACTGCCTGCTTCTTAAACACCAAACGTCTGGCAAGTTCTCCCACAAGGAAGGTGCCAGGCCTGAAAGCTGATGCTGGTCTTCACCATCCCTATGCAGCCTATTCGCTGTCTCAACAGCCCTGGCATCTGTGCTTTCTCAGACAAGGAACATCTCATCGTTTTCCTTCTTGGCAGTGCCTGCTTCTGAAACACTAAACGTCCGGCAAGTTCTCCCACATGGAAGGTGCCAGGCCTGAAAGCTGATGCTGGTCTTCACCATCCCTGCGCAGCCTATTCGCTCGTCGAACAGCCCTGGCATCTGTGCTTTCCCAACAGATGGAACATCTCATCGTTTTCCTTCTCACAGTGCCTGCTACCGAAGCACCAAACACCGGCTACTTCTCCCACAAGGAAGGTGCCAGGCCTGAAAGCTGATGCTAGTCTTCACCATCCCTGTGCAGCTTAGTCACTGGCAAAACAAACCTGGCATCTGTGATTTCTGAGACACGGAACATCTCATCGTTTTCCTTCTCGGCAGTGCCTGCTTCTGAAACACCAAACGTCTGGCAAGTTCTCCCTCAAGGAAGGTGCCAGGCCTGAAAGCTGATGCTGGTCTTCACCATCCCTGTGCAGCCTAGTCGCTGTCTCAACAGCCCTGGCATCTGTGATTTCTCAGACAAGGAACATCTCATCGTATTCCTTCTCGGCAGTGCCTGCTTCTGAAACACTAAATGTCCGGCAAGTTCTCCCTCAAGGAAGGTGTCAGCCCTGAAAGCTGATGCTGGTCTTCACCATCCCTGTGCAGCCTATTCGCTGGCCCAACAGCCCTGGCATCTTTGCTTTCCCAAGAGATGGAACATTTCATCCGTCTCATCCCTGGCAGTGTCACTTACGAAATAACACATGTCCGGCAAGTTTTCCCACAAGGAAGGTGCCAGCCCTGAAAGCTGATGCTGGTCTTCACCATCCCTGTGCAGCCTATTCGCTGGCCAAACAGCCCTAGCATCTGTGCTTTCCCAAGAGATGGAGCATTTCATCGTTTTCCTTCTCACAGTGCCTGCTACCGAAGCACCAAACACCGGCTACTTCTCCCACAAGGAAGGTGCCAGGCCTGAAAGCTGATGCTAGTCTTCACCATCCCTGTGCAGCTTAGTCACTGGCAAAACAAACCTGGCATCTGTGATTTCTGAGACACGGAACATCTCATCGTTTTCCTTCTCGGCACTGCCTGCTTCTTAAACACCAAACGTCTGGCAAGTTCTCCCACAAGGAAGGTGCCAGGCCTGAAAGCTGATGCTGGTCTTCACCATCCCTGTGCAGCCTATTCGCTGTCTCAACAGCCCTGGCATCTGTGATTTCTCAGACAAGGAACATCTCATCGTTTTCCTTCTCGGCAGTGCCTGCTTCTGAAACACTAAACGTCCGGCAAGTTCTCCCACAAGGAAGGTGCCAGCCCTGAAAGCTGATGCTGGTCTTCACCATCCCTGCGCAGCCTATTCGCTCGTCGAACAGCCCTGGCATCTGTGCTTTCCCAACAGATGGAACATCTCATCGTTTTCCTTCTCACAGTGCCTGCTACCGAAGCACCAAACACCGGCTACTTCTCCCACAAGGAAGGTGCCAGGCCTGAAAGCTGATGCTAGTCTTCACCATCCCTGTGCAGCTTATTCACTGGCCCAACAGCCCTGGCATCTGTGATTTCTGAGACACGGAACATCTCATCGTTTTCCTTCTCGGCAGTGCCTGCTTCTGAAACACCAAACGTCTGGCAAGTTCTCCCTCAAGGAAGGTGTTAGCCCTGAAAGCTGATGCTGGTCTTCACCATCCCTGTGCAGCGTATTCGCTGTCTCAGCAGCCCTGGCATCTGTGATTTCTCAGACAAGGAACATCTCATCGTATTCCTTCTCGGCAGTGCCTGCTTCTGAAACACTAAATGTCCGGCAAGTTCTGCCAGAAGGAAGGTGCCAGCCCTGAAAGCTGATGCTGGTCTTCACCATCCCTATGCAGCCTATTCGCTGTCTCAACAGCCCTGGCATCTGTGCTTTCTCAGACAAGGAACATCTCATCGTTTTCCTTCTTGGCAGTGCCTGCTTCTGAAACACTAAACGTCCGGCAAGTTCTCCCACATGGAAGGTGCCAGGCCTGAAAGCTGATGCTGGTCTTCACCATCCCTGCGCAGCCTATTCGCTGTCTCAAAAGCCCTGGCATCTGTGATTTCTCAGACAAGGAACATCTCATCGTTTTCCTTCTCGGCAGTGCCTGCTTCTGAAACACTAAACGTCTGGCAAGTTCTCCCACAAGGAAGGTGCCAGCCCTGAAAGCTGATGCTGGTCTTCACCATCCCTGTGCAGCCTATTCGCTGGCCCAACAGCCCTGGCATCTGTGCTTTCCCAACAGATGGAACATCTCATCGTTTTCCTTCTCACAGTGCCTGCTACCGAAGCACCAAATACCGGCTACTTCTCCCACAAGGAAGGTGCCAGCCCTGAAAGCTGATGCTAGTCTTCACCATCCCTGTGCAGCTTATTCACTGGCCCAACAGCCCTGGCATCTGTGATTTCTGAGACACGGAACATCTCATCGTTTTCCTTCTCGGCAGTGCGTGCTTCTGAAACACCAAAAATCTGGCAAGTTCTCCCACAAGGAAGGTGCCAGGCCTGAAAGCTGATGCTGGTCTTCACCATCCCTGTGCAGCCTATTCGCTGTCTCAACAGCCCTGGCATCTGTGCTCTTCGAAGAGAGGGAACATGTCATCGCTCTCATCTATGGTAGTGGCATTTACGAAATAACACATGTCCGGCAAGTTTTCCCACAAGGAAGGTGCCAGGCCTGAAAGCTGATGCTAGTCTTCACCATCCCTGTGCAGCTTAGTCACTGGCAAAACAAACCTGGCATCTGTGATTTCTGAGACACGGAACATCTCATCGTTTTCCTTCTCGGCAGTGCCTGCTTCTGAAACACCAAACGTCTGGCAAGTTCTCCCTCAAGGAAGGTGCCAGGCCTGAAAGCTGATGCTGGTCTTCACCATCCCTGTGCAGCCTAGTCGCTGTCTCAACAGCCCTGGCATCTGTGATTTCTCAGACAAGGAACATCTCATCGTATTCCTTCTCGGCAGTGCCTGCTTCTGAAACACTAAATGTCCGGCAAGTTCTCCCTCAAGGAAGGTGTCAGCCCTGAAAGCTGATGCTGGTCTTCACCATCCCTGTGCAGCCTATTCGCTGGCCCAACAGCCCTGGCATCTTTTCTTTCCCAAGAGATGGAACATTTCATCCGTCTCATCCCTGGCAGTGTCACTTACGAAATAACACATGTCCGGCAAGTTTTCCCACAAGGAAGGTGCCAGCCCTGAAAGCTGATGCTGGTCTTCACCATCCCTGTGCAGCCTATTCGCTGGCCAAACAGCCCTAGCATCTGTGCTTTCCCAAGAGATGGAGCATTTCATCGTTTTCCTTCTCACAGTGCCTGCTACCGAAGCACCAAACACCGGCTACTTCTCCCACAAGGAAGGTGCCAGCCCTGAAAGCTGATGCTAGTCTTCACCATCCCTGTGCAGCTTATTCACTGGCAAAACAAACCTGGCATCTGTGATTTCTGAGACACGGAACATCTCATCGTTTTCCTTCTCGGCAGTGCCTGCTTCTGAAACACCAAACGTCTGGCAAGTTCTCCCACAAGGAAGGTGCCAGGCCTGAAAGCTGATGCTGGTCTTCACCATCCCTGTGCAGCCTATTCGCTGTCTCAACAGCCCTGGCATCTGTGATTTCTCAGACAAGGAACATCTCATCGTTTTCCTTCTCGGCAGTGCCTGCTTCTGAAACACTAAACGTCCGGCAAGTTCTCCCACAAGGAAGGTGCCAGCCCTGAAAGCTGATGCTGGTCTTCACCATCCCTGTGCAGCCTATTCGCTCGTCGAACAGCCCTGGCATCTGTGCTTTCCCAACAGATGGAACATCTCATCGTTTTCCTTCTCACAGTGCCTGCTACCGAAGCACCAAACACCGGCTACTTCTCCCACAAGGAAGGTGCCAGGCCTGAAAGCTGATGCTAGTCTTCACCATCCCTGTGCAGCTTATTCACTGGCCCAACAGCCCTGGCATCTGTGATTTCTGAGACACGGAACATCTCATCGTTTTCCTTCTCGGCAGTGCCTGCTTCTGAAACACCAAACGTCTGGCAAGTTCTCCCTCAAGGAAGGTGTTAGCCCTGAAAGCTGATGCTGGTCTTCACCATCCCTGTGCAGCGTATTCGCTGTCTCAGCAGCCCTGGCATCTGTGATTTCTCAGACAAGGAACATCTCATCGTATTCCTTCTCGGCAGTGCCTGCTTCTGAAACACTAAATGTCCGGCAAGTTCTGCCAGAAGGAAGGTGCCAGCCCTGAAAGCTGATGCTGGTCTTCACCATCCCTATGCAGCCTATTCGCTGTCTCAACAGCCCTGGCATCTGTGCTTTCTCAGACAAGGAACATCTCATCGTTTTCCTTCTTGGCAGTGCCTGCTTCTGAAACACTAAACGTCCGGCAAGTTCTCCCACATGGAAGGTGCCAGGCCTGAAAGCTGATGCTGGTCTTCACCATCCCTGCGCAGCCTATTCGCTCGTCGAACAGCCCTGGCATCTGTGCTTTCCCAACAGATGGAACATCTCATCGTTTTCCTTCTCACAGTGCCTGCTACCGAAGCACCAAACACCGGCTACTTCTCCCACAAGGAAGGTGCCAGGCCTGAAAGCTGATGCTAGTCTTCACCATCCCTGTGCAGCTTATTCACTGGCAAAACAAACCTGGCATCTGTGATTTCTGAGACACGGAACATCTCATCGTTTTCCTTCTCGGCAGTGCCTGCTTCTGAAACACCAAACGTCTGGCAAGTTCTCCCTCAAGGAAGGTGCCAGGCCTGAAAGCTGATGCTGGTCTTCACCATCCCTGTGCAGCCTATTCGCTGTCTCAACAGCCCTGGCATCTGTGATTTCTCAGACAAGGAACATCTCATCGTATTCCTTCTCGGCAGTGCCTGCTTCTGAAACACTAAATGTCCGGCAAGTTCTGCCAGAAGGAAGGTGCCAGCCCTGAAAGCTGATGCTGCTCTTCACCATCCCTGTGCAGCCTATTCGCTGGCCCAACAGCCCTGGCATCTGTGCTTTCCCAACAGATGGAACATCTCATCGTTTTCCTTCTCACAGTGCCTGCTACCGAAGCACCAAATACCGGCTACTTCTCCCACAAGGAAGGTGCCAGCCCTGAAAGCTGATGCTAGTCTTCACCATCCCTGTGCAGCTTATTCACTGGCCCAACAGCCCTGGCATCTGTGATTTCTGAGACACGGAACATCTCATCGTTTTCCTTCTCGGCAGTGCGTGCTTCTGAAACACCAAAAATCTGGCAAGTTCTCCCACAAGGAAGGTGCCAGGCCTGAAAGCTGATGCTGGTCTTCACCATCCCTGTGCAGCCTATTCGCTGTCTCAACAGCCCTGGCATCTGTGATTTCTCAGACAAGGAACATCTCATCGTATTCCTTCTCGGCAGTGCCTGCTTCTGAAACACTAAATGTCCGGCAAGTTCTCCCAGAAGGAAGGTGCCAGCCCTGAAAGCTGATGCTGGTCTTCACCATCCCTGTGCAGCCTATTCGCTGGCCCAACAGCCCTGGCATCTGTGCTCTTCCAAGAGACGGAACATGTCATCGGTCTCATCCCTGGCAATGGCATTTAAGAAATAACATATGTCCGGCAAGTTTTCCCACAAGGAAGGTGCCAGCCCTGAAAGCTGATGCTGGTCTTCACCATCCCTGTGCAGCCTATTCGCTGTCTCAACAGCCCTGGCATCTGTGATTTCTCAGACAAGGAACATCTCATCGTTTTCCTTCTCGGCAGTGCCTGCTTCTGAAACACTAAACGTCCGGCAAGTTCTCCCACATGGAAGGTGCCAGGCCTGAAAGCTGATGCTGGTCTTCACCATCCCTGTGCAGCCTATTCGCTGTCTCAACAGCCCTGGCATCTGTGCTCTTCGAAGAGAGGGAACATGTCATCGCTCTCATCTATGGTAGTGGCATTTACGAAATAACACATGTCCGGCAAGTTTTCCCACAAGGAAGGTGCCAGGCCTGAAAGCTGATGCTAGTCTTCACCATCCCTGTGCAGCTTATTCACTGGCAAAACAAACCTGGCATCTGTGATTTCTGAGACACGGAACATCTCATCGTTTTCCTTCTCGGCAGTGCCTGCTTCTGAAACACCAAACGTCTGGCAAGTTCTCCCTCAAGGAAGGTGCCAGGCCTGAAAGCTGATGCTGGTCTTCACCATCCCTGTGCAGCCTAGTCGCTGTCTCAACAGCCCTGGCATCTGTGATTTCTCAGACAAGGAACATCTCATCGTATTCCTTCTCGGCAGTGCCTGCTTCTGAAACACTAAATGTCCGGCAAGTTCTCCCACATGGAAGGTGCCAGCCCTGAAAGCTGATGCTGGTCTTCACCATCCCTGTGCAGCCTATTCGCTTGCCCAACAGCCCTGGCATCTGTGCTTTCCCAACAGATGGAACATCTCATCGTTTTCCTTCTCACAGTGCCTGCTACCGAAGCACCAAATACCGGCTACTTCTCCCACAAGGAAGGTGCCAGCCCTGAAAGCTGATGCTGGTCTTCACCATCCCTGTGCAGCTTATTCACTGGCCCAACAGCCCTGGCATCTGTGATTTCTGAGACACGGAACATCTCATCGTTTTCCTTCTCGGCAGTGCCTGCTTCTGAAACACCAAACGTCTGGCAAGTTCTCCCACAAGGAAGGCGCCACCCCTGAAAACTGATGCTGATCTTCACCATCCCTGTGCAGCCTATTCGCTGTCTCAAAAGCCCTGGCATCTGTGATTTCTCAGACAAGGAACATCTCATCGTTTTCCTTCTCGGCAGTGCCTGCTTCTGAAACACTAAATGTCCGGCAAGTTCTGCCAGAAGGAAGGTGCCAGGCCTGAAAGCTGATGCTGGTCTTCACCATCCCTGTGCAGCCTATTCGCTGGCCCAACAGCCCTGGCATCTGTGCTTTCCCAACAGATGGAACATCTCATCGTTTTCCTTCTCACAGTGCCTGCTACCGAAGCACCAAATACCGGCTACTTCTCCCACAAGGAAGGTGCCAGCCCTGAAAGCTGATGCTGGTCTTCACCATCCCTGTGCAGCCTATTCGCTGGCCCAACAGCCCTGGCATCTGTGATTTCTGAGACACGGAACATCTCATCGTTTTCCTTCTCGGCAGTGCGTGCTTCTGAAACACCAAAAATCTGGCAAGTTCTCCCACAAGGAAGGTGCCAGGCCTGAAAGCTGATGCTGGTCTTCACCATCCCTGTGCAGCCTATTCGCTGTCTCAACAGCCCTGGCATCTGTGCTCTTCGAAGAGAGGGAACATGTCATCGCTCTCATCTATGGTAGTGGCATTTACGAAATAACACATGTCCGGCAAGTTTTCCCACAAGGAAGGTGCCAGGCCTGAAAGCTGATGCTAGTCTTCACCATCCCTGTGCAGCTTAGTCACTGGCAAAACAAACCTGGCATCTGTGATTTCTGAGACACGGAACATCTCATCGTTTTCCTTCTCGGCAGTGCCTGCTTCTGAAACACCAAACGTCTGGCAAGTTCTCCCTCAAGGAAGGTGCCAGGCCTGAAAGCTGATGCTGGTCTTCACCATCCCTGTGCAGCCTAGTCGCTGTCTCAACAGCCCTGGCATCTGTGATTTCTCAGACAAGGAACATCTCATCGTATTCCTTCTCGGCAGTGCCTGCTTCTGAAACACTAAATGTCCGGCAAGTTCTCCCTCAAGGAAGGTGTCAGCCCTGAAAGCTGATGCTGGTCTTCACCATCCCTGTGCAGCCTATTCGCTGGCCCAACAGCCCTGGCATCTTTGCTTTCCCAAGAGATGGAACATTTCATCCGTCTCATCCCTGGCAGTGTCACTTACGAAATAACACATGTCCGGCAAGTTTTCCCACAAGGAAGGTGCCAGCCCTGAAAGCTGATGCTGGTCTTCACCATCCCTGTGCAGCCTATTCGCTGGCCAAACAGCCCTAGCATCTGTGCTTTCCCAAGAGATGGAGCATTTCATCGTTTTCCTTCTCACAGTGCCTGCTACCGAAGCACCAAACACCGGCTACTTCTCCCACAAGGAAGGTGCCAGCCCTGAAAGCTGATGCTAGTCTTCACCATCCCTGTGCAGCTTATTCACTGGCAAAACAAACCTGGCATCTGTGATTTCTGAGACACGGAACATCTCATCGTTTTCCTTCTCGGCAGTGCCTGCTTCTGAAACACCAAACGTCTGGCAAGTTCTCCCACAAGGAAGGTGCCAGGCCTGAAAGCTGATGCTGGTCTTCACCATCCCTGTGCAGCCTATTCGCTGTCTCAACAGCCCTGGCATCTGTGATTTCTCAGACAAGGAACATCTCATCGTTTTCCTTCTCGGCAGTGCCTGCTTCTGAAACACTAAACGTCCGGCAAGTTCTCCCACAAGGAAGGTGCCAGCCCTGAAAGCTGATGCTGGTCTTCACCATCCCTGTGCAGCCTATTCGCTCGTCGAACAGCCCTGGCATCTGTGCTTTCCCAACAGATGGAACATCTCATCGTTTTCCTTCTCACAGTGCCTGCTACCGAAGCACCAAACACCGGCTACTTCTCCCACAAGGAAGGTGCCAGGCCTGAAAGCTGATGCTAGTCTTCACCATCCCTGTGCAGCTTATTCACTGGCCCAACAGCCCTGGCATCTGTGATTTCTGAGACACGGAACATCTCATCGTTTTCCTTCTCGGCAGTGCCTGCTTCTGAAACACCAAACGTCTGGCAAGTTCTCCCTCAAGGAAGGTGTTAGCCCTGAAAGCTGATGCTGGTCTTCACCATCCCTGTGCAGCGTATTCGCTGTCTCAGCAGCCCTGGCATCTGTGATTTCTCAGACAAGGAACATCTCATCGTATTCCTTCTCGGCAGTGCCTGCTTCTGAAACACTAAATGTCCGGCAAGTTCTGCCAGAAGGAAGGTGCCAGCCCTGAAAGCTGATGCTGGTCTTCACCATCCCTATGCAGCCTATTCGCTGTCTCAACAGCCCTGGCATCTGTGCTTTCTCAGACAAGGAACATCTCATCGTTTTCCTTCTTGGCAGTGCCTGCTTCTGAAACACTAAACGTCCGGCAAGTTCTCCCACATGGAAGGTGCCAGGCCTGAAAGCTGATGCTGGTCTTCACCATCCCTGCGCAGCCTATTCGCTCGTCGAACAGCCCTGGCATCTGTGCTTTCCCAACAGATGGAACATCTCATCGTTTTCCTTCTCACAGTGCCTGCTACCGAAGCACCAAACACCGGCTACTTCTCCCACAAGGAAGGTGCCAGGCCTGAAAGCTGATGCTAGTCTTCACCATCCCTGTGCAGCTTATTCACTGGCAAAACAAACCTGGCATCTGTGATTTCTGAGACACGGAACATCTCATCGTTTTCCTTCTCGGCAGTGCCTGCTTCTGAAACACCAAACGTCTGGCAAGTTCTCCCTCAAGGAAGGTGCCAGGCCTGAAAGCTGATGCTGGTCTTCACCATCCCTGTGCAGCCTATTCGCTGTCTCAACAGCCCTGGCATCTGTGATTTCTCAGACAAGGAACATCTCATCGTATTCCTTCTCGGCAGTGCCTGCTTCTGAAACACTAAATGTCCGGCAAGTTCTGCCAGAAGGAAGGTGCCAGCCCTGAAAGCTGATGCTGCTCTTCACCATCCCTGTGCAGCCTATTCGCTGGCCCAACAGCCCTGGCATCTGTGCTTTCCCAACAGATGGAACATCTCATCGTTTTCCTTCTCACAGTGCCTGCTACCGAAGCACCAAATACCGGCTACTTCTCCCACAAGGAAGGTGCCAGCCCTGAAAGCTGATGCTAGTCTTCACCATCCCTGTGCAGCTTATTCACTGGCCCAACAGCCCTGGCATCTGTGATTTCTGAGACACGGAACATCTCATCGTTTTCCTTCTCGGCAGTGCGTGCTTCTGAAACACCAAAAATCTGGCAAGTTCTCCCACAAGGAAGGTGCCAGGCCTGAAAGCTGATGCTGGTCTTCACCATCCCTGTGCAGCCTATTCGCTGTCTCAACAGCCCTGGCATCTGTGATTTCTCAGACAAGGAACATCTCATCGTATTCCTTCTCGGCAGTGCCTGCTTCTGAAACACTAAATGTCCGGCAAGTTCTCCCAGAAGGAAGGTGCCAGCCCTGAAAGCTGATGCTGCTCTTCACCATCCCTGTGCAGCCTATTCGCTGGCCCAACAGCCCTGGCATCTGTGCTCTTCCAAGAGACGGAACATGTCATCGGTCTCATCCCTGGCAATGGCATTTAAGAAATAACATATGTCCGGCAAGTTTTCCCACAAGGAAGGTGCCAGCCCTGAAAGCTGATGCTGGTCTTCACCATCCCTGTGCAGCCTATTCGCTGTCTCAACAGCCCTGGCATCTGTGATTTCTCAGACAAGGAACATCTCATCGTTTTCCTTCTCGGCAGTGCCTGCTTCTGAAACACTAAACGTCCGGCAAGTTCTCCCACATGGAAGGTGCCAGGCCTGAAAGCTGATGCTGGTCTTCACCATCCCTGTGCAGCCTATTCGCTGTCTCAACAGCCCTGGCATCTGTGCTCTTCGAAGAGAGGGAACATGTCATCGCTCTCATCTATGGTAGTGGCATTTACGAAATAACACATGTCCGGCAAGTTTTCCCACAAGGAAGGTGCCAGGCCTGAAAGCTGATGCTAGTCTTCACCATCCCTGTGCAGCTTATTCACTGGCAAAACAAACCTGGCATCTGTGATTTCTGAGACACGGAACATCTCATCGTTTTCCTTCTCGGCAGTGCCTGCTTCTGAAACACCAAACGTCTGGCAAGTTCTCCCTCAAGGAAGGTGCCAGGCCTGAAAGCTGATGCTGGTCTTCACCATCCCTGTGCAGCCTAGTCGCTGTCTCAACAGCCCTGGCATCTGTGATTTCTCAGACAAGGAACATCTCATCGTATTCCTTCTCGGCAGTGCCTGCTTCTGAAACACTAAATGTCCGGCAAGTTCTCCCACATGGAAGGTGCCAGCCCTGAAAGCTGATGCTGGTCTTCACCATCCCTGTGCAGCCTATTCGCTTGCCCAACAGCCCTGGCATCTGTGCTTTCCCAACAGATGGAACATCTCATCGTTTTCCTTCTCACAGTGCCTGCTACCGAAGCACCAAATACCGGCTACTTCTCCCACAAGGAAGGTGCCAGCCCTGAAAGCTGATGCTGGTCTTCACCATCCCTGTGCAGCTTATTCACTGGCCCAACAGCCCTGGCATCTGTGATTTCTGAGACACGGAACATCTCATCGTTTTCCTTCTCGGCAGTGCCTGCTTCTGAAACACCAAACGTCTGGCAAGTTCTCCCACAAGGAAGGCGCCACCCCTGAAAACTGATGCTGATCTTCACCATCCCTGTGCAGCCTATTCGCTGTCTCAAAAGCCCTGGCATCTGTGATTTCTCAGACAAGGAACATCTCATCGTATTCCTTCTCGGCAGTGCCTGCTTCTGAAACACTAAACGTCTGGCAAGTTCTGCCAGAAGGAAGGTGCCAGCCCTGAAAGCTGATGCTGGTCTTCACCATCCCTGTGCAGCCTATTCGCTGGCCCAACAGCCCTGGCATCTGTGCTTTCCCAACAGATGGAACATCTCATCGTTTTCCTTCTCACAGTGCCTGCTACCGAAGCACCAAATACCGGCTACTTCTCCCACAAGGAAGGTGCCAGCCCTGAAAGCTGATGCTGGTCTTCACCATCCCTGTGCAGCCTATTCGCTGGCCCAACAGCCCTGGCATCTGTGATTTCTGAGACACGGAACATCTCATCGTTTTCCTTCTCGGCAGTGCGTGCTTCTGAAACACCAAAAATCTGGCAAGTTCTCCCACAAGGAAGGTGCCAGGCCTGAAAGCTGATGCTGGTCTTCACCATCCCTGTGCAGCCTATTCGCTGTCTCAACAGCCCTGGCATCTGTGCTCTTCGAAGAGAGGGAACATGTCATCGCTCTCATCTATGGTAGTGGCATTTACGAAATAACACATGTCCGGCAAGTTTTCCCACAAGGAAGGTGCCAGGCCTGAAAGCTGATGCTAGTCTTCACCATCCCTGTGCAGCTTAGTCACTGGCAAAACAAACCTGGCATCTGTGATTTCTGAGACACGGAACATCTCATCGTTTTCCTTCTCGGCAGTGCCTGCTTCTGAAACACCAAACGTCTGGCAAGTTCTCCCTCAAGGAAGGTGCCAGGCCTGAAAGCTGATGCTGGTCTTCACCATCCCTGTGCAGCCTAGTCGCTGTCTCAACAGCCCTGGCATCTGTGATTTCTCAGACAAGGAACATCTCATCGTATTCCTTCTCGGCAGTGCCTGCTTCTGAAACACTAAATGTCCGGCAAGTTCTCCCTCAAGGAAGGTGTCAGCCCTGAAAGCTGATGCTGGTCTTCACCATCCCTGTGCAGCCTATTCGCTGGCCCAACAGCCCTGGCATCTTTGCTTTCCCAAGAGATGGAACATTTCATCCGTCTCATCCCTGGCAGTGTCACTTACGAAATAACACATGTCCGGCAAGTTTTCCCACAAGGAAGGTGCCAGCCCTGAAAGCTGATGCTGGTCTTCACCATCCCTGTGCAGCCTATTCGCTGGCCAAACAGCCCTAGCATCTGTGCTTTCCCAAGAGATGGAGCATTTCATCGTTTTCCTTCTCACAGTGCCTGCTACCGAAGCACCAAACACCGGCTACTTCTCCCACAAGGAAGGTGCCAGCCCTGAAAGCTGATGCTAGTCTTCACCATCCCTGTGCAGCTTAGTCACTGGCAAAACAAACCTGGCATCTGTGATTTCTGAGACACGGAACATCTCATCGTTTTCCTTCTCGGCACTGCCTGCTTCTTAAACACCAAACGTCTGGCAAGTTCTCCCACAAGGAAGGTGCCAGGCCTGAAAGCTGATGCTGGTCTTCACCATCCCTGTGCAGCCTATTCGCTGTCTCAACAGCCCTGGCATCTGTGATTTCTCAGACAAGGAACATCTCATCGTTTTCCTTCTCGGCAGTGCCTGCTTCTGAAACACTAAACGTCCGGCAAGTTCTCCCACAAGGAAGGTGCCAGCCCTGAAAGCTGATGCTGGTCTTCACCATCCCTGCGCAGCCTATTCGCTCGTCGAACAGCCCTGGCATCTGTGCTTTCCCAACAGATGGAACATCTCATCGTTTTCCTTCTCACAGTGCCTGCTACCGAAGCACCAAACACCGGCTACTTCTCCCACAAGGAAGGTGCCAGGCCTGAAAGCTGATGCTAGTCTTCACCATCCCTGTGCAGCTTATTCACTGGCCCAACAGCCCTGGCATCTGTGATTTCTGAGACACGGAACATCTCATCGTTTTCCTTCTCGGCAGTGCCTGCTTCTGAAACACCAAACGTCTGGCAAGTTCTCCCTCAAGGAAGGTGTTAGCCCTGAAAGCTGATGCTGGTCTTCACCATCCCTGTGCAGCGTATTCGCTGTCTCAGCAGCCCTGGCATCTGTGATTTCTCAGACAAGGAACATCTCATCGTATTCCTTCTCGGCAGTGCCTGCTTCTGAAACACTAAATGTCCGGCAAGTTCTGCCAGAAGGAAGGTGCCAGCCCTGAAAGCTGATGCTGGTCTTCACCATCCCTGTGCAGCCTATTCGCTGGCCCAACTGCCCTGGCATCTCTGCTTTCCCAACAGATGGAACATCTCATCGTTTTCCTTCTCACAGTGCCTGCTACCGAAGCACCAAATACCGGCTACTTCTCCCACAAGGAAGGTGCCAGGCCTGAAAGCTGATGCTAGTCTTCACCATCCCTGTGCAGCTTATTCACTGGCAAAACAAACCTGGCATCTGTGCTCGTCGAAGAGAGGGAACATGTCATCGCTCTCATCCATGGTAGTGGCATTTACGAAATAACACATCCGGCAAGTTCTCCCACAAGGAAGGTGCCAGCCCTGAAAGCTGATGCTGGTCTTCACCATCCCTGTGCAGCCTAGTCGCTGTCTCAACAGCCCTGGCATCTGTGATTTCTCAGACAAGGAACATCTCATCGTATTCCTTCTCGGCAGTGCCTGCTTCTGAAACACTAAATGTCCGGCAAGTTCTCCCAGAAGGAAGGTGCCAGCCCTGAAAGCTGATGCTGGTCTTCAACATCCCTGTGCAGCCTATTCGCTGGCCCAACAGCCCTGGCATCTGTGCTTTCCCAACAGATGGAACATCTCATCGTTTTCCTTCTCACAGTGCCTGCTACCGAAGCACCAAATACCGGCTACTTCTCCCACAAGGAAGGTGCCAGGCCTGAAAGCTGATGCTAGTCTTCACCATCCCTGTGCAGCTTATTCACTGGCAAAACAAACCTGGCATCTGTGATTTCCCAACAGATGGAACATCTCATCGTTTTCCTTCTCAGCAGTGCCTGCTTCTGAAACACCAAAAATCTGGCAAGTTCTCCCACAAGGAAGGTGCCAGCCCTGAAAGCTGATGCTGGTCTTCACCATCCCTGTGCAGCCTATTCGCTGGCCCAACAGCCCTGGCATCTGTGCTCTTCGAAGAGACGGAACATGTCATCGCTCTCATCCATGGTAGTGGCATTTACGAAATAACACGTCTGGCAAGTTTTCCCACAAGGAAGGTGCCAGCTCTGAAAGCTGATGCTGGTCTTCACCATCCCTGCGCAACCTATTCGCTGGCCCAACAGCCCTGGCATCTGTGATTTCCCAACAGATGGAACATCTCATCGTTTTCCTTCTCACAGTGCCTGCTACCGAAGCACCAAACACCGGCTACTTCTCCCACAAGGAAGGTGCCAGGCCTGAAAGCTGATGCTAGTCTTCACCATCCCTGTGCAGCTTATTCACTGGCAAAACAAACCTGGCATCTCTGATAAGGAACATCTCATCGTTTTCCTTCTCGGCAGTGCCTGCTTCTGAAACACCAAACGCCTGGCAAGTTCTCCCTCAAGGAAGGTGCCAGCCCTGAAAGCTGATGCTGGTCTTCACCATCCCTGTGCAGCCTATTCGCTGGCCCAACAGCCCTGGCATCTGTGCTCTTCCAAGAGACGGAACATGTCATCGGTCTCACCCATGGCACTGGCATTTAAGAAATAACACATGTCCGGCAAGTTTTCCCAAAAGGAAGGTGCCAGCCCTGAAAGCTGATGCTGGTCTTCACCATCCCTGTGCAGCCTATACGCTGGCCCAACAGCCCTGGCATCTGTGCTTTCCCAAGAGATGGAACATGTCATCGCTCTTATCCATGGTAGTGGCATTTACGAAATAACACATCCGGCAAGTTCTCCCACAAGGAAGGTGCCAGCCCTGAAAGCTGATGCTGGTCTTCACCATCCTTGTGCAGCCTATTCGCTGGCCCAACAGCCCTGGCATCTGTGCTCTTCGAAGAGACGGAACATGTCATCGTTTTTCTTCTCACAGTGCCTGCTACCGAAGCACCAAACACCGGATACTTCTCCCACAAGGAAGGTGCCAGCCCTGAAAGCTGATGCTAGTCTTCACCATCCCTGTGCAGCCTATTCGCTGTCTCAACAGCCCTGGCATCTGTGATAAGGAACATGTCATCGTTTTCCTTCTCGGCAGTGCCTGATTCTGAAACACCAAACGTCTGGCAAGTTCTCCCTCAAGGAAGGTGCCAGCCCTGAAAGCTGATGCTGGTCTTCACCATCCCTGTGCAGCCTATTCGCTGTCTCAACAGCCCTGGCATCTGTGGTTTTCCAAGAGACTGAACATGTCATCGCTCTCATCCATGGTAGTGGCATTTACGAAATAACACATGTCCGGCAAGTTTTCCCACAAGGAAGGTGCCAGGCCTGAAAGCTGATGCTAGTCTTCACCATCCCTGTGCAGCCTATTCGCTGGCCCAACAGCCATGGCATCTGTACTCTTCGAAGAGACGGAACATGTCATCGCTCTCATCCATGGTAGTGGCATTTACGAAATAACACGTCCGGCAAGTTTTCCCACAAGGAAGGTGCCAGGCCTGAAAGCTGATGCTAGTCTTCACCATCCCTGTGCAGCTTATTCACTGGCAAAACATACCTGGCATCTGTGATTTCTGAGACAAGGAACATGTCATCGTTTTCCTTCTCGGCAGTGCCTGCTTCTGAAACACTAAACGTCCGGCAAGTTTTCCCACAAGGAAGGTGCCAGCCCTGAAAGCTGATGCTGGTCTTCACCATCCCTGTGCAGCCTAGTCGCTGGCCCAACAGCCCTGGCATTTGTGGTTTTCCAAGAGACGGAACATGTCATCTCTCTCATCCATGGTAGTGGCATTTACGAAATAACACGTCCGGCAAGTTTTCCCACAAGGAAGGTGCCAGGTCTAAAAGCTGATGCTAGTCTTCACCATCCCTGTGCAGCTTATTCACTGGCAAAACAAACCTGGCATCTGTGCTCGTCGAAGAGAGGGAACATGTCATCGCTCTCATCCATGGTAGTGGCATTTACGAAATAACACATGTCCGGCAAGTTTTCCCACAAGGAAGGTGCCAGCCCTGAAAGCTGATGCTGGTCTTCACCATCCCTGTGCAGCCTATTCGCTGGCCCAACAGCCCTGGCATCTGTGCTCTTCCAAGAGACGGAACATGTCATCGGTCTCATCCCTGGCAGTGGCATTTAAGAAATAACATATGTCCGGCAAGTTTTCCCACAAGGAAGGTGCCAGCCCTGAAAGCTGATGCTGGTCTTCACCATCCCTGTGCAGCCTATTCGCTGTCTCAACAGCCCTGGCATCTGTGATTTCTCAGACAAGGAACATCTCATCGTTTTCCTTCTCGGCAGTGCCTGCTTCTGAAACACTAAACGTCCGGCAAGTTCTCCCACATGGAAGGTGCCAGGCCTGAAAGCTGATGCTGGTCTTCACCATCCCTGTGCAGCTTATTCACTGGCAAAACAAACCTGGCATCTGTGATTTCTGAGACACGGAACATCTCATCGTTTTCCTTCTCGGCAGTGCCTGCTTCTGAAACACGAAAAAATCTGGCAAGTTCTCCCACAAGGAAGGTGCCAGCCCTTAAACCTGATGTTGGTCTTCAGCATCCCTGTGCAGCCTATTCGCTGTCTCAAAAGCCCTGGCATCTGTGATTTCTGAGACACGGAACATCTCATCGTTTTCCTTCTCGGCAGTGCCTGCTTCTGAAACACCAAACGTCTGGCAAGTTCTCCCTCAAGGAAGGTGTTAGCCCTGAAAGCTGATGCTGGTCTTCACCATCCCTGTGCAGCCTATTCGCTGGCCCAACAGCCCTGGCATCTGTGATTTCTCAGACAAGGAACATCTCATCGTATTCCTTCTCGGCAGTGCCTGCTTCTGAAACACTAAATGTCCGGCAAGTTCTGCCAGAAGGAAGGTGCCAGCCCTGAAAGCTGATGCTGGTCTTCACCATCCCTGTGCAGCCTATTCGCTGGCCCAACAGCCCTGGCATCTGTGCTTTCCCAACAGATGGAACATCTCATCGTTTTCCTTCTCACAGTGCCTGCTACCGAAGCACCAAATACCGGCTACTTCTCCCACAAGGAAGGTGCCAGGCCTGAAAGCTGATGCTAGTCTTCACCATCCCTGTGCAGCTTATTCACTGGCCCAACAGCCCTGGCATCTGTGATTTCTGAGACACGGAACATCTCATCGTTTTCCTTCTCGGCAGTGCCTGCTTCTGAAACACTAAATGTCCGGCAAGTTCTCCCAGAAGGAAGGTGCCAGCCCTGAAAGCTGATGCTGGTCTTCACCATCCCTGTGCAGCCTATTCGCTGGCCCAACAGCCCTGGCATCTGTGCTTTCCCAAGAGATGGAACATCTCATCGTTTTCCTTCTCACAGTGCCTGCTACCGAAGCACCAAATACCGGCTACTTCTCCCACAAAGAAGGTGCCAGCCCTGAAAGCTGATGCTGGTCTTCACCATCGCTGTGCAGCCTATTCGCTGGCCCAACAGCCCTGGCATCTTTGCTTTCCCAAGAGATGGAACATTTCATCCGTCTCATCCCTGGCAGTGTCACTTACGAAATAACACATGTCCGGCAAGTTTTCCCACAAGGAAGGTGCCAGCCCTGAAAGCTGATGCTGGTCTTCACCATCCCTGTGCAGCCTATTCGCTGGCCAAACAGCCCTAGCATCTGTGCTTTCCCAAGAGATGGAGCATTTCATCGTTTTCCTTCTCACAGTGCCTGCTACCGAAGCACCAAACACCGGCTACTTCTCCCACAAGGAAGGTGCCAGCCCTGAAAGCTGATGCTAGTCTTCACCATCCCTGTGCAGCTTAGTCACTGGCAAAACAAACCTGGCATCTGTGATTTCTGAGACACGGAACATCTCATCGTTTTCCTTCTCGGCACTGCCTGCTTCTTAAACACCAAACGTCTGGCAAGTTCTCCCACAAGGAAGGTGCCAGGCCTGAAAGCTGATGCTGGTCTTCACCATCCCTGTGCAGCCTATTCGCTGTCTCAACAGCCCTGGCATCTGTGATTTCTCAGACAAGGAACATCTCATCGTTTTCCTTCTCGGCAGTGCCTGCTTCTGAAACACTAAACGTCCGGCAAGTTCTCCCACAAGGAAGGTGCCAGCCCTGAAAGCTGATGCTGGTCTTCACCATCCCTGCGCAGCCTATTCGCTCGTCGAACAGCCCTGGCATCTGTGCTTTCCCAACAGATGGAACATCTCATCGTTTTCCTTCTCACAGTGCCTGCTACCGAAGCACCAAACACCGGCTACTTCTCCCACAAGGAAGGTGCCAGGCCTGAAAGCTGATGCTAGTCTTCACCATCCCTGTGCAGCTTATTCACTGGCCCAACAGCCCTGGCATCTGTGATTTCTGAGACACGGAACATCTCATCGTTTTCCTTCTCGGCAGTGCCTGCTTCTGAAACACCAAACGTCTGGCAAGTTCTCCCTCAAGGAAGGTGTTAGCCCTGAAAGCTGATGCTGGTCTTCACCATCCCTGTGCAGCGTATTCGCTGTCTCAGCAGCCCTGGCATCTGTGATTTCTCAGACAAGGAACATCTCATCGTATTCCTTCTCGGCAGTGCCTGCTTCTGAAACACTAAATGTCCGGCAAGTTCTGCCAGAAGGAAGGTGCCAGCCCTGAAAGCTGATGCTGGTCTTCACCATCCCTGTGCAGCCTATTCGCTGGCCCAACTGCCCTGGCATCTCTGCTTTCCCAACAGATGGAACATCTCATCGTTTTCCTTCTCACAGTGCCTGCTACCGAAGCACCAAATACCGGCTACTTCTCCCACAAGGAAGGTGCCAGGCCTGAAAGCTGATGCTAGTCTTCACCATCCCTGTGCAGCTTATTCACTGGCAAAACAAACCTGGCATCTGTGCTCGTCGAAGAGAGGGAACATGTCATCGCTCTCATCCATGGTAGTGGCATTTACGAAATAACACATCCGGCAAGTTCTCCCACAAGGAAGGTGCCAGCCCTGAAAGCTGATGCTGGTCTTCACCATCCCTGTGCAGCCTAGTCGCTGTCTCAACAGCCCTGGCATCTGTGATTTCTCAGACAAGGAACATCTCATCGTATTCCTTCTCGGCAGTGCCTGCTTCTGAAACACTAAATGTCCGGCAAGTTCTCCCAGAAGGAAGGTGCCAGCCCTGAAAGCTGATGCTGGTCTTCAACATCCCTGTGCAGCCTATTCGCTGGCCCAACAGCCCTGGCATCTGTGCTTTCCCAACAGATGGAACATCTCATCGTTTTCCTTCTCACAGTGCCTGCTACCGAAGCACCAAATACCGGCTACTTCTCCCACAAGGAAGGTGCCAGGCCTGAAAGCTGATGCTAGTCTTCACCATCCCTGTGCAGCTTATTCACTGGCAAAACAAACCTGGCATCTGTGATTTCCCAACAGATGGAACATCTCATCGTTTTCCTTCTCAGCAGTGCCTGCTTCTGAAACACCAAAAATCTGGCAAGTTCTCCCACAAGGAAGGTGCCAGCCCTGAAAGCTGATGCTGGTCTTCACCATCCCTGTGCAGCCTATTCGCTGGCCCAACAGCCCTGGCATCTGTGCTCTTCGAAGAGACGGAACATGTCATCGCTCTCATCCATGGTAGTGGCATTTACGAAATAACACGTCTGGCAAGTTTTCCCACAAGGAAGGTGCCAGCTCTGAAAGCTGATGCTGGTCTTCACCATCCCTGCGCAACCTATTCGCTGGCCCAACAGCCCTGGCATCTGTGATTTCCCAACAGATGGAACATCTCATCGTTTTCCTTCTCACAGTGCCTGCTACCGAAGCACCAAACACCGGCTACTTCTCCCACAAGGAAGGTGCCAGGCCTGAAAGCTGATGCTAGTCTTCACCATCCCTGTGCAGCTTATTCACTGGCAAAACAAACCTGGCATCTCTGATAAGGAACATCTCATCGTTTTCCTTCTCGGCAGTGCCTGCTTCTGAAACACCAAACGCCTGGCAAGTTCTCCCTCAAGGAAGGTGCCAGCCCTGAAAGCTGATGCTGGTCTTCACCATCCCTGTGCAGCCTATTCGCTGGCCCAACAGCCCTGGCATCTGTGCTCTTCCAAGAGACGGAACATGTCATCGGTCTCACCCATGGCACTGGCATTTAAGAAATAACACATGTCCGGCAAGTTTTCCCAAAAGGAAGGTGCCAGCCCTGAAAGCTGATGCTGGTCTTCACCATCCCTGTGCAGCCTATACGCTGGCCCAACAGCCCTGGCATCTGTGCTTTCCCAAGAGATGGAACATGTCATCGCTCTTATCCATGGTAGTGGCATTTACGAAATAACACATCCGGCAAGTTCTCCCACAAGGAAGGTGCCAGCCCTGAAAGCTGATGCTGGTCTTCACCATCCTTGTGCAGCCTATTCGCTGGCCCAACAGCCCTGGCATCTGTGCTCTTCGAAGAGACGGAACATGTCATCGTTTTTCTTCTCACAGTGCCTGCTACCGAAGCACCAAACACCGGATACTTCTCCCACAAGGAAGGTGCCAGCCCTGAAAGCTGATGCTAGTCTTCACCATCCCTGTGCAGCCTATTCGCTGTCTCAACAGCCCTGGCATCTGTGATAAGGAACATGTCATCGTTTTCCTTCTCGGCAGTGCCTGATTCTGAAACACCAAACGTCTGGCAAGTTCTCCCTCAAGGAAGGTGCCAGCCCTGAAAGCTGATGCTGGTCTTCACCATCCCTGTGCAGCCTATTCGCTGTCTCAACAGCCCTGGCATCTGTGGTTTTCCAAGAGACTGAACATGTCATCGCTCTCATCCATGGTAGTGGCATTTACGAAATAACACATGTCCGGCAAGTTTTCCCACAAGGAAGGTGCCAGGCCTGAAAGCTGATGCTAGTCTTCACCATCCCTGTGCAGCCTATTCGCTGGCCCAACAGCCATGGCATCTGTACTCTTCGAAGAGACGGAACATGTCATCGCTCTCATCCATGGTAGTGGCATTTACGAAATAACACGTCCGGCAAGTTTTCCCACAAGGAAGGTGCCAGGCCTGAAAGCTGATGCTAGTCTTCACCATCCCTGTGCAGCTTATTCACTGGCAAAACATACCTGGCATCTGTGATTTCTGAGACAAGGAACATGTCATCGTTTTCCTTCTCGGCAGTGCCTGCTTCTGAAACACTAAACGTCCGGCAAGTTTTCCCACAAGGAAGGTGCCAGCCCTGAAAGCTGATGCTGGTCTTCACCATCCCTGTGCAGCCTAGTCGCTGGCCCAACAGCCCTGGCATTTGTGGTTTTCCAAGAGACGGAACATGTCATCTCTCTCATCCATGGTAGTGGCATTTACGAAATAACACGTCCGGCAAGTTTTCCCACAAGGAAGGTGCCAGGTCTAAAAGCTGATGCTAGTCTTCACCATCCCTGTGCAGCTTATTCACTGGCAAAACAAACCTGGCATCTGTGCTCGTCGAAGAGAGGGAACATGTCATCGCTCTCATCCATGGTAGTGGCATTTACGAAATAACACATGTCCGGCAAGTTTTCCCACAAGGAAGGTGCCAGCCCTGAAAGCTGATGCTGGTCTTCACCATCCCTGTGCAGCCTATTCGCTGGCCCAACAGCCCTGGCATCTGTGCTCTTCCAAGAGACGGAACATGTCATCGGTCTCATCCCTGGCAGTGGCATTTAAGAAATAACATATGTCCGGCAAGTTTTCCCACAAGGAAGGTGCCAGCCCTGAAAGCTGATGCTGGTCTTCACCATCCCTGTGCAGCCTATTCGCTGTCTCAACAGCCCTGGCATCTGTGATTTCTCAGACAAGGAACATCTCATCGTTTTCCTTCTCGGCAGTGCCTGCTTCTGAAACACTAAACGTCCGGCAAGTTCTCCCACATGGAAGGTGCCAGGCCTGAAAGCTGATGCTGGTCTTCACCATCCCTGTGCAGCTTATTCACTGGCAAAACAAACCTGGCATCTGTGATTTCTGAGACACGGAACATCTCATCGTTTTCCTTCTCGGCAGTGCCTGCTTCTGAAACACGAAAAAATCTGGCAAGTTCTCCCACAAGGAAGGTGCCAGCCCTTAAACCTGATGTTGGTCTTCAGCATCCCTGTGCAGCCTATTCGCTGTCTCAAAAGCCCTGGCATCTGTGATTTCTGAGACACGGAACATCTCATCGTTTTCCTTCTCGGCAGTGCCTGCTTCTGAAACACCAAACGTCTGGCAAGTTCTCCCTCAAGGAAGGTGTTAGCCCTGAAAGCTGATGCTGGTCTTCACCATCCCTGTGCAGCCTATTCGCTGGCCCAACAGCCCTGGCATCTGTGATTTCTCAGACAAGGAACATCTCATCGTATTCCTTCTCGGCAGTGCCTGCTTCTGAAACACTAAATGTCCGGCAAGTTCTGCCAGAAGGAAGGTGCCAGCCCTGAAAGCTGATGCTGGTCTTCACCATCCCTGTGCAGCCTATTCGCTGGCCCAACAGCCCTGGCATCTGTGCTTTCCCAACAGATGGAACATCTCATCGTTTTCCTTCTCACAGTGCCTGCTACCGAAGCACCAAATACCGGCTACTTCTCCCACAAGGAAGGTGCCAGGCCTGAAAGCTGATGCTAGTCTTCACCATCCCTGTGCAGCTTATTCACTGGCCCAACAGCCCTGGCATCTGTGATTTCTGAGACACGGAACATCTCATCGTTTTCCTTCTCGGCAGTGCCTGCTTCTGAAACACTAAATGTCCGGCAAGTTCTCCCAGAAGGAAGGTGCCAGCCCTGAAAGCTGATGCTGGTCTTCACCATCCCTGTGCAGCCTATTCGCTGGCCCAACAGCCCTGGCATCTGTGCTTTCCCAAGAGATGGAACATCTCATCGTTTTCCTTCTCACAGTGCCTGCTACCGAAGCACCAAATACCGGCTACTTCTCCCACAAAGAAGGTGCCAGCCCTGAAAGCTGATGCTGGTCTTCACCATCGCTGTGCAGCCTATTCGCTGGCCCAACAGCCCTGGCATCTGTGCTTTCCCAAGAGATGGAACATTTCATCGCTCTCATCCATGGTAGTGGCATTTACGAAATAACACATGTCCGGCAAGTTTTCCCACAAGGAAGGTGCCAGGCCTGAAAGCTGATGCTAGTCTTCACCATCCCTGTGCAGCCTATTCGCTGGCCCAACAGCCCTGGCATCTGTGCTCTTCCAAGAGACGGAACATGTCATCGCTCTCATCCCTGGCAGTGGCATTTAAGAAATAACATATGTCCGGCAAGTTTTCCCACAAGGAAGGTGCCAGCCCTGAAAGCTGATGCTGGTCTTCACCATCCCTGTGCAGCTTATTCACTGGCAAAACAAACCTGGCATCTGTGATTTCTGAGACACGGAACATCTCATCGTTTTCCTTCTCGGCAGTGCCTGCTTCTGAAACACGAAAAAATCTGGCAAGTTCTCCCACAAGGAAGGTGCCAGCCCTTAAACCTGATGTTGGTCTTCACCATCCCTGTGCAGCCTATTCGCTGTCTCACAAGCCCTGGCATCTGTGATTTCTGAGACACGGAACATCTCATCGTTTTCCTTCTCGGCAGTGCCTGCTTCTGAAACACTAAATGTCCGGCAAGTTCTGCCAGAAGGAAGGTGCCAGCCCTGAAAGCTGATGCTGGTCTTCACCATCCCTGTGCAGCCTATTCGCTGTCTCAACAGCCCTGGCATCTGTGCTCTTCGAAGAGAGGGAACATGTCATCGCTCTCATCTATGGTAGTGGCATTTACGAAATAACACATGTCCGGCAAGTTTTCCCACAAGGAAGGTGCCAGCCCTGAAAGCTGATGCTGGTCTTCACCATCCCTGTGCAGCCTATTCGCTGGCCCAACAGCCCTGGCATCTGTGCTTTTCCAAGTGATGGAACATCTCATCGTTTTCCTTCTCACAGTGCCTGCTACCGAAGCACCAAACACCGGCTACTTCTCCCACAAGGAAGGTGCCAGGCCTGAAAGGTGATGCTAGTCTTCACCATCCCTGTGCAGCTTATTCACTGGCAAAACAAACCTGGCATCTGTGATTTCTGAGACACGGAACATCTCATCGTTTTCCTTCTCGGCACTGCCTGCTTCTTAAACACCAAACGTCTGGCAAGTTCTCCCACAAGGAAGGTGCCAGGCCTGAAAGCTGATGCTGGTCTTCACCATCCCTGTGCAGCCTATTCGCTGTCTCAACAGCCCTGGCATCTGTGATTTCTCAGACAAGGAACATCTCATCGTTTTCCTTCTTGGCAGTGCCTGCTTCTGAAACAGTAAACGTCCGGCAAGTTCTCCCACATGGAAGGTGCCAGGCCTGAAAGCTGATGCTGGTCTTCACCATCCCTGTGCAGCCTATTCGCTGGCCCAACAGCCCTGGCATCTGTGCTTTCCCAAGTGATGGAACATCTCATCGTTTTCCTTCTCACAGTGCCTGCTACTGAAGCACCAAACACCGGCTACTTCTCCCACAAGGAAGGTGCCAGGCCTGAAAGGTGATGCTAGTCTTCACCATCCCTGCGCAGCCTATTCGCTCGTCGAACAGCCCCGGCATCTGTGCTTTCCCAACAGATGGAACATCTCATCGTTTTCCTTCTCACAGTGCCTGCTACCGAAGCACCAAATACCGGCTACTTCTCCCACAAGGAAGGTGCCAGCCCTGAAAGCTGATGCTAGTCTTCACCATCCCTGTGCAGCTTATTCACTGGCAAAACAAACCTGGCATCTGTGATTTCCCAACAGATGGAACATCTCATCGTTTTCCTTCTCAGCAGTGCCTGCTTCTGAAACACCAAAAATCTGGCAAGTTCTCCCACAAGGAAGGTGCCAGCCCTGAAAGCTGATGCTGGTCTTCACCATCCCTGTGCAGCCTATTCGCTGGCCCAACAGCCCTGGCATCTGTGCTCTTCGAAGAGACGGAACATGTCATCGCTCTCATCCATGGTAGTGGCATTTACGAAATAACACGTCTGGCAAGTTTTCCCACAAGGAAGGTGCCAGCTCTGAAAGCTGATGCTGGTCTTCACCATCCCTGTGCAGCCTATTTGCTGGCCCAACAGCCCTGGCATCTTTGCTTTCCCAAGAGATGGAACATTTCATCCGTCTCATCCCTGGCAGTGTCACTTACGAAATAACACATGTCCGGCAAGTTCTCCCACAAGGAAGGTGCCAGCCCTGAAAGCTGATGCTGGTCTTCACCATCGCTGTGCAGCCTATTCGCTGGCCCAACAGCCCTGGCATCTGTGCTTTCCCAAGAGATGGAACATGTCATCGCTCTTATCCATGGTAGTGGCATTTACGAAATAACACATCCGGCAAGTTCTCCCACAAGGAAGGTGCCAGCCCTGAAAGCTGATGCTGGTCTTCACCATCCCTGTGCAGCCTATTCGCTGGCCCAACAGCCCTGGCATCTGTGCTCTTCGAAGAGACGGAACATGTCATCGTTTTTCTTCTCACAGTGCATGCTACCGAAGCACCAAACACCGGATACTTCTCCCACAAGGAAGGTGCCAGCCCTGAAAGCTGATGCTAGTCTTCACCATCCCTGTGCAGCCTATTCGCTGTCTCAACAGCCCTGGCATCTGTGATAAGGAACATGTCATCGTTTTCCTTCTCGGCAGTGCCTGATTCTGAAACACTAAACGTCTGGCAAGTTTTCCCACAAGGAAGGTGCCAGCCCTGAAAGCTGATGCTGGTCTTCACCATCCCTGTGCAGCCTATTCGCTGGCCCAACAGGCCTGGCATCTGTGCTTTCCCAAGAGATGGAACATTTCATCGCTCTCATCCATGGTAGTGGCATTTACGAAATAACACATGTCCGGCTACTTCTCCCACAAGGAAGGTGCCAGGCCTGAAAGCTGATGTTAGTCTTCACCATCCCTGTGCAGCTTATTCACTGGCAAAACAAACCTGGCATCTGTGATTTCTGAGACACGGAACATCTCATCGTTTTCCTTCTCGGCAGTGCCTGCTTCTGAAACACCAAACGTCCGGCAAGTTCTCCCTCAAGGAAGGTGCCAGCCCTGAAAGCTGATGCTGGTCTTCACCATCCCTGTGCAGCCTATTCGCTGGCCCAACAACCCTGGCATCGGTGTTCTTCCAAGAGACATAACATCTCATCTTTTCCTTCTTGGCAAAGCCTTCTTCCCAAACACCAAAATTCTGGCAAGTTCTCCCACAAGGAAGGTGCCAGCCCTGAAAGCTGATGCTGGTCTTCACCATCCCTGTGCAGCCTATTCGCTGTCTCACAAGCCCTGGCATCTGTGATTTCTGAGACACGGAACATCTCATCGTTTTCCTTCTCGGCAGTGCCTGCTTCTTAAACACCAAACGTCTGGCAAGTTTTCCCACAAGGAAGGTGCCAGCCCTGAAAGCTGATGCTGGTCTTCACCATCCCTGTGCAGCCTATTCGCTGGCCCAACAGCCCTGGCATCTGTGCTCTTCCAAGAGACGGAACATGTCATCGGTCTCATCCCTGGCAGTGGCATTTAAGAAATAACATATGTCCGGCAAGTTTTCCCACAAGGAAGGTGCCAGGCCTGAAAGCTGATGCTGGTCTTCACCATCCCTGTGCAGCTTATTCACTGGCAAAACAAACCTGGCATCTGTGATTTCTGAGACACGGAACATCTCATCGTTTTCCTTCTCGGCAGTGCCTGCTTCTGAAACACGAAAAGATCTGGCAAGTTCTCCCACAAGGAAGGTGCCAGCCCTGAAAGCTGATGCTGGTCTTCACCATCCCTGTGCAGCCTATTCGCTGTCTCACAAGCCCTGGCATCTGTGATTTCTGAGACACGGAACATCTCATCGTTTTCCTTCTCGGCAGTGCCTGCTTCTGAAACACTAAACGTCCGGCAAGTTCTCCCACAAGGAAGGTGCCAGGCCTGAAAGCTGATGCTGGTCTTCACCATCCCTGTGCAGCCTATTCGCTGGCCCAACAGCCCTGGCATCTGTGCTCTTCGAAGAGAGGGAACATGTCATCGCTCTCATCTATGGTAGTGGCATTTACGAAATAACACATGTCCGGCAAGTTTTCCCACAAGGAAGGTGCCAGCCCTGAAAGCTGATGCTGGTCTTCACCATCCCTGTGCAGCCTATTCGCTGGCCCTACAGCCCTGGCATCTGTGCTTTCCCAAGTGATGGAACATCTCATCGTTTTCCTTCTCACAGTGCCTGCTACCGAAGCACCAAACACCGGCTACTTCTCCCACAAGGAAGGTGCCAGGCCTGAAAGCTGATGCTAGTCTTCACCATCCCTGTGCAGCTTATTCACTGGCAAAACAAACCTGGCATCTGTGATTTCTGAGACACGGAACATCTCATCGTTTTCCTTCTCGGCACTGCCTGCTTCTGAAACACCAAACGTCTGGCAAGTTCTCCCACAAGGAAGGTGCCAGGCCTGAAAGCTGATGCTGGTCTTCACCATCCCTGTGCAGCCTATTCGCTGTCTCAACAGCCCTGGCATCTGTGATTTCTCAGACAAGGAACATCTCATCGTTTTCCTTCTTGGCAGTGCCTGCTTCTGAAACACTAAACGTCCGGCAAGTTCTCCCACATGGAAGGTGCCAGGCCTGAAAGGTGATGCTAGTCTTCACCATCCCTGTGCAGCCTATTCGCTGGCCCAACAGCCCTGGCATCTGTGCTTTCCCAAGTGATGGAACATCTCATCGTTTTCCTTCTCACAGTGCCTGCTACCGAAGCACCCAACACCGGCTACTTCTCCCACAAGGAAGGTGCCAGCCCTGAAAGCTGATGCTAGTCTTCACCATCCCTGTGCAGCTTATTCACTGGCAAAACAAACCTGGCATCTGTGATTTCCCAACAGATGGAACATCTCATCGTTTTCCTTCTCAGCAGTGCCTGCTTCTGAAACACCAAAAATCTGGCAAGTTCTCCCACAAGGAAGGTGCCAGCCCTGAAAGCTGATGCTGGTCTTCACCATCCCTGTGCAGCCTATTCGCTGGCCCAACAGCCCTGGCATCTGTGCTCTTCGAAGAGACGGAACATGTCATCGCTCTCATCCATGGTAGTGGCATTTACGAAATAACACGTATGGCAAGTTTTCCCAAAAGGAAGGTGCCAGCTCTGAAAGCTGATGCTGGTCTTCACCATCCCTGTGCAGCCTATTTGCTGGCCCAACAGCCCTGGCATCTTTGCTTTCCCAAGAGATGGAACATTTCATCCGTCTCATCCCTGCCAGTGTCACTTACGAAATAACACATGTCCGGCAAGTTTTCCCACAAGGAAGGTGCCAGCCCTGAAAGCTGATGCTGGTCTTCACCATCCCTGTGCAGCCTATTCGCTGGCCCAACAGCCCTGGCATCTGTGCTTTCCCAAGTGATGGAACATCTCATCGTTTTCCTTCTCACAGTGCCTGCTACCGAAGCACCAAACACCGGATACTTCTCCCACAAGGAAGGTGCCAGGCCTGAAAGCTGATGCTAGTCTTCACCATCCCTGTGCAGCTTATTCACTGGCAAAACAAACCTGCCATCTGTGATTTCTGACACACGGAACATCTCATCGTTTTCCTTCTCGGCAGTGCCTGCTTCTGAAACACCAAACGTCTGGCAAGTTCTCCCTCAAGGAAGGTGCCAGCCCTGAAAGCTGATGCTGGTCTTCACCATCCCTGTGCAGCCTATTCGCTGGCCCAACAGCCCTGGCATCTGTGCTCTTCCAAGAGACGGAACATGTCATCGGTCTCATCCATGGCACTGGCATTTAAGAAATAACACATGTCCGGCAAGTTTTCCCAAAAGGAAGGTGCCAGCCCTGAAAGCTGATGCTGGTCTTCACCATCCCTGTGCAGCCTATTCGCTATCCCAACAGCCCTGGCATCTGTGCTCTTCCAAGAGACGGAACATGTCATCGGTCTCATCCCTGGCAGTGGCATTTAAGAAATAACATATGTCCGGCAAGTTTTCCCACAAGGAAGGTGCCAGGCCTGAAAGCTGATGCTGGTCTTCACCATCCCTGTGCAGCTTATT